>NC_080593.1:53482861-54703357 GCF_027887145.1 Ammospiza caudacuta | reverse complement strand
CTTTTCCTCCCTTCCTTCTTCCTTCCTCCTTCCTTCCTTCCTTCCGCCACTTCCTTCCGCCACTTCCTTCCTTCCTTCCGCCACTTCCTTCCTTCCTTCCTTTCTTCCTTCCTTCCTTCCTTCCGCCACTTCCTTCCTTCCTTCCTTCCTTCCTTCCTTCCTTCCTTCCTTCCGCCACTTCCTTCCTTCCTTCCTTCCACTTCCTTCCTTCCTTCCTTCCGCCACTTCCTTCCGCCACTTCCTTCTTCCGCCACTTCCTTCCTTCCTTCCTTCCTTCCTTCCTTCCTTCCGCCACTTCCTTCCGCCACTTCCTTCCGCCACTTCCTTCCGCCACTTCCTTCCGCCACTTCCTTCCTTCCTTCCCTTCCGCCACTTCCTTCCGCCACTTCCTTCCGCCACTTCCTTCCGCCACTTCCTTCCGCCACTTCCTTCCCGCCACTTCCTTCCTTCCGCACTTCCTTCCTTCCGCCACTTCCATCATTCCGCCACTTCCTTCCGCCACTTCCTTCCTTCCGCCACTTCTCTTCCTTCCGCCACTTCCTTCCTTCCTTCCGCCACTTCCTTCCGCCACTTCTTTCCTCCTTCCGCCACTTCCTTCCGCCACTTCCTTCCTTTCCTTCCTTCCTTCCTTACTTCCGCCACTTCCTTCCTTCCGCCACTTCCTTCCGCCACTTCCTTCCGCCACTTCCTTCCGCCACTTCCTTCCTTCCGCCACTTCCTTCCGCCACTTCCTTCCGCCACTTCCTTCCGCCACTTCCTTCCGCACTTCCTTCCTTCCGCCACTTCCTTCCTTCCGCCACTTCCATCATTCCGCCACTTCCTTCCGCCACTTCCTTCCTTCCGCCACTTCCTTCCTTCCGCCACTTCCTTCCTTCCTTCCGCCACTTCCTTCCGCCACTTCTTCCGCCACTTCCTTCCGCCACTTCCTTCCGCCACTTCCTTCCGCCACTTCCTTCCTTCCGACACTTCCTTCCGCCACTTCCTTCCGCCACTTCCTTCCACCACTTCCTTCCTTCCGCCACTTCTTTCCTTCCGCCACTTCCTTCCTTCCTTCCTTCCTTCCTTCCTTCCTTCCTTCCTTCCTTCCTTCCTTCCGCCACTTCCTTCCTTCCTTCCGCCACTTCCTTCCTTCCTTCCGCCACTTCCTTCCTTCCGCCACTTCCTTCCTTCCTTCCTTCCTTCCTTCCTTCCTTCCGCCACTTCCTTCCTTCCTTCCGCCACTTCCTTCCTTCCTTCCGCCACTTCCTTCCTTCCTTCCGCCACTTCCGCCACTTCCGCCACTTCCTTCCGCCACTTCCTTCCGCCACTTCCTTCCGCCACTTCCCTCCGCCACTTCCTTCCTTCCTTCCGCCACTTCCTTCCGCCACTTCCTTCCTTCCCCGCCACTTCCTTCCTTCCGCCACTTCCTTCCTTCCGCCACTTCCTTCCTTCCTTCCGCCACTTCCTTCCGCCACTTCCTTCCGCCACTTCCTTCCGCCACTTCCTTCCTTCCGCCACTTCCTTCCTTCCGCCACTTCCTTCCTTCCGCCACTTCCTTCCTTCCTTCCTTCCTTCCGCCACTTCCTTCCGCCACTTCCTTCCGCCACTTCCTTCCGCCACTTCCTTCCTTCGCCACTTCCTTCCTTCCGCCACTTCCTTCCTTCCGCCACTTCCTTCCTTCCTTCCGCCACTTCCTTCCTTCCGCCACTTCCTTCCTTCCGCCACTTCCTTCCTTCCTTCCGCCACTTCCTTCCGCCACTTCCTTCCGCCACTTCCTTCCTTCCTTCCGCCACTTCCTTCCTTCCTTCCTTCCTTCCTTCCTTCCTTCCTTCCTTCCGCCACTTCCTTCCTTCCGCCACTTCCTTCCTTCCGCCACTTCCTTCCTTCCTTCCGCCACTTCCTTCCTTCCTTCCGCCACTTCCTTCCTTCCTTCCTTCCTTCCGCCACTTCCGCCACTTCCGCCACTTCCGCCACTTCCGCCACTTCCTTCCGCCACTTCCCTCCGCCACTTCCTTCCTTCCTTCCGCCACTTCCTTCCGCCACTTCCTTCCTTCCGCCACTTCCTTCCTTCCTTCCGCCACTTCCTTCCTTCCTTCCGCCACTTCCTTCCTTCCTTCCGCCACTTCCTTCCGCCACTTCCTTCCGCCACTTCCTTCCTTCCGCCACTTCCTTCCTTCCGCCACTTCCTTCCTTCCGCCACTTCCTTCCTTCCTTCCTTCCTTCCTTCCTTCCTTCCTTCCTTCCTTCCTTCCTTCCGCCACTTCCTTCCGCCACTTCCTTCCGCCACTTCTTTCCTTCCTTCCGCCACTTCCTTCCGCCACTTCCTTCCTTCCTTCCTTCCTTCCTTACTTCCGCCACTTCCTTCCTTCCGCCACTTCCTTCCGCCACTTCCTTCCGCCACTTCCTTCCGCCACTTCCTTCCATCCGCCACTTCCTTCCTTCCTTCCGCCACTTCTTCCGCCACTTCCTTCCGCCACTTCCTTCCTTCCTTCCTTCCTTCCTTCCGCCACTTCCTTCCTTCCGCCACTTCCTTCCTTCCGCCACTTCCTTCCTTCCTTCCGCCACTTCCTTCCTTCCTTCCTTCCTTCCTTCCTTCCTTCCTTCCTTCCTTCCGCCACTTCCTTCCGCCACTTCCTTCCTTCCGCCACTTCCTTCCTTCCTTCCGCCACTTCCTTCCTTCCTTCCTTCCGCCACTTCCTTCCTTCCTTCCTTCCTTCCTTCCTTCCTTCCTTCCTTCCTTCCTTCCTTCCTTCCTTCCTTCCTTCCTTCCTTCCTTCCGCCACTTCCTTCCGCCACTTCCTTCCGCCACTTCCTTCCGCCACTTCCTTCCGCCACTTCCTTCCTTCCTTCCTTCCTTCCTTCCTTCCGCCACTTCCTTCCTTCCGCCACTTCCTTCCTTCCGCCACTTCCTTCCTTCCTTCCGCCACTTCCTTCCTTCCTTCCTTCCTTCCTTCCTTCCTTCCTTCCTTCCTTCCTTCCTTCCGCCACTTCCTTCCGCCACTTCCTTCCTTCCGCCACTTCCTTCCTTCCTTCCGCCACTTCCTTCCTTCCTTCCTTCCGCCACTTCCTTCCTTCCTTCCTTCCTTCCTTCCTTCCTTCCTTCCTTCCTTCCTTCCTTCCTTCCTTCCTTCCTTCCTTCCTTCCTTCCTTCCTTCCTTCCTTCCTTCCGCCACTTCCTTCCTTCCTCCACTTCCTTCCTTCCTTCCTTCCTTCCTTCCTTCCTTCCTTCCTTCCGCCACTTCCGCCACTTCCGCCACTTCCGCCACTTCCTTCCTTCCGCCACTTCCTTCCTTCCGCCACTTCCTTCCTTCCGCCACTTCCTTCCTTCCTTCCTTCCTTCCTTCCTTCCTTCCTTCCTTCCTTCCTTCCTTCCTTCCTTCCTTTTCCTTCCTTCCTTCCGCCACTTCCTTCCTTCCTTCCTTCCTTCCGCCACTTCCTTCCGCCACTTCCTTCCTTCCGCCACTTCCTTCCTTCCTTCCTTCCGCCACTTCCTTCCTTCCTTCCGCCACTTCCTTCCTTCCGCCACTTCCTTCCTTCCTTCCTTCCTTCCTTCCTTCCTTCCTTCCTTCCTTCCTTCCTTCTTCCTTCCTTCCTTCCTTCTCCGCCACTTCCTTCCGCCACTTCCTTCCGCCACTTCCTTCCTTCCTTCCGCCACTTCCTTCCTTCCTTCCTTCCTTTCTTCCTTCCTTCCTTCCTTCCTTCCTTCCTTCCTTCCTTCCTTCCTTCCTTCCTTCCTTCCTTCCTTCCGCCACTTCCTTCCTTCCGCCACTTCCTTCCTTCCTTCCTTCCTTCCTTCCTTCCTCCTTCCTTCCGCCACTTCCTTCCGCCACTTCCTTCCTTCCGCCACTTCCTTCCTTCCTTCCTTCCTTCCTTCCTTCCTTCCTTCCTTCCTTCCTTCCTTCCGCCACTTCCTTCCGCCACTTCCTTCCGCCACTTCCTTCCGCCACTTCCTTCCGCCACTTCCTTCCGCCACTTCCTTCCTTCCTTCCTTCCTTCCTTCCTTCCTTCCTTCCTTCCTTCCTTCCGCCACTTCCTTCCGCCACTTCCTTCCGCCACTTCCTTCCGCCACTTCCTTCCGCCACTTCCTTCCGCCACTTCCTTCCTTTCTGCCACTTCCTTCCTTCCTTCCTTCCTTCCTTCCTTCCTTCCTTCCTTCCTTCCTTCCGCCACTTCCTTCCTTCCTTCCGCCACTTCCTTCCTTCCTTCCGCCACTTCCTTCCTTCCGCCACTTCCTTCCTTCCTTCCTTCCTTCCTTCCTTCCTTCCTTCCTTCCTTCCTTCCTTCCTTCCTTCCTTCCTTCCTTCCTTCCTTCCTTCCTTCCTTCCTTCCTTCCTTCCTTCCTTCCTTCCTTCCTTCCTTCCTTCCTTCCTTCCTTCCTTCCTTCCTTCCTTCCTTCCTTCCTTCCTTCCTTCCTTCCTTCCTCCCTCCCTCCCCCTCCCTCCCTCCCTCCCTCCCTCCCTCCCTCCCTCCCTCCCTCCCTCCCTCCCTCCCTCCCTCCCTCCCTCCCATATTCCAGGCCTGTGTCCCTTCCTCCTGAAGGGTTCTGTGCAGTGTCCCTGGCACAGAGACGTGTAGAACAGCTGGTAGTTTACCTAATGCTCCACAGGGCCATTCTGCAATATCACTCAAGTTGGTCACTGGGCTGTGCAAGGCAGAACAGATTGGATCTGTCTGAGAACACCCAGCAGGCCCCTAATGTCATCTTATGTCCCGTAGAAAAGAAAATAATGAAATTGTTAAATATAAGCTGGTTTTGCTTAATAAGAATGACAACACAATAAAGATAATATTTGATCCCATGTAGGAGCTATGAAAAAAGCAGGAAGAAACTAAGATTTTTTTTTTACTTGTTACAGGATTTCATTTTGGTTGGACTCTTTTATTGAAGTTTTATTGCTGTGTACTCTACTAAGAATTTGCATACCTTCCTTATTGGAAAGGGCAGGAAGTCTGGACAGTGGATGACTGCTGTGTTATCTATTAAGGGTTGCAAGGCAAGTGCTGAGCAGCATTAGTGGCACAATTGAAGCAAAGAGAAAGTCATATCCAAAAGACATAGAGCTCTTAGAACTGTGTAAGTAAAGGCTACATTTTCCTCATTGTTCAGAAATGCAAATTCTATTGCTACTGTCCTCATTGCTCTGTGAAACCTGAAGAAGAGTTTGGTCTTGCTGTTCTCATCAACTCTGTTGATTTGTATATTTTTATTTGCAGCATTTTTGTTTTGAGATGCTAAAGGTAAGGCTACTCAGCAAGGACATCTCTAATGTAATCTACCAGCTGCCAGAGGTAACCATTGGAGGTTTTTAGCTTTTAAGGGTAAGAGGATGTCTGGGAGAAAAAAGGCGTCTGAGGGTTTGGGATTTTTTTGCCAGTGCCAGTGATTTCTGTGGAGATACTAGAAGGAAATCATGATTGATTTTTTAATTTTTTTTTTTTAAGTTGCATACTGTAAAATTTTAAAGGCACATCCTTGGTACATACTTACATTACTGAACACTCAAAGCTTTAGGCAGCTGATAGACAGGCATCCCATTTTTTTTTTATGGTGTGAATTCATTTTTGCCCTGTCATGTGTAAAGACAAAAGAACTGCCTTGATTTGTCTTGTGCCTTTTTATACTGGGAAGAAAATTATGCAAAATATGGAAAAGAACAAGTAACTGGCCTGCTTTTCACTGGATTTTTCATGATCATGTGGCTGTAGCCAGCTGGGCTGGACTTTGTCTCAGCTTCCTTTTTATATTTTGCTCTTTACAAGTAAGTGCTAAGAAGATTAATTGTTTTCTCCTATTTTGAGCTCCAAGAAGGAGAGCTTTTGCGTACATAGCCTATGTAGTCTCTGTGTTTAGCGAGTATTTCCTAAACACCTTTGTGGCTGCTCTCTCTTTGGCTTTTTGACACTTGCTATGTGTTCTCTTAAAACAAAATGGCTGAATATTCCCTGCGCATGCTTTATAATGCTTGAAGGTCTTTCTGGCATGTATAAATGTCATACCTATATGTGAACATCATAAAATCTACTCGGATTTCTTGGTTTATTACTATGATTGCTTGTACTATATTTGGAAACCAAGCAAGTCTTTGCATTGCTGGTCCTGAGAGCCTGAAAAATATGTTAGAAGTGTGTAGGAGGAGGAAAAGAAGGGACTGTTGCACAAAAGAGGAAGAGGAGTCTCCAATTCCCATTTGTCCTTCTGTAATTTGGGAGGCATCATTGGTGTATGAAGGAAGGAGGCTCACACAACGGCTCAAATTTCATAAGCATCATAAAAGTCTAGGCACAAACCAGCACAGGCTTATTAGCAGAGGAAGTGAGGTCAGTAGTCTTCAGCTTCTTAACAAGATGATAGAATTTATGAAGCATCACAGCAGCAGGATGTGTTTGCCTGCAGACTATTCATATAACAAGCCCACTGGGGTCCTATAGTTATCACCCTTGAATTTGTTTTCCCTTCTTTATTTTCTTTTTGTCATCCTCCTGGTTTTCTGGCCTAGCTTCCTGCACTGGAGGAATTACTTCATTATTTTTGATGCCTTGCTGGTGACATTTCATTTGGATTTTTTTTTTGTCATTATCATTAAGTAGTTTAGTTTAAATAGTTCCATTGGTGTGTCTCGGATTACAGAGGTGCTCATAGAGGTGTGTAATGAAATCTAACTATTAATATTCCAGAAAATCTGGGACTGGTGTTCAGTCTGAGGTATCCTTTCAATCCAGTGTGAGATAAGTGCCTAAAATGTGCCTAAGCTGAGAGTTCAGCTTAAAAGACATCCTGCTTGTTGTAGATCTCAAAAAGTTCTATGAGCTGCTGGGAGTAAAAGCATTACCCAGACATTATCAAAAAGTAAGAACAAACAATGGGCACTTTTAAATCATTTATCTCTTATTAACACTATGTAGGCAGTAGTTCTACAACAATCTTTTCCATAGGCAAATAAAATTTTGTGTACCTTTGACCAACTTCTTTTTTAGGATTTTGGTGCACATTGCTGTACTTCACTAATTTAGCTTCCTGTGGTGAGGGCAATGAAGTTTATTATCCCTCTTTTTCTTTTATAGAACAGGAAAGTGAGGCAGTGAGATTACCTGCTGTGCCCAAGGTGGTGCAGGTCTGATAGGATCAGAAATAGGAAGTGGATTCCCAGGTGCTGATCTTTATGTACAAGACAGTCAGTCCTAAATCCCTGTTTCTGATCTGACTTGTTCTGTCATACAGGATGTTTTTTAAATTTTTTTTTTCCTAATTAGGAAAGCTGTGCTTTATATCATGGAAGCACAGCATCCAGATGGGAATAGTATGAGTCAGAACAGCATATTTAATTATTTATAACTGCTTTCTTTGTTTGATGGTTTGATTGTTATTTATTTTATTTTTCTACCCAAAGGTTTGTTCACTTAAACAGCCTGGAATCAAACATTTGGCATTTTTTACAAATTATGAAAGTGATTTCTGATTAAAGTGTTCTGTGGGTAAAATAAAATTGCAGATCAGTACATGAGCCAACGGCATTCTTCCGAATTTCAGCAGGAGGGATCTGCTCTGTGGCATGTGCTCTGCATTCATACCCGTGCTGGCACAAGGTGCAGGTGGTGCCTTGCACATTTTCCCTGTGGTCTTCTCTGGGCTGTTGACAGGGGGAACACAGAGTCCTCTCAGTCCAGTGAGATGCAGGTCTGCAAGACACCCATTAGACGGTACACAGCAAAAAGGCCACTCCCAACTGCAGCTGAAGAAGGTGACAGAATCATGCAGACATCTAAAGCTTATCTATTTTGCAGATATGTTGTGATCAAGTCTGAAAATCATTGTTATATCAGTTAAACCAGCAAAGTTCCTGGCTGAAGCTATTTTGCATGACGTCAGATGTCATTTTACTGTGAGATGTGATTAGGAGATGCTAGAATTAATCCATTTAAGAATACTGCCGCATTAAAAAAAAGAAATTACTTCTGCTTTTGTCTGTACTGGTCTGTGGACCAGTGTTGATTCACAAATATCAGAGGTCTTATGTTCTTGGCTTCCACTCTTAATTTTCCAGTGTAAAACTTTAAAACATAAGATGCCTTCCTGGCATTAGCTTCTTTATGAGTTGAAAATCCATGTGATCCATAATCCAGATACATAAAACGGTCACCAGTGTATGCTGCAAACCTCTTAATGAAATCTTTTGCACTGGATGATTGCTTAGAGAACACTAGCTTTCACTTATGGGTCTTATCTTTTTAGCTATTTCCTGGCTCATTTCTCAAAAGCTTTACTGATTGAGTAGCTATTGGCAAAAAAAAAAAAAAAAAAAAAAACATGCCTATACATTCCTGAAAAAATAAAGGCAGGAATTTGCACATTTTTGCACAGCTTTTTATCACAATCACATTTATAATATTATTTTCTGACAATAATGTTTAGCCAGATTTGCATTTGCTCCAGTTTCTTGTTCAGAGGTGAGGATTGCTGCAGTGCCATCAAAATTCCATAAGCTATAAAGAAGTAAATGTGTCTACAGCTGGTAAAGAAGAGAAGCTGTTGAGGCCTTATGTGCACGAAGAGAAGGTTCTGCATGAGAGGAGCCACTGGAGATGGTGGCCATAGGAGTTGCCATAGCCTATAGAAGGCTGGAGGACCTCTGTAGAGCTGCTCTTTCCAGGCAGAGTCTAGACAAACATGAGTCCAAAACTGGCCATGTTTTTGACGACTGTGGGAGAGAAGGGAGAAAATGGGAAGTGTTGTGGTCATGTTTGCTGGACCTGGCTCTGCCTCAAGGATGGAGATGAAAAAATGGTTTGCCCCATGCTCCCTGACACCTGGGTGGAAAATCAAAGAGATCCATATTCATTTCATCTTCATTGGAAACACACAGTAGAATAAACATTCATAGTTGGCAAATGGAAAAGTTTTAAATTGATGATGGAAGAAACATTCATTTCAGAGCTTCTGAGCGAGCTATTAAAATCAACAGAGTAAAGACAAAATCCCTGGCACTGAAAATGAAAGGAACAGTCTTTGTATCTACTTAGTTAAAACTTGGCAAAACAAATCTAAAGTAGTGGTTTCAGATTTCCATGTGCACTAACTGTGCCAACTTTTGTTCGCAGGGTTGCCATGACAGAAAGTTCATCCCACTTGCTCAGTGCTTTTTCCACTAACTTTTAAAATTAGAAGTTAATTTAAGCAAAAAGCTAGATCTTGTATCGGCACTGACATGTATTTATTTGTTGAATGGTCCAGGCTGTTCATGAAAATACACTTTTTTGACACAAGCTCATCTCCATTTAATTGGCATTGGAGTTACTACAGTAAATATTGTAGTGATGTTTTAGTACAGCAAATAGAGCTGTGATAATTACTACACTAACAGTGTGGTATTTCTACCTACACTAGTCAGTGGGCTTTTGCAAGAGGATGAGGAATTCACTAATTTCAAAAACAAGGAAATTTGTGAACAGAAAATTATCTCCTCTTGCCCTCCAACCCCCAAACATCATGGCTGTACATTAGCAATCAATTTCACATTATGACCAGTATTTTCATCATCCTAAAAATTTTCTTAATTCTCTACAGTTTGAGGTAGCTTTTGCATTAGTTTATGAAAAGGTGAAATATAACAGAAGGAATTTTTAAAAGAAAATTTTAGTTGTTTGGAGACTTCACAGAACCCAGATGCATCACTGCCAGTATGTTTTTACAGGGTGAATAAAATATGCCTGTTAGGATACATTCTCCTATGAATTTTCTATATTTTTAGAGCAAATTCTGGAGGATTCTTCTATAATTCTTAAAAGGATGCTGTTAATAGCAGGTGTATTTAATATGTGTAACAGCCTTAATGCATTAGTAACATTTTGTAGTGTCATTGAGATTTGATATAGTTAACACAGCTGATGAGACATAAACTCTTATTTTAAATATTTCATTACTCTGAATACTAAAATTGGGGCGATGTTGCCTGAAGGAAGGCAAAGACTAGCTTCGCGTTAGTTTTTTCAGACAATCACAGGTTAGCAACCAAATTCAGCTTTTCTTCCATTAGCTGGTCTGGAAAAACAAGTATTTTCATTGATAAGCATGATAAAGTATTAGTTATTGCATCAAAAGGGTGCCAATATTCTGTTCAGACTGAATATATGCACATAAACAGTGAATAATTTTTGAATATATTTTTTGCCAATCCAAAATGATTCCTTTATGTCCTTTTGATTTTGTTCTACTTCTATAACTAGGGACTCCATGTAAATAAATGCATTATTTAAGTGGAAGTTCTTTTTATTAATGTCTATGTGTTCCTCTCAAATTAAAAATAATTAACCTTGAAGAAGCAAAGTAAGATCTAGATGGAGTTTGTTTAAAGGACTGCTCTTAACTGCTACTTTTCACTGTTCAACAGCATGGGGTTTCCCATGTTCTTTTGGAAGCCATGATGTGTACAATGCATTGACTGGGCAGTGCAATGCTTTTCTGGACTCCCCAGTCCTTCCCTTCAGCTGTGCATGGTCTCATCCTAACAGAAGTGGGACTGACTTCACAGCCTGTGAATGAGGATTGACTATAAAATCTTCTTCCCAAGTGTCCCATCCAAATTCTTTACTGATGAGTAGTAGAATATGTAGCAGTATGTGGATAACCAGGTTGTTTATTCCATTGGTGAGCAGGAAATCTGGAGCAGCTAACCCAAAGAGCAGCTAACAAAAGTGATAGATGACAAGCACAGCCAAACTAGGAGTAGCGTCTGAAGCAGCAAGATGTTTGGCTGATGAACTGTAGAGACTGGAAAGAAATCTCATATGCAGCCACTCTTATTTTATTGCAAACTAAAACTGAGCAGTCAGTCTATCTCTGCCAAATACAACTGCACAGTCTAGAACCATTGCTTCCTTATTCTTTATCTTTGTTTTGGATATCTCTGCAAGTGAAACAAGCTAGAAAAGGGGATATAGGCAGATTGCCTCAAATTGGCCTGTAGTCAGCTTAAGTATCACAAAAAGAAAACAGCTACAGATACTATGGTATGTTTTGAAATACACATAACTAAATGCAGTGTTCTTAATTATGCATGGTGAATACTGGAAATCTTTTTTGATTGTTAAAGACAGCAAAATAGAGCTACTGAGAGTCAACAGTAGGGAAACATCAGGTACCTTGCTGGTGGTACATACATTCCCGAATAGCTTGTGATATGACAGATTACCAAATTAAAGTTCACCTCCCAGCTCTTCTATAATTTCTGGTGTGGAAGTAGTTGCATAGCGTAGAGAAACACTGATCCCTCTTATAAGCAAAGAACACCCCTATCTGCTACTCACATAGTGATTTACAGCATCTAGCACAACACCTCCTCACCAGCTTTGCTTGAGACTGTTTCTGGATCACAGCTAATAAAGCAATGCCCCTTGTGACTCAGACAAAGCTTTTTAGTCCATTTTTATTCTTCTGTGCCTGGTGAAGAATACCACATTCAACACAGTACTGCATTTGTGTCCCAGCTGTTGATGAGTAGCTTTCAGTCCCTACACAGGGATAGGGAGCATTGCAGCCATGTGTTTTCTTTTGCTCTGTGTTCTCCCCCACCTTTTTTACCCTGTTACTGCTATTTTTAATTTTTCATGTCTTAGTAAAAGCAGACATTCAAGGCCTTATCGAGAAAAACAGGGCCTGTTAACAAGGTTGAAGCTCAAGTCACTGCTCTGGCAGTGAATTTGTGTGCAGCAAGGTAGAACTGCCATTTTTGCACCTGGTTCTTTTACTTGCTATTGTAGTTTTATTGATTGTAAAGAAAAGAAGAGGGCTGTGCTGCATTTTTTCCCTTTCTCCTTATAGTGTATATGTTGCTGTTTTCTGAGTTATTCCATGGCCTCTTCTCACTGCTGTTCAGCTAACTTCTTTGGCTGGAATTCATACACAAAAACAGAATTTACAGGCGCTTGACTCTTAGAGTTCTTAATAGAAAAGAGTTTCAAGTCTTTTTCTTTCAGAAAAGACTGGAAGTGAAAATTGATAGAAACATGGTTACAATGAGCATCTGAGACATGAAAGCAAACACTCATACCAAGTCACCTGCTGGATACTCTAGCCTGTATTGTTTCCCTAAGTTGGGGCTGGGATAATGTGACATTTATCCTACGCCATCCATTCCCAGGACACTTTCACAAACTCAGCATACAGACCAACCTTTTAAACAACAAATATTTTGATTTGTTATTTGATCACATTATTTTTTTAAAAACCCCTGCAAACACACACATGTACAAAATACCTGGTACATTTCATTTACAGTAATGTTATTTTTAGTTAAGGAAACATCACTCACTTCAAAGACTCCTTGAGGAGACTTCTTGTAATTCTGGAACTGCAAAGAACCATTGCTGAAACTACAACTGGAGAAATATTTCTTTGTCCAAAGAGCCGTTTACCATAAACAATTGTAGAGGATGCAATTGCAGATCCATTACCTGAAAGAATGCAAAATCACTGTGAAGCCACCAAGCAGTTCAACGAGCTCCTCTTGGTGAGTCTTTGCCCCAAAATAGGCACACTGTCAGGAGAAATGGCAGGGTACCTGGTGGAGTGGGGACTTGTGACTCTCTGAACTGTAGGACAGGATTCTGCACAACCTCTTCCAAGGCTTCTGAGGCTGTATGTGGTTGTGCTGCTTTTTCTGCAAGTATTGCTACTTTGAGTACGTCAAACACTTAGTCTGCATAAGTTCCATTGAAATTACGATTCTCATCAATGTTAGAGCATCTGAAAAGTAAAGGAGAGCAAAAATAAGCTGCAGTTTTTCTCACTAAAGTTTGTATATGCTAAGAATGCCCAGATTTTGTCTTATGTCCATTATAAATCATGGTCATTGTTCTCTGAGTCAGCAGACTGTTGTTTCAAAGTTAATTTCTTTGTGTCATTCATCCATTCCCTGTCATATCCCTTCAGCTGTGAAATCTTACATTGGGTTCTGTTGGCCTTTAAATTATAATCTTTTCACTGTCAATTAGTTTCTTGCTATGGAATCCTGAAGATTTTTTCCCATGAACTGGGGGGTTATCTTAAATTCTGGTCCACAGAAACATCATTTTGGGCACAATATGGTCAGGAAATCCACTGTGCAGGAATACCATGCCACTTTAATTGATTTTTCTGTTCTGTTCTTAGACAATCTGGGGGTGGTCCTGCACTCTGTAATTAGAAAACTGCTCTTATCTGGCATAAGGACTTAATTGGAAGATCCTACTCCTGATCTGTGAGTCATGTTTTCACCAAAAAAAAAAAAAATTCGCTGGTAAAATTTAGGAATTTAGCATATCTAGATTACTTGTTTGACACACAGACTTTGGCATTCAAACAATTACAGTGTTGTCATACTATGCTTAATTGCCTGTCTTTGGATGAGAATCCCAAGACAAGCCATCCTGATTGATCTCCTGTGTCTTGATGATACCCTGACTCCAGTTAACATTTCAACCATTTGTACAGTATGAGACTTAACGTCCCATTTGAACTGAGAAAGTAAATGGCTTATTAAAGTCTAATTTCTCCAGCTTGTTCTTGCCTTTGGGCATTTTAAATAGGTTAATGCAATTTTTACAATACACTCAGGGAACTTTACTCACAGAGTATTGTCATAAAATAGCCCCTAGATTATCTTAAAATGGAAATTATTCCAAGTATACTTGTCCTGATACTTAGTCAAGCTCTCCACCTTAGAACTTTTTTCTTCTTCTTCTTTTTTTTTTTTTTTTTGTTTTTCTCCCCTCAAGATTTTAGGGGATTATTGTACATTTTAAAGTTTGGTAAGGAAAAAAGTCAGATTTATTTAATGCAGTGGATCATTTTTCAGAGAAGCTCCAGCATTCATCAAAACGTAGAGATACCACAGGCACCATATAAATTGTGATGGTTTTCTTCTTAATACATTTTTTTATTGCCTACATTCTTTAAAGTGAATTTAGTGCTCATGAACAATGCTAGATACAACAACACCAGAAAGTGAAGTCCTCTGTTTATCTGCAGAATTGGTGCAGGGGACTACTGGCAAGTTTCTTCCCATAGCCCCATCTGTGTTTTGCAGCTGTAACCTTGAGGGATCACCTTTAGGAGCAAGGAGATGACTTGATCCGTGTGCTCTTTCTATTCTCTGCTGAAAGATGCCAATTGATGCCATTCAAGTCTTTTTGATCTTCCTCATTAGATGTTGTGAGACCATCAGTTTATTACCTTTACTGTAGCAAGCTTCTTCTAATGCAGGCAGGCTCTCTGTGGATATCTGTGTATGAATAAGACTTCTATACATTGAATACCTCTTCTGTATGTTAGAAAACATACAAAAGCACCATTAAAGTGCGATGACTTTTGTTCCCTATATTGACCTAGGCTGAATTTGAGCCAGTGACTTAGAAAGAATATGCTCTGTATCCGATTACTAATGTCTTCAGCCACAAGTGCAACCCTTCAGGGATTTTTTTTTCACAAAGAGGATGCTAACATATTTAAAAGAACTCACATTTTACTCTCAAAAAGAAAATCCAAGCATATGGAAAAACACGGGTATTTGGCTAACCTACCCCTCATTACCCAGGGGGGAGAGAATGTAAATGCAGGCTTGCATTAGATTGTTCACTGTGTGTATTCAATCTTTAGAAATCTGTTTCAAAGAAAGGAAAGGCATAAACCTCATTAGAAGAGAAACAACAGGGTGGAAAAAAAAGCGAGCCATGTCAGTTCAAACGCAAGTCCAGATGCTAAAGTTAGTTACACTTTTCAGTTTAAGGCAATGCAAATCCATTCTCCATTACAGGGGAAGTGGAAAAAGGCATTAAGCCCTTGAAATGGCAGGAGTCAAGTTCTGTGCTCAGTCAAATAGGAAGAGGTTTAATGTATGATTTTCTTCTTTTTAGTCCATTGTACATTGTATCAAGGCACTGAAGAACAACTATGCAATTACATAAATAGGAGGAGAGAAGCTAGAGTGGCACGACTGTTTGTAAGCTAAAATTGTTTCTTATTCCTCCTATCCCTGCTTCCTCTTTACACAGAAACAAACATGCAGAAAACATTAACAAAATAAATCAGAATTTATATGAAGGTTATCCACAAGAGCAGATTCTAGATATAATTTGAATCTCTGAATATTAATTTGATCTTCTGCCAAGTGCTGTAGAGGTCTTAAGAATCTGAATTTATATTGTGAGGAAAGGTGAAAAAGGAGTCCTAATTTTAAATTGTTTTCATTATATAAACATTTGTGAGCACACTTACGTTCCTTGCTTTTTGGAGAATTGTGATTAAACTTTAAAATATATGTTTTAACCTAAAATAAAACCAGGGATATTCCCCTACTTATGTCACAATATGTTAGCCAGCAGAGACAATTGCCACTATTTTCCATTAATCAGGCTTGGGAAATGAAGACAGAGCCTCTTCAGTTTGCCCACTACAACAAAGCTTCACTCATCCCCTGTCATGGATCAGACTGCTTCTTTCAGCATGGTTGCCTCAGAGGTGAATTTTCCCCATTGTAGCACTCTATTTGGCAGAAGGGCATTTTCATTTCATTTTAGTTTCCTGTGTAGGTAACCAGCAGAGGAATAGAATATGGAATGACACATTTTGTGTGAATATTGTAAATGCATGGCAACACTATGCCTGAGGTATCCCCAAAGAAAGTCAAGGAGGAGTATATACCTTAGGTCGTAACTTTATCCAATCCACAAAGTAGCCTGAGATCTGTGACAAGTATTGCCGTAGATGACCTAGGAGATCAGAAAGTTTGCTTTCACTGCCTCTTGAAAATTGATTTCCACCACTTAACTCCGTGCCTCTTATTCTAATGCAAATGCTTTGATACCATGAGTAAGTATAATCTGCTTAAAATAGGATCATAAACTGTGGGGTGATCTCATGGAAAGTCTGCCACAACACCACGGCACGCAAGAAGTTTGTTGAACCATAGGTTTTATGTGCCATTGTTTCTTCATAGATATCAGTTATATTTACCATCATCTTGGATACCTGGTATATATCCAACACATGTTTTTTTTAGGGAGAGTTGAAATGTCACACAGCTTTTGTGGATTTTCCTCACAGTTTTTTATAGCTTGCATACATTTTTAGTTGTGTGTCTCTTTTAAAGTGATGTACTTTATGTTGAACTTTTTTACCGTGAAAAGAACTTTCTGCAATTCTTTGCAAGCCTTTTTAATTCTTGAATGCAATTGTGAAAGTAGCACTTTTCACTAAAATATGTCAAAGTTTTACCCAGCTGTTAGCCAGTAAGTCATAAAAAAGATTCCTGTGAGGTAGGCAGTGCATGTTATCTTTTATACATGCAGACATAGCACTGTTGTACCACCTGAAATTCCATCAGGCTCCAAGCTCTGCAGAAAGTGACAAATGCTAGACAGGTATACTATTTATAATGGATGAGCTATGCAAGCCAGCTCTGGGAGTTGGATTGGATTTGAGTGCAAACAATAATATGACACAACCCCTGCTGTGGATAGTACACACATTGTGAGAGGCAGTGCAGTCTGGCAGCATGAACACCAGACACAGGCATGATCCAGACCCTAAATCCAGCTTCATGGTGCACCTACTGTGTGGCTCTCAGAACACCTTTTCTGATCTAGCAGTCCTTCTTCCAATTCCTTGTTTGGAAGGACTGTTCCAAGCGTGTTAATCATACCTCTCTAAGCCACTTCAATGCAGTTTATAGCTCAGCTTGATGATGGGCTTCAGAGAGGCTTTTTAAGGGAATGACATGAAAACACAAGAAGTTATTTGAATAATTTTGTGTTTGAATAATTTTGTGCAGTTGCTGACAATAAACTTGGAAACTTTTCCATGAAGTAATTAATCAGATTATCCTTCAGGGAATATCTTCTACCCCAGCAAGAATGTTTTCATTTCCAGTACAAAAGTGAATGGTAGAATATTGATCTTCCTGCTTTCACTGATATTCAAGTATTGACCAGTACTGAAAGCAAAGCTTTTCTAGTGCAAGATGAGAAGGCTGTGTCTCCTTCTGTCCAATTGTGCGCGCATAATATAAAACAGTCCCTCATTTCTGAGCCATGCGGATTAGAATTTATGCTTCTGTGGGATGTCATTTAATTCATTTCTGTGTTGGAGTCTATGGATGCAGTAAGGGTCAGTTTGAAGTCTTGGTTCTGGTTATCAGTGGTTCATCCAGTCTGCTAAGCTATCATAGGTGAAGGAATGGCCTGCACAATAAAAGAGCTGGTCTAGATTACTTTTTTCCTTGTGGGAATGGTAAGGGTCTTTCTGCCTCTACAGATAGAATTGGTGAATGCTTTTCCTTGCCATCTGAGATGATTCATGCTATGAACTGTTAATAATCTATGCAGTTGCTTTCTTATATGCACACCTTCTTTGTTCTCACATGCCTTGGATTACATTTCCACTCACTACCCTGTTGGATTTGGGGCATTTAGGTACAAATTCTCATTGGGAAATTGATGGGAGTATTCCCTTACTTCTCCAGGGTGATTTCTTTTGCATGAGATACCATGCATGTTTTTAATCTGATGGTCACTCTGCTTTGTGTTGAAACACAAAACTTCTGTGAATAATTTTCTTGATAGAAATATATTGGTATTATCATTCCTCCTCTGTATTATTAGGATTCTTTGTTGAAGTCACATACACATGGCTATAATTCTTGTTAAAGCATATTTCTAGTTTGATTCCTGCATCTGATGAAGAAAATTTAGAGCAGCTATGAGTATGGGTATGGAGAGCCAACAGCTCTTCCTATCTAGTCTTGTACTTTTCCTTCTTACAGCTTTTTCTGGTTTACCCTTTCTGCCTCATCCTTCTCCATTGTCTTTTCTCTTTTCTTTTTCTTATTCCAGTTTATGGCTCAGTGATTTCATAAGTTGCACCAAGACCTCAGGTTCAGCCTCAGGGCATGGAAATCTAGAAAGCTGAAATAGGGATGTTGGCATGAAAAGAAAGTGGAGATGACGTGGCTTAATCTGCCAGTCCACAAATAACTTGGTCAACAGAGTTTCTGGCTGTGAAATCTGAGTCCCATTTTAAAAATAAGAAATTTAATTCATTCCCAATTTACTTTTGCTAACCTGGATAGAAGTTAGAATACAGGGTGGGGCTCTCAAAGCAATATACAGAGCAAAAAATATCATAATGACCTTGCAAGTTGTTTCTCTTGGGATCTTATAGCTAACTAATTCAACCCTAAAGATGTTGATTAACATCTCTATATCTGAAGACCAAGGTGATTTATTCAGAGCATAATCCCAGAAAGCATCAGTCTTCTGTGATGCTCTTGCTGCAGCTTAAAGCTGTTCTTCCTTAGTGACATCCCCATGACACACTTCCTGTCTTCCTGAATTTAATGAATCTCCTAGTCAGTTTGAAAGTGTCTCTGGGAAATAAAGTTTGTCCTTTGTGCTAGCAAGTTGATGTGAGCCACAGACTTCCAAACATCATGTTTGAAGCATATGCTAGCAAAACACAACAGATCTTAACTATCTGGAGTAAGTGAGCAGGGCAAGTTACAAGAAGGAATTTATAGCTTTTAAATGTGAATTATAAGAAACCGTTCTTATTTCAGAGAGACACACATTTTATTAGGTATTTTTTGCTCCCTAGGCATGTACAAGAAATTTTGCAGCTGAATGTTTTATTTCCTGATACCTACTGCATAATAGCCTGTCAAAGTTCTTTGCAAAGTATCCTTTATTTTATGACTATGGCTTTCTACTCCTTTACATAACAGCACTGGTTCATGTTATGAGTTCTTGCTATACTTACAAGTACAGTGACAATCTGTTCCTCTCTTCTATAGGCAGAGAATATTTCCATTGACTTCACTGGTAAGCTTATCTGAGCCTCTCATGGTCAGCTCTGAGCCCCATCCTGTGGGCAGATCTCTAGCCCTTTCAAAGGTTTGCTTTCTTTGCCCCCAGGGAAGTCTGGCTCTTTACCACAGAATTACACCGGCAGAACCACAGGCTATTATTGATGGGAATAATTTCTTCCCACACCCTGAAGTCTAGGGCCAGCTGTCCTCTAAGAAGTGTGCCCCTCAAAGTAACAGAACCAGAATTTTATCCAGAATACTTCTAAAGCAGTAGGTATTTACTGAAACTTGTATAACTCCCTTCCGTCTCTTCAATTCACAGCTACCTCATCCCTGAACTCCCAGCTTCAACAGCTTCAGCATCTTCAGCAGCTCCAGCATCAACAGCAGCAGCAGCAGCAGCAAAGCCAGCAGCAGCAGCAAGCTCAGCAGGCACAGACTCCACAGCCAACCCAGCAGAGCCAGCAATCACAGCCACAGCCATCAGCACCACCACAGCAGAACCAAACACAGCCCCAGAGCCAGAGCCAGCCTCCTCCAGCCTCACAGTCCTCCAGCTCCCCTCAGAAACCCAGCCAGTCACCAGGGCATGGCCTTCCATCTCCTCTTACTTCACCAAATCCATTGCAGGTAGGATGCCGCATACAAATCCCTAAAGGCCTTAAAACAGCATGTGCATTGTCTCTCACTGCAAAGGGAAATGAAGCAAAAGCTACGCCTTCTGAGCCTGTGGGCTGAGAAATTCCACTTTGTATTACTCAATCCTTATGGGCATTCAGCTTAAACAGCTGACATGCCTGATGAACCAGAAAAACATACCTAATGATGGTTCTAGGATGCTGCTTCCTGAAGAGTAAATGTCTTTTGCTTTTAAAGTCTCCTGTTGAAAAACCCATAGAAAACTTTTAAATTTTTTTCCACAGATTCATCATGTGACATTCACAAAAGACATTTGCCCAGGAGTCACCCTTTAGGATAGGTTAAGAGGGTAACAATATTAGCAGTTCATTAGGAGATGATCCTGAGTGTCAGCTTCTGCTGATGGACATGTGCAATGGGTGGATGTGTTACATCCATGTGTTACAACATGTGGATGTTCACACACCCCTTGAAATCACAGTTCTAATTTTTATCCTGCTAATAATCAAATACTTCTCTTAAGGTTCTTAGTGTAGGTTCCAAAGATAAGGATGCCAGTTAATGACATTCATTGATTCTCACTCCAATGGCATGGTTATTTTTTAACAGATCAGCAGCTACCATATCCATACTGATGCTCAGCTCTGCCCATCTTAGAAGTTCTGGGCAGAAACAGGAGAGCTCTGGTCCAGTGGTCCTATTTTCTTAGAGCTGGGTGTTCTTGCACCACATGTGTCATGCTACATTCACACTGTGCAAGAACAGCTTTGACTGTACCCATAAGTAGTGTGATTCTGAGCACCAGAGTAGTCTGTGAAGTGAGTGAAGTCTTATTCACCAGGCAGTGAAACTGCACTTAGAAACCAGATAAGTCTCTATCAACTTTAGTCTTTAAATTTTGAGAAACCACTTAAAATATTTTATCCACTCTGATAGATTTGGATCCATTTCCTGCAGAAATAAAATTGCATTAGCTTAATAATTAAGCAATCCCTTTTTAGACAATTAAGGGAAGTGGTTTACCAGAAGCTTTTCTTGTATGTGACCAGTTAAACCTGCATTAATCTGAGCTTCAACTAAATTGCATCAAATCTGATTTTTTTAAATTGTTTAGATAATAGACTTAAAAGTCTGCAAGGGATGTGTCCTTGCTTGCTGAACTTTTTCTTGGAGTAGAGAATAATGCTTCTAAAGCTTCTTTTCTGTATTGTCTTAAGGACCATATATGCATCACTTAATGCCCCATCTATCATGTTAGTGAGTGCTTTGGGGCTTTTTTGTATGCAGATTATTGACATTCAGAGACACAGATATTTTCAGGGGAGCTTCTGTTATATTTTATTGCCTTGGTACAGCTGTAACGCATGCACACTAACTGTACACATGATATTTTACTAAAACTGTCTGCTAAATATTGTGTTTCAAAAGTCATTAAGTTCTACAAACAAGCAAATGCACACATAAATTAGAGTTGGGAAGAAGTTGGATTATCTCAGACAACATACCTTGAGAGAGTTGTTCTACCTGACTCTGAGGTCTTAAGTCTTATATAGCCTTTGGTCCCAATGGAAATCTCAGATGAATGTTAGTATTTTCAGTCCCACCTGTGATCTTTCAGGTGCTTTCAACTGTTAGCTTCCCTGGGTCACCTCTCAGTTTCAGAAGTACAATAAAAGTAAGTAAAAGCTTTCCTGTTAGAAGCCAACGACAATACTTCCACATAGATACCGTGGCATATCTCTCTCTTTAGCATCCTCATGCTCACAACTACCTATCTGAGAGCAGTCTTGAAGTGGCAGGCAACAGAAGTGAAAGAAGGGAACCAAGTATTCTGAGGTGGTTTTAGTTCAAATACTATCCCTTGAATTTTGTAGGAATTGGGATTAAACTTAATGAAATACACCAGTGTGAGATCTGGCATTTCCCCTGGGGTGAGCTCAGCCAGTGCTGCCAAGCCAGTTGCATGTCTGGTTCACTTTCAGAACAGTAATGAAGGAATTAGAAGTCATTAGGTGTTAGTTCTGGCTCAGCATTAAAAACTTGCTAATAAATTGCTGGATAAGTAGTTTTAATGGTCTTTCCTCTCTGATCCTCACCATTTAAATAGCCATGAAATCCCAAAGTTTGTTTGCAGATACAAATACGTTGTGTACTGACAATCACAAGCCAGAATTGAGCACACTACTTCAGCCCTCGCCCTAAGCCATGTGTGTAGGGTCATTGCTTTGGTCTTCTAGCCATCTCTACAGCATTTCTACAGCAAGTTCAATACAGCTTAAACTTCCCTAGAAGTAATTAAAACTTGAAGCATGCTCTGTCATATTACCAGGCATTCTGAGACACTTTTATATGCAAACAAGTGACACTGAGAAATATTTCCAGAGGAACTGATGTTTTACATTGTATATGGTTGTTTGGGTGCTTTTCTAAATCAGAGCAGTGGTGACATCTCCTCCATGAAATTTGTCTTTCTTTTCAAAATCCTGCAGAGAAAGGCTGCTTTGCCTTTGTACATCCATCTTGAGGATTGGATCTGAAATTATTTTCTTTCACATAGGCAGTTAAAAAAAAAAAAAGCAAACAAATGGAGGGAGCACATATTTGGCAGCAGTTTCACATAATAACTGCTTAGAATGTGGATTTTTTTTTTTTAATGTTCAGTGCTCCAACGTAAAAATCAACCTGAAACAAAAGTCAGAGGTAGTATGTCCTCTAGGGTAATGTTCTTTATGAACTAGAGTGAGATGGATTTTGTTTGAAGAATATTAAGGGAATAAAGAACAACTAAGTTAAAGTTTGACAGCTAAAATTTCATTTCTGAATTCTTGACTTTTTTCATGTGGGCTTTATCCTCTTACATTATTCAGGACCTGTCGGAAAGATATTAGTTTAAAAAAATGCAACCTCAAAAAATTGTCACGGAAAGTCAGTAATTCAGGAGGATGATTGTGTTTGTTTCAAAAAACTGAAGGATAACAGCAATTACATCTCAAAATGTACAGATGCTGTCATGTCCTTCAGAAGGTAAATTAAATGAAAGTGACTTGCATAGGTATACTTGGGTGAGGTACTTTGCTAGATGATCAGAAATTAATAATGCCAGTGCAGTGTATACCAGCTAAAAGTCTCAGAATTATTCTTGTCAGATTATTCTGTAATAATTTTATCACTATTCTTTAAAGGATTCAGTGGGCTGGACTATAGTTACAAAACTACTTTTCATGGGGTCTGTAATGATTGTGTAGAAAGATGTAAAATCTCCCTTTAGGTTCCAGGATATTAATTTTTTGCTAACAAAAATGAAGATGCTCCAGATTTACACTGATAAAAGCCAAACACTGCAGAACCAGGGTGATTGTTGATTTGCAAGAGACAACAACCAGAGAAGAATTTTTAAAAGCTGAGCTCTCTTTCAGGAAGTGGTGGGTTAGGCAGATGACATAAGACTTTCATACCTCCCTTCTAAAAATGGTGAAATTCCTCATAAAGATAATTGCTTATTTTTTTGATATTTATTTTTGATATTTATTGATATTTATTTTCATTGTGTCGGTTGATTGAGACAAAGGAATCCAGAGGCAAAAGAGAACCTACCTCACATTGTAAGTTGAGGACTTCAAAACCTTTACTTCTGGGAAAATATACCTTCTCAAAATATACTTATCCTGTGAATGTTTAGTGTTATTAGATGAAAAACATATGGGTTCTTGAATGGTCAGCATGTTGCAACTTCAAAGGATAGATATCACTTTAAGACAGAACATCTTACAGAGTTTCCATGCAATTAAAATTTTGGAGTCATAAGAACTTGATTATATGCAGTATAAAATCAGATGAGCTTAGTACTAAGTAGCTAATTATTCTGCCTGACTACCAGAATAAGGCACTTTCTACCAGCAAAATACATTTAGGTGGCTCCAAAAAAACTTGTGAGCTTCTGGTGCTGACTCCCACTGTATATTTTTGAGATATGGATAAGATGAATGTACACATAGCCAGACTTGCAAAGGGAGTGCTACACTATAGGAATAGATGAATTCTCAATGATTTCCACTGTTCTGTTTGTGTGTGAATAGGAACAGACAAACAGGAAATCCCCCAGAGATTTTCTTACTGTAAAATTATTCTGACCGTTTTCAGAACTCTTTCCTGAAGAGTCTCTTTTGTCACAGAAGTCTGCCTACAATAACTGCAGCTGATGGAAGATGATGAGTGAGAAAAAATAACAATAAAAATAAGGAAGAAGAGAAGTGAGGAGATGACAACAGCACAAAAATCTTCCAAGTAATAGCAAACTTTAGGATCCCAAAACCAGAACCTCCTTCAGATTAAATTTTCATACTAATCTTAAATAATGTATTTGGAAACTCAACACTTTTATAACAAAGGAACAAAGAAAAGCAGAAAGGGTGAAATACTCGGATGCAAATGAGGGAGAATATATACACAGATGTCTTAGGCTCCAATAGTCACACAAAAAAAACTCCCCCTTCCCTTTCCACCTACCCTCATTCACTGGTTAGCTTCTCATTAAGGCAAAATCAGCTTTGAAGAAATCTCAATATTTTCTGAGACTTTGACATATATACACATCTTTAAGGTACAGAAGTCACAAACAAGTCTGTCAGCTTGATAAAGGCCAATTTTTCAAGGATTATGCTCATGGTCTGTCTTTATGACTGTGTTTGCATCCAAGACTTGTTATATTTTTCTCAGATTTATTGACTCCTGAGATTAGGAAAATTTGATTGAGATTATGACACCAGTAATCCCACTGAGTCTGGTGAGTTGCTTTGTTTTGCTAAAATTGTCTAACTTCCTCTGCATAAGATACTGTGCAATGTTTGACTGATTGATTCTGTTCCCAAGTTGCTTAGTAATCAATTTGACAAAAAAGTATTTTATAAATGGTGAGTAAATTCAGTGCTTCACATCCATTGTCCAAAATCTCCTAATTTTTGGTATCAATAGGGAGTGAGATAACCCACAGCACAAGGCAATAGGTGATATAAACAACAAGACATTTATTTGAGAAGGTTCATGTCCATCACCTGATGAGAGTGAACCAGTGTAAGTGCAGATCTTGAGTGGATCTCCAGGAGATACTGACAAGACCTAGGTCTCAGATCTAAATTGATGGTATGGAAAGTACCCTGCAGTCAGCTAAATCAAGTTAAGCTTGGTGATCTGTTGAAAATACTTTGCTTATTTCATCCGCTGTTCATTTCAAACTGAAAGATTTGAACACTTTGTTCTACTGAGAGTTTTGGCTTTCTGTGTAATCCTATAGCATTGTAAAGACTTTTGTGGGTTGATAAATGGGATTTCATGGGCAGAACAAGCAAGTACTTGTGTAAAAATTTCCACCAGCAAGGAAGTCATGGTACTCAGGTACCACACACACACACACACATGGTTATTACCCACTGCAAATGCTGTTGTGATTCAGGCACTGTCCTTTGGATTTGGTGCTCCTCTTTTTGCCAGTGCACACAGACATTACTGTTAACAAACTTGAGCTTTGCTTGAGAGATTGCTGGGCTTGAGTTTCAGTGCCACCAGGACCTCCTTTCTTCTTTTCCTCTCACCTCTTCTGGCACTTCCATGGCCATACTCATCCCTTCTGCGTCTTCCCCCAGAAGACGGGCTGCTCTGACATGGCACTTTATCCTGGCTGGACACTCAGGAGCCTCTGCACTGTGCTCTACCCTAGTGCACAGTAAAGAGACATGCCAGCTGGTTTCCTGCTTTAGCTAGATTGTTTGATGGCTTGTACTCATTCCAGATCTCTTTCTCCTCAACAGACTTCCTTCTCCCAGTAGTTCAGTGCTTTTGGGGGTCTTTAAGGCATTGGGAGGTCCCCCTGTAAAGCTGTTTAATACTGCATTTAAACAGAGCAGAGATGTTTAAACAATCTCAAACAGACTTTATAAGAACATCTTCTCATTTCCTGAGGAAACCTTCTCTGAGATAGAGCACTGGCTTGCTGGTCCATCCAAATATACTCTGCAGCTGTTGCTATTTCAGAAGCACAAGGACGACTGGTGTCTGACTCACATTCAAAGCCAAGGAAATTAATCTTTGAGCAAAACAACTGGCATTATTAGCACCCAAGGGGCAGATGCTGAGGCTAATAATGGAAACCATTTGCTAGAGAATTCTCTGAAGGAGAGGAGAGTGGAGCTGTTTGCCCAGCAAACAACTTGCTCTGGCTTCTGAAATGGGAGCATTTAATAAACTCCCTAAAGCAACTGAAGCATTTAATACATGGGAAAATAAATAAATAACATCCTCCCAGAACAAATTTGGGAAAGGATACATATCCCATAAGGTCTTCTATTTACAAAGCCTTTCTAGGTAGAGAGCAGGACCCTTGGGGATCTTAAGGACAGAAAAAGTTGACACCGCCTCTCAGATACTGTTATAAATCAAGTTGATCTGTTTTGTTAGTATTGATTTCTCTTTATTTTTTCAGTCATATTTCCAAAAATTTTTAAAGAAAGTAGAGCATATTCCAAAGCATTACTTTATTTTCCCCTATTTTTCATACCCCCCCTTTCTTTGTATTAAATAAAATGCAAGTCATCATAGGTTTCTAGTGTTGCAGGAAAGTAATTTTTCTACTTGGAAGCAAGTGGAGTGAGTGAACACTGAGAACCTGGTGGGCTTAGGTCTTATTGAATCTGAGGAGTAATATTTTGTTAGTGGTATAGCCCTGATGTTATATTATTAAGGCTCATTGTGCAAAAAAGCACCTAAAAGAGGTTGCTCAGCTCCTACATACTGCTAGGGAGAAAAAAAAAGCCATTTTAGACTGTGTTTTAAATTTTAATATTAAGCCCTTTTTTGGCAGTATTATTGAGATCTATCAGAGTGTCCACTTCTGGGTACTGTTGGTGGTTTTAGCAGATGCAGGTGTTTAAGAAGAGTAATACTTTTTCCTTTTTATTGGTAGCCAGAATGTTTTGAGAGAGTAACTAAGCACAGGCCTGGAGATTATGAAATTTGCTTAAGTGTTAATGGGTTGATTGCTGAGTTACAGTCTGCCGTCTTTACTGGAAATTGATTGACTAGTGCTGCAGGTCTTCACACTTGACGCTCGGATTTGACTCGAAAATTCTGCCAAGTCTTTTACTCTGAAATTTATCTTAATTAGATCTGAAAGACCTGCCACAGCAGAATAGTCACACCGATTAAAATGAAAAACAGGAGAAATTACTGATCAAATTAATCATAATGTCGGGTTACAGCTGTAGGTCTGATGTAATTTGCCACTCCAGTGAGTTACATCGGCCCAGGCAGAGGAAAGAGAGCTGGTTTTACGCTGATCCGTAACACCAGGCAGCTTCAGGCAGCCCATCAGGATGCTTGTTCCTTTCATTCTCTTGGCTTATTCTGGCCTTAGAGGTGCAACTAGAAACAATTTAGGCAAAATAAAAAATATCCTTTTATTGAAGGGGTTAGACTGGAAACATGAGCTTTCCAATCCTTCATTTTTTTGCCCTTCTCTGCCAACCTTCTACTTTTGTTTGAAGTAATTAACAATTATGTGAAAACTGGAAAACTAATAAGTCAGAGGTCACCACTTCAGCCACAGTCAGAAAAAGTGTCTTTCTAAGAAATCCTTGTGGGTTAGGACATGAGGAAATTAGGATCATTTAAGCAAATGGGCATTTAGCAGTACATGTCCTTCTGTCATGGTTTGACACTGGCCAAACTCCAGACACCCACGAAAGCCACTCATTCACCCTCCCCTGCCACAGATGGACAGAGGAGAGAAAAAAAGTTCAGCAAAGGGTTCATGAGATAAGGACTGGGAGGAAACACTGCATGGGCAAAGCAGGTTCAACTTAGAAGTATGAAGTGAATTTGTTACTAACAAAGTCAGAGATGGATAATGAAAAGTAAAATAAGCCCTTAAAAACACCTTTTTCCCCAGCCCCTTCCTCCTTCCCACCAACAGCACAGGGAGACAAGGGTGTGAGGGTTTTGGCCAGTTTGTCACCTGAAGTTTTGTTCTGCTGCTCAGGGAAAGGAGTCATTCCCCTGCTATGCCGTGGGGTCTCTTCCCACAGGAGACAGCTCTCCATTAACTTCTCCAATGTAGTTCCAATCTCATGAGCAGCAGTCCTGCCAAAACTGCTGCAAGGTGAGTGCCTCCCTCAGGGAACAGTCCCCCCAAAACTGCTGCAGTGTAGGTCACTCTTCCATGGGGTGCAGGCCTCCAAGGACAGGCTTCTCCAGCCTGGATGCAGGGGCCAGCTCTCTCCACAGTGTCTCCCGCTGGATCACAGCCTCCACCAGGGCATCTCCCCATTCCAGTGTGAGCACACCCCCATGGGGTGCAGGTGGATCCCTACACCCCCTATGGACCCCCATGGGCTGAAGGGGCACGGCTGCTTCACCAGGGTCTTCACCACAGCCTGCAGAGCAATCTCGGCTCTGGTGCTTGGAGCACCTCCTGCCCCCCTTCTCCACTGACCTTGGTGTCTCCACATTGTTTCCCTCACATGTCCTCACCTCCTCCTCTTCTCTGGCTAGAAAAATCTGCCCCCACTTTGTTTTGATTTTCTTTTTAAATGTGTTATCACAAAGGCACTACCAACATCTGTCATTGGCCCAGCCTTGGCATGTCCATCCTCAGAGCCACCAGGGCTTGGCTCTGCTGGACATCGTGGAAGTTTCCAGCAGCTTCTCACAGAAGCCACCTCCATGGCCCCTCACTACCAAAAGCTGAGCCATGCAAAACCAGCACATCTTCTTAGCAAGTAGGAAATCAATAATGTAACTTATTTGTAGATACAATGATCCTAAAATTTATTTTTAAATTTTGTACTTATCCTATTCTACTATGTATTATATTTTTTCTTTTTTGTATGCAAATTACCAAGTGAATCCATGTCGATAGGTGATGGGCTGTGGGTCTTAAGGGGCCCCAGCATAATATTTTCATCTGGGAGAGATGCCTTCTACAATTCCAGCATTTTTTCCACCAGCAAGGTTTGAAAGATTTTTAGGACAACTTTCCTTGTAGCACCACTGTATTTTTTGCTGCTGATCTGGGACAAAGCCAAGAAATAAAGAAGTTTGCCACCAGCTGAGAAAAGAAATGAAGTAAAGGAAATAGAGCAAGGAAGGATAGATGGGCACTATGAGTCTCAAGAAAGAAAAGAAGTCATACCTCTGAAATACACACCACTTTTGTTATGATACTGTTATATCTTAGACTACTCATGAAATTTCTAAGTGTTTTTTCTTTCCAACAATGATGCAATTCTATAAAGTTGGTTTCTGTCTTGCCCAAAATTTCCTTTATAATTTTCTATTTTATGCCTGGTAAATTGAAATAACTAAGTATACCTTTTGTTTAAAATCAGCTTAATGGATTTATAAAAAAATATTATACTGAATAGTCTAAAAAATATTGGTTTAGCAAAAAAAGTTGAAAATAATTTAAATTCATAGTGATGATTTGAAGTCTGCTAGAATACTTAACCATTTTCAAATGCAAAGTTTTTTTCATATATTCAATTTTCCCTCTTCATTTGCATCAGAAATTGCATGATAAATTAGGATAATTTCCCACAGGACAGAAACTTGACTTATTTTGGATAGCTTAGACATGACCTAATATCCTGTAGGGATTCCTGTTGGAGAACCAAGTTAGGTTATGTTTGTGAAAGAGACTAGAAGGCAAAGCTGAACTCAGCTGCAGAAGACAAAAACTGACATATGGAAACAGCACTTCATATATTGCTAGGATTCTGCTTTTACTAAAGAAATCATGATGATGCATTTTGGTTGTTAAAGGAGATGAGATTTTTTAAAGCAGCAATCACCCCTGCAATGTCTTTGTATAACTATTTAGAAATATTTACATGCTTGTAAAAAGCATAGGGGAAGCACTCAGATTTGGGAGGATCATAGTCTTTGAGCAAAAGTACTGATGCTACAAAGAAAACCCTAAAATATAGGTCCAGTCACATTACAGAAGTGTGCTCTTTACTAGAGATGGCCCGTAAATTGGTATCAAAAGATGATGCTGAATTAATGTGATAGTAAGTGATATAAAAATTGTTAGTTTTTAGTACACTTGTGAATTTCCCCATAGTAACCCTATAACTCTCTTTTCAGCCTTCTAGAGAGCCAAATGCAGCTGGAGTGCTGTCTTTGTCTCTTAATGCTCTTTTCCCAGTTTGGGTATCCTTGTGGATTGGTGGGTCCAGCTGGAACAGGACAGAAAATGGTAGAAGACTGATCTCCTCTTGGTCTTTTCCCAGGAACTTGGGGACACCTCACAGAGTGACAAGTGGAGCTGCCTGTGAGGATGCTCCATGGGCCATGGGGCAGATGATGAGGACTAGGGCTGTACTGGGATCATTATCTAGGAAGAGGCAAGTAAGGTGACGTCAGTCTCATTCCCAGGATTCATCTGAAGGTGCAGTTTCCATCAGTGTATTCGTCAAGGACAGGGTCTGATCTCAGGGAAGAAAAGGAAAATGGAAAAGGAAAATGTTGGGAGGAGGAGAAAAAAAAGTGTTTGTTACTCACAGTGCCTTTATTCCTACTGGCCTATTATAGTGAGAAAGAGAGAGGAAAAAAAACAGCATTGGTATTGTAAAAGACTGAAATTTTATCACTGATCACCATTCTGGAATAAGATGCTGTGTGCATTTTTTCCATCCTACCTCCGTGTCTGCAACTTTTTACTTTATAACAAGACATAACTCCGCTACGAGGGAAGCAGGCAGAAGGTTTCTCACAGCACTCAAATGAGACAGGAGCAAGCTCAGCATGCTGTTTTGGAGGTCTCCTGCTCTTCTCCCTCCCCAGCTCTATAGAAATGCAGCTGCCTTTTTGGGGTTTTTTAAGCTGTCTTCTGACTCTGAAACATGTTCTCCATGCAATCAAAATGTGTCTGACAGAATTTTCAGTTCATGTGAAACAAATATAAAAATAAACAGATCTTGAGAAAACCAAGCCATTCTAAAAATCCTTGATGTTTTCCCCATAGACATTCAAAGACTATGTCTAGGGGGAAATCACTGGCACTTCAAATGTAAAAGCAGGTATAGAGATAACATGTCAGTCCTGTAGACCCAAACTTGGCATTCCATGCTCTCATGAGTGAAAACTGCAGGAAAAGAAGAGTGAATTCTTTTACTGCCATATTAAATCTGCATATTTAGCTCAAATCTCATTATCAAATTATGCCTTTGCTTACTGAATTAATTTATGACAAATAATTTGCATCAGGAAACAAAGTGGTATAGTAAATACGTTGTTGGAGTCAGGAGCATGAGACAGTCTGCCACTGTCTGGGATCTCACTTGGCTTTTCTGTTCCTTTGTTGATTCTCCCACCATTGTTTAATCACCACTTTATACTGGAAACCTTTACAATTTTTGGTGTTATGCAGTGAGGCCTTGATCTTGCATTGGGCTTCTGAGTACTGCTGGAACACTGATCCCACAAAAGCAAGGCATATCCAAAGGAGGAATCGCAGAGCCCCCATCACTCTTGCTGAGTGGTGAATTCAGAATAGCATTGCTGCTCACTTCAGAGTACATAGAATTGGTATCCATTTTGTTTTCAAGTATATTGAATATTTTGAAGTTTCTGTCAGCTGCTCAGTGTGCTGTCAAATGCACTAATGAAAGGTTTTCCTGAAGTTAATTTTCCTGCTCGTAATACAATACCCAAATTTGCTTTAACACTTGAAAAAATCCATCCATACTAAAGAGAATCAGTTGCTTAATCCTAAAATTAAAGGTTATTGCATGCAAGAGAAAATAATTACATGCTCAAAATATGGAAAAAAGAAAACTTTTTTAATATGTAGGTATTTGTATAATTAAAGACTAATCAAGCATGAAGGCTGCTGACTAAACCAGAAAATGAGATTGTTGGCAAGCAATATTGTAATGTAAATGCCATTTTTGTTTAAGTACTAAGGAGCTGGAGGAATGATATCCTGAACAGATTAAAAGCAAACAGCATTGATAATAAATATTTATCAGATTTCAAATGAAACACACAGAGATTTTTATATTTTACATGCAAAATATATTGGCATTGAAGTATTCAGTCACTTTTCAAAGGTTTGTTCACATCTTCTCTTTAAAATGTTGATAACAAGCACTCACTAGAGATAGAAACAGCTTTAAAACTCAGTCTTAATCTGTAGCAACATCAGTAATGTGTAGGCAATGGAAAACAGCTAAGAGTTAGTTAACTACAGATGCATAAGAACAACTCCTGGGGCTGTATAGTCAGAATTTGAGTGGTCTAGATGTGTTTTATTTTCTTTTTCATTTTTCCAAAATGTTCACATTAATTTTTCAAAAAGAGAGGGAAGCTTCTGAAGCCTAAATCCATTTCATGAAACAAATATTTAGTGAAGTATTTGTGGAGGGCTTTTGTATATACATAAATTAACCCAACATAACCACCATTTTGTTGTAGAGGACTTATTTAATTAAAGGTCTGTATCATCTTGAGGCAGTGTTTTAAGTTTGTGGTAAACTATTGCACTAGTTAAATATGCTCATCATACACCTTTGTGTTATGTCATTGCAGCCTTATTCTTGTTTAGAAGTGGATATAAAGATGTTTGGATAGAACAGGGGTTCAGAAGAATGAGAAAATGATAGGACACCGAATGTGTTCCTATTCCCATTCATTTTCTTTTCATTACACTTTTCCCAAAGTTGGCACTACTCAGCATGCTGAGGTCCAACAGAAACCATCTCTTAATAAAGTCTGATCATACAACAGTTTAAGCTAATTTAAAAAATCCTTTGAAATCTGTGAAAAGAGGCAAAACCCAGTGGTTATGATAGTGAGCCAATGAATACCTTTGCTTTAGTGCATGCGTTGTGGGCCATTGCATCCTTTGTACTGATGTGTACCTCCTGTTGTTTCCTCACGAATTTACTTTTTGGAATTATCTTCATCTCACTTAATTATGACTGAGACACACAATAGTATGTCACTGACAGAGTTATTGAGGGAAAGTGACAAAAGGAATTTTTGAATGTAAGGCTGCCTACAACCTTATCTAATTTTTCCTTTCCTTGTGTAATTATATTCTATTTGCCTTTGGACTAAAGGAGTGTAGACAAGTTAAAATTAAATAATACTGTGAAAAAGTCTAATGCTAGTCTCTTGAATAAGCATTGATCAAATTTTCAGAAGAGCTGTGTCACTACCACTGAGATGAACCGTAGAAATTATTATTTAGTTTTCAAAAGAATAAAGATACAGATTTCAACCTCTGCATTTCTTAGAAAGGCCTTGCTTATGTCTATAGGTTTTATCACAGGAAACTGACAGTTCGCAAATGCCAAAATTCAATTGAGGTCAGCCCAAGCCAGCCTGGCTCATACAATATCCTGTGTTTATCTGAATTACTGGTCTCTTAAATGTATAATTTCACAGATGGGCATATTAATATATTGACATTAAGGAACTTTATAATAAGTACTTTGTAAGCCCTCTAAGTAATTCATATTTACATTAGTTTAATGATACAAAGGATCATGTTGGTAAAAACACACTAAGGAAAATAGTAGGAAAAGTACAAAACTTTATGTGTAGACAGTCAGTCAACAGTTGTCCAACAAGAGGAAAGTAGCAGAAACAGGAGAGCACATTTAGATCAAAGCCCTGCAACTGATGGTCTGGCAGCCAGGTCTGACCCATAGGAGGTTTCTATCAACATACCAGGTGAGTAGCTAAAAGAAAAATAAAAGACTTCGAAGGCAACTGCACATTTGCTTTACCCTGGTGTGTGTCATTGCTTGTGGGTCATGAGAGCAGCCCAAATACCTGAGAGAGCTGTGCAGGTAAAAAAAGCTGCCTTTTGGTATTTGTTTGTTTGTTTTTCATACACAGATGTCTGAACAATACTAGTAAATTTTAGCTTGCCCGTTAGCAAAAAGAGGCTGATTCTTTTTTTCTACAGAGGTATTTATGTCTCCCAAAGATTAGTGATCCTGTCAAGCAGGTGGTAATTCCTTTTTTGTTTGTTTATTTTCAAATGTAGTATAGTATAAAGTGTAAGTACAAGAACAGTTTACCTGTTGTTTCTAGAAGGGACATTTACCACAGATTCCTGATGAAAACACAGAATGGTGTAAATTATTTAAAGGCTGAAACAGATGCTTTCACAAATCATTAAACTATCTTGTGTCTTGGAACATGGAGAGGATATTCCTGGGATATTTGTCTGAGGGCTCTTCAGGTTGAAAGGGGAATGGAGTCAGCAGAAAAAAAACAAAACAGTCCCATGCAGAAAGAGCAATAATTCACAAAATAAAAATGAGGATAATGGTTAGAAATGTCAACATACATATATTTGAAATGCCTTTGGTGTGGCTATTACTTATGAAAAAGTTATTACTGCCATTTTGCACTAAGTAGTTATTTCATTTTAACCATGACTCGTATGGCATTCATATATATGGAAAACCTACAAAGAAACCTCAAACCACCTAGGGAAATGTAGCATGTCTCCCAGCTCTCTGGTTTTATATTCCTTGACAACCATCAGCCTAAACAGGGCTTTAAAATGCTCAACACTATGCTCAACACATCATCTCCATTTACCTTCATGAAACAATAAGGATGTGCAAGCCTCATCTTCAGTGTGTGGTTTTGAGAGTCTTAATCTGATTCTGTAGACTAACAATATCCTTTACTCCAAGACATAAAATGTAAGATCACAATCCAGGGTATAGCCACACACGGAGGTCTGAAGGTCAACCAGATGTTGCTCTGGTTTCAAGGGCTGTCCGAAAAAGTTGCCTTCTATTCAAAGAGAATCTACCCCTCATCTGAGCAACAGATACTGAAATTTTTGGATATTTTTCTGGACATGCTTAATTTGATTTTGCAATTTTGTCACAGGAGAAAATCTTATTACAAAGATTAGGCAAAAATCAGACCCAGGGATATTCCATCATCTCTATGAACACTTGACTTCAAACCAGAAAAAGAAAACAATAAAAACAGGGCAACTGAGAAAACTGCATGGATAAAATAAAACTGTTAAATCTGATTTCTTTCATTTTACTTTATCATATGCACATGAACCCCATGTGATTTGAGAAATTTGATTCAAAATAAAGCTCTTAAAACTGGAAAATTTCAGTCCTACCAAAACACTTTCTTTGGGAACTTGTGGAAGGAGACAGTTAATAACACAATCAAAGTACCTAAAAATTTCCAATGGAAAGAATAATAGTGTAATAAAATTTTCCAATATATATTTTAAAGCCTGTTTGAAAAAAAAAAAAAAAACAATTGTAAGAAAATAATGGAAATTAATCCAAGTATAGAATATAAACTTCACATTAGGGTGCTGTTTTTAAATTTCCATGGGGTGCTTCAACACTTCAAGAAATGGCATAGTGTCCTGAGGAGGAGAAAGAAAAGATCGGTACACTTCCCACTTCTGACAGATATGGGTTTTCACTATGAAATAAAGTCAGTCATACCAGCAAAATGCTCCAGAACTGAGGAAATGAAATTTACCTAAAGAACTGAGGTTTATAATTAACGAGAAAATAAACACTCTCATTTTCCTATAACTTGTTCCTTTGCAAAATTCCTAGCATTCTTTTAGTAGCTGGACAACTCAAGACCTCTTTTCATTATTTTTTGTTCAGAACTGTAGATTCACTGTAAAGCAAATCTATTCATGGCATCTAGTTAAATCATCTCATAAAATAGTATCTTAGCCTCAGGTTCCAGCTTTTCACCGCACCTGATTCAGATATGAGGATTCAACCAGGGTCTCCACATGCTTGTGAATGCCCTGATTTGGCAGAATAATACATGCTTGAGGGCTTTTACTTTTCCATCTTGAAATATAAATAGTTCACTGTTCATCAGGCCAGAAAGAGAACTTATCCTCCTATTTGTCCCAGTGTGCATGGTAACGTTTACTAAGGAAACAATTCTAAAGAATGGCAGAGAAATGTTACAAGACTGTAACTTACTATGTATACGCACATCTTCTCTGTTTGAGAATTGTCTGCTGCAAATTTTAATGAAACATTTCTCAAAGTGCTAGGCAAGCCCTAGAAGCTGTGTAAATACTCCAGATGAACTCTAGGACTGGTTTGTCTTTGTTCTCTCTTGGGAGAAGTGGGACTGATTGTATAGGTTACAGTATATTTTATCAGCTGTTTGGATGGGAGAGTCACCACTTTAGTATAACGTGAGCACTGCTTTTCCTGTGATGACTGCCTGGTGTTTGGACTGTATCTGGCTTGTTTTCATTCTATAATCCTGAAAACTGAAAAGATATTTCCTAAGCTACTTTAAAGGGGAAAGATGATTGATTCAGAAAGATAAGGTACATAGGAAGCATATGTATGATTCAAACTGATCAGATTTTTAAAAAAATAAATGGTATCACCCAAGCAAAAGAAATAATCTTCAAGGTAAGTAATAAGTGACTTTCTATCACTCAACACTAATTCATATATAAGGAAATGTTGAAATTCTTCCAGAAAGTACAGCTAAAATAAATTGCTAAATAACAAAATGTTAGCTCCAGTAGGATTAAAAATTTATGAGCAAAATTTGACTTTTAATGATATTGGGTCAATACAGACCTTAAAATAAGAGGAATTATAGGTTCTGAAAATAAAGTTTTAGCCTTATTGTTGGGATAAAGCTCTGTGACCCCTGGCCCTTTAAAAATTGAACTTAGGCTGTAAAAATATCACTTCTTATTGATCACATGGTTATTAAAGTCAGTCAGATGCTCAATTTATATGTCAAATACTTGTCAAATTTCCTCTAAATATTAGAACAAAAGAAGACCATGATAATATTTTGTTCAGTTGCATTAGATTTATTCACCTTTTCATCAGTGAGAAATAACAAAATGGCACTAAATAATGCATTAATAGGCCAGGCATTTATAAAAGTTAATTAATTTCCATCTGCATCATGTATGTGGTGTTTGCATGCAATAGCTCATGTATATGAAGCATAGCTATCCATGTAACTGAGTGTGTCTGTATAAACAGACCGTGGGCTCTCACTCTCTCCTTTCAGTACACCTTCCTACTCCCTGCCACATCCTTGCCACCTTTGGAAGGTGTGGCTTATTTGTTGAACCTCAAGGAGAATGAGGAAACATGGTAAGTCAACAGATATTAATTAAATGTTCAAGGCAGTTTGTAAAGTACCTTCAATATATGTTGCTTCTAATGACACTCAAGTGTGCTTACAAGGGAGGTCGGGGGGAGATCTTTAGATCCCCCAGGCTCCCCAAAGATGCCTTTCCATAACCAAATGCTTTCATATGGGTAATCGAAATAAACCTTTACTCAACCACTGGGGAGTCTTTACAGTCTGGCTTCGATTGGAGCCTGAGTGGAGGCCTGTGAGCAGGACGTGTTTGTGAGCATTTCTAATGGCATTTTGATGTACATGTACAAAATTGATGTCGGAAGGATCATTGTAAACTCCCAAACAGCAGAATATTGAGGACATTTTCAGGTGGCAGTCAGATTCTGGCTGGGTGAGCCCAGTATATTTTCTCATGTCACAGTTGATTAGGTTCACAGGGAAGTGGAAAGAGTAAAAAATTCTCTTATTACTGCAGCAATGCCATATCAGCCTCTTTTCCCTTTGAATGCAACATTAGTTTTTGTCCAGAACTCTAACTGCTTTCTACAGTTTGGGGAATTGTAAAGCAGAAACAATTTTCCCAGCTAGGCTGACCTTCACAGTAATGAGAAATGACTGGAATTTCTCTCTATTTCTCTAACATTTGGTATGGGGGGATAGGATGTATGTGTTTGTTTTACCTGATATTATGTTGTGGGCGTCTATTTGGCACTTTGAGCCTAATTTTTTTCCATTCAGGAGATTACATGGACTGCTGCACCATCTGACCCAATAGCCAGCCCTCAAGTGTATAGAGAAGTGACAGTAATGCACTTTAAACCTTCTGTTATCACAGCAGTGATGGCATTTTGTTTCAGACATTAAATGATTTTCTTTTTTTCAATGGATGGCTATTTTCATTTACTCTTCACTACTTGTTCAGGTGATGAGCAATGATCTCAAGAAAATTTAAGATTCATTACCAGCCAGGTAGATAGGGAATTCTCAAAGTGAACCTACATCTGCAGAGTATTTTCATTGTGAGTCTGGTACTGTAGCACTACAATGCTGATCATCTCTTGGGTATGGGATAAGAAAATTCTGCAGTTATGTGCAAAGCAAGTATAGCTGAAGAGTTTTAAACAGCAGCACAATTTTCAAGAAATATGAGCTGCTTCCTTGTTCTCCCCAGGTGTTTCAGAATAAACCTCTTCCCCTGCAGAATCTGAGACCTCTAGCAATGCGTGGTGGTCCAGGCCAGGTCTGCCCTGCGGATGCAGAAGTAGAACTGAAGAGGTGTCAATATAACAAGGCAGGGATTCATGAAGCAAGATTCAGTGTCAGAAGAGTGAAGGCACTGTGACAGGGCATTAAAAGCAATGAGCCACTCAAGTAAACATGCAGGAACCCAGGCACAGCTAACATGAAGTCCATAATGCTGTATCCTCATGGTGGCATTGACATGAACTAGATGGGCTTGGATAGGACTACACCTGCTCCTGATTACAGTGTAGACCTCTCCACCACTGGCATCTGTGCTAGTAAAATATCTAGAATTCCTGGAAATGGGCAGAGTGAGAGCATTTCAAGCAGAAGACAGATTGAATCAAATCTCTGGCTGCAAATCATTCACGTATGAAAGCCGGGTGGCAGTTTCTGGGAATTCATAAGTTTCAAGTGTTTTACCTCAATTCTGGCTTTATTATAGCTACAACAGGCTATGGAAATGTCAAAATGTCATGGAGGAAGCAGGTTTTCACCCCTTTTTACTGTGGAGGAATAAATGATTTCATGGTATTTCTAGAAGAAGAAGATTGCATAATACTCTGTAAACTTTCAAGAGTTTGACTGTATTCTTCTATTCTTACTGTATCTGAAAGGCTGAAATGTTGAACATATTCCATTAGGTTGGAGTGTCATGTTCCTAGGTAATATTTGTGTGTTATGGCCATGATGTTAGGACATTGCTTTGATTCCCTGTTAATAGCCCATAATATGGGGAGCAAAGTCAAGAAATATTACATTCCATGAACATGCTCTAATACTATGAGTGCAATATCTCATTGACTGCAATTATTGGGGCCAGCAGAGCCTTCAGTTGAATTTTTTTAAGTCATCAATGTTAGTGGCATGCTAATAGGAAATTTTTTTCTGATCTGCTCCATCATTCAGAAATACCTATATGTCTGCAGCTTATCGATTATGAACAAGGTCAATGGGGGGGAAATCCTTGAAATTGCAAAGAACATTTCCTTTGTATTGATACAGAGCATTACAGTAAGCTTAATTTAGATGCTGTTTTTCTAATTTTATATTAAACTATTTGGTACTTATGCTTGCATTTCTCTTCTGATCTCTTAAGGCAGATATTTCTTTAAGCTCTCAACAGGCTATTTCTTAGCCAGTGGTGCTTTCTCTGTGTATCCCCTTGGCTCTGTGCACGAGTAAGAATCTTTCTTACTTTCATGAGTAAGAAAGATTGGATTCATGTGGCTCCCAAAATGAACAGAAATAAACTAAAGCAAAATCTGAGTGGATCAAGACAGATCTGCTGTCTCTTGCTTTCTAGGAAAGGAGAACACAGAGAAGGAAAAAGCAAAGTGTCTAGACTGTCTGTACACTTGGATTTAAGCTTTTTTCAGGAAACCCTCTTTCTTAGTCTTCATATAAGACTGGACAAATAGTTTATGTCCTAGGAACACTATAAGATCAGCAATGAGGTTATAGAGTATTATGATAGAGAAAACCAGGAGTGTCAAACAATGTTTGATAAAACAGAGCTAAATAGATTGATAGTCTGAAACGCTCCTTCCCTTTTGTGATAATTAGCAATGCCCTGCTTTGTTCACTATTTGCAGTGTCCCGATATTTGATTCATACTTCCATTTATACCTAACTTTTATAAAGGCCTCATAAAAGTACAGCACATTAATTAAATAAGTTCAATATTCATCAGTATTTATCACAAAGTGATTGCAAACATTCCATTTTCTACTGGTAACATTAGACATTTTTGTCTAGTCCAGAATCAAGCGCGAAGTCTAGTACATTGTGCTGGGGTAAATCAGGTCCTACTCTGTAGAATGTCACGTGCAATGCATAGTATGGAAGTGGTATAAATGAGATTGATCTTAGTGACTGGGAAGTTTGGGAAGTTTGTCTTCATAGCACAACTAGAACTTTATGATTGTGACTTGTTTTCATCCTTGAGTTTCCCTTAAACACTCTGCACATGAGAAACATCAGTGGAGCTCTTGGCACAGCATCATATTCAGAGCCTTCCCTGATAGGTGAGATTGAGAAGCCTTTCACAGATTAAGGCAAGATTTGACCCTGGAAACACAAAAGCTGCTTCCATGACAGGTAAATCTGTGTCTGGCACTGACAGGCCTCACTGAAAGAGGCACTCCCTCAAGCAATTCTTTTTTGACCAGAGAAGGAAAGGGTATATTTGTGTTATATTGGGCACACAAGACAAGATACTCTAAAAATAGCATTAGTGTCTCCACACCAAGTGCTTTGGGACTTGGATTATACACATGGCAGTTTTGTGTTTGTTTTCCTCTCCTAGGTAGCAGTGACAAATCACTGGGTGAACACACCCAAGTAAGAATGAAAGTTCTTCTACCTCCTGATGTCTCCCCTGTGTATTATGAAGGAACATTGGTACTTCTGTATGTAACAGTCTAAATGTGTGAAAACTGATCAGCCAAGGCAGTGGGCTTACTAAGAAAGAGACAAAAGCATTTAAGATGTGTGGAGAAGTTGCCTGCAAGTACTAGGGTACATTAGTTACCAATGTCACAGTCAACTTGAGGCCATCTTCTTCCAAATGGGAAAACTTATGGATGGGATGCTGTAATGAGAAGTGTGTATGTGGGGTCCCAAATACATAAATGGCACAAAGGGATGTGGTTGTCCTGTCTGCCACTGGCAAGTGGTGGAAGCTGAATCTCACCAGGTGCCAAACTGAGGAGGAGTATTGTATCCTGCATCCCGCTGCGCCCCACAGTCTGAGTCCACACACTCCCTGTGGCTGTTAGGAATTAATTCAAATTCAAGAAATTGGCTGCAGGAGCAGTTAGTGACACTAAAACCACTAATATAGGAGAAATAAAATAATTATATAAATATTGAATACAGGGCTCATTCCTGGTTCTAGCCTGCAGGAAGCTGTTGAGCGCTGTCATTAACTGTGAGGAGCCAGGACTTTGCTCCTTTTGCTCTACATGTCTAGAGGAAACCTCAGCATAACCTCTATCATGTGATCTTATAAATGCAAATGATGTTCATAACAATTTTTAAGGTTTTTTTTCTCCCTCCTACTGCTGCCCAGAATTAATGACACAGCAGCAGAACAAGCAAGTACACTACAGAGAAGTGTCCAGGCTTGTGTGCCACAGATCTAAGTGCCAGCTAGCACCTCCCCCTGCCATATTTTTGCAAGCAGAATGCTCTTGTAGAGCTAAACACGACCCCTCACCTTTTTGTTAAGAGTGCCCCATTCTTAGTATATTTCCTCCACCCCAATTTCCTTTACATCCACCCAAGCTGCATGGAGGTCCAGTCCTTCACCCTCTGGACTCTCACACTGGGCCCAGCTGCTATACCAGTAATTTTCCTTGCTTTTTCTTCATGAATTCCTTCCAGAGAGCCATGCAGCCCTTCATTAATTCCTTCCAGGAATTCTTCATGAATTCCTTCCAGGACCATGAAGCCACTGGGCCTGGGCAGCAAGAGGAGAGAAGGTCTTTCCAGAAAACAGCAGGATACCAGACTGCTGAAATGGGGATTTACAGGGTCCTTAGCTTTGGTGAAAAGGAGTAAATTATAAAGCATGGGCTAGTATTTCTTGCCACTGTTCATCAACAGCCAGACTTACTCTCAGTCCCCCACTTGTTGCAGCATTTGGAGATTTCTGAATCTCTAATGAAACCAGCAGCACTTATTCCTCTTCCAGCTGTCAAGGGAGCTTTATTTTTTGCTGCCTTTTCCATTCTGCTGTTAATTTAATCTTTTTGAAATATGCATAGTTCCTTTTTACCAGTATAGACAACACTGAAAATAAAAATATATTAAATTAATGTATTAAGCGTGAATTATTGTCCCAACTTGGCTGACTATGCTTTCAACTAATACTGATTAAAAAAACTAAGTAAAGCACAGCTTTAAAAACTACCTTTGTGAAGGATGTTTCCTTATCCAGGCTTCTCTTACACCTTATTCTGTATTTTAGCACAGTAATTTTGCCTACCCTCCGTGACACAGTGCCTTATTGGAGTGTCAGAATCAAATCACAGTGATCAGCAGTCAGACTGGCTGTCCACTTTTACCATTCTAGAGTAGTTCAGAGCTCCCTCTGCTCCTGCAAAACAAAGATGAAATTGATAAAAAGATGCAGAGTAGGAGTGGGTGTTAGGAAAGGATCTAGAAGGACAGACTAAGGCCACTGGGCTGCGTGAAGTATGAGCACAGTCTGTAACATTTCCTATTCCCAAACACATTGTCTTAGCAGACAAGCAAGACAAAGGAATTACGATTATCTCCGCTTCACAGACAGAGAAATGAGTTAGTAAGAGATTAACTAGCTTGTCCAGGGTCACTTAGAGAGCCTGACAGGCACAGAACTAGGACCAAGATTTTCTGAGTTCCTAAGGAAGGATCAATCTCTGAAAAATAGTGTCCTCAGCTATGTTTCTTAATAGAAAAATCTGGTATTAAAACATTACAAAAGTAAAAATGCAATTTCTTTACCTTTCAGTTTGATTAATGGATTTTTCACAACACTACAATAAAGTAAATTCCTTTTCTAATATAAAATATTTGAATCTTTTTTTTTTTTTTTTTTTTGTAAGAAAGTAATGATGGGGGGAAAAAACCCCTTTTTGATTAATTGCAGGTGGATGTTGTTTTCTCTTCTTTTCTGGCCAATAATTTCTAACTATCTTATAGATATACTTTAAAGTACTAGGATTTGGCACAATGATGAGCCAACTAGCAAGAGACCACCCTTAGTAGATAATATATTAGTTGAAAAAAATGAGTCTCTGGACCTTAATCCACTAAGAAAAACTGCAACCTTAGGGAAAAACTTCCACTGTGTTACTCAGTTGGTTCATCCTATTTGATTGCTGGGTAGTATATGAACCCTGTTTTAGAAGTGATGTGATTTCTGTCTAAAATAAGCTGTTTACAATGTTTTACAGGCTATTATGGTTGAAATGGTCATTTCTAAAGTTCTTGAAAGGAGTCTACATTAAAGCAGAATTCAAAAGATTGCAGGATTATTTCTCTCTGAAGTGGAATGTGATTTGATATTCATCAGCTGATTTATATTAATTATTTTTGGTTTGTTTTTGAGCATTTAATGAACTCACAGATTATTGACCTTTCTTTAAAAGTTTATATATATATGTATAGTTATATATATTTATTATTTTGTTCATATGTAAAACTTAAACACAAAGGCAAAGTGAGTTAGGTGGTGTGCGCATCAAGAGGTTTTGCGACTTCCCTTGCAGTGTAGTATTGCAAAGTACAACAGTTGCAGAAAACAGGATGTTGTGATTTAACCCCAGCCCCACACAGCCCCTCACTCAAACCCAACAGTGGAGTGGGGGAAATGAATTAAGAGTAAAGGTGAAAAAGCTTGTGGGTTGACATAAAGACACTTTAATAGGTAAAGCAAAAGCTGTAAACACAAGCAAAGGAAAAAACAATTATTCCCCAGCTTCCCATGGACAGGGAGGTGCTCAGCCATCCCCTGGAAAACAGGGCTCCATCACATGTAACAGTGACTTGGGAAGACAAATGTCATCACTCTGAATATCCCCTCTTCCTCCTTCTTCCCACAACTTTTATTGCTGAGCATGATGCCATAGGACACTGGGACATGCCTTTGGTCAGCTGCAGTCCCAGCTGTGTGCCCCTCAACTTCTTATGCACCCCCAGTCTCCTCCCTGGTGAGACAGTGTGAGACACACAAAACGCCTTGGCTGTGTGAAAGCACTGCTCAGCAAAAACTAAAACATCCCTGTGTTATCAACACTGTTTTCAGCACAAATCCGAAACACAATCCCATGCTATCTAGCGTGAAGAAAATTAACTTCACCCCAGACAAAACTCACAGACAGGATCCCAAACAACTGGGGATGCTCAGTGAAGAACAATGACTAAGGAATAACCTAAGGGTCAATTTTTAATTATTTTGTTAGAGGTTGGTGTACTCTTTTGTTAAAAACAGTTAAAATCTTGTTAAAATTACTAACGCTTTCCTTATAAATTATATTACTTTTGGGACAGCACCTTTATTGTTCATGAGAAGTGAGCATGTGGTTAAAGGGAAGCATAATTTAAGCAGAACAGCACATTTTCTGTACCTTGGCTCTTGGTCTTTCCCTGTGTGTTACAGAATTGTGTGGCAGTACTGAAGCTGGGGCAGAGGTCTGTGTTCTGTGTTCCTTATTGCTGTGCTCAGGATAATTAGAGTGAATTAAAACTAGGGAGAAGGAGAATACCATTTTAGCACAGGCAATTGTTTTTGTAGTGGGGCAAGCATTTCTACATTGTGGCTCTTTGCAGTTTGCTTTCATTACAAGAAGTCAGTGTTCATGCTCAGAGACTTGTCACAGGTTCCCAAGGATAAGAGCTGCAAGGTCCTGAATCTATCCTTTTCATTTAGATGCACAGATAGTTATGCTGTCATTTAATTTCATGATCACTTCACTTAAAAGTGTCATTTGGGCCTTAGACTGTACAGTCCCATATAGTTAGCATCCTGAGGTAGGCCCTTAATGCAGGTTTCTTCCCTCTCCACTCAAATCTAAATTCCTAAGTAATGCATACAACATACCCAAAGACAGGCAGTGGGATTTGGTGTGCAGTGTCCAAAAACTAGGAAAGCTGCAGAACTCCATTGGCAATGTGTCCTCATACAAGTTGCATGCCCTTGTTACGTGCCGCCCAACCAAGCCACTTAGATATGTGTTTAGATGCCTCCCGTGGTCTGTGAAAAAAGAGTCTTCACTGGAAGACAGCTTAGGAAAGGGTCTTCTCTTGTGAGATCTGGATTACCCCCAAGACCATCTGTTTCCCATATAGATGATGAAGCCTTTGTGACTTCAGTGTCAGATTGTAGGTATTTGTGTATTCCCCAAACAGACATGAAGGCAAAAGTGCGGCTGCAGCATGGGCTAACTCTATTATGGCACAGGTTATTTTTACTGCTTTGTGTCAGAATATGGACTTGAGCATTACTGCAAGTCTTATTCTCCTAAACTAATATAAGTTATGTCAGAGTAGTTGTGACACTACTTTGTAAACTAAAAAGAACACTAGTCAAAAAGACTGCATGTTTTGAAGATCGTCACAAGGAGATTAAAGTCTCATCTCTCATGCAGTGACTTATATATGCCTATCATCTCTTCTCCTAGATCTTCTGCACAGCAGGACTGCTGTATAGGCTTCATGAGATGCAGAAACGATGACAGAAATACATAAGTGTTTTGATTTACCTATAGCCTTCTCTCTTCTATTCCTAATCTAGAATTTAGTGGATTTATGATAAGTTTTATGTCATTTGTCTGATTTAGTATAATTATTTCAATAGTCATTCTTGTGATTCGAATTTTTATGTTTCAGAAATCTTGTGTTGATATATTAAGATTAGATTTTTCTTTTATTACCTCAATAGTGCTTTGCTTCCATAAATAAAAATTAAAGACCTTTAATTTTCTTTATCTTTGGAGAGATTAACCTCTATACACATTTTTTAATAGTGTTCTGCTTGGGCAATAAGAACATTCCAAAATATACACAGGGCATATTTTTTATTTGGTTTTGATATAGCCTATCACCTTAATTAGTGGGTAGTCCATAGCAGGATGCTATTTGTTCATTAAAATTCATGTAGCAATCTTGTGTTTCATGCATTTTCTCTGAGGTAATTGTCATATACAGCATATATTTCTGTATATACAGCATATACACACACTCAGAGTCACAGACTTCCAGGTCTTTGAAAAGCATAATAAAGGCAACCAACTCACCTGTGATTGCTTTTCAGTTTCTTTTTTATATTCTTGTTTTTTCTTTTATGCCTGCTTTCTTTTGTAATTTGACTTCAGGGAGGTTTTTCATACAGATTTGGCAAATACAGGCTTTCAATGCATTATATTGCCATGGCATTCCTTTCTTTTTATTACTACATTTTTGTTCTGTAATACTGTAATTTGATTATTTGTCCATCTATTTTTACTTTAAGAGTCCAAATATATAGGATTAGTGTTTGACTTTCATGTTTCTTACATTGGTGTAAGCAAAGACCAGGCCTCTAGCTCTGCCAGGTTTTTCCAAACTTTTACCTCCTTTTTGAGGTGAAGGGTAGCCCAAGAATAATTTGATTTTGCACATTTTTTCCCACCACCTTTATTTTTACACATCCAATGCAGGACGATTTTACAGCATAGTAAGCAGTAAGATGGTAAGACAGTAAGCAGTAGACATTAAGCTCAGTGTGAGAGAAGATTCTTAACTTGAATTGCCCTTGTATCATCTTGAGCTGAGTTCCCCTGAGTAAGGCACCATCTCCAGTTTTGGTCCTGACTAAGCAATATATTTTGAAGATTCAAAGGCATTCTGTAGTACTCAGACTATGGGATAGTATGCAGTTGTATATAGTTTCTATTGACTCTCCAGCTGTTTTCCCTGAGCAAAGAACAAGTTGTGGCAAGGAAACAAAATTAGATCTTGGGTAGGGAGAGTACCCTGAAGGGGTGTAGGATTGCAGATTGTAGTGTCTGCTCAGAAGATGCCCAGAAAACCCTGCCAAGACCAAACCTCGAACAGGAAACAAATTAGACCAGTCAGGGCCATCCCTGCTGGGACAAGAACCATCCCTACAACACTGCCAGTGATTTAGGGAGCTGGCTGCCATGGAGGCAGCTCCTACTGAAGGCAAACCATTGTGTGTCCCAAGTGAGATGCAGGACAAGAGCTCCATGGTGCTGCCCACGTATCATCGTCCCTTCTTTGTCACAACAGCGACAGGTGAGTCCATGAGGCCTTGCATCCGTGGCCCCTCCTCTCTGACACCCAACTAGGGGCCAGTTAGTGCTCATCATGACCAGGGGGCCTGGAGCACTCCCTAGTACAGCTCTCTTAGTTCGACATACGGCTTTCTTCCCTGGTTTTGTTATGTTTAACAGCTACAGATAAGGTAATTTATACAAGTGAGTCATCTTTGATGCTTAATGAGATAGACTGTTAGGTCTAGAGCTCAGGTCAGCATTTATTTGAGTTATTACCATTAATTTTAAAACAGGACTCGATAAAAACAAAGTGTCATATGTGAAATTTATTGCAAGAGTGTGAATCAATAGAAAACCAGAAGGAATGCTAGGATGCATTGGGAATTTCCCCACTACTACAGTGTTAAGCTGTGTAATTGGTTTATCTTACAAAAAGTGTCTAGAACATTAATGATAAAATTAGTGTTTTCTAATAATACATGTTATCAGATCACAACTTCAGAGGCTTTATTTTATGCAGAGTGCTCTGATAATGTAACACAACAATCTTTAACCAGTTAACTTATAAAGAGCAGCAAATTCAAACTTAGGTAAAATGCTCTCCTGGATTTACCATTTCTCTATGTAAAGTCAGTCTTCATTTTGAAATAGCCTCTTGTAGTTATTTGTACCACCTGACTGATTCTTAGCTAAAAACCTACATTTTTTGAACAGCTTTGCTAGTGACTTAGATGTTCCTCCATTTCTGTACCTCAGAGGAATTTTTATTTGGCATCCATTAATATTACCTGGATATATATTATGGCAGTGGCTAAAAATATTAGTGTAGTAAACAGAAAAATTTATTCCATATGCAGATTTAACCTGAAATAAGAAAATCTATTTCATCTTTGATCTTGCTGTTGTTTGGTGTGTGTGCGTATGTAATTCAGTCTTGATGGGCTTGCAGATGTATTATCTAATGAGAAAACAAGCAAACAATGAGAAAGAAAGAGAATTTTATTATTTATTTTATTTTTCAGACAGGAAATTAAAGAAATGGAAATATATGGAAGAATTGGACCCCTGGTGAGGTTTTTAGATCTCTACCCAGTGACCCTAATCACAAGACTTCCTTCCTTCTCAGAAATAATTATTACTATTTCCATCACGTATACTTTGGAAAGTTTTTCTTGTTTCCACATGAAATACTTATTTTCTAACCCTGAACTTTCCTTTTAAGCAAAATCAATGTAAATCTATTGTTGGTTTTACAAATGCCAGGGAGAAATATTACCATTATGGGCAGCAATAAAAGATATACCTTTGCCCTTGGTAGATTGTATTACTGAGAAATAACCGTATAATTACTGTATAAAACACCCTGGTTTTACAGTTTTTAATATCCATAGAGTTTCTGATTTATTTTTCACATGCCAGCATCAATGCACTAAATTGTGCATTATCTAAACTGATGCAATTATACGGACTGCTGTGGGACTCCACCTGTTGCATTGATGGCTCTTAAGAGCAATGTTATTTTTGGATGAATATTAGGAACAAAGAGAGAGAGAGAGAGAGATCTGATTTCATGGGCATTGATTTAAATAAGGAATGTAATTTTCTTGGAATCAAAGGAAATATTTTGGTATGCTAGCTGTATATCAGGTAAATCTGCTTTAAATTAGGTCTTTGTCAGACCAGTGGGGAAAATTAGCCTTCTGATATTCCCTAAGATGGGATTCACAACTGGAAATGCCATGGAAACCTTGAGTGTAGATGAACATGGCAAATGGACCTCTGTCCCTCCCTCCATGAAGATATTAATTCAGATGTCTTAGCAGCCTGCAATGCTCAGCGGTCTCGTAGTCCTCAGGAAAAATAAAGGAAACCCCCGTTTAGCATACTCAGGTTGATCTCTTGCTGCTACAACTGAAAAACTGGTTCCTTGACCCAGGCAAAAGTAGGAGTTTCTGGTTTAGTTTAGACTATTGAGCTTGTTTGCCTCTTCCAGCTGGCTGATGGTCACCAGGTCTTCTGCGGGTCATAGTCCTTGTCTGTCTCTCTGAGGTGAAACTAGGATTGTTACCTGCCTCCTAATTCCCATTGTTGAAAGAGGACACAATTCAACACAGAATAACTGCACCCTTGTTTTGTCTTCAGTTAATACATACTTAAAACTAGATCAAGCCTTTTCTCCCCACTTTTCTTCTCCTGACTTGGTTTCTAATATGTGAGTGCCTTCTGTGAAATTTCTTTTTCAAGGGAATGTATTCAGCTTTAAGTTTGGAAAGCAAAGAGCACAGAGGTAGAATTTGCTTTGTTTCCTGTACAAGTATCACGAATGTGATAGGCACAGTGAAAGAGTTCTGCCTTAATTGCACTCAGGCTGAGTTCATCACAGTTTCTGACATGTTGGAGGTACATTAGAACTGTCAGCAGCACTGTCTGACTAGGTTTTCTGCAAAAACATTTCTGACCCTTGACTTATCCCTTTTACTGACACTATTGCCGATAGTACCCTCCACTGCCAGTGACTGCAAAGAGGTCTGCATACTTCACCATTTCCAAAGGTGTATTTTGGCAAATAATTAGGTAGATGTACATGTTCCTCCCAACCCAAAATGAATGAGATTAAGAAAAGACATATAAGAATGATGTTTTGAAGTCAAGTATTTCCACTCAATATATATATAACAAACACCCATCTGTGAGGGTGATCCATTTTACATTTCCTTTCAAGAAACCATTCTGGTCTGAACTGGATGTTTCAAGTGACCTGAAATTTATTTATTTTCAATTTTTTCCCACTCCAGGTCTGCCCAGACTGTGTTTTGTTACTGAGGTTTTTTGTTTGTTTGTTTTTAAGGGAGTGAATAGGGTGTTTCAGGGAAATTTTTCAGTCCAAAAACAGAAAAATCCATTAGTTTCACAGCTGTAGGTGTCAATGTTTTGACTTCTGACTTCAATACTTCTCTGGTTTATCGAGGCATAAATCCAAAAAAACAAAAAACACAACAAAACAAAGTAAAAAACAAAACAACCCCCCCCCAAAAACCAATAAACCCCCCCAAACAAACAAACAAACAAAAAACCCCATCCAGACGATTGGCAAGACTATTTGATTTAAATAACATATCAGTCATTAGCTGACTCTAGTATTTCAAATGAAAGAATCATTTCCCCTCCCCCTTACTGCAGATTTGAATCCCATAAGATATTGAAGGGACTGATTCTAACAATAGTTTTTCTGTTTTAACTAATTGCATCTCTGCTGACCTCATTAAAATTACATCAGATTTGTATTCAGGCAGATAGAAATCAGACTCAGACCAAGAACTTGGAACTTATGTTATTTTTAGCACCAAAATAATCCCTTGTTTTGTAAAGCACAAGAATTGCTACAGGGCCCATAAATATTTTGTGAATCTGGTCAACAGATAAAAGTAGAAAATACTTAGAACATGAAGAAATTCATCTGTCTGTCTATTGACAGTGCCTTATGGAAGAACAAGAGTCTAGGTACAATAAGGCAATAATGAATTTAATGAAAAAGCTACAGACATTCAGGTTGTAAGCTGAGCTGCTGTTGAAAGATAGTACATATTTTTGCCTGTATAGCAGAATTCTTTGGCTGAACGCCTATGAGTAGATTTCCATTGATAAAAAATATGGAGGAAATTATTTATTGTAAATGGTAATTAGACTTTCCCCAGGCTATGAATCCAGCCAGTAGCTGATATTGAGTAATAACATAGGCATTATTTTTGACATTCTTTCTCCATGCAAAAAAAAAAAAAAAAAAAAAAAGAGGATGCTAGGAGCTAAACTTTTTTATGTCTTTTGTTTAAAGTATAGCATTATCACCAAAGGCATAAATTAATATGGGTGTGTGATTTTATGTAATAACATGTATAAGATGGAGTATAAGGTCACACCACAACTTTATCTATGAAATAGAAAAATGTGTCACAAAAACACACTAGCACAAACTCTCTCGTATTTACCCAGGACTGCATTAGGATTTTGCAGGCTACATGCATTAGGACTGCATGCATTAGGACTGCATGCAGGCTAACTAAGCAGTTTTTGTAGGATTTCAGCATCAGATTTTGAGAAATTTGGAACTGATCCCAGCAGGAAAAAAAATTATACAGTTTATACTTGCAGTCATCACTCGCATTCATCTGAGAGTTCTTCTGTTACCTCAAGCAATATGGAGCTATGCTTTTGTTATAAGAGGATCTCAGTTTCATATACCCTCTTGCCATCAAATTATAGTGCCTAGCACAGTGACAATTGCAAAGACCTCAGAAAAAATATATTTCTAGCCCATATGTTTTTAATTATTTTCAAGTTTCATTTGCTGTTGGCAACTTGAAGTTATTTTGATTTTGCTGAGGTGAAATATATGAGTTTCAAATATGGCTTTGAAATTGATTAGGAATTAATATGGCAGCATTACAGATACAGTAGATTTACTGCTTCTTTTGTGGTTCAGTGTGAACTCCCATGTGGAAAAACTATTGTGACCAGACTCACAGTGACATGAGCAAAGTAGCTGATACTGGAGATAAGAGATCAGAGAAAAGGAGTCAAATAGGTGAAAGCAGAAAGGGGTTCTAACACAGCAAAAAATTTTATACCCTCTCCAAAAAGGAAAAACCCCAGAAGGAGTCATACGAAAGGTGAGACATGGATGGATTATGAAAACAATGGAAAAAAAAAACAAAAACCAAAAGCCAACCAAAAAAATTAAAAAATATTTAAAATCAGTTGGTACATTTAAAATATTCTCTATATCTCTTAAAGAACATTAACAAAATTAAATTTGGAATTGCCCAGCTGATGTTGAGCACAGCTGAGCCCCACGCTGCAGGCATGTGCTGCTTCTGGGGCAGGACTTATATTTCATTTTTGGGAGCAGGTTTCCTGATGACAGCAAATGGGACAGAAGGGCCTGGGAGGAGAGGATAGTCTCTGTTGAAAAGTTACACATATGGCTGCAAATATATGTCAGATATGTGGCTGCATATTAACCCTCCCCACCTTTTTCCTTCCATAGGAGCTGCATTGAGGGCACAATTTTTGGCAAATTAAGTACACAACTATTACCAATTTACATGTATCTTTTTCTACAGAGCAGGACTGCTGGTGAAACATACAGTACTGAGTGTACGTATTATAAACAGGGGCTTTAAATTGCAGTAGTCAGTCTTGTGCTATCTAGTGTCTTCCACTGTGTTTATCCTCAAAGTAAGCTACCTAAACATGAATGTGGCAGACGGTTGCTACCATCTGAGATGCAGAGTGCTCACATAGTGGTCAAGCAAAGAGGCTCAGAGGTGTTTGTTACTCCATCTTTAGAAAAGCAGTGGCAGCAGTAACCTTCCCATTGACAGATAGAAGAGTCAAACAGTCCATGTCCAGTCCACCACCACTGGGCATTCAGAACTGCACTAAAGTAAAATAAGAGTTCCCAGGGAAGATACTAACAGTATTCTGCTGAGGGATCCTCAACATCCTTTTCTGCATGCTTACTTCCCTTTTGTAGGTTTTGGCTCAGCTTACTTATTTCAGTGGCTATCATTCACATCTCATACTTATTTAATTGGAAATGTTGTTTGACATCAAGATTTTCCAACTGAATATTTTCTTCAACTTTATTCATATTTCTGAATATTATTTTATATACGGAGATTTCATCAAAACTCAAATGTCTAATTAAAAATCAATGGCACAACAGATTTCATATCTCATATATTCTCCACAAAACCTGGAAAACAGAGAGAGCACTTCTCAAACACATTATATCAATTACAGTGTTTATGTCATTTTGACTTTGGGGTGAACTGCTGTAAACACAGAGAATTAAATCCTTCCAGCTTTCTAGATACTTGCATTAAGAACCAGATTCATATTTTGGACTGACTTGTATCTTTGCCAGCAATCTTCCCACTGCACTCAGGAGCCATTTGTATTGTCCTTCAACTTTGTATCACATATATCAGTGCATCGAGTAAGGTCCGGTTTGGACCTGAAAGTAGTGAAAGGAAAAGTATTACATGTAGTTACAGTTTTAGATCTGATCTTGTTCACATTCAAGTCAACAAAAATTCAAGGTAAGCACTTAGCTTACATGAAAACAAAACTGTTTGGTGATGCTATTACATTACAAATAGACCAGAGTATCCAGATGTATTTCCAGCTTCAAAAATTAGGATCTTTACAAAGAAGCTGATGCAGAATTTTAAAAGAAGCTTTATGTATATTCTCAGTTAACAATGTGTCCCTAGCTATTAAGCAGGATTTATTCTTCAAAGGGCAAAAGACAAGGTCTGTACCTTGAAGTTTGTTTTTTAATATGAATATTTCAATAAACAGTTCCGGGCATACATACAAAGACTGCATATTGTATTGTAGAGCAAGACTTACAGAAATATTTTCTCAAATACTTAACATGAAGTGTCATATTAACATGGTGTGACCTCACATTGCATTTTTAACATTTATATATGCAAATGGTCATATTTACATGTGCACATGCCATTCACAAACTCAAATTAAAGGCAAATAAATGCTTTAGATTAAGGAGATTAATTTGGTGTGTCTCACGGTTGACACACTTTCTACAGAGATCGCGGAGACCCAAGTGCTGGGCTGTTATCCGAAAAGACAGATGGCAATTTCCTTTTGATAAGAGTCCAGGTTTTCAGCAGTGAGGGAACCCTGAAGTAACCATTTTTCTTGTAGGGAAGGCATCTTTCAGAAGCCAGATAAATAATTCTAAAATAGACAAACACAGGAACCAAGAAACTAATCAATGTGAAATGAACTGTGTTACAGCCCCTTTCAAAAAGTTTAGAGGGTACTTTTTTGCTTTCATTCTTGCAACACACAGGAACTACTTCAGAAAACTAGAGAATACAGATAACTTTTTCAGTACTCATTCCTCTTTCATAAGTACTGATACAATTTATGATTATTAGAGATGCCAAATTTAATTTAGATGTTGTTTGTTTAGAGTACATATGTGTCATGCATGAAATAAACAGTTTCAGATACTTTAAAAACTATGTAAACACAAAAGTAACTCAGAAAAAATCAGGTAAAACCAAGTACATCAGGCAAAACCAAGATGCCTTTGTTTAACTGAAGTCTTGATCGGTGAGTGCCATCTTAAATAGATATGGAACATTTCAAACTTGTAAGTTATAAATGTGGACAGTCAGGAACCTACAAGACAGGAGTCTAGGGTCAGTCTGTAAGTACTGACCTGCTGCTAAAGCGTTCAGTCATCTGCATTTTGTAGTTATTTGCATTGAAAGATATTAAATATATTTAAATATATTCACTATTTCTTTTTATAAACATATTAGACCCAGCCTCAGACATGCTGACACCTTCAATTTAGTTTATGTCATAGGATTAGGCCCAATGAGGATTGCTTTCTTCTAGTTTCCTCTCCTCTCTTTTCTATCTGTGACTAATAGAGAAGAAACTAAAGTGGCTAGGGTGGTGTCTGCTCACTCTTAGCCTGATATGTTCTTCATTATTCATGTCTCCATTAGTTTGGTCTAGAGACCTGGGAATGATGTCTGCTCTTTATTTGCTTTCTCTACAAAGGAAATATACCCTTTTAATTTTGCAAATTGTTATTGTAGTTTTCAGACTGGTTCAAATTTGACCACCAGCACCTTGTTTACAAAGATATTTCAAGAAATTTTGCTCATCCTCTTCCATCCATGTCATCTCAAGGCTCACATGAGCACTGCGTACTTCCAATCACCTCAGGTCGCGTCGCTTTGCATTGAATCAAGTCACGTCGCATCAGCGATACCACTATCAGTACTTATTTCTGATAGAAAATTCAGCATAGATTTAGACAGCAAATAGCTCAACCACAATAAATGCATATAATGAGCAGACTAAGTATCTGTGAGAACCAGATATTTTAAGTGTCTCTGTCAAGTCAGTGCTTTCAGATATTTCAATATCCTTGTCACTACACTGTATGCTGTACATAAATTTCTGATCCATGTGCATATACTAAAATGTCTGTCTAAGCAGCCTATTTAGAACTCTTACCATCTACAACCATTTGCAAATTTAGATCTGTGCAGTTTTGAAATAAGCAGACATTGTTTGATGGGTCTGGGTAGTATAACTTAATAGTACATTTTTAAGGTTGATCATATCACAACAGTGTACAAAAACTAAATGTTGACAGATTTAATTTTTTTTTTCATAATTTGGGACTTGCCTGCTGGGCATATTTTCAAATAGTTATGCATGATTAGGCCCACTGACAGCCATTTTATCAGACATTTTACCCTGATGTTCATTTACAAAAGTTAAATGCTGTAATTATCCTATTATGTAAACAAAAAAGGAGGGTGGGAGGGACGGAGGGAGGGAAAGATCAACATTAAAAAAAAAAAATCTAACTGATAAGTACAAAACCAGACAGAGTTTCCAAAATGTTTGCTCATGGCATCTGGATGAAATTAACATCTTTTGGTTTATGGTGCCTGCGCATTCTCTCTTGACTTTCTTAAGATCTGCATGTTTACAAGATTTTTCAAAATTTGACTTAATTTTACTTAAAATTCTAAAAATAAATTAAATTTACAGACCTCAGTCACTCACAATTCTATATAAGTGCTAAGTGATGATCTTGTTGATTATTATGATCAATTTGTTTTGTACTTATTGCTGTCATATCTAGATGCTTTCCAAGCATTCAATTCAAGCAGTCTTTCCAGTGTGTTTTTTAAATTCCTTCAGGGACCATGAGATTTTATGTAAGTTCAGGGAGTTATCAACTGATACCAGGTATATATACGTATTGAAAACAATTAGGAATATAAGCATTAACACTAGGTAAAGAATTTGCCCAAAGAGTTAATGGGGACTTTCAGGGAAACTGCACTTCGGTCTCAATTCACTCGTGTTTAGAAACCAAGCATAGGGGTATCTAGCTTGAAATGCTCTGCTTCTATGACATCAAGGTATTGAAAATACTTGAGCATTGTTGTTGCAAGATGTGGTTTCCAGTTACGGCCGTGCAGAGGTGTGGAGGGTTAGCAATGCCCACCCAGCCACTCACTCGCTGCCTCAGCGGTGTGAGGGAGGAAGCAGGATGAGAAACTCACGGGTCAAGATGGACTGCTTGCCAATCAGTGTTGAGGGCAAGACAGATTCAACTTGAGGATAATCAACTTTAATACAGTGCCAACTAAATGAGAAACAAAGACAAGTATTAAAACAACTTTTCTCCCCACTCTCCCAGACTTCACTCTTTCACTGCTGACTTTTCTACCCACTCTCAATGGGGAGCTGTAGTCAGTCCTTAACAGTTCTCCTCTTTTGCTCCTTTCTCTTCACATTTTCCCCCTGCTCCTGCACTGGTGCCCCATGGATCACAGTTCTCACCAGGAAATATCCATATGCCTACTCCAGGGTCCTCCAAGGGCTACGGTGGGGATTCTTTCAGTGCTGTGGGACAACTCTTTCTTCTTTCTCTGACATTGCTGTTCCCTTTGTCTTGTTCACTCTGGGTTTTTTATCCTCCTCCTCTGCAGCTGCTCCACTACCAAAACCTTTCCATCTACACGCAATACTGATGATAATGCTGGTCACTGTAACAAAGGAGGCATCAGAATATCCTCAGGAGCCTGTGCTCAGTATGAAACAGTCTTTTCCCTTAAGATCCAGTGCTACTACCCAGAATTTGTCTCACAAGCCACTGAGGAAAAAATGGGAATAAATCCCACTATATTTTAACCTATAATTCTTTCATCAGCTAAGCACAATAAAATTCAGAGAGATACTTGTCTAAAAATTCCTACAAAAGCACATGCTACGCTGATAAAAAAAATTCATTTCTGTGAATAAAATTTTCACTCATTATGCGTAGAAAAGAAAAATGTCATGTGTTTCTGACTGAGACCCATTGCTGAATTCTTCTCAACTGTTATATTTGTTTTCTCTTGAAAAGCACTGGTTTAAGCAAATAATCTCAGCAGCTAATCTAGTAGTGTGATGCTCCCTGCAGAAGAGTTTGTCAGAGAACATAAGAGACTGAGGATCTGTAGGTCCCTAATCAAATATAATGCTTTTTTACACTAATTCCATCTCTAGGAGATATCCAGAAATGTGATTTTTAACAGTCTTTCTGAAAAACACTAATACTATTTTATAAAATGAAGTTATGCCTGAAGATACTCTGCAATATGTCCTTCAAATTCTCCATTGCTGCATTCAGATAGCAGCCTCCTCCACAAGTGCTTTAGAAAACACACAAGATCTATATACTGGCATGGCATAAAGTGACTTTACCTTTCAGGTTACGTGCCCATTTTTTCATGTGGTGCTCTGGCATCCTTGAGATGTCAGACAAGGACAAGGACAAGGGCAAGGACAAGGACAAGGACAAGACAAGACAAGACAAGGGCATCCTGAAATGTCTTGACTTTTCACTAGTAAAACTGTTTGCTTTTTTCTTTATATTTGTTGACTGAATTTTATTGTAATGACTAAAACTGGCTCTTTGATTCCCAGACCAGGAGACTGAAAGTTCAGTAGGACATGCCTTTTATAAAGGAAAGTGCCTAACTGTTGTGTAGGTTATCAAATCTGATCTTGTATTCAACAATAGATGATTGCTTCGTCAGTTTCTCACAGCAACTGCAATGAAATACTAAGTTAGTTTTCCAAATAAAGAGGAAGATGGCATTATTTCAAAAGAAAAAAGTATTTGTGGCTCTCAAGAAAACTGCTTGCAGCATTGACTCTAACACACTTTTCTTCAAACTGGTTTCTTTGAAGACTATGTGTTAACCATAGAAACACTCACTTTGCATGGCACAGTATTAGAATCTTGTTAGTGCCTCTTTCTTTCACCAGAATTTCTCAGATTTGTTTTATTTGTGTGAATTCTGTTTACCGCACTGGAATGTCTTCTGTATTTACTGACTTAAAGTAGACAATTTTCATGTGCTTTACCCTTGAGAGTTCAGCTTTGGAAATTCAGAAAAATGTACTAAACCTACTCAGTTATTGAAGATTCTTCCTCATAAAATTTGCTTCCTCATATAATCATGTTAGTAGTGGAAGTGTCATTAAGAGGGCTGGCCTGTCACTTTAAACAAAGATTGCTATTATCTACTGTTATGCCTGGTGGTTTGAGTTGGAGAAGAGATTTGGGCACTGGAATCAACAGCTCCAAATATCTCAGTCTTACAAATTAAATCATTATTTAAATACACAAACAAAATAGGAAGAGCCCTTTGTGGGATTTTTCACAATATATTTCCAATATTTCCAACATGCATTCTTACAGATCCAACCTTCACTGAGAAATTGCATAAACCTCTCAAGTTAGAGATCTTATTTTTTGAATAAAAGAAAGATTCAATGTGTTATCTTGGTGTCCAGACATAATGAAATGAGATGTATTTCTTCATCCCCAGTTTGCACACAAGATAAAAGGGGTCAATTGAATAGAGCGTAACTTGAAGTCAACAGCTTCCCAACACACTCAAAGAAAAATGCATCCCCTCCTTTTTAATCAGACTTATGAATAGATAGGGCTGGTTTCATATGCACTTTGAAGTCTCTTACCCTGCGATTTGGCCCGTTCCCTGTGTTTTTTCCTGGAACATGGTACTATTCAGGGTACCTATGCATATCACAGCCTCTGCCATCATTTTTAATAAGTAGCTTATCTCTGTGATGCAACTAAAAGCAATCCTGAGTGTCTCCAGGGTTTGTTGTAATTAAATTTTATTGTTGTATTTGAAAATGTACATTTTTTGAAAACTAGTGCAAGAAAAATGGAAAAGAGATTCTAGAAGGTGATAGTCTGATTTTTAGAAGGTTTTAACCCTTTGTAGTTTCCAGATCCACAAAGTTTATTTATGCTTCCCAAACAGCTGTTCTTACATGCCTCTGAAGCCCTGAATATAGCAGCTAATGTAGTTTATTAACTGCTTTTGAGTAACTGTCAAAAGATTATCATGTATACCTGCAGTCAGATGCTCCAGGATCCGAGGTTCAGTAATTTGTGTGTTGCTAATAAGATTGTAGAAGGCATTTTCTGAAAGTCTTACAGACTTGCTGCTGCCCCTTTCCTCTCCAAGTATTTACAGCTATAAGAGAATTTCTTCAAGTCCCAGTACTGCCAACACAGTGCTGTGAAAAAAAGGCAGCGTTTGCTAACTTCTGGTTTGGACAATAAAAAAATGGCACTGTTTTGAGCAGAGAACCAACCAGTTTACTTATATTGTTCTCTGGCATTACACTGCCATGCTCAGGGACCACCACCCAAATGACTGACATCTGCATCAGCTACCTTTGCACTCACACCTTTGTGCAGTCATTGGAGTTTCTTGCAGTCTGTATTCAGGCACTGAGCTTCACTTTGGTCATTGTACTGGTTTCAGTTCTCTTCACAGCTCAGCTCATCAGGACTGCTAATCAAGCAAGCGTTGCAGCTTTCCCCTTTTGTGCTTTATTCCTGCTTGATTTTCATACCATGGGGTGCTGTGAACTGCTTTTAGAGATTCATATAATAATTTTTTCCAAATCAAAATATTTTCTCCAAACAATGTCATCTTTTCTGTCTGGCATTGCTACTAATCTTTATTTAGTTATTTACTTTACAATTTCTAGAGGGATTGGATATGCCCAAGGCACCCCTTTAAGCAACACTTTATATCAAGGTTGCATTTATAAATACTTCATGAGAGGCTAATGAATGATTAATAGATGTTTTAATGTATGAGCAATCAATTGCAGATTTTGCAATGTCCAACAGACAAGTAGGTTTCTTATAAGCATAGATTATAACCATATCTGACATCTTCTATTGATGGGCTTCTAAACGTCTATAACATACACACTACTCATATCTGTAACATGCTTAAAACATCTACTAATCACTGATTAATTTTTTATAACCTATTTTGAAGCAGAGCCTGTCTATGGAGTATATCCCTTACCACTGCTTGTGACTCTCCATTTCTAAAAGATAGATAATTTACTGGTCATTTTAGGACTTAGAACTCCTACAAATTTCAGCTACCAATAAATCTTTTCTGAGTTAACTCTAGCATTTTCATCTCAGTCTAAGAAAAAAATGTCCCTAGACTGCTATGTCCCTCAGACTTCTGGTTGCTCTACCCTGCTAATGCATATTTTGCAATATATATTTATATTATATATATATTGCATATTATAGCAATATATATTGCTATAATGCAATGATTCTTAGGAGGCAAAGCCACTCTAAAACATATTTTCAGCCTCTTAAACTCAGTTTGATTGTTCTCAAGACAGCTGTCCAAGTGATGATGGTTCCCAATGGTTTTGGTTTTTTTACTGTCATCCCTGTGTGCTTTGTTCAGTGTTTGTCCTTTCTCAGAAAAGGATAAGAAAATAGAAACTTCCCAATAATCCAGTGGAAAAGCCATGTCCAAGACAACTTTTGATTCTGACAGAGGACCACACGTTTTGTGTGCTTGATAAGCACAGGAGTTTATGGGACTGCTCCTCCATGGGATTCCCCTAGTCTTTAGGGTGAAAGCCATGACCATGCTCTATGCTTTCTATGGTGCATTCAGGTAGAATTGACTAAAGCAGGCAATACAAATTATTTCCTGAAAATGTATGAGTCCTAGAACTAATCATTCACATTTGAGAAGCAGCATGTTGCTCTAGTATCGCATTTTGCAAATGAATTCTGAATTTTTAGTTGATATCTACTGACCTCACTTACAAGGTTGAGTCTTCTAATGTGATTTATCTAGATATTGAGACCAATTATTTAATAATAAAAATTAAAAGGATTTGCAGGTTTTTCTTGGGTTTGGGGTCATCAGTAAAATAGTTTCTGTTCTGAATATTCCCAAGTAAACATTCTATTCCCAGTCAAGTGCTAGTCTTTCACTGATTGCTCTTTACAGCAGTACTAAGCCGCTACACCTGTGGCATTAGTAACTTGAGCCTAAACACACACATCAAGCATAACTTGACTTAAAAAAATAGGAGAGAGAATATAGGGTTAAAAAATTTTATTCTTCAACACCAACATGGAATTTCCTCTTCCTTTTTTAAAACAACTCATTTTCAAAGCCCCAGAAGTAAGAACCTCTCAAACTTGAGCTCATGGAGCAGACATTCTTTGCACACAATTAAGTGGGTAAAAAACATTAAAATAACATAAAAGTTATTGTGCTATCACTTTTATATTATCCAGTTGGTATTATACGTTTATCGTGGGTTTTATCATATTTTTATACTTTAATAAAATATCATGAATTTTATTTCTTTTTTTTTCAGCTGGTTAATAATCCACTAGCAAGTCAAGCAGCAGCAGCTGCAGCAGCAGCAGCCATGGGCTCCATAGCAAACACCCAGGCCTTTGGAAACGCCCTCTCCAGTCTTCAGGGGGTCACAGGCCAGCTCGTCACTAATGCACAAGGACAGGTGAGTAGAAGATGGAGCAAACAGTGAATTCTGATGGCAGGCTGATCTTGGGACAAAAATCAGTTCCGCCTGTATGACAGCAATTTAAAAGTGCACATGTTGAAGATAAATAAATATTGATTTGTGAGACAAGGTAAGAAATGGAAAGTCTGAGAAATAGGGGGAAGATAGGCACTCTTAAAGAGTGTTTTCAAGCTAGAAAAGGCTAAGGATTTGTTTTAGTTATCAGCCCTTTATTTGTTTGTTTTATTTATCATCCCTTTAAAAATATCGCAGCGCAATACCATGCACTACTATTTTACCATTTTAAAAGTCCAGCAACCCTATGACTTTTAACAAAGATACCATCTGTCTTCTTCCACTTACACACGCCTAATAACAGACACCTTTACTGAAGCGGTAAGGTGCTTCACTTTTTTGCATTTCTGTGGCATTTTTGTATGATGTCATTTCTTAAAAGGCATTAAATGTTTCTAGTAAAGGAAAATAAATTGTAATGAAGTATCAGGGATGGAGTTATCTGAGTGGCTTCCTCATTTGTTTATTAACTATGTTAAGCAATTTGCAATTACTGTGCCAGCCTGTAAACGCAAATAGGGGAGATTATTTTGGTTTAAAGAAAATTTTCCAAACAGGAACTTGAACACTGTTTAAGAGTTAGTGTGTCTAAGAGAGAGACTGTGCATTACCTACATTATGAATCTGTTTATTTGTTAAAACTATTTCAGTTTCACTCTTAGTATGATGCAGAAACGTATGCATCTGAATTCATATATATAAAAATAATTCCTTTGATACACCATATTTAAGTGGCTTTCAGATTGTGACCACTTTCATTCTTTATTGCATTTGTTAGGACTAAAATGACACAATGCCTTGTTTCTCTGCAACGGATCTGTCAATATAACTGGTAACTGAGTAATTTGAATGCCATTATTCTAAATTCTACAAATTGGGCATACAGTGATACCCACAATGTTTTTGTGGATGTTAGGCCCAGAAAAAAATTTATTGAATTGATGCAGCTGGGATGATATGTGAATCTAAAATTTAGTTTCTACTCTTACTGTTTACTAGTGAGGAGGATAAAAAAGAAAGGGCAGCTCTTCTCCTGGCAATTTTCTGCTAGTTAATTGGAACAAGGGCGAGTTTTTATTTTGGCCCATCAAAAAATAAAATTCAACACTTTATAGGACCTCCCCTGTTTTTTTTTAAACAGGACACATAAACAAAGATGCTTCCTGAGCTTCACTCTCACCATCCAAGTCCCAGGGAAAAAAAATGCTGACCTTGTTATATTTACTGGGTGGGTGCAGAATTGTTCCATCACTACCCCGAGGGTTGAACGATGGAGCTTGTCAAAGTGAGGCCTTATCTAATGAATCATCTTATCGCAGGTGCACACCACACATATTAAAGGAGGATTGTATGAACAATGTGCCCTCTACAATAACCTTTCAATGTCTACTTTAACCCTTGTTTCAATCCCTTTTCATCAAAGGATCATTTTATGCAGCCAGTTTTAAATGGAGGCTCTCAAAAGCCTATTAAGATTTCTGGAGGGATGGGGTATTGGTTTGGGAGAAAAGTTGGTTATAATACCTATAACTCATAGTCAGATCAGCTCCAACATAGAGCCTCCTTGTTTCTATCTCCTCTGTGCTCCAGAAATGGTTCACAGTCACCACTTACATATGAAGCACTTGACACCAAAGGTGTTCATCATAAGAGCTGAAGTTATGAATGTAGACTAATTTCTTTATAATTTTTCCTTTACATATCCTCCACAGAAAACAATCTATGTCTGACCATTCATTGTATCCTTAAAAATACCCCATTACTAAGAAGATATCAATGAATGACAGTTTCACTCAGGCTGAGTTTGTTTATTCCAGACATAATGTAAAGTCCAATAATCCCACAGGTTGCAGAGCAGGAGAAAGGAAAGGAATAATCCTCCCAATTGTCAGAATAAAATTACAGCACCTAGCTATCTGCCTAGGTCTTTTAAATAAGGGTTTTCTTTTTATTACTTGCTTTTGCAAATGTCCTTTGGTTTATAATCAGTACTGCAGACCTTGCCACAATATAGATAAATATTGATAGTAAGTGTGTAATATAGCATGCAGTTTTATAATATTCAGCATAAACTCATATTACTTAGAGACCACTTCTCAGGCTGCCTTAAAACAGGACTATTCAGTACAATTAATCTACATTCCAGAAATTAAATTACATTCCCTTCAAATTGATAGCATTATAGCACCTAACCAAGAGCTACAAGATGTTTCTTCAAAATTAGGAGCATAAAGGAATAGTAATTTGAAACGCTCCATTTCTGAATAATCTGCTTGGAGTCACTAAAGAGCCAGATTTGCACCACACGTTAAGAATTCTACCCTTTGAAAATTGTCCCTTTCAAGGAATCACAAGCATGATCCCCAAAACTCACTCCTGAAAATATAAAGCTGAATGAGTAACTGGAATGTTGATATGTGCAATCTTTGTAATTACACGCTGTTTCTGTTACAGAAATTCAGGGCTTGTAAATGTCCATCTGTCTAGCTAAATATATGGTGATCAGTAATCCCTGGAGACATTAAGCTCTAGGTCAAATCCAAGATCCTATGCCAAATTTAAGGGAAATGATCCTTTAAATGACATATGGCATGGCCTTAATTCCCAATAGTCTAGGAGTTCTTACAATTACAGTAAAAAATCATATATATTAACAATAGTTTATATAACATATTTTTATTAAATGAATTCTTGAATTCAAAGTTATGGCATGTTTATTTATTTTTCATCTTTTGCTTTGGATGGCAATATAAACTGTAACACCAGAGTTTCCCAAGACCAAACCAAGAGATCTAATCCATTGAAACAATATGATTAGATCACCTGATTAATTTGATATAGTACACGTAGAGGACTCTAAATCAAATTTTCATTTTCAGAGTCATATTATGAAGAGCTATTGGCCCATGTAACACTGCTTGCATTCTGTTTGCCCTCAGCACTTTCCAGGAAGTGTTTGCAGCACTGGGTTTTCATATCTTAAATTTAAAGGCCAGGGTAGCAGGTTTGCCAGATTGCATCCTGTCAGTAGATTTCAAAGAGAAACTGTCTACCTATTCAGCTTCAGCCTGCCTTACAGTAGGACCCTAGTGCCATTGCTGCCCTTGGATTCTTCAGAGGTTTAACCCAATATATCTCTTTTTTTATGCTGGTTTTGCAAATGAAATAAAAAATCAGGACTTTTGTGTTGGTTTTGCTATATTTACTAAGTATGCAAAATGTGTGCTTTGGCAGTTGTCATAATATTTGTAAGGAAATGAGACACAGAAATATGAAAGCGAGGTTGATGAATATGGTTTCTTAATTATCATCAGCTGCATTCATATATGCCTCTTGACTTCAGCAGGATCAAATACATTTTAACTGTGGGTACTGAGTAAGTTTAGTTTCTCTTTTGAAAAGATGGGAGTTGTCTAACAGGAGAAAAATACCACTAAATTCAGCAGTTGCAAGATAACATTTTACCATAAAAGAAAAGAGTAACATGATGAGACTTGGCATGATGAACTGCCTTGTGGATAAAGAGGGCAATAGTCTGTTTCTTGGGAGATTAAAAGGAAAATCTAAGTATATATGGTGTAATTGTATTGTCCACCCTTTAACTGAACAGGGAATTAATTGGGATTGTTTCATTATAATCTAAGAATGCCCCTGAAGTAACCCACACTTCATTGAGCCCATGCCTTGCTCTTTAGATATGAAAACCTTCTGTATAGGAAAAATCTTAAGCACACGTCCACCCTGGTACTTAACAAAAAAATAACTAATTTTTGAGTGTTGTAGTCCACAAGTAGCTCAGGAAAATAAATAGAGAGAGAGGCATTGTTGATCCAATTAGATAATAGGAGTACTTTGGTTCTCATTATTCTGATGAGAGGGTACACATTTGCTCTTTGAGCTTCTTGATGGTAAACGGTGCTAATGAGGCCTGATGGATTCCCTGCTCCTAACAAGGCTCTCAGCAGTGCGAGTGATTACAATGGAGATAGATTTGATGGGATGCGCTCCCTTTTGTAGTGTCTCAGCTGCTGACACTCTGCGACATAATCAGGTCACAGAGCCGGTCACAGCCATCAACAAAAGCCATAGCTCTATTCCTCATTATTAAAGTGCATTATTCAGTTCCAGGCCTTCACAATACTGCCAAGGGCCTTTTTTTCTTCCCCCTTTTTTTTTAAGCATCAGTTCTCAAATACAAGAGTTAATAAAATCATCAGCTAAAGAACTAGTAAATTAAAGAAATGGAAATAAAGTGGTCCCTTTCAAATTCATTGAAGGATCACAATTAAATAAGCAGGGAATTTCTCATCACCACACACTGTACAATACAATGTAATATGTCATGTGCAATAACAACAGGGATAGGATTTTAAAAAATAACGCTGTGCTCATTGTGGACTGGCTTGGAAAGTGCTGAAGTATCTTTTATGGTAAAGGAAATTTCTGTCTTTGCAACTATTACATGTCTACATGTAGGTACTCTTATTTCCACTGTTTTCTGTAACTACTTTTTTTCTGAAGTGAGAACAGTTATTTGCAAACTAAGTTCATGATTCTAAGCAGTGCAGCTGTCTCGTCTTAGCTTAAGTGGCCAAAACCACAATCTGGAAAATATTCAATAGGCCACAGTACTAGAACCTCTTTGTTCCCATAGACAAGGCCATTACCTTCTTTTGGGGAGTGAGGTAATTATAAAATGGTGTGGAAAAAGGTGTTTGTAGCATTTTCTTTCTATTCTGATGATGATCAGTTGGGGCTATCCCCATTCCATGAGAAAATACTCTTTTAAAATCTAAGGCATGTTTTAATGCAGTTTAGTTAAACATGTGAGAAAAAAATAGTGGAAAGCTGGAATTAGAATTAGTTAGTTAGTTAGTTAGTTAGTTAGTTAGTTAGTTAGTTATTAACTTTTTGTTTCAGTTTTGTTTCAGCTAAACAGCAATAAGATATTCCAATACTGAAATGTATGACTTTACAGGGAATTAAACAATTTCTGTTGAATCCCTGTAGTAGATATTAAGTGACAATAGTATGATTTTGTGCATAGATAAAACCAAAGGATCTAATACATTGGATGGGTTTTTTCTTGCTGTTGGGAGGGGTTTTTGTTTGGTTTTTGGGGGGTTTTTGCAGTTTTTATTCTGTTGGTCTTGTTCAACTCCAATTTTTCCTCTGTTTTCCTTCTGTTAGAGTATGCTATGATGAGCAAATGAACATGTATACACAAAGTCACTTGTATGACTTTCAGTTCTCTAGAACCACACGTGTAAGAACTTTTCAATATCCACACTTCAAAGTTCAGAGCAATTAGCAGTCATCTCCAAGAAATGTGTAGAGATGCTACACAGTTTTCTTTTCAACACTAGCCAAGAAAATTGGGAGCTACCACTGGGACAACAAATTGTAACTCCTCCTATACTTAACAGGAGGATGTTGATTGTTGTTGGATTTTTTTTTTGTTGTTTCTGTTTTTTCATTCTTCCAGAAGTTCCAGGAGGCTCAAAGTCCTGTAATGTGTAAGAATTTTAGAGTCTTCCTGAACATGCGCAATTCATACTGTTCTTCAGGGGTTCAATGTCCATTAGCCTTTTCTCTTAACCTTCTTTTCTTTTTCTTGTTCTCACTTTCTTTTTCAGCTATGCAGCTTTAATACATGGTAACCACTAATATTTTAGCCCTCACAACATCTAAAAGCTCACGAAATGCTTAACAATAATTGTTTAAGTAGTGACTGCTAACAATATCTTCCTAGGGCTAAGGCCTATAGAAATCTGAGAATGGCATATATTAAGGATATTTCATTAGAAGCCTGAGACATTAAAAGAGACATATTTTGAAGGCATTGCTAGAGGAATTGTAACAGTTTCATAATACTAGCATTTAAGAACATTCTTTGGAAAACCCTTTACCAGGAGAATCTGTTTTGACAGACCTTCGCATTAATGTATTGAATTTCTGCTGGGTGGAGTCTGACTCAATTTTCCCCCTCAAAGTTTCCCTGTGCTGAATACATGCAGGAATACGTGCAAGTTTTGCCATTTGCAGGAAGAAAAGTGAAAAGAGAAAAGGTCAGTTGTAAGGGAAGATTTTTTTTTCCCAGTGGTTTCCCTCCCCTCAGCTATACATGGAGGAGGGTGTTTGTTTAATTACCTCCCATGTGAATATGAATCAAAAGACAAATAATTCTTTTAACATATTTTTGCTGACTGTGTCTTTATTTTGCTGTACTATTTCTCTAATGTCAGTTGTATCCACAGTGGCATAAATGTAAAAATGCATGGACCAAGCTCTCAGGTCATGCAAATTGGTAGTTTCATGAAGCAGAAATGGACTAAGGCAGAATGAGTCTAACTTAAACAAAGAGCTGACTAGCCTTTTTTATCTATTTTAGGCAGTGATCACTGAAAACTGGAAAGGATAATTGTTTAATGAAACTTCTATCAGGCTTGGAAATTATCCACATCTATCCAGAAGAGCCACTGAAATTTCTTTTACCTAACTTGCAAGAAATCTTACTTTTGCTACTAAATTTCAGACTTGAGACTGTAGCCTCTTGCCTGGATTTCTGCCTAAGGTACTGTGTCTTGGACATAGATCTTTTCAGAGGTGCCCAAGTCTTATTTTCAAAAGCAACTTTCATACCTGTAAAAGCCTGAGTTTCCTTCAATCAGAGTTACGAGGCTGAGTGCTTGAAGGCATGTCTATGCACTGCAACAGAGCATTGCAAGCAAATTGCCAGAGACAGTTCATTTATATGTGCGTGTCTCAGTGCTGTACTAGCACAGATTGAAGAAGCCAAAAATCTCGGTAGTGTGTTGTTGTGGCTGGACTAATTAATTCTGCTTCTCAACAAGGTGACACAGGATCTAGTTCATTAGTTATTAGCTCTGGGGTCTTGCTAACACGCTGTATTATGTGGAGTAAATATGCTTTGAAGAGACCCTTAAAAGCCTGCAGCATTTAGGCACTTTTTGGAAATGTTACTATTCTATATTAATTATTTCAAGTCAGAAGTACTGGACATAACTGTCCTTTTGTCATTGCCTTCTTAATTACTTCTGCATGGAGGAGAAAACCAAACTTACTACTAGTTCAACCCTAATACTATTTTCATGAAAGCTAACCTATAAAAAAAGAACCTACCATTCCTATAATCTGTTCATCTTAGCATCATGAGGTGGTTATAAGCATGAAAAATTTTCGTTGTTATCACCAGTGACATACATCACAGTCAATGAAATCTTTCTGCTCTGCAGAGGTTCTTACACTGCTCTCCTTATCATCATATCTTATCACCTTCCAGTAAAGCATTAAGAAACATGACTAGTGATAGTCACAAATTGGTCTTCCTCTCAGCAGAAACTTGTAGAACAGCACATTGCATGTTTGGTAAGGGCATTTGGCTTTGTCTGGTTTTGTTAGGATTTTTTGTTTGTTTGTTTTACTTTTAAAGTTTTGGTTTTGTTTGGATTTTAAAATCTTTATGAAAGGATTTCTTAGAGATGCATATTGCTTATATTTCCATCAGAGCAAGGAAGACAACCAAAAATGTATTAGCTTTTGGAGCAGAATGTGGTGAAGCCAAAGACAATAAACACAGCAATGTTTCTCAACTGCTGTTGAAATCCATTCTAAGTCTTTGACCTTCCCCTTCGAGGAAACTTTGCTGTGCACAGAGAAGGTTTGACTCTTGTTATCCTGAAAGACTGCATTTGGTAATTATGGATTTCATCCACGAGCTTTAGCTAGCCATTTAGATTCCTGGAAAGGAGACCACAGAAGAACTTGAAGGCAAAGACTTGAGTTTTGCTAAGTACATTGAAAACTCTTTAACATGATGTAAGCAAAGCAGTGGACAAAGCTGATTCATGTAGGTGGTACCAAGAAAAGAGCTTTCTATGTTACTGATGTTTCCCAAACAGTAGAAGTGCTTGGGAATATTGCATCAGTTCAGGAGTTGACAAAGTTGAGAAAAAATTGAGGCCACATCATTGTCTGAACAGAGATGATGGAAATCCTCCTGTATGAAACTTATATTGGAGTGAAGTCTAAGACTATTGTTAATTCTGAACTTCTTATGAGGGAGCACTGTGCAGGGTGGATTATAGAGAGACTGTAGGTGAACAGAGGCAATAGTGGACCAAATCTGAGAGTCTGAGTTATCTTTCTAAATGTGCCTCATCATTTCTGAAAAAAACTCAGATCATAGTTCTTTGTGTAACATGGTGCTTAGTCTTATTTAGATTTTATCTAACTTATCCTATATATTATATATGCTTTATCCTTGTGTCAGAATTTTACAATCTGCTGAGTTGACATTGGAAATCAGAATAAACTAAATCAAAAGTGATTTTTTGGGCAAAGGGAAGAAGAAGGCAGATCACTCTGTCAAAAGTGCAGTTAATGCAAAATGCTAAATATTTTTGGTCCTAGATTCACTGATAGAGCACTCCTGCTCTTTTGGTGAGGTTTGGAATTTCTTAAAAGTTACAAGTCTTCACGCATAAATGAAGGCCATTGTATTTCTTATTGAGCTTCAGTCTTGACAGCTGGATCTGTATGTCTTAGAGATACAGGTGAGGAAAGATTTGGCACTCCCATATTTGCTGTGCAATCAGTATTTGTTTGAAATCTGGAAGGATGAGGAGTCCATCCACTGAAATTTATTCATGCAGCATTCATAGTAATAACCAGCCAGAGGGAGACCCAAAACTTCTGCATGCAGGTCCACAAGCTTCCAAACAGCACAATGAGCTGGAATTGTCCTGTAAGAGGAAGTATTCTCTGTCTTCTGATCTGCATCCAGATTATTGCAAAGAATTGTGTGTATGCCATCTTCTATGGGTTGATCTGTGAGCAGTTACAGGGAAGTTCAAGCAGAAAAAAAATCAATCTATTTTTCCCAAAGTATATCTCAGTTTGTCATTTTTTTCAGATGCTGACAGTGGTAGGCTTTAGTGTGTGTACATGCAAATGGCCCAGATATCAAAAGGGGAAAAAAAAGGGACTTTGAAATATCTATGCCAATGTATTAAATATATATGACTTTAAAAGTACATTTTTCACTTAAACTTCCTTCTTTGCACATTAATTAAATATTATCTCTAGGATAAGTATCTCTCATAGAAGACTAATGTATTATTGTCACATAATAATGGACGAGAATGACAGAATCCTTAAGTGCAAAGAAGGATTTATTAATATAAAGAAAACACTCATAGCCCTTGAGCAACTCTTTTTCTGCTTCATAGAGAATCTAGCTAGACTCCCCCCATGTCTAGCTAGAGATTCAAGGAAGCAATACATATATCCTGCCAGTTTAAAAATCAATCCTCTTTTCAGGAGATAATTTAATATCAAGACGTGATGTACCCAATATCCAAATATACATTCATTTTCATGTTTGACGCATCAAATGCTCTGACATAGCCAAGTTTCAAAATAAATGGTTTGTTTTAGAGGTTGGATATGTCATATTAGCATTCACCCAGCAGATAGAGAGATAGATCAGAGAGTGATCAGGACATCAGGGAGACAGTTTAGAGAGAGATGAGAGAGGCCAGGTACACCTTGCAATGTTAAAAAAAGCTAGCTAGCTATCAAGAAAGAAATTGTATAAATAGGTCACTGCAGCCCAACTGAAAAGAAGTTTAATTTTAACTTGTTAGTCATCATCTCCAGAGGCCTAATCCACTCCCTTCTTTGAGGGCTGTTCATTTAGCTATGTCTTATTTGATAGCACAAATAGACAGACTCAAAGAAAAAAGCATGGTATCAGACTCATGCAGTGTACTGGCTTTGAGGGGGAATCAGCACCGCTTGGCATGCTAAAATTTCCTTCTTCTTTCCTTCTCAATTCTTCTTATTAGCCTTAACTTGTTCTCATTTGTCTGGTTTTGCTCTCCTGGTTTCTTCCATAAGGAAGCATAAAGAGTACAGGCAAACAGGTGTCTGGTGACAATGTCAGAGACACATCCTCAGACACGCCAAGGTATTCAGCTTTCTAGTTTCTGTTCTACTTCCTCTACCATTTTCTTGTCCTGACAATTTCTTTGTCTCACTGTGTATCTGGGATTCAGTTAGTTAAACATAGGTCTTTAGTCCCATTTCAGACATGGCACAATACTACTCTAAGTATTCTGTGGTTGATCCAAAAAAATGTTCTTCCCTCTGTGTCTTATTGCCATATTCTGAGAAAATCCTAAAACATTTCAAATAGAGCAGATATCAACATTCTTTTCAACTGAATTGCTTCCCACTTATGTGAACACATGTATGTATGCTTACATGGAAATTTATGCTCATCTCCTCAGAAGAGATCCAAGTACCCATAGGGAAATGAGATTATAAATATTTTAATTACCTCGTGAGTCATGCTTCTGTCTTTGGGGTCATTTGACTCTTTATTCTGGTGACAAATGAAAATAAACTAAACCTTCTCCTCCTGCCATGGAAGACGATGTGCTGCCTTTTTTTAGCTCAGATCTGTCTCAAGTGTAATTTTAGATGTGTGTAATTATGACTGTACAGAGGCCATAATTGTCTGCATTCTATTAATTTAACCCCCATATTAATATATGAGGAGCAAAACTAGGCCTGTATTTTTCTAGGGGTTTGATTTGCCACAAAAAAATGTAAATACTCTTGAATGACAGCAAAGTGAGAGTTAAAAGATACTGAATGTTAACATTCTACCCTTTCACTACAGGCAGGTATTATGTAGACAGGTACTATTGATAGTTCTCACAAGAGATCAGAGTGATCTCTGAATTATGAGTTCTAGAAAATGGAGGCTTTTTAATAGAATTGCAGGGAAAATATTTCCCAGCATACCCCCGCAGGATGGCATGGTCTGCATGTTCCATGATGTTTGTCATGTTGATGAATATCCCCTCCAGACACCCCTCCAAAGTGCTGGGAGGTGGCTTCCATTTTTAGGTATTTAAAGTACATCTTCTGGGACCTGCACTATATATCTCTTAATTTTAATTGTACAGATACTGATGTATGGGTTTTGTATTTACAATCTCTTAAAATTAATATTATCAACTACAGTGCAGCATTTGGTATGTTTAAATCTATATGTTGCTCTCTTGGTTGGTCTGTTTGTACCCATGAGAATGTGTCTCATTTCTCTGATGTACCAAAATGTCCCAGCAGTTGCACCTATTTTTCAGGTACAGTCACCTATCTTTGATGTCAAGTAGATCCATGAATTTGAAAGCAGTTGTTGTTTATGTTCATTGTTGAAACACACTCCTTAGGTAAAGCAGAAAGTTTAAGAAACAATGCACAGAGAGGTTAAATAAATCATTATGTTGTCACCTTTGAATAAAATTAATATGGAACTGATATTAGCAAAAAAGCACCACATTCTTCTCTACCACATCTGAGAATTTTTGCTACAACAGCCAAGACAAAAATCTGCCCAGAGACTAAGATTAAATATTGAATGACTGCTTAGAAAAATAATTTTGAATAAGTTTTGAACTTTATTTTTTGCTCACAAGGGTCCAAAGAGACTAACTTATTCTCTGTTCACCAGATACAGGAAGACATAGGACACCCTGATGCTCATCTGTGAAGTCTAAGAGATGATTGAATATGTTCTGAAATTGCAATCACAAACTACGTTTTTGTAAGAGTATAAGGGAGGTTTTGGAAATGAGTATAAAACAAATCTTGACAAACTTTTTGCCCGTTTCTCAGGGTAACTATTTAAAATATTAATATTAGACTACTGACCTAAAAATACTGTTAGTAATATACAGAAGCATTTGTCTATTCAAATAGGTTCATGCTTCTGTATATACAATGATGGACACTTAGAGCTCTGCTAACATGGAAGTCCTTAACCAACAATGATGTATGATGAGAAACACCCTGTATGATGAGAAAAAAATATCACAAGTAAATATGCTACAACAAAAGACTTCTTTTCTGAATACAAATAAAAATGTATCTGTTAAATATTACTAAGTCTAGCTCAAAATCTCCTAGCCTGATCCATCAATGGAAAGGGCCCCTCCTAAGGAGCACTTAATGCAGCAAGCTTACCCTTGCCTTTTATTTCTCCTTAAAATCATATGCAGTGAAAAGAGGGAACAAACATGAATGATGCATTCCTGATTCACTAAATCACTGTGGTCTCTGGCAAGAGCACAAATGTAAAAATGTTTAGATCGGCCTCATACTACCAAACAAATGATGCAAAAGGAGACCTCAAAGAACACAGAGTGAGGGGAGATAAATGAGTACCATGTCAAGAAAGCAATTTCTCACTGAGTTTGCACAGAATGGAAATTTTACTTCCAAGAGATGGTTAGGGAATCTTTCTAATAAATCTTCAGTCCACGGTCATTGCTGTGTCTTTTTTTTTAAACTTACTTTTTAAGAGTGGTGTAAGTTATACCCTCCCCAGTGAAATGTGTCAAGATATTACCAGTCAAGTTGAAGGAATTTAAGTGAATCATCTCTATCTCTGTGTTTATATTTGTAATAGACAAGGATGGTCAAGCATATTTCATTTTGTGCATGTGTTGAACATCTTTTCAACCAGTTAGGTCTTCTCAAAACCTTTTCTTATTTTAATAGTAGCTCACAAAAGAAAAAAATAAAGTTGAGTCTTATTCCCAGAAAAAGTGTCAATGATTTTATTTTAATTTTAGGGATTTTTTTTTTAATTATGTTACCTTCATTTTAGCTACAGCTGAGATTGAGATGGTCAGTAAAAAGGCAACTTGTTTTCCAAATGACCTAGAGACTGTAGGTCAATTTTAGAATTGATTTCTTCACAGAGCACTCTGTTTAGACTCCTGATTTGAATTCCTTTTCCCTAATTTTAACCTCATGAAAGGCAACTTAGGCTAGTCAACAATCTAAGCTAGTTGTTTAGTGTTTTCTGTCATCATTGAAACAAATAGACACTCTCAAAAAATAAAACATAGGACCAATATAAGGAAGGTGTTTTAAGCATCAATGAATTATCTTGCAGGGATTTTTCACTCTCTACACTGAATAGAGAGAGTCATGAATGAGAGTCTGCAACTGGATTTCTAATGCTAGGTGTTGAATATTATATCAATTCCCTGCTTAAAATATCACACAGCAGTTACTTTTAATGATACTTAAGTCCTTTAGGTAATGTTATCCTTAAGCTCACCATCACAGTCACAGTAGTTTTAACTCAGATCCTGGGAGCAGCTGAGGGTGGACATGCAGAACTTAGTACTGGCTGACCTGAGTTATTTTTTTAATTACTCTGGGGGAATTTTTTTTTTTTTTCCTGTTTTGCTTGCCTGCTTCTTTGTGTTTCCCAGATAAATAGGGACCAAGGTAATGGTATTTCTCTGAATTATTTAAGGCATACTTAACTTTGCAGATACTTCAGCTAAGTGATGGTTTGCAATGTGAAGGGGAGGATCTTTCTGTTGAGTATCTTTTCTTTCAAGTAAGATCAAGTATTCCATCTGCAGGATGATGTTATTTAAAAATCAGTTGTGCATAAATGAAGACATTACATCTCTGAGGTTCTCCTAGTTTAAAAAAAAACCCTTTGAATCTCTAGAAGTGGGGAAGATGTCTCTCCTCTTTACAGATTTCTTTTTACATTTCTCTGGCCATTTGCCCTGCTGTTTTGGTTAGTACAGAAAAGGGATACATGAAATCTTCAGAGCACAGACCAACATGAATGTATTTCCAGCACGGCTCCAGCTATTAGATGTCACAAATACCGTAAAAGAGTCCTATCATCTAAGAATTTCTGTCCTAAAGTAATCTAAACTACACATAATTATTGCCAGTTTTACCAAAATACTTGTTTTACTCCTAGATATTATGTGTGTTTAGAAGGGCAGGCATATCTTCTAACTTGAATTCAAATGTACCATTTGTTTAGAGATGCAACTTGAATGGTTTTCATGGAATTCTCCTGATTTGTTACCATCGAAGAGCGTGCATTATTCTATATTACAGATGGGGTCTTTACTACCAAAGAAACCCCATAAGAAACAAGTGTCCTATCTACCCAGGACTTGACCCACCGCACTTCAACCTCTTCCACAGGACTTGCACTGAGCCTATGGGATACAATATAGGTTTTTTGCTACAGCGCCACTTTAATAGCAGCTCAGAGAAAGAAGTGTCTGCCTCTCCAGCCACTGTTTTGCACTACAGCTGTAGCATGTTGTCAATTAACCCTCTTAATTGGTTTCTGTTTCTTCTCTATGACCTTTAGGTCTTGCCTGCTACTGAACACTTTATTCAAAGCACTGGGTTTATATGAACTTTCTATCAAAATCATCCCCTTGGAAGGGAAGATATGTGATAAGGAGTTTCAATACTTGAGCTTTTTTTTTCCTTTATTATCTCTTGTGGCTCACCGTAAAACCTGAATCATCATAAAATTGCACCGTAAGTTTGTGTTTTGTATTATGAACTTCTTTAGAAAAAGAAAAAAAGGCCAGACCACTCTCTTTTTAAGATACCTGACTGTATCTTTTAAAAAAAATTGAAAACAAACAAAAAATAAACCCCAACAACCCAAAAACCATGGTTATCTGGGATAAGAATGAACTGTTCATCTCTTAAAAAAAAAGGTGGTGCAGCTTTTTTAGGTATAAACTCATCAACATAATTCTAAAGCATTATGGTCTTTGTTGTGAGAAATAAGAAATCCTGTGGTCTACCCCTAAAGAACATTAAAAAAACATTACTGACAGGAAATTGAAAAAGTAATATATATCTGAATGAATATGACAACTTTTTTCTGATAGAGCAGATAGATAAATGTCACATACAAGTTTCAAAATGCATTTAATTTTGCCACCACAATGGATATTCTCTTCATAAAATATATATGAATAAGGTTTGAATCATAAAACTTGACTGTGATAAACAAATGCATATTTGATAACATTTTTTTTGAGATGCTAATTCCTTTTTTGAGGTTATTTGTTGTTTACACATCTTTACATTTTCATTTCTGAGTGAAGCAGCCTGGTTGACAAATCTTGTGCACATTCAGCCTGGATAAACTTTCTTTTGAATCCGAGAAATGAACTTGGGGTTTGGGTTTTTTTGTTTTGTTTGGTGGGGGAAGATGGGATTTGTTTAGTTGGGTTTGGGTTTTTTGATGTGGGGTGGTTTTTTGGGGGGTTTTGTTGTTTTTTTTGATATTTTGATTTGGTTTGCTTTGCTTTGTATTGGATTTTTTGTGAATTGATAGCAGGGAGGGGGATATGAGGGAAGAATGAGAAGTTAGTAGATGCACCAACTCTACTATCATCACAGAATCAGAGAATTTGCTGAGTTGGATGGGACCCACAAATACTGATATTTCAAGGGCAGTTAATATGCTCAATTCTGTCTCAGAAATGAGCACAATTCCTTGACCTGTAAATTTAAAAATCTGTGATTACCGGCAATTAAATGATTCCATTTTTTAATTGTAGTATGGCATTGTCTCTTTACTTATCTCTTCATTCTTCTGCTGTAATTCCCATATGCCAGGAAATCTTCTCCACTATTGCTCCAAGGTTAAACAACAAGTTGTTTCAGAAGTTTCACATTACTGAGACTGAGTTACTTTTTTAAAAAATATATTACAAGAACATTTGTAACTAGAGTATGCATTTTGACAGTGTTTAAAACTAAGTTTCATTTTGCTGTTGCTTTTTTCTCTTCTTCACATCTACTTTGTTCTCCTCTTGGAAGATTCCACCGCTTTTAATTCTATTTAATATCTTTCTCTTCGGATTTTTAACAGGGAGACTACTTAAATTAAGGTAAATTCTGAATGAGGGAAGCAACATCTGATGATCCTTACACTTTCATATGCTAAACACATCCATGGTTAGATTATCTGGTTCTTTAAAGCACTGAGTATAGTACATCACTCCATGAGGAACCTTCTTGTTTCATTTCAATCTTTTCCACATTAAAGCATTACATATCAGAAGAGAGAGGTTGAATTTGGCTGGTGGACTTAACAGTGTTAGGTTTATGGCTGGATTTGATGATCTGAAAGGTCTTTCCCAACCAGTATGATTCTGTGGCTTTAAGCATTGCTTGGCAAAGCCAAGCTGAGTAATTGCTCGGAATGATCCTGTGCAGCTGTAACTGTGAATGATGTCTTCTGAACTTGCTAAGGATCTCTTTATTCTGTGCAAGTCATTGAGGTCCACTGACTCCCCAGCAGCCACAGCTGCAAGAGTAATGTGGGAAACAATAGCTCTAGGGAAAAATTTAAAATAAATTGTAAACACAAAAATTTAAAATAAATTGTAAAAGACTCAGTTCTACACTATCACTGCATTTTTTCCCCAGCTTTTGGCTACGATTTTCAACATTTTATGCCATGTTTAAAATGGCATTAAAATGGCATTTTCCTTATGTAAAGGAAGCATTTCAGTACTGAGGAAGTTAAAGTAGCACCCCCTTTGTTCTTCTCTCAGGAACCTGTAATCCAGTAAAAATTATCAGAAAGTGCAGCAGTAGCATTCCACTTGAAAGTCTTGATAGAGTGCATCACAGTCTTCAGTCACCTTACCTAAGGAAATGTGAGACTATTTGTGTAATATAACAATTTAATTCTTTGACAACAAATAGGATTGTTGCTACTTTTTTGTCTACCCCCCATAACGATGAATGGAATACATAATCACACTGGAACACTGTGCTAAGGTCTTATTCTAACATACCAAAAGAAACAATGGCCCGCCCAAAATAACTGAAAATGTAAGTATAAGACATGTGACAGCTACACAGATGGAGAAGGGATTCTAGAAATAACTAATTTTCTGTCCTTACCATTCCCTTTCTCTAGAGTCATAAAAGTAAAGAAGCCCCTCACCTTTGGTGCCCTGCAGATGATGGTTGAAAAGGAAATATTTTTAGAGAACAGAGAACACATGCAGGAATAGAAAATTGTGATCTGCCTTCCACAGAACAGGCCTCAGGGATATGGGCTCTGCTGACAGCAAAAGGGAAATATAAAGTAGTTTGAATTAATGTAAAAATACATAAACAAATTTCAATTTGCCTGTCTGTATCAGGAACCTGTTGCTTCCACAGAATAGCAATGTAGGAGCTGAAGATGGGATTACCTCCAGCCCACTGCTTCTTTTAATAAGAAAATCATAGTTATTTAACTCTGCCTTAAGTAGACCTATGGACCAGGCCTGAATGAAACTGGTAATGAAGCTGCATGTTCTCCTCACAGATTCATAAACACAGTCTCTTGCTACGTCTTCTCTAAATTTGAGAATCATTTCAAGATGAGTGGTTTTTTATCTTCAACATAAAAATACCCTACCTTTTTCATATCTAGTATTTCCACCTCTTAGGTAGCCTAACAAAAATTACTTAAAACTTGTAGGAATACTGGTAGGAAGTAAATAGTATTTATACGAACATATTACACGTGAATGAATGGAGACCTGGAATTTAACAAACTTTTCAAAGGTAAACTGGTTGACAGAGCAGTGTGCTGAACCAGTTCTTCTTACCTTGAAAAATTTGCAGAATAAATTTTTCAAGGTAAGAAGGACTAAGGCCTGGCTTATATTTGATTGGCAAATTTTCATTGGTACTAAAAAGGGCAATCAACTCTGTTATGAATGCATGACAAAAGGAAGTTATATTTGATCTCAGAAAGGATTTTTATTCCTAGACATTCAGATCTAGAAACTTGGAGTCATGACCATTTTCCGTTCAAGAATTTACATGCAATCTATCTAGGACTTCTTTCATTGAAATGGAAAATAGAATTTTTTCTCCTTGTCTTCAACTCCCACAAAATTGTGGTACTTTATAGCAAAATTCCACTTCATAGGTTGGAATATTGGTTTCCACAGTGATATCCACTATACTAGTGAGATAATCCAGGATGGTTTGTTCCATCATAATCATGTTCTGCTAAGCATTGTGCCTTGCTCTCAGTAGGCAGAAAAGTCACTTGTAGAAGAAATGCATGTCCTGCAAAACTGGAAAGTGTTTCAGGGGTACATTTGTTACCACTTCACAGTTACTCATCTCACCCTTGCCCTGAGCTTTCATACACTATCACAGTAAAAGTTACAACTCTTAATTAGTAAGACCAACAGTTTGTATTTTATTTAGCTAAAGTCTAGATGGTCTAAAATTGTAGAAGCATCACCTCAGTAGGGCATGACTTTTTATTTAGACAGATGTCATCTTGTACAGGTGCTGTGTTGAAATTATGGATTGAGAGACAGCTACCATGTCATCCACAGTCATGGCATCTGTGCAGCAAGCTCAGGATTTGTAGTAGCATTTGGAAAAATGTGATTGTCTAACAACAATGCTGGGTATCACTGCTACTGATTGGTTACAATATATATTAACCTTCTTGCAATGAATTTTGGCTAAATCTGAAATGATTGAATGAATCAACATGGACAATTAATTTCACCTTTAAGAATTACAGGCAAAAATCTGGTGATCTCTGATAAATATTTTATATAGTGTAGGTAATCTGATAATCAGATGTGAGGTTTCTTTGAGAATATATTGATGGCCTAGAAATTCTTTGACCTATAGTCTAATTAAAGAACTCTGGTCCTAAAGATTGCATCTGAAGATTATTTGATGGTTAGTGATTTCAATCCAGTTTCTCATGGAGTACCCGAGAAAACATCCATTGGTATTCTAAACAGACAACTCAAGGACAGAATAAAATACCATTAAGTTTTCAAAGCAAGGTTCCCAAAATTTACTTTTTGTTTCCTCAGAAAATTTCATTCTCATCACAGATTCATAAACAATGAAAAAAAATCAATGAAAATTAAAAAGTCTTTGAGGTAGCCTCATTTGGCACACATTTGCAAGACCATAATACTTCTAGTGAAATAACTTTTTGGGAATGGTATCACAAATAAATAGGTGAGAGTGGTGACCACCTGCTGAAGTCAGTGCCATCTTCTTAATTGTTGATGCAAAAACAAGTTTAAAGGAGCAATCAAGGGAAAGAAATAAAAGTATAATACCAGAAATAGTCCTGCTCATCCACAGGCATTGCCAGTAGTGTGCCACATCCCTTTAAAAACAAGAGTAAGATTACAATTTGAAAAATTAAACCCACACTATTTCAGAGAGAACTGTTTGGCAGTGGAAGATATTATCTTATTCATATCTGTGCAGGGCTGTATCTCAATAGCAGCTCTTGTTTAAAAGCCACAGGATGATAGAGCAGTTACTAAACCCTGCCTTATTCTGGCTCCTCACCTCTCCACAGCATCTCTGCAGTGGGCCAGTACAGTGCAATGCAGCACCAGGTGGCAAAGGTAGTTCCAAACAAGCTGATAACATCACCATAGCATGGAGGCAAGCTAATCACACTGGCACACATTGTGCTGGGCCCAGTTAGGCATGCTGAGAAATGGGAGTTTGTTTCCCAAGCTGCCCTTGAATGGCTCAGTGTGGCACATAGTACAAAGTGTAGGGATGCCTACATTTTCTTGTGCTGTGTGTCCAGTTTGTTAGATTCTGATGTGGCTGGAAGCAAGTCCACTCTTTATGCTCTGAGAGAGACGTAGTAGGAAATAATGTTATTTCTCAAAAGAGACAATCCTTGTTCTAAAGGAATCTAAATCCACTTTGTAGTCTAAAGATACAAATTGATGTTTGGGTTAGCAGCTGCAGCCCAAATACAAAGCTTGAAAAGGTTGAGAAATTTTATTTCAGAGCAGGGATTTCTTGTCTCTGAGATGTTTGATCCTTAGTTGATATTGAAGTCTTCAGAGAAGCCAAATGATAATTTTGTAGGCAACTATGAAAATTGCAGCTTGCATGAAAAGAAAGTAGGGATGAATGAATATTTACAAAAATGTTTTCATTGTAATTAATTCTAGAAATTCACACTTCTGGCCTAGTTGCTATGCATTTAATTTCTGAGAAAATGAATACTATTACTTTTGGTTATCAAAAGGATTTACCAAAAAAAACACAAAACCCCATATACAGAAACGTGATTGCTTGTACACACCCTAAAAGGATCTGCACAGCAATCAGAAAAGCTGTTTGTAGCTTGGGAGGAAAGCAGTAAAATGCTAAAAAACAGTTAGTTGCAAATTCTTTTAATGATCATCAAATATTATTAGAAATTTTGTCTGTTTTTTCCATAACAAATATGATAGTATTGGCTGTCCTGTCATAACATATCGTGGATCTGTTGTCATAACAAATAAAAATATTGCTAAAATATTTGATATTAGACATCCATCAAATAATTTTAAATAATAAAAATTTACATAAGAATCTCACTAGCTGGTTTTCAGAAATACTTAGGACCTGCAAATCTAATTAACACCAACAGCTGCTTTGCTCAGCTCAGAGAACTATGACCTCTAAGGCTCGTGATGCCTGATTTAATTCTTGTTTATAAAAGGAAGTTAAATCCTAAGCAGATTGCTTAAAAGGAAAAATTCAGCACTCAACATAATTTTTAGTCTTTAATTTGAAAATTACATATATTTAGAATTTTCTAATGAGAAAATGTTGTGTTATTCAGAATGTTTGATAAAATAGACATTCTTTTTTATGACAGTACACATGCTCCTACTACAAGAATGTAATAGTATTTTCTTAAGAAAAATAGAAAAATTTCACCACATAATTCCTACAGTGATAACAAATAAATTCCTGTGTAGTTTGATGTTAATATACAAACATTCTTTTCTAAAAAAAAAAAAAACAAAACACTGAGAAAATCAGGCAGAATGTTGGACTCAATGCTCCAAATAACCTATCCAATATGTTGAATGATATAAGAACAAAATTTAACCTGGATATTACAATTCCTTACAGTAAATGGTGACACGGGAGTACAGCTTGCTAGGTGCCTATTTCCAGTATCACTGATTCGTTTTCTCAAAGTAGCAATTTGTTGTGCCATCTTTTTGACTTGTCATTAGGAAATACAATGCAGAAAAGAAAATTTGCAAGCTTTGCATGAATTAGTACTACTTCTAATTTGAAAGACACAGGCAGCCTTAAATTCATCCTGTATGAGGTTCAAGAATCATATTGTCATTAGTCCAAAGAATGAGATGGACTAGCATTACTTTCAAAAGAAGTCTGCAAATTGTATTCCTTGTATTCATGATTCCAGTTTTTCAGTGTGTAGACTGGAAGTGGATTGCATGTATGTGGTATAGTGCATATAAATAGCTGGGGTTATTGGCATTGGTAGAAAATAAGTTATATGTATTTTTTAAAATATCTGTGTCTATGTGTTTATAAATTATGTGGATACTGTATATATATAGATATACATGTATGTGATTAAGAAAGAGGCAGCTGCACAGAGGCTAAAGAAGCCTGTGCAGATTCACATCAGTCTATCTTTTCCTCAGTCATTTTCTCCTTAGATTGTCTCCTTAAATAAGTCATGCTAATAAAATGACCATGCAACATACTTCTGAACAGATGCAGCTTCTGAATAAAGTTTGCAAAACTGTACAAAGTCATAGAATGATCTGGCTTGGAGGAGACCTCAAAGATCTAGTTCCAACCCCCTGGCATGGCAGAGACCGCTCTCACTAGACCAGGTTTCTCAAGGACCCATCCAGCCTGGCCTTGAGCACTTTCTGGGATGGGGCATCCACAGCTCCCCTGGGTGACCTGTTCTCACCACCCCCATGGTAAAAAGTTTCTTCCTAACATCTCATCTAAACCTCCCCTCCCTAGTTTGAAGCCATTACCTCTTGTCCTGTCATGGATCCCTTGTCCTACATGCTCTTGTAAAACAGTCCCTATCCAGTGTTTAGGCTCCCTTTATGTACTGGGAGGCTGCTGTAAATTCTTCCCAGAGCATTCTCTTTTCCAGACTGAGCAGCCCCAACTCTTTCAGCCTGCCTTCATGGGAGAGATGCTCCAGCCCTCTGATCATCTTTTTGGCCTCCTCTGGACCTGTGAGGTCCCTATCTTTCTTGTGCTGAAGACTACAGAGCTGGAGGCAGCGCTCCGTGTGGGCTTGGTGAGGGCAGAGTAGGGGGAGACATACACTTCCCCTGAAATCTTCTGCTACAGCTCAGGATACACTTGGCCTTTGGGGCTGCAAGGACACATTGCCAAGTCTCATCCACCAACACCCTTGTGTCTATGTGTATATGGTAGTTTGTCTCATTTTGCTGAACAATTTTTCTGTTGCTTCTTTCACTTTTCCCCATTTTTCTGTTTTCTTTTTATGTCGTTCTTCTGTTGTTCAAAACTGAATAATTAAATTTCAATATTTAAAGAGTTGTAATATTGATCAAATTGAAGAGATGTTTATTTTGATGATACTACTAAAAATATTTAATATTTCATTTTTATAGTTGAAGACATTTTTTAGATGAAATGTCACCATTTGCTTTATGTAAGCCTTGGCTGACAGTAGAAACAAACTAGTGAGGTTGGTCTTTGATTTTACTTACACTTCAGAGCAGAAACAAAGGCAGCTGTTGAACCACCCATTTGGCCACAGTTTGTAGCGTTCCTTTGGTGGTGTTGGCTTGAGTTAAGCAGTGTTAGGACATTACCCTGCCATGGGGGGTGATATTCAGAGAAATTATTGCTATACTGAGGATTTGGGATTTTCCCCCTCGGTGGTCAGCTCCATTACTTGGGATTTTACCTTCACTTTAAATGTGTGCTATTCTTTCATTGCTGCTTGCAGAACTATGTAGGCAAAGACCATTGGGCCCACACCTGGTATGAGGGTGTAGGCTGACAAATTAACTTCATGTGCAAGCCAAGCCCTACAATTTTATTGCAGAAATCATCTTGACAATGGTAGGTTCAAGTTGTAAGATCTGAGAGATCCAATGTCAGATATCTTGAAATCCTAGGGTGCTAAAATCACACTGATAGATTAATCATTAGAAAATATTCAGATGCTGTTAAAAATCACCCCCGATTTCTTTTAAAATTAGAAACAAACAACTAACTTTTAAAACATAGCTAATACTGGGAAGCAGAAAAATAATACATTAATTTCTGCAAAAACTCTTGTCTAAGTGGCTTGATACAATTGATGTATCTATTAATCCATGAACAAAAAGGAAAGAAACATAGTGAATACTTGAAGTGATAATCTGACTCCAGCAAGAATTCTGGCAACACTCTGTTGCTTGAAGAGGGCAAGTCTCTCTGATTAGTAAAGGAGGGCAAAACCCTTTCTCCATTAAAGAATTTGAAGTCTGAATTTACATTAAATATCTCAGTACAGTTTCCACCTGCACTGCATTTTGTACCTATATGAGGAACCTGTGCCTCATAAAGATACAACCTGGTGTCATTTATTTTAATCAACAGTGCTATGCGGATTACTGCGCCTAACTCTCTTAGACAAGTATTGATAAGGGGATCCCTTGAATTAACCCTTGGGCTTTCAAAACTGTCTTATTGCTGTTTTGCATATGACACCTGTTTTGCAGCTCCTTTGTGAACAGTGCTTGCTTTCAGTTGTATGATGTATAAAAGGAACCGTAAAAGACATGGAAAAAACTCTCAAAACATTTAAATTTATACTTTTGTAGCATGAGAACTTTTAGGGATGTGGGATTTTTTTCTTCAAGAACATCTTTGACAAGCAGGTTTGTTTAAGAATTTGAGTCCAAGCATTGCCAGAGTAAGAAGCTTATTCTGCTTTGTCTCAGAGAAGACACAGCATTGTGGAATGTGTTCTCACTGTGGAAGTGTTGGATGGGGCTTAGAGCAAAGTGGTCTAGTGAAATACATCACTGCCCATGGCTGGGGAATTAAACTAGATGGTCTTTAAGAGGCCCTTTCCAACTCAAACCATTCAGTGTGACTCTGTAAGTATCTTCTGGGATCAGTCCCTGTCACATGTTATTCCTGAACCATCTTTGAATATAATCTGAAGTAGCAGCATTTCCTAGAAAGGAGCAATGCCTCCTGACTAGGGAAATCACTGGCAATTAAATAGTCTGTACTGTGGCACGCCAGTGCCTCAAGCCTGTGGCATTGCCTTGCTTTATTTCTTGACAAAATTCAAAATGTATCAAAACCGTAAATTGTCTTCAACTTGTACAATAATTTAAGAGGACAGATTAGCAGGGCCCAGGGTGAAATTTCATACCAAAATTAGAGGGAAGAGGGATGTGGTTCAGCATCACATCATTCACACAAGGTTTAAGGAAGGGATCCAGTTGGAGTACTCCTTATGTGTGAATCAGTGAGCAATTAAGATATTTAGGAGAGGGTATTTGGACAAGGAGAAACTTGAAAGGGGAAACCTAAATCCAATTTTAGTCATCTCAAAGCTGCATGCAATAATGAGTAGCCCTGTTGTTTAAGTAGAGACAAGTGGATATCTTTTTCTTAACCAGACAAGAATTTACTTTGGTAAAAAAAGAAATAAAATCTTCTTAAATCTCAGTAAGTTTCTGTTTTCAATTAAGATTTACCCTTGGGTCCTGTGGTAACACCCCTGAGGACATTTGCTTATTTGCCCTTCTGAAACACTTCTTCCATCTGTGTTTTTCCTGCTCCATTTCTGTCTGTGTGCATGGACAGCACGCCATGTACAGTATGGTGTGTGACACACATTAATACATATAGATAGCCTTCTGCTTCTGACCTTACAAACTGTCCACTTCAGCATTGTCATTCTATGAAATGTCCAACTGTAGTCCAAGAAATGCATTTTAAATGTGAATGCAAACATTTCTATTACTGATAACACCAACACAGCATTTTTTGCTTTGCTGGGATTAGGACCTTGATAGTTAAAGTTACATTGGAGTAATGACAGTCCAAGGTTGCGTCCTTTACAGACATGGCAAAGGAAGGGGAGGCCTTTGATATGTCTCTGCTGATAAAATTAAGAAGGATTATTTCTTGTGTTTGGTGAGATTATATTAAAAGTGAAAGAATATATTTGTTACTCATAAATATGTTAGGTCACAAAAACTGGGAGATATTTATGTGTTGCACTGCACTGCAGTTGTATTTCATTCATGCTGAAAGTCTGATTTTAGAAAACAATTTGAAATCTGATAATGATGTAAATAAATGCCTCTCAGTGAATAACCATCTTCTCACATGAACAGGAAAGCAGTTGCCATTCAGCTAGGGACATAAAATAAAATAAAATAAAATAAAATAAAATAAAATAAAATAAAATAAAATAAAATAAAATAAAATAAAATAAAATAAAATAAAATAAAATAAAATAAAATAAAATAAAATAAAATAAAATAAAATCCTTGTGATCTGAAAAGAGAAACTCTGAGGAAATTTCAGCTTAGAAGGCTAACTGAATATGCTTCACCGTGCTTCACTTTCATGCTCCATAAAATGGAGGTAATAATCTTTATTGATCTGTCTACCTTTTAGCAATGCATTAAGAACTTAAATTGTATCTTTACAGTCTTTTGAACAGTCTTGATATATGCAGCTCTTACAATACAGCTTAGTAGCTGGGCTTGCCATTTTATCAGGCTCTCCCACAGGAGAGCTGCCTTGTTTTACTTTATGGTTTTCTGGTCTTCCCATGCTAAGGCCTTCTAACTGGGCAAGTTTGGCAAATTGATGACAGCTACTGCGCGTTTCCTGAGCTGCCATAGCCAACAGTGCACTCTTCCTGCTCCAGGAGTCAGTGTAGGTTGTCACCTGGTACTTCATGGTTGAGCCTACCTAGAGGCACCTCACTGGGTGTGACTGCTGAAGGAACAGTCACTCATTAGGATCTGTCACTCAGTGGAGTCATGTCTTAGCCTAATAATGGGAGAGGGTGATGACAGCCACCTGTCCCTCCTGCTACGCCTGAATTACTTGGTTATCTTTGCATGGTGCTTTTTTAAGAATGGATTTTTTGGGGTTGTTGTATGTCACCGCTGGTGATTTCAGTAGGCAGAGGTCTTCACATATCTTTGTTACTCTTTACCATGCATTTCACACCTGTATTCATTTTATATCCACAGCAAGAGATTCAGAGGAGTTTACTTTTGCACTCTCATAAAGCAACTTAGTGGTCTGCCCAAAAAGCTAACTGATGTTTTCACTAAACAGTTATTTTAGACCTAATTTTACACTGTCTTGGATGGGTTCCATTGATACAGTATATAAATTAATTGTTGAAATCAATAGGAATGTTATATGTTTTGTTTTATATATTTTTTGGGGAATAAACTTGCTTTTGAGTTTCATTAGGAATACTTCAGCTTTTTTTCATGAGAAAGCTTCTCTGTGTCTAGTGCTATGTATACATCTCTTTCTCTTTCCATCCGTTCAGCTCTCCATGCCTACTTAATGGTTTGTGAATCAGCTGATTAATTTCTATAAAATTTGTCAGAAACAAAGAGATCTAAAAAGATAACTAAGCCCCCAAGTGGAATGAGAACCAGCAGACAGACTGTGGAAAACTACAATATTTTTATCTCCACTGAGGAAAAAAATGGAATTGTACTAGTAGGAGTCAAAATGGACAACATAGTGTGGTGAATGCTGAGGATAAAGAGGAAGAAGCAAGTTTTCTGTAAAGGGTAGACTCTAAGTCTTATGATGGAGTAGGTGTTTTCAGTGAGGCTATGATGAAGAGAGAGGAGAAGGTGAAGGAAATAGAGATGTGATATGCTTTTTTTTATTTTTCCTGTTGCAGCAGTCCTATGACTCCAGCTTTGTAGGCTGCTGTTTGGAAAAAAAAGAACAAGTTTGGGTTTAGGCCCAAGTTTCATCAGAAGTTCATTTCAGATTCTCTAATACCTGTAAAAAGAATCTTGCAACAGCATAACTTTTTCCAGCCTAGCAGCTTATTGACTGACAAGCTTTCTTACGACATCTGTTTGACATCTCATCCTAATATTAGTTTTACAGGCACATTCACATTTTAGGAAATCACTGTATTCTCAAGTCTGAGATGTCACAAGTGTCTCTTTCTGCAACTACTTGCCCCAGAAATGTTAGCTAATATATTTTATCTAACATCAGCCCTCCTGTTGTGTTGTACTTCATAGCTGTCATCCAAAACCAGATGCATTTTTATGAACGTATCTTAATAAGGCATGCCTGAAAGGCACCAGTATCCCTTTGTGTCTTCCTGAGATCACATGGGAGTAAAAGGTGGTCATCCAGAGTGCCAGGTATCAGAAAATCAAGTAAAATTACATAAGCCCCACTAGTAAACCATTATATGGAAGACAAAAAGACTGATACTTTTATCTATCTCACTCTGTGTTAAAATTAATAGTGGAAAGAAACCATAATCTAAGGCCCAGAGTGTGGCCCACAATTTGCTTTATGCACTCTTAAGCCACAGCAGATTTGCTGCAGGTGACAGTGGACAGTGGTAAAATGTACAGGTGATATGTGATGTGACAAATGAATTGGAAAGTCCTCATCACCCCAGTGAAGGAATGACTGTTTCCCACCCTCAGCCTGTCTTACCAGTCTCTCTGTGCTTTTATCACCTAAGTTTGATTCAACATGAAGAACATAAGGAATTACGTGTGGCGAGTATATGTGGCATGCGTACACTCTCCCTGTGTTGTTTCTTCCAGATTATTGGAACAATCCCACTGATGCCTAATCCAGTCCCGTCCAGCCAGGCGGCAGGTGGAGCTCAGGGACTTCAGGTGCAGCCGATAACTCCACAGTTATTGACCAATGCCCAGGGCCAGATCATCGCCACTGTCATCGGCAACCAGATACTGCCAGTGATCAATACCCAGGGAATAACACTATCGCCGCTCAAACCAGGCCAGCAGGTAAATTGTCTGTAGCCTGAATGATTATCAAATCAAACACACAGAAATTTTCTGCTCCTCATTGACTCTCTCATGGCCTCTGTAAAAACCCCCACTTCTTTAACATCTTTAATTAAAAAATTAATTCTGTCCTGCATAGTGTGTTACTGCATACTCTATATGTAGTAATTAATAATGTCCTATTATATAATTTATTTATATATTCAAGAATTATCTATTTATTCTTTTTCTTTTCAAGGTCAGTATAGGACCAACTGAGATGTTTTCTGCAATGAAAATGCAGTAGGAATATGAGACAGAGGAGATCCATCTGGCCTATAAAGTTAGTGTTTAGAGTAAACTCAGTTCCTTAGTTAGTGGTGACCTAGTAGACTGAGGCCTGAAGTTATTTGGAACATGCAGGAAAAACAAGGGAAAATATAAAATCCTATTAGATTTCCTCACTGGAAAATCAGATATAGTTATGTATAATTGCCTAGACAGAAAGTATTCTGTAGAAATTATTACTCAATGTAAGGTTGCAGGTAGCTGACAGACTTAAGGATGGATCCAGTAACCACACTGAAGTCCAAAAACACTTCTGTAGCTCTTCTTATAGCACTCTAGAGTCAAGTCCATTAGTTTTGCCTACATCTGTAGAGCAAGGAATTGTAGTCCTATCTTTTATCTCAGAAAGGGGAAATTGAGGACAGAAAACACATCAAATGGGATTACCAAAGAAGTACTTACAAAAATGTCCCTCACTTAAATATTCTGCTTAACATTCCTACTGCTGGTTGTGCTTGTTTTCCATTCCTGCTGACACCTCCAGGCACAGGGAGCAGCTTCTTGTGAACTGCTGAGTATCCCAGGCCACCTGAATTCCAAACTGATGATTTATTATTTTCTTTTTTTTTTCAAATTTAGAAGTAGAGAATTTATGGATCTCTAACGTCACTTTTTTGTTTGTTCTGAAAACATTTCACATCCCATTGGTTGCCTGCTTTTTCCCCATCCTATCCTCTGTAGTATGTAGCATGGGCATTTTTCAAAGCACTTATCATTTATCTAACTCTATTTTCTTTAAGGGGAGTGTACTTGCACTACTGGCAAATGCTTTTGCAATGGTTGCATATGCATGGTTTCAAACAAAGCTGAATGGATCTGAGGGCAGGCTCCATGTTCTCCACCACAGGAAAGCCTGACAATGAAATATGAAACTCAGCAGTTCACATTTGGTTTCCTGGGGATGTGTGGGATGGGTTTTTTTGAGCCAGTCCCCTGAAGAGATTAGATCTTTTCCTCTGTTATGGGGGAAACACTCAAAAATCATAGCAAGCCTGAGATCCCATTTGAAACTCATGAAATGTAGGTGTAAATAGGAGGAAAAAGGATGTGCATTATTGCCTGAGACATTCTCACATGCAGGGCAACTCACCCTCTGAGTCCTGCAGCAAAGCATCTTCCTCCAGGCAATGTCTGCCAGTAGTGCCAGTGGGCAGAGAGGATACAGAGGTGTAACATTTTCTGCACAGCTCATGGCACTGGGCTCACATAAAGGGATGAACTGGGAAAGCTGAAGCTTCCTGAATGAGCAGGGGTGCAAAGCAGAGAGCACTGTTTAGCCACATCATGCTGCACTGTACTTATTTGCCCAACCTGCGTGCTCATGTGCAGGGATCAGCTGGCAAAAATATCAGTCAGCAGAGAACAGATTATGTCCCAGAGCCAAAGATGATCCCCATTAAGCTGATCTGCCCAGCAGTGCTATGGAGGTAGAAAACATTATTTTGCCAATACTATTTTCACAGAGTTCAGCCCCTGCCTCTTTCTCACAAAGAGGTCCTGAGGTGCCAGGGGTTGCAGAAGGGCCACCAAACAACACATTCTCCTAACCTTGAATCAGCTTTTCTTGAAGTCTAATGAAGACAGTATTTTGATCAGGGAGGGGAAAAAAATGTAGTGCAAATACTATATGAAAAAATATATTGGTTTAGGTTATTGTTTTTATAGGAACTGCAGAAAATTATTTCAATGTATTGGTGCTCCCTCTACTGGCTCTTCTGGTTTTACTGAAAGAAGTCAGAGAAAATTTTGTCATGAATTTCACTGGGAGCACAAAAGATGCATGAGAGCTAGATTCCTCATAGAAGTAATGCTGATGGACAGTGAAAAACAATTGAGCTGGTACTATACAAACTGTTGAATCATTTGGAAAGTGAATAGATTTGCTTGAAGTTTAAGGAGATCCTGGGTTTATCTTTTTGCCTGTGTAGAGTTTTAGACTAACTACAGTGTTTGGCCAATGATAGCATATTAAATCATAAGGTTTAAAATATCATTTTCAAAAGAACTGAGTGAGTGCTTCAAATCAGAGGGCTCAGCAGGAATTCAAAATATTTTTGAAAATGGAGTCACACAGTATTTGTTGTCTTCTAACTTGATGAAGGAAGCTTCAGCAGGGGGAAAGATTACAACACAAGTTTGGGGAAAGTTTTGAGCATGTCTTGAAGAAATAAATGCAGGAAATAAATAATGTAGTAAAAATGTTCCAGTTACAGATAGTCCTAGTTTAGCTTTCAACTTGTCACTTCCTTGGAATCTCAAGTACTGAAGGAGAAAAAGAGCAATGATACTGAGCTGCAGCTTGTTAGCTGAGTCACAATAATTGAACCTTTGTAAACTGTTCCAGTTGCTAAGTAATGCATGCTAGTACCTCCTTTTTCCCTGATGACTGAAGACTTAAATGCCTCAGATATTGTTAGTCAGCTTTACTTAGGTAGACTATATGTCTTGTTTATTCATACAACTTTTTTAGATTTGACAGACTAAAACCAGAATGTCTCCTAATGGAAACGAGTCCATAGAATACTTACATGCAGTGTAAAGCAGTGCTTCTTTTTCGGCACTGTAAATAGGTTGCTTTTCAATGTACACAAGCAAGTCTGATGTAGTCCTGTTCTTCCTGTATTTAAGTATAAATAGAGGGGTTTGATTTATGTTCTTTAAGCTACCCACAGTAGGTATTGCTTCTCTTCAAATTACACCAAGTAGGTAAAACTTCAGATATTTTACTATTTTCCCACATTTTGCTAATCTAAGGAGCACCGAGAATTCTCCTAGAAATTGCAAAGGCTTTCTAAAGCAGGCAGTTGTTTGCACTCCTGTTTTATTCAGTATCCTTTTTAGCTCTGTTCATAAACAAGGGGTTTTTTGCCTTTAATAATTTTTGCTTAGCTATTTCCACACTCTTCAAGATTTTTTTATCAGAACTGAATGCCATGGTCACAGGGAGGATGCTTCCCCGTTTTACATAACATGATGTTGTTTTCAGCATTTTCTTTTGTTATCTCAATACAGCCTAACATCCTGCTTTTTTCTATCTCTGTTCATGGAACAGTTTTACTTAATAAGCAGATGTATCCATCATTATATATTTTTGCTTCCCTGATTATTTTCATGTGTATCACTAAAATGGTTCCTTTTGATGTGAATCACTTTGCACTGATCCACTACCTGTCAATATGCTCCTCTGGCATTGTCCAAACAGGATTTGTAAGTTTTTCATGGTATTCTGTACTAACTGAAGAAATTCATGTGTTCTTCCTGCAGATGCTACTTTACCATTATTCACCATATCTCCTTGCTGGATGCTAAAATATTTCAAAAATTTGGTGTAAATCCATTGTTTTCTACTTGTAGTCTTCTTTCTTGAAAAAGAAATAATAAAATTCTCTCATTTTATGTTTCTTGCTTTATAAGCTCTTTGTGTCCCATAATAGAAGACTATCTTGTAAGTTTAACTTCTCCACTTCCTCCATGCTTCTCAAGAGGAATTTTGTCAAAATATAGGTTGCATGGCTAAGGATGCATTGTTTATGAGAAAAGATGAATTTGTTGTAAAAATTTGTTTGCATTGTCATTCGTTATCAGATTTTAGAAATTTGTTTTAAGGTGTTCTTTTATCTCACTAACAACAAAACCTTAGCACCAGCACAGCTGAACTTGAACCATGAACTGCCGTCTTATAAAATTTAGGAAAGTGTGCACCTTGCTTAACTTAGTCATAAGGAGTTAGGTATCTGCTGTAAGCTAGTTAACTGGATTTCCTGCATAGACATAGACAAGGAGACATATGCATGTCCAGTGGAAAACTCAAGATACCAAAATAGAAACGCTTTTGGATAGGTTGGATCTCTAACAGGTATCTTAATGTATCCATTGTTACCATTGACATGAGAGAGGGCTAGGGTAGCTATTTGAGGATTTTCAAATAATTCTACAGTGAGCAAAATTGACTGAGAAAAATCCAGCTGCTAATGATCACTGGGGTTCAAATACATTCTTGTTTATGAATTTCCTAAACAGCTTTCCTAATAATTGGTGTTTTCATAACTATTTTCTTTCCCATACAGAAGAAACTTCTGGACATTCTGTTGTTCTCTGGTGTACCACATAAAGTGGGTTCCCATCTCACTTTTGCCCGGATCTTTCTTTCTACATACTAGTTTCATTAAATCAGGACTGTAGTCCCAGTTGTCCTCAGTCATCTTGTATCTATAATGCCTGACAGAATTTTTTGTGCTTCTTCGTGTCTTACAGCACAACCAGCTTTGGGCTTCTGCCAATTCTAACACAGTAAAATGAGCTAGTAGGTAGTATTTTCCTACATTTTCAGTTCCCCATCTTTGTTGTCATTGGCCATCATGCTCCAGATTAACTGTTGAAAAGACATAGATGCCTCTCAGATTGGTCTGTGGTGATTCTTGTACATCTGCTTGCCAAATTTCACGTTAGATGTTCCCTTTCTGCCGTCTCAACCTGCCACAAACTCCCTACCACCCTGTTATCACAACTCCATACAATCCCTTGTTATTCTCTCCTGTTTAAATCTAACCAGCTCTCAATCATTTCCTCTCTGCAATGCTCCTATAGCTTTGATGCTGTCTTGTTTTATGAGAAATGCACTCTTTTCTCTCTGTTTCAATATAGTCACTAAACTGTGTTGTCTCAATTCAACTTTTTCTTTTGCTTCTTATATGACTTTCAGTGATGAGGGTGACAATTTTTCTCTCTTCTTTCTCTTTTCCTCTACCATCATCATTGCATAATTCTATTTCATCTATGGATAAATTGCTAGAATTTTGAAAGTCAAGGTTACTAGACTACTTACTGCTACAAGGAACTACATCAGACTTTCCATGCCATGGCATGACATTGACTTGTAGCTTCCATCTTTTCCTGACCAGTTTTCTTTGTGGCATCAGCACCTGTAGGAGAAGGATATCTCAAAAACAGTTCATATAACTGCACCAAACCATTGGGAATAGTATGATGCCACTACATTAGCTGTCATTCTAAGCAACTGAGGCACAGAAAGCATGCAGTGCTGTTCACTGTAGGAAAAGGAGGGTTACCTTCGAATTATGCACTTGCACATTTGAAACAGTTAGTATAATACTATTGTAATATTTACATTATTAATTAATATTATTAAGTGATAAGTCATTTATAATTAGTGATTAATGTATTGTCAATAATATTGTTGTTATATTGACATTATATCCTTCCTGATAGGGGTAAAAAAATTATTTATGCACCTCATTTGCATATAAAATAAATCTTCTACACAAGTCCAGCTATATTCCCAAACTCATTTTACAGTTTGAAAGACTTTCAGTTACAGTGTGCTTTGAAAGTAGTTGTGATTCAATAGAAAGGCTTTGAAAGAACTTCAGCAGATAGTGTCAAAGTCCTGCCCCCAGTCATGTCCACAGGAGTCTTCATTTTGGGCAGAGTATATACACAGCCAGTGTGAACCTAAGAATGTTTTGTTTATTAGTTTCCAAATGTAGCTATTCTCTCAGTCTAAGCAGTGTGTAAAAACACCTTTTATACTATATGTATTATACTATATTCTACTATACTGGGACAAAGGATGTTTTTTCGGTATCAAGTATCTTTCATATTCAGTTTCATATATACAGTTACTTGAATTTATTTGAGTAACCTAAATTAGGGTCAGGGGGTACAGTATTTGTAACATACTCTGGCACAGTTGACTGTGAAAGGGATTTGTCGTGAAAGATGGGGATATGTGTATTAACTTGTTCTTTCCAATTGCTAGAAGATTTAAGGAAACACCTTTGAAGCCCATGCCTGCTCATGCAGTCTGTTTAAAAACAGACTTCATCTGCCATTGAGCTCTTGCACCATGCAGTGTCCTCAGCATGCCATTACTCTTTCTCAAAATCAAATGTATTTTAGGAAATGTGTACAGAGCAGAGAACTCCATTTGCAAGAAAAGAGAAGCATGAAACACTTAAACTACTACTACTATAAGGCATTATCATTCACACACATCAATTTTGAAGTGTTTTGGAATGTCTTTTTTATATCAAGATACTTATTTTTCAAACCTTCCATGGACTTTAGTCTTTACAAGAGTTAATGTCCATATTTCCCATCAGAAAAAATTGAAAATCTTTAGCATAAAGGGGATTACTTAAGATGCATTTCTTGCTCTTTGTACCATTCCTTTTAGTTTCATCTCTTCTGCCCTTCTTCTAATACTTGTCTATTTCACCTGTGTCTTCTCTAATTTGTTGTGTTTCCTTATTTCTTGGATTTCCTTTTCATGAATCATAGAAAAATAGCACTGGAAAGGACCTGAAGAGGCCATGTATTTTGTCTCCTCCCACTAGGCAGGATCAGTTGTCCCTATATCATTCTTGACAGATGTTTGTCTAGCTTGTTCTTTAAAATCTTCAGTGATGGAGGCTCCCTAGGCAGTCTAGGCACCTCTACATAGTGCTCTAAATGTCTTCTTGATGCCTGATCCTAGTTTTCCTTACTGCAATTTAAGTTCATTATTTTCTTCTGCTTTCCATTAAGTCCATATTTCACCCATGCTTTTTGTCCAGACTCTCTGTAAAACCAAGTAGCAACTCTGTTATCATACAGGGCAACATTCCATCGAAAATTTTCTAGATTTCCACTTATTTTCTTTATCTTTCCTTATTTTATGCTAAATACCTTGTTACCCTATCACTTTTCTGCAGCCTTCTGGATGCAGAGAACAACATCCCTGATCTCATAAGGCCTCTAACACAGAGCTCCAGTCAACCATCCCAAGCATAGGGATGCCCTACATAATTTAAGAACAAAATTCAGTCTTACAGACCTAACTAATTCTTTACCTCTTTACCTCTGCATCTATCAGTCAATACTAACTTCACTGTTGAAAGCAATATGTAAAGCTTGTATAAAAGAAATACAAATAAGGCCCTTCGCAGTTTTCAGTTTATTCTTATAAAGTATTATGATGCACTTTTCCCTTCTCATATTCACTTCATCCCACTAGCTGTATTGTGCATACACATATTCCTGCCAGATACAGATCACAGTTCCATACAGTCATCATTCTGGCATGTCTCCTATATCCACTTACCAAGAAAGGCACTTACAGCAACTGTTTCTGTAATTTCTGTGCCACATTCTGTCTTTGGATGGAAAATGCACAACAGTCATAAATATAATTCATATCATACATACGTGTCCAAAATTGAGAAAAGTCAGCTATTGCAAGTACAAATTGATTCTGTCATCTAGAATCTAATTCATAATCTAATTGTTGTCTCTCCTTAAGGCTGTTTCTGGAGTGGAAATTATACTGGATGAAAATAGAGAGTATTTTAATGCAATTTCATGCCATAGATAACAATCATTGTTTTTTAAGCAGAACATTTACAGCTTAACATCATCTGCTGTAAAGCAGAGGCTATGCTGGAAATAATGTAGGGAATTAAAGATGGAATCCTCCCTCAGTCTTTGGTCAGGTCTTACGGTGATTCTTCAGCCTCTTCAACCCCATTGCTCACTTCTCCCTCACAAGCAGTGTGTTAGAATCCAACCTCTAAATATCCCTTATATATTGCTGTTACCTTACTTAAGGTTACTGTGAATCCAAACTTCACTAGCCATGTTCCTTTATGCCCAGCCTAATTATGTGAATTTCTTATATTTGTTTAAATATTTCTGGACCTTCAACAAGAAAGTTGCCAAGCTTATGGGTATTCCAGATACTTTAAAAATATATGCATAGTACAAAACATGTGCAGAGACTCAAACACTTTCTAGACTCAACCATCACATTATGCACATGCTACATAGTGACTCTGTGCATGCCTTTCATGCAGAGCTGAAAAATGCAGAGTGCCCTCTCATTCTAGAGCTTCCTGGAGGCTTCAGTTTCACTGTGGAAGTGCTCAGTAGTTGAACTGTTCAGTAACTGTTGTAACATAGCTGGAAAATGTTGGATTTGCTTTCTCCCTGAGAAATACCGATGGGAAATGGTGTAGAATAAAAAAAAATATGGGTGGAAGATCAAGGTTCAAGAGATTATCCAGTCCAACCTGGAGTAACTATTCCAGTTTGTAGTTAATTTGGTCCTAATTACTGTCATAAAAACTCACAGATCCCACCAGTAATCTATGCCAGTGTTTCACTGCCACGTTAGATAGCTTTTCCCAACATCTAATTGGAACCTCCCAGATAACTAGGCCCTTTTATAAAGTGAATAAAGAATAATTATGTCCTCTTTTCATTAGCTATGCCTATATTCAAAGCAGGCATCATATCCCACTTGGTCTTCCCTCCTTTAGATTAAACATGACCAGTTCATTACAGGTGCCTTCATAAGCCTTCATAAGTTAACTCCCAGGCCTTTAGCCATTCTAATTATTGAACTCTAGTTGGTCTAGATTGTAATGCAGTCTAGCCCCTAGCTGTGGACATGGCATCCTCCTCTGCAGAGGTCTTTCCAGGGCTCAGTAGAAAAAATGCATTTCGCATGCACTGCAGACATCACTCCCCCTAACATGTCTTGGTATGGGAACTGCCTTTCCTTCACTTTTGCAACACCACAGGTTTGCAGCCAGTATGTTTAAAGCGCAGAAATATTTTGATTCCTAATCTTTTAATCCAGCCTGTCAAAATTTCCTCCCAGCATGTCATCAGCATGTAAATTTAGTAAAGGTGTTCTCTGCTCCATCATCCAGGTCATTAAGAAAATATTGAGTAGTGTTGAATGAGGACAGACTTCTGTGAAGCACCATGCATGCCTATTTTTTTCCACAGATACTTCATCCTCAGTTTTGCTTTCCAAATATTTTGGCATTCATTCTGCAGCAATTTCACCTAAAACTATGCTTCCTTAAATTATAAAGAATGTCACATGAGGGAGTATCAAGACACTTGTAAAGTCAAACCACCTACTGCTTTTTCCTGGTCCACAAGGCCAATTACCCTGTCTTAGAGGGAGATCAGATTGGTTTGACACAGTTTGTTTCTGCAATCCAAGTTGTCTGTCGCTACCTTGTTTTCTTGCGAGTGCTTACAAATTGTTTGATTATTTTCTTCAGTACTTTACTGTGGTTGAAATTTAGTTGACTGGCCTATAATTTTGCAGATCTTTCTCTTTAAAGATAGCTGCTACATTTGTTCTTGCATCCTCACAGATAAGCACTAACATCTCTTAGACTGTTCCACATAGTGTAAAAGCATCTAACTCATCTAAATACAGTACTTATCTTCGCTTGCCTGCTCTGAAATCTTTAGTTTTGCCAGAGATTCCCTCAGACAACAGACCCAGACACCAAACACCTGCCTGTTTCTGAAAGCTGCAGTCTGGATTTGATGTGGATATAATGCATGGGCAGGCAGTCCACTTCTTCAGTGCTCAAAAGAGGCCAGCCCTTAGAGTGGTATGTTTCCCTAAGAGAAGATATTACAAAAGAGATATCTAAGTGGGGAATTCTCTGTAGATAAAATCCAGCTGTTAGAGAATGTTTTTAAGATGCTCACTCCTTGCATGAGTCTGAAAATTGGAAGCCTTTTAATCAGCTTCTCAACTGTTATCCCCTTGATAAAGTTCCAGTTATATTTTGTTAATGTACTTGAGGAAAAAAAATCCTACATATAACAAAATGCCTTTTTTATTAATCCACAAGGAAGTCAGAATACACTAAAACTGGCCAGATAAATAATTAGACTTAATTATATAAATTACAAATATAAAATAATTATACTTAATTATATTACTTTAATATTTATTAAAGATTAAATCAAAGTTTCTTCCTTCATTTTCCGTCATATTATTCCATGTGAAAGGTATAAAAAGAAATTGAAGTTTTTCCATTCTTAACAGACTCTAACAGGAATATTGTCATTAAAATAGTTCATATATATTCCACAGAAAATGTCATCTTGAATGTGAACAGATACCTTTATCTACAGTTTTATACAATTTGTTGTCTACTTAGCATCAGACAATTTCTATGTGTGATGGGAGGATAATACATATCATTTGAGTGTCACTAATGAAGGTAGCTCCTTTTCTAAAGTCATTTTTCAGTTAGATATCAAAAAAGAAAACCTCATACTCCTTAGCATTCAAGAAATAGATTTTAATTACTGACTTCAAGCAAGGCCACATAGGCCTTTATCTTTTCCCTTGTAGAAAATGCAGATAACAGCTGCAGTGAAGCCTTTTTCGAATATTTTTATGATCTTTTTTGATCAATATCAAGAATAACATAAAATAAAGGTATAATAAGCAGCAGTCACTAGAGTGTATCAAACCTGTATTACGGTATTCTTATGCTCTGAAAAGATTGTACTGGACTACTAGAATTCAATTCAAAACTGTAAAGTCCATTGTGTGCCTTTATTTTGTAGAGAGACTGCCCTGCAAATTTTCTGAGAGTTTTATGTTAAAATCAGTACCAGAGAATGTTCCTAGATTTCAATGCTACATGAAAGCATATTATAGGCAGAATGGATTGATGGTTCTTTCCATTACTGTAGTAAACAAACAAAGACTACACTCCTGTAATATTTGTTTAAAAAATTTAGAAAGTCAATTCATGTATCATTTGCATCTACCATACTTACTAGACTTTTCGCATGTGTCATACTGGATACAGTCTTGATGTGGATAGAGCTCATAAATTTTTGTGTGTGTTTTAGTCAAAGAAAATTAATCTGTTCCCATGATTTTTGTTTGTTTGCCAGCTATGATGTCATAAAACAAATCACTGATTCCTGTAGGAAAGGGATTTTTGCTCAGTTTATATCCTCTTCCCCATTCCCATTCTTCTTGGCCCTGGTCCTGCAATATGAAAGGAGCTCTGTGAAACAATCCTGATTTCTATGACAATCCATGTAGGGAATAAAAGTTTGGTTTCATGAGTCAGAAAACAGGTAAGGATATGTATTTAATAAATCAGAATCCTTCTGTAATGTCATGGGTCTCTTATCACCCATTACAAAAAAAGCATTTACCTTCCAATTGGACAATATTCTAAGCAGCTCAGATTTCTCCTGCAACATTGTCACTTGAATAAAGCCCATGGTGTTTAATGCTCCTATGTGATTTGTTCCCCCAAAGTAGATGGGTGAGATGGTGCATTGCAAATTTCCTATTATTGCTTCACTTTCTAAATACCTATTTTTACATTTTAACCTGTAGCTCCATCAGCCTTCCCAGACGCAAGTGGGACAAGCAGCTTCACAATCCAATCTCCTGCATTTGGCTCACAGTCAAGCATCTATGTCTCAAAGCCCAGTGCGTCAGGCTTCCTCTTCTTCCTCCTCATCCTCCTCCTCTTCAGCTTTGAGTGTTGGCCAGTTAGTCAGCAGTAAGTATTGCTCCCTGGCTCTCCTGAATTCTCCCTTCTGTTTGTTCTCCTTGCTCCTGAGTTTTCCAATCTGCTTTCCTTCCTTTTGTTTTGTTTTGGTTTTTTTTTTTTTTTAATATAGTAGATTGTATATTGCAAAATAGCTGACTCTCACCAGTGAGAGTCACTAAGTGTTATCATGGATGGGGCTTAAGGTAAACATGCTTTGAGAAATTTAATCAGTGTTGAAAATGGTCATTAAAATGGTAGTAGCCATTAATTGACCCATGAGGACAATTGTTATAACTGAAATGTAGTTTATGTTTTTTGGAAGTTAGAAGTTTTTGAATCAGTCAATATAATGAAATACATTTCTCAGAATTTGGTTGGCACACAGGTACTCCCACTTTTGGTTAAGCTGCTTGTTTCTTTGCTTGGGTGATATAGCAAACCATTTTACAAACCCTAATACTGCACAAATCCAGAGTGAGAGATTTTCTTGCCAGAAAAAGCTCTCAACACTTAAACAAGAATGAACTGGAACACACTGGGGAGAAGGGAGAAGCACACTGCAGTGAAATAACTGAGTTCCAGTGTTAGAATTAGAACAGCTGACCTGAACAGCACTTTCTTCCAGATTGCACATTTGAGAGTCTTTGCTATTACCTTATCAGCATTAATTTGGTCTTTACATAGCAAAAACAACAGGTTGACAGTACACATAAGAAGCACTAACAGTTTTTGCACATCTGCAAAAATCCAATTGATTTGTATGGCCTTGTTTTATGATACTCCATGTAGATATTCTAAGTAATCAAACACTGTAGCTTATGCCATATTGGTAGTGAAAAATATGTGACTGATACAAGCTTATGAAGGGCTTGGAGAAACTGTTATGCAAGGGAAGATGTGAAAAAATCTTGGTTGGATTATTTCAGAGGTAATTTGCATGGAGAAATTACTAGTAGAGCTATAGTGGTAAAATTATGCTGATGTAACTCCCAGTGGGAATACTTTTCTTCTGGAATGAAAATATCTGCATATAGATACAGTTATAATTATAATGCTATGGGTGCATTGTCACTAGTAAATTTTCTCACATAGACATGCTTGTAGAAGGAAGACAAAGAAGAGGTTTTACATTACAAATACAATAAATTTACCTCTAGTCCATGTGGGCAAATTGAGTAAAATAGCTGGTGCAGAGTTATTTTTCAATAACTAGTCTAGAATAGCTCCTCTTTTGGACATTCTTATTTAAAATAAATGCAACATGGAAGAAGCCCTCTTAAGATTACAGGATAAATCCATCCAAAGTTAGAAAACACTTGAAAAATAGCTGCTTGTTCAACTGTATGCAATTCCTCTTAGAACATGTATTTAATTATAACAACATATTGTTGTGATTAAAATCATGCAATCATCTTTTTTTTTCCTCATCCTTCTTTCAGTGCATTCCCAGTGGAATTGTCCTAGGGATGTATCAGATTTACTAACACAACAGGTGGGCTGTTGTCCCAGGGTTTACTGGATTCACTAATCTGTTCCTCATTTTGCATAACATTTGAGGTAGGAAGCTATAGAGGAGTGAAGGATGGTCATGCCTGAGGCAATAGAGGACTGAGGAGCTGAAGCCTTCTGTCTGCTGTGCAATTCCAGTGCAAGGCAGACAAATCACTTAAAAGAGATTTTTCACAAGTGCTCCCTCAATATCCAGCTTGAGACTCTGGACTTTAATTTACAGAAGAACCGGTACTCATAGTTGCAATTTTAAGTGCACTTTCATAGTGGAACTGTATCAAGAACCATTTACAGACAGTCTAAAAAATCATTTCCTACTTGACCTAGACTGGGTACCCAAAACTGCTTCTTCTCTCAATATCTGTCCACTTCTCTGTGAATGAGAAGGGGAAGACCCTCACCTTGTAGAAACACAAGAAAATAAATTAAGATTTTAAAGAAACCAGAAGAGCTCAAGAGGAGATGTCTTTAGTGAAGAGCTTTAATAGAGGTCTGGGGCCACACACTGAACAAGTAAAAAGGCAATACATCAATCAGTTCATCTGTAATGAAGGACAGTTCATCCTGTGCACTGAACAAGGCACATGAAAAAGAACTGATAATCCAGGGCTCAAAGACTATGGTACATTGTGTTGTGGGCTGCTGTAACTCCAGCACTTTATAACTTCTGAGTGTTAATTTGTGCAGCTCTAAGGATATTCTTTTAGCTTCATTTTTTTTGCATGGATAAATTTCAAGGTTGTTTCAAAAGCAGAATAATAACATAAATCAGTCATATGGTGACGTAATCTTTATGTTCATAGTTGGAAATAGGAGATGTGTTGAATGGATGGAAAAGCTGATAGTTCTGTTATCATCTTGTTGGTTCAGCTCTGAAATAAGCATGTTGTGCTTATGGATTTGGCTGAGAGTAGAGTACGAGGCACGGGAATATCAATTTGGGCACAACTGGGAGATACATTAATGAACATAGAATTTTACTTGATCCTCTCAGGCTTGACTCCATCCACTACTTGTCTTGTTCTAGTCCCATTAATTCTTTACACTGTTCTCCACACAACCTACTCTCCCTTTGCCTCCATGCTATTGTTCTTCTAGTTTTCTCCCTGCAGTCCTTTCCTCACAGTCCATCATTACCCAACTTCTCTTCCCTTTCATTTCCCACTCAGTCACTGTCTCCAGACTGTATCTGTACCCTTTTACCAACCTTCTTATTAGGTAGTTTCTGTCCTCCTTTATATTGTTTTATCACTAGTGCCACCTCTTTTTCCTTTTGTCTTTTCCTCTATCACAGTGAGTGGTACTCAGCACAGTCAGGCCCTTCCTCCCTGCCGTCCAAATTCTAATCCCTGCTCTTCAATAATCTTCAAGTCAATTTTTTTTTTCTTCTATCTTAATTTTTTCTTTAGACTAAAGGTTAATTTTTGCCCCCTGTGCGTCCAAATCCTGCTGATGCCGCTCCCACCCTCCCTAGCAGCCATCAGAAGACAGTGAAAAGTGATCACAAAGAAGACCATCAAGTCAGTCTCCATGTCTTTACTGTGGTCTATCAAAAAGAGCTACAGGCAGGGAAACTTTTCATACAATCTGACTGATTGTTGAAGGAGTTGCACTTGGAAGTTAACTCAAATTTTCCAAAAGAAAATGTTATTGATAGGGATCTTCTGAACAAAATTCCATGTTAACATAAATAAAAAACTTGCAGAGCTGTTTTGAGTTTATGCTTCCAGCTTCATTCAGTCTCTGCTGTTCAAGACTAACAGAATGAATAGCATAAGGGGCAGATCAACTCACTTCTGCCATTTACAAAGTAACCTTACACAGACAGAAGCAAACCAGTCATCTCAATTATCCCTAAAGGCTGTCCAGCATACTCCTGAGAGCATGTAACCACCACAAACTGGAGCTAGCACTGCATGCCTAAGCCTGCTTGAGCCGCCACATCAGGGATGGTGTTACAAGGCACAAGAGATCTACCTACTCTCTTCTAGTCTAATGTGGAAAGAGCCTACAAGAAAGTGGAAAATATGGTCAGTTCAGTAAGGAAAGATCAAACCATCTGTGTAATGAAACATGAAAAATCAGATGAGATCCTTTATAGCTTTTTTTTCACAGTGATAAACCAGAGATAGATACTGTTTGGACAAATAGTATTAAATGACCTTCATGAGTTTGAAAATTGTTTCATATGACTGAAAAGCCATTTACACAAAACCATGGCTGTACATGAGAATGTAGATAGAAAGTCATCCTTGTTTCGCTTCTTTACAGAATCTGTTCACTTTCCAGATGTAGATCACTGAAGGGCAGGAGCACCTCTCTGTCACACCTGTGGCCTTCTTAGACTCCCAGCTCCCACACTGGCTGCAAAGCTTTGTATGAAGGGCCTACAATTGAAATGCAGTGTCTGAAAGTCTATTTAAAGTCTTTTAGTGGGATGAGACAGGCAATGGGTCGCTGTTTCTGAGAGAAGTCATGAGGGCAGCAAGAAAAAACTTGTGGCCACCTGAATCTAACTTTGATTTCTTTATTCCTCCTGAGGTAGGAATATTGCTCTCTTTTCCTAGTTCCTTATGAAACTGTAGTCCAGACCTCTGGCAGAGGTCCTGGAGCTGAGTACCTTGGCAGAGATTTGCTGTATTCCAGAAATAATTGCTAAATATAGCAAAGTTCATGTAAAACTAGTTACATTTAGCCACTTGTTCAGTTAAAAAAATTGCATACAGTGTCCAAACTTCAGCAAATAATTATTTGGAGCAAGCTTCTGCACACTGACTGCAAAGAGAGTAACTCTTTCACAAGATGTTGCTTCACATCAGAGAAATTATTAAAGTACAAGGAGAAATTCATAAGAACTCTATTAACTGTAGTATTCCATGTTCCTTGGATTTATTACTTTTACTTTTCATTCTAGTAATATTTTCTGTATGATTTTGCTTTTTTTTTCTTTAACGTTCCTTAATTTCAAAGAAGTTTCCTTACCTTTTGTTTTTAATTTCTCTTTCTTTTTTTATTTCTTGTCCCTTTTTTTCCCTTTATGTTGTTGTCTTCTTTATAGCTTTTCCATTTTCTCTCATCATCACCCCTTCATCCCTCACCGGCAACAAGTAATAATTATTTTGGAGACAAAGCATAACAGTTATTTCCAAATAAAAATATTTTAAAATAAGTTCTGTCTAAGCAAGGACTGCAAGATTCATCTCTACTCTTCCTGTCCCTTCTGTATGATTTCTTTGTGTTGTCTAATCCTATTTGTATTCTCTTTTGTCTTCTTTATTTTCTCTTCATTCAATTCTACATCTTTATTCCTCCCTTTTTTCCATTTCATTTTCCTCTTCTGAAATGCATCCCTCTGCTCATTTCTTTAACTTTTCCACCATATGTTCTCTTTGTGGAAATCACTGGTTTCCCCTTGTGCTCTGAGACTTGTGTTTCCATGAAGTTCCTTTCTTCCTCCCAAATTAATTTTACTGTCATCTCTTACTGTGAAATTAAAATGCCTCCCATAAACAAATTATTATTCTTTTTTTTCCCCTGAGCTCCACTCCATTTTCCATTACCAATGTTTTGTCCTGCCTTTCTTATCCAATTTACTTTCCATTGGACCTCCTCAGCCACCTATTTCTCCTCCTCTCTGACTGGGGAAATCATCCCCCTGTAATCCCTCCCATGGCAGAACTCCGTGCAACAGAAATTTGGTTTCTCCTTAAGGATGCACTGATTTCTCTGTAGCAGCTCTTTCCCCAAACTATTAAAATCACAGCATATTTTCACTTAACAACAAACTCATGCAGGATTTTCAGAAGAATTCAAAGGTGGGAGAAGTATTCCCTTCAGCAGGAAAAAACAGATTTCTATGCAGGAGAGCCTGTGAATTTAATTTCTTCCATACTGCTCATCTGTCTTCCCCGTCCACCAGGATGGCTGGTGGAATTTTAGCTCTATTCCTTTTGTTATATGCACCCATATCCTCTGAAATGGTCCAAGACAACCCTGTGACCTTTCTCCAGCACCCAGTAGTTTCATAGGCAGCCACTGTTTTCTCAGGCAATAGCGTAAACATGAGAGTCTTGAAATTCATTACCGTAGATCCCAAACACTCAATGGGTTTGGCATTCTCTATTTACCTGTTGTCACTGGGCAGCCTTCCCTGGGATATCCATATAATTGGAAAAGAGCCAGTTTATTTACTCTCTTCAATAAGCTACTCTTCCTAAAATGTGAAGGGTGCTATATGTTCAACTGTTTTGAAAGCTCAGAACACGTTAAAACAAAGTCCATAATCTCCTTGAATATGTTTATGAACATGCATATTTAGACCACACAGTCTGAGACTGTGTTGATGACAGTTAAATGCAACAGTGTAAAACAGAAAAATGGTGGTGCCAATGGAATGGTCTCCCTAGCACTATTTGTGTTTTAGAGAGGTGACAGATGACAAGATTCATGGATTTCAAAGGGCTTTGAATCATGCCCAAAGTAGAAGTGGTTCCAATTTCACACAAATGCTATTTTCCCTAGAGTTCAAGATAAAACATTTCAGTGTTTCAGTCCATCTGTTAGTAATTTCCTGTTGCCAAAGATGCTATGAAAGAATGAAGCCTTTTTTCTCTACAGATATTCCACTGTATACTATATTCTACTCCCATATTACTGAAGGGCATCACAGATTTTTTTCTCATCTCAAGGAGAGCTCAGCCTAATATTACCCTCATCCAAGTGCCTCAGGCAGGAACAGTCTTTCCATGATGCTCACTGTTGCAACAATGCCAGATCATTCTAGATCCAGCAGAACTTGGCAGAATTTCTCTATAATTTCTCTACATTTCTTTTTCTCACTTCCCTTTTTATTCCTAACAGGAGTTGGGGAGGATTACAGGTGCCATAGTTTGCTACTTTGGAAGTTCTCTGGCAACACCTGAATTGTCCTTTGTTACATTCCTAACAGCCTTAGTCAGAGGCCTTAAATTAACAGAAGGAAAGAGGTGAGGAAAGTCACTATTTTAGTGTACTTTGCTCAGGGGAGATTTTTGAGGCCAGTATCATTTATGATATTTAGTATAGAGGCCTAAAGTCATATAAGTCTGCAGCTCCATTCTGTGTCTCTGAAATTCAGAACTGATATGCTAGATAGAGAGTATGGTGTAAGCAGGAAAATTCCATGCTTCTGCAGGCAATTACTTTATAAAAACTTCAGTGGCCACTGTCACAGCATTTACTCCTAAATCAAACAATATGCACCCTAGCTTTGTACTGACTGAGTGCATGGGTGTGCAGGTGACCACCAGTACAGAAGTGAGAACAGCAGAGATAATTCTGAGTGTGGAGTATCATTGAAACAAGGCTCAGCCTATGTGCATGTTTATCTGTATGCATAGTTCGTGTGGTCCCTGGTTGCATAGAATTTAAAAAATATTTTTGCCATTTGTGCTTCTTACACTCAAGCAACAGAGTAAATTTATATGCCAGAAAACCATTTTCCCTCTGTCTATTACTGGACAAAAGGATTTTTTCATAGGAGTTTTCCATCACTGGGAAATTTTACACCAGGTTTATAAACCCCTGAAAATAAAAGCTTTGCTACTGCAATGCTGATAAGCCCTCAATAGAGCCATACTAGCAGGAGCCATTCTCATAAAAGGTTCAGAATGGTAATGTAGTCCAGCACTGTCCTTGGACAACTGCTTGCATTTACAGAAATTGAGGGGTTATTGTACTGCAAACTTTTCACCTCAGAATCTGAGGAATGAGGTGAAGAACAATAGAGATGTCTCACTGGGAGAATGGCTTCACTACATGCAGGATTGCACAACACTTTGAAATCTTCTACCATCCCAGTCCCATGCTGTCTCTGACTTGGCAAACACTTTCATTTAGTCAGGGATCAGTAGCTTGGGAGGGGGTGGGGGGTGGAAGTTCCATTCTCCAGCTGTTGTGTCATTTCCCTTGATAAGTCCTAAATTGACCGAGTTATCCAGCTCCAAAGGAGCTTTTCTGTGGTAGACATGCTTTATTATGTGCCCTTTCAGGGACAAAGGCTTCTGTGTCAGTAAACTGCTATAGAAAGGAAGGACATATTTATTCTCACAGCATCATAAGCATTATCTTCTGAGGGGCTAATGTAAAAGTGAAAAAACTGTGCAGCATTACCATCCAAAACCAGTGTTGCTGCTCCTTGATTATCGACCTGATGGGAGGCAGAAAAAAAAGCTTGAAAGGCTGCTTCTCAGAAGGGCATGTTTTAAAAGACAATTAATAAATTAGGGAGGTTTTCAAGGCAGAATTATTTTAGGCTTGTTCACTTGCTGGGTTATTTTGGACATTCATGCGGCAGTGTAGGTTGGGTATTGTGTAAAAGGGAAGAAATAGTTGTGAATCTTCTTATTTGGCATTAACTTTAGATAAAGTACAAAGACTTGATTTCAAGTTAAAAATCCAAGCAGCTCATAGTATATATAGCCCTCCCCACAGACTGGAACTATATTTATTAACACCAGCCATCGCATTATGTGATAAAAAGGGAAAACAGGGAACGTGACTCCTCTGTCCAGAGAAGACTTTGTAAGGCATAAACGGTAGCAAGGAATCCATGCATACTCTCCCTCAAAGGTGATCTGGCCCTTTTCAGGAGTTCAGCAAAGACATATCTTTGGAAGTCTTCCACCTGCAGACAACTGCAGCCCAGTCAGCATCTTAGCAGTCTGAACACACCTGACAAGGCAAGTCTGTTTCTCTTTGGGGAAGGAGAGAAATGTGTCAGTATTTAAAAAATTGAACTTGAAAGTTTTGGCAATGAAAATGGCTGTAAGCCTGTCCCACTGATATGTGATGCAAAGAACTGACATGATTAAAAAATATCTCAACAGATCCTCAGACAGCCACTGGAGAAGTGGATGGGGTAAATCTGGAAGAAATAAGAGAATTTGCCAAAGCTTTTAAAATCCGGCGCCTGTCCCTTGGCCTGACACAGACTCAAGTTGGCCAAGCCCTGAGCGCCACCGAAGGCCCAGCCTATAGCCAGTCTGCCATCTGCAGGTAACAAGTTACATCATAGCTCCTCTTCTTTCTTTGTCCTTAATAATGATCCAGCTTATTGTGAGGAGCATGCTTGTGTTTGAGTCTCATAACGTTAGAGTGTATTATTTAACCTGATATTTAACCTGATATTTAAATGTTGTTATCTGACATATAAATTGTTCTTACTGTGTATATTTAGAGTGATTTTTGGTCTCCTTTTTTCCCTCATTTTCCAAACAAGTGAGAAACAATGTTCCTGGCATAGAGACTTAATTCCATAGATGAGCTGGAGATCCTGCTGATGCTCGATAAGCACCAGCTGACCCTCTTCATACTGTGCCATTTTCTACAGATAGGGTTACTGAACAAATATTTCATGGCTGCATCCCTGCTAAGTTAAACCTGTATTACTGTGGTTAGCACTTCACATCGAGGATGTTAATGATGATTTACCTAGGCAACACAGAAGGGGAAAAAATAGCTTTCCTGCTATCTTGCAAACCAGCAGCTATTCATCTTTTACCACCCAAATATTTACTGGAAAAAAACTAAGACAAACCCATGTATGCAAAGCAGAAATTTGTCCTAATCATAAGAAATAATAATACAGTCTTGACAGAGTTAGAGTAGAAGCAAACACCTTATATGCATGTATGTCTATTACAGTAATCCTATGTTTATGCATGAGGTAACAAACACACTTAGGTAACAGCTTTTTCCTCTTGGGCAATGCCTTATAGTCCTCCATCAGTGAAAGCCAAGAAACCAACTCTAAGCTCCTTTAAGTGGATTTTGTTCTTGGTGATCCATGAAATGCTCTGTCTTTTTATCTGCTCTTTATACTTTTAATGTATTCCCCATAGAATGGAAGTGTACTTTTCCTGCAGTTAAAGACTAAGGTTATAAATAACATCAGTATGGGGTAGTGTGCTTGCAGCTCACATTTTGCTCAATGATTTTCCATAAAACCCATTGATTGTTGTTAAATACAAAAAGCTCCATAGGATCCTCTGACTTCTATGGTCTCCCCTACTGTTTTTTCTTATAAGATACCTCCCTGTTGAAAATAACCTTTATTCAGTCCATACAAGGATACTACTGCTGGGAAATTTGTTTCAAGACTTGTATGTTGTTATACCAAACATGTCCTGCAGTAACAGCACTAACAAACAATGCCAATGATATGAAGGCTATTGCTCCCTATTGCTAAGGCTTAATTTTGATTTTATTTTGTTGTTTTGGTTTTTTTTTTTTTTTTATTTCTTTGTGGTCAGTTGGTAAAGAATGCCTAAAATTGGTGGAGTTTTTAGCAACTGGAAATTTTTTGTAGTTTTAAGTTGCTGTTTGTCATGGTATACTTTGAAGGAACACATTGCTGTTTCCTTTACTTTTGCCTAGTTTACTGTCTTCTCATTTTCTCCATCTACCTGACACTTTGAGAAAGCACTAGGGATGGTGAGACCTTTTACAGAGGGCTCCTTGGAGGAGCAAGTTGCTCAGAACTTGAGATTGGGTGCAAGAGCTTGTCCCAAATACTTGCAAGGTTACAGACATTTTTTAATTTCTTTTGCCCACCTCAGATGGACACCATTTTGGGGTGTAATTATATGCTATGACTGTGCATTTTTCGTTAAGCTGCTTCAGTAGCACCATGTGTTCCTCAGAAATAGTAGATTTCAATTTTTTTTCAGTTGTAACAAAGGACTTTCAGTATGAACTCGAGGTCAGTGGAAGGGGCAATAAGGCAACAAGTTTGAACAACCAACTCGAAGACAAAAGTAGAATCTTCTGGTGGCCTATGCAGGTCATAAGAGCAATATACCACCTTGATATGTCCTGCATGCAAATAGCACTATTTCCTTTAATTTAAGACAATACATTCTAAAATATAGTCTTCAGCTTGAAATATCACCAGACACCAAGGAATGACACCTTGCAGTCAATACCACATTAAGATGTCAGGCACCAGTTACAAAGTCTTTGGAGTACCATTACCTGAAATTATTCTTTGTCTTATTATTTGTTTGTGAGAAGTGCTTTGTTTCATGCTGGAATGTTTTTTTGCTGCCTCCATGTGCTGAATGGAGACATTAAAAATGTCCAGCTCCAGCCATCAAGTTTCTTGGCATAAAGGGATTGATTCAGTTCCTCTAATGTCCAGAGCACTCTGTGGTGAGTGGTGGTGGTGGTGCTTCAGCACCACCTGGGCTGCAGAGCACAGCAGCCACATCCAGTAATTGTTGCCTTTCTGCAGCATTAAATACCTCAATGTGCAGAGCGGACAGAGCAAAGTGGGAAAATACAAATGGATGGCACCAAAGAAATTGTGTTAAGACTTTTTTAATAGCAAAAGAGGATAAATTCAATAAATGAAAGAAACAAATAGTTACAGGACTTGAAACATGAACTCTGCTCTTCTGCATGTTTTTGAAAGGATTAAAGCTTTGTGTGGCTGCTTTTCCAGATATTTTATAATACTTGTAAAATCTGGTTTGGCAAAAGACTTTTGATGGCAAAATGATATATAGAAGACCTCATTTACAGGAAATGATATCATTCTGGTACAGTTTGCAGAAATCCCACAATAAACTCAGCTTGGGGCCACAGCATATTAGTGGACTGTTATGCTGGGTTTCATCTGGAAAACATGAGTCTGTCTTTGCACATTGTGGGGACAGCAAGATAATTGCAAAGTGTCCAGCTGTTTCAGCTGAACACCACCGTGGCTATGGGAATTTTTTTCCAACCCAGAAAAGGGATATAGCATTAACTTACAAACAGTGAAAATTGCTGAAAAATGGAAAGGAAACCTGACATTCAGAGATGAGTATTTGCCATTGGTTTTATTATTAAAGGTGTGGTGTTTGGATAACATGGGATGGGAGAGATAACAAAAGGATTAAGCACAAAGACAAGGCGATAAAAGCAATGCCTTTGATATCATTTCCTGTAATTAGACTTAGTCTCAAGGGTTTTGAAGATTAACAGAAATATGAAAATGTGATTCTTAACCTGTATTATTTAGTGTACTTAGAATTTTGTTGTAGTGCTCATTTTGTGTTAGCTTAAATCTCTAGATATATATATATATATATATATATATATATATATATATATATATATATATGTATAGATATACCTATCTGACAGTTTTCATAATCTACTGTAAATTATCTCTGCCAGTCAATTAGTCAGGCAGGCAGGAAGTCCCACCCTGGCAGAGCATCAGTGTAAGACTCTTCTTTCTCAATTTTCCCTCAGACACACCATCCTGAGAAGCCACTTTTTCCTACCACAGGAAGCCCAAGAGAACACTATAGCTAGCAGTCTGACAGCCAAACTGAACCCTGGCCTTTTGTATCCTGCCAGGTTTGAAAAGCTGGACATCACCCCTAAAAGTGCCCAGAAGATAAAGCCGGTGCTTGAGCGGTGGATGGCTGAGGCTGAGGCCCGCCATCGAGCAGGGATGCAGAACCTTACCGAGTTTATTGGGAGCGAACCATCCAAAAAGCGCAAGCGGCGCACCTCATTCACGCCACAAGCCCTTGAAATCTTGAATGCCCACTTTGAGAAGAACACGCACCCCTCTGGGCAGGAAATGACAGAGATTGCAGAGAAACTGAACTATGACCGGGAAGTAGTTAGAGTTTGGTTCTGCAATAAGAGGCAAGCACTGAAGAACACAATTAAACGTTTGAAACAACACGAGCCTGCAACAGCAGTTCCTATGGAGCCTTTAACAGACTCTCTGGAAGAAAACTCCTAAGAGCAAAACAAAAAAAGCCAAATCACACAGAAAAAAAAACCCCATACCAACTGAAACGTGTCCATTTGAACTTTGTGAAAATACCTATTCATCACCCTTGTAAGTAAAAGACTGAGAAAACTACAAGAAGGACAGAACAGTTTATAAATGTCCGTGGGTTTTCCTATTAAAAAAAAAAAAAACTTTAAACAAAAAAAAATACACAACACTTAGAGTGTATGTGGTAGAATTAGTTCCCCAAAAAACTGAAAAAGCCAGTTTTTTTAAATGGACTTAAAGTAAACCAAATAACTGCTTAATTTTTTCTGTATATTATGAAAATATTAACACATTTTAAGGAAAAACAAAACAAACAGCAACAAAAAAAAAAACAAAAAAACAAAGAAAGAAAAAAAGAAAAAAAGAAAAAACTATTATCTGTTTTAAAGAGAATACAAGCCTGCCACCTGGAGGAGTGATTGTAGCCTTTCAGGTATCAAGTGCTAATTCACTATGAAATCTATTAACCAAAGTCAGAAACATGGCATTGCAAACTAGATTGTTAGTCTACACTTTTATGAGTGTAAAATTGTGTTACAAATTTTTACATTTGTATTTTGCAAAGAGGAATACAGTATTAATTTCTCTCATCCTTGTTTGTACCCCCTGCAGGTGTGTACAAAGCCATTCCGTAGTAGTCACCTCACTTTCTTTTCTTTTAGTCAACAGTTTTGCAATCTCCTAATGTTTGGGTGCCAAAAATTTTTGGGGTTTGGTATTTCTCTTCTAAGGGTGTATGTCTTTGTTTGCATTTATTTTTTGGGTTTTTTTCCTGATTCTATTTGCTGCCTCCTCCCTTCCAGCTCATTCCCCAACCCTTCCCCAAGCCCCCCAAAGCCAGTACTGTTTGAAGAATTTTAAAAAGAAAAGTGAAATCTGAACACTTTTATATGCTGGAATGCAATGAGGACAAAGAAGGATTAGGATTATATCTGACAGACTTTCAAGCCCACACTGAACATTGTGCTTTTTGTTGAATGTGTAGCTTGAGATTTCTCTGTCCTTTGGCCGTGAACCTGAAGAGGTTACCAAAACTCATTTTGTAGTATAAATATAAACTGCACACTTGGTACAGTACTGCATCTATATTATGGTTCCATTTGAAGCAATTTCTCTCCAAAGCCTGCTAGCCAAAGAAATTTCTTGAGGTTCTGATGAAAACAAATGGACAGCCTGAGAAGTGATGAGGATGTTTTGATCATTACATTATTATGGACAATTTTGATGGTAGTGTTTTGTTCCTTCTGGCTTTTTTTAGTGCCATATTGATTCTTGACCTGTTGACTTCTTTAGTAGGAGGATGTGTTTCTGCAGGTGCTTGCTGTAGCCAGTGGCTAGACTAAGCAATTGGGACATGAGAAAAACACTGAATGTCTTTTGATAATATAAGGTAGATCACCTGCAGTATGATTCAGGTGAACTGATTTTTCTTTAAAGACAGTTTATCTCTGTGGCTTCCTTTCTGATTAGATAAGCATGTACTAAAATACTGTGGTCATTGGACCTACAAGCATACCAAGGCTCAGAGGCAGAGAAAGGTGTTGCAGGTTCTTGATGAGGTGTGGTCTGTCCTGTGAAGGTCATCTGCAATCTTCATCTTCTGCTCAGTTATGCTCAAGCCTTTGGGATTCAGTCTACCATTAGGGTAGAAACTGCATCTTGATCAGGTCTTCCCAAAAGATAACATCAGATAATTGGTTCATCTCACTGTGGAGAGGGTAAAATTCTGCTGGTATAACTCCTGATTGCATTCCTTGACCTCAGAATGGTTGTGCTGGATTTTTGGTGGTCTGCCTAGGATGTGGAAAGAAGTTTCTGAAGTGCTGGAGTCTTCAAATAACACCTCTCTTACTAAAGAGTTTTCAAAAACTCCAGGCTATATCCAAAATCTAGTGAAAGAAATGGACTTTCATTGATTTCACTGTGCTTTGAATCTGGCCCTCAGTATTTTAATAATGGAATTTGCCTTGTAAAGTGGAGTATTTATTGCATGGTTGGTGGAGCTTTAGGATTTCAGAGACCATCATCTGGGCCAGAAGCTTCTTCTAAATGTGAGCACTCTCAGAGGTCAGTGTTGGAGCACACTGAAGATCCAGTACTCCAGGATGAACTCATGTCCAGCAAATGTATTTTAGACTTCATGCTCCAGCAGGGTATGTTTAGGATATTTTCAGTCTTGCTTTTATGAGGAGAGTGACAATTTTTATGGACTCTTTTTCAACTGTTGATATAAATGCTGGGGGAAAAACACCTCAGTAACCACTGGCAAATTGAGAGGGACAAAATAGATGCTTTGTCCAAGCTCAGCATGTAAATTAGAGAGTCTCACAGCAACATCTGCCCCTCTAGGTTTTCTTTATACCCTCTCTCTCCATAGATACCTATATCCTCAGAAATATCTATGTAGTCTATACCAAACAGCTCTGAAATTGCCACCACAATTCAATCTACATAACGATCAGAGCGCCATCCAGAAGCCAACAGGAAAGCAAGGATGAATAAATCATATTTGGAAGCAGTTACTCCTGAAATCCTACCCATGTCTCCTGAACACTCCTAATTGCCCAGTCATTAATGCCACATACACAATTACATGTTCAGTCATCCTTAAGGCCATACTCTCCCCCATCCATTCCTACCATCAACAGCCTGGGAACAAAACCATCAACCATTCATTGCCTCAAAACTAAATTTCCAATTCTCCCAGGGACTGCTCTAAATTCTGTGAAGAAAAATCCCCCAAGAAAAAAAAAGTTAACTAAACACTGTATGAAAGATACTAAATGTTTAAAAATATGCTGGCAGCAGTTATATAAGCTCTTTTCCGTTCCAAAGTACATATCAGAAGGATATAACTAGGACAGTGAAAATGTAAAATAAATATAAATTGCCAGCATGGAAGAAAAAATAATGTTCATCCCACAGACTTAAAATCATTCATGTGCAGTGATTTTTTTTACAGTTTTCTAATTTTGTATTATGTTTTGTAAATTATTTATAAAGTGTTGTAATGCTTCTCATATTAATTTTTTTATACACAAATTTTTGCTATGAGGCATAAATGGTGCCTGAACAGATTCTTAGGAAGATAAATTATATGTGAGTCATACATCTTTGGGAGGGCCGTAAGTGTTTTGTTTTGTTATGTTACTGGCAACATTTCTGGTTCCCATTTGTAAACAATTTTCATGTATTGATAACATTTGAATACCTTTTAATTTTGCATGTGACTAAAAGATAGGTTGCTACCAGCAAATGAAACAAAAGTCTCTTTGGTCATATGTGAAGGTTTAATGGTTTTCCACTTTGTTGATAATTCATTTTTTTAAAATACATATATATATATATATAAAAAATATTATTTGAATAATGAACCAAGAGTTCACTTACTCTTCTAATTTTGTCTTTTTATGTTTTTCACTAAAAAGCTATTTTGGACAGTTGAAGAACTCAAATGCATTCAAATGGTTCCAATTTCTTTACATTATTACTGAAAAAAAATTTTAAAAAAGCCAAAAAAGATTTTAAAAAAAGATAAAAAAAAAAAAAAGAAGAAAGAGAGAGAACAAGGAAGCAAAAAGGAGCTAGGAAGGAACAAGTAGAGGCGTATCAAAGAACTCAAGCTATAACCAAAAAGAAATATGTAAAATGCCTTTGCTCGTCTTCTCAATGCTGGACCAAAGCTCAATGTTTGTAGGTATATGCACATTGTATAGATATGGCTAAATGTTGCTGACAATCTCGCAATACTAAACTGTTACTATTTTAAAAAAATACAAAAATAAAACTGTTCATCAGTGTTTTACCTCAGCACTCTACTTGTACCCAGTTATTGACCAACATTCAAATAAGAAGATAAGAGAGGAAATTGATTTCCATGTCAATATTTGACTGTAAAATCTGTTTGGAAGACATTTTGTAATGAGCTTTTTGTCATGTGGTTTGCTTGTTTCCAACTTGAGACTATGTGGGGCACATTTGTTTATTTATTGTTAAAAAGTGATATTATTACTATTATTATTAATTATTATTATTATTACTATTATTATTATTTTTGTCCTATGTGCTATAATCTACAGAATGGTCACCAGGGTCACTTACGAAGCACTGCAAAGAGATCTGTTTTTCCATGCATGGAGCATGCAGGGGGAAAGATGGCAGTACAAAATGGACTGTATTGTGTTGTTTAAAAATATGAATAAATAAAAAAGGAGTGGATATGGTGGACTTGTGACCAAGAAAACAAACTGGATATTTAAAAGCTCCTTACTACTCTGACTTTGAAACCAAAGCTGATTTATCTGCACAGGTTGCTTAACATGAAAAAAATAAAAAATAAAAAACTGACAAAAACTGTACTTAATCTAGAGCAATATCTGTATGGTCAGTAAAGCTGCACTTTGTGTATTTCTTAACAGCTTCAGATCTGTCACTTTTAATTTGTACCATAAAAAATAAAGACTTGTTTGACATGAAAAATAAGCTCCTTTCATGTGTTTGTCTTAAATCTCATGCATTATTCACATTATCCAAGCTCATGTAATTTCACATCAGCTCAATACAAAAATAGTTAAATGTTTGAAAAAAGGAAGAGAGAAAATCCATTTGCACTGTGGAGCATAACTTTATCTGCAAAACTAAACACTGTTTCTGTACCCAGAGTGGGTGCATGCATTGGCCATGTCTTATTTTCTCTACAGGTATTGCAGAGTAGAGGCTCTCCCTCAGGACTACTCTGGAGCCCCCCAGGTGAGTGTGTGTAATCCCCCAGGCCAAAGGGAGCAAAGTACAGATGGACATGAAGGCCAGTGTACCCCCCATGCTTCCATCCACTCTCCCATAACAAAGCCCTGGTAAGTGATAGGAGTGTGTTGGAGAGGCTGCGTCAGCCATTTTCATGATTTCTCTTGCATTTTTGCAGAGCCCATGGGGTTCATTATTCAGTTCTTTCTGTAATTATTATATTAAGTCACAGAAATGCCTGGTTTTCAGGCCACTTCTCTTGAGTCATATTGAGTTCTGTCAAAATACAGGATTCTCAAATATCAGCAAATTTGAGAAATTATTTACTTGTATTATAAAGATTTTTTTGGAAAAAAAAACAGCCTTGAAATAAAAGCTCTGACAATCTTAGAATATTATGTTTGGGTCTTGGGAACAAAATTTTTGCAAAGACTTTTTTATTTGATTTTATTTAATATTGTTTTACTTTTCCAATATGATGTGTTAAACATCAAAACTAAAATAAAGTATTTATTTGCATAGAGAAACAGAGAGCATTTGGAATATTTATTTATTGTGATTTTTTTCTAGATCAGAATGTCCCTTTTACATGCAATTTTTCTCTCTTTTATGAGGTACATAAGAAAGAGAACAAAGAAGGCAGCTTTTTTTGTAGACATAATGATAGAAGCTTCGTAAACAAGGCAAAGATTGCATCAGGTCCTCTAGGCATCATGTCTCCATACCATGGTCTAACAGCCACTTCAAGCACATGTCATTCATCTACTTATACAATACAAGAGTGTGGAGTACAACCCTTTGTGCTTTCATATCAACTACTAAAAGTTGAACACGTATTTTTTTCATTCCATTGTGATAAAGCAGCAAGCAAACATTGATGAGAGCCTTTTTCCTCCAAGTCTGTTTAAAAAGGCAAAACTTCTTTTCATCATACTCTAGGTATTTCAGCTGCCTCATAGACACATGATCCTACCTAGCCACTACAGTCCAAATAATCTGGATCTATCAAGTTGCAAGAAACAGTGACTTTACAAATTTAATCAATTAAGTTCCTATTGATCACTGAAATCTCAAAATAGATCCAATGTTAACGCTACTGAATACTGACTATAAGACTTCACACTCCTTACAGACTGCTTAAAAATCATATTTCTAGAAATTTAATATGTCAGGACAGAGCTCCTTAAGTGCATCTTATAGGACAAGGAGTTTTAGAAGCACATTGCTTTCCATACTTCTCTTTTGTACTTCCAGGAAAAAAAAAGAAAAAAGACAACTAAACCCCTAAAACACAAAACCCCCAACATATTTGCAACACTCTTGATAAACAAGGAGCTATGTCTGTGTCCTGTATTTCCTTAAGACGGATGTGATGGGAGGTAAGCTGGCAGTAAGGTCAGAAGCTGTAGAACACATGTTTATATACAGTCTCTTCCCCTATGTAGCTGCTGTAGCACTGATCACAGCCTAAATCTATACCTGTTAAAAAACCTTTCAGTACCAGCAGGGCTATGATAAGCAAAGATTCTCTTCTACTGGCTTAAATTTCAAGCAGACAAGCACTCAGGAAGCAAAACAAACTTATCAAGAAGGAAGGTTCCAAGAGAGTTTGTGTTTTAACCTGAGAATCCAGATCAATGTTAATCAGTCCCATACAAGATAATGAAGTTCTTGAAAATATTTGAGAACTAAAGACTTGAAAGATTTTTTTTGTTCCTTCTCTCTCCATCTGGTCTACAGACCTGGATGTTTGTTTTTTCTCTCTCTCACAGTCCTTTACTATTGCATTTTACAACCCTATGGACAGACAACAGTGGTCAGGACTGAGAAAAGTCATCAGGTAGCCCACCAGCCATTACTGTGATCTTCAGTCCAGACCCCAATAGCACTGGTTTCTCTAAAACACTGGCAACAGCCTTGAATAATCTACCACAGCAGCTGCAGGGAGGGCATGTAGCAGCTCAAGTAGTAACATGTCTTTTCTTTTATTGGACACTGAACTTCTTGTATAATCAGTGGCCTCATGTCAAAACAGTTCTCAGACCAAGAGCTGTGTGTGTGATCACAGGCACACTCGGTGTGGGGTGTGGGTGGGTCTTGGGTCAGGCCTGAGACTCACACACAAATCAAGGGTCAGCAAAAAGTGGCATTGTTGGTAAAACTGTGGTAAGGACAACATGAGTGGGCCAGTCCTAAAAGGCCCCAAGATTCTAGTTTTGGGGTGTGGCTTAAAATCCAGCCTCTACCATCACAGCACCAATCAGTTTGTCAGGGATGGAGTCACTGCCTTCCTTTCAGACATCACATAATCTTGGTGTTCAGATAATGAGATCCTGGCTTTCAATGAAGAAAAATCCATGCTCCATCCAATTTATCTATCAATACCACCAACAGGAAGATATCCAACCCTGTATGTTCTCTGTCATTGATGGCCCCAGAAAAGTTCCTCAAATGGTCCCAGAATACTGAAGGTCTTAGAAGACAGTAAGATGGTGGCACTGCACAAATCTGAATTGTGTGACAATTTGCAATTGATCCTAGTGGAGCCAGAATTGTCCCAGAAGAATGAATTTCCTGGAGGCAGTATGTAACCTCTGTCTCACTTGTTTTTAAAATTCACTGAAGAACACTTGTTTTTAAAATTCACTGAAGAACTTGTGCTTACATTCAGTCATTTTGATCAGGTTTTAGTCATAGAATCATAGAATGGTTTGAGTTGGAAGAGACCTTAAAGTTCATTTAGTTCCAGCTCCTTGCCATGGGAAGGACACCTTCCACGACACCAGATTGCTCAGAGCCTCCTCCAATCTGGATCTTGTACACTTCTGGGGATGTGGCATCCACAGCTTCTCTGGGCTCTGTCTTCCAGTACCTTACTGCCCTCACAGGAGTTTCTTTCTAATACCTAAATTAACTCTACTGTCTTTCAAGTTAAGTCCATCCTTCCTTGCCCTGTCACCACATACTCTTGTAAAAGGTACCACTCCATCTTTTTTAGGCTCCTTTCATGTACTAGAAGGGAGCAATTAAGTCACCCCAAAGCCTTCTCTTCTCCAGGCTGAACAACCCCAGTCCTCTCAGCCTCTCCTCATAGGAGAGGTTCTCCATCCCTCTGATCAGCTTGGCCTATTGGCCTCCTCTGGACTTGCTCTAAGAGGTTGATGTCCTTTCTGTGCTAGGGACCCCAGAGCTGGATGCAGCACTCCAAGTGGGGTCTCACCAGATCACAGCAGAGGGGCAGAACCACCTTCCTTGACCTCCTGGCCACACCATTTTTATGGTTGGCTCTCTGGGCTGTGAGTGCACATGGCTGGGTCATGGCCAGCCACTCATCCAGCAGCACCCCCAGGTCCTTCTCCCCAGGGCTGCTCTCCATCTGTCCATCCCCCAGCCTGTGTTGATATCAGGGGTTGCCCTGACCCAGATGCAGCACTTTGCACTTGGTCTTGTTAAACTTCATTAGATTTCCACGGGTCCACTTGAGCTTGCCCAGGTCCCTCTGGATGGCATCCCATCCTTCAGGTATGGGAGCTGCACTGTTACAGGGCTTGCAAGGGTTTTTCAGGGGGAAGAGAGAGGCAAGAATGTTGACTTCATGTTCAGAAGGCTTGATTTATTATTTTATGCTACATTTTACATTATTACTATGTTAATAGGAATAGAAAGAAAAGTTCTCAGAAGCTTGCTAAGCTAAGAATAGAAAAGGAATGAATAAACAAAGGTCTGTGTCTCAGCACAGAGTGAGACCCAACTCTGCTGTGAGTGGTCAGTAAATCCAAACATCCACAGGACACCAATCACGGATGCGCCTGTTGCATTCCACAGCAGCAGATAACCATTGTTTACACTTTGTTGCTGAGGCCACAGCTTCTCAGAAGAGGGAAAAATCCTAAAGAAAGGATTTTTCACAAAAGATGTCTGTGACACTGCACTACTCAGCTTGGTGTAATCTGCAAATTTGTTGAGGTGCTCTTGATCCCTTTGTCCATGTGATTAATGAAGATATCAAATAACACAGGTCCCAATACCCGCTGAAGGACACCACTTCTCACTGAGGTCCATTGGGATCTGAGCCACTGACCACTACCTTTTGGATGTGACCATCCAAACATTTTCTTCTCCATATAACTGTCCACTCATCAAACCCATCTCTCTCCAATTTAGGGTGAAGGATGTTGAGACAGTGTCAAAGGCCTTATAGAAGTCCAAATAGATGACATCTCTAACCCTTCCCTTCTTTACTGATCCATTAGTCACTCCATTGGAGAAGGCCACTAGGTTGGTCAGGCAGGACTCGCCCTTGGTGGAGCTGTGCTGGCTGTCCTGAATCACCTCCCTGTCCTCCATGTGCTTTAACACAGCTTCCAGGAAGATCTGTCCCATGATCTTCCCAGGCACAGATTGTCAGGTTGGTAGTTCCCAGGGTCGTACTTTCTACCCTTTTCAAAGATAGGTAAAATGTTTCCCCTTTTCCAGCCACCTGGGATTTCCCTGACTGCCATGACTTTTCAAATATCATAGAGAATGGCTTGGGAACTACATCAGCCAATTCCAAGTAATGCTATTAATTTTTAACACCTTGTGTCCTCGTAAACTATTGCTACCTTTCTCTAAAACATATTAATTTAGTCTTTTAACTATTAACTGAAAGAAAAGAACACAGAACTCTGAAGATCCTTTAATTTCTTTTTGCAAAGAAGGCACTATGATGTTTTTTACCATTTTGCCTTTGTCCTTTTGACATTTTCAGCCCAATTATATGTTCTTAAACAGAGGAGCATGAAGCTTTCTCCAAAATTACCCTTCAATTCATTCAGGTTGAAAGCAGCTGAAGAGAAGTGGCTGTCTTTTGAAAAGCAGCAGCTATTTTCAGTTACTAGCTGTGCAATCTAAAGAGACTGATCTTGCAAGTTCATAATGTGTATAACTTTATTTTCTTAGCTAGTGTTAGTGATGCTGGGATGCTGCCTTCATAGATACATTTAGTGACGTGTAAGTCTTCACAGGATTGGACCTACCCTCAGCATATGTGAATCAATTCTCTTTTTTATCACTTTTTCTCGCTCATTCATCAGTAAGTCTTGATGTGCCCTTTATTATTTTTGAAACACAAACAACTCGGGACTCTATCTCAACAGGAAAGGTATGAGCATGTCTCTTCTAAAATGAATACAGTTATTTCTAGCTCAGCAGCTGACTGCCAAAAACCCTGCTGCAGATAATCTGGAGAGTAACATAAAGGAAATATTGAGGGGAACATTGAGAGGAATAAATGCATGAGCATGAGCCATTACTTATTTTTGAAATACTCTCTATTGTTTCACTTAATTTAAGATCCCTCCTTCTGAAGGTACCCTAAGAAATTTCCATACTGACCACTAATAATGAGAACTTACAGCAGCACCATTTTGTGTCTGTGGCATAACTATTCCCAGGCATGTGCACCACCAACTTGACCCTAAGAGTTACCTGATCATCTGGAGATCAAAACTCACCAGGTGGTCTGTATATCCAGAGTGAGGAACACAAAGAGCAGGGATCCAAAATCTGCATTGGGATGGGCACTTTACAGCTCATGATACATTCATAGAAATTATTCAATAGGCAATATGTAATAAAAACCACATCTGAAAAGGAAAGAAACTAAATTAATTCATTTTAAAACAAACAAACAAAAACAAAAACAAAAATAAATAACAAAAAAAAAAAAAGGCAGAACTGACAGACTGTGTCTCTTCCTAAGATGTGTTGGAACAGCCATACACACTGCAGTAAAAGCTTGTCAATCGCTTGATACCAGCTGAGCATACATTCACTGTACATCAAGGTTCTGAGAAGTCTGTATTATTTACAACATACTTTCCTCTGCTGTGGCTAAAGGTGTGATATCAAAAGCAGTCATGTGGCCCCAGATATCAGCTGAAGATGAGAATTTGACATATTACTTCTATGTCTGGAAATGGGTTGAATTTCACACTAAAATGGAAACCTGTATGTCCTGAACAAGTTAAATTTTTTTAGAACATAAATACTGAGCCTAAGATTATTTTACTGGAGTAATAGGAATAATATCCTTAATGCTAATTTTAAATATTCTTTAATATGCAGTCATTCCCAGTTTTTAGAGGGCGGGAAGGTAATGTCGAGGTAATGACGATTTTCAAAGAACCACATAGCATAGTTATTTATTGTTTAAGTGTAGATTTGGTTTTTCCCGTTTTAATTATATTACTCAACTAATTAATTTAATACATAATTATTTAATATCTAAAAATGAATGTACTTTTATGCAAAGCCAGCATCTTTTGTTTAATGCAATCATGTATCAGCAAGCCAGATGTATTAAAATGTTTTTACATTTTACACAGCCATGTCAGCTTGGTATTACAAAGAAACAATTCATGCATGCTTCTTTCTTTATCTGCTCAGATTTCATACAATTTTAACCTCGATGCTTTAAAAGATTGGCCTGTTCCAAACAAATCTGACATAAAGGAGATAGATAACTACAGGTTTAATGAAAATAGCCTAGAGAAAAAAGAGGTAGCTCTGTCTCCCAGGTGAGAAAAAGGCCGCAGTAAGTACTTGTAAGTAAGCTCCCCTCCAGATTATCTTCAGCAGTGTTTTTGGCAGTCAACTGCCAAGCCAGAAATAGATATATTAATTTTAGACGAAACAGTATATATCTTTCCTGTTGAGACATACTCCCTTCTGAGTTTGTGTTTCAAAAATAATAAAGGGCACATCAAGATTTACTGATGAATGAGCGAGAAAAAGTGATAAAAAGAGAATCGATTCACCTATGCTGAGGGTAGGTCCAATCTTGTGAAGACTTACACATGTCACTAAATGTATCTATGAAGGCAGCATCCCAGCATCACTAACACTAGCTGGGCAAATAAAGTTATGCACATTATGAACTTGAGAAAGTAAACCTTACTGAACACCTGAGAGAATCAACTTGCACAAGTATAAAAATAGTCCTTCTAAAAACCCCAGCTGTAGGAAGAAATATCACTGAGCTCACAAGCCACCAGGAGATGCATATCATGGGAAACCAAATTTCATTTGTTTTGGTGCTTAAAGTTCTTCATAATTTAAAGTTCTTCAAGACCAGCTGCTGACGTCTTGAAACATGCATACCAGAAAGGACAAGTGTTGCTCTCACATCCTTCCTTTCACAAAGCTATCTCCTAAACTCTTCAGAGAAGTTAACTTTTCGGGGATGTGTTGAAATTATAATAAATGGGTTCAAAGCTTTTCCCAGCACAACATATATATAAGCCTTGACTTCCTGTAAAACTGTTCCTTACTGTAGAGAGGTACTGTCTTTAAAAGAAAGCAGTCTGTCACTTCAATGTCCAATATAGCAGATATTATAATTTAGGATGAAGTAAATCTCTAGCCAAAAAAAGCACTCCATTCCTCTGGTACTGGGAAGATTATTAGAAGGAAGGGGGAGAGGAAAATAGCATCCCTGCAGATACTCTATATAAAGTATTGTATTAGAAATTCTATCTTGTGGTTCAGGTATTACACAATAAAATAGGCTACTTTTGAACACAGGAGAGAAACAAACACAAGTTTTCACTCATTAACAAAACCTGTAGCATGTTTAAGGCTATTTGTGTTTGCTATTATCATCAAGCAGTGTATTTAAAGTGGGGGAGATGTGCAAATGTACTAGAGTATAGGTTTACCTTAAGTAGCTTGGTTGCTTCCCTGATGGAGTGGTGATTCCAGAAATGTATAGGATTTGGACTTTTTTTTCAAGGCTTTCCTCTTTTTCCAAATGCTCATCTGCTTTCAAAGAAGCTCTGAGGCTCACTGCAGCACCTGTTCCATAAAATGGGTTAGAGGAATCCAGAAAAGTCTACACCCAGTTAAGTTTGTTAGAATGAAGGTTGCTTATGTTTGGCAGTGAGGCTTATTTCTCTCAGAAAACACCACTCCAAGAAGAAGAAGACATGTCCTGCTACAAAGCACTGTGCAGGCCAGACATTCTGCAAGGTTAATCCACACCAAGCTTAGAGGCATCTCTCTTCTCTGGGCTTGCATCTTCAGGAGCAGTCTGGCGATAAATCCTGTGGCTGGGTAATGCAGTAGACCCTGCAATGCACATGCCTAAAGCATGTGGTTCCTGCCTCCTGAGGCCTGAGGACCCCTCCTGACCACCCTTATCCTTCAGGACCCTTCAGGATGCCACCATGGGACATATCAATAAGGAACAAAACCATTGCTCAGCCACAGACACTGAGGAGCTGGAAAGTGAAGCATAGGTGACCAACCAGTCTTCAAAAAGGAAAAACTGATGAAATAGAGAGTTTAGCAAGTAATACAGCTAATTGGGCAAAAATGTAATCCTGAAGACCTTTTCTTATGCAATTTTTAAGTATAGTCCAGATAATCAACATGTATTTATTTTTCCCTTTCTTTCGTCAGTTCCAATAACTTTCCTTGAGGCTTCCCAGTGTTTCAAACATTGCTTTTCTTCACCTCTGATGTTTAAAGCACAATCAGAACAGAGTTAAAGACTATAAACATAATTGTCAGGTGCAATTTACAGTCTTCCCCAAAATCCTTATATCCAGATCCACTAGGCAGCACATTTCAGAAGATGATCATCCATAATTTTCTCTTGGCATAGGCAAATGTGCTCTGCAAACAGCAAGATTGTCTGCTATGCCCCCTTCTCATCCCTACCCACAAAGGCTGAAAAATATCTCTTCACATCTTCCAGAAGATAATCTCTTCTTAAAATTCATTATCTCATTTTAGTTGGGACAACCTCAAGAAACACATAATTTTCAAACTTTTTAAGCCAACTCACTTCTCTATGACTGCAACTAGTTGAAAGGCAATCACACAAGCTGCTCCAATAGCAAATGTGCAACAAGAATTGAACAAGGAAAACGCTGAGCACAGAAATATCAGATATGAGCACAGATGTATCCAAACCCCCACCCCATCCACATCCACAAAAAGCAAATAACTTTTCACTGCCTCAAAGTTTCATCAGGTCCTTTAGAGAGGGACCTTATGACTGTGCTTTGAATTTTCTGCTTGCCAACACCATCTCAGTAATATTTAATGTTTTTCCTTCCTTTAGCAACATGAAGAATATACCATATCTGTTCAGAAGGAAAATTATTTTTTTGAGGACTGACTTGCTGGAAATATGTGTATTTTTGTTAATGAACCTCAGAGAATTTCCCTTAGATAAGGAATTCTGTGAGGAAAAAAGGAACTGAAACATGGTCTTTTCTTTTTTTGTTCCATATAAGAATTGATGTCATTTAGGCTTTCTCTTTATTATTTTTTAACATTTTTTATAGGATCAAATCCCTTCTTTGTCTCTCAATCTCTTAAATTCCCATTTAAGCTGCCATTGGGATTGAGAAGAAAAATTAAAATTAATAATTCTTACTTCATAAGGTAAGGTGGTCCTAGATATAAGCCTGGCTGAGTAAAGTGCCAACTGCTGACCACCTAATACACTCCCTGCTCCCATGCTGGGAAGTTTTTTGCATGTGAGAAGTATCAGACTGGTGGAAAAATCTAGACCCTTCTTTCTCATTGATGCAGTATAGCACATATAACAAGAGAGGGAAAAAAAATCAAGCTCTATACCCTTACCCTTACCTTGTACTTCTCTTGAGACTCCTGACAGAGTCAGGACAGAGTGCAAGTTACTAGTGATGTAACAGCATTTTCTTGTGACAGATACCACTCTGCTTTGAGCCTGATTCATCATCAACAATTCACCTCACATAGGACACCAAATGGCATCCCTCATGTGAAAACAACTTGTAAACTAATAATAAGAGGAAGAGATATTTAATAATTGATAATGAAATGGAGTAAAATCAGTGACCTTGGCAGGAAACATTCTATGTCTTATTAGCAATTGCCAGAGCCAGTCATCCATCCCCCTTAAATCCATTTCCTGAATGTATTGCATCTCTTGAATTTCTACTGCTCTGGAATGAAACCATGAACATCACATTTCTGCAGTTTATTCTCTTGCAATCTAAATCCAGCAGATTTTGCTCCTCTGACCAACAATAGCCTCTTTTTTTCCTACATATAGATATATATGCTTCTCTAACTTTTCACAGAACTATAGCTGTAGAAATATTTGTGGGTTGAATGATTTTATTGATCTTGGTAGCCTCAGATTGCACAGTGCCTTAGCACAACTGGAGTTTATGGACTACTGGCATGAGGTATATATTTTAGAGTTCTCCTTAGAAGCTAGAGAAAAAATGAGAGCCATATTATTCCTTCTACAGGTTTTATGGTAGAAAAAAGTGCATTGTAGACAATGATTACACAGTACATTGTGCAAAAATCATTGCCAGGCACCAAAAAATCATCTGCTATACAGTGTTGCTGGCAGCACAACAAACATTCTACACCAGGCTTTTTATAAGCAATATTAATCTTTCCTGCTGGAGTTACCCACGGTTAATGCACTCTCATAGCAAGGTTTTATGTTTAAGTCATCCAGGAGTCCTCACATTTTTAATAAACTATTTTTTCAAGTATATTCTGACCAAACCAAATGCAAGTATATTTCCTTTCTGCATCTCCTAGAGCCCTTTGGAAGAGATGTAAGATTAACCACATTTACCATGTATATTCATGTGGATACATAGTCACACAAATGCTAATGTTTATGTGAAAACATGTATTTCTGTACTATATATGCACACACAAATGTGCCATAGATATGGAAATAGATGCATAAAACTTCATCTGCAGCTATTGCAGACGCATTTGAAACCATTGCTGAATGAATGCTTGACCCATTTAATCTTTGTCTAAAGAAATGCCTTGCTAAGCTATTTTTGGTTTCAGTTGCATTTTAAAGCACTCACTCCAAAATTAGAACTGGAGAGGTTTCAGGCTTCATAAAAAGGCTAGCATTTTCTTGTCTCCAGAACAAGAGCAGCCTGTACCCCAAAATAAACTTTCCTATTTTCTTAATGTGCCTGAGTATTTTAAGGGCTCAGCAGCAGCAGAAGTAGCAACAGCAGCAGGAGAAAAAATCAAGTATTTTTGATGATTCCACTCCTTATACCACACAGCTAATTATTTTGGAAGAGGTTTTTTTCCTTTTCATCTTTTCATTCCACACAAATATGGATTGATTTTTTTTTTCTGCCAGTGCCTGCAGCAAAGTGAAATGCACACATAAAATAACCATAAAAAAAGTGTCTAACAACTTTTTTCAAAGTGTTTTCTTACACATCCTCCTGGAACAAAAATCACAGAGGTTTGTTGTCAGGTGTAAATTTCTTGGCGTTCTTCTTTTCTCTTTGCTGGGCTGATTTATGTCCGGAGATAGTTAGCTCAGGGAATGCCAGTTTTGCTCTGTTTCTCGGCTGTTTAGGCTGTTTAGGTTTTCTGCTGTTTTAGGTGTGCTGGAATTCTCAGGGAATTCCCAGGGATGGCCTTGGAGAGCCGACGCTTCAAAGGACGAGGAGAGACTTCTGATCTTGTCTCGGTCTTGGTGTTTATTAATTGTTTATCTAAAAGATTTTCTTTCAGCCCGACAGAGGTCTGCACAGCAAGTCAGCCATGGGCACACTCCCCAAGCCCCCGGGCGGTCACTTATCTTTATACCCTAAGTTACGTGTACAATATTTATCATTTTTCTCCAATACTTTCTACTCTTATTAACCTGTGCACTTCTAGTAACAACCAATCCCCAAGTGCCACCATCACCACAGAAGATGGAGGCCAAGAAGAAGAAGAAGAAGGACAGGACACGCCCCAATTCCTCCATCTTACTTCTTTAGACCCCCCTGTACCAAAATCCTAAACCCTGTGTTTTACACTTTAACTAACTTATCCCTTCACCATTCACCCAGTGGAATCCTCCCAGTCCTCATACAGGTCTCATCTCCTGTGTAGGATCAAAATCCTGCCACCAGACACTTCTGGCAACATTCCAGGATTCCCGAGCCCCCCAAGGGTGGTCTCGGCCTCTCTGCACCTCCATCCTGAGGTGCTGAGATCCCACAGTCAGGGGTATGTGGAATGTTGAAAGAGGAGAGGGGATAGGGTATTTGTACACCTGCCTAGATTCAGAAGGGTTTTAAATTAATAAAATTTCTTGTGTTTTGTGAAAAAAAGACTATAAGTAATTTCAATGGTAAGAAACAATTAATGGGACTTGAATGAAAACTAGGAAAAAATGTTTCTTTGCATGTGTTGGAACTCATTAGTGAATTTTGTTCTGTGACCTTTCTGTGTTTGCTTTCTAAAGGCATTTGGGGATTTTTGCTGTAGTACTGTCTTTATTGTCCAAGTCTAAAACTCAATTACTCACACTAAATCTTCAGTGGCAGATGCACTATCTTCACTAGTTACTTTGAGAGATTTTACATAAAGCACAAATAAGATAATTAGTGGAAGCATCTTTCTGGAACATAAAAGAAGCCAGATGCATATTCAGACTTTGAATTCAAAAGGGGTCTGGGTTCCTTTCAGATATAGTGGAAGAGTCCAGTTCAGTAGTGAACTGCAAATTATGATATGAAATGGGTAAAATTCAGACATAAATTATCCTGTCAAGACAGGATAATTGCTGGAAATGACTCAAAGAAATCTGCACTGGTTCTGAATGATACAGACTGACAGCTATTTTCCACTACCCAGTAAAATGTAAAACAATAGAGCTATTTACATGAAAGTACGTAAATTACTTAGCTCTAGGAACATCGACATTTTTCATCCAAACAGTCACTTGGAAGGTTGTACAGAAGCATTAGAACTCTTTTTGTTTGCATTTTGGCAGGGCACTCCTGAAAAGGAAGCCCACATACCTGCTCTGCCTTTACTTCCCAGAAGGGCAGATTGCCCTGTTATCTTTCCCCGAAAACTTTTACAGGAGCTTCCTTGCCACCTGTCTGAACAGGCCAGTACGGGGCACACCCCTGCAGCACTCACACAGCAATCTCCACCCAGAGCACCAGTGACTGCAGCCCCCTGAGATCACCCTGAGGCATTTACAGTTTCTCCCCTCTCTTCCCAAGGGCAGAAGTGTCCTGAGGGGACTTTATGATGCTCATATCCCTGTCCATCTGTTTAGCCCAGAAATAAGTTTTGCACATTTAAGACTGGGTCTGAGAGTGAAGAGGGAGAGAGAAGCATGGAGTTTGTTATCAGACACTGCACTCACTCCTCCACATTCCTTCTCCTGGACTGTGTTGTCTGTGGATGGACAGACAGCGGGACCGAGCTCTTCTCTGCTTTTAGATAGTTTTAGCTAGCTGAGGCAGAGAAGTTCCCTGGACTCTGTGTTTTCTTTCTCTTGGACCTGTTTAAACCAGCTCTGGACTGAACACCCAGAGGAGCACTGGCAGCTCATGCCTGTGGCCCACCGGGCTGGGCCTGGGCTGTGGCATTTCCAGGACCAGCGGGACTGATCAGAGACTGAGTGAGCTGAGCTACAGCCCACCAAGGGGACTTTCTGAGTTTGTCATCTCCTTTGAAGCAGCAAGATGTTTTATTGTTTAATATTGTCCATTTTTTGCACTGGTGAATGCTTTGCCTGGTAAATAAACAGTTTTTTTCCACTTTTCTCCAAGGAAATATTTTCATGAACCAGCTAGGGGAGGGATCACTTTAGAGGTTTTTTCCCAAATTTGCCCTAAACCAGGACAAGAAGTCACTATAATCTTGGGCCAGGTGGTTCCTGTTGGCACCATGAACAACATTCAGATGAGCACAAAGTGAGCTGAAACAGGCCTTCAGGGGCTGAACGTCTGACAAACCAAAGTATGCATCTACTGATTGTCTTTGTCAGCTCTCAGTAGACAATGTTTTAACATTTACAGGTAACTGAAAGCTGCCATTTCCAATATATTTACAGTAAGAATCTCTCTCATCATTAATTCTCCAGACTTCTATAGATGTTAAAATGGTGCTGACATTTAAAGCATGACAACTCTAATACATGCAACCAACATAGATGTCTACATAGTAGAAAATTAGGTTCCACACTGCTGACAATTACTCTGATATGTTGCAATTAGCATTTGCCTTGGTAAGTAACATGTATCTGTGCACACACAGAAAACTGAAGAACCAGTTTTAAAGCCACTTTGCTGCAATTTCTGAGCAACAAAGAGTTTTGAAAACTAGTAGCTGTCTCAGGAGGTGCAGGTGGAGCAAGGATGGACAATCCTGGAGAAAATCTAAAGGGCTGACAAGATGGCAGATGGGGTTCAGGCATCACTGGACTTTCTTCCTTCAAGGGGGAAAAAATTCTGACAATGTTTTCAGGGTTTATCGTTTGATTTGGGGGTTATTTTCTCAAGGATGTGGACTTGTGCAGACCAGTATAGTTAATGCCCCAAAGGCACCAACAGACCCTACAAGCCCATTTCAGCCCAGCCAGGGCCATCAGTCCCTGTCTCAGCTGACATCCAGCTCCCCACAGTCCTGCCTGGCACTGAGCTACCTAATGTCCTGGCATGGCTTCATATCTCTTATCATTATGAATCTGCCAGACAACCTGGTATGAACCCAGCTTCCCAGCCTCCCTAAGCCTGCCCTGCTCACACCTCCCAGGGATGATGGCACCAGCTCCTGGACAGCAAATTCCCCTTCCAGTGTCTTAAGGACCTGCTACAGCTGCCCCCTGACAGGTGCTCTGTAATGTTAGCTTTGCTTTGGGAGCTTTGGTTTATTTCTCTCCCTTGGAGAGAAGCAGTCTGCTAATGTTTCACCTGGATCTTGTAGACTGAAACCACCTGAATGCTCTGAGGTGCTCATTTTAAAGTCAGAGCAAGAAACCTTTGCTTTCACAGGCTTGTCATCTCTGTATACTTCAGTACACCTGTATTGTTATACCCAGGATCAGGACTGAGCAAGAAGGCCTTAATAACTCACCACACGCTGACATAAGGGTAACTTTGGAGTGCATATTCCCAGTCTACTGCAAATATGAAATCAAGATCATTAGCACAGCCCTCTGTTGTGGAGCTCATGGGCAGACCCTCAGCAGAAAGAATTGCAGCAGCTTAAGATCTTGATTGCCCAAGAGCTGATTCACACCACCTTATTGCTTGCTTTCTCTTTTGTGTTGCACCATCACCAAAGGAAAGAAAAACATCTTTCAGCAGTCACATAGCCCATGACTCTTGGTTAAAGTGGATGGTAAGGCAATACAAGCAGAGCACGTCTGAGAGCTTACAGCTTCTAAAAAGGGCTCACTTCTGCTCCCACCTATGCTGCCTCCAGTACCTTTCCCTGGCTGTTCAGTCCTTCACTCTGTTACCAGCTCTGATTTAACTGCACTCCCAACTCACACAGCTCATTGATCCAGGAGAAAATAGAATGGATCGAGGGTACCTCAGTCAGTTGTCCACTGAATTAGTAAATTGGATTTGGCTAACTATGCTACCAGGGAAGTATCACAGCCAAAACAAAGCACAGGGAAATGGGACTTCTCTTTCTTTTTAGCTGCAGACTTCTGGATAAGCTATATATAAGCTGTCTAATTACACATTAAGGTGCCAGACCTATCACTGATATGACTTAGGTGTAAGTTCATATTATCAACTTAGTTCCAAGGGCCTCTAACGTAGGAGATGGAAAATAGGCAGCTTGGTGCAATTAACTATTAAAATATCCCAACTAACTTCATGAGATTTTAGTGTACTCTGACCTTTCAATCCTGCTAGGATGAAGCTAGTATGTTTTATACCACCTTTGCTACAAACTCAATGCCAGTCCCAAGTCAGCAGTGCTGATGACATACAAGGATTTGTATCTGCACTCCTGAGCCCACAGCTGTGGCATATAAGTCATGAGAAACAACAGTTCTTACTCTGCAGAAAGGAGTTCTCAAGACAAGGGAATGACAATGAACTGGGTAAATAAAAGAATGAAATGTGAGGTAGAAAGAGAATAGCAGGAGAAGTCAAAAGAGAGAGTAAACATTTGGAGCTACTTGGCAGCCTTTTATAAAATTCTTTCTTTTGCCTACACTGTGAGGACTTAAGTTACAGGTTAGTAATGTTAATTAGCAATCAGAATTACTAATAAGTTAGTATTGCTAGAGTATAGGATAGACTATAGGATATAATCCTATAGATAGAGTATAGGATAGAGTAATCCTATAGATAGAGAATAGGATAAATTGTAAGGTAATTGTAGATTTAGGCTACACCACACCTTTACTAAACTGGTCATGACCACTTCATCTTTCCACGATATTTTCAATACTTTACATGTATCATGTCATTAATTATTCCATTGCATCTATTTCTTTCAGATATGATATCATGCCACAATTCTTCAGCAATAATGGAACACCACAGTGCAATAAAGACTGCCTTTCAGCTGCAAAGTGACCTAAACTCATTAAATAGATATTATTGTAAATAAATTACTCATTTTCGAGTGTGTGACACAAAGTAAGAAAAAAAAATTGAAAATATGCATATAAGATAGTGTACTCTATTTTTCTGATCTCTTCTTTTCCCTAATCTGCCTACTGTATGGAATATGCCACATGGTACATCTAATGCTCTTTGTATCCCTATCTAGGGGTGATTGATAATAAATTAATAATAGTTTTTCAAGTAGAGCCCCTTAAATTAAGGTCTGAAGTGCAAAAGTAGGTGTCTTACTGTGGCTTCTATGTGAAAGTGGAAAACAGTTGGTCCTTCACTACTCATTCAAAAGGAGTTGTTGGGGACTCAACCTGCTTTTAAATCAAAGTAAGGGTCCTAAATGTGGTATAATTTTTTACCAACACCTTGGTCCCCTTTATCATGAAGATTGGTGTTAGTTGAATGTTCCAGGTGCTGTGTGCAATGCACTGAATAAACACATGGCTGCTTGAAGTAAAGAATACTAGACTACTGAATCTGAGGTGTCTGAATTTTTTCCAAAGTGTCAGTACTCTTCACAGATACATTTCTACACTCAAATCTGAAAACAAGTAAGAACTCTTCACATAATACCTAATCATGCCCACACTACAAAGTGCAGCAGCAGAAGGCTAAGAAATTTACAGAGATAGTAATTCTGATGAACAAGAAATTTATTTCTCCTGTTAAGCTCTGTTAATTTTAAAGGGTTAGAGAATATCTTGTGTTCTCTTGATGGTGTAGAGGTCAAGGAATTATTATCAGTAGTCAAATTTTGATAAATGGGAGACCTCAGTTTATCTCTGCCTGTACCTGCAACATCCCTTCTCTGTCAGCGACATAGACCCTCATACTGTTGCTCCCAAGTTTATGTGGAGATTTTGTCCACATGGAAGCATCCATACACCATTAAGGCCATAGTACAGGCCTACTGTGGAAATTGCATCAGAGGCTCATGTATAACATGGTGCTCTGTGAAGGCTTCAACCATTATTGCTGCCCTTGTCAAACAAAGTGAGACAATAACTAGAATATGTTTGTACTACATGGCTAGAGTCCTGACACAGGTCTCTAAGCAAATGATATTACAAATAAATAATAGCGGACAGGAGGCTTCTGAAAAAGAAGACTGACCCTTTAAGGGACAAGAAACACAAAGAAAACAGGAAGTCCTGGACAGGTATTTAAAATTTTATTAGTATTTTTATGGTTGGGGGATATGATTTTTTATTTTATTTGTCCTCTTTCCACTGGCTTTTTATCAAAATGAAATCTAATCACAGTCAGTTACCAGAGCTCGGCTGACAGATGGTAACTTGTTAAGGCATGGTTATGTGATTGTGTTCATCATTTGCCCCAGTCTGTACCAGAGCCAGTAGCCCTCATCTGGTCTCAAAAGCTTTATTAATGTAACTCAATTTGTCTCAGAAATCACTTTGGACACTTCTTTACCTCCACGGTGAGACATCATCTTCTTTCAGGTTAAGTTAATAACTGACCAACTAAATAGCACTCCTTAAGCCATTTAAGTTTTGTCTTGAAGGATGAAAGATAAATTGGTTTAGAAATAGTTTTGTTACACTGACACTAAGCAAATCACTACACTTTTCTGTGTATATAAAGTTTAAGTACACTTGAAGAACTGTCAAGATATAGTGGTTCAAAATTGTGTTGTCCTTCAATCAAGCCACAGCAACCGGCTGAGTGCATGCTCCTGTAAAGTAAAATACAACAGTTTAAATCTCCCTTTGCTAATTAACCTACAGATTAAACTGCTTCATAAAAATGTAAACCACTATGTGTTACCTTGAAGTCAGATTGACCTAAAACTGTTTGTGGTCAGTTGGCACTTCTCAGCTGATAGGGATAATTGGTTAAACCCCTCAGTCCTTCAAAGGGGCTTCACATGCTAAGTGCATTAACCATTTCCATATTTTAACCACTTGAAGGTTGAAAGGCATTTCAATTTGAAAACTTCTCATGGTTCTAATAAGCTTGATTCTTTTTCAGTCTGTCTAAAAGCACTAGAATTCACCCTTTGGAAGAGATGTACAAATGGATATGTCTTTGATGTGTTTAGAGCTACAAAAGTTTGATATTTTCAATTAAAACAAGTGCTATTTACTTCTATACTTATGGATAATAGAGCACTTTTGACTTTTACAAAGTGCATGTTATTAAAGCACTTCGCTAATGTACAAAGGCACTTTCATAAAACAAGGAAGAAAAGAAGCAGTCCTCTTTCAAAATGTCTCTGGAAAATGAGATGAAAGTAGAAAAAAAACTTGCAAGAAGAGAGTTCTTTAACAATAAGAGAGCTATCTTCAACTGTTCCTCTGTATGATTTCAGTCATCATCTTTATGCCTAGAAGCACTTTTATAAACATTTGTAACAATTTAAACATATTCTATCACTCAAAACTTTTCACACAAGGGTTCTTCACCCTAACCTTTTTGATGAGGCCAGAAAACACTCATCTTGTGGTTTCCAAGGTATTCCTGAAATAGTACAATGGAGAAATAATATGCTATTGTTAGTGTTCAGGAACAACTATTACTGATTTATTATTTAATATCATTATTGAAATCACATATGGACCTCTTGTTTCTGTGTACCTCAGTTTATTTATTTTCCACAAACATTTCCTGCTTGTGGAAACTATCCTCTGGAACTGCAGTTTTCAGGAATTTAGGTCCTGATTCAGTCAAGCACTGTCTCTTCTAAAGATATTTTCTTTTTCTACACTTTTTGTTCTCTTTTGAATTTAGAACTGACAATGACAGATCCATCAATCAGAAATTTGCACAGTCATATCTGCATCAGATTACTATCTGGAATGAAATGTCTAAAAATGCAACTATTATATTATGGTTTTGATAGCCAAAGTGAAGGAAGAACTAGTGGAGTTTTGTCCAAACATTTTCCCGTTAGGCCAAGAAAGGTTTTTATATTTCTTTTATTCCAAGTAAAACTGAAAGGTTATTTTATAGAGGGAAAAAATTATTTCCAACAAAATACCTCTCAAATTGTGATTGTCTCTGAAATGGTAAAGAAAAGAAAAGTATTATTTTTCAGGTCATATAGCAATGTTTTCAGTAATGAAGCATTTCTAATGGAGAAATCATCAGCAGAGATGTTATTTTTCTGTAAAGATCGTTGTGCAAGATGTTTAAAATCTCTTCCATTTCAGTCTCAGAATAAGGCAAAAGGATGGGCATCTTATGCACTATTTCTTAAATATATGTATTGCTTCTCATCTCTGAGAAAGAAGTTTTAACCTGGGAATGATGATTACACTGCTTTATTTCACTTCTGCAGAGTATCTTCAAAAACAAAAATGGCCCATCTTTGTTTTCTGTTAAAAAACAGCATCTTAGAGCTTCTTCACTGCTTTTCCCATGAATCCTCCTGTCTCGAAATGATTTCTCACTTTTTACTGGTTTATGTATTATTGTTTCATAATAATAATTCTTTTTTTTTCTTGCTGATGTAGTCAAATAAATAGTCAAATAAATAGAACAAACAGCTAGAACAGGGTTTAGTAGAGAGCATGTACAGAAGCAGTTACAAAGAAGTTTGTCTTGCAGGAGAATTAAACAGCAAAGCTTAGCCATTGGCAGCTGGATTTTTGAGGCCAGAGTAAAAAACCACCTTTTTGGTAAAGGATGCATTTTTATGCTTCTATGTGCACAAGCTTTTCTTTTTTTGTTGTTGTTTTTTTGTACAGTAAAATGTCAACTCATAAGAGCATCAGGTGTAACTAGAGATGCTATTATGGTTTTTGCGTTATTAGCATCCAAGAGTGCTGGGGGTGAGTAAAAGGTGCAAGAGCAGCAGGGGACTGTTGCCATAAACAGGATTTCACAGAGTCATGCGTCTTTCAGAGACATTTCCACTTACATTACTTCTAAAGTTAGCATTATTTCTCCATTCTAAATAATCAGAAATAAAACATCAGACAGTAAACACTCCCCCAGTGACTAACTGTGTTGTTTGGGTCTTTTCTTTCCTCCAGTCCTCACTCCCCCCACCCTCCACTACTTTGCAGAAAGAAAAGACACTAAAAGTTCCTTCTGTGAGTTGCCAAGGTGCTCCCAGCCCATTGTGCAGAATCATTGTCAGGTTAAATTAGGGAGTACAGACTCCATGAGTGTAAAAAAATCAATACTTGATGGAAGATTGCTCCCCGGAAAATCTGTTTTGATTCCAGGATTAATTCGCGACCAAAGGCTTCTGCAAAATGACATGCCATTAGTCAGAAAATGAACACATTCTACCCTTGAAATTGGATGGAAATATGTCAGGTGATTGACCTATTCATTCTCTTCGCTCTCTGGGCAGAGAGAGTAGGTGTGGTAGCTGTGAATTAGGCCCCCAAACCAGGTCCATTTTCAAGCACTAAAAAAAAAAAAAAAGAGAAAAAATAGTCCAATGTGAATTGCAAGTATTCTCTAGGCCATTGTTGTAAAGCTATTGCAAATGCATTCCGTCAAGGTAAATGCATTTGTCTGGAAGGCCTGACTCTCTTGTGTTTTCTAAATCTCAGAATAAACCATACTAAAAATCTTAAAATAAAGCAGGGATTTTTTTTTCTTCTGAAAAAGAGGCTTGCAATATTAATGACAGTGTAAATTGTTTGCCATATAGAAAGTAACATTCCACCCCCTTTTCCTTTGCTTAGCACTCACTTTCTTCCACAAAAACTTTCACGAGGCAAACCCAGCACTTGAGCCACGCTACCTGATCTGTGCTCAGGGCTCTTGAACAGTCCCAGTGGCAATCACAGTGTTCAGCCAGGGGCCACGGCAGAGGCCCTTGCTCTGCCTTCCTGGTGCTGTGCAGCCAGTGTGCTTCCTTGTCTCACAAGGTGCCAAGATCTAGGACAAAAGGACATTTTAATTTTTGTATTTATACATTCTGAGCCTGAACTGTGTCTGCTTACACTGTTGAAACATGCTGAATATGAGGAACAGAAAGGTCATGACAGGAGATATTGTATTTATTTATCTTGTGTGGGATTGCCAAGGTGAATCTAACCTCTTGATAGGCAGGGGCTTTCCAGTGGAGAGAGAAGTTATGGGTAGCATTGTTACACCTTGAACTTGGAGTGTGGGGAGGCACTGTATCACTCTTGGTGACATGACTGGAGTGCACTGAGATTGGAGAAGTTGCTCCCAAACATATTAATGACTGCAAAATTATTGCCATGGAGATGCAGCCATTTTAGAAAGAAATCACCACCATAGTTTTATTTTTGTAGCCACTCAAAAAAACCATTACCAGCTGTACATCATACTAGGATTCAAGTGATCTAGAGTTTTGCTTGAAAATCTAGAGAACCATTAATTAGGAGAAAATGCACACCTGAGTAGAACGGAAGCAACAAACAAAATAACCAAAAGATATGTTATCACTGACTGAATACTCATCAGCAGCCTAATCCATTAAACTTCTTACTGCTGACATACAAGAGAACTCATTCTCTAAAATTTGAACATTCTTTGTCTGTAATCTCCCACCAAAAATGGCTCTAAAGTAATTTTTGAGAATTTTGGACTTGAAATTCTGCACCTACTATATTCCATTCAATTGTGAATCAGTATCTTTTGACTTTCTCATAAAAATCTAACAATAAGGGTAGAACTTATAAAAAGCTGTAATCCTTCTGTTCAGTTCCAGTGTTTCTTTCATTCAAACCTTGAATATAACATGTTGTGTAAATAGTAAGTCATCGATGGTCCATGAGTGATTACCTGGAGTTAGTGAGTAGGTAATTCTTTTACATGAGGCAAATCTAAGATTTTCAACATGGCCATTTATAACTACAGGGGAAAAAACTCCTTTCCAAATAGTGCCACAGGAGTGGCTAGGGATGATGGTACCTGGAATGCCAAACTAATCTTTATTTCTCTAATGATTTCACAGTATAAGTGTCTTCAAAGAAAACCATTTAGATATTCCCAAACTGAGTCTAAAATCAGCAGAGGACATTTCTCTCCCCAGATTACAATGATCCTCATTTTTGTATTGTAAATGTGCACCAGAATAATACTGTAACCTTCTGGTCAAGCATGGAGGATCCTGTCAGACATACTACACAGAATTAATTATTATTTCTGTTTGGTGGGAACCCTAGAGATCTAAAACCATCAAAACAACAAAAGGGAATGACGACTTATGCTAATATTACAGAGTAAGACCAATTGTTTCCCCCAGAATGTGTCCCAATCACACAAGGAGAGTCTTGGCTTTAACCCAAAGAGTCAATGCAGTCAACATTTCATTTGAAGAAATAATACAATCTGATTTTTCAGCCTTTTTCTCATTTAAAAGCAAGGTATCATGTTTTCTTGTCTCAGAGAGATAGCAACCTCACAGAAACAGATTTATACCATGCTAAGACAGTGAACTGTTCTCCAAAGTTCCTTTCCTCTGCCTATTAGCTTTAGAAGGGATCTTACAAGATTATCTTGGTCCAGATGCCAAAGCGCTAATACCAGGTAAAATTAATCCCATTCTTCAAGCCCATATCCATACACCTGCAGAAGAAATATCAAAATGACCATCTCTTAGATAAGATACTGAGAGGTTTTCATAATTAAAGACAGTATCCTGTTCTCAGCATCAAAACTGATTTCAGTGGAAACAGGAGCAATCCATGAAGTGCTTTGAGGCCAGTGGATGCAGGTTGAAAGTGCCTTGGAGGAAATCTGGTCACAGACTTAACCTGTAGAAACCAGATTAGATTGAATGTTATGGGAAAAAAACTTTCAAGGCAAAGCACATGGGCATCCTTGAATAAGAGCCTGCCTAAGCAATCAGGAATTATTTCATTGCATATCATCTTGTTTCCAAACAAGAACAGAATTTTTTATAATTCTTTCACAGTTTTGATACTTTCTCTTGCTCATTTGGGGAATGAGGGTGTCATCTAAAAATTTATTATTGCAGAAGATATATTGTTGCAGGCATAGAAGGTGTGCAAGATGATTACAAGTTTCAGTCACACAAGCTGCCAGATGTTACAAATGCACATTTCCAGACATTTGCTTATACTCCAGGCTCTTAATTACTAAGCTCTTCTTTCCTCTAAAGCCATTTTTTGCTTTCTCACTCATTTTCAACTCTCAGTTCTCTCATCTGAATGTTATTGCCTGAATGTTTTATTGATTTTGTATTTTGGACACTTTGAGCATCTAGTCTCAACTCTAAGGTCATCTGATATAGGCTGATAATCAACTAATCTTCATAAACTATTATGGGAATAAAAGGTTGCAGGAATGAGGGGCTTTGCCCAAACATTTTCAAATTATTTTGAACTATTCCTCAGTGGGCGTAATTTCAGCCCAATGAGCTAAGGTTTTCTGTTTCTTTTTTTTTTTTTTTTTTTTTATGAGAAGATGACCATGACTAGGTTATACATGAAATAAAAAGGGAATAAAAGGCATTTATATACATATGCAGTTCTGTATCTGCCTATATTCATAAGCAGTGTTAATGTGTCAGTAGAGCAGCTCCTCCTACTTTCAACTGTTGTTAGCCAAGTTTCAGACCTAATGTATCTAGGCCTTGAGATAAATTGACAAATTATTCTAAGGTTGTTGGTGTAGCTTGTCCTTCAAACTAAGAATAAAAATTGCTTCTGAGAGCATGGAAAAATACATTCAAATTATGAGTCTTAACTGGCCTTGATTTATTATGGAATTGGTACAGCAAATTCTATAAATAAAGCCCTGTAGGGTCTCCTAGACATTTAAGAAACATACTAAATCCTAAAAAATATATTAGAAAATCCTAAACATTTAAGAACATACTCTAAAGAACTTTGAAGTACCTCATTTTCCCATGCACCCTAAATATTGGTAATGGCTTGTGGTCCATTTTTTGATCATTCCTATACATGGGCACAGCTATACACTCATAAGTGCGGTAATCAACATAAATTTTGTGATGTACTGTCATGCTTTAGGAATGGTACTCCCCAATTTAGTGCTCATACTGAGACTCTTCAAACCATGTTCAAACCCCTGGAAGACTCCCTTTCTCCCACTCTGACAATGGTGAGGTAGTGTAGAATAACCTTTGTGCCCTAGCCAGGCCCATTCTGGCCACTGCAAAAATCAACCTTGTCTTGGCCAGAACCAAGATATGTACAAATTCAAAGGAACGCTCCTGTTCTTCCGCTGTGAACACCTTTGCTTCTCGTTCTCATCTGGATCTGGCATCTTTTCCACAACACAGGAATAACCTTCCCTTAGGACAATCCCTGTCCATATGAGAGATGTGGTGATCACCTGCATTCAGTCCAAAACACAAACTCATCCCCACTAGGCACTGAGCAGCCCTTCCATCTTCCTCTGCCTGTGTGTCTGCCTTGTGCCTGATCATGAAGCCTTGACTTCTCTGGACAAGGACAGGTGAATATGTAACACAATGATCTTTCAATCACAGGAAATTCAGGGGGAAAGAAATTAAACTTTTCTAATGAATATGGCTAAAAAGGGAGGTAAACTTGGATTGAACCTAAGGTGTCTAGATATCACCTTATTAAAATACTGTTAAAGATGCAGACATTTCTTCCAAAAGACTGAAAATAGACCTTGATGCCAATGATCAGCAGAACAGCAAAAATCCTGTAAAGCCAGAAAATTGAATGTATGTTGCAATCAAGTTTCTTTGTGATGTTCTAAATGCTTTCTTAGAAAAATTCCTATATATTGGTGACTTTAAAAGAAAATCTAGAAGAAGCTGAACTCTTGGTATGGCTTCCAATTACAGTTTGCACATATAGTTCATAACAGTTAATGACAATTTTCTTCTCTTCAATTTCACATAAAAAGATAAAAAGGAAAGCTGCGAGAATTTGTCTGTAACATGATGACTGTGGTCAATATCTTACTATTTGTTCTGTCAATGCCATCAAAATATTGTTTAATAATTTAGAAGAAACCATGTAATTTTCTTCCCCAGTAGTAGCAAATTAGGCACTTACTAAATATTTGGCAAAAATACTTAATTCTAGGGAAGCTTTGAGGAACATACAATTAGCTGACAGATTTTAAAACTTTTCCTTGCATTAGTAATTATACTTTTTAATTATTTTCACTTTAATTCTTACCAGTGTAGGAAACAGCATAGCTTGATAGCTCAACCTTGTCATTTTTAATAACTAACAACACTCTCTGACAAAAATAGAGAGGGAATCATGCAGGGCATTAATGAAATGGGGGTAGAATTCTCACAGGTGGAGGTATGCACTTTCAGGTTTCATATCACAATGTATTGAGTTTACATGCCTTTTTCTATGGAGATATTGCAAAAATTAGAATTTGAAACAGAAATTACAATCATTTAAAACAACTACAAGTACAGTTTTCCAAGCAGCTTGGAAAAAAGTTGTCTTAAATAACAGTTTTAAATAATGCAGCAAATGATACTTTTTAAAATCTTTATGGGAAAAGCATGTCAATTGTTCATAGAGCTACCTTCTTCAGACAAAGAAGCTGAAATAGTAGTATCAATATGCATTAAAAACACCTGTAACATGGGAATGTAAATTCCACATCCTCAAAAAACCAAAGGAGGAATTCCATTGTGAAGCAATATCTGATAATTGAGTGAGAGTGGTTCATGTGTGATTCTTCTTTCAGGAAGGAAAAACCTAACATTTAGATCAATTCAGCTGGGTCCCACTGACAATACTGAGGGATTACCACTTCATTTCATTTTGGGTGACTGTTCATTCTGAGCAAACAGCAGGGAAATTGTATACCCTTGTGTAATTGCACCAATGGTAGGCATTTCAGTGAAAAGACTTGTGTCAATGAGTTAGGCCGATTTGCTCAGAAGCAGAAGGCTCATCAGTTATGTTGGACAGATGTTTCATATTTTGCCCTTACTTATTTTTGCGAGAACCTCTAGGAAGAGAACTGGAGTAGAGACTATGAGCACTTTAACCAAGGTCTCTGTAACTGAGTTGATGATTCCAGTAAGTCTATATCTCTTCCTCCAGGGAAAGAGATGTTGCTGAAGTATTTATTATATGGGCTCCGAGGACTGCCAAGAAGAGCAGCTCCAGTTCATCTGTTTCATCAATGAAACACTCTTGTGTGGTGCACAGTACAGGCTCCCAAACTAGAGAAAACTCAGGAGAAGATGAGAAAGCCACAGGAGCCCACAGCTTGCATGACAGCAACAGAAGTTACCTGAGTGGGGCCAGGAGCAATGGCAGCCCAGCCTCCACACAGCTCAACCAGGGAGCCCTGCTATCCACCCAGCAGAAAGCCATGGTGTCTCTTAGCTCAGCATCCACCACAGCTGACCCAGCCTACCAAACAGACCTCAGTGAGAACATGCTGCCACTCTGACAGCAGTACTGGCCAGCAGCAGGGAGCACCTCTGTGGGACAGGTAGAGGGACTCCTTCACTTAGTGCAAGGAGGTCAGTAAATTGAAGATTATCTGAGAATGATAGCGAGACAGACCACTGGAATCACAGCCTACCTTCCCTGAGACAGGCTTGACAGCAGACAGGAAGCATGACACAGGTCCTCTTTCCACCTGGCTGAACACAGTGACAGAAGGTAGAGGGGCAATGGCAACAAGCTCCTGCCCAGCACAGCAGGCACATCTCTGAATGCCCCACCATCCCAGGTGCCCTGGCATAACAGGCAAGAGGCTCTGCAAGTACAACCAAACAATAACAAGGAGGATGATTCACCTGGCACGGAGGCGTCAGTGAGGTTAAACTGGACTATGTCCTGCATCAAGCTTGCTTCAGTAAAGAAAAACAGCTGGGTCATAGTCATAGTAGATGCCCTTCTGAAGGGATGAGGATGCTCAACATGCAGAGCAGACTTTTCAGGGGGGTCTGCTGTCTCCCCAGAGACCCAGGGTTAAAGATGCAAAGAGAAAGTTCCCCACCTTGGTACGACACTCAGGTTATTACTCATTATTGACTTTTCAGGTAGGCAGCAATGAAGTTGCAACAAGAAGCCCAAGGGAAATCAAGAGAGGTTTCAGGGCCTTGAGGCCTCTGGTCAAGGAATCAGGATCATGACTAACATTCTAAGTTTCATGGTATGGTGAAGGAAGAAATAGGATTATCCAGTAAATCAATTCCTGGCTCTGAGCCTGATGTCACCAACAGAATTCTGGGGTTTTGGATCGTGGGTCAGTCTACACAACCCCAGAGCCTGCTGATGACAGATGGATCTCAATGGGGGAAAAGGATCTTTGTGGAGGAGTTAGCAGAACTCGCTGAAAGAGCTTTTAATGGATCTGAAGGGGCAAAGGGATAAATCCAGGCTCACAAGAGATAAGCCTGTGAGCAGCACACCAAAGTTTGAGGGATGGTATGCTAGTGAGATCCTTCAGTCCGCTGTATCAGTGGAGGTTGGGTGTGGTGATTCATGTAATAGCAAAGTCACAAGGGTCCTTGGTGTATCAGAAACCACAGAAATGCACCTGAATTGTCAAGCAGGAATTAGAGTTTCTCCCACACAAAAGGCAGTGAGCTCAATAGCCCAACTGGACTGTATCTACAACAATGCATGGAGCACAGGCAAAATCCAGGAGCTGGAAGTGCAGCAGGAAAACTTTGTGCAGGGATGCAGTTGATTCACCTTCCCTGGAGGTATTTAAAAGACGTGTGTACGGTGCTTAGAGACATGGTTTAGTGGTGGATTTGGCAGTGCTGGGTTAATGACTGCACTCAATTATCTTAAAGGTTTTGCCCAACCTAAATGATTCTATGATTGAACTATTCATTTGGAAATTGTTCATTTTCATTCTCATCATTCCATATCTTCTGTTTCATTTTGTTTATTACACATATTGTTTTGGTTTTTTTTCTGGTCAATGAACCTGTTTCACTAGAAACTAGTCAGTACATGAGAAATTAATGCCATAGTTAAAGCCTTCCAGTCTCTGGCTTCAAGTTCTGAAAAATATTTAAGGCAAATTTTTTCATAAAATTTAGCACTCAAGTGCCTTTTAGCATCTTGACCAAACACACTAATTATTTTTCCTAGTGATTGTTTCTAAGCAATCTCTGAAAAACACTGGTTATCTGCTCTGCAGAGACACTGAGAAATGACCATCACTTTTAAAAATTCTATTAAACTTTAACAAAAGCTACAAGAAAAGGACTAAATTAAGAAAAAATACAGCACTGGAAGCCCCCATGACTACCAGCCATGTGGTCTTCAAAATGGATGCTCTGCCTTTTATACCTCTAGCCCCTCCTAAAGTCTTGTCGGTCGACGCCTTCCTTGCCATCCAGTGGTGGAGATCACTTTCTTACATTTTGGTTGTAGGTCAGGTGTTACTACAGTAACAAGCCAACCTTCCCCAAATGCCTGTGATAACCATGCAAGGAGAAGGCATGTTACAGTAACATAGCTATGCATCTACAAAACTTCTCTTAACATACACATAATGTTCACCCCTTAATTGTGAGAGCCAACCATCTCATTACTCATCCCTGAGAACACTAATAGGAAATTCAAAGAATTAGTACTTGCTCAGAGTGGGAAAGAATAGAGCAAGAACTCAGTTCCTTCCTGCTATCAATTTCACCAGATTTTTCTTCCCAATGTAATGCAATTGATTTTAATACCACAGTGTTGTGGTTGAACCCCAGCCATCAGCCAAGCCCCACACTGCCACTCACTCTCTTCCCACCATTAGGATAAGGGAGAGAATTGGAAGGATAAAAGCTGGAAAACTCATGGGTTGAGGTAAAGACAGTTTAATAGGGCAAGCAAAAGCTGTGCACAACAAACAAACCAAAACAAGGAATTATTTCACTGCATGCAGGTGTTCAGTCACCTCCAGGAGAGCAGGACCTCATCACATGCAACAGCTACTTTGGAAGACAAGCGCAATCACTCCAAACATTCCTCCTTCTTCCTTCTTGCTCCCAGTTTATATACGGCAAATTATGTCATATGGTCTGGAATGTCCCTTTTGTCATTTGTGGTCACCTGTCCCAGCTGTGTCTCCTCCCAGCCTCCCATGAAACCCCAACTTCCTCACCAGTGTGGCAGTAAGAGAAGCAGAAGAGACCTTGGCTTTGTGTAAGCCCTGGCCAGCAATAACCAAAACATCTCTGTATTATCAACCTTGTGTTCAGCACGAATCCAAAACACAGCACCACACTAGCCACTGTGAAGAAAATTAACTCTACCCCAGCCCAAACCAGTACACACAGCAATGAAATTACTTTTCTACTCACATCACAGAGCTGAGTCCTGCCTACATACCGTATGGAAACCCAGGTAACCCGTGAAGCTCCACTGTTGAAAGCTCAGATATTTGTATTTCTTCTATTCATGGCTTTAGCTGTTCTGACCACTGTCATAGAAGTGAAGATGTGTTAGATGTTACTATGTTTTTTAAAAAGGAAGAAACTCCCTAGGCTTAAAAACAATAGTATCTAAGTGTTACAAATTACCATCCTGGCCATTCACACCTTACCGAGGTAATGAAGTGGAACCAAAGTTGCCATCTGCTACAGCTTGGCTCCAGACAGTTTTCTGCAAGACTAATTTAACTGGTCCACAGCACATCTGTTTTTCCTGTGATCTGTGATGCCTGTAATTGCCCACTGCAAAAATGTAAAAGCATTATTTTAAGATGACAATTGAGATTTTGCAGCAGATTACTGGAGTCAGTGGAAGCTGTCAGGGCATCTCTGATATGACAACAATTTCCAAGGGTTTCTTGTATTCCACCTCTGGCTGGCATCTTGGAAGAACTGAGTGTCCATGTTTCAATAAGACACTGTGGTCTCAGCCTTATAGGCTGGAGAATTAAAATTTGTAGTGATTCTAGAGCTTAACATATTCCTTAGGTTTGTGTTTTTCCAATAGGCTAATTTAAGTGCTGACGTTTGTCACAGCAGAGTTCAGTTTTAATAGTGTGCTAATAGCAACTCATTATCATAAAACACTCTCAGGAAGAAGTCAGAACTATTACTAAGATTTAGATATCTAAGCAGAGTAAGAAGAAATTTTAATTCATCAGCTTTTAATTTTTTTTAAGAAAAGGTTTTACCTTATTTTATAAATAAAATCATAAAATTATAAAATTGTAACATTTCTGTGGCTATAATAGGGAATTCATTTTTATATGGGACTGGTTTTGGAGAGAATGTTTGATTTTGTTTGCTTGTTTTACTAATAGGGATGCTGGGAGGGGTGAGGTGATGGTAGTGGTGGTGTGGAATACAGAGAATGAGAGGTTTAAAATAGTGGCTTTGCAGGGATTTATGAGGTCCTCTTAGAGGAGAGGTATCGCCTTTCACACTTACAGATTTTTTTTTTTTCCAAAGATAGGAAATGATCTTTCTCTTCATAGGCAAAATATATTTCCAGGAATCTCAGCAATGGCCTGATTTGAACAGGTAAAGCTGAATCTATGAGAAAAATCACATTGACAACATATCTTTGCCCATCTACATATGTTAGGCATCCACTTTTATCAAAAAAATTAAATTTGGACCAAAGCTGAGAATTAATGATTTCAGTACGGCTGTGTTACTAAAGAAAGCATCATATAATAAATAAAATATTTGGTCTTGCTCACTGCAGAAAGTACGTGCTATATTATACAGGTGTCTGTGACTAATCCACCTCTCTCAGATAAATATATAGGCAATGAGGCAATGTTTGTCTTATTCACTGTAACAAGGGAGAACCAAGTAAGTTTGAAACTGGAAATAACTATAGCCATTCCCATGATGTGTTTCTTGTAGGAATGTAAAATGGGTAGCATGTAAGTTTCTTTTTCATGTACATGCATGAAAATTGCTAAGGGAAGTTAAACTGGGGGGATCAAATCTTAGTAATTTTTTATGCTTGCTTTAGACTGGCTTTCACAGGATAGGTCCAGCTGAGGTGTAAATTTCATCTGTCTTTTAACTGGTGGAAATCAGAAATGTGAGATCATTGTCAGTGAGGGAAGCAGAGTATCTCTGAGGAAGTCCTGCTTAGAACACTGAAAGAATAGCACAGAACTATTTTCTGTCAAATAAATTGTTTGGATGTTTTGGTTTAGGGTAAATTTGGGAGAAAATTTTTAGAAGGATTTTTTAGAAAGTAAATTTAAGTGGGTTTTTTTAAGTTGGTCTGGGAAAAGATTTTTTTGGAGAAAAGTGGAAAAAATTGGTTATTTAATAGGTAAAGTATTTATAAATAGCAATATAATATAATAAAACTTTTGGCTGCTTTGAAGAGATAATAAACATAGAAAACTTATTTCCTGGTTTGCATTTCGGCTTATTTAATTTTTTATTAGGTTTTTGGGGTCAGAAATGTTGTGGCCCAGGCCTCGCCCAGTGGGCCATAGGTGTCAGTTGCTGGTGGTTTTTTGGGTTTTTAGTTTAGAGTAGGTTTAAACAGTTTGAAGAAATGAAAAAATATATAGTTTAGGGAATTTTTTGTTATAGCTAGTTAAAAATTAATTAAAAGTAAAGGAGAGCTCTGTTTTATTGTTTGTTTGTTTGTAGATAACAGTTTAGGAGTAAGAATGTGGAGGAGTGAGTGTAGCATTTGAAAATAAATTGTGCACTTTTTTTTCTTTTCTTTTTGCTTTTAGAACTGATTTTAAAGGTGTAAAATTTATTTTTGAGTTAAGTAGCTGAATGCAGATATAATTTAGTATTATAAAATTATTTTAGGTGATTTCATTTTTTATTTTTATATTGTTAGCTTATTATTAAAATTATTATATATTTTAATTTCATATATATAATATATAGTATACAGTCATATATAGATAATGACAGTAATTTTTAGTAAATAGTGAAATTTATATACAGTTTAATTTAATAATTAGGTTTTTTTAGGTATATATTGTGTTGGGGGTTTTTTGTATTATTTATTATGTGTAATTTGGTTTTTGAGTAAAGATAATTTTGTGGATGGGTTCGTTTGCATTTGAGTTTGACTTGATTTAATTTTTTTTTAATAAAATTTTTATGTCCATTATTGGGATTTTGTTTTTATTTATTGTATGTAGGGGTTTAGATTGGGTAGGCATTGTTTGGTTGGTGGAGCCTTGGGAGTTAACTAACTACATGGCTTTTGTTAGATGTTGTTTTTAATTTCTGAAAGATTTTTTATTTAGGTGGTTTTTCATAGTTCATTGCGTTTTTTACTTTGTTTGTAGTTGGTGTATGTAGGGGATATGGTACATTATTTAATGTTATGCTTTTTAGCTTAGGTGTTGATAAGGCTGTTTTTGAAATTAGTCTTATTGTTTGATTTAATTTTTTTTAGGGGCATTTTTTTGGGGGGGCATTATGCTTCTAAAGGATTTGGTTTTTAGGCTTAGGACAGTGTTATGGTCTGTAGCATGAGGTATAGAGTAGGTTTTTAGTTATTTAGCAGTGGTTTTTATTATTGTGAGTATGTAGTATTTGCTTTGGTGGGTTTGAGGCAGTGTGATGTAGTTAATTTGTTAGGCTTTTTACATTTATATTTTGATTATTCTTTATTATATTATAAGGGTTTTAATTACTTGGTTTGTTTGATGTTATTACATGTTTCATGTATGCTACATTTATACCACATTTATGCTGTATACATTTTATTTATGGATAATTTGAGAAATATGGTTTATGGTTACATTTACTTTTTGTTTTGTGCTTATTTACAGATGGTATTTTAACTTTGATGATTTGAGGTATTATGGGCTTATTGAGCTAGGAAACCCAGTACTCCCAACCAAAAGGCAGCAAAAATATTTTAGAGGAAAAAGTAGACCAAAAGTTCTGGGATTTGGCCACAAGGAAAACCTGAGTGACCATTAGCAAGAACTAGCTCCAATTGAGTGCTGGGCTCACAATTAAAAAGACAGTAGTGAGATGAAAAATGGGAAAAATATCAAGGATTTAAGTGACTGATTAAAGAGGAAGGGTTGTCTGAACAAAGCTTGCAAAAACATTGTATACTTTTAGGAAAAGAAAAAAATTCATTTGTGAGATAGTTTCTGTACCCGAGTTGCCAAGCTAGCTGTCTTATTTTCCAGCACTAGCTTCTATGGCTCAAAGTAGAGCTTGCAGTACAGGAATTGAATAGAAACCCCAAATTAAAGCAGGTGTTAAATGACAAGGGAACAAAACACTTCTAAGGATTATTTAAACTTATGTAGAACATATATTGTATCATATATTTTACAAATAGGCTTGCATGAATACCACAGCAGGATTTGTTTGACCACAAAAAGGAGAAACAGCACACCTAATTTCCAAGCAGATACTGGTAGCTTCAGAAACTGTACAGAGCACATCATCTCGTTACAATATAAATCTTTGCCCCCCACCCACTGATGCTCCTTGTTCCAGTAATCATTTGCAGAGAAATTCCAGGGAGAACAACTAATAGAGTCACAGCAGTACACCTGCATTATAACAGGAGGGGACTGCGATTACTGGAGGAGAATTTAAACAGCTCAGGATTATGTGGTAACCTAGCTGCTCCAGTTCACAGAAAGACCTCAGTGGACTTAGGTAATTTTTTTTAAATCACCCACCACCCACAGCATTCTTCAGTTCTCTGTGTAGAATAATGCACTGTTGGCTCATGAAAAAAAGGAAAATGACTGATAGTCCCCCAATTAGGGGGTATCACTGTCACTTTTGCCATCCACTAATATCCAGTATAACAAGAATATCAATATGACTTCAACTGAACTATCACACTGTGTATGTGGGCAGATTAAGCAGCAATAAGAAACACACTGGATGACATTAGGTAGGGTTTGTTCTGCCTATGTTATGGAATATTGGAAGGGGGCAGCTGTTCAATCAATTCTTGTTCTTTGCAGAACCTGTTGACTGGCAAAGTTGCAAGGGGCATTTTTAAAGATATAAAATGTAGGGGAGCAAGTCCATGCTTGCTAGTGGTAATGTCATGTTATCCACAGTTAAAGTTGGACTAATAGTGCTGCATATAAATGGATGCTTCCCCCTCTTCTCATTAATGTAAACATAGGCTATTTCAGTAGGCTACAACTAAAAATTCCCCTTTTCACCTCTCCCAAAAAAAAAAAAAAGAAAAAAGAAAGACCTCATTGGAATAGATGATGAGCAGATTAATGTACCCGACTTGAACACAGACATTAATAGGCATGTTCTCAGTACACTTCCTACAAGATCTGGTGAAATTTTTGTGAAAAATCAAAAATTAAAACTATATTGCAGATATACTTTTAACTGAAACACTATCACCTGCTAATATGAGGTAAAAATTATGTATGGCTGATTCTATGCTTCAGCTTTATTCTTGAGTTCTTAAATGCATATAAATGGAAAGATCATGACCTAATGCTGATCAATATATATATAAATTGATTCATGTCTAATGTAAGTCTAGTGCAGTCTAAAAATCAAGGTTGGAAGGCAAAAAAGATTTTTTAGGTGCAGAATGCAGAAGCTTAAATTTGTCATAGATAGAGCACAGTCATTTGAAAAATGTACCAATAAAGGAATATGAGCAGAACAATGAGATAGAATTTAGAATAGACAATACAAGCATACATTTATTTTCCTTTTAAATTTGATATTGAAATAAATGTACAGCATAATAAGCAAATTCTTGTCATGTCTAACTAGATACATAACTGTGCCATGCAAATTTTCATAACACAGTCTTATCCTGAGTAAGGCAAAGCTGGATTTCTGACTGCTCATTTGGTAGCCACGAAAGGCCTTGACAGATTTCAGTTCTTTCTGAGACAGTTTTCTATCAAAAAAAACCAATAAAGGAAAAAAAAGCCCTCTGATTCTACTTACTAAGCCTCATAATTTCTCCATACATGTACGACTTTCCAACTCAATGGCTTTATAACTTCTACATTGTCAAGGATATATCAGAACACTGTATGTACCCTGGTATTTTCTTCTTCCACAGTAGCCTATCAAGAGCTACTGAAAGAGCTCTTTCTGAACCATTTCTGTGTTGAGCTAGGATCAAAACATATAGAGATGCCATGTCTTTCCAAATTCTTGAATCTTTCTGTAGGGCTGTCAGATGAAAGAAGATTTGAAATCACAGCCCTTAAAAGACTTTTCTAAAGTATTTATTATTATTATTATTATTATTATTATTATTATTATTATTATTATTATTATTGCTGAATTCTTAGAGATTTCCTGTCATTGCCAAAATTTAACATTGTCGTTCCTTAAGCAATATTGTTGTCAGCAGAGATTTGGATCCAAAGAAAATCAGAAGCAAAAATAATATCAAGGTTTTCTTCAGTTCAGTCTTTGAGATGATCAAAGGTAATTATTATGGTAAATAAGCAGGAAAGCCACTATTCAAGAAGAGACTATTTGGCAGCTTAGAACTGAACCAGATGTTTACGTTTATAGAGAGGTTGATAAAAACCATCCTGGAACTGTTCCCTAGCTATTTTCTTACCCTTGCTCCTTTGTATCTGTATATGAAGTTTTGTGATAGCATTACACATATTAAATGTGCTTTAGTTTGCCATTGACATGATGACAACCGAGAGCTCTTCTCTGATTAGCAAGATGGATTGGGAATGTACTCATGTGGCTTCTCTGTGCTGAAAGTCACAATCTCATCTTGGAGAATCTATTTATGAGCTGCTGCTGAATTCATCTTTCCAACCCTTATTTAGGGCTCTGTGTATCTTGCAGATCAGATGCAATTCTCTCTCCATAATTCAGAATTTCGAGGAATCTTTGCACCATCTTATTTATCTCTCAGAGAGATGTTAGTGATACCTTCAGCTTTATTGTGATCTACATGTACATTTCTTCCACCATACAGGATTTAAGTTTCCTTTAGTTTAGTTCTGATTCTCTCTGTGCCTCCAGCTATGTTCAGCTAGTGTTTTTCCCAGATCAAAACGTCATTCCATTAAACCTTCATGCCTTCCATCCCATCAAAATATTGATGAATTTTCCCAGAAAACACCCTGGGAGCTGAATACATGCCAGTTCCTCTTGCTGTTTTTGCTGGACCAAACTTTGAGCTCTGCATAACTTTCTGCCTCAGGTGACTGTTAGTGATTTAGATTTTCTTATGTCTTCAAGTTCAGAGCACTGACCATCCTCCATAGTATTATTGTGGACTGGTTGAATTTCTGCGCCTGGTGAGCTCAAAATGTTTCATGAGGATTTAATTCTGATTTTTTTCTGTAGTCGCTCCCAGAATTTTTTATTCCACTCACAGACTCACCTCCTGCTGGCAACATATCTAGTCCTTAAAAATTGCTCTTAGGTCTCAGTTCTGGTTTCATCTCTCTGGTTTCATCTTCAGTTTGTATTTTTCATGTTTGCAGCTATCTGGTACCATACTCTTCAAATTTCCTTATAACAGTTGCAGGATTTCTTTCCTTTTGTCTAAATTACATTGAAATTATTAGGCACATAAAACACTTCAAAGACAACTATTCTAGAAATAGGGCAACCTTCTAAATCGTTTTCTCTGTTGCTGGCATCCTAATACAGATGCTTGCAAGCACAGCATGACAGGCTATTTAAAACTTCCTGTGAGTTTTCCAAATCTCCTGAGAGTTTTGGCTCCAATGAAGCTTTTAGTTACTTTAATCTTTCACTCCAGCTCTTTTCTTGTTCCATTTTACAAAGACCAGGAGGTGATCAGCAACCATTCAGAGCCTACCATTCCCACTAGAGTTCTGCTTTATTTGATTGCTCTTGCCAGCTGCTTTGTGCACGGTCAGAGGGAGCAAAGAAGCAAGTACTCTTACCATACGCCATGAAGGAACACACAACTGCCAGCGTGAAGGAAGAGGTGACAAAACTTACTGTGAACTCTGAAAAGAAGCAGGCAAGGAATGGCAGCTCTCGGTGGGTGAGGGAAAGGGCAGGTGCTCAGCCCTGGCTCAGACAAATGCCCTCAAATCACTAAAGCATGCAGATCTGGGTGTCTCTTGTTTCATGTACCTCAGATCATTTCTTATATGAAAGACACAAGACTTGCAGTTCATGCTTTTGTCAATCCTAAAAGAGCCAGATATTTAGCTGCTACCAGCAGGGTCCTGTGGGTTCTAATAGCCCTGATCAGCTGCTCTCCACACCCTTGGACCATTGGTCCAGGAGCCTTAGCTCAGTTCAGCTCATCACACCCACTCGTAGCATAGGCTGAGTCACAGGAGTGCCTGTCTGTACCCTTGAATCTGGCCTTGTTTCCTGGTTGAAGCTAGGATGTGTGTTGTAGGTAGCTGCCATCTAGCCCCATGTTCTGGGTGGATTTGGGACCCTCAGTGCAGCCTTGTTTACAGCCCTTCTCCAGTCAGACCCTGGCCATGGCTGATTTCCTCACTATGCCACAGGCTGTTGATAGACCCTGTGTCAAACCTCCAGCTTTGCTTCTTTAGTTTGAGCCCTGTGGGATGGTACCCTGTCAGCGAGATGCTGTCCTGCTCTGGGGTCAGCCGCTGCTCCTGGCTTGGCTCCTATCATGGTGTAGCCCTGTTCACGTTGTTGCCCAACAGGTACAATCTCTCCCTGCAGAGAGGAGCAACCTTACAACATGAATGCTTCTGATGAAACAAATTGTACAGATAAGTCAATGCAAGGAGTTTTATCTGTTATTACATGACTTTACTTATCCTGGATCTATGCAGGTGCCACACAATGCAAATTTTCATCTGTGTTTTTTCCATAAAAAGATCTAAACTTGCCACATTAAGTGACCCATAGCCAGACTGGCTGGTCTATACTTTCCCACCACTATATTGGAGGGGAATATGTCCTAAACACGTTCAGCTCAAACACTTCCCAGGTGATGAGCACTGAGCTGCGATATAACAAAAATCAAACTAGCAGAGGGCTTAGTCAAAGGAATCAGGAAGGCAGGAAAAGTTCTGTGACAACGTTCTCCAATCCAAAACTGTATTCTGAAGTCCCTGGAGAAGACTGTCAAACCTCACTCCACAAGCACAAAAAGGGATGAAAGCAAGCTGCTGTCCCTAATGTAACAGCATCTGCAGAAACCATGCTAACAGTTGAGAACAGCTGAGAGGAAAGACAAATCATATGTAACAGTTTCTTCTAAATGTTGTGGGGAATGATGTTGCAGTATACAGACTTCACCTATAACAATGTCCCGGGTAAGACTGCTGCTGGCATGGGTGTTTGCCCAGCAGGGAGAAGTCACAAGCAGTTAAAAAGCTGTGCAGTAAAGGAAGAAAATTACACTTCTCATTTCAAATCACATCTGAACATTTAGTTACAGAGCTACCAGAAATAACAGTACACATAGTAGCAGTGGAATTCTGCATTTAAACACATAATTTTCTGCTAATAGGGGTCTACAAGGAAGTTTCCTATGACATGCAATTAAAAGCAGTTGGCCAGTTTGACTGCTCTTCCAATTAGGAAATTTTACACAAGGTTTACTTCAAAGCCATGTGAAAAACTTCAGTGAATGCCAAAGGAATTCATAAATATTTTCCAGTTTGTTTCTAATGTAAGAATGTATGACTGATTACCTACAATATTGTTGCATCAACATAAGGCATAGGAATTTTCAGTTGATGATAAAATCTGTTAATATTTCTCTAAATCATTGGTTGATTCAGTATTTTACAATAAACAACAAAACTTGATCAAAGAATGATATTGGTAGTTTTAGTTTGTGATATTTCCCTGTGTGTTTGTTCTCTAGTTGAGAAGTTTGTGAAATTCAAACTTTTCTGTTTCCTCTTTAGGTTAATACTCACCTGAAAAGAAGTTTTAATTCTTACTTTGTAAAACAGACATTGAATTTTCTGTGAGTGATTTTGTTTAGGAGCAGAATTATAAACAGCTCTGTTTTAGGGCAAAAGCAGTGAAAATGTTGCTGTACCTCTGTTTTGATTTTTTTTTCAATACAGATAAAAACAGACAAAACCACCCCAATCACCACTAATGCAATCTATGTATTACTTTTGCTGGAGTCTATAGATGTCAAATAATTGTAATCTATTAACATTGTTAATAGATCAGTCTGTGTTTTACTGTTGCACTGACTGAATGCATTTCTGAATTATTCAAGTTAAACTCAAGGTTTTTGTCCCCTCCACTGGTTTTCTTTATAAAGACTCTCATCCTAATGTTTTGGATATAAATACCCCAATTTTAGTATATAAAGTTATTTTTATGCATGACTACATGGCATTACATTTTTAGCAGTTAATAAAAGCTGCATTTTTTGCTGCTGATGTTTTTCTACACTGTAGTCCACAGAAATAATCTCTGTCTCTTAAATTGCAACACAACATTATTCTACCTCATGTAAAGGCTGAGGGCTATCTTAATTCCATGGGAACTCGGTGAGGAGCTCAACATAGGGTCCTCTAAAGTGCAAATAAAAACCTGATTTTTAATGTGGTCACAAAAATTGAAAATCAAAGTATTACATTGTTTTGTGAAACTGAGTAAAGAGTAAAACTATACTTTGTATTACACTAGAAATCAGGTGCCTGAAGAGACAGCAAATAAGCACTGTGCTAATAGGGGTGAAACAGCAATACTTTTATAATTGATATGATTGATTTGTTATTCTCCTATGTACCATGGAAACAGACAGAAGAACATAAGAGTTAGTGCAAGAGACATGGAGATGAAAATTCCCCTTTTTTTCACCAGATTTGAAGAAACGAAACTTCTAATTCGTGTCCACTTTTTTTTTTTTTTGCTTGTTTGTTTTGTTTCTTTTTTTTTTTTTTTTTCCACAGGTAAAAATTCACACTGAGACTGAGATTACTATTTTTTTGATAATATCTCCCAGATGAAGTTTTAACACAGGACCAAAATTAGGGAACAGAGCAGCTTTCTTTGAATTGGTCTGACCCTGTTAACACATTTTTCTGGGATATTAAATGCACACATAAATTACTGGTATAAAATAGCTTAGCATTTCTTCCAGTTTCTGAGTGCAACCATTTTAGTCTGAAATTATATATTATATATTATATCAGGTCTATATAGTATTATTTTATTATATATTATGTATATTATATCAAGTCTATAATCTGAAAGTATAGACCTGTCTTACACAGATAAGAGGAAAATCTCAGTGTGTTTTCCTCACTCTTCAGCAGCAATTGCAGAGAACTGGAGTCAAGACAGAGCTTAATCCCAAGTCCTATAGCATCACCTGCTGTTCATAATATAGAATATATCTATATTATATTATATATCTATATCTATGAATATAATGTTCATAGATATCAAAAAAATAAATTCTGTTTAGTTTAGTAGGGGGGAAAAGCCCATACTTAAGGCCTGTATGAACAGAAGTCTGCATTATTGTGAGGCTGGAGTGCAGAAAGTTTCACACTTTGATAGTCCAGGGTTTTGTAGGCCAGACTTCCAGCCATGGCTTGGGTAAGGCTGATGCACTGTGTAAATAAAAGTTCTTCATCTCTGAGGTGAAGGAACTGTAGTATCTGGTCTGCTCTCTGCCTCCTCTGCCATGTTATTGTGAGGAATGATCACTCTGGGATCTTTCTGTCCACAAACAAGTATTCAGTGGTAGAAGCAGTAGTCTAAGTCTCAAAGTCTTGAGGTGGATTCTACTTGCCATGGCTGACTGTCCTCATGATCTAGATAAAAAGCTTTGTTTCTTTTTGTGTTCTCCTCTCTGTAAAATGTAAAGTAGGCAATGCTTGGACTTGGAAGATCTACAGTTCCAAGCTCCATCATTTACCCGATGCTTAATTTTGGGCACTATCTTGTTCCCCAGTTTCCTACCTATAAGACATGACCAACAGTTTCTACTTTGCTAAGAATAATTCAGCTATGCATTGGCCCTTTGCTAACTCTCTGGAAGATATGACATGTCAAAAAGACTGAGATGCTTAGGTAGCCAGGTGCTGAAGAAATCTATCTGCATTTGATTAAAGAATCTATACAGTTGGATACATTTCAGCTTTGTCACTGCAGAAAGCCCTCCCTACACCCTGGATACATGAAAGGCCCCAGACCACATTGTGTTCAGTAGCAGCTGAGGACAATGAACCCATGAGATGGGTGAGAAAGACCTAACCTAATGAACACTGTTGTATTGCACCACAGAGATTCTGTGAAAAAATGTTAAATGCAATGATTCTTATAACGTAATGAATTAACGTGTGTACTTGAGTAAATTTTCTCTTTTTAAGAGACATGTAGGATAAATTTAGACAAATAAGATATGCTACATTTCTGCTTTCAAAGACATTCTTTGCACTCTGTTACATGAATTGCTGCATTTCACTAGGTTTCATTTCTTCATGGCATATTGACAATGAGATCTTCTCATTAGTATTGCCTGTTCAGTGTTTTTAAAATGACAATAAGAGTCTTTGCATTTATTATTGCTGTTATGCCACTAACTAGTGGTTAAACTACAAAATTAATTATTTTTGCTGGATCCTGCAGGTTAGTATAAAAAGACCTTAATGTTTTTTGTCTGTAGGTGCTACCTGATGTCAGTACTCCATAGTCAACACCCAAAGTTACGATGTCATCCATTTCCATGGATGTCAGCAATCCTGCTATTAGCTACAGTAAGAGATGCTGGAAGCATCTTTGTGTCCCAAAGAATCTGTGAAGTCACTAATATTGCATAATTTTATTTTATGATGGTGCTGGAGGTCAGGTAAATGATGGCAGAACAACATACAGTGTTACTGATTTGAGGAGGTGGGCCCAAGATAACATAAGCTATCAAATATTAGGCCTCTGTAGAGCACTAAAATATTAAAGTAAAAAAAAGATTAATCAATCATACAATCAAGCATCTTAGTTATCTTGGTGATCTCCATTATACTATTACACTTTATTATACTAGCACTATGGTGATCTTTATTATACTATTTCTGAAGTAATATTCTGCTTTCATGAACACTGAAAGTATCAACAAGATTATTTTTTAGCCATGGCTATTTTAGTCAAAGGGGATTCACTTGAAAAGCTTCTTCACAGTGCTTTTTATTAAGGCCAGCTTAGGAAATCCCACAGCTGGGCTGTTTCGGGGTTTTGTGTTGAACCCTTAAATTTTCATCTTAATACTGCATTTGCTACCATACAAATACAGTTATGTAAATCTTTTCTTGGGTCTCCAAGTCCTTCATTGTACACTTGAATTGTCAAAGTCCTTAGCACTCTGTCATTGTCCCATGTCCTCATTTCTTGATTATCCTTAGTGCACTTGTATTACATTGTTAAAACACAGGGCAGTTACTACAGGTATAATGAAGGAGTGTGGAAAAAGAAAAAAAAAATTTAATAATCTTACAGCAAGTATATTTGGGCTCATGACAAACACTATGTATTTTGGGTGTTCTGCTGGGAAAAGGGATCCCTTGAGCAGCGTTGATCCAGGCCACTCTCCTCTGCATGGCAGGCCAGGGATAGGCCCCCGAGGCCAGGACCCTGGGCAATGTAAAGCCACAGAGCTGCCGGTCCCTCCAGGCTACAGGGATGAGCCCCATTTAGATCCTCTGGGGGGATAGAATTCCTGCCATTTGGTGACCTGCAACCAGAGGTCAGCCATTGCCTTAATATCAGTCCAAGTCCATTTTAGCAGGATTTAACCTGAACCATGAAAACACAATTCATTTCTTGCAGCTTCACAGGCTCTCTGGCATTATGTCCATGTACCTATTACGATATTCTAAGTCATTAAAACAATCTTTGTTTCTTAAATGACAGCAGGAGACTTTGATTCTCTCCTTCCACCTGTGAACATAAAAGAACACAAAATAGGCATGATTCTCTTCCTCTACTGAAAATCATGATCTACAGACAATCACTCTTCAGTCATTCCCCACTCTTAATACAGCACTCGTCTTTATACAATCCAGCACCTGATCCCCAGCAGTACAGGATGCAATTTCATATTCCATACAGACTTCTTCCACTCTGCAAGTACACGTGCAGCACACACATATGGCTCACTGGCGTTTTCACATCAGGAATCTTCTCTTTCTTCAGCAGTAATGGGTTCAAGCAAGCTCCTACATCCAAATAACACAAGGCTCTCCTTTTGTCCTCATGAATTTCAACTAGTGTGTGTTGCTTTGAACTTGAATAAAGAAACAGGGAAAACAGAGCCACACACCAGCATACTTAAAACAGACCTGTCCTTTTGCACCTAAAACAAAAAAACTTTATTAGAACCTGTCAGATATAGACAGACAGATTCAGGAGATTACAGCTTCATAGGTCAGTAGGAGGGAGCAGCAGTAATAAAAAAGAGAGATGACCTGTGGTACTCCTGATAGTCGCTGCTATATCAACAGAGGTGCAGGTGTTAGTACCACATCTGGGCAGCTGATACCATTGCTCTGCAGGCACTGCCTGAATGATGAGTGACACCGCCCTAGACAATGCACTGTGGGGCGTATGTGGGGACAAATGTTGCTCCCCATAAAGTCTCCCTCTCACACAGGGCTGTCTTGTCCTTTGTGGTCCAGCAGGGACCTTTTTGCTGCTATAACCCTACATGTAAAAAAACTTGTTACAGCAAACATTATGCAGTCTTACTGATAAGACCAGTCTCTTTCATGCTCAGTTAGAGCATTTTTGTTATGCCAAGAGTTCTGAGAGACACACTGTAATCAAAGAGTCTTGAAGGAAACTTCTCCTTTAATAATGATCTTGCTTTCTTTTTTCTGCTCTCCTACTATAAAAGAAGTGACATTTTTCCTTAATAAGAAGGACTGGAGGCACTGAATACCACAGTATGCTGCTGCTGTTTCAGAGCAAGCTTTGTCTCATTGACAGTTGCTGTCACAAGCATCAATAATTTAAAGCCACAGACACTGTGAAGTTGTAAATAATTTAAAAATGTAATTCATGTCCATTCTTATTGGTGCAGCTCAGTCAGGATCCAAACATTTTTATACCTGTGTTTATACTAAGGAGCAGACACAATAAGCAGCCTGTAGCAGTTCCCTCAAAACAGCTCCTATAATTTTTATTTAGTTAACATTTAAATATTATGTACTTGAGAGTAGAAGCTCTAAGATACCATAGCATATTGAAACAGCAGGTTCTGAAGTTCATTCAGTCAAAGGTTCCCCAGAAGAATGGGAATATTAATAACTCATAGAAAACCCCTTAATAAATACTAATTTTACACACACATGCCAAAAACCCCATAATAAAAGCGAGCAAGAAAAAAAAATAAAGAAAGAAACAAACCAAAACAAACCCCTAAATCTAGAGTTCTCACTGCTTGCCAGAATGTTATACAAAAATATACCAAGTCAAAGGATGATTGAGATGTGCTGCACCCAATAATTCTTCCTCAAAGGAACATTAAAATAAGCAAACCTAAAAAACACCCAAAAAAACCCAACCCACAAACAACAACAATAAAAAATAATTCTCAAGTTACCAGGATCTTGAAAGACCCACACAGGTTTTTTTTCCTCTCCATAGAATTAAGAAATATTGGTTGCAAAGACACTTTGTAAAGTTCTGCTTAAGGAAAACTTCCTGACGAGGACTCTTTTGAACAAATTCAGATTCCTTTCCTGATGTGAAGCATTCATAAATTAGATTCTAATTACTTGTCAGGGTTAAAGTGATGGAGCTGGGCAAGTCTCCTAAGTGACATGTGCCTCAGAACCACAGGCATTACAGTATTATTGAGATTTTTGAGGGGTTACATCTTATTTGTAAAAGGAAACATCAAGAATAAGTGCAGTTACACTCATGAGAATATTCCTGTCACCAATGTAATTTGCATGCATTAATATTTTTGCCCTTACATGTAAAGTTACTGAGTAAGGCTGTTGAACTCATTACTCAGTTACTTTTTTTTTTTTTAATTAAAATTATGGAAGTCTTCTAATGTGAGCCTCGTATAGGGTTTGGGCTTGTTTATTGTTTTGGTTTTTGTTTTTCTTGTCTTTCATTAAAGGAAGAAAAAGTTGTGAATTTGTCTAAATGTTGATGCTATTGCTTTAATTAACTGTCCTGGGGAGTGGGAAACCTTCTCTGGCAGAAAGTCTTTGGTGTATTTCTCTTTAGCAGCAACAGTTAAGTTACTGTGTCTGCAAAAATAAATGTGACTAGCTATGAAAAAGGTAAAACAGTTACAAGGGCACAAGAAATACCTAGTTTCAGAGAGAAATAAAAAATCTTCACATTTTCTAAAGAAGAAAAGAAAATATTCAAGATATTCAATATTCTTTGTTTTCTACAAACTTTTTCCAAGCTCTTTTCATCCCACTTGTTCTCCCAGCACCTTAAGAAGAAAGCTTACTCTTTTCACCAGGAACATCTCAATCCTAAAGCAGAGCTTCCCTAAACCCAATTTAGGAGGGTTTAGTTAGGTGATGGGGATGTTTTTCATCCTGATATAACTGATTGGTTTTCTTACACTTTTTAAGCAATGTTTCCTTGGTTGCTCTTACTGCAATTTAATCTGTTGCCTGGCCTAACCAGGCTGTTGTCATTCTGGCAGAAGTCAGCTATACTTTTAAGCACACAAACATACAGTAAGATTACCATCATCCAACTTCATTTTTTTATCCATTCAGACTTCACTGAAGTAAATGTTCCTAGCTATTTCATTGCTTGTACCTAGACATTTTTGTTCAGTTTATGTGAGCAAATGCAGGTTTACCTCTGAGTTAATAGTCTTGAGCACCTTTAGAGTCATGGAGAAAAAATAGATACAATTTTGAAACTTATATCTGTGTCAAAAATCATGCCTTTAAATTGCCTTATTTATACCCAATATCTGTAAGGGGAGCAAAGTATGACTTCTTCAGATGTGTAAATATCTATACAGAAGAAACATAAGGTTGTATGCTGTAAGCCATATCATACCCCTGCCACTCTGAAAAACATGCAGATCTTCCATGGGGCAGAATAAGAACCGTGCCTTAGATGTGGCCTTCAAACACAGGCAGAGCCCAATATGATTCCCAATGCCACTCATACTTCTAGTTCAGCCAGAGTGAAACTTTGCATAACAAAGTCAAACATGTTTCTACAGCAGATGGACAGCTTGGCTTGCGTCCAGCTTTTTATCCACCAAAACCCCAAGTCCTTCTCATCATAGTTGCTCTCACCAAGTCCTTCTCCTAGTCTGGACTCATGTCTGGGATTGCCCTGAGCCAGGTGTAGCACTTTGCATTTGGATTTGTTGAACTAAATGAAATTCCTATGGGCTCACTTCTCAAGTTCGTCCACATCCCATGGATGGCATCCCATCCCTTCTGTTGTGACGACACTGCTCAGCTTCATGCATCTTAAACTTGTTGAGGGCGCACTCGATCTCACTATTTCATTGATGAAAACATTAAAGAGCACCATCCCAAGACAGAGCCCTGACAGACCACTCACCACTGACCTCTTCCTGGGCATAGAGCCATTGACCCCAACTCTCTGGTTACATCCATCCAGCCAATTCCTTATCCACTGAAAAGTCCATCCATCAAATCCATGCCTCTCCAATTAGGAGATAAGGATGTCTTGTGCCACCATGTCAAAAGCCTTACAGAAATCTTGATAGATGACATCTGTTGGTCTTCTGTTGTTGACTGTTGACATCACTCCATCATAGGATTGCTCCTGACCACCATACTGGTCAGGCAACTTTCCCTAGCATTCACTGGTGCTTCATCCTGTGCCTTTATTACAACTAAAGTCCAACACTCTATGCCTAGAATAGAAACATGCTGCTCTTTAATATTTTCAGTCACTTCTCTGGGTCTTATCTGACTGAAATTTTAAGAAGCAAAGGTGAAAGATAAAAGGACAAAGAGCAGGATCAAGACAGGCAAGTTCAGAGCTGGAGGCATCAGGTTAAGAATCCTGAGAAAAATGGTTGTTTACCTGAGAAACATGAGAAACTTTATCTTCATAGGTAGAGAATGTGCAGTGAAATCCATTATATTTTATGCTTGTTTATGTACTAGAGTAATTTCTCCACTTCCAAAGCTTCAATAAATAACAGTACTTACCTAACAAGAACATTGCTTTTCAGAAAGTTATTTCAAGTAAGTACACAAATATTTATCTTTTTCATACATATTCTGACTATGACACCTACAGGCCAGAGGCGAGCTGTGCAAGAGAGTGAAAGTTATTTTTAGGAGAAAAAAAAATTGTTGCCCACTCCAACACAAGAAAAAATATTTATGATGAAGTATATACCACTCCTGTTATTGAGCTAATAACAGTGCTGAATTCATATGCTTTTATTTCTTTTAATTTGAAGTGGAGTGAACAACTGCTTTCCTAAATCTCTCCAAGGATATCTTTAATAGCATTGCTGTAGATTAGTGAGAAAGAACATTACAAAAGGGTTGTGTAATTCATGAAAAGTATACATTGTTCCATATAAGAAAGCACAGAACATTAAATATAGTGCTTTTCACTAATGGCTATTGAAAAGTTACTGCCTGAAGAGAACTGTGACAGTTTTTATCTTCAAACTGAAAGAGGCCAGGAAAAAAAGTGTTTGCAACAGGGTCAGGGATGCTGTAAATTATGTTTGCCACTGGGTCCCACAAAAACAATGAATTTAAGTTGCCTTGGGCTGGTGAGGCATGGTTCAATCCAGCTGTGATTACAGCTTTGGTAGTGACTCTACAAAATGAAAATTTGTTCAGGAGAACTTGACCATATGGGGATGGAGGCAGTGTCAAAACAGAATAAAAAAATAGAAAAGGCATGATAAAATTTTTATCTGCTGAGGGACAGTCTTTTTTTTTCCCTGTGATCTCCTTAAACATGTCACATTACTGGGGAAACTGCTTGGATAATACATTACATCCAAAATATCAACTTGAGTTAACACCAGTCACTAATATATGGCTCTTTATAATGTACAGTAAAGAGAAAACAGTCTTAATCAGGCATCTGAGCTGCTGCCCAACACTTTTGCTCTTTTTGTTGTGCATGGCAATTATCTGGTGTCTGTTTTCAGGGTTTCCAAATCTCCCAGTCTTTGTTTTTTCCTCCTCTTCTTCCTTCCATAGAACAATTTCTGATTCTTCTTAGGTACCCCTCAATACTTCCCAATGGTAAAAACCATATCCTGGCAGAGAAAATAGGAAGTTTATTTCAATCTACTCTGGGAAAGAAGTGGAGACAGTCAAAATTCTATTATAGTGAGAGACTTCTAACCATGACAGCTATTAATATTGCCATTACCAAAAGACAGATTAAATGATTGGGTATCTTTCACCACCAACTTCATCTACAATTTTCTCTGGTTACTCTGGATTTAATTTGACTTACCAGAAAACAATTTTCCTCTTCTAGTCTACACCAAGTAATTGGTACCACAGCCTCCTTTTATTCACTGTTAAACTTTAACAAATTGCTATATATAGATATAACTAATTCGTGTTTGTATTGTGTCTTTTGAGACAATGGTCTATGGCCTCAAACTCAATTTACTCTAGCTTTCCTTCAGCATCTTTTCCTGAGACTTACAGATTCACAGTTGAAAAAAAATAATTCAGTTAGCTTTAAGACAGAAACAAAGGACTTTTTGAGCTAGTATTTTTGTCTTCCAGGTTTATTAATGTTATTATTTGGTTTTATTCTCACTTTATATATTTATGTAGCTGTGTTAAATATATTTTGAGTTGACTTTGCATGAAGGGCATATCTCTGATTATTATCTGAATTTTGCAAGATTAACAGACTTTTTTGTGTCCATTTCTATGTCTGTACATGGAAGGATTATCATTTCTAGCAAGGTGTCCTTTTGCTGGAAATTTGTCAAAAGATCTTCCAGTATCCTTTGTGGGAAAAATCTTTTTGAGAACATATGACCCAGCTTCTGTTAATAAAACTTCAGTCACTACAGATTGAAAAGGACTACTCCATTATCCAAAATTATGAAAGATTTCTCATGGATTCCAAAATTTTTGTGTGTCTTTCCTATTCCAGGAAGCGATTGGAAAAGGAAGGGGGAGAGGGTGGGATGGAAAGATCAGTATTGCCAGGGGAAACAATACTATAGTGTCAGTGTCCCCTCCTGTAAATGAAGGGGTGAAATTTGTTTCTCATACAAGAAGCCACCTTGCTTCAACCAGTTCTCACCTCAACACTGAGGGCTGAGCCTTGGCCCAGTGGATCTAATACAAATCAGTCCTCTCTTCTGAGGTGGAGAGACTGAAAGAATTGGGCAGATATTGCTTCTTATACAGCTCCTGTATTATGCGTATAATCCAAAGTTAGGTACTTAGGGCTTTTCTGTGTAAATATCTCAGGCAATGAGATTTTAAAGACCTAAGAAGAAGAAAAGAAGTCTTGCTACTAAAAAAAAATCTTAGAAAAAGATCTACTTTAGCTTCTTCCCTAACTTTAAATCCCCAAATTCAACTCTAGGAACACACTAAGATACATATTTTGCTTGAGAATCTTATCCCTAGAGCCAAAATTCAGATCAGTTCAGGTTTTTCTCTTACACTACTGTTTACAATTATAATGTGCTTTCTTTATGCTTAGCAATCAATTGTCTGTGATGTTTAATATTGCTCAGTTTCTTCTTTCACATCTTCATCATACAGACACTCAAATCTGAGATAGAGAAAGAAATTCCTAAGAAATACTATGACAAATGAAGACCATCTGGTAGGCATAAACATAAATGAGATGCAAACCAAAAATCTCATTAAACATTGAATCAATCCAGTACACATGCAAAGTCTCAAAACAACAGAATTATTTTGCAGTGAGTCATGTGTACCAGTGGGGTACTATGCAGAGTGTGATTAATTTTCACAGTCTAATGAATTTCCCCACAAAAAAAAAAAAATAATCAGTCCAAATTTATTTTGCAGTATCAGTCTTAAATTTCATTCATTTATTTACTCTAAAGTACATTTGTTGTGATTTTTATTAATGACACGATACTGGGAAATATGTTTCATAAGCCTAAACATATTCTCATTATTTTAGTTTCAGAATCTGAAAAGTTCCCTGCTTTCTGTTACAGAGTGGGAAAATGCATACAGCAAGAAGACAGTAACATATTAAAGGTAAGGCCACTACTTCTGATCCAGAAAATTGGCCAATTGCCCAACATCAACTGCCCATAAAAACTGGACAGAAGGTTCTTTTTGTTGCAGGCATGAAATGCTACTGAACATTTTAACAGTTCACGCCTTAACATCGAGGACTACCCTGTGTCCAGCACTTGGCTGGGGCACATGGCTTGAAATCCTGCATACTGAGTCAATTGTTCAATCAGGGTCAGCCAAGTTGCACCCAAGGCCCATGTCTCAGTACTATGCCTGGCAGCTTGAAAACAGGGCAGGAGAGGTAGCAAAGGGATGGCTGGACTTTCTGCAAGTGTGCTAAGAGCTAGGGGAAGGGAGAACCTCATATGTAAATAAGGTTCAGCAACCAGCAGCTAATCTGTCAAATAAAGGGTTTATTCTCCCTTTAAAGAATTTTTCTGACTTCCACTCCTGATATTTATTCAAATTATGGACCATCCACTGATCTTCCATTTTCTCTTAATCGGCACAAATAAAAATTTTTAAATCAAGAGTTTAAACCAAAGAAAGCCCATAAAACTCCACTTACAGGTCTACACAGAAAAAACAAAAGCAAAAACAAAAACCACAAAACCAAAAACAAAACAAAAATGAACCTCTCCAGGGGAATGGATTTCATTTCAGGAGCATGCCAAATTACAGAAAATTTTAAATTATTTATTGATATTTAATGAATGAGTGACACACACTATTACATAATTTAGTAGCAGAGAGTTCTTTTGCCTGACTTTAGATTCTGTAGATAGTACCTCTACTTTTCTCTCCCCCCCCCCACCCCGCCCCCCCCAAATACTTAGGAAATGTCCACTGAAGGAGTAGAAACAGAACATCTATGATTTCCCTCATTTTCTTAATTGGGTTCAGCTACTTTGAATCTACTGAGTTCTAGCCACATGGCAACATGGGATCCAAGCCCTCAGTGGTTCTTGAGACTCTTTCCTCGCAGCTAGTGGTAATGTGGGGCATTAGGTCTTTTCTAAGTTCTCAGCTACAGAAGTCCCAATGAATGTTTCATCTTACAAATAGTTCTCTCACCATGCTCTATAGCATCTGTCAAAGCCACATCATGCACATAGCATCTGCTGTGAAAGCCTCCTAGCTTTTCCCAGGCTTTTGATGCATTTTAGAAATGTGATAAACTGTAAGTGTGGAATAAATTACCAGTTTCTTAGTGTTCATGCTAGAGTTCATAAGTGTCTAATTCGACAATACCATCTCTACCTCAGCTGAGCTCTAAGGCTTCGTGGTCCTCACAATTACTATCTTACAAATATCAAGGAGCACTAAAGAAGAGGATGTGTCCTGTGAACAGGAGAGAGATGCAAAAATGCCAGGTTTTGGGGGTCCATTTTCCCACACAGTCTGCACTATGCTAAAAAGAACATTCAGTTGTGTATTCACTATTAAAAAATACCATCTGTACCACAGGAAAATATTACCACATCCTTCTCCTAACACTTTTCCCCATAAAATTGCATTTATCTGGTGGCTCCATTCCATGTTCTGTGCCCTCCCATATAATTAATTGTATCCCTACACATAATATTTGCTTTTATTTCCCCACGTGAAGCGAGATTTTTCCCTCTTTCTCTCTTTATGTTATGCCACATCAGGTCTTCTGTACTAATTCCAGACACTCTTTGGTCCCCATTCTTATGGAAGGATCAATGGGTACCAGTGGCCCTTCATCACTTTCAGTTTCCCAATCTCTGGTTAGAGCTCATTGCATGATTCTTGCAAATGATTCATTACATGAATTCTTATCCTTTAGTACTAAAATAAATTATTCATGTTCTTTACAAAAAGAGCATTTTTATTGCTGCTGATTAAATAATATGCCAAAAATATATAGTCTGCAATATATTTTGCCCATCAATCATTCCATGAATTATTAAGAAATACTTGTATTAGGATGTCTCTGGAACTGGTTCTTTTGAGTCAGAGAGATAGATAAATATCCTCTTAACATAGAATCTTGAACTGGGAGATGTGGGAGGTGGTGTTGGCTCCTTGCTATAGGTATTATTGGAAATACCTAAGAGCTAAAAAAAAAAAAAATACGCTTTTCTTGTAATTACAGGGTGATTTCTTCTTTCCCCTTCCTTTCAGAGAGGGAAGGCACTGCAGGTCAGTAATGAATTTGTTGTACACTGAATCCAGACTGAATCTCCAGGAGAGGGAGACAATGAATAGGCCAGTAGAAAGGATTGAATGCTGATGTCAATTAGACTGAAACCATGAAATAAATGAGGGGCTTCAGTAGTTGTTCTTCATAGCCACTTCAGTTTAGTATGCAAGGCAATGCTTCTGTTTTATTGCAATAGTAAATTTCAGAGCCCAGAGAAAGAGAGAATATTGGCGTTTCAATCAGGGCAGCTTCACACACATGCAGCCCACTCAACTCAGTGTTGAAAGCTTTATGAAGGCAAGCCTGTAGGATATCCAAGAGATTACTTACAAGATTCTAAAGGATGGATTTTTACAAAATCCTTATAACACTGCCTGGTGCCCTTGTTGAAGTGAATTTGAAATACACTCGTGAGCTCCTCAGAGTCTGCAGACAATACTCGTAAGTATCAGTGTGTACATGCCTACCTACATTTAATACAACAAAGAGACAAATGCTTGTTTCAAATACAGTGATAAGGTGTCAATATTTGAGATTTTTTTTTTTAATCTATGGTGTTTGTAAGGGCTAATAATAATTTTCATTACCCCATCAATCAATCAGGAAGCGAGCTTTGTCTCTGTTGTTTTAGCTTCTGAAAGGAAGCTGGAAGCATTACACAGGAATATGGCAGTAGCAACCACAAACAAGACAAAGTTTTATGGTCTCAAGGAATCACAGACTACACCATCTTATGTGTTAATATATTCTGAGGACCTACTTGAGAAGCTAATATTGCATGAGGAGACAATGTAAGCCTCAGCACTATATACTCCTTCATGCTAGAAAAAAAAAGGAAACTCTTCCACCTGTGCTAAAATGATTCTCAGAGGACATGAAGATTTTCCTTGACCAAATTATTAAATAACAATCTCTTTAATAAACTGTAAATTACTTTGCCAAACATTGTGATAAAGGGTGCTCCTCAAAAGAATCCGATAATACACACAAAAGATTTTTAATTAGTCACTTAATTCAGAAAAATATTCTAAATGTGAAATTTTTATAGAGTCCTGGGAACAGGACTGACAGTTAATTTAAGTTTATACCATGTTTATAAATAACAAGAATGGACTTTGATATTAATATTCCACAAAAAGGTAATATTTATAAACCTAACAATATACAATGTGATCAGTTTGCAACTGCTACATAATTAAAATTATAGCACAGTTCCCATTTTTCACCTGAGTTATGTATCTGAACAAAGCTTCTTCAAGTAATTGATGCCTGTAAGTGAGTTAGAAAGAGAAATTACTGGAATCTGGGTGAAGGAAGAAATAAAATTAAGTAACCCATTTCTTCAGAGAGCTTTTTGTCATCTCTGAGCACAAATTGCCTCAAATCAGTTTCCCTTATATTTCATCTACTGTAATTTGGAGTTCCTGACATGTTAGAATGGAATTTGATTCCTTACCTTCACATGGTGCTGAATTCATTCTGGTTATTCTGGTTTTGCTTATGTAATTGTTGCATTATTTGTAAAATTGTTTAATTGCAATTAGTCAGCTGATGCACTGAGTGAGTAGTAAAATACAATCCAGTTTTGCAGATGTAACCTCATTTATTTCACAAAAAGCAAGTATAGATCATAACTCTTTTTTCTAGTTCTTTGAAGAACTTTGAAGCTCTTTATTGCTATTTAAAAATATAAGCCGAGCCTGCATGGCGTGCCTCACTGAGCCACTCATTGCTGCTTTTGGATGAGCAGAAAAAGCAGCTTCAGGCTTTGAATGTATCTCACATTTACTCTAAAGTTGGGCCTGAGCTTGCAACATGAGCACTGACATTCAGTTTTCTTAAAGAACAAGCAAGTCTTCCTCTGCAGAAGATTTGATCAGAAAGTTCACCTTCTCTGTGATTCTGCACACACTGAGAACTGTGTTACTCTGAGTGTAAACCCACAGAAATCAGTAACTACCTCACTAGCCTCAGTGTATTTCTCGCCTCAACTACATTTTCTCAGTGTAAGTCGGGGGGACAGAAACTGACTACAACAATTCAATGAAAAAAAGTACCTAATGTAACTTGTTTACCTGGCAGTTGATTGTTGGCTCAAATTAACTGCACTTGTTTGTTCCTGAGAAAGATACTGTGGCAAAGTTTGGGCAGATAACTGCATGTAAATTTACATAGTGAAGTCCTGTGAAATAAATCTGGAGTAGATGTGAGAAACCTTGCTCAGTCTCTTCCAGATTAGCGAGTAATGCTCAAGACATGTCCATGGAACATTTAATCTTGTTTAAATGACAAAGACCCTGTCCATTTGGCTGCATGGCACCTGCACTTGCTCTTCAAGATAGTGCCTTCCGCTGACACCAATGGTAATTGTAAAAGAGGAGCACTGTACTCACAGATCTGAGAAAATAACCCATGGAAGTGATAAAATCCCACTCAAGGGAAGGCAGGAGAATAAATCCCTATTTAGCTACTATCTGAATGCTATCACCTTCAGGTAGGTGAGCATAACTCAGAGCCAGAAGCATACTTGCTCTTCCAGCACTGGTTAAGAGGATAGGACTAAGAATGGGAGAAGAAAAGGACCTAAGAGAAGGGGAAGTCACTGCCCAATTGCCCTGCCAGTGATGGTGCAGTAATATCAAACACGTCATTTGCTGTGGCAGCAGTTTTAAGGTAAAAATGGGCAAAAGGGGCATAAACATTTTTCCATGCCCAGCATTATACTGTCCTGGACAACTGTTTTTGGCTCAGCTAGCAGGGCCATCATCTGGGACCTTGGGTAGCCATTTACAGGTGACAGTGGCTCTGCAAGAGACTGTAGCTCCCTGTAGAAGGGAGTCCCAAGAGGCCCAGCAATGCCAGCTCACTTTCTTCCTTAGCTGAGATATAAGTTGCCCAGCAGCCTTTGTTCAAGCACAGTCGGCCAGCCAATTATATGCTGTAGATGTGGCATACATGCTGTTCTGGAGTTGTTCACAATCCACATGCAACTCAAAAGCCACCATTTAACCACCCTTGTCATAACCTCAACCTTTCTGAAACTGTGCATTGCCACTGAAACAATTGTTTTCTCCTGGTTTCAGGTGCCAAGAAAATCAGTGCACTCCACAAGTTTTATGACTTCTAGCAGTTCTATTCACTTCAGACAATTGGATCAGCATTGTACAGCTGCTATTCCTGCAGTTTGTCAACATTTGCCTGAGTTTATACAAGTGATAACAGAGAGAGCAATTTGTCTCTGCCAAAAGAAAAGAGCTGGCATTTCTCTCCTGTGGAAGAAATGAAGTGTGACAAAAATTCTGCATAATTTGAATAGAGATACAATTCACTGGGGAAATCCATAAGCGGAATACAGCATTCTCCTTGGACCAATTTCATTTACAGTAAACATTTGCATATTATGATCAAGTATTATACAAACAAAAAAGGCAGATCTGCATTAAAAAAAAAAATCTTACTTAAGGATATCTGAGTCAGAAAGCTTTGGAGTCCTGATTTATTATGATCCAAACACAGTGAGACTCATATCTAGTATTACAATTTCAGTAGACACATGATTCAGTTACACTACTAAAATGGAGAACTTATTTCATTTTCTTGCCCTCACTGACATAACCTTTTTCTGTTCATGGGGAATTTCACACTGTAAAAAGCTCATTGTCAACAGACTGAAGACAATTAGGAATATTCCTTCCTTGTTTCTCTGTTGTGTATTCTAAAAATAATAATGTAGTCCCATACTACACTCTGTTCTGTCAACACTAATTTTGAGCTGCAATGTGTATACAGCTCATTTCTATCTCAGTTATATTATCTTTTTTGTAGTGTTAGAGTTGTTATAAAACTCCAGAATTAAAATATGGGTTACTTCTAGGGACAACAAATTTTTCTTATTTGAGGAGCAAACTAAGGAAAATGACAGAAGAGAATTGTTTTGGTGCTAATAAAGTGTACTTTTTGCTCTGCTTAGTATGCTGCAGTGCAGAGTACAGTTTTCCAGACTGCAAGCCCTGAGGACATTCAAAGAAAGTCTGGGGAAAGCACAGGAGACAAAAATACTCCTTTGCTTAGCCACTTCCACTTACAATTGAGCTTAAGCACAACTGCTGGCAGTTCATGAAATAGACAGGAAAGGTTTCTTTGTGAGGATCTGAAATGGTAATGATTCTGCAAATAAGAAAACTGTCCTGCTGTAATATTTAACTATCAAAATTCTGTTGCTTTGGTTATACTGGTGAAGGAAGAGGTAGAAAAAGTATCCTTTCCCTTGAAAATACTTGTGTAAGAAGTAATGGCAAAAGAGCTACTAAGACTCCTGTGGTGCTTGGAAGTGAATGTTAGACATTTACCTTTGATACATTCTTTTCCATATTCTTCCATTTTCTTCTCACATTAAATGTGACATTTTGACCCAAAGAGTTGTTGTTGCAATATTATTGTATGCTATTATAGAAGAGAGAAGTGATTTCACAAAAGCAGAGAAGTAATTCAGATGTATTAGTTACTTTCATCAGAAGAGGGTGACAAGGTTTCACTAGTAAATTGTATTAATGCCCTGCATGAGAGCTATTACAGGAAAATACAGAAGTGTAGGTTTACTACCATGCCGTGGTAACACTCATTGATCCTAGAAGTTTATTTTAACCCCCTTCTTCAATTTAGGGGCATTATAGTCTCCTATGCTGTGAGCTGCAATATTTAAAACCTCATTAAGCCTATGACCCTGCATTTAACCTGTTTGCTCACTGTTTCCTTCTCTGTGGTAGCAAAGTATTTATGTGCTGTAGGTCACTGTATTATTACTGAAATTCAGCCAACAGTGCACAACCCCACCACCCCCATGCATGGAGAAAAGATGCACAGATCCAAGACCAGGACAGAGACATGTGAGTATGTCTTTCTTGATGCTGTTGTAAGCAGTCCTACCAATGCCCTCTTATCATGATATTAATGGAAAAGAGCCTAGAATTTGACAAGGCAGTAGAGCCAGATAGCTGGAAAAGACTACAGACCTGACCATAGAATGGGAGAGACTTATGGCTTAAGGCTCTTCAGAAACATTGTGTAATGTTTGGTGACAATGCATATACCATCTTTATTAAATATCAACATCTTCCATTCTCCTCACATTTTGATGGCTTGCTCTTTTTCATTATGTTTTTATCTTGTTTACTATAGAAGACAAGTAAACATTTAAATGCTTAAATTATTTAAATGTTGGTGAAATTTATCCAAATACCACTTAAGAGCTGTGATTTCTTAAAAGAATTATATTACTCCCAAAGTTGGAGTCAATGAAACATGGCTCTGTCAGTCTACAAGCAGTGCATGACTGAAGAACAATTTACAGTGTAAATAGTCCTCTGCCTGGGTCTTTTCACAAGGCTTTATTCAATTCTGCCAGAGACAAGAGCACACAGCAACAGAAATTGCTGTAGTGAGAATGAAAGGAACCTGCCCCACAGTGTGGCCCATGTACAAGTCCTGGCCAAGATAATCAACCACCCTTCAAAAAAGCTTGAATTCTTGAGGCGTCTGCATTATGACAAAATCTATTGGATGCTCCCACCCATTTCTGTTTGAGAGACAAAGCTGTATAATAATGATCTGAATAGGAGCAATGATTTATCTGAAGTATTATATGCAGTAAAAATGGTGCAAAGGTGCAAAAACCACCCTATGACAATATGCTAATATGGTTCACTTTTGGGGATCACTCGTGGCTGATTGCTTAATGCCAAACCTTACTGCTAAGATGAAGCTGGCAGAATTCCTGTGTAATGATCTGAAATCTCTTGTTACTACTAAGCTCTGGCTGTGTACTGACCCCTCTAGAAGCTCTCCCAGCACACAAGGAAAGCAGGAAGTAACTGCTGAGATGTGCATGTTCATGTTCCAGAAGTACCTTTGGTACATCAGATACCCTAAGCCTAAAATTAGCCCAATTTTAAACTTAGATGTGGCACTGGCAAACTTTACAATGGGTCACAAGTCAACTACTTTGCTTTTCACAATTTCAGGCAACTTTATTGTGCAAAAATATCAGAACTGGCTTCTAGCCGGTGAAATATCGCTCTCCTGTTTTGATCTTCTCTTATATATCTTGCCAGGGTCACCATAATACACAGACACTGTCCCTTTTAGAACACACATAAGTGTGGAAAACATCCACACCCCGAGACATTGCACCTCACCCTCAATCCCAGCACTCCTGTCCAGGCCACCATCAACATAGAATCAATTGTCTTCAAGTTGCAACTGTACTTCATATCCCAACAATGTTGCTCTATGTATACAATGATTCACCTAACTACCCAGCCACAACTAATAACAAAGATTTTTTTTTTCCCTCACAATCATAAAGACTCATTCTTAAACATCTGTGTGGGATGATCAACTTTGTTAAATTTAAGACATTTAAACTGATAGTGTGAATCTGGGAAACTCATATCTTCCCTGAGCCACGATCTGTGTATCTTTTCCAGAAGAGCAAGAGGCTGATGAGACAGAGCAGAAGATCATAGGCAAACGGTTAACCCAAGTTTAATAGTGCTGTTGCCAGATGAAGAATTGTTTCCACCTGGTGAATTTTTGCTAAGTGTCAATGTGACCAGTTAAAGTTTTTGTTGCCAGAAGGGATTTATAGATTTATAGTTATGTTGTACCCCCTCATGTGGTTATCAAGGGACAGCTAGAATTGGGACATCTGGGAGGGCTGGCTTGTCACTATGGCGACATCTGACCTCCAATCAGGATTTGAGGAAGATATCTCCACCACTGGACTGTGAAGCAGGGGTTGATGGACAGAACTTTAGGAGGGGTTAAAGGGTTAAAAAGAAAAAACCCTCCATTGTAAGGGGAGAACATAGCAGAGAAAATATTTTGCTCCCAGCGCCATAACCTTTTTTCTTTATTCAGTTATCTGTTGTGTTTTTGATAAGGTTTAACAAACCTTCCTAAACTATGAAAAGTGAGTAGCTATTTCTCACAGTGGGCCAGGAAATCAGCAATCATTGACATGTGTAGTAACTGCTGAGGAACAGATAGGCAGTTGTGGCCATCCAGAAGCACCAGTGTCATTTTGACACCTGACACGTGAATTTCTAGACGGATTTGGTTACTTGGCTACTCCTGCCTCAGCATTCAACCATCAGCGAGCATCCAAGACGGGCCAGAAGCAGGAGGACAGGCTGTGTGCAGAGCAGAAGGGCTGGGGGAACGGGGGTGCAGCGGCTGCACAGTTTGCAGCGCACACTCGTGTGTCTCCTGGTACCTGCAGAGCTCAGACAGGCCCTGCTGCTGTCCGTGCAGCGTCCCAAGCCCCGCTGTAAGGAATGTCACCAGCCACCCCTGGGACAGGAAACGGGACACCCGACACGTGTGAGTGGCTGTGGGGAGTGTGGTCCCACAGGGAATTGGGGAATCGGGGAATCGGGGAATCGGCCTCTCGGATGGTCCGGCCGCCAGGGACCCGCAGGGCACTCAGCACACAGCGCGTTCACTGAACAGTCTCTGGCAATCTGGAGAAGCAGGCAGCTTGAATTCAAGCTTGATGCATTGTGTGTTCATGAAGATTAATCAGCTTTAAACTTATGCTCATAAGCCAAATGCAGTATGCACCAACACTGTTGTACTTATGTTTCATTTATGTCAACAGGATATTCCTGTTTTCTCTAGTCAAAGTCAGCAATGAAACACTTGACTCCTGCTGGCATCTTTCATATTAAAAAGGATTTCTCTTTGTACTACCTGGGTCTTATACAGGATAGCTTAAGGGCATGCTTCACATAAAGTGCTTGACGATTCTGAAGTCAACAAGGCAGATTTTTTTTCCTAAAGTCCACCGTTTATAACTGAAAAGACGATGAAACCTTCGTGCCCCGAGGAATCCGTTAACCCTAAGGTTAACGTGTCCTGCGGTCACTGTGGGAGGCCGAGGCAGCCACATGCCGCTCCCACCTGAGAACGCGGGAGGTGATGATGAATAAGGGCATCCCGACTGCGGCAGCAGCTCCCGCCCCGTTGCTGCCCGGCGGCCCCAGGGCAAGGCAGGGCAGGGCAGGGCCGGGCCGGGCCGGGCCGGGCCGGGCAGGGCAAGGCAGGGCAGAGCAGGGCCGGGCAGGGCCGAGCAGGGCAGGACCGGGCCGAGCCACTGGAGGGAGCTGCGCCCTCAGTCAAGATGGCGCCTCCAGTGTCTCCGACGGGCTCTGACGTCATGGCTGTCGCTGCGTAATTACTTCCGCCGGCGTCCGTGTGCCCTCAGTGAAGATGGCCGAGTGCCGGCGGCTGCGCTGAGGGTCAGTGTGCGGGGCCGGGCTGGCGGCGGTGGCCGTGCGAGCAGCGCGGAAAGGCGAGGCGCGGGGAGGCAGCGTCTGAGGCCGGGCGGGGCAGAAGGAACACTCCCCGGCCCGCGGCATCTTTTGGCCAGCTGGGCACAGGCGCGGCCGTGAAATGGCGGCCGGGCCCGGCCCTGCCTGCGGCCCGGGCCGGCTGTGGGGCTGGGCCATGCCCCGCTTGCCCACCGCAGGCTGCAGGACCGCAGCCGGTTGTGTCCCAGAGCCCTGGGTTCTCCGAGAGCCGCCGCTGTCTCCGCAAGGAGGTGTCGGTGTGCTCTAACAATTTAGAGGCAAATGAATTAGTTGTGAGACGCTTCTCAAAGTTTTCGCCACAGGAAAAGATGAAATAACCCAAAAAACTGTCCTTTCCACTACAGCAGCACTTGCTAATTCTTTATTCAAAATAGAAAGGACTGCTTCTGTTTTATGAGATAGCTAAGTGTTTGGCATAATCAGAAAACTGTAAATCAAAGGTGAAGGTACTTCCCAGTTATTAACTCTGCAAGTATTAAGCTGCATGTAGTAAATTGTGTACACGGTACAAATACACAAAGTTGTGTGTATGCATACAGCTTGTTTTAGGGCACCACGTGGTGGCTGTGTGGGACTGTTTGTCAGCCGCTGTTGGAAGCAAGTCATAAAAGTTGTTTCTGCCAGCTGTCCTTGTACTGGCAGTGTTCATAAATGCTGTGTTGGCATCCATATGTGTGAGATATATTAGGGCTCTCATAAGTTGCCCTAATATATCTCCGAAGTTACTTTACAAACTATGATCTGACTTCCTTGCCTTGACAGATGCACCCCAGTGGCACACAGCACCGAGTTCCCATGTACAGCTTGAATAATCAGCTCCATACCTGGCTTCTCTTCAGAGCTCACAGTTTTTTGCCAACTTCTAATCTGACACTTCACCAGAGGCACTTTTGAGAGTTTCCAAGTGGTTTTTTACCACATAAACAGGAGTCGTAGTTCACTGCTATTATGTCCTGGGTACAAGTAGCAGTCAGCCAATCCAGTGAGGATATATTTGATGAAGATGCAGATGAAATGTATCTACTACAGAAGGAATGGAACAGCACTATGAAAAAGAGATTGAAGGTATTTTTGTAAAAATTACTTAATATACTTTTTAGCATTTTAGATTTACTGACATTTAACTCGATATACATGTGAATGACTTAAAGAGAAAAATAAAACTAGCTGCTTAAAAGTTATTGTGGTGTACTTTCTGCTGAATATCAGGAAAATATGGCAGAAATGTACATAAACACTACTTAGCAGTCACCAGAGCAAAGTACTGTTTTGGCTAAAGACACTGACTCCTTCTGCACAGCCATGTGCATTTATAAAAGGCAGTGCTGAATTGTGATGCCAGCTACTTGCTTTGTACTTGTAGGTATAGCCTATTGAATGTAGGGCAACAGAGCTGAACAGTGCTAATGAAGAAATGGGAGACGTTTGGGGTTTTGAGTAGAGTTGCTCATCAGTCACAATGTAAGATGTGTGACTGCACGTGCAATCACACTTGGGCATTGTGGTCTGTGTAGGTCTTTGGTTGATATATTCTCCAAGTGAAATACCCACTTTGTGAAAGCTGCTTTGCACAGCCCTTGCCTCTGCAGTTCTGCAGGGAACAAAGCAAGTTCACAAACAGGTGAGTTTGGCAGATCCTGTGTCATTCAGAGTGGGGCTCTGCTCTCAGTTGAGCAGCGTTTGGCTGAAGAACATGGATGGAAACGCTTGTGTAGGCAGTAGATGAGGAATGGTATTACAGCAGACCCAGTGGAGTTTCCTTCATCTGAGTTCCATGAAAAGACTGGTTTTCTTAAGGAACTGTTTAGTGTTCTTACAGAAATCCCTCTGGTATTTTTGAGTAGATACTGCAAAATCATGAAGTGTTATTGAAGTTAAGACTTGTGTGTTGGACAGAATAAATTTTTGTGTTCCAGACCGCTTTTCTAGCACGGCCACCATGAGCAAATAGGAGTTTTCACTTTTGTAGCTTGTAATTTTGATATGAAAAAAAGTTAAGAATTATTCTATTAATCTTGTAATGTTGTTATAATATAAAGAAAGTAATTTGCATTACAATCATTAGCTGTTTACTTAGAGAAAGCAGTCCCCATGTTAAGTGTATTTATATATGACTCAGTCAATCACCAATCACTGTCTCTTTTTCTGGTATAGCTCTTGGATGGAGTGAGGTCCAGCAAATAAAGGAGCAATGCTCAGCAGTTAATTTTGTGAAAATAAATGGATTCCATGTAGATGGATTACAGATAGAAGAGTACCTCTGCTAAAGGGGAAGATTGGCAGCCTGCATATCTTTTTAGATAGAAGTACCACATACACTTCTTTTTTCTAAGTCCGTTTCTCACAAAGCAGTTGGTAATCATTAAAAGCAAGCATGGAGGTTTTTTTTGATTTTTCTAAAAGAAGTTTCCCTCTTTTCTCACTTTCTGGGAATCCTTTTGGGAAAAGTAAAAAACTGCATCTTACAGGTCAGTAAATCATAGTATACTGCAACAAGCATCTTTTGGTTTGGCAGTGGGGGTGTAGCGGTGAAGGATGTTCAGATATAGAAGCTGTAACTTAAGACATGTGATACCTGTTTAAACTTTTCTATTATTATTGTTATGTATTTGTTGGAGATCCACTTTGTCATGTTGTGACATTGAGCAACCTTTTTCACTGCTTTTGTTACAGGAAGGCTATAGGGATGGAGTTGAGGCTGGGAAAGAACTTGCACTCCAGACAGGCTTTAATCAAGGTTACAGACACGGTGCCGAGCTGATGATTACATGTGGCCAGTTCAAAGGAACCCTGAAGTAGGTTACAAACTCCTTAAGGTCAAGTGTATGTGGAGGGTGTGTAACAGGGTAACACACATACAGGCTTTTGTTTGTTTTAATTAAAAAACAAAACCAACCAACCAAAACAAACAAACAAAAAACCCAAACCAAAAAAACCTGTCCGAAATGAGCAACCTGAGAATTCCCACATCTTGAGAACAGGGAATGCCTACCTGGGTGTAGAAGTACAATTTCTAAAAATTCTCTTTCAATTATTCTTCCAAAATTGTCTGAATCTATGTATTTAAGCTTAATATTTAGTTCTAGTGCCTGAATTTTCCATAAATCATGAATTATACATAAATGTATTTATGATGCATAGGTATCTTGTCACATTGCTGTCTATCTATCTCCACTAAGCGGAGATCTACGTAGATAAATATAATCACTTTTGTTGTTGTTCACTTTTCAGTGCTCTGTTATCCTGGTGTCATTTTAATGGACATGATTCTGCTCTAAGTATGATAAATAATCTTCTTGATGTGGTTGGAAAGCATGAAGATGATGTGCTTAAGTACCTGAATTCTACTGAAGAACAGCCACATCTTGGACACATTTTAGACTCAGTTCAGGACATGGACCTTAATCACACAGCTGGGACAGAGTACAGGGAAGGTAAAGATGGAAAACACAACGACTGTGGCGGCAGCTCCGGTGAAAACATTTGTAGGAATAATGGTGAGGTTGGTTCCTTGCAGTCTGAGTGCAGCAAGGCAAACCTCTGCACAGATCCTGAAAAGTCAACCCTTGCTTGGGTTAAAATGCAGACTGTTTGGTTAGTAGAGCAACTGGGCTTATCACTGGATGTACTCCATCATGTCCAGCGACTGGAACATTAGTTTTTCTGTCTCATGGTACTTCAAACTAAGATTGTGGATTTTGATTCTTTGTTTGTGGGCCATGTACAGGCTGATGCATCACTTTTGCTTTAGGAAAATCTAATTGGGATGCTTTATAGTAGAAGTCATTTTTGTAAATCCTCGCCATGATTTGGGCTCTGGGCAAAACCCTTCACTTTCAACCTTAAAGGTAACATTCACAGAAAGGGGCAATGACTTTAAAGCTTTACAAAGAGTTACTAAACATGTTTCTGGTTTGTGTCAGGAGGTCCCATTTCACCCTCATTTTTTTCTTGGCAGTAGCTTGGAAATGAAGTGGGTCCATTAAATAGCCCCTCTAAATTGGTCCCCTGCAATATCAAAAGAATAACTGCTCAGTGCTGTGGAAATGCTCAGTGTTTTTGGGGAATAAGCTGGTGTTGAGGATATGCTGTGTGCAAAACAGAACATGTAATGCTGCTGATTCCTAGAGTGCTGTGACTCTGTAGTCACTTTTTGTCAAATTCCATGTGTTATCTTTTCTACCCATGATGCAATGCACTTTCGTGGTTAAAAGCTATTTTTCCCTCCTTGTATAGTTATATTTGTCACTTTTGCTGAAAACATACCATTTTCCTCAAATACAGAATTGCTGCCAATTCACTGTTTTACTTGTACACATCTACTCTTACCATGTCAGACCACACTAAACATGCTTCCAGTCTAATGAACATCCTTTTGTTATTTTTGTATTTATTTTGTCAGTCCATCTAGCCTGAACTCTTTCCTGCATTCCAATAATGTTTTTCTCAAACTCTTCAAGGAAGCCAAGCTTATTCACTACCTCTTAGAAACACATCAGCCACACATGCCTATTTCTGATAATTTTGTATTTCTGTAACTATTCTATATTTGACTTGCTTTCCCATTGCTTCCCTTCACTGTAGCTGTAAATTGCTCTGTTCAGGAAGTTTTTTCTTTGTAAATGCCTCTGTTTTACATTAATTAAACTGATTTGTAGTAAGTTCCCAGCTTACTTGTTGGAAGTTTCCTGTAACTCATTCATTTTGCAGACAAAGGAAGTCCAGACCTAGGCAAAGTAAGATTTTGAATAGTAAACTGTAATTGAAAAAAAAAACCCATACTAAACCATTTCATACTTAAAGGCAGAAAAAATCTAAGGCAAAAATTCCTTGTTTTTCAGAGCCTGAGTTTATACAACATTCTTACTAAAGACTCCATTACCCTGTCAGAGTTGACAGACTGTAATTTTGGTTTCCTTTCTGTACCACTTCTCCTTTAGGGGTAAGCAGAACTGCAGTTCAGGGTCTTAGATTGAATGCATTTATGAAATAGTGGACAAAGAGGGGTGTGTGCATTAAGTGTGTATATACAAAAATCATTCAAGTAACTTTTTTCAATTTATTTAGCATAATATTGACAGTGATAAACATTACTTTTCTTCAAATGCCTGCATTGTGTTATAGACTGTATCATGTAAAACACAGATTTTTTTCCATATTCTGGTAGAAAATGGTGCAGACAGTGTTAGAATGTATATATAATTTTCCTAACTAATTTTTAATTAGTTGCTTTAACTAATTGTAAGCAGTGTCCACTTTTAGCCAACAACAATTAAGTTTCTTCACAGACCTACTTTGATCATTAAATCACTGAAACTTTGAGTTTGTTAAAACTAAGCCTGACTGTCTTCAATGAAGAAAGCAAAGGAATTTGAAGATTGGGCATCTGGGATCTTAAATTTATGGCCCTTCAAGGACATTAGAGTAACCAGAAGATATGGAGGAGATTAAGGCCTGGAAAGTTGGAGAAAAAGATAAAAGAAGGAATAAAGGATGTGGACCAGATTAGCATGAAGAGAAAGAAATAAATAACTAATAGGGGGTAGAATACTAATTAATGAAGAGAATTGTGTAAATTAAACCAATGAACATTAATGTCTTTGTTCGCAAAAAATGCATAAATAAGCAAAAAATTTTGTATTGGGATCAGCATTGAGGCTGGAACTTTGTCAGGAACACCTATCTCTTGACCAAGAATAAAGTAATACCTTAACCTCTAACAATAAAAAAGACAGTGTTAGAGGAAATCTTGTTTACCACTACGATTTTTTAGGTTTTCAGTAACGAGACAAAATAAAGGTTAATAGAACAGTGTTAGACTTTACAGATTTGGATGTTTTAAAATGCAGATTCAAGGGAGTTACTTTCCCATATTTAAAAGTCTGCAAAGAGGAGATACCGTGTGCAAATTACTAAGTAGGCTTCATTTTTGCTTATAAAACCATCAGGTTTTTTGTCTGTTACATCAGCTTCTATACTAGCTATGGAATTACTTTCCTCCACAAGGTTTCAGTGTATAGTGAGGGGTTACTTTTTTTCTATGTTATCACCCAGAGTTTCCAGTTTGGCTGTAGAGAGATTTTCTTCTGTACTCTCTGTATCATTTGGCTTATCTTTCACTGCCCAGTCTTGCTGACCAGCACCAGAAAGGCTTTCTTTGAGACTGTCAGAATCTGTAGTTTGCTCCAGTTGTGGTCCAGGTTGTTCTGTGTCCTTATGTTGTGTTTCACTGTCAGCTTTCACCTTGGCAGCGTTCCTGAAAACGGCTCTCATGACAACTGGTACTGACATGCAACTGAAAAAGGAAATGACACATTAGTCACTACTACAGACATCCTACAATGTTCATTAAAGTACTTCTGTTTTTTAAACTGTGGCTGACACCTGAATGAAAACCAGCATTAACTCCTTTCTGGTTTTGTCTTCTACAACCTGGTGTTACTTTGTAACCATAATACAAACTACATGTGCTGTACCAGAAATATATGTTGACACACTGAAATTTAGTGCTGAGTCTTTGAAGTTAGGTGTGCACAGAAGCTTTGACTGAAATAGTGGGAGGTCTTTCAGTCTGGTCAATCTGGTCAACAAAAAAAGTCATAAGGGTACTTCTAGTGAAAACCAAAACTAAGGATATTGAAATATAGTAATTCTTCTTGAGTTTTGTAATTGTAACCTTCATGTTTTGTGTAACACAGGTACAGAAGGTGTCTTTTCTAAAACACTGTCTATACTGGAGGAGTTTTTCTCCCACTCTTAACCTGGTTTCAAAAATAGTACCTTGTTTAAATTCAGGTTCAAAATCCAACCTGCATTGGTTTTGTTGTCATCAAACAGATAATAGATGTGAACTAGCTTATGCCAAATCACTTAGTGCTCTTAGACTGTTCTGAATCAGTTTGTTTAGCCTATGTTCATGTATCACAACAACTCACTCTTTTGGAATTTGTTCAGAAAACAAGCCAGAGTCAGTGTTGTAGACATGCCATATACAACTCACTTTTTGAAGAGAAGAACTGATTGCTGTTAGGAAGATGTGTAAAAAGACCTTCCCATACTATTCGAAGTTACAGTAGTCATGAGACTGTCATCAGCTAGAGTCTTCAGAAAAGCATCTTCATAAAAAGTTAAACTCTTTACTCAATAGTCTTTCCTTGCTTCCACATGCTTTCTACTAGAAATACTTCATCACTGTTAATGTTTAACATTTTTGAAAGAGATAATTAAGACACTGAAATAACTTATTCCCATAATTGTATTACAGCATTTTACTAAAGTGAAGTGTTCCAGTTGCTGAGTTCATGGCATTATGAATGCACATGATATTTCCATTTGATGGACATCTGTTAGGAAATAAAAGTACTTACCGTTTCACAGCTCTTGCTACGAAGTCATCAGTAGAATTTAGAGTTGGATCTTGAGGATTTACATGAAGGTGACATTGGACTTCTCTAGAGCTTATAACATCAATTACCACTAAGGAGTAACAGAACAAGAAAAACCTTTGGTTTGAAATACTTACAAACAACAAAAAACATCCTTTCATTTTGATGCTTGAAGAGGTGTAAGACTGAAGACAGTGGAAAGAGGTTTGCAGCAATATATTTGCATGACTTGCTTTTCCTTAATATACTTAAATCAGAAATAGTGGAAATTACAATTTATTAATTAAATGCTGGCCAAGACAAAACAAGACCTTAATATTTGCATTTACTTTCTGTATATTCTGAGTACAAAACACCTTCGATTAAGCAGTTTATACACAAGTGCATGCACTTGGTGTTTTTCCTGGGCTGAATGGTGTTGAGTGGCCCTTACGCTGTTTGTAACTGAGAAATGTAGTGCAAGAGCCTAGGTAGAACCAAGTCCCCTGTCAGCTCAGTAAAGAGGACAGTAGCAGTACATACCACAGGCTAAATTCTCTTTCACAGGATGAAGGAAAAAGACAGAAAAGCTGGTGTTCTTGTGTGGTACCACTTCAAAGTAAAGCAGTTCTGAATCATCTAAAAATAAAAATACTGTTTAGTGATATCCACCATTGAAGCTGGGTTCTTTTTGGCTGAATTACATGCCAGAATTTTAAAAATACTGATACAATAGTCTAATTTTTCATGACTTTGACAACTTCATTTATGTACATAAAATGAGCATAGAATTTTTTTAAAAATCAATACAGTGTTAAGAATTTTTTATCATTTACTGTACTCCACAAGTAATGACAGTTTTGGCAAGGGAGTAGTAAAATCTGTCAACACCCAATTTAGAAACTAGTTTGTCTCTAATACTGTGCCATCACTTCCAGCCACACAATTTACCTTCATTTATATGCTTCTCAGAGACACAGCTGCTAATAAGAGTGTTATATGCCACTTGATGTCGAAGAATCTCTATCACACCAGGCACACACTTTGGATGGCTAAATGGGATTTTACTGACCAAGGCTCCTGCTAAAACTGATTTTTCTGAGCCCTTGTTTATGAAGTAACAGTGCTTTGGATGATCTGGAAGAGACTAAGCAACAAATAATGGTGATGTTTCAAGGACTGAAAACAAGAAAGTAAAACTTGATGTTATCAGGCAATTGTTCAATCTACAACAAAAATATTTTTGAAAGATACATTTCTGGCATGTCCATGGTACCTATGCATTTCTAGTAGAATCCTTAGTGGAAGCTAAATGAGATCCACTCTCCCTCCAAAATACATCCAAATTAGGCAAATATACCCAGAGCCAAGTGGTCAGGGGTTCAAGTGTCATCAGTTCTTCCAAATACTTTTCAGAGCCCTATAGGCTATAAAAATGTTAGTGACCAAAATAATAATATCAGTAATGCTGCTTAACAGTTGTACAAACAGGATAGCAGTTTTGCTGGAAATCTCTTCTGGACATCAGATGTTGTTCCAACCTCCATCACTACTACTTTTTCTTTGGAGAGATATGTTTGCTGGAATATCTCCTGATGATTCACTTGAAGATGAGGAGGAAGTAGTAAGAAAAATTTACCACCTGTCCATGTTAACAGTGATTCTATGACAAAATTAGAAATTGAGTATGGTATTATCTACTTCAGGATGCCAAATGGAATGTCCCCTTAAGAACAGGGCAGGGCAGTTAATGAGGAGGACCTACATTAACAAAGGCTGAAGAGCTTTTCCTTGTGTGTTCATGGATCAAACATATTTTTCCTACACCCATTTCACAGTTAGAATGCAATTTAGTAATTCTAAATATAAAATCTTAGAAGTCAAACCTCCCACCAAGTACAAATATTTTAGGGAATTGTTGAAAAGTTATAGTGCCTTTCATGTGCATCTAATAGAACTGAAAGATTAATTCCATCGTACAGAAGAGAAGAGCTATACCAAACATTATTTTAACATGGTGCAAATTTACTACTACCTTCTGTACCACCACCTCAAGGTCCAAGAACTAAGCAGGCAATGAGCTCTACAAACACTGCTAGTAGAACAGAAAAAAGTACCCTCTTCTTCTACTGCCATGAATTGCAAAATTAATGTTTCCTGGCAAATAAAAAAGTAGATCTTTGAAGCTTGTTGTGTAGTTGCCCTGTACATAAATCTAGCAGAAAGCATCTTAGCCACAGCTTTCTGTTCTAAAACTTTACATCCAATGCAGCCTAAGCAACTGTATTTCAATAATGCAGTTATTAAAAGGAAAGCCTTCTTCAAACAACCTTGTCTCTAGATAGCAGTTGGCTTCACTGTTGTAACACTTTATATTTTTCTTCCTGCTAGTCCCTTTAAGAGGAATCAATAGTCCCACTGTAATCTAATTAAGAAATCCCTTTTGTTAAAACAGTGTGACATGCAGCATGATAAAGATCTTCAAAAATCTAGGTAAGTACCTTCTTGGGACTTGCTCCTCACACCAGTCAACAAGTTTCCTTCTTTTTAAGGCATTAATGATAAAGTTCTGAGCAATTTTTAGAAGAGTAAATATTTGGGTTACACACAGACAAATTAGTGTGACTTCAGCAGCCAAGCACAGTGTTTTATTAATGAGGATGAGAAGCTCACTTACATGAAAGGCTCTAATACTGCTTCGTAAATTGAGCTATTTCCTAAAGAGCACTTTTGTTGGGATTCTGGGAAACCTACACTGCTTGCTTATGGGGAAATGGTAATTCAGTATATATCTTGCACAACAGCACAGTGTGTATCAGATGCACACTATACTTACCACAAAGAAACAAGATTTATTTGTAGACAAGTCTTCACTGCATTTTTCTTTAAGAGTAGACTGAACAATTAGCTCATACAGTGGAGCTAGCTTCAAGCCAGAAATCTGAATTCCTGAAACCAGGTCATTATTAGCAATTAGGTTAAGACAGTAGGTTATGAAAGCTACTATTAAAAACAAACCCAATATTTTGAAAAGACAAAAATACTGATTTGCTTTCTTATTCCCCTTTTTTGCTATTGGGAATATGAGGTAGAGTGTTTAACTTTGCCTTTGTTACATCTTTCTTAGAATTTTTGTGCTTTGCACTGGTTGTTACACTTGGACTGGTAGAACAGAGTATGTTCTGCCCAAGAAGCAACTTCTTGCAACTTTAACAGGGGGAAGCAAAAGGCAAATAAGCAATGCATAGTCATGGAAGTACTTAGTCTTAAAAAACAATTATAACATGCCTGTGAGCTTCTGTATCTCTTCAATACTGGATGAAGACATTGGAACAGGCTGATGAAACTTCAGAACAAAATGAGCTGGCAAATCCATGCTGAGTTCATCAGTCAGTTGCAAAAAAGCAGGGTTGCTAGGAAAAAAATTGTCAGAATGAAAGGTTTTTTACAGAAATTGCCATAACAAGGACTCTAAATGCAAGGCCACTCTTAGGTCCCTAGCAGTTTATTATGTTCCATACATTTTCTAACTTGAGAAGTGTTTTGCTTTATAAATGCAACTTTATTAGTTTAAAACATGGTTAATGTGAAAACCCACAGAAAGGAAAAGTGAGACACAGAAACTGAGTAGTTTTTTTTACAAATAATTTTAAAGTATTTTAGTTCAGAAAGTTACTTCAGACTTTCCCTGCAGACAATCCTGAGGTAGAGAGAGATGAGGTGTCAGTACCCATAGTGGGATGACAAACTATATTGTGTGTTTTAGGTGTAATATCTTTCAGCATATGCTTTCTTTACTGTGAATCTATGAAGGACTTGCTTGTTGAATACTAGGAAGTTCAGTATTACTGTTCCAGTGTCTCTTTCTGGCCTCAAATCTATGAATAAATTCATAGTTCAATGCAACTGACACAGTTAAATATGAACACAATACCTTCGAAGTCCATTTGGGAAAACCATAAAAGCCACAGATTATAGATGGTGTAGCTGTGGAGCACAAAGCCATAAATAAAACAGACCTTCTGTTTCAGCAGAGGCTAAATATAAGTTATGTGGAAGTCAGGGACTTGTAAATCCATTTCTGTATTGACAAGTGTCCAGAGCCTCACCTGTCATCTCCTGCTTGAGGATCTATAATTAATGGAGAAAGAGGCAGTTTGTGGAGTGTATCTGTGCCTTCAACAGTTACAACTGTTTTTGTTCCACATACCTGGGAACCTTAGTAAGAAAGAGAATGGCATTATTTTCCTTAATTTAGTGTATATTAATCCTATGCATAGAAAATATACAATGGTAAGGACTTGGAAGGTCAGGTCAAACTGACAGCTACAGTGGTGTGGGCAGTGAAGAGAAGCCTACATTGACCACACCCAAAAGGCCAAAGTTGCCCAAAGATGATAGCAGCAATAGCTGAATCAACAACCAAGACATGGAAAGTAATTTCCTGATGGACATTAAAACTGTGCTTAAATGCATCACATAAATTGTTCTACTAAACTAGAATTTTAAATTTTAATTCTGAGCTTTCATTAATTAACTTTGCTTAATGAAACAGGTAGTATTGGAAAACTCTTGTTAGCTATTTCTGCTGAAACAGCAGAATCGCTGAAATAGCTTTACCATTATTTAGTTCTGCTTCCAAAACTTGATAGGGAGAAATGTAAAATTCAATGTTCATTGGGGTTCCTGAGGAATAAAAAAATAGTGGTTACTACATAGGTCAGTAGAGGAAATATGTTGGGTGCCTTGACATAAAGGTGAAAAACCAACACTGTAGATGGGCAGAGGGGATTCCTTGTAAGAGTACATCTCTACTTACAATATCTGTTCAATATATGTTCTGTATATCTGTATGTTATCTGAGAATTCAGGCACAGTAAATCCCTACAGCAGATTTTATTTATAGTAGAGGATCTTTTCTGTACACAAAGATCAACTCAGTAGTGTGCTTTGATTACAATTCTTTAAATTCAGAAACGGGAAAAGAAAAAAAAAGGGGGGGGAGAGAAAAAGAAACTGGAGGGGGAAAAAGGGAGAAAAAATGGAAAAAAAGGGAAAAAAATCACCTCCAGTTCTTGGCACCAGGTGTCCTACTTTTCCATTAAGTACTTCAGTAACTCTGTTTAGATCCTGTGTTCTATTTGAAAAGACATCTTAATTAGTGTTTCCTGCATTGCCGTGGTAGCTAGGCTAATGTAATTTCTAATTTGTATCCTTAATCAAAAGAAGACAATGTTTTCTTGGAAGTAGATTGTATGTCCAGCTTTCAAAAGACCACAACTCCACACATGCATTACTTCTGGGCCTTGGGCTTCCACTTTCCCTGTATCTGAGCTCTTTCATGTTGCACTTTGGTGTGCTATTTACCAGAAATAAAGGGGGTCAAACCAATTCTTTGGTTGAGCAAAGAATGAAGAAACAGCCTGGTTAACTAACTTGGACAGAACTGCTCTCTGACTTCAAGTGTGTTCATATAGTAAATATATACAGCCATACATTTACATAGCTGTGTACTAACTCTGCATAGATGGGACAAATAATCTGTTTAATTTATAAATAATATTTACTGAGATATCTGTGACCAGTGGGGATATAGTACATTAGTTCATAGTGTTATTATGCTTCATAAGGGAAAACTGCAAAAATAATTCAAGAGGGTGTTTCGAGTTACAGGAGGCCATACTTGCCAAGGAATGTGTGTATTTAACTTAATAGGCAAGGTATCAGAGAAGATATATCAAAAATCCAGAAGGAAAGCACTGCCCTCAACTCTTATTTATTGAAAACAATGAAAATCCTTGTACAATTACCAGAAGGTTTAGGAAACTGTTCCCTATCTATCTGTAATCCTACTCTATGAAAGAACAAATGAGAAAGGAAGGAGAAAAGCTGGCATCCACTCCTCCTGATCTAAAACCTGAGGACAAAACGAGATACCCAAACAGCAGAACCCCAAGAAGGCTATTTTACTTCTGCCACAGGGAGATCTAAACACGACTGCTGACTTTCAGGCACACTGTTTGCTCCCGGTGGGTGGTCATGTGCACACACCCTCAAGCTTTGTAACCAACCAGTTTCCCAGGAAGTCCCTCAGATAAAGCACAGGAGTTCAACAGATTAACTAGTTTGCTTGTCTGGGGTTGACAAAGGCTTCAGGCTTCCCAATGAGAGAAAACTCATTAGCCTTCCACATCCTGGTCTATAATTAGATCAGTTAACTTGTTTTTTAGTGAAATGAAGGAGTGTGGGTAGAGGCAAAGGGACAAAGACATAGAATGTAAGTTACCTGTCAAGAAGCGACATTGAATAAAGGTCTTTTTCAAGGGCCTGCAAAGCAAGATATCCCTTAGCTTTCATTTCGCTGGGAGAGAGAAAAGACAATTTATTATTTTTGTAAGTAAATGAAAGTTAGGCTATGAATTTCAAAAGTTTTTGAGTAAAAAATAACTGCAACCTGTTTCCTGGAATTTGATACATATTTGACAGGTCTTCTAGAATCTTGCCAAAGGCATCATAGTTCTTCATCCTAAAAAAAATGAAATAATGACTATCACTAGTAAATGAGATAGAACATAACTCTTTTATACACAACTTAATAGAAAAGGCACCATTTCAGAGTGACAGTGGTCCCCTCCTTATCAGATCAAGTAGCAGTACTGATTTAAATTTTCTTAGAAGATACCAGAAAATGTGAACCTTTGGTTTTGTTGCAAGCACTGTAATTATAGCTGAAACTGGCAGTGATGTAGGCACTACTGAAAGCAATAATTGTACATGAAACACAAATATGACTGCTCATCAGCTGCAAAACATTTTTCCTGATGTTCCAATAAAGCTAATCATGTAGTACTACCTCCCTAAGACCTTGCATGCATACATTGATCTTAAAATATCAAAATTGTATTAATGCTGCAATTCACAGCACCATGTGAGAGAGACAGACCTTAAATATAACTGATAGATACATCAATCAAAAAAAGAAAAGAAAAAAAAAAAGAGGGACAAGTGCCTTGGTTGGTAAATGAATGGTTCAGACTGCTCAAACCCCAGAACTGCTGTGGATTTTGACTTGGTGAGGCAGCGTGGAGCAGTGTTCAGACTAACCCACCTGTGCTTAAGTAGATTTTATGTGAGTTTTATAAGCCTTACTAGACTCTGGTGTGCAGTCACACAGACAGCTGTGTGACTGCAGTGTGGAAGATGTGACCCATCTTTCCTATGCAGATGTGGCAGTAGTGTGGATCAGCAGAGAGAAAATAAGCCTGCCTGAACTTTTACACTGGGACAAACTCTTTCAAACCTGGAACCTAAACAAGTCACTCAGCTCTTCTCTGTCTCTTTCCAGCTAGACTAGGGCAGAAGCAGGGAAAAAAGAGGGAAGCAGGCATGTGTGGTACAGAAACAGACACAGTACTAGCCTATACATTAGCTGGCTGGTTCTTAAAATCTTAATTTTGTAGTTACTTTGAGACTCATGAGAAACATTACACATATAACAAACTGCCTTACAACCAAATAAAATACTACACCAAGAGGTGTAGAAGGGATACCTGTGCTTTGTGACAAATCTTAACAAAGCCAGGAAGGCAGAAAAGTAGCACCCACAGTACCAATGGTAACTGTATACCAGTGATCAAGAGCCAGACTGCTGGCATTAACATCACTGGAAGTCAAAAACCTAGGAAAATGTAAGTTCAAATTTTAAGTCATAGCTGTTTACACTCATAATGCTAATATAACTTCAGTTCTGAGGAAAAAAGGGGGCTGAAAAAACTGATGATGAATAATACAAAAGATTAAACACTCTTCTGGTTTGAGAGGAAGTGAGTGGGATGCTGTGGTCAAACCAGTACATGCTCAGATTTGAATACTGGCACCTGATGTGGCCACTGAGGACATGGATACGCCTCTGAGAACACAGGGGGTTAAAAGCAGAGAACTCCCAGGAAAACTTTCTCTCTCATAGAAGCACTGACATTGTGCCAGCGTCAAACCGTGACAGGTTCCATCCGTGAAAGAGTTCAGAGCTCCCCTGCCCAGCTGCGGGCTGGGTGGGGAAGGGGAAGCCATGGGGCCCGGTGAGCGGTGAGGTGAGCCAGGGCCCTGAGGATGGAAGGCTGGAGGAGCACCGAGAGGCATCGGACAGCACCCACCCACCGAGAGAGAGAGAGAGAGAGAGAGAGAGAGAGAGAGAGAGAGAGAGAGAGAGATGGTGTCTGTGCCTGTGCCACCTTGAAATTTGAACACGGCCAGCCAAGAAGGAGAAGGGGGGGTGTGGGTGCCCAGCAGGACAGCCGTAGGAGTTCTGGACAGGCAGAGCCTGAGATTTTTAACCCTTTCCTTGCATGATGGAAACCTTACAAATGCTGATCCTCCTGGAGCTGAATGAGAAGAGACATAGAGATGAGATAAGAGGAAATGGGTCACGAGAGAAGTTGAGAAGAATTCTAGGTGGGAGGAGATGATGGAGTGGCCTTTGGCTGGACTTTTCTTGTACAGCCATGGACAGAACCATTTTTCCTGTGACACAGAGACTGCATTTAGGGGGAGGCAATGGCTTGGAGCCAAGAGAGTGCAGTGATGTTATGTGAAGGAGTGGGTGAACAGAGACAATGGGTGACGACGGTGGTGGTGCCCTCCGTCTTCAGAGAAGAAGAAGATCTCTGTTCTCGAGACCCCTCGGCCCCAGGGAGTGAATTTGGGGGGGACAGCTGTCCCGAAAGTGAGAGACTGTGCTCTTTTTGGAACTGGGCAAAGCATCCTTAAAAGGGAAAACCCTAGAAGCAGCTCTGGCCCATGCGCAGTGGTGAAAGCACTGGACATGGAAGGAAGATGTCACGATGGCAAATGATCTCCTGGTGGTGCCACGTGTGACAGGAAACACAAGAGATCTCAACTGTGTTTCCAGGGGAAGCCTATGGCACAAGAGGGACTCCTCTCCTTGATGAACTGAGAATTGATTATCTAAAGGGTGGTGATGGACTGAGAGTTGGTGATCTGAGGGATGGATGTACTGGAAATTTGGTGGGGGGAGGAGGAATGTTTTTGGAAGGTTTTCATTCTTTCTGTGTGTGTTTCTTTTTACATATAGTTGTAGGTTAATAAAGTTTTCTCTTCTTTATTCCTAAGTGGGAGCCTGCTTTGCTCTATTCCTGGTCACACAGCAGACACCAGGGAGAATGTATTTTCATGGGGGCACTGGCATTGCACCAGCATTAAACCGTGACAAACACTAAAGGTCAATGATTACTCTTTCTCTTTTTACCTTCCCTATCTACTATTCGGCCACAGGATTTAAGAATCCAATTTCCTAAATATACTTATTATTATTAAAATCTGGAACCTTGGTCATATTCACTGAAGATCCTGTAAAATAGACTTTTAAAGTGGTGGCCTGACCTGGAACAGCAACTATTCAAACAGAACAAAACATGGTAATAATAAATATATATATATATATTGCCCTACTGCTACATGAGAAATTTAGGGTCTCATCTCCCCCTGTGTATTTGCAAAGAAACTCAGGCCGTGTGGTACCACCTTCCTTTCATTGCTTTGAGAGAAGCCTCAAGGACATGCAGTTAAGGTATTTGCATAAGGACAATACGAGGACTATTTAGTATTTGATGGAAGGAGGAGAGGAAAAGGAATGCCTAGTTTGTATGTGTAAATCTGCCAGTTCTGAATTGTCATCATCAGTCCATTACCAAAACTATGGCTCCAAGTAGCTCTATAATTCTTACAATCAAGAGAGAGGCCAGTATTCCAATGCTGTGTTTGGCAACTAGAGCCAACACCTTGGGGATTACTCTTTACCCTTGCTCCATTGAAGCAGATGCAGTCAATGGAATGACTTGAGAAATAAACAATGCCTGGAATATCTTTACAAAATTACATTTGCTGCAGTTTTAACCTTGAATTTACAAATTCAAAGCAGATAATAATAGTTACAAAGACAACCAACTTCCAATATGGAGGATTGGAACCAACTTCCACAAAAAATGGAATCCAAAACAGTGTCAGTTCTATTGCCTTCTGGATTCATGTTATTGTACCGTGATCCTCTTTCCTTTTTCTTTTTTTTTTCCCTCTTCCATTTTTACCCTGGAATGGTTCTAGCATGAGGAATTCCTTTCCATTCAACATGAAACCCTACATGTGATTCTTTACCTTAGAAGCTGGACCAAATCATCACAAACCTACAGGAATAAGAGACAGGAGTTTCATCTTTCTTGCAATTTCTGTCACATCTTCTATAAGCACTTCATTAGTAATTATAAGCTTGATCCCCATTACTTTTAAGTAGCTGTATGGTTAGCATAAAAAATATCCCCAACACTCAAAACCAAGACTAACAGTGCAATAGTTAAAAAAATATTACTATAATAATTGGAAGAACAAAGCCTCTGTGAAAGAGGATAAAATTAACAGAAAGATTTTGTTGATAACTCTTTCAGAAAAAAAAATGCATCTTGGACAGTTTTTCTTTTATTGGTTGTGCTAGAATTCTCTGAATGTGCATTTTCATTCTAATGATATTGTCCAGCGCTCACTGATCAACAGACCCGTGCAGGTTAAATGAACAAATTGAAATTTCAGAGCTGACCTAAACTAAAAATAATGGACAAAATTAAATCCAAAGTAGTAATTGTAATAATGTAATCATTTGGATACTTAGTGACAAAACCCAGAGTTTATGTTCCCCAACTTCCCCGCAACAGCTTGTTGTTATATCTTAGACCTGAAGGGTTGTCTGTAATTCTGTAACAACTGCAGAACATGATATGTGAACTTCAAGGTGATATTCTGTGAATAATTTAATAGAAATTTTGCCAGAAAAACATCCCCACTAGTGGAAATACATATACTCCTAAAGAAGGCAGAATAGGAAAATATTTTAAGCCCCTGTTATTTACTGTATACTGGTTACATCAAAGCATGAAAATAAAAATATTTATGCATGATACCACAAAATTCTTGGAAGGTGAGTCTGTCAGCTGACTTTTACTGTAATACTTAGCACTAGAGTATTTAGTATCTTTAACTGAGTTGTAAGTTTAGGTGAGAGATTCAGGTGCCTAAAGAGGTAGCTAGTGTCATGAACAGGCTTGCATGTGTGACAAGACCAAAAGGAAGTCAAAACCTTTCTGACATGACAGCTGGAAGCCAGGTGGGAGACTACAGGGTCATGAGAGACAGAGAAAATTAATTTTACCACAGGAGCTTCTTCAAAGTGAGCCAACTTTACATCCATCACATCTCCATCCTCCTCCAGCTGAATTTCTACATAAAACATCATTGATGTTATGTAGCAGGTGGTCCCACTGGGGCTAACATGAACAGTAAGTCTGAGAAAGATGAGAAAAAGAAAAAGAAAAGCTTGTATATATAAAAATTCTGTCACTTAAAAAATGAAATAAGTATAGTTCACTTGGTCATGGGAAGAGACACCAGGGATGCTTCAAAAATAACTCTTCCTTGGCTCAGCTACTGAAAACTATCCAACCAGGCATGTATTTGTGCTCTGCTCTTTGCATTATCATGTTGGTCAGCTCAAAACTATTAACCTTGGTCTGTAGCTTTGGGATGTAGGCATTTATACCCTCTCTTTACCCAAAAACCTTCTCCACAAAGGGCTAATCAAAATAAGCAAATACAGTCCTTTAGAACACTGAGCTAAAAAATAACATTGTTGACAAGCCATCCAGATAGTATTCCTCTCTGGACTTGAGGCCATGCCTGCTCATTTGCATTTATTCATAAACAAACTTACCCCTTTTGTCTGGATAAACGTTCCAACACGTTCATCACAGAAAACATGGATTGAGCTGCAAAAACCAGAAAGGCAATTTAATCAAACTGCAATGATCAAGAAGTAGAACCAGTATTTTCTTGTTTTAAAGACCAGGTAATAGGAAAACAGTACTTCTTGAACGACTTGTTATTAATGACAACTATTATGACTAATAAGTGCTGTGCTGTGTAGAAAATATTCTCAGGCTTTAAGACTACTATAGCCTGAAGGCTTAGCCCAAAGATGAGTTGCAAGTCTCTTGTCTCTTATCCACCTCTGTGTTTGTACATTTGACCTCTTTGTGAAGAACATCAGTAGAGAAGGATTGGTAGATTCCATACAATATTTTTAAAAATGTACTTTGAGTTATCCAACAGCTCATTACCATTTAGTGTCCTCTCTATCTTCTCCATGCATGAAAGCAACAGACCATCTGGAGCTTTACTGACAGGCTTTCGCAGTGCGTTATCCTAGCACATTTGTGAAAACAAGAGACAAAGAAAGATTCCTTAAATTACTAGCTAAGAGACAGAGCACACAGATGCCCCATGCAACAAACCTCTCGTTATTTGTTTTTGTCAAACACAGAGGTTACCTACGATTGGAGCTATCTCTGAAATGGCTGCACTGAAAATGGATTTGTCAAGATATTATTGTGCAGTAATTACATACCAGATGCCTTGGAGCCAGGAATGGCTTTCCATTCCCCTGTCTTTTGAGCTGATCACTAGATGTGTCAGCTAATTCCATTGTGAAGCTAAACTAAGAAAATACGAAAAAATCTGCCTGAGTGAATAGAAGAGACCAGTAAGTGCCACAGGAGTACTTGGTTAGATGAGAATACAAGTTTCAGCTTGTGAAGCCATTCACTTCAGTAGCAAGCAAACTCTCCCAGGTTCTCTTCAAGCTCTTGCCTGAAAACTTCTCAAATTCCACATTTCAATTAACAAAGAACACTCACTGCTGAAGAGTTTTCACTTTGTTCAAATTCAGGACATTGTTTTCAGAGTAAAGCTTGAGTTAAGCATTAATAAAAAGAAGCGTGGAAACAAATGGGAATTTTTATACTGAGCTCACAGCAGTTGTGCTAATCTGCTCTTTATGACAATCATTCTTAAATCAGCTACTAGAAGGGCAGGAAGCATGGAATGGTATATTACAGCAGCAGAAAGTCTAGATAGCAGATATCAGACCAGTTTCTAAAATACAATATTTCCTCCCAGTCCTATAGGCAATAAATTCTCTTTCCATACTATGAATATGGTAATGATAGTGAATGTAACCTCAACTGGTAGACAATCAGTACTAACTCCTGAATAGCTAAAACAATGTTAAAACAATGCAAGAAACAACCCCTAAAGTGTTAAAATCAGACAGGAAACTTTATAACCTATTGTCCTAAGAAAAATGGGGAGCCCAGGCTACACTAGGCACCAGGTTTTTCTGGGGATTATCTTTTGGTTGGTTTTGGATTGCATGGGGTTTTTTGGTTGGTTGGTTGATTTGCTTGTTTTTGAAAGTCAAGCAATTTTTTAACTACCTTGGAAACATACTCTTATACCACATATCCTTCTCTCACATAACCTGTGATTCTTACCATGCAAAAATAAACAAGTTTCAGAGTTTCAGTCCATGGCCTTTGTTGGTATTTTAAACGCAACTGTTCCATTAAAGCATTTGTAGAAATAGCTCTCACAACACCTGAAAAACATGTCAAAATGTTCTAAATATAATGGCAACCAGAAATGCTGGAGGAGGACAAATGTAAAACCTTGCTAAGGTCATAGATGGTATGCTTCAAAGAAGGAATAAAAAATATTTTACTTGAATTTTGCACATACAAACATCTAATTTGTGTAGGACTTTGACAGAAAAAGAGCAGGGGGAGATTTGTATAGGCAAGTATTCTCAATATTAAATATAGATATGCAGCCAAATCTTCAGTTTGTTAAACCATTAGGCTTTCTTTACCTATGCACAATTTCTTATGTATATTCTTTATAAATACCAAGGCTTTGCCACAGACTTGAGATTTCCAGATACACCCACCTAGAGCTCATTAAAGCTCACTTTAATTAGAAATAAAAAATTAGAGATAATTTTTTATGATGAGGGTGTTAAGACATTGGAACAAGTTGCTCAAAGAAGTGGTGCATGCCCCCTCCCTGCAAACATTCAGGGTCAGGTTGGGCAGGGCTTTGAACAACCTGATCTAGTTGAAGATGTCCCTGCTTATTGCAGGAGGGTTGGAGTAGATGGTCATTAAGGGTCCCTCCCAACACAAATTATCCTGCACTTTTGCAGAGGATAATCTCAATGAAGTGGTGAAACTTTTTTGTATATTTGTTTTTGGAGACAGCAAAGAATGAGAATGGGGCTGGGAGAAGGAATATATTCAGTCCATCATCTATCTCCCTATAAATATTCTTTCTGGCCTAACACAGAATCCAGATGTACAAAGAAAGTTTTTTGCTGAGATGTGATACTTCCATAACCATTACCTCCATCAGGAGAGAAACAGGAGTGAATTTCCTAATACATCAGTCTGAGACAGGTAGGAAGACTCCAAAGTTATTAATAAGAAGAAATTGAGTCCTGCAAGATGCCACCCAGAAGAAATATTACAAAGGGCTTCTTTGACTTAGTGGGCACAACAGCTGCAGAGATCTGGGCCCTTTGAGCGAGAGGCACTACATGGGGAAAGACAGATGGACTAGGAGAGGGATGGCCTTTTGCATACACCAAGGAGGGACAGTGAGAAGGGACTGGCAGCTTCCTCCTTCAGGGAGGATGACAGAGCAGCAACCACAGTTCCCTATAAATCAGGCCACTTCAGCCAGCTGGAGGAAGAGGGAGCAGTGGACCCCAACCAGCTCTTGCAAGCACACTTGCTGGGAACATGCCCCCACTCACCCATGCCTTCATGCTGAAAGAAGGGCTGCAATCACCCTGTATCTCCACTCACACTGCAAGAAACCAAGGCTCCTCTTTGTAGCAGCTGCAACACAGCACCCATAGCTGCTGTGCAAGGCAAAAGTCTTGCTCCTTCAAAAAACTGGTCCCCAGGGATTTGTGTTTGACTTTGGGGCTTGATAAGCACAGCAACATCACCTCTGCTACTTTCTACAAGAGGTACCCTGTTAGCCATGTTTTTCCACATCTAAAGCATAATGTCTATCCCCATCTTTTCAGAAGGTGTAGTATTCTCAGAGACTGAATTTAACAGGGGGACAAAAGCAGGGGGAGGTATGATAGTAAAAGTCACTCAGCAAAACAGGAAAGCACTCTAAAAGGGGAAGCTTGTCTTGCTTTTTAGTGGAGGGAGTTAAAAAACCAGTATCAGTAATGTTGATGTTGTTTCATTGTATTTCTACATATCAATAATGTTGTTTCATTGTATTTCTACAAAATACAAAAATGTGTATATTTTGTGGCCATCTCAGGTTGCAGTCTGCTTGTACATGGGAATCAGTGCACAATGGCGGTGTGAGGTTCAAGGGTTAACCCTGGACCTTTGAACAGGCACTAGCTCGAAATGTGGCTACTTGGGAATGTCCAGGTCTACAGCAAGGAGAGCATTATCTCCTACATAACCCCTGGGTGGCACTGTTTCAGTATAACTTACAGCAAACCTGCTTCCAGCTATAATCCGTCATGCTGCAGTACTGGAAATCGTCTCATACCACATAAAATAGAGTATTTTTGACTTGAATGTAGGAACCTGAGTAGAAACTACATAGTTCATTGGCCTCAATAAGATTACAGAAAAAAAAACTAAGCATGGGCCTAGGAATTCCAGGAGAAGTATATGTCAAAAAGTGGTATTTGTCTCCAGACAGGTGTCAAGCATACTAATTAGAGAAAGTCAATGCAGCTGAGTGAGTTAAATATGTTTGCACTTCAGCTTTTACAAAGGAGGTGAAATGTGATGAAGTAAATTGATAATGTAATTCCACACTTGTGGTAAATCACACTTCTGTAAAATTATTCATTTGGTGTATGGTCTTAAATACTAATTTACTTTTTAACCTGACATTAGCAGTCAACACAGGTATAATCATAGCTATAATAATGAGCTTTACCTGTTAATTGGTGCATGAACTTAAAAACATGTTTTCAGCATTCTAGGGAGTCATTTTAGCTTAGGTTTGTTTGAACAACCTATTGAAATGTTTTCTGCTGAGCAAGAACATGTAGGTTGCCTCAGTCCAGATCACAGGAATGAGTATGTGCAAATATGACATACCACAGCTTGGTACTGCTTAATACTTTTGTGGCATTTTTCATAAATGTTTGTCCAGAGCTCTTTGGAGTCTCTGTGATCTTGATACTAAATCCAGTGGTTTGATCATGTCCTGAATAAGCAGAAAAGTAAATTGTTTGCTGATTATCTTGAAGAGAACACTTCCAAAATAACAGAAGGAAACATGCCACAGCTTACATGATCTGCATAATAGCTGCTCTGCAAATAAACAGCGGACTTCAAGTTTAGTTAGTCACAGTACAGAATGGCTGATAAGCTTAAAATACACTTTAACTTTTAAACAAAAAAAGCCATTTCCATTGTGCTCAAATATATGTATTTAGGTAAACGAATTTGTACCATTTTTCCAGGATAGAAATAGTGCCAGATTTTCATAACAAGACAAATATTCCAAGACAATTATTAGTCCTCACATAAAATTGCAGGACTGGAAAAAATCACATATGAGAAACAGAAGCTTAAGTATTGTCAGAAAGTTCCTCACAACATGGTGCTGTTCCAGTATTCAGAACTGTTGTATTGAATTACTGCACTCGAGAGAAGAGTTAAGAGTGATGAATAATTAAAAATGGTCTAATTATAGCTTCTCAGGCATATTAAATACACAAACATTTAACTGGGTCAGTTTGTGAAATAAAAAAAAAAAAAAAACAACAACTGGACACACATTATCATGAGTATAGAAAATAATCGGAATTACTGCATGAATCCTACATGCCCACCAACTCTGGATTACTCTCTCTGACTGTTCATCAAAAACTGCTGCTGGAAGAATCTTTCATGTGCACAGTTACTTAGTAAGTTTTCCCCAGATTAAATCTTCTTTTGCTCTCAAATAATTGCAGGTTATCTTATTCCCTTTTAAAGGGTAAAACAGGTATGCTTCTTCAGGCACCTTTTGAGAAATTAATTATTATTACTACTTGGTTGATTTTTGTCATGGTTGTCTGCATCTTGCTAAATTCCTGACTCTGTAATCTGCTTCACAATGCTTGGCCTGGGCACATTGTGATTCATATGAAAATGGCATTTTGTAATTTCATAGTTCTAACATTTCTGATAATTTTTCCATTTCATTGAATGTTAATTTTTCTGAGAAAGAATCAACATATTGCTCATTCATATCCTTGCATTAATTCAATTATTTTTTTCAGTGAAGATACTCTACATTTATCATAGAACATAGAAACTTTGGCTTACTTTTTATATAATGGATGCACTTTAGTGACATCATTTCAGAAAATATTCCAGTATTCCATAATCAGTGCATTATTGGTAGGGTTTTTTGTTTCTGGTTTCTTTTGGCACACTGGGAGTTGCTTTTTTTCTATTATTCCTATATCCAGTCTTGACTCTTTTTCATTTAAAGCATAAAATCAAAATAAATCACCAGCAATACATCTTCATGGGCCTGCATCCAGCACTTTATTGGAATTGCATCTTTCCAGAAGCCCTCAGCTGAACTGCTGACAGCAGCTACGCAACAGCCCACAGTAAGTCTAAATACAGAATTGGGGCCTTAGGCACTCAGTGAAAACCAGTGGTTCCAGTTAGAACTGCATGATGTGTAAGAGATGTTGCTGTAATTATGAGGTCAGAGCTAAAACTGTGTTCTTTCACAAAGTGCCATGGGATTTTAGAGTGATCAGCAGTGACAGCTATAAAACGGGCATGTAATGGGAACACGAATCAGTGTTTACAAAAAATGATGAGCATTCAAACAATTCTTTTATCTATCCTAGGTGCTCTTCCATCTAAGGTAGGATGGAAGTGTTGCTTAGCTTTTATGACCTATAGTTTAGTCTGATATGGTCTATAGTTTATGGCTTTACAACCCATAAAAACTACAGTATGCTTTGCCATCTTTGATTCAGTCTCTACATCCTCTCCTCAGTTACACAGTGTGAATATTTAGCTCCTTAGAGTAACATCAGAATGTTAGTGGCTGCATTTTATTTCACTACAGCCATATAGACTGAGCCAGTTTTACTTGACAACACTGAATAGCACTTCTGGCACTTAGTCTGAGACACTTAACATTGGCAGGATTTGACTGTTTTCTGCTTCTTCACTGAAAGTGATTAAAATTTTTCAAAGCCAAAGGCTGTATAGACAAACATCAGAAAAATAGGTTCATAGCAAATTACTGTGGATATAGAAACATACTGACACAGACAGGGCATATCTTTTCCTCATAGTCAAGATATGGCTAACATTTGATTTGTACTTGACATTAGCATTTTGATCTCCAAGTAGTTATTGTATAAATCTTTTCCCAATGGCTCTAGATCCATGTAACCACAATTTAAATAACCTCATGAAGGAACATGTGAAGGCTGCATTCACGTGTGTGCATTTGCCCTTTTCAGGGTTTCATAGGACACCATGATTGCTGTTCATAAATGAACATTTTTGCTTTTTCTACATCTCTTATATTCTCAAGTCTTGTGATCATTTTTATAACTAAAATCAGGTGTTGCACCATCATTCATGTTCTTTACTGACATCAGTCAGCATTAAATCAATGGAACTAATCACTTGAGAGCTGCCACAGCTCTCCTTGAAGAGAGAGATAAAGTGAATGTAGCTGGCACATAATCTGCACAAAATGGCAAAATTAGTAATACCCATACTATGCTGAAGGTCTACATTGAAAATGTTACTGGTAGAAGCTGAGGATGGAGGAGGAGGGAAGGAGAAGTGGGAGCTAAGAATTAGTTGAGGAGCTGAAAATAGTGATGAGCACTGGGGAGATCACTGAGGTAGAGAAGAGGTGTAGTACAGAAAGACAATAATTCTACTTAAAGGAGCTTTCCACCAGTATGCCTCAAAGCTAACCACACAGGAGCCAGCTTATCTTGTTTTTCCATACTGGGATGCAGAGAGATGGGGAGAGGAAGTGACTCCTGAAACGCTGGCCACAGAACTAGAAACCAGACTGCAATTTACCTGACTCTATTCTAGCACATCCTGTAGCACATAGAAGAAAGAAGGAAACTAGCAATGAAAGAAAGGGACTAGAAAATCACCAGAAAAAGGCATGAAAAGAAATATGATATAAGTATGAAGCCATATAAAGTATGAAAACCAGAAATAATAGAAAAAGGATATGAAAAGCAGAAAATACATAAGAAGGAGAATATTAAATAATTATATAGACAACAGCAAAATCTGAAAAATATACAAAATTTTGTGTTATTTTAATAACAGAAAAGTGAGATGAGTTTAGGTCTACTTTAAGCTATTTTAAACCAGTATTAGTTTGGCGATGATTGTTCAGCTTAAGAGCTCTGATTGAATGTATACAAGGATATGGATTATATAACATGCAGACTAAAAAAGAAACAGCGCTCAGTGGCAAATACTGATTTCAATAAAATAGCATGTGGGAAGGACTCATTTTTCAGGAAAGGCAATACCATAAAGGAGCTCGATCCCAACAAATGCCAACTGAAGATATTACAGTGGTGCCATGCAGACAGGAACTCCATATAAAGTACACATTTTACATCATTCTATGTTGGTTAAACAATTTAACACTGTTTTTCATATCTTACGTTTTAAAACTGAAACGAATTAAACTATGAAGGCTTGTTATAAATACATGCAATACACATTCAATGATACATTTTAATGCTTTTATATTTTTAGACACTTGCTAATTCCTTAATTACCTTCTTGAAAGTGTTTAGTCCATTCTTATGTATTATGAACCAACTTTGCTGTAACCCTCAACTCTCAGATTTCCAGATTCCTAGTCACCTACTAGAATGATATTCATCTTAGCTCTGTTGAATGACAAGATGAATGACTGCAAACTCATCATTACTCATTAATTCCTTGTTATTCAAGTCACTTAACCTCACTTTCTCTATAGGGATGATGTATTAGGGGATGAACCTTTTGAAATTGTTAAGAAAGCTGTAAGTGTTAAGAACCATGACTAGCTCAGATGGAGTACTGAGAATATTGTCATTTGGACAGATAATAGAGCTAAGGAAATACAAGGGGTAGGGTTAGGGTTAGGGTTTATTGCCCAAAATCTTATTACAGTCATACCACTATGGTTTTTTTAGGGTGTATATATTTGTTTGCAAGTGTAGGGATACACATGTGACAAGTTTGGAGTCAGCCACAGATGATGTGAAGCTTCTGGAAAGCTGATAGATTATGTCCTTGCACTGGGCAAGAAACAAATGTCCACAAAAGGTCCACACAGCCTCTGTGTGTGTTGATTTATAGCATTCGGAATCTGTACTGCATTACATATTTATTTATCTGCGCACTCCACAAAAACATTCCCCAGGCTGTATGTGCTGAAAAAAGCATAAAGAAAGGTTGTGCCTTTCTGAAAATCTTGTATAATTTTCAGAAAGACTGTGTCTACAGAGCTTGTCCTCTAATTGTAAAAGGCAGATGAAAGCCGGGATGGGAAATGGAGGGACTGGCCAAGATCAGAGCTAATTAGCGGCACTGTGAGGGTACGCTGTCGTTTAACCCCAGCTGGCAAGTAAGTACCTTGCAGCCCCTCGGTCAGTCCCCTAAGCAGGGTGGGGGGAGGGCAGGGAGAACCAGAAGGTGAGAAGGCTCCAGGGCTGAGATAAAGACAGTTTAACAGGGAAAGCAAGAGCCGCGCGCTGCGAGCGAAGGAAAGCAAGGAATTAATTCACCACTTCCCATGGGCAGGCTGGGGTTCAGCCACCTCCGGAACAGCAGAGCTCCACCATGTGTTACTTGGGAAGAGAAATGCCATCACTCCAAATATCCCCACTCTTCCTTCTTCTTTCTCCCACTTTTTGTGGCTGAGCATGACACTATAAGGTATGGGTCATTTTGCACATGTCTTTGGGCAGTTGTGGCCAGCTGTCCCAGCTGTGTCCCCTCCCAGCTTCTTGTGTGCCCTCGGTCTCCTCCCTGGTGAGACAGTGTGAGAAAAGGCCTTGAGGCTGTATAAGCACTGCTCAGCAGTAACCCAAACATCCCAGTGTTATCAACAGTGTTTCCAGCTTAAATCCCAAGCATAGCCCCACACTATCTACTGCAAAGCAAATCAACTCTACCCCAGCCAAAACCAGCACAGAGTAGAACTAGGATTATATGAATTCCAATCCAGCAGTCTGTCACTTAAGACCTGGAGTTGTACTGCCTAACAGCAGGCACCAAAATAAACTTTGTCATATCAGATTTTCCTGCTAGTTTTCAGAGAGAAAGAGGCCCACTCAGAGGGAGATCTGACAGCCCCCAAGCAGCAGATGCACCACTGCCTCAAGGTGCATCACTCAGTTGTGTAAAGGGGGAGCCACATCCCAAATCTGTCCTTATGCATGCCAGTTATACACCTCAAGAGTAGTATGTCCTTAAAACCTGACTGTTCCTTACACAAGAGCACAGAGAAGCACACAGTTACAAACTTGAGAAGTATGAGTATGTTAATAACTAGTCAAGTAATTATTTAGCATATTCTTCACTTATTGTTACTTATGTTTTCCCACAGCTAATGCAAACTGAAGGTGGATAAAAGCTTCTAGCACTTTCCTTTTATTGGGAGGGGTGATTCTGCTCAGAATAAATGTGGATTTGGGCTCGGTGATTTCTTTTCAACTGGCCTGCCACTTAGAAACTCCATTAATTCACAAATACATTTTATGCATCTTTACACACTTGTAATAAAACGTTGTTTAATAAATTTTAATTTCTTCTCTCTAAAAGAGAAGAAATTCACCATAATACCAGGAAATCCTACCTCCATGTATTGATTTTAGTTCAGCAATACTTCACAACACAAAGGCTCATACACCCACAGACCCAGCAGATGCCAGGGTAATCAATTCTGGGCTGAAATAGGAGGGTGCCCTCAAGAACCAGTAAGTGGTTTTGTTAATTTACTCTTTTGTCCCTTCAAAAAATTAAGTCTCTTTCACCCTGGAAGATTTATTGAACACTTGAAGGAAGAATGGATGTTTTATGCATGGTAAGATGGTTTTCCAAAGAATGTGGTTCATTTATTCATGTCAACAGAAATCTAAGATAAAATTACAGTGTTAAATTATGCATAGTTTATATATAAATTGTATGCTACTAAATGTGTTCTAAAAGGAACAAGTAGTTTTTGCTCTGTGGGAATGGAAATTGCACATCAATGTTTTTCCCAAAGTTTCAGACATGTTTTGTCTGGCATGTCCACTGTATCTTTAGCTTTTTAAGATAAATGGAATATTTGTCAGTTGATTTCTTCATTGTATTAAGGTACATAATGCAAATACTACTAGCACACAATTAATTACATCTCTACCTAATTTTTCTTCATCATTTTTCTCTTCAACAATTTTATGTGCAGAGCTGTAATAGTACATATGCTAACACATAACAAAGGACATTCATTATCTACACCCTTTATAACCACATTGCAAATGTCTACTACACAACCTGTATGGTTTTAGGTACCTGTTGTAGCATTTCAACACCAGAGAGCAATTCAAACCTCTTGTTGCCTTGGGCTGTGTCTTGTACAGACAATGGAGTGAAGTAGCTGCAATACCTACTCTCCTCTGACCAGTTGCTTCCTTACATGGAGGAGCCACAGCCATGCCATAAAATATTCCAGGTGCACCAGAGATGCTCTCACTATGGTCACTTGTTAGCAACTGAATAGGAATTATTATTGTAGTGCATTTTCATAGAAATACTTCTTTTAGTTTTGGGTTAAAGAGTTCATTTTTTCCACTTGTTTAGGTAAGGTGCCAGAGGACAGATCCAAGCAAAAAATGGAAGGTATACTATAAACTGTTTTTTTTCACTGTAAAGTGAAGAGCAGGTTCAAGACCACCTGATGAAACTGAATAGCCACAAGTCTGTGGGGCCTGATGAGATGCATCCCAGGGTCCTGAGGGGAGCAACTGATGTTGTTAAGACATATTTGGAAAACCCTGGCAGTCAGGTGAAGTGCTCAGTGATTGGAAAAAGAGAAACATCATTCCTATTTTAAAAAAGGGGAGAAAGGACAACCCAGGGAAGGACATACCTTCCCCTTCCCCTTCCTGGGAAGACTGTGGAGCAGATACTTACGGAAAAACGTTAAGCACATACAATACAAGGAGATGATCCAAGACAGCCAATATGGCTTCATTGAGGGCAAATCATGTCTGACCAATCTGGTGGCCTTCCATGATGGAGTAACAACAACAGTTGACAAACAAAGATTGACAGATGTCAATTACCTAGACTTCTGTCAGCTGGTCCCACATGATATCCTTATCTCCAAACTGAAGACACGGATTTGATGTACAGAATATTCAGTGGATAAGGAATTGGCTGGATGGATGCAGCCAGAGTTGTGGTAAGTGCTCTCATGCCCAGGTGGACATTGGTGATGAGTTGTGTCCCTCAGGAGCCTGTCTTGGTATCAGGGCTCTTTAATACCTTTATCAATGACACTGTCAGTGGGACTGAGTGCACCCCAGCAAGTCTGCAGACCCGTGAAGCTGAATGGTGCAGCTGGCACAACAGAAAGAAGAGATCATATCCAGGTGGGCAAACTTGAGAAGTGAGCCCATAGGAAACTCAAGTTCAACAGATCCAGGTGCAAAGTGCTGCACCTGGGTCAAGGCAATGCCAGACGCGAGTCCAGACTGGGAGAACTTTTTGAGAACAACTGAGCTGAGAAGGACTTAGAGAGTTCACTTGCAGGCCAGAAGACAAATGGTATCCTGGGCTGTATTAAAAGCAGGGTGGCCAGCAAATCAAGGCAGGTGATTATCCCCCTCCACTCTGCCCTCATGGGACCTCAAGTGGAGCGCTGTGTTCAGATATGGAGTCCTTAGCATAAGAAAGATGTGGACCTGCCAGAGAGAGTCCACGAAAATGGTGAGAGGACTGAAGCATCTCTCCTACAAAGGCTGAGAGAACTCAGGTTGCTCAGCCTGGAGAAGAGAAGGTTCTGGCAAGAGCTCATTGAAGCCTTCCAATATCTAAAGGGTAAAAAGAGCAATGAGCATATTAGTGATAGGACACAGAGTAAATGGTTGTAAACTAAAAAATTAGATTTAGATTAGATCTTAGGAAGAAATTCTTTATTTTGAGGGTGGTGAGGCACTGGAACAGGTTGCCCAGAGATACTGTGTATGCCCCATCCCTGGAAGTGTTAAAGGCCAGCCTAGATGGGGCTCTGAGCAACGTGATCTAGTGGGTGTCATCTTGCCCTTGACAGGGAGTTTGGAATTAGATGGTCTTTAGGGTCACTTCCAACCCAAACCATTCTATGCAAAGGGGCATTTCCATAGTTTCCATAGAGTGAAACAGCTGCTACCAATATCTGGGTAAGTACACTATATGTCTTACAGGGCAAAGGTTATTTTGGACTAGCTCTAGTACTGAAGGAATAAGGAAGTACTGAATGGCTGCAGACATCAGTATTAATGAGACCTCTACTAAGACTCACCCACTCTTTTGCAACAGAGGCATTCTGAAATACGTATTAAAAAGCAATACAGCACAGAGATACTCAAAGGGCTGCAGAAGTTGAGCCAGGATTTCTTGAGGACTCCTAAATCATTATTTGTACAGGATCACACAAAGACTCTTCCAACCTTTTTGTGGTCTCATGAAAAGTCTAATGATAGATACCATGAAAACTTTTCCCTGTCATGAAATATCAAAAATATTCTATTTTGGACATTTGGTTGACTCAGTGTTACTAGCTTTCCTTTCCTCTCCTCCTTTTTTCCCTGCCCTCTCCATTTAACAGAATCCAATATTTCTTTGTGTAAATGGATGTACTTTGATATTTTAATCAGAATTAATTGCATCTGGATTGCTATCAGTTTCTCACACTCTCAGGAATTTGCAAAAATTAGCTTATGCTGAAATGTGAGACCAACAAAACGAAATTCTAGAGGAATATGGATTAAACACTGGCTAAATTATGTCAAAATGTCAAGATGTCAAAAATTTCAGAAAACAGAGCACAGAGAACAATGAAGACTTTAAAGTGCACCTGCTTTGCAAGCAAAGTGCAATGGCTCCATGAGGTGAACACCGAGGTCAAAATTTTCATCTGAGGTGATAAAATCTGGAATTTCCAGACTTGGAAACAACCTTCAGCCAAACAATTATGTGGAGAAGGGGATGCTTCAAAACAATTTATATTGTCTGTGAATGGTGATAGTGTGAAAAACAAAGACACACACTGAGCAGTCAGTTTTGATATAAGCATATTATGCGTAGGTTTCATTACATCATTTATACGATGAGTTTAAATCATGTTGTGTTTGCACAAAGCTCCTCTTGATGTCCACAATTTTGCAGTAAAAGATACAGTTATTAAGGCACTCTTGTTATTATTATTTGAATGATTATAATTAACATGAAAATGCTCCTATCTCCCTGTTCTGTTTGGCATCTATAAAATCCTCTATGCATGGAGTGGTCCATTACTATATAAAAGAAAAACACTTAAGAGGTTCACTGCTTCATGTTCCCTTCTGCCAGTGATCGTTTACCTTAAACTCAGTATATTAAATGCTTTCTCAACTTACACTTGTGCCCTGCGGAAAGCTCCACTAAAAATAATTGTGTTTATAAGCCTAGCGACAGATGTCGGGAATGTATCTCCTTACCATGGCAGGACACGCCCCCTCTATTCTCCAGATGGGGGATTAGCTGGGCAGGAGGGACAGACATCGAGCTACAATGTTTCCTCACTATCTCCCTTAAGGGTTTCGGCTGAAACAAAGGAGGAGATGCAGGAAAGGAAAGCAGCTCTGCCGTTTGAGGCTCGGGGTTACGGTGAGCGGGACACGGCTCCACACGGGAATGGCCCGCCCGGGGAAGGCGCCGGCGCCGGCCCGCCCGTTACCGCCTCCGCCGCGCCCCGCCTGGCCAGCCCCGCCTGGCCCGCCCCGCCCGCGCCTCACACGGAAGCAGCCGCCCCCTTCCGGGAACCGTGTCCGGCCGTGCCCCCACCCCGCCCCGCCCCGCTCCGCCTTGGCCGGCACTGCGCCTGCGCACCTCGGCTCCTGACAGCGCGCTCCGCCCGCGGGGCGGGCACGGCGGGGCCGCGCCCGGTGACGGCGCTGCGGCCCCTGCGGCGCTCCCCGCCCCGCCCCGCCCCGGGACGGGCCCGCCCTCCGCCCCGGGCCGCGCGCGCGCCGCCGGCCGTGCGCGAGGAGGCGGCGCCAGGGCCTCACCTCGCGCGCTCCGCCCCTCCCCGCGCGCTCCTCGAGCGGGCAGCGGTGCGCGCGCCGCCGGCACCACGGCCGCAGGTGAGATGGGGGCGCACGGCCGGGCCGGACCAGGCTGGACCGGACCAGAGCAGACCAGACCAGGGTGAAGCCGCCGCCACTGCGGCCGCCGGGGCTGGGGCTGGGGCCGGGAGGAACGCAAGGACCCGGCTCCGCCCGCGCCGGGAGAGCTCCCCGGTGTGGGGGAAGCTGCCGTGCGGGCGGGGGCTTCCGGCGGCTCCGTACCCGCCGCTCTGCGCCGCCCGGGAATTCGCGTCGGGGTGCGGCTGCCGCCTCGCCGTGCCCGGCTGGCGGTGTGCGCCTGGCGGCCCCACCCCGGGGTGTGGGGACGGGCGGGCGGCGCCCCGAACCTCCTGCAGGGGCCTGGTGGCCGCTCCCTGAAGGTTACGGGCGTCGACCTTGGCGACCTCCGGCAGCAGCCCGCCCGGGCGCGGAGCAGCGGGGAGGGGGCGCTGGGGCCGCGGCGGGGTCCGGCCGCCTGTTGCGGCGGGGGGCGGGTGCGGCTTCCCGGGGCTGCGGGGCGCCTGCGGGCGCCGCCCGTACCTGCGGAGGGCGGGGCGCGGCCGCACCCCGAACAAAGGGGCCGCGCCCCGGGGCTGGCGGGGAAAGGTTCGGGGCGCTCGCCCGGCGGGACCGGGCGGCGGCTGCGGCGGCGCGATTCCTGCCCCGGCGATTCCTGCCCCGGCCGGGTGCCGGAGACCCTGCGCGTGAATGTGGGCGCTGCGGTTTTAGGGTGAGTAAGAACAGGGCTTCTGTAACATTTAATAGCTGCCCGCTTTCATGTGCTGGGCTTCTCTGTAGTCACTGATAACTAGATCTTGTGTTTGCTTGTGACACAGGGGAGAAGTACGAAGTATGCTATTAAGTTCCCCGAATGAAAGAGCCTTTCGATGCTCACCTATTTGGTTGGGTATGCGATTTGGTGTTTGCTGTTGGGTTTCGTTTAAATGGAAGTTAATAGCTTCAGCTCCTTCTCCTTAATTGAGTCTTTAAAATCAAAATGTGAAGTGGGCCATAGGTATCCCAAGAGCCACCTGAAGAGCGATCTGTGTGTTTGTTTTGTAGCATCCCCAAACCGTCCTGCCAGGAAGACTATCAAAATGTTTTTATTCCAGACTCAAAATGACCCTGATATTTTGTTTCATGCTTGCATTTCCAGTTCTTATTGGAAAGAGACTTGCGTTCTGCACTGCAAAACATTACACTTCCATAAGCCCAAGCAATATGTGCCTCTGCTGGCGTTTCAGTTCACATACAGTTTTATGTTCAGATCTCTCCATAACCTATCAGTTGTTCTTTGTCTTTTCCACTGAAAGTTAAACTGAAAAGAGAGGAGCTCCTGAGAGAGGGGCTGCACTGGGAGAAGATCCTGCTCTTCTGTTAGTTTTCAGGGTAATTAGTAGTGAATATACATGGATTTTTAATTAAAAATCCACTTCTTTTTGGCTGACTTATTAATCTAATAGCATGTACCTCAACATTTAAGTCCTGAGAAACTGTGAGCATTCTTATTAGAGTGAAGAATAACTGCTTGATATGTCAGTCTCTGATGTAGGTTTAAATCCTTCGTTCTGTGCTTGCATGATAGTTTGTCAAACGTTTTTTGTGGAAGCCTCTAAATGGTGGAAATTTGAGAAATTGATAGTGCTAGTCATGTTTACCCTTTATTCCTTTCTACAGAAATAGGTGAATATGGCATAGTGTTGTACAAAAATATCAAAAAAAGCCTTCAGTCCACTGCATGAGAGGTCAGCTGTGAGGTTAAATAAGCTGTGTTGCTGGATAGTGAGTATACTACTCCACTATTGCAAATTCCTTGATCTCAGTCTTTCCTTTTTAGTGCTCTTTTGAATTTGAGTGAGGGAAAGATTACAGACATCCTAAGGTGAAGTATTTTGAGTTGAGTGTTCTTTGACATTGTTGTAATAATGTTGTCTTTTTTTTTTTTTTTTTTTTGGACCTTAAGGAATCTTTAGCAGTGAAAGTGAAAACTGGAATGTGTCCTAGCTTTGTAAACTCTGTCACCTGTGGTCATGTACTCTTGGATAAATAACCCACAGAAACAGTAGGCTAGTGAGGGGAAGGGATGGACTGGGGAAAGTGGGGCAGGGAGAGGTGTGGCTGTGAGGATAAGGCAGTGCTGGGTAAAGGTAACCAAGGAGGAGACTGTTAAATAAGTGTGGTTGGAGAACTTGCAGTGGTCCATATGTGTTCTGTATTCCCACTGACTTCTAGTTCCCATAAGAACAGTTGTGTTCTTAACCTCAGTTACTAAGTCATGCACCAGTATCTCTGTATCTACTTCTTCTGAGGGATTATCCTGAAACAAAGATGTTCCATCTAACAAGTGGTTTTGCTCCTGTTAAATTTCAAGTGTATCTGATTTGGAAGAAGATAATTGCTGAGGCAAAAGATGCTGCTATCTTAGAAACTGATATATGGCAGTCTCGGATATCAAAGGATACTGTAGATACAGTGTCTTCTTATTTGAAAAGTTGTTTAGGCACTTCATTTCAGCCAACAACAGCTTTTTTTTTTTTTGGCTGCAGTTTTACAACTGAAGAAGAAATAAGTAAATGAGAAATATCTTTTAACTTTGTGGTTAGGTTTGGTTGCTTTGCTGTCCTAGCAAGTAGTGTAAGATGTAGTGGTCTTGGGAATCAGTGTCTAGTGTCTTCTAGACAGGGAACACCCCACCCGCTTGAAAGTGCTTATAGCCAGCTTCCAGTAAACTTCTAATGGCTCCAAGCTATGGAAATTACTTTGCATCTAAATTGAAATCTGTTTTATGTGAACAAGGTAGTTTGGTAGGCTAGTGACAGCATTCTTGTGAACATATTGTGGGCTGCCTGCCTCAAACACACAATTACAGGACAACTGTGTTAAGCTTCCTTTTTACCTTAGGAAGAATTTGTGAGGAACCAAGTAATTAGAACAGTTTGTATTATGTATGTCCACTAAATGTTCTGCAAAATATTTTGCATTTTATAACTTGCTAAGTAGGGAAGAAACTGTTACATTTTATTAGTCTGTTGCAGTACTTAAAATTAGCTCTCAGGATAGTTATAAAAAGTTATTTTTAAGGCTTACTGTCTGCAGAATCTGAAAATGGTCATAGTCATTGTGGATATAAATAACTTAGAGTTGCTTTATAACAAATGTACCTTGTAGATCAGGGGATCATTGAATCCTGTTTTGCTACTCGTCCTGTTTTCTTAACTCTTGTGAGTCAGAGCACCTAAAGCCCAAGGATTTATCAGTGGTTACAGCTGCTTGTTGAATCCCTTTGGTAGTTGTGCAAACCATAATCACCAGGTTAGGCTTGTAGGTTAGAGCTTTAGGGACTCTTTACAGCAGAAATAAAAAAAAAAAAAATCTGTATTTCCCATAGAAAAAACCAGTATGACATTGAAAGGTAGGAATAAGTTGGAAAGAAATGTAGTATAGATTAGGTAATGCTGCCTTAGAATGAACCAGTGAGAGAGTTCATTGCCTTTGCCCAAAGGGGCTTAGTATTTACTAGTCATATTTTGTTTGGGATTCGGTTTGTCTCTCAAAATTTCCAGCACCTTTGGGACAATAGATTGGCAACACTGAAGTGTCCATGCTTTGCACAGAGGGGTGATATTGAGAAAGGTGTGTTGGAGATGTTAAATGACATGGGCAGTTACTACAGAGAATTCAAAGTAAGCTGTGCTGTAATCAGTTTGTAACGGAGAGGAGCCAAGAATGTAAAGAAGGTAGAACAAACAAGAGATGCAGAGTTGGTTGCATGGTAACTCTGCAGTTGTTACTTTAGTGGAATTGATGGTGCTTATTTTGTGATGTTGGCTCCTTAGTTGAAGTAATTATAATGTACATTGAATTCCTACCAGTAAAGTTCATGCATTGTATGTATGCATAATACATTGTGTTTTTCTCTATAATAGTGTGTTTCCATCATTTGATGCAAGAGTGTGGAAATGTCTGGTGCAGTGGCCCACAAGGTTTCATTAAAAATTGGCATGTAAATACACTGTACCCGCAAACAAGTATTTCTGCAAATGATGGAAAATGCTATTTATGAAGGTGCTTTGCACCTGTGCTTAGTAGGTAGGCAGTAGGGATCAGCCATGCATTCAGGCCTTGGTACCTGTTTCATTTTATGGTCTGAAACACTAATTTAGTAGCCTTCTGTACTGCTGTAAGACTTGATCTTTAACTCTGATCCTTGTTTCTGAGAGTCTGAGAATGCTGTATGCATAGCACCTACACGCAGGCAGCCAGAAATGTTTTTGTCAACATGAAATAGATTGCAGTAAACATGGAAGTCTTGCAAAACTGAAACATCTGCGAAGAAAGTAAAAAGCCAGCTATGTGTGGAACAGTCCATCTCTTTACCCGTGCTCCCATTCAAGCCTGTCAGGCGGTGTAGAGTAAAGGAGGTCTGTCATTTCAAGATGTAGCAGAGTAGTCCTGTTGGTATAGCTGAGTGTCCTGACAAGGCTTTTAACACAGAAGTAGTTAATACCTGCAACACTTTGCCCTCTGGGATTTATTTCAGATCTCAAAATAGAAGAAATTATACAGACAGGAAAATAATGTTAATGTGCCAGACATTAACATCTGTGGGCATGCTGTGTCAGTCACAAAACCCACACTTGATGGGTGAGGGCGTGCAATGTGAGATGTTTGAGTAGATGGACCCCAAGGCCTTACTCAAAGCAACTCATCATTGACCATCTGTCCCTGTTACCTTTGGAGATAAAAGTAAGCAAAATCAGTGAATCCAATCACTGAATCCAAGTGACTGTTGTGTGAAAGAGCTATTTTGGGATGACACCTCTAAATCATAAACTTCTTGCACACTTAAACACCTGAATTAATTTTACCTATGTAGTGTAACATGCACATAAGCTTCATTCCAATCCTCAGAACACTTGTATTTTAAGAAATAACACTGCACACTCATGAGAACTGATTTTTGTAAGGTCAAAATTTATAATGTCCAAATTAAGAGTTCATTGCCATGCTTCAGTGACTGGTCTGTAGAGTCATGACTGGTAGCTTAGTGGACTTTATCACAACTTGAATTCTCTGATTTTTTAATAAATTAACATTTTTTAAGTTGTTACTGATTTGAAAATGAATGTGAAATTTATTTTACATTGATGTAGTTTACATATTAAAGTCAATGATACAGCCCGGGTCTTTATGAGTGTGATTTATTAAAGCATCTTTCTTTACTGGTCCAGATTGCATATTTTTTGTCTGCTGCTGATTAGACCTGATGGCTTTGAGGTTCCAGGCTTCATATTCAGTAGAAGTAAAGTATATAATAAATCAGGGAAACTTAACCTAGAAAGAAAGCACTGTGTTCTGGAGTCCTTCTCTATGCAGTCCAGTATTGTCACTCAGAATTTAAGGAGCAGATGCATTAGACTAAATATCAGAAACTGCGTTCAGTTCAGCAAGTTTACCATCTAAAATGTTACTAAATGGTTAGTATTGTAAGGAAGAAAATATAGCTACAGGTAATATCATTAATTTCAGGTGTTCTGGAACATCTCAGAGTACCCTGTAGGAAGAGACTCACTAATTTGAGATGTGTGAAATGAATGGGAATACTTGATTGTTTTTCCCTATTTAATGAAGACTGTGATAAGAAAAATAATGAAAAGTTAAGGTACTGATGAAGAACAAGAAGGCTGCTCATCTGAATTATTAATTTGGTTTGCATCAGTACTCAATTTTTTTTTTAGTGTATAGTGTAACATGAAGGACTTGTAGAAAAAAATGATAATAACTTGGATCTTAAGTCATGATTTAAACTTTTCATCCTTGTTCTTCTGCTTTTAGGGGAAAATACTCAGTTTGGACCTATATATATTCTATATCTTAAATGTCTCTCTGGTTTGGTAAGAAATCCCATCGCAGGCATTGCCAACTGGTTTTTCTTGAGTTGAGAGCATGGGAAGTCATAATTTATGGGTTGATGATGTTGGAGAGGTCAGTAGCTGATTCACAAAATATTTTAGGAAGGTCTGTGTGTGTGTGTATACCCATGCAACTGTCTCCCTGTGGATCACTAATTTTGGCCATGTAGTTACTAGTTTACTGATGGGCTTCAAGTGACAATTACATTGAAAGATTGTATAGTGTAGCCACTCACAAAAATGCTGGAATTTGTCAGCTCTTCTTTGCCCCAGAGCCAGAGTGAGATATGAAATGTTTTGATTTGGAATAATTCTGAAGCCTTAGGAGGTCCTGATTTTTGAGAAACTTCTTCACTGTTCTGCCTCTTTAATGTTGTTCTTTGGATCTTAATGAGAAAGTTGTTTCTTTTTAGGTAACTTTGTTTAGTACATGTTGAATTTCAGTAGAAGAGCATCTTTTTCTTAAAGTTACGTGAAAGTTTAGCTGTATCTGTTGTATTTGATGTCTTGAGAAATTGTTTGAATTTTATAGCTCTTGCAGTCAAAGCAGATAGAGGAATGAAGTAAACTAACAAAAATATTCTCTGCAAGATGTGTGAGTTAGAACTGAGACTATGTTTATAACAAGCAGAGTTTGTGATTTTCTTCAGATTGGAGTATTTTGAAGAGCATTGTAAAAACAGCCTTAAGATCTAATGATCTTAAGAGTAGTTTGGAAAATTTGAGGAAAACAATCTGTTATTTGAGGAATGAAGTTAGTGTAATCTTTCTAATAAGTTTTACTACAGTTTTAGGAGAGAAGAGTATTTTTACGAGTTTGGGGGAAAATACATTTCTCTGAGGGAAAACTGAAACAGAAACAATCTTGTAGCCAAGTACTAGGATTTCTTTTCAGATAGTATGAACAATGAAATACAATATAATAATACTGAAACCTAACCCTGTCAGAATGTCATGGATGGTCAGGGGATTGAAGGAGATATTAAAACTGCAATGTAATTCCAGTTTTACTACAAACTAAGACAAGTCATACTATCATCTATGAACAACAGGAATGAGTTTTAATAATGCTTAGTTTTCCAGACTTTATCCAGGACTCTGACTGCATGTGCATTAAGGTAAAAGAAATAAACCCCTCAAGGAGAAAAGCAGTAAAATTAGCTTCTGACTCTGGGGTGAACTGATGCTAGTACAAGTACTGCCACTGAATTGAAAGCTTGCAAGTGACCAGCTGAAAAGATGTTTTCATATGTCAGAGGTAGTGAAGGTTTCTTAGGCCAGAGAAAACCATGGAACATTGAAAAGCTATTAGATCAAGTACTTCTCACAAGAATTTGAAAGGTTGTGTGTACAGAAAGGAGAGCAGTTCACACTTGGTACTGTTTAACATTGCAACATGTGTTAAATTAGAATTAAATTAGTTAAATGTTGATAAAGATACTGGATTTCACTGTAGACAGACTTCTATAGCAGTTTTTCTGTGGAGAGACTGGCCTTTAAAATAACCTGAGTTTGGCCACTGCTGGAATGCCTTTAGCTGGAATGCATTTAGCTTTTGCATTTCATGTTAGGTCATAGGAGGAGAGACTCACTTGAGACCCATCCACCTTAATGGTGCTTTTCCAAGAGTCTTTGCCTTTGGAGTACGATTAAAAAACTAATTTTTGTGTTGTTTATCAGAAGTTTTTGATAGCTGCTTCGCTTGGTTCCCCAGATAGTCAGAAATGAATGTTATGCTTCCTCCTGTGTTCTGAAATTGATCTATGATTTTAACATAGGTTGCTTTGGAAAGAACTTTTTTTAGATGGCCTGTTCTGTTAAAACTTGGAACTTACACACATTCTTGTAAAGTCATTTAACAGTTCCAAGTTAATTTGTGCATTGTAAGAGCTATAATTCAATTCGAAACAGGAGCAAAAAGCAATTTTTAAGTTTGTGAACATTCAGTTTGAAAATCCCTTCTGTGGTACTGCAAGAAAAGTGTGATCAGTATTTTAAGCAGGAAATAATGAAAACCACCTTGCACTGGCACATGATGTGAAAATTGTTAAATTGACATGAATGTTAATAATTTCATATTAATTTCATGAACTGAATGCCCTCTGTTTCTAGCCATTGCAAATTTAATGCCCATAATATGTGAAATAGCCATGAAAGTCTATCGTGTATCATGATTGGCAAGCATATATTGAACTAAAAGACAATTCATTGCCCAACTGCGTCCTTTGGGTCTATTAGATTAACTCTATCAATTTGTCAAATCGTATATCTAACAATTTTAGGATAAATGGCATCTAAAAATGGGGAGAGATCCACCTAACAGTGTTTCAGCTTTATGTGTGTTGTATTACTGGGCAATATCAGATCTATACCCACTTGTGTTCTTGAATCACCTATTCAAAAAGTTTTTGTGTATTTGCAAACCAGTCTCATTCAGTGAGTCGTGCCTATGAAATCATTTTTCTCTGAATAAAACAGAAAAATTATGATTTTAGGAGGAGAAATTTGTGCTGCATCGCATATAAACAGGAGACATTACTGGAACAAAATATGGCTGCAAAAGTAATGCTCTTGCAATAATACTACAAAAAAAACCAACTTGTGCATTTCTAATTAGGTGGTAAAACAGATAGCAAAGTCATAAAATGAATGAAGTAACTTATTTTGCTAAGTCAGATTTCACTAAAGAAATTTGCTGCAGCTGCATGGTTCCTTAGAGGAATAAAAGGAAAATTTTGAAGTGCAAAATCCAACATGCTCATGTTTCACTAGGTTCCATTTGGCTGGTGTATTGGTGCAGTCTGCCTGTGGGAGAGAGAATGCTTGCCTGTGTTTGTGAAGAGGAGACAGAGAACTTGATAGTTCTCTGCTTCTTGGTGTGTCTCGTTAGTGCCCTGAATTCAGTCCTGTGTGCCATTTGTGCTGTGGCCTTTGATGTAAACGTGCTTGCACCTGCTGGAGCACTCATTTCCTGCATCCTTCATTGTTAGCTGTTTTATTAGTCTGAGATGTGAAAGAGAATGTACTGCAGTATTCCTACTCAGTTTTTGCTGAAACTTCATTCACCTAGGCACTGAATTATGGAAGAAGGCAGTGCCTGCCTTGAAAATGCATTATTTGAAAGCTTAGACTTTTTCTTTGTCAAGAATTTCATAGGAGTGTTACTCAAACAAGGCTCCTGTGTTTGTTCTGTCTGTACTAATACTTGAAAGAATTTAAGGGTGTTCATGTGAGTTTTCACCATAGTACTGTTATGACTGGCTAACAAGGAAAGGCAGTTGTTTGAGCAGGATAAATTCCATGAGCTATCAGCATCAGAACTTGTCTTGGTGTGACAAGAGAAGCCTGCAAAACAACAAGATGAAGTCCTAACCTATAGAAGGGATGCTGTCTGCATCTCTTCTATAGATTCCATAAGATTGCTGGGTGCAGTCTGCCATGAACCTAAGGACTATTTTGCTTTGCAGATACCATTTGTTTCTAGGTTTCTCTGTCAAGAGTTAGCTTTCCTGCCTGTAGAGCAGTGAAACTGTCTGGGTGCAGTTTTATGTTTAGTCAATATGGATCTTGATTGTCATTCTTTCTGGCTGTAAAAATGACCATGCAAATATGTGCTCTTTCTAGAAAATGCACATCTGACATTCTGAACTTCTAAAGGAAGACTAGGGTTTTTAACAGTTAAAAAGATACTTGGGTTAGAGGAAAACCTATTTTTTCAAGAATGTCTTGGGAAGCTACCTTCAGACATTTCTCAAAGAATTTACTTCATCAAGCCAAGTCAACATTTAAATCTTCCTAAAATTTCTATAGTCTATATCAAAGTGTAAATGTACAGGGACAAAAAGGACACACTAATGTGATTGAGATTGCTTTTGAAATACAATTGATCAAAAACCCCTGAATTTTTGATACTGAATATGCTGTGGACAAGTTTTGAATGCAGTGCTCTTGAACTGCTTTTAGAAGTGCACTGCTGAAGCTCATGCTGCAAGCTCTGGCATAGGGCCTTCAAGGGAACTCCATTCTTGTTGCTTTCTAGAACAGCTGGAAGCCGCAGCCCTGTGCAAGTGTCAGTGAAGCCTAGCTTATCTTAGCTTCCAGATGTGCTTTCTTGTACTTGAAACATAGGATTAAAATGGCTGTGTCTTGTATATCTTAGGTGACACTAACTTAAATGTGTCCTTGAAATGTTTCGCTGAGTTCTTATTGGAACAGCACTAGTTAAGAACCTGAGCTGTTGATTCTGCATTGCTAAAATTCATCCTTGTAGGCTGTATGTTGACTCTTACATTTTGGAGGGGATGGGGGTTGGGAAGAGTGTCTTTGTTCTATATCAAATGCATCTCCCATGAATGTAACTTGACTTTTGATTATGGATAACTGATGTGGGAGGCTCTTCCACAGATGTCCCCCTCATCTGTTTCAGCCTTTCATGGTAAAAAATCACCTCTAGTACCTTAGTACCTATTTGTCTGCCTTCCTTCTGAATCCATACAAGTCTGTGGATAGCTTTGACAGGCTAGTGGCCTGTAGTTGTAATTGTTCATTATTCTGTTGTGTCTGCTGTGGCTGTTAATTCTTTCCTCATGGTGTATAATCTTAAATGAATACAAAACAAATGCCTTCTGTTAATATGCTAGATTACAGATCTTCATGTTTACAAATTGAATATGGAAGAAGACATGACCCTTACCCTTTGGGTTAAAGCACTTCAGCACTGTCAGCTTCAGAAAGCTGAGTGCCCTCAATGATTACAATAGACTGAGAGAGTGCAGCAGCCACGTACTGAACTTGTAGAAGCAGGAGCAGTATTCTAGACTCTTATGTAAATGTGTATATTATCAAAATTATTTCACAGTGTAACTCTAGTCTGTTGGACTATGAAAGCAACCTTTAACCTTGTGTTAACCTTGGTGGTGGGCTTGAGTTTGCTGCTCTTCCCACTCAGCTTTGGATCAGTCCGGATATGTAGATGTGACAGTCTGGTCAGAGAGAGAAAAAGCTAGATAAGCTTTCCCATGAATTGGTGTGGGAAGCTTTAGGGACCTGGAGAGAAAGAATGACAATCAAATGATAAACAATCTGCAGGTGGTGTTTTTAGCAAGTTGTTTTTCTCATAAAGAGGGTGTCTTCTTAATTAGCCAATCATGTGAAATATGTTGATTAAATGACCAATCAGGTCCACCTGTAGCAAACCAGTGTATGAAAGAAAAGGTCTGAATAAATGCAGGGCTTCTATCCTCTGAGCTTTCTGATCTGAGTCTCTGTCATCTATTCCTGATTCAATGGTGACACAGTTGCAAGTATCTAGAATTCTTCCCAGTGTTTTGTCATAGCCATCACATAACTTGAAAAAAGTGAGATATCTTTAACAGGTGCTGGGTTATGGTTGAGGAGCCCTAGAGCACTTGCATTGTTTTGCCACAGTGTTTATAGGCTGGAAGTGCTGTAGTTTTGCTCTCCCTGTGCTCAGCTGTGTGTTCTGGCCTGTCTTTGGTACCAGCCGACTTGATTAGGTAATGTATCTCTTCAAAAAACAATATAGATTAGTTTTTGTCTAGAGCAATTTCTTTAGTGCTTTGCCACCTAATAGTTGCACCCGTGCTGTTGGGAGAAAGGACGTGGGAATATCAGACAGAGTGTTGGAGGTTCAGTTTGAATCAGCGTTGCAGATACACACACTTGGGCTCAAGGGCTGCATGTTTTGTCAGCTGTTTATGTGGACAGTGATGTAGCTGCTTCGTTTGCTTTTCTGTACACTACAGGGTTTGCAATCTTAAGACTTCAATTTTGTTCTAGACTGTTTCTGTTGTTCAGTTTGTCAGGGTTTTCATGTGCTGCTCCATGGGGGTTTTAAGAAATTTCCTTGTGGAAGTACTTCCCCAAGTCATCTTGCAGGAAGCTGAAGAGGCCTTTTAGTAAGAAAATGCTGAAATGATTCCTTAAAGCATAAGAAATACATATCTGTTCTCACTTCAGAAAGTGTAGTTTAGTTCATGGCCATGCCCAGAAGTTGGCACTAAGGCCCTGTAAATCCTCTGGGAGACTCTTGGAAGTCTGTGAACTTGTTTCTTGTGTTTTAGTGACTTCTTGTTGGAGAAATTGCAATTCTTCTGATGATGTCTTAGGAGTCTAAAGCTGTGGGCATGTGGGAACGAGTATTCTTTATAACACAAAGGAATTTATGGATGGATGGACCTCTGATACTGGGTGAAGAGCTCACTGGTTGACTTTTCCAGTTGAAGTGCCTGGGTATGGTTATGATTTGAAGTACTTGTGTCAAGGAGCTGGGAAATTTGGGCCTTTTGCCTGAGGAAATTTGCTTCTGCTGAGAGATAGAACTGAAGTCAGTATTCTGCCCTTGACTTTTGTTAGTTTATGTGTAGTCAGTCACCATAGTAAATTTGTTCTGTGGGTGTGGGAGGCATAAGCACCTGCTAAGGTGTGCCCTAGAAAGCTTTGGAAAGAAGGATTCTTACGAAACCTTGAATGCAATTTAGTTGCTTGTTAAACTCATGGGAAGCTTCATATCTTAATTCCTAGTTCAAAATGTTTATGTCAAAGGATTATTTTCAGGACATAGGAAAATACTTGCTGTGAAAGTTTCTAACTTGTTATGAGGCTGAGTTTCAGGAGGCTTGTTTTGTTATCTAATGAGATTACTCATTACTAAGATAGGTTTGAACATTTGGATTCCTTCTTCTCTTTCTCTAGTCTACTACTTAAAGTTTGTAGTGATTATTTACATTTGAAATACTTTTTCTACCTGAATAAAATACTGATATTACTTTGTGCAGCATTTGGATATTGTGCACTGAAAGTATAATAAAACACCATCAGACTTGATGACACAACAATAATGCTGATCTAACTTTTAAAACTTCCTTATTCTCTAGTTCTTAAAGCAGCTGGTATCGTGTTCCATCTGTGTCCTCACATATCCTATCAATCTCTGGGTCATGGGGTGTTTCTGCTGATCTGGTTTGAATGTTGTAATTGGAACCAGATGCTGGGAGGGTTAGATTCTGCTTGCCTGGAGTTGCTTCCCTCCTTTTCCAGGAATGCTTTTGCTGCAGAAATATCTGAATCATTTGTGAGGAGTCTTCCAGATATTTGGCACTTAGTATGCTAGTGCTATTTTCAAACAATGCATTCTCAAGTATACTTTTGTTCTTGTTAACCAGACTGAAACTATGGGACTCAATAAACAAGTAACTGGTTGAATTTGTGATATTTTCACAACAGGTAAGCCTGTATTGCTTCATGGTCCTTGGATGTGAAATATGTTGCCACTTTTCAAAATTCTTGTTCCTGTGCTTTTTCTTAGAAAATTGAATTTGGAATTTGTAGGTCACATAAGACAACAGAGTTTTGATACACTTCAGGAAATTACAAAACTTTGGAGAATTTTTAAACTCTCTTTAGAAAAGAATTACCATAGATTTTCACTTCAGTGTGAAATAAGGTGTGGATTGTGTTTCTAGAGGTGATAGGTACTAAGTGTAAAGTGCAGAGTTGTGCAGGCATTAATTTCTTCAAGTAAAAAAAGTTATTTGTTTAGAGCAATATGAGTTTCCACTGTAAAATTTTCTTTAATTATTCAGTAAGTAATTGATAATTTTTGCCTCTCTGGAAGTATTTGGCCAAAGCATATTAAGTAGTTCTTGATATTGTGCAGGCAGCTCACATACTGCAGTTAAATTATTCCTGTTCCTTCAAATGTATCAAGTTGTAGCTCTGTTAAACAGAGTAAAGGTGGGTGCAATAATGTATCAGCTAGCAGTTGTAATTGATGCTTATTATATAAAGCAGTCTTCAGGGAAGAAAATTACTGATCTCAAAAGTGAGTGGGTAATGAGGTTAATATGACAGACTTTCAAATCTTTATGTAATCTTCTCTTAAAGGAAAGGAAATGAACTGGGATTTAGTTTTGATGTATTAGTTTTATGTAGGCTATAAAGTTGACAATAAAAAGTTGTTTTGCAATTGATGAAAGGCACCACTATCTCTACTTATTAACTAGAAGCAACTATGCTAAGTGTGCCAGCTATCTGTAAATACAAGCTATGTTTAACCAGACCCCTTCAAACAAATGTCTGCAGCAAATCAAAGTCCTCCTGTTGAGGACAACTGCATATTCACAAGGCCTGCATTCAGCTTTATGCATAGTAGTGAAGAAGATGCCAGCTGAACTTGTGCCTGTAGTGATGTGACTTTGGTGTAATGCTTTTCTTTTCCTGGTCTGTTCTCGTTTACATTGCATTTACAAGACTCCAAGGAATTAAAATGAATGGAATAGCTTCTGGACTTCTTTTGGTCACCTTGTCTAAGACAATGAGACTGATCATACGCTCTGTTCTTTGTTAGCTTTTGGCCTCTTGGCCAGTTTTGGGTACATTTTGACAGAGGTGTAGGTATCTTGGATATGATTGTTTCTATAAATTTCTTCAGTATTTGGTGCTGGCTAAATATGGGGAATTCTGTACCCTGTGATCCACAGTGAAGGAAAGAAAGCAATCTAAATTGGGTGTCTATTGCCCTTTTTGGATGGTATGCAGCTGTTCTGTTGGCCACTTTTTTGCTCTCCTTTAGTGTATGAACCTTGGGATTATTGTACTGGGGAGGGATGTAGAGAACAAATGGAATGGATATGTAAGGAAACATGCTTTGATTGGTTTGGAGCAAGTTATTCTGTAAGAAAAAGCCAACTGAAGAATAGGACAGCTTAAGAAGAGTCATTTCAGTTGAGTGAGGGATAAAACCCATAAGGTTTTTTTGCCCATCAGTATATTTTTATCTCCATTTATTTGGCTCAAATAGTAAATAGGAGGACAAAATAAAGACTAAGAAAGAGAGACTAAGGATTCCTGCTTTTTGGGTTTTTTCTTTCCTAACTTGTATTTGCAAAAATTTCTTCCTGAAAATATTGTCCCTGGAGATCAAAACTGCTTTTTGAGCTGCTACCTGATTATCTCTCTTACTCTTCTGGAGCTGGAGGTAACCATTCTGTGTTTGAAGACTTTGTGCAGAAGTTAACACGATACTGTGTCTAAGTTGTGTTACACTATCCAGAGAGCTCCTCTGGAGGGTGGAGCTGCATGTTGTGCTTAAATCCATGGGGGACTCAAGGCAACATTGTGATTTTTGTGCAGAGGACCTGTGCTGACTGTAATGTATAAAAGTTTCCGAGAAGTATTGATACAGGTAGAAGCCAATCACTTAAAACAAGCAACAGCTTCACAACTCCAGATGGAAATTCTTTGATGATCTTAATAATGTAAAAATAACTTTAAAAGTTATTTTGCTACCTACTCTTCTTTCCTTTGATCATATTTCTAGACTGTTGGACAAGACACTGTCTTGTCCAATATCACTGATGCTAACATGAATTATAATTCCTGCTCCTGCAGTTCTTAGTTAATTGAATTGCTTGCTAGCCTGGCTCAAAAAAAAAAAATCCTAGCTCCAGTTGGAAAACTGCCATTAAATGGAGCACAGAATCATGGGTGTGTTTATCTGCAAGCAGGCAATAAAACAGCTGTAGGAGCTTTGAGAACTGCTTACTTTGTCTGAGCAGTCAGAGATTTGTTTGTTTGTGTCTTTATCTGCTCAAATATGTTGGAAAAGGGCAGCTTCCTCTGAGTTTATCTGCAGCAGAGGTGAGGACTGATCCATAGCATGGTGATTAGACAATGTCCTTGCCCTTCTGAATGAAGGCACTGCAGTACATTGCTGAGCCAGTTCAGCTTTTGCTTCTGTTCCAACTTATTGAACCACATGAAGAACTGTTGAGGAGTAAACTTTTGTATATGTTACCATCTGAATTGATGTGCTGGCATTTCCAGTGGGTGTGGTAAAAAGCTGACTTGTATAAATGGATAATGTAGCTGTTGACAACACCGCGCTTGGCTCTTTGTGAACATCTTTTTTCTGCAGGTGACGTAGGATTTGACTGTAGGATAATCCTGTGTTTATCTTCTGACCTGCAAGTAATTTTGCACTTATTAAGCAAAATTAAGCAATGCCATGGTATGCTTATGAAGGAAGTATGCTTTTTTGAGCTTCACACAGCAGGGTTCTTGCCATAGTCTCTGTCTGTTTTATCGTAATTATAAAGTAGGACAGTTCAGTAACTAGATATGACCCAAATTAATACTACTTATGAAAATAAGTCAGGCTACATAAATTACAGGCAGAAAGACTTTGCATGAAACTTCATCTCAGGTGCTTTACTGTTAAAATTGGAATCTAGGTTCTTCTTTGTTTTTAAAAGCACACTGAAACAGGTAGAATTGTGCCAATAGCTTAGAACTTATCCCTTTCAAGGTCTTTCTTCTCTCTGGCACAATATTTGCTCTGAAGCAGTCTCTTCGGATTAAATGTTGTTTGCACAGTATCATATTGTATTGTACTTGCATTGTTTGTGACTTAATTCTCTCTTTCCACATTGTCTACTACTCAAGAGACCTAAGTTTTTGCCAGCATTATATCGTTATTGGCTTGTGAAGAACTTGGGAGTAAACTGACATCCCTGAGCCGCTCTCCTACTCTGAAAGGTGGCATAGTGTTTATGACGAGCTTATCTTGAAGATTTCAAGTCTTTGGTAGTGTGAAGTTTTCCTGTTTTCAGTATCTTAATGGAATGTTGTTTACTGATAATTATTTGTCAGGATCAAATTGGAAATGGAAATGTTTTGGGTTTTTTATGGGTCAGCTGCTGCAGAGTGTACAAAAAGTGGCAACTTGTTTGTCACACTGGGACACTACTTGTTAAATTGTAAGCTGAAGTAAAATATGAATTTTCACATTGCTCAATCTACTTAAAGACTGGAGATTAATTTACAGCAAATATTACAGTGAAATATTGCTACTGTGCATTTAAATTTTTTTTCAGACTGTAATATTGTTAGCCCAAACTCACCTGAGTGAGGTCCTGCTGAGTTCATTTGGACTGGTTCCAGTATTGGAGTACTTACAGAAGTGCTTAGTAAGCTTAGAGTTGGTCACATCCAGGTGGATATTGTAATTTAACATTTGCAAACTGAGCTGTTGTCAGTCGATAGTGGAATTCAGATGAATTTTCTTTCTTACTTGTCTGGCATACATACTAAGAAGCATCATTTTCAGGATGTGTTTTTCCTTTTAAGAGAAAAGTGCACAAAGAAAAACAATGTAGTAGGTTGAAAGCGTGACTTGGAACTATTTATTTATATGTGTTCTTGTACTCCCTCTTGAGTAAAAAGAAAGAAATGGTTCTTTTTAAGCCAAAACAGAAATGTTTGCTGTTTTCAATCTCCTTTTAAAAAGAACCTTTACCATGATATTAGTTGTATTTCTCCACTATATCTCTGTACTGAGTATAGCACCTTACTTATGCTTATTTTGCTCAGATAATTTTTCCAGGGAAAATAATTTGACTGACTTTTCAGTTGCATTTTCAGAATTCTTTGACAGTAGAATGGGTAGCTGTGCCGATGTGATCTCAAAAGCTTTTTACATAGTTTGGATTTAGCTTGGTAGGCAGATAAGTCCCACTGCTTGCTAGCTCCCCCTGCCACTCATGGGAGGGGGGAGAGAATTGAAAGGGTAAAAGTAAGAAAACTTGTGGGTTGAAATAATGATAACTTAGTAAATATTTTTTAAAAAGGAAAACAAACCCAAGAAAAGTTATTAAAAGAAAATTTGCTCACTGCTAGCTGACCAACGCCCAGCAGTTCCTGAGCAATGGCAGTGCTGACAAACTTCAAACCTCTCTGACAACTTTTATTGCTGGGCTGTGGCATGGTGATATCCCTTTGGTGGTCCTCAGTAGCTCTTCTAGCTGCTTGCTCATCCCCAGCCTGCTTGTTGGCATGGCAGTATGAGAACCTTGATGGCGTGTATTTATTTTACTTAAATGAAGGATTGGCTTCATCTCGATGAAGCTTTAGTCGTGGTGCTTTTATATACCTGCATCACTGCTAACAAAGCCTTAGTGCATGGCCTCAACTAGGGTTTTTGATACAAGTTTGAAGGAAGTTGTCATGCTTCACATTCTGATTGTTTAAGCTGCACACAAGGGTAATTCATTATGCAGTAGGACGTAATTTTAGTGTGACATTATCAAATAATCATGATGGCTAAAGGTAACAAGGTAATCGTGATAAGTTACTATGCTGCGTTATTATCTGGTAGTTATATAACTGAGCCATGTGAATGTGCTGGTTTTGAGTTTTTAATTAAAATATGAAAATTACATTTGGTTTTCAATTGCTATCATAAATCTTCCTTTTATTTATATATGTAATGTAGATGTCATTGTCTCTTTTGGAGTTCAGACCTTGTTTTGACCTGAAGTCTCTGGATGAGAGTCACTGTAGAGGGACCACTGTGTTTTAAGAACTGTGCAAGCATTCACAAATACAGTTTTATTACTATTGAGATAGGTTGAGAATGAAACAAAAGTGTGGGGAAAATAGAGATCCACTAAAACTCTAGCACACATGATTTTTTTTAAAGTTTATGGAATTGCTACTTTTTGTGCTTGTGTTATTCACATTCATTAAACTATGTGAATTAGCTGTCATAGAGCCCCTTGGTGTTGGTGAGATGCAGGGATTTGTGTTCAAACAGGCAGTCACAGGACTGAGACAACTACTCCAAATTTACCAAATAATTACATATGGAGGCCAGTTGAATCTTTCCACTCTGTCTAAACTAGATTATTTTGGTTTCTGACTTAATGAAACTGGGTATTTTTAGATCTTAAGTTTGCTTGCTTTTCCTGTAAAAGTACTCTAGCTAATCCTTGCTGCAGTGTCTTAGTGCTTGCCATTTAAACTGGAAATCCTTCAAAAGTCTGTTTCCTTCCCCTCCAGCTGTCATATCATGTTTTCTTATATGGTGTTGATTCACTGAGGCTTCCTTTTTCAATTCTTATAGTAAACTATCAAGAATTCTTGACACCTACTGTACCACTACAATAAAATGCTGCATACCAAAATGCTGCTTCCAAATGGTGAAGGATTTATTTGCTTAATTAAAAAAAAAAAAAAGAGATGAGCTCAATATAACTTGTGGAATGGTTTCCAGTGAAAGAGCAGGTAGCTTTCACTAAAGCAGAACTGAAATTAAGTCATTAAATATGTGTGAATTTGAAAAAAATCAATTTTATCAGTTCATGTAGGAGAAGGAAAAGAAAACTAACGAAGAAATATTTTTCTTCTAGATTTTTCTGTTTGATACCTGTGAATTTTCTGCAATCCAAAGATGGCAGCAAATAAACCTAAAGGACAGAATTCATTGGCTTTGCACAAAGTCATCATGGTGGGAAGTGGTGGTGTAGGAAAATCTGCTTTAACACTACAGTTTATGTATGATGAGGTAAGAATCTGTCATAGAAATGATCTCAGAAGGTACCTGCTACGTAGTGTTGTTTAAGTTACATTTGTAGAATTATTTTCTGAAAGGGTCTAAATGTAAGTGATGTGGTATGAAATTCAGCAGTTAAGTGTGACAAAAACATGTTTTGACATTACTGATTTACCCTCTAAAGGTGCCTGTGAAGGTAAAATTTGGCATTTTTCAGACTTCTCAGCTGTTAAAAACTCTGTTTTATTACTGGAATATTTTTGCATTGATCACTAGACTTAGAACTTGGTTATTATAGCTCAAAGCTTCTTCACTTAGTTGAGTTGCATGACACCTGAAACAGCCAGTTTCTTCCATGTTTTTTGTGCTGGTGTTGAGCACAGGAAAGAAAATCAGTTTCTCTTTTCCTTTTTTTTTCCAGTGAATGTCATCCCTTTTTGTTAAAAGTCAGAAGCTAAGCATTCAGTGTACTTTAAAAGTAGATACTAAATTTATCTAAAGTCAAGATTACCTGATTTCATAATGGAATGCAGACAGATGTTGTGCTTGAACCAGAGGTAGTTTGGGATGTGCACACACTGATGTTTTGAAATTACCTCTACATTTCCTTGTAATGGCTGAGGAAAGCAAAAACCTAAAAAATGTTTGGGCTGATGAAGAGTCTGCTTTAACTATGAGTTGCTTGAGTACTTCACAGGGCCTAAATGCACAATGCTTAGTTATTAGTTACAGTTCTCATTTCATGTTTGCTATATCCAGATGCACAAACAGAAGCAAGTTTCTTATACAGGCATGATTTTACATCATGAAGGGTTTTTTTTCTAGTTTGTTGAAGACTATGAGCCCACCAAGGCAGATAGCTACAGGAAAAAGGTTGTTCTGGATGGGGAAGAAGTCCAAATTGATATATTGGATACAGCAGGGCAGGAGGACTATGCTGCAATTAGAGACAACTACTTCCGAAGTGGAGAAGGTTTTCTTTGCGTCTTCTCTATTACAGAGCTGGAATCCTTTGCAGCAACTGCAGACTTCAGGTAAGTTACAAGGCAAGATAATCATTCTAATTACACTGAGATGATTGAAAGTGGGGTTTTTTTGTGTGTTTTGTAATTTCCTTTTAGTGGTCCAGACTGGATTGCAGCTCTTACTGTTGTCGCATAATGTTTTGAACAGATGCCTAGTCAAGCCTTTGCTATCTGTAGAACTTTAGATGTCTTAGCTGCTGTGTTTTGGAATACCAGAAAGGCTATTGCCACAGAACAGACACACAGCAACATTCAGAAGATAGCTGCCTCACCATGGTCTCAACCACAGACTGCATCATATTAAAACTCTTATGATAGTTATAGAATATTATACAGGTAGGACTATATTGCAGGTGTTTAATTTCAGTTGAGAGAGAAAACATTTAAATAACTCATTACTGTATTTTATAAAAGACAAAAGATAATAGAAAAGAGTTTTACCAGTTCCAAGTGTAGTGAAATGGGAAATATTTGAAATGGGAAATATTTGAAATAAAATTAAGGAAACAAATATAAAAGTGAGTTATCTGCATCCCATTGGAATTAGTCTTCTTGGAGATGCTCTCACAGTTCAACTTAATTAGCATTAAGCAGCAGCATATGTTTAATATTTAAGGGAGGAGGAAGAGGTATGGAGAGGGGAGAAAGTAAATTTTTCATCTTCTGGTGTTTTTAATTTATTTGCGTTTCTATATATCTGTATTTCTATATTTTGAGAGAGCCAAGAGGAGGTCTGTTTTGTTTGCAGGCTTATGCTGAGTACTGTCAGTCATGGAGGACAGTTTAGTACAGTTCAGTTCCCCTAGAGTGCAAAATAACATATTCAACTGTGTTTAAAATCATGCCAATGCTTCAAAGTATATAATCTTTGGCCTTAGAAAATGACAATACTGCAATGACAATAGTTTTAAATACTTGAAAACTTGTTTGTTAAAATTTGGGCTTGCTTTCAGTAGAATTGTTCTGGCTCTCATAATGTGCGTTTTTTTTAAAGTTCTCAATTTCAAACTGGTGCATCATTAATTAGGTATTTCTTGTCTAGTCTTCAGAACGGGCTCAAAGGACAATATGAATATCATAATCTGACTTGCTGTTAGGTTAACTTTTTACATTTTTGTAAAAATGTCAAAGTTTGTTTGGCATCTGTGGTGGTCTATCCCAGGTACCCACCAAAGCCCCTCTGTATCTTCCATGCTCAGCTGGACAGGGAAGAGAAAATACAATGAAAGGCTGATGAGTTTAGTACAGGAAGAGTTCAGTTACTGATTGCCACCACAGGTGAAACAGACACCACTTGGGGAAAGGAATTGAATTTATTGCCAATCAAAATCAGGGCAGAAGAATGAGAAGCAAAACTAGCCTTAAAAATGCCTTCCACTCCACCCCTCCCTCTTTGCTGGGCTCTATCTTCTCCTTCCCAGTGGTGCAGAGAGACAGGAAATGGAGGTTACAATCAGTTCATCACACATTGTTCCTGCTGTTGCATCTTGCTCAGGGAGAGGAGTCCTCTTGCTCCAGTGGGGAGTCTCTCCCATGGGAGACAATTCTCCATCAACTTTTCCGCTGTGAGTCCTTCCCACAAGCTGCAGCTCACTAACTACTCTAGCATGGGTCGTTTTCTATGGGCTGCAGTACTTCAGGAACAGACTGCTCCAGTATAGGTTCCCCACAATTCCTACCAGTAAACCTACTTTAGCATGGATCCCTCTCTCCAGGGGCCCACAGATCCTTGCCAGGAGCATACCCCAGCATGAGTGTCCTCCATGGACTGCAGAGGAATCCCACGTCTGATGCCTGGAACACTTCCTCCCCCTTCTCACTGAGCTTAGTATCTGTGTAGTTGTTCCTCTCATATATTCTCACTCCTTTCCTCTCTGAGTACAATTGTACCTGTGCAGTATTACTTTTAAATAAGTTATTACAGAGGTGTTACCATTGGCTTGGCCTTAGCTGGCAGTGGGTCTCTCCCAGAGCCAGCTGGCATTGGCTCTGCCAGTAATGGACATTGGGGAAGCTTCTGGCAGCTTCTCATGGAAGCCATGTCTATAGACCCACCACTAACAAAACCTTGTCACACTAACCCAGTATAGCATTGCCTGGGTAACTAGTGTTGCAAGGACTAGTTTTTACCAGAAATCTTATTTACATAGGTACTGCCATGATGCACTGAGTTTTTATCTGGTCACCTTCCTGATCCCCTGGCTATTCAAACTACTTTTGGATAGCTGCAGACTGTTAAAACATTTGCACTGGTATTTGTGTGGAAGAGGAGAAATGTTGCTTTTTAATTATACCCCATACTAAATGGGGTGTCACAGTCTGCCTCAAGTGCCCAGTTTTAGAAAAAAATTATGGACTATCTGCAGTTTCTGAGCTCTGTCAGTAGGCTTCCTGCACAAGACTGCGTGCTATTCAGAGCTTTTTGTAATGTGGGCATCCTGCTGTGTACCAAATCAATATTGATTACTTAACTGTCTTCAACTTCTCTCCCTTCAACTTTAAATTTGGTCTCACCTCAGCCACCAAAAGATATTTATTTCTCTGTGCTTTTTACAGTCTTTCAGGAATTGCTCTATGATAAAGGGCTACATTTCACAACTAACTTTATACTCCTTTTTTCATAGACAAAATACAGAATGCTCTTCTTTTGAGACAACTCTTCTTCCTGGTAGTATTAATGCATTTTCAATTAGAAGAAAACTTTCATTATTTTTTTAAGTGTTGAAGACTTGAGTACCAAACTATTTGTGGTATTGAGTTTTATTTATAGTTTTAAACCTGTCATCTTAGCAGTTAAAACAGTAGCAGGGTCTGTCCTTAAAAATCTGATGTATATACAGCTTGTGTCTGCACACAGGTATGTGTACAGACATACCTGTATATATTTAAATGAAGATCTCTGGAGAAATTGAATATAATTGACTTGAGAAAGATTCCTGAAAGGAAGAGATTTTTTCTTGATGTGCTATGGACCATTTCATCAGCTTTAAAATGGCACATTATGTTAGGAAAGAATCAGCTGTTAATCTGAAGCTTGGATAGCTTAAAAATGACCATCAAAAACAGTAATGTAATGGTAGATGCTCACAAATAACACTGTTCATGGCAAATAATTATTAATATAAATTATCACCTAAACCAGTCCTGTTCTATTTTTTTCATTTTTTACTGACTCAGCTGCTTCCTTCCTCAAGAACTAGCTGTCTGTCTCTGTCTTCATTCTGTAAAATGTCATAATGAGGTTTAAGACTTTCCTGTTATATAAACTACATAATAGGAATAAGTGGCTTGTCACTGTAAGATATGAAAGTGTTTAGTCTGAGTTTTTCTTTATGTGTTCTAAGAATGGTACTCTATGCAAAGCTTAATTTTCTTTTCTTTTTTTTTTTCCTTCTTCTCCAGGGAGCAAATCTTAAGAGTAAAAGAAGATGAGAATGTTCCTTTTTTGCTAGTTGGTAATAAATCAGATTTGGAAGATAAAAGGCAAGTTTCTGTAGAGGAAGCAAAAAACAGAGCTGATCAGTGGAATGTTAATTATGTGGAGACTTCTGCAAAAACACGAGCTAATGTTGACAAGGTAATAACTGGCCTCTTAAACAATCTGTTCATCAGTTTTTATTTTATCCCTCTTTTTCATGGATCATACTCTTTATGTTCTTAATTTTAGCAATAATTTTGTGGAATTTTAATCAAATACTTTTCTTCCTTAGCTTGCCAGGAGTGCATGACTAGGTGACTCCTTGTAGAATAGTGAAAATGTTAGGCATAACACATTTATCCCATTCTAAACTGCAAGTAATCATTATTATCCAAGACACAAAAGTCCTTATAAAATTTTCTTGGGTCAGCTCTTTCATACTGCATTTTCTGTAACTAGAGGAGAGTCTGCTTCTGAACAATGAAGAATACTTCCTGATCCTCATTATAAAAGCAAATAAGGGGGAGGGATTTGAGCCTTCCCCTACCCTCATTTAACCATCTGCCTCTTTGTATGTTGTTTTGATGAAGACTGGATGAACCCAAAAAGCTATGAAAAGCCTAAAAATGCCTCATGAGTTTTCAGAGATAAAACCTGGTTCAGAACCTCATAAGAATATTTTTCTCCGAGGGGAAAAAAATCCTGCTTAGTTGCAAGTGCTTCAGCAAGAATGCAAGGTCTTGCAATTCAGAATAACTGTCAGCCTTGCAGACTGTAAGAGTCACAGTTGTGTGGCAAAAGAAATAAGTAGGTTTAATGCAATGTGCCAGCCTTTCAGAGCTGTTGACAAAGCTGATCCCCCCTTGAATCACAGGTTTGTGCTGGAAGGAACCTTAAAGATCATCCAGTTCCAACTGCCCTGCCATGGGCAGGGACACCAACCATTTGTTCGAGTTACTCAAGGCCCCATCCAACCAGGCCTTGAACAATTCTAGAGTTAGGGCATCCACAACTTCTCTGGGCAACCCTTTCCAGTGCCTCACTGCCCTCACAGTAAAGAAGTTTTTTACAATTAATCATTTAAATCTCTCCCCTTTTAGTTCAAAATTGTTCCCACAAGGGTCTTAGCACAAGTTGCCCACATAAAAAGATGCTTTCTGTCTTTTTTTATACACCTTCTTAAAGAACTGAAAGGCTGCAGTAAGGTCTCCCTGGAGCATTCTCTTCTTCGGTATGAACAACACCAGCTTTCTTAGCTTGTCTTCATAGCAGAGCTGCTGCAGCCCACTGAGCATCTTTGTGGCCTCCTCTGGACCCACTCCAAGAGATTTATGTTTTTTCTTGTGCTGAGGACCCCAGACCTGGGCACTGCACTGCAGGTGGGGTCTCATGAGAGAGTAGAAGGGGACAATCACCTATCTTGACCTGTTGCAAGTCCTCTTTTACTGCAGCCCAGGATATCACTGGCCTGCTGGGCTGTGAGTGCACATTGCCAGGTCATGACCAGCTTTTTATCCATGAAAAGCCCACAAGTCCTTGTCTATAGGGCTGCTCTCAACAAGTTCATCTCCCAGTCTGTACTGATGTCTGAGTTTGCCCTGATCCAGATGTGCATCTTGCATTTGGTGAAAAATTCTCTAATGTAAATCCATATATATGAGCTGTCAATTGCAGCAGGAGAGCTGTAATGCACATTCTCTTTTGCAGTAACTGTTGGTTGTGTCCTGTCAGTTATCTTACTGAAGAAACTGATTTTGCAGTACTATAGTGATTTACCCTACAGTACAGCAAAGAGTTCTTAATCAAGTACAGCAGAACTCATCCTCATTTTTGAATAAAGCCCTAATTTTTTTGTTGTTTTAAAAACTAACACATCTTTTAGTTTTGGTATATAATGGCAGTTAACAGCCATCTATTACAGTTGTAAAAATCCAGTTCTTGAAATCCACTTCATTATTGTTTAGCAGCTGGGGAAAAAAGTGCATATAACATATTTTTTCAGTAGCTCTTGGATCAATAGCCTTTACATATACATGGAGCTGATGGCATAATGGATCCAGATTAGCATGTGTCATATAGATTTGTGGTTTGGCAGGCCATAAATGAGACCTTGTTGGCACCAGTGAATACTGTGTATTCTTAGTTGCTTGAAGCATATGAAGTTTTGGAGTTTGCTACACAGGTTTGGGGTTACTTTTGTAATCTGGTCTTTCTGAATTCCAGAATAGTGATTTTACTCACTTGAAAAAACACAGCCAGCCTCCACTCATTTTGGCAAAGGTGACCCACTAAACATTTTCTCAGAAGGTTATGTATCCCAGACAGCTAAATACTGTTGTACAGTTATCAGTACTTAAGCAAGCTGACAGTTGCATCTTGCCATTAGCGCAGACTTAAATACAAGCAACTTAGTGCCCATTTAAAAATCTAAAGGCAATCTCATTTCTTGATGGAAATGTTTAGTTCCATTGATTTTCTTTAGATTTGATGTGATGAAGGTTGATTCTTTTCCTGCAGTGTAATAAAAATCTACTGAGCTCTGTAGAGGAGCTTTTCAGTCCATGTCTCACAGAAATGGATCAAATCCCTTGACATAGATGTATTGCTTAGTTCAAATTTCAAAGTATCACAGAATAATCTGAGTTGGAAGGAACCCACAAGGATCATTGAGTCCAACTCTTGGACGAATGACCCATATAGGGATCAAGCCCATGACCTTGGTCTTATTGACATCATGCTCTGACCAACTGAGTTCATCTCAGGGCTGAAAATGGAAGCCTAGAGCACTTGGTATTTCCAGGTAGTCTCCCATTCAAGTACTAGCCAGGCCTGATCCTGCACAGCTTCCAAGGCAGATGAGATTCAGCATTCTCAGGCTGATAGGGTATCTAAAGGCTCTCTCCTGAGAGAAAAGTTTCTGAATTGCTCAGCTGATTTCCTACAGTAAAATTATGAAGATGTATACATACTGTTTGCTGTAACCTTCTGTAAATCAAGTCAAGATCTGCTGTTGAAATTAGTAAAGTAGCTTTAAGTAGTCCAATCATAAAGATTTAACTGTCTGTCAGTAGAATCTCTCTTACCTGAATCAGTGGTGTATCTCCAACTTTGTCCTAAACCATTTGATGAAAGTGCAATGTGGTAGCTGCAGCTGAGATTCTGATGTAAGAAATTGTATTGGTATTACCAATATTTCCGGACAGGACGTGCCTTGCCTTGTCTGGCCCCATTGGGTGAACCAAATAGTGGTAACTGTGGTGTTTCACCCCAGAGACACTTTTGGCTAGCTGTAGGTTGCAGCTGGGTGCATGGAGACAAGTCCAGGCATGCCGGGGCTCCGGTGGCGGCGGGATGGAGCTTCCTCTCACGTTTCCCTCTGCTGGAGAAGCTTTAAGGGCGGTAGTGAAGGAAAGGAAGGTTTTGATCCAGAGCTTTTATTCTGGCCCACAGGCCTCTGAACCCAGCAACTCCTCCAACCAAACTCCCAATGTGGTTGCTCACCCTTTTAACCAGGGGAGGGGAGGAGGGAAGGGATAGGAAGCCCACCAACCAGGTACAGGAGAGGAGGTCTCAAGGGACAAAGGACATCTGGATGGCCCAATGCTCCCCCAGGGGTAGAGGGCATCTTTTGAATCTGCCCAATCACTCTAGACCTTCTGGAACTCCAGGATTGACAGACAGTGCTCGACAGGGGTCAGGGTGGGGAAAGGAGAAGTGATGGACACACCTGGGAGGGAATCTTCAGGGGAGAAACTGGGATTCTGGGCTAAACCATGAAATCACACTGCAACAAAATTGTTTATGTAGCTGTATGTTTGAAGACTGCTTTAAAGGAAATGCTGGGTTTGTTTTTTTTCTCTAGTCACTTTGTGCTTAAACTTGCATTATGGAACATACCATACAACATACGTGCATTTCAGTCTATGCTACTTCTCCATTAATAAGTTTCTAAAATTGGATGTTGCACTTTTCAGCCTTTGCAGCTCATGACTTAAAATATTCAAAAGGTAAACCGATTTCCTTAAGTTTCTTCAGTAATATGTACATACAATGTCTGCAAATCTTGGCTGGTGATGAGACCCTTCTTTCAATTTGTGTTTAAAATTGCCTGAAGAATTCATAAGCGAATATCAGAAGACAAGGGAACATTATGGTGCTGTGAAACAAGCAGGATTGCATCATATCAACTTGACCTTCAAAACCTGTGACAGATTTTTTGAATTAATATTTGTTTGGTCAACCTGATTGCATGTAATTGATTCTATTCACAACAACTGAAGTGGATATCAATGATAGCTTAAATTAACGCATGTCTGTCATTTGTTTTTGCATTTATCATTTTATATCTTTTTCAGGTGTTTTTTGATTTAATGAGAGAAATTAGAGCCAGAAAAATGGAAGACAGCAAAGAAAAGAACGGGAAGAAGAAAAGAAAAAGCCTAGCTAAGAGAATCAGAGAAAGATGTTGCATTTTATAATCAAAAGCTTGGATTCCTTTCCTACCCTGACCATACTAATAAAAACCATAATTTATAAGCATGCCATTGAAGGCTGAAGTGACTGAAATTACCCTAACATGTTGGAAAATGTAATGTACCACTAAAAGCATGATTTGGAGTGGCACTGAAAGTCAAATTCACTGAAAAAAAATTATGTGGCTTCAAGAGAAGCAAAGTTCAGTCCATTTCATATTTGCCTACCTACTCACATTTCTTCTGAATGTAGTGTTTCATAGGTAGTCTTTTCTTTAATAGTGAACAAGAGGGGCAAAGTATTACTTTGTGGGTTCTTATAAAGCATACTTTTTTATCACTGGTATTTGTCAATTCATCTTGTCTTTTGTTGCCTTGAAAATTACAATTGTGAACATGATACCTAACAAAGCAGTGTGCAGCTGTTTTGCCATGGAGTTATGCAAATTAAAAAAGAATAATGTATATGTGAACAGCTATGTTGAGGAAAACTATATGTGGTTCTGCATTACCTGATTAACTTAGAAGAGCGATGTAATCTTTTACATGAAACATTTGAATATGCCTTAATTTTAAAACCCAAACATAGCAGGTTGCTTAATCAAGGGTGTATTTTCAACTCTGTTGCATGGAGACTGTCCCTATGCATCAGTGCGAGACTGCCCTCTCTGTGGAGCGCAGTTACTTGGATGATTTCACTCACTAGCTGTCTGCTAGCAGTGTTTGTTCTTTAAATGTGTGCCATACTCTGGTAATGTGAATAATACAGAGCATATTCTATCATCTGTAACTTGGTAGACAATATGGTATCTTAAAACTAAAAGGTCAGAATACACATAAGACTGAAGTCATAGGCCTATGGCACATAAAAGCCTGGAATTGTTGTTTAAAATTTAACATGCTGGTACCTTGAAACTTCCCTTTTGCACATAGATTTTTGTCTAGATGTTCCTTGGGTTTTAACTCCCTGGAATTGGGTGGAGTGGGGCTGATCTAGTAGCGCTTATATGTTTTGAGTTAAGATGTTGTCTGGGAAATTCTGGTTAATTTCTTTTATGTTCCTAATACTTAGCTATTGGAACATGGTGTGCTATGCTGAAGCTCTTTGCAGGTTTTGTACTGTTTAGTCTATGTTGATTTTCAAATGGGGAAACAGTGTAGCTACTTTTTCTACTTAATGTTGATATCAAACAATCAAATGTGCTTTGCAATACAGAAACCTTTAACATGCACATCCAAAATCCCCAAACAAAACATACTGCCTCAGTTGCTTCAGAACAAGAAGAATACCAGCACATGGTCAGTGTGCTACATCTTAACTAAAAATATACCAGAATGTTTGAGGGTTTTGGACTCCTCTGGGATGAGACAGCCTAGATCAATTCCACAAACTGTTATACTTTTTATACATGTATAAGCCTATAACTGACAGTTTAAAATGTGCTCAAGAAAACTAGGTAACAAATATTTAACTTTAATGCTAACAGATGTTTTAGGGACTCAAGTCTTAGGAGTTACATTTGTCATGTTCAATATTTATCAGTAGGAATTTTGTATGTGCATTTAGTAGACTGCCAAGTGCAGAATAAAAGTTACTCATGTAACTGGCAAATATAAGCCAGTCTTCATCTTACTGTGTACTCATTTGGGTCTATCTAGCCAGGGAGTCTAACCACTAACATTGTGACTTTGCTTTGGAACCTGTATACTGGGAACTGAGGTGTTATGAAGCCACTGGACACACAAAACTTGTCTTGGCTGATGCCTTATCCTGTCCTTTTATTTGCTATTTGAGCCATTGAAAGATGAATAAACTTCCATTTTTCTAAAATACTTGTGCAGTGTTAATTGATAACTGTATTACTCATAAACATTGCTACATCTAATACCAATTGTCAAGCAGTTAAACCTAAGTACTCTAGAATACTGGTTTATGTGCATGAAGAAGATTGTACATTAAACCAAATTAGCCTGGTAAAAAGCCACTTTTTAAAAACTATGTATGTGCTGCCTTCTATCCATAGGTAATTTGCTTAGATGCTACAAGACTACCTGAAAATGGGCAACAAACTGAGGTAAGCTTGTTCCAAAATTACTTTTCTAATAGAATGGAAAGTGAGATTTAAAAAAATAACAAACAACAACAGCAACAACTAAAAACTCCGAACAAACAAAACCCTAAATAAAAAAAAGGGACAACCTACATAACTTTTAATAAAATAAAAATGCTTCTAAGTAATTTTCTTTTGGCATTCTCAAGGAGAAGCGAAGTGAGCTTCCTCAACCTGCAGGGAATACAGCTTGCATCATGTATTACAGGATTTGGGTATATCTTGAGAGGGTCATCCAAAGTGAATGTTAAATTTGCATCATAGGAGGAGTGTTTTGTTTAGCCTACTTGAGTGACTGAAATTCCTAGGTCTAGCTGCTCTGAGTGCTTCTGTGCCTGAGGGCACTTTTTATCCCCTATTTCTTCAAGAAGCTGAAGACACTCTCTTCGCTGGCAAGATCAAAGCTTTCCGTGGTAGTTCCCTCCAAGTTAGCCTAATGCTGGCAGTACTGCTGCTCACTTTTGTGAAATGCAATGTTTGGTAAATCTGCAGAGAGAGAGAGATGCCTTCATTTGTAAAAAGCTATAAAGTTGAGTCTTCTGTTATGTATGAAATCAATGCTGAATTTTTATGCTAACTTTATTTTATTCTGTAGCTTTTCATAGCTTTAGAAACGCAATTGACTTTCAAAAATGTTGGCCAAGAAATCTGTGGTGTATTTGGTAATTTCTGTAGCCTCCCACTGACTATACAGTAGCTTAACAATAGCGGTGTCTAGCAGTTTTCTTTGACTGTTTTGCAGTAGCATGAGGGTGTGCAGGCAGTCCCTTCCATTCATAGAGACCTTGTTAACATCACAGTAGCCTGCAGAATGATGTTACCATGATATTTTCTGAAAAATCCCTTTGCCAGGATTTCTTCTTCTGGGAAGCTTCAGCTTCTCCATGTTGTGCTGCTCTGGAATGTGGCCTGGAGATTGTTTATCCAAACATGTGAATTGTTTTTAATTAATGACCAATCACCATCAGCTGTGTCAGACTCTGAGGAGTCAGTCACGAGCTTTCTTTATCATTCTTGTTATGCCTTCTGATGTATCCTCTCTCTTTATTTAGTATAGTTTTAGTAGAGCATTCTTTTAATATCATATCATAATAAATCAGCCTTCTAAAAACATTGAGTCAAATTCTCATCTCTCCCCTCCCCTGGGAACCCTCACAAACACCACAATATGACCCTACTGGCAATTCCAGAGGTAACCATAATGCAATAAAATACAATTCATATCTGAGACTTGTGCTCACTGTAGTTGTGTAATAGATAAAATCTTTTTATCTATTTATATGTGAAATGGGCTTGCTGAAAATCCTGGGCTCCGTTTTGGGACACCAAGTTTTTAGTGCCCCTATGAAACTACAGAATCAGATTATTCTGAGTTGGAAAAGGACTCACAAGGATCATCGACTCCAACTCCTGGCCCTGCACAGGACATCCCAAGTCACATCATGTGCGTGACAGCATTGTCCAAACATATCTTGAATTCTGCTGGGCTTGGTGCTGTGGCCACTTCCATGGGGAGCCTGTTCCAGTGCCCAAACACTCTCTCCATGAAGAGGCTTTTTCTAATATCCAAGCTACACCTCCCCAACACAACTTCATGCCATTTCCTTGGGTCCAATCACTGATCATGAGAGAAGAAACACTACCTCCCCTCTGCTTTCCCTTGTGAGGATGGTGAAGGGTGCAATGGGGTCTTCCTTCAGAGGGGAGGTGTCCTCTACTTGATTATGGTTCAATGCAAAATGTGGAGCAGCAGAGCAGTGGCTGGTATCATGAGTGCATACAATACATTTAGTTGTGTCAGAATTGGATGAGCCTATGACAACTGAGAATTGAAGAGGAAAAACTAATAGCACACCTTCATTTCTAAACTTTCTCATTGTTAGACATGTTGGCTTTTACATCCATGTGGATGTACAGTTAGTCGTGTGCATAAAGTAATTCTTTCCAAATTTGCTCCTGCCAATTTTTGGCTGTAATTATTTTCAATAAATGGGTATGTTTTAAATAACTAAATTATGAGAAAAACTTCTTGCATATTTTTGTAGTAACTTCAGCTTGTTACTAAAATTGAGTGGTAGGAAATGTGCCAGTGTTGCTATTATGGAAGCAGGCGTTAATTTTTGATCTAAAATACATGGAGCAGACTCGGATATCTTCGTTGAAGCTTCATTGTCAAAAAAATGCTGAAATCCATACCACTTGAGATCTGCCTAGGGTTGGGCATATGCCAAGGCTCTTCCCATTTTCAAGAGACCCTGAGTAGATCCAACCATCTGTTTAACTGGTACAATCCATTTTGGATATAACATGGTTTGTGTGTGCTCTAAGGTATTTTGTTTTTTTCAGCTTGTCCTGGGCAACCCAAAAAATGTATATTGTATTCCATTTTTCCTTGCCATCAATCCATGCAGTTTGTGTTAATGACCCCTTAAGACCTGAGGGCCAGAAATGGACCAGGAATGTTTTAACATGGAGGGGTAGGTTCTGTCAGGGGTGGGAGGTTCAAGGGATCCTTTTAAGAGACTGGGAACAGGCACACAGAGTCCTCTCTTGTTTCTTGCTCAGATGCCAGGGAAGTGGCCTGGCATAGGTCTCCAAGAAACTGCATTTTTTTCAATCCAAAACTATTTCAGAGGGAATTTCACAATACGCAGCTGCAGTGCTGAACTGGAGCTGTTGGGGCCAGGGCTGTGGGTTCGGTGCCCAGTGAGTTGGTTTTCTTCAACAAAGCAGCACTCGAAACTGCAGTGACCAAACCAACTGGGGGTGGCCAGCCAAAAAGAAGCAGAGGAGCTGACACTGCAGGTGTCAGCTGCCCCAGGCAGTGCCAGTCCCAGGGAACTGACACTGCTGGGGGAAGGCTGAGCGAAGTGGGGCTTCTCTGCCATCTTGTCTTTGTCCCCTGGGCCATGCAGTCTTCTTTAGAGGCTGCCATATTGGGATGGGGCTTCTCCACCATCTCGTTTTCTTTGTTCCTGGGGAGTCCACAAGATTCAGTACCTTTGTACCTTGTGATTATTACTGTTATCTAAGTTGTGGCTATTTTGCTTTTTAGTAAACTGTTATTTTTTTACTTACACCTTCTCCCATTTGTCTCTCCTTATTGGTGAAAGTTGAGCAGTTAAAACTAAAGGGGAGGTAGCTCATTTCGCAGGTTCCACCCCATAGTTTATCTTAAACTAAAACATGCTGTGCAGAATGCTGATTTAAAAATACGCATCGATTCACTTAATTAACTTGGTAGCAATTACATTTTTTTCTAGTTCATTTCTATTTGATTTGGCCATATTTTTTGCAGAAGAGCAAGGGGAGGAGGGGGAATCTGATTTCTGCATGATCTGATAGCAAGTGGCCATCATCCGTGAACAGCTGTAGAAGCACAGGGTGGGCAAAGAGGGAAATCAGGAAGTGTACAGAACTCAGATTAAAGTTCAGTGGGTCTTTGCAATGCTTTGAGAGGTAAGATGAGGATCAGGAACTAAAACTGTGTGCATAAGGGATAGGCACATAGCACTGGCATTCTCCTGGTGCCAAAAGCAAGGTGGAAAAACAGCCAGTGAGTCCCATGAGGCTGACAGTGCCAAACTGCAAACTGTATCCGTGCCTTCTTTTTGCTTCCTCTTCCTGGCAGCATCAGTACTGATTTTCAGGTATTTTCTTGTTACCTGAATAACAGGTGAGATAGCACCTGCAGCAGTGTTGGACCTACATTTGCTCTACCCCTCTGCTGTCCTCTTCACATACCTCACTCTCATTCCTCTCAGAAAGGGAGAAGGCAGTAAATGGTTACAGTGTGTGAGCCACTGATCTGGTTAATGTTGCCTCCTGTGCTTGTGCTGTGAGCATAAAGTAAAAAGAAGTTGAAGGCAGGTAGGAAGAATCTTTGTCCACAGACCCACTGCAGCCATGGCCACAGCTGTGACAGCACCCTTGCACTCTTTTTCCATGGAAAGTCTGAAGGAGGATCTGGGACCTTGAGGTAGCATGGTGTTATTCTTCTCTCTGTGCTTCCTATGGGTTGTGCATTTTCCACCCTTTTGTTCTTTATTGATGCTGGGACAGCTTACTGTTTGTCAGTATCCTAGGCACAAAGGAGAGGATCTGGTAAGATTGAGCCTGTGCTTCATGGATGTCCTGGCTAAGAGTGGAGGCATGATGATAATCAGCAGTTTAAATGCTAAATTTTAGACACTGTCCTGAAAGTAATGAGTTGAGGTTTTCCTTCAACTGAACTCAGCATGCTTGGTATGCTTCTGTTAGATTTCTTTTTCCTTTTTGCTTCTTCTGTGAAGGAAAACTTACCAGATAGGATTGGGGTTTCTTCAGCACAACCAAACAGACCTGTTAGCTAAAATGCTGCCAGACTAATGTGTTAAATATTAGTCATCTCTAAAGCATGTGTCTAAAACAGTAATCCTTCTGTTTTATTTGATAACTGCCAAAATGCCTACTGAAATAGATGGGGGAAGTGTCAAAAGAGGGGTTAAAAATAATGTACTGTGTCCACAGATAGCACTTTGCTATGGGTGGTTGTAAATCCTGTGAGTGTCAGAGCTGGCTTGAGGAGGTGGGTGCTAGATAGTGTGTAGTTTAGGAGCACGTCCTGCATCAGACTGAGGGCTTGATCTTTTAGTCTTGATAATGTCAGAGGTGTGTGGGTTTGTTGTCCTGTGGAAACCCAGCAAAACTGGACAAATGCAGCAAAATTTTAAAGAACACTTTTTGTAAATTTGTGCAGACGGTTGCATTATCTTGAGATGATCCACAGTTCTTGCCACCTTCAGAAGGTACATGCCTTCTTCCCACAAAGTGACAGAGCCAATGCCTAGACTGGGAGATGGTTATGGGTATTTAGTGCCTTGTGCCAGTCCAGAGCTGGGAAGATATTTCATCAGGGGAAATTTCCCTGTGTGTACTGCTCTCCAATTTCTTGCCATGGTGGCCTTCCAAAAGTTTCACAAAGAGGACCAGTATTGAGAAAATACAACATGGAGAAAAGACCTTTTTGTTTCAGTAGACATCAGATGTGGGAGCCCAGGAGTCATAGAGGTTCAGCCAGGGACCTACAATGGTAAAGCCAAAAAGCACAGATTAACCCACAAAGACAGGAATAGGCATGACTTGGTTCCCCTTTCTCTGGGAAATGCAGTCTACAAGGAATTGTTTATGGCCCAGAAGAGAGAGCTAGTGCTGGCATTGGTGATGGGCTCCCTCTGGTGCCTCATCCCCATGGAAAATAACGCCCTTAGAGACCCAAGCATAGAATATTGCCTGGTGCCAAGTGGCAGAACTTGCTGGGGAGCCCTGGGGAGCTGCCACAGAGTTCTTTCTAAACCCTGCACAGCACCATCCCTGGCCATCCCTTGCTATTGAACTGGACTGATTTAGAACAGTGTTGAGTGTTGGAAAAGATGGGCAGGATTGACTGGTATGGCCACTTTTGGGGCCCATGTAGGAAGTATGGAAAGTTTCTTCCCCCAAGATGTGGGCCACAAGGGCTGCTTTGTGGAGCATGAGCAGCAGTACCTGGCCAAAATGGCCCAAAGAAGCCTTGATAACAGCCATTGCTCAGTGCTGCAGAAGAAGGTAAAAAAAAACCTGAGGACACTTGATAATCCACCATGGGGGAAAAAAAAAAAAAAAAAGCCATTCTCTCCCAAGCTGCAGGGCATGAGAGGCCATCTTCATGCAGCATGAGCAGCAGGCAGCAACCCAGCCAAAAGAGACTGCAGAAGCCCTCAGCAGTGGTCATGCTCAGTGCACAGAGGAAGATAAAATAACCTCAGGTACCATTACCAATCTGTCCCAGAAGAAAATTCCTTCCTGACCTCAATGCTGGCAACCAGCTATTCCCTGAGCACTTGAGTGAGACCTTTCATCTCCTTGTCACACAGGGTTCTAAACCACTCAGGAGATGTCCAAGACATATTCTGACTCAACATCTCAGAGGTTTGTGAGAGTAGCCCCACATGCACCCAGCCTAATGGATCTTGGAGACAACATTCCTTTCCGTGTCTGGCAGGACACCAGTGGGTGCTCCAAAGCACTGGAATCCCTTGTGACACCTCTGCACCCTATACCTTACAGCTGCTGCCCCATCTCTGCATGAGAACAGAAAGCTCTGCAGTGATGTTACTGAAGGGATCCTCTTGGTCTTGACAGTGGTCTCCAGGAGATAAGGGCTTGAGAGCCTTGGGCACCTCCTCATGTTCTAGATCTTTGCACTGCCAGCAGCCCCACTCAGCCCCTTTTTCCCTTCCCTTCCCTTCCCTTCCCTTCCCTTCCCTTCCCTTCCCTTCCCTTCCCTTCCCTTCCCTTCCCTTCCCTTCCCTTCCCTTCCCTTCCCTTCCCTTCCCTTCCCTTCCCTTCCCCTTCCCGAGCCTTCCCGAGCCTTCCCGAGCCTTCCCGAGCCTTCCCTTCCCAAACCTTCCCTTCCCGAACCTTCCCTTCCCGAACCTTCCCGAGCCTTCCCGAACCTTCCCCTCCCATTACTCCAAGTCTCGTCTCTAGCTCGGGTGTCCCCGCTCATTTCTGCACCTCCCTGACAGCCTTCCGAGGAGCGATGGTGCTCAGGCTGACGAGAAAGCAGAGCAGAAAAGTGACAGTGGACAGGTGGACAGGGAGGAGAGCAGGCTGCAGGCTGAGGCCGCGGTTCTTCTGGTAAAGCAGCTGTCCCTGCTGCCCGCTCCGCCCGCAGCTGCAGCGGGATTTGTTGCAGGGGAAGATGCCGCGGATACGGCCTTGCGGCCCCAGAGGCCCATGGCCGTGCCCGAAGGTCCAAAAGCAGGCAGTTGCCACGCACAGTGGGATGTCAGGGGAGAGGGAAAAGACAACAGGAGAAGGGGAAGAAAGCAACCCTCAGAGACTGCGTCAAACAAACAACAATTTATTTCCTATTTCTACTATCAAGGGTTCCTTGGCTTGCGCTGCCGCCGCCGGGACGGCCTCTTCGGGGGCTGGGGAGAGTCCTGAGGGCCAGAGGCCCTCCTCCTCTTTGCCGGGCGCCGGGACGCCTCGGGCTGGCAGTCACTGTCCCGGCCGGGAGCGGAAGGGCTGCGGCTGCGGCCCTGGGCAGAGGGGCCTGCTGCTGCTGCTCCTGCTGCTGCCGCCCCGCTGCCGGGCTCCTCCTGGGGCTGCTCCCGCTCTGCAGGGCCGGGCGCGGACGGAGAGCGCCTGGGCCCTCCGAGGAGGGTGGCTTCCATCGTTGCAACGTCCGCTTCCACGTTAGAGACTACAGGGCTGCAGGAGGAGGCCAGGGTGGGGGTGGGAGTCCCCTGGCGGGATGCAGAGGGGCCAGGGAGGGCTGTGAGACCCTCTTCCTCCTCCTCCCCCTCCTCCTCCTCCTCCTCATCCTCCTCCGCATGGGAGTTGAGGAGGCTCATCTGCCGCAGGATCTCATCACTGCACCTGTCCGCGGCAATGTCGATGAGCCGGCGCACAAACGCCACCGTCTGCCCCTGCAGCAGGGGGTGCAGCTCCCGGACCAAGGCCTCCTCGCTCAGCCCATAGCGGCACAAATTGGCTACGATGGCGCTCTGTGCCAGAGCCACCTCCCACCAGCGGGTCCTGAGCAGCTCGGATAGCTCCTGGTTCAGCCAGGGCAGCAGGGGCTTGAGGATTTCTGAGCAATCCTGGAAAAAACCTGCCCAGACCTCAGGTGGGTAGCCAGCTACATAAGCCCTGGGCATCGGCTCTGCAGCCCCCTGCTCATCCTGGTGGTGAGCAGCCGATGGGCCTGAGGGGCTTGGAAGAACTATCTCCAGAAAGTCTTCCTCTGACCGAACAGAGAAGATGATGCTGTTGATGGCCTGCCTGCACAGGGGGCACGATGGTTTTGTCTTGGCCCACCGCACAATGCAGCCCAGGCAGAACAGGTGCACACAGGGTGTTACAGAAGCGAGTTCACCTGGAATGTCACGGCAGATGGGGCAGTTCCACTCTGTCTCCATGGCCATGTTTGCGTCTTGCAGCAGAGCTGGGGAGAGCAGCTGCTCCTCTCTGAAAAATGGTCACTTTCTGTCCCAGGGAGATGGGCAGGTAGAAGAAATGCCCAGGCCCCTCAAGAAGGACACACTCACAGCTCCCCAGACACCATTGCCCACCCCAGGCCACCCTGTTGGCATGTTTCCTGCACCGCTCACCTGCACTGCTGCAAGCACCACCCACAGTACTCTCCTTCCTGATCCAGACAGGGCTAAAGAAACAGGCAAAGTCTTGTGAATGAGAACTGAGAGTTGCTGACAGCAGCTCCCAATGACCTCACGGGCTTCCAATCCTCCCAGGCACTTTTGCCAGGAGTCCAGGCGCGAGTGAGTCTGAGCCAGGCTCTGCCCGTGCCCAAATATAAGCAGTGAGGGATGTGAGGTCACAGTGCCTTGCTCACTTAGGTTGCCATCCATGGAGCCTGTGGACTGCTGATGTCACAGTCCACTGTTCTATACTTGGCAACCTTGACTGCATTCCAAATCTGCCATAGCAGCCCCTTCTCCCCTGCAGTTACATGGCAGCAGGAGAAAAAATGGGGTGTGTGGGCCATGCTGTGCCATTATTTATTCGTGCCTCTGACTACTTTTACAATCATTTGAAGCCATTAGTCCAAGCACTTCTCCTTTAGAAGCACATTACCTGCTAGTTTTATGTTTTTGTGATGGGAGGGTGTTGTGTACATCAGGCACATGGGCTGGCCAGTTTAAATCTGGTGAGATGACAGCACATATTCTCTATTCTCAATGCTGCTTGCCTGCACCACTCGGAGAGGTAAGCACATCCTGACATTTCATGCCAGTCTCTGCACATACTTCTTGCCATGTTGTTTTTAAATTCAGATTTTTTTTTTCTTCTCTACAGCCCCATTGGATTGGGGTTGACAAGCACAATGGTGTGGTCATTAGCTCAGTGACCATTAAAACGCTCTATTGCTCTCATCCCATTCAAAAATAAAGTTGAAAATGGATAGATAAATGAAAAATAAGCATCAAGCACAATATTGGGCAAACCAGTGAAAAATGTGGAGAAAATCTATACTTCCCTGAGTTTTAATCTCTCTCCCTTGTGGTAGGGCTTGCCACAGACTGGGCCACCCAAGCAAGGGCAGGTCTGCCTGTTCTTGCTTTGCTTCCCAAGCTGCTTTGCCTGCAGCTTTCAGGGAGCTGTAAATCACTCCGGCTAGGCTTGCAGCTGGGCATTTTCCTTCTCCTTAGGATGTTTTACTAAAACTACTGGGAAGTGATCAAGTGAGTTACAGCTTGAAACCAGCCTGGTAGAGAAGAGGATTTTTAGAGGAGTTTTCCTCCCTCATCTTCTCAGGAATATCTTCTGGTGAAAAAGCTCTAAGCACATCACGGGATCATCCCTATCATCTTGAACCCTAAAAATACATAACCTCAATCAGTGCCAGCTGAGCAGGAGTTTAGTTCATGTTCGGTGTGAAGTAAGACTTCTAAAAGCCAAATTCCTGGTGCTTTGATGAATGAGCCCAGTATCCAGGGTTCCCTGTTGGAGGAAGGTGAATGTGTGTGTCGGTCTGAGCTTTTTCTTGGCTCTTTCCCTGCACTGACTCCCTTCAGTGCTGAGAGCAGCACCAGACTCTTACCTTGCCCCTCCCTGTGCCCAGGCTGTCATCATTTTTAACAGCAGGATCTTTTAAAAATCCCTTGAAGAGCTTTGGTTTATTATGAGAGGGAAAGAGTAAAAAAAGCAACCAATGATCTATCTCTTTGGATCAGGGACTTACCTGAGCATCCTTGGAGACTCTATCTATTGTGCCACTGGCACTTGGCCCAGCTGACCCTGGGTTGTCCTGTCCAGCTGTCTCTGGTTAACAAGCAGGATGGGATGTGGTTCTCTAAGGAGATTTGTGTTTCCACTGGGTCCATTAATTCCAGAGTCCATTCTCAGGATGGCAAATCAGTAGCACTGGGGTCAAGAAAGAATCTTCCTCCAGGGCAGACTGGCATTGGTTTCCAGGGAGTTTTGCCTTCCTCTGCAGCACTGAGCATGACCACTGCTCAGCGCTCCTTCAGTCCCTTTTGGCTCGGTTGCTGCCTGCTGCTCATGCCCCATGAAGATGGCCTGTCATGCCCTGCAGCCGTGGGCAAGAAGCTTTCCAGACTCTCAGGGTGGGCCCCAAGACTGGCCTGGGGTTGCTTCTTGTCCTCCTGTAGCACTGGGCACAGCTCCTCTGGGCCCCTGTGACTCCATTCTTGCCTGCTGCCCTCACATCCCCAAGGCACCACTTGTGCCCTGGCTCTCTCTGGCTCTCTTGCCCCTTGCAAGCTTGGAGTGGGGCTGAGCTCTGCTCTTCCCTTGGCTCCATTTCCTGTGGGATTCTTGCATCTATCCAGAGCTGCCACTTCTCAGTTCTCCTGCCTGCAAGCACAGGACAGACACAAGAGTCCTTTGCATGCATTCTTGGCCTGGGAGCACAGCAATGAAGCAAATCTTGGAAGGCAAAAAGTGTGTTTGTCATTGATATGTGTTACACTTTGGAACATGCCCAAGGTAGTACACACCTCTTGTGTTGTTGCCTCTGATTCTCATTCTTCATGCTCTCAACCTTCAGGGAATAGGACCTGCTGGGCCTGTATCCCTGCTGCTACATTCTGTAACTCTGTCACTTGCCTTTGCCATACTACAGAGGATTTTTTCAAGCTAAACTGAAGAACACAGCCTGCTTCTGGCTACACATGCACATTGTGGTAATGGTTGTGAGCACTGGCGCTGAAACAGATTCAGACAAAAAACAATTAAAATAATATCCTATTTCCAGTTGTAACCTGTGTGTCATGTGTTCTTGAATGTGTTTTTGGATCAGAAACTCCCTGGAACTTCACACAAATAACAGTCTCACTATCATTTCGCTCAAGGTGAGTGCAGGACAGAGCAGTTGTGCCGTGTCAAACCCAGAGCTCTGCATGACAAGGCCCGACCCAGGTCTGAGGGCTGCAGCCCCGAGAGCAGCTCTGCAGGGCAGGTCCCAGCCCAGCCAGGAGACAGGGGCAGAGATGGGCACACACACAGCAGGGCTCAGCCAGGACTGAAGGTCCCAGGCAGAGCTGGGACACGTCCCTGGGCCCTTGGCAGGAGGTGTGGGGCTGGGGGTCCCAGGGCAGGCCAGTCCCAGCCACTGAGGCCTGTGAGCACCACCAGGACCCTGTCAGGACTAAACTTCAGTGCTCCTGTGCTCTTCTTCAGACACTGGTGGTGGGGCACTTTGGAGACAGAGTATTGGGCCAGATGGACCTTCCCTCTGAGGGAGTGCTGCTGTCCTCAGGCTCTTGTGTTTTAGCATGTTCTTCCATAGAAGACAGTCCAGACATTTCTAAAAATGAGTTCCAGGAGCAAAAAAGAATATTCCTGGGGAAATGAACAGGTGTTGCTCACCTCCAAGTGGTTTGCAACCACTTAGATGAGAAGCACATCCTGCAACAGACTGAAGACTTGATCATTGAGCCTTACTGGTGTCAGTGATGTGGTTTGCCATCCTGTGAAAACCTATATCAGTTGAACACTGATGAGTTTAAAAAAACCACGACACTTGTCTTTTGCAAATTTGTGCAGATGGTCCCTTTATCTTGACATGATCCACAGCCCTGACCCGTCTCAGAAGATACACACCTCCTTCCCACAAGGTGACAGAGCCAGTGCCTAGGCTGGGAGATGGTTATGGGTATTCAGTGCCTTCTGCTAGTGCAGGGCTGGAAAGAATTGTCTTCAGAGATTTCCCCAGTGTGTACTGGTAGGGAAAGATGAGACACAGAAAAGAAAGAGGAAGAGAAAAGGGAAGGTTCAGAAAGGGAAGGTTTGGGAAGGTTTGGGAAGGGAAGGTTTGGGAAGGGAAGGTTTGGGAAGGTTTGGGAAGGGAAGGTTTGGGAAGGGAAGGTTTGGGAAGGTTTGGGAAGGTTTGGAAAGGTTTGGGAAGGGAAGGGAAGGGAAGGGAAGGGAAGGGAAGGGAAGGGAAGGGAAGGGAAGGGAAGGGAAGGGAAGGGAAGGGAAGGGAAGGGAAGGGAAGGGAAGGGGTATTGTTTTGTTTGTTTTTTCGTACCTCCTGCTCATGTGAAAAATTATGTGAAAAATAATTGGAAAAACAGAGATAAAGCGGTGAGATAGTCTGTTGTACATCATACAGGCTGTCTGCTCTGAATGTTTGATACTTCTGAAAACTGTACCTCCATAATTTCTGAGGCAGAATTCTCTACTTGAGGTCGAGGGTTATGGTATCATCTTCCCAGAGATGATACCATGCTCAAAAATTTTAATTTACTTTTAGAGTTAACAGCTGCCCAAAGAGCAGCAGCTATGAGGGCAGTTGGAAGATGACAGATTTCTTGCAGTAGAAGCAGTGTGAATTCAGTTTCTGGTTTCATCTTCTTTGGTATGCTGACCTCTAGGGAAACTTTTTTGCAAAACGGTTTGCCAGAGCATTTGTGCAGGAAGCTATTGTGGCTTCAATCAAGTCACAGACCTTTTTCTAGGGACCAGGCATTTGGTGTCAAATCCAAAGCAGGCCCTCACATGAAGCTGCTCCCTAAGGTGGTTCAGCATGCTTGTGTGAGTAAAGGTCTTGGTACACTTAAGTAGGGCCTAGTCAGCAGAGGAAATGCATGCTGAGTTAACAAACAAGGTGGTTGTTCTGGCTCTTTGTGAACTTGGTAGCTAAAAATCTGGCAAGTCCTCTGTGCTCTGAGTTTTTGCAGGACTGCATCACCTTTCCATCCACAACTAAAACTGCTTCAGCAATGGATCAAATTGCTAAACAATTCAACCATTTAAATTCTAGCCTGACAGCTTTGGGAAGCATAAATAGATAGCTTCCCCAAAGGAATTGGAATGAGTGGCAATTGTCTCTCACCAACAGGCATTAACCTGTTTCAAAAGAGACTGGGCTTAAAAGCCAAAAAGCTTTGACTGACTGTTTGTAGCTGCCTGCACAAGCTCTGTCTCTTAGGGCAAACAGTCCTTCCTTCTATGTGTTTATCTCCTTTTACAGAATCACAGAATGGCCTGGCTTGGAAGGAAGCCTAAAGATCACGTAGCTCCAGCCTGCCCGCCATGGCCAGGGACACATTTCCGAGCCTCTAACTAAATTCACAGAGCACTGTGGTTTCCTGTCTGTGTTACACTAGACAAGTCATGCTCTGCCAGTCTCCTCTGAAATGGACATTTCTGTTCACTGATGATCTTTATAGCTTTTTCTGCTCCTGTTGTGAATTCATTTTTCTCTGAATAAGAATGATCACAACAGACAGAGACTCAGTGGTCTAACAGTGACTTATAGACAGCATTAATCTTTCTCAGCTCTTCAAGTGTATGGGTTGTATTTGACATTTCACTGGTAAGTCCACTTGTGTCCTGACCAGCCAATACACAGGTCTTTATCCTTCTCTGTTTTTTTTCCAACAGTTGAGCTCCCAGATCATTGCAACATTCTTCTTGTTGAGAAGAACAAACATGGATATAGTTAATTTAGTCAGTTTTCCACAGGGCCTTGGGAAACATGAATTTCTGGGGTTGTTCAGCCTGAAGAAAAGGAGACTCAGGGGTGACCTTATCACTCTCTTCAACTTCCGGAAGGGTGGCTGTGGTGAGCTGGGGATCGGTCTCTTTCTCCGGGCAACAACAGACAGAACAAGAGGACACAGTCTCAAGCTGCGCCAAGGGAGATACAGGCTAGAATTAAGGAGGAAGTATTTTACAGAAAGAGTGGTCAAATACTGGAATCATCTACCAAGGGAGGTGGTAGAGTCACCATCCCTCGATGTGTTTAAAAAAGACTGGATGTGGCACTTGGTGCCATGATCTAGTGTTAGGATCATGTTGAGGTGTTAGAACATGGGTTGGGCTCGATGATCTTAAAGGTCTCTTCCAACCTAGAATTTCTGTGATTCTGTGAATTATTGCACTCTAGTCAATAAACAATCTTAGGACAAGATTCAAATACAGTTGCAGCAAAGAAATAGCAGAGATAGTATCAAAAACTACAGCAGACTACACAAGACAGTATATGTAAACATCAGACTATTTTTCTAAAATGGTTAGAAGACATGTGAAAGCATACAGTCTTCTAAGAGTTCCATATTTATCTAAAAAACCAACCAAACAACAGCAAAAGAAAAAAACAAGCTAGAAATTTGAATTCCTCTGTGGCTTGGGAGAAATTGCTCTTGCAGGATAAAAAAACTTGCAGGTTGATGCTGGAAGATTGAAAACAAAACTTCAGAGAACTCTAGGTACCTGTTACTGCTTGGGAGAAGGAGAAAACCAGACACCTTCCTCCCTCAAAAAAAAAAAAAAAAACAAAAAAAAAACAACCAAAAAAACACCCCCCCCCCCCAAAAAAAAAAAACCAACAACAACAAAAACCCAACCAAAACAAAAAAAAAAAAAAATCCAAAACCAGAAAAAAAAACCAAAAACCCCCCAATCAGCCAAAACCATCCTTACGGAAAGATGCCTACCAAGTCAACAAACAAGCTCTGAAGAATTCTGCTGAAAATGATTTTCAAACTACTGAAGACTTTACCGATCTCTTTTTACTTTGAGGGGTTGACAGTTTGTTCTGCATCAGAAGAATATTGCTAAAGACTTATTAAACACATGTGGCACAGACAGAACACAGAAACATTTTAAAAAAAGAAGGAAGTACAACAAAAGCCTTAAGAAAAAAAGAAGTGGTACCATTGTCTGTGACATGTAGCACAGCCTCCTCCTTACCTGGGACCAGCTCAGCATCTATGTGTACCAATTGTGTTACACTAAGGATGGTGAACAGGTGGGAACAGAACAGAACAGTCAGAACAGACTTCATGTGCTTAATGTGGAGATACAACAAAGTATTTGAATGAAAAATAGAATATGAGTTGAGGGGTTTTTTTTCCTTAAATAAAATTAAATTACCTAAGTGTTAGTCTAAGTTTCCTCCATGGGATGGTTGGTAGGGAAGTGCTTTTCCAAAGGCTCAGTTTCTAGAGCTGGCATGAAAGTACTTTTGGAGATGATAGTATTTTGGCTGCAACTTTCCAGGTGTGTTTTTCTGTAGTGTTTAGCACTGTTTTCACCTGCTGACCATACAGTAATACCTTGCAAGATATGAGATCCCTGCAACCAACATTCCTATGGCACAAGGTTTCACTTTGTGTGGAACAACCATCTTTAGAGAGTACTGGTTCTCACGCCATTGCAGGTGCCACTGCCAAAACCTAATCTGGAGCTCCTCTCCCTACTATTCGCTCTTCCACACGAAGCCTTGTGGAAATAAGCCGTAATGCATCTTGAATTTTCTGGCTCTTTGTGAATCCAACAATTAGCACTCTGCCATCAGTGTCTTCAATGCTTCTGAAAGATTTTATTTTCTGTAAAGAATCTGTTCCAGGTCTGCTTTATTATGTCAGGGATCTATGGATAGGTTTCCACTGTCAATTCCTATGCTGCCATCACCTGTCAGCTGACATGGTTGCTGTTGGCACATCCCCCTACAACCTGGTGTAGCTCATTTCCAGGCAGAGCAAACTTGCTGTCATTTGCACCTTAGCTTCTAGTTAAGCTTCTCTGACAAGTCATGAGGCTTGCTCCAGAGGCAGAAACACCAGCACACTCCTGCTAATAACAGACACAGCTCTTTCAAATAACACATCCCTCATCCAGAAATGCCAGGTAATGCTTGGGAATAAATTAGAAACTGCATGCTGTGTTGCTTTGTCCAGATCTGCCCTGGGTAATTATCCATAGTCTGTACAGCTGCTCTGTGATGTAGGCTGGTTGGCTTTCTGGCTTTGTTTTTGTTTTCTTCCCAAAATGCCAGAGGCCTGACGGCACACTGGCTTTGCTGAGTGTGCTGCAGCAGCCCTGGAGAACCTTTTCATGGTTGCTGAATATTCACATACAAGGTAGGCAGAAAAGGATGTCAGGAAAGCTGAGAGCAGCCTCCAGACCACTGGGGAAAGGTAAGCTATTTCCCAACAGCAGGGACATGCACAGTATTTCCATAGGGCACAGCATGCTGATAAAGCACCCCAATTTCACAAAGTGTGAATGCAGTCACTGCCTGGGTTAGAGTAACCCTTCTTGGACAGGGACCTTCTCTCCTGAAATGGCAGGTGGGCCAGCACATCAGTCCTTTTCCTTATATTCCTATGGCACATTGTTAGAAAATAGAAAACAAGCAACTTGGTTGTTCCCCAAGTAAGTCACACCCCAAGAGGAAACCTGGACTTGGTTGTTCTCCAAGTAATTCACACCCTAAGAGGAAGCCTGAAGGAAAGTGCAGGTGCCTCTGTGGATGTGTGTGGGTACAACTAGAGAAATATGCCATGAATGTTTGAAGAAATGTGAGTTGGAACAGAGAGGTGAAGGGTGAATTACTGAACACAATTGTGAAAGAAGATTTGCTGGGTAGCAGATGACACCCAGGACCTGGACAGGCAGAATATTTTTGCTGGGGTTTAGAAAAGGGGGGGAAAGAGTGATTTTAAGGAGCTGAAATACAACAGTAAAAAACAGGTGGGTTCCTTTGTTTTGGTCTTTTTTGGTGTGTTTTACAAACAAATGTAACCAGTATGTATATAAGCTAACTAACAACAATCAGACAGCAAGGTGGCCAGAAAGGAAAGACAATATATTCTGCTTTTGAAGTGCTCACAGCGTTCAAGATGGTACAGCAGATGTGCCTAATAGAAGAGAGTCAGCCTGAGAAGCCAAATTAAAGCACTCAGCAGTTGCAGCTCCAGTCATGAAATTCAATAAAACCACGAAAAGGCAACTGGACAGAGTGTGTAATACAAAGTTGTGTTTCGTGTCAGGTACAAACAGGCGATGTGTGTAGTTGTGAATGCGAAATGTGTGGAGCCTGACAATGGGAGAGCTGTGAATTCTAGTAATAACCGAGGAGAATAAAGCATGGAAAAAGGCCTTTGAACCTATCTGTTGTTTGCAATTAACCCTGGTTGATTTAGGAGCATTGGAATTAAGGTGTTAAGGATGTTGCTTTTTGCTTGCATTTAATCCATAAAAATGTCTGCAATAATAACCTTTTGAAGTATAATTTTAGAATATTACTTGTATCCTTGAAACTATAGCTTTGGAATATATATAAAGGAAATATGCTTATCTCACACCTTATTGAAGCAGAGAAAAACAGCTTGAGAAAGGAAGATGAACATCACCTCAAGGATTTATGGTTTCGACCAAAGGGAAGCTGGACATCACTGTTATGAGATTTATAGTCTCTGCAATTAAAAGGTGGACCCACATCTGGGGAGCTGGACCCCACCAGATGGGATTCGTCTTTCTTCTTTCGGAAACTGGACCACCACCATCTGGGGATACTCCTTTGAGAATACATCCTGAGAAGTTAAAATCACAATAGTGTATAGAATTGTGATGTAATAATTTGGAATAAAAATTGCTGATGAGTAAAGGATTGGAAACAGAAACTGCTGAAAAAAGGTGATGAGTACCCCTATAAATACCTGTAACCATCAATTATCGGCATGCAGTTGGAGGGAAAACTTCCCCCACTGCACCCAGCGCTGTATTGCTCATACTTTACCATATTAAATAATAAATTGATTGCTGCTTGAATATTGGCCTAGTCAAGCTTCTTATTCATAACACAGAGTAGGCAGGAAAAAGGGAAAAAAAAAAAACCTCTGAGTCTTTCATTAGCGCAGGAAATCAGAAAGCTTGGAGGGAAACTTCAAATAGCCTAAGTTTCCTTAGCTGTACTTAGTTTCAGTAGTGTAAGACAGAAGAAAAAAAAAAAAAAAAGTAGTACTTTCATGAAACAGAGAAGCGGCTTCACTGTTTCAGAGTAACAAGTAGCAAGTGTTTTATCTGGAGAGGTTTTCTCTCACGCCCCCAGTCGATGACCAAGGTCTACGTTCAATAAAAGCAGGGAAAACCATCTGGGGACCGGCGATTTTCGTGCACCCCCTCCCAGAGCCAGAGGCGGCGCCCGCACCGCTCCAGCTCACAGAACGGGCGAGGCGGGCACACACTACAGTGGGTCACCTGGTCCACCCTCCCGGCCCAAGCGGGGCCATCCTAGAGCTCATACGCAGGAATGCGTCCGGACGGCTCTGGAGCACCTCCAGTGAGGGACACTCCACAGCCTCTCTGGGCAGCCTATTTTGGTGCTCGGTCACCCACACAGTAGAGAACTTCTTCCTCGTGTTCAGGCGGAACTTCCTGTGTACCAGTTTCTGCCCGTTGCCTGCAGAGAGCACAGGGAGAGCGACAAGGCGGGTGCCCGGCGGGCCAAGCACCCCGAGGTCGGGCCTCGCTCGCGCTCCCCGCACCGCGCCGGGCGCCATCTTTGCTCCCCTGGCGCGGAACCGCCGCCGCCCGCGGGGCCCGCGGCGCAGTTACCGCGAGAGGGGCAGTTACCGCGAGAGGTGCGGGGACGGGGGAAAGGGCCGGGTGAAGTCTCGCGAGAGCGGGGCGGCTCTCGGGCATGCGGGCGAAGGCGGCAGCGCCGCGCCCGATTGGCGGGGCGCGTTCCCCCTCCCCCGTCTGCTTCCGGCGTCGCGCATGCGCCGCGCGCCGCCGGGCCGTGTCCGTGTCCCCCCCCCCCCCCCGGTGCGTGTGTCACCCGCGCGCGGCGGCGCTGAGGCCGCGAGAGCGCTCCTGGGCACCGGCGGCGCGGGAGCGGCCCCGACACGTGCGGACCCGCCGGGCAGGAGCACCGGGATCGGAGCCGCGGAGGGCCCCGGATACTTCGCCCGGAGGCGGCCCGGCCTGGCCTGACCCAGCCGCCCTGCCGGGAGCGGCTGAGGGAAGAAGTGGAGGAGGCCCGCGCCCCGTGCCCGTGTCCCTGCGCGGCGGCGCCCGCGGCCCAGAATGAAGTGAGGAGGAGCCGCCGCCGCCAGGAGACACTTCCGTTTTGCGGGAGAGGCCGCGCCGGCCTGTGGGACGCTGCCGGTGCCGCTCCGCCGCCGCCGCATCGCGCAGCGCGCCCAGCCCCGGCCTCGGCCCGACCCCGTATGTATTGGTGCGGCCCCATGTGAGGCGGGCGGTGCGGGAGCGAGCGAGGCCCCGGCGCGGCCCGCGGGCGTCCGTCCCGGTACGTGTGCGCGGCGCCGCCGGGTCCCCATGGCGCCCTGAGCGCGACGGTGGCGGCGGGTTCCCTGGGCCGCGCCCTCGGCCGTGAGCGAGCTCGATGCCGAGCACCTCGGACGCGGCGGCCGGCGGGAGCGGGGGCAGCCGGGGCTGGGGCAGCGGCGGTGGCGGCAGCACGGCGGTGGAAGCGGCGGCCGACAAGAAGCGGCTGCACCACCGGAGACGGAAGCGCTTCGCGGCCCAGCCGCCGCCGCCGGCCCCGCACCCGCTGCTGTTCCCGTTGCTGCAGCCGCCGCTTCTGCAGCCCCCGCTGCTGCAGCCGCCGCTGCCGCCGCAGTCCCTGCTCTTCCTGGCGGCCACCGGCGCCTCCTCCTGTTGCGGGGACGGCGGGGAGCGGAAGCGGCCGCGAGGCAAGCGGCGCTCGGGCTCCCGGCACAAGCGGCGGCGGGGCCGCGGCGGCGGCGGCGGGGGCACCCAGGAGGCGGAGAAGCGGCGCGGTAGCGGCGGGTTGAGCACGCTGGTGGAGGAGTACGACGACGTGAGCTCCCAGTCCGAGGGACTGTTGGGCGGCGGCGCGGCCGGCGGGGGCAGCGGCGGGGGCAGCCCGGGCTCCTCCTCGGGCGGTGGGACCCAGCGGCAGCGGGGCGAGGCGGAGCGAAGCGGCCGGTCCCGTCGGGAGCACCGCGGCAGCAGCGGACGCTCCAAGGAGCGGCACCGAGAGCATCGCCGGCGGGGAGAGGAAAAGACGCAGCAGGAGGGGACGGCGGCACCGGGCCGCGGGGCGTCCGAGCCCTCCTCGTCCTCCAAATCCCGCAGCCGCCACAACCACACCGGGAGCCAAGACCGGGAGGGACTCAAGAGCAGCAGCGGCGGTGGCAGCGACAGCCGCAGAAAGGGCTCCCTCCCCTCGCCCAGCAGCAGCAGGAAAGACCGGGAGAGCAAATCGCACCGGAGCCGGACTAAAGCGGCTAAAGAGCCTCCGTCGGCCTACAAGGACCCTCCGAAAGCTTACCGGGACGACAAGCTCGAGCCCAAGGCGTACCGGCGGCAGCGCTCCTCGCCCAGCCCCGGCCGGGATGACAGCCCTCCTCTGCACCGCTCCTCGCAGAGCCAGCGCAGCCGCAAGTCGCTCAGCCCGGTGGGCGCCCGCTCGCCGCTCAGCCCCTACAGCCGACGCCGGTCCCCCAGCTACAGCCGGCACAGCTCGTACGAGCGCGGCGGGGATGTGTCGCCCAGCCCCTACAGCAGCTGGCGCCGGTCGCGAAGCCCCTACAGCCCCGTTATCCGGTAAGTCCGGGCCCGGGGGCGAAGGCGGGATGGGTTGGGGGCCCGCTGTGTGGAGGAGGGGAGTAATGACTGGGGCAGGAACGCAGGAGAGGCCAGAGAGGTTTGCATCCAGCAGCAGTCCCTCTCTTGTCCTTTTGCTGCCGGAAAGCTGGGGTGAGGGGCAGGGGAGAGGGAGAAGTACAGAGATCTTCCTGTCCTGTCTCTCGGGGAGAAAGGGAGACGCCAGTGTCTGTAACACTTCGTGGCTAGTTTCTCTCCGTGAGAGACCACCTGGCTGGAAAAAGGCTTTTAAATGTTAAAAGGTATGAGAACGTTTTCAAATGAGAGTGACTGAAAGAAGGTGCTCCTTTGAGGACAGGTTTTCTAAAAGACCAATTTTGATTTTTAAGTCTTTGCTTACAAAGTACAGACGTCCTGGTACATTTTTATGTATTTTGTTCTTGGGTAAAATAGGATGCATATCGAATATGTCTGGGTTTGGTTTAATTTCTGCTAATCTAAAGAGAAAACCAGCTGACAGGCAATTTGTGTTTACAAGTGTTTTCTTGCTCTTTTTTAGAGGTCTATAGAAGGACTTGGGGTTTCTGTTTTGCTAGAAAATTGAGTCAGTCTCATGTTTTGATAAATTGTCTTGTACTTTACATAAGCCATGAAAAATATAAGCTCTTTACCTGGGTAAGGTTATGCACGTGTATATAATTAATGCATGCTTGCAAAGAATTTTTCTTCAGTTTTAGTGCGAACTCAGGGTGTAAAGGTCAGCACTGCATGAGATTTTGAATTTTATGTGGAGAGGAAGTGTGGGCTGTGTCTTTCTCATCAGATGCAAACCTTGTTGAGGAATCAAAGCTCTTCAGCATATTTTAACCTGCAGAAAAGTACACTGGAAATTTAAAAGTATTTGCTTAGTATGTGTTTATAACTGAAGATTTTTATTTCCTCTCTTGGAATCTTGCTATTGCCTTGTTGTTTGTAGAGCTGCTTAAATTCATGTGTGGATTTCAGTTTTAAAGTGTTGTTCCACTGGCAAGAGTTTTGTTTACAAGGCATTACCTGGTGGTTTTTCTGAGAGCTGTTCTCTGGTGTTTTTAATAAGCACTTTGTGTAGATCACCATTTGGGGTGTCCTGTGGGGTATCCAGGGAACATGCTAAAGCTGTTCCATGTTTCATTTGCCTCTTGGTAGAGTCTGCTGTCCTGGGTGTGCATTAAATGCTGTTTAAAGAGCAAAGTAACAAAGCTGTGTCCTACTTTGTTCAGAGAGATAAAGCCAAAGCACTGTGGGATAAGAACAGTGATTGTCTAAAGGTGTGGTTGTATGGAATAATTTTGTAAGCAGTAGGGTGTTCCAAGAAGAAAACACTGTAATGCTCTGAAAACATCGTGCTGTTCTTCTGTGAGATTCTGTTACAAGTGGTTAAAATACACTTTCAAAATGATTTGCTGAATAGCACAACAGCAATATTATGTGCATAGTTTGATTTAAATGCACTAGGAATCAGATTATTTTCTGTAGTTGCTTGTATCCTGGAATAAGAAAGCTAATAATGATGCACAGAATTATGCATTTGAGGTTTGCATTTAGGAACAGCCAGATTGACAGCCCAGTTAAGTTCAGGGTTCTGTATGCACTAATTGGGCTGTAGTAGAGTTTTGTAGGAGTGTTCTTTTTGTGTTGGTAGTGAGCCTGTGATTTGAAGCACAAAAGTTGGAATCTCCTGATTTTGGTATTCACTCTGCAGTGAGTAAGGCTTTCTTGAGCCTGCAGATCTGTTTCTAGAAGTTAGCTTTGTGACTTCTTGCCTTTCTTCCTCCCTCCAGTTGAATTGAGATTTGTGTTCAGTTTTTAACTGCTTACAGACAAATGTCAGCTGTTGAGGAGAGGAATTGGAATGGCTGAGTGAAAAGGAGAGGTTTCTATATGTAGAAAGAAAGGTCTGTCCTAATGGGGCATTCATTGCAAAAACATCACTTTCATAGAAAACAAAAGAGACCTTAAAGTGTGAAGATCAATTGTTAATAATGTTTACCTGTTGTGGAGAAATGAAAGCCAGTGTTTTTTCCTTCTATACATCTATTGATCATCGAGTATATTGCAATGGCAGGGGGAAATAGAAAGGTAGAGGTTTATACTTTTTTTTAACCATCCAAAACTATGTCATAATCACTTTTTGCTTGACTGTGTAGTCAAATGCTGAACATTTTGCTGTCCTGTTTGATAATGATACAGTGGCTTTAGACTTGATAGAATATTACAGTTTCATGAAGGCAATGCCTTCTTACAGCACCTGTGTTCTTCATCTGGATGACTTAAAGGCTTAATTCTGGGCTTGTATCCAGCTGTAATGATGTCCAGACAGCAGGGACTTCTTATGTGACTGAGTATTTCAGCCTGCAAGTCTTTTTGCTCTTTTCGTTTTGTGTCTTCTCTAATGTTATGTGAATTACCCCGTTATTTTGGTATGTAGAAAATGATTACAAAGCAGTTCTAGCATGCTTGGAAAGCCTGTGTGTTTAATGGTGATTTTTTTTTAATCTAGGTGTCTGAGCTGCTTAGGGAGAAACTTCTAGTAAACAGCTGAAGGGAAACAAGTGAAGTCAGCTTTGCTAGTTTGAAGCAGCAGCAGTGCATTGTTGTTGTGAGGTTTGAATTGCAGTACTGACTTAGCTGGTTTTAGGTGATGTTGTTTGGCTGTGGGCTCTAAGGAGAAGCAAAGACACTGGATATGTGTTCCATACTTGGAGATTACTCTTTAAATGATAGACTAATTACTTTTTCCATTGTAATACCAGGGGAAGTTTGTGTTTTGGATAAACTGATTGAGCTGAATTCACTTGTTGGACAAAACTTTACTTGCTGCTGGTGGATTTGTATTATTCTTATTTTCTTGTAGATGGGATAACACAACAGTTCTAAAGTAGCACAGGCATATTTTCAAAATGGAAATTTTTCCAAAAGTATGAGGTATTTATTTCTCTGCTAGTAAAATGACTGGATTAAATAAAAACTTCTCAACCAAACCCCATGGTTGACAAAAGAAGCAGACACAGTCTCTTGCTTTGTACAATTTCATGCTAAACTAGTTTCCAGGGAACTTTTTTGTAACTTGAGTCTGGTCATATGTTATGTGATCACACATTTAAATCAGTTAGCAGTATAGATGAGTAATTGCATTTTTCCAAATTTGGATACACCTACCCATCTGCTTAGATAAAAATAAGTGGGTGGGGCACTACTAGATAGTGCTACTATGTGCATAGATGTTGCTTATAGAAAAGATACAAGATTTATTTTTATTTTGGTACTGGAGTAATCTCAGTCTGTATTGGTAGCTAGTCTGTAGTAGTGAGGCTCTGCAGAATATGGGTCATTTATGTGCAAAATCACATGTGCAGGGAAAACAGTAAAATACATATTCAGCTAGTAAATGGAGAAGCTGTGGAGCCATACACTGATAGGAAAATGCCTTCAATTCCAGTAATTCTACTACTTTTGAATTTTAAAGATTAAGAGAGAGTTTGATCCCCCCCGCCTTGATTAGTAAAGATAGATTTTTTTAAAAAAAATGTGAGTTAAAGCTGTCTAATTTTGGTTAGTAAAACTGTATTTTGCAGAATTTTAAATGGACCACTCTAGGTTTTCGCTGTTTTCAGTAGCTAATTTTTCCAGTGTGCATTGCTGCCTTTGTGTTTTGCTCATGTGCCTTTCCTTTTTCCTTGTTGCTGGTGCTTCTTTCCTTAATTGAAAAAAAAATTCATTTGAAAAATTTAACTTCAAATGTGTTCAAACACAAATTTTGAGTTGACTTGACCTTTTGCTGGTTAATTTCTTTGTAGACCAAGTTCTCATATGATAATAGAGGAGTTTAAAGCAGGTTCAAGAAACAAATAAAAGCCTGGCTCAGAGTTTTGCAGTATGTATTAGAGACCCTTTTAAAGACTTACATTTAGTTGGAATCAGTGAGGCAGGTTATGTAGTCTTCATGTACAAAGCAGCTGAGTAGGAGGTTGGTTGCAGAGCTGCATAGAATGTAACCTTGAACTAGGGGCTAGAGAAAATAAAATTAATGAATAAGGTATCAAGTGAAAGAACACTGTTACTGTAATGGCTTAAAGAAATGAACTATATGTTCGCCTGCTAGACCAACATGGAAAAGCTGTAGTATGGGCTTAAGTGTTTTGTCAGGGTGGTTGATGTTACCAAGGGGTTGTAAATGTCTTGGAAGGTTTGTTGTGAAGCCAGTTGATTAAATTTGAGTCTCTTCTCAAATACACTTGCTGTGCAGGGAAGGATGGCGGTGCTTAGTCAGTCGTCCAGCATCACCTGTGGGTTAAAGAAAGAGCTGGGCTACAGTGCTTGTTTTAACCTCCTTTGGACTGTTAGGTTTCTTCATTTTCCCTTTGTATTCTCATAAATCCCTTTGTGTTACACATTGTTAGAAGTTACGGACAAAGTTAGTTCCCTTGTTCAGCTCACAGACCCTTACAAAATTGTTTGCACTTAGGCAACATGTAGCTGGCCACCAGCATGATGGATTAAGCTTGCTCTTAAAGCAGTGAAGAAGAAAAGAGGTTTTCAAGTTTAGAAACATGAGAAGATAAGACATGATTGTTCTGATTTGTCAATAAAATGTAACTTTTTTTTGTATTGAGGGGGTAGTGAAAGGGATGGAAAGAAACACCTAAAAATGTAGCATGGCAAGAAAAACAATGAAAGCTGAATGAATGAAATGTATTCCTGGAAATCTGATGTAGGTAACAGTTTTCTTTCCTCTGGGGTTTTAAATATCAAGACAGTAAAAGATAGTACTCTAAGCTACTATTTGGAATTCTTTCATTTTCTGCTGGAGAATGTAAGTGATATTATATCAGTAGACTTTTTTCTTTGTTAAATTAGTCAGTAAATTTATTAGTGATCCAGTGAAGTGCAATAAAATGTTGCCTATCAGGAAGGAGAAACATTGTAACAGTTTTGAAACCTGTAATTCAAAACGTTTTGATCTCTTAAGCAGGTTTTTCTAAAGTGACTAAGTACATTGTATGAAACAAAGAAACAGTGCTGTTTGTTTTATGAAATGTTGGGTACTAGGCAAAACCAAAAAATTGAAAGACAGAACCATGATACCTAAACCAACCTTTGTTTTTTTTCCTTTCATCTTTGAGGGCACTATTTTTCTTGGCCTGAAAAGTGGAGTTTTGGTTTCAGAGTGGCTTCCTTACTAGTGCCTTCTTCCTCTATGGCTTTCTTTAAATATATCTCTCCTATATGGTTTGTACAGAATATCTTAGTGTTTTTGCTTGTTTGTTTGTTTTGCCTTTTATTTTATAGCTATAGCTAAAATGTAATTTCTTCCATGTCCCTTTGCAGCTAGTCTAGTTGTGCAAACTTATAGCCTCCAGGCACATCAGTTTTCTATTTTCTTTTTGTCATCACCCTCCATATATAAAAACACACTGACATCTGTATATGGCTCAGAAAGGATTTTGCAAGTGTCATGAAGTGTGGCAGTTGTCCTCTCTGGAGGGATCTACACTTGTGTGAAGTGAATTCAAGATGCTGAAAGAAGATTATTAATGGCTTAAGTGGCAAAGGTGCTCTAAAATGGGGCAGAACCTGTGGGTGCAATCAGGGAGAGGCATTGAAGGAAAGTTACTTTCTTAATAACTTAGGCTTCTTATTAACCTCTTCACTTGTGTGTTAACAGCACATGCAGGTGCTTCAGTTCAAGAGAGTGAAATGTGGCCTTTAGGTTTAGTAAACTTCCTGATCTCTCCGTACTTCAGGAAGAGAAATTGGAATTGCATTGTTCAATGTATTTGCTTTTTGCATTGCAGGTCTGTGCAGTTGCAGCCATCGTTCTTTTGCTCCTTTTGACTGTGTTAAAAACAGGCTGCTGCCTACATCTGAATCAGTTGGTGTCAAATGTCAGATCAGGCATTGTACGTGTGTGTGTATGCATGCACACACATTCAGTAGAGACCTGCTGGAAGATTTGTACTTCAGATGTCTCTCGTGGTGTTTTTTCAGGCTCTCACTAGGTAGTGTCCCATTAACTGGCAGACACTGCCTGCTGTGTGAGTGCATTTCTATGCTTCTGTGACTTCATCTCTTATGTCAAATGTTAGGTCTGAACAGAGTGAGCTGGCTGATTTTATTATGTATTAGGCAATATTTTTCCACTCTGAGTGCTGCATAAGCTTTTGAGGAAAAGGTTGTAAATGTGTCCGTATTTTTGGACACATTTTTATAGGTGAAAGCTTGTACGTAACTTGTTTAGTCTTTTGGGATTTCTGAACTACACAGATGAAAGAAAGTGATAGTTGAGTGTTTAGAAAGACTATTAAGCTTATGAAAACAGGTGTTATCATTGTAACTTGAATAACTAGCACTTTGACAAATATGCTTTTTACTTAAAATTCAGGATTTGTCAGTTTGGTTGAAAATGCTTTTGCATTAATAATTAATGCTTTTGCTGTATTCTCTAGAGTCTCCTTCAGTGGTTCAGGTACAGCAAGGGATTCTTGGTAAGGCTTTTGGGCTGCTAAAGGTACCATATATAGGTAATATTATAGTTTTTCTGCCATAAATAATGAAAAGTTTTTGGAAAACTTGAACCAGTGCAGTGTTATAACCACTGTTATAACCAGTCAACATATTTCATAACTAGACTGCTATCATTTTGATCCACTATTAAGAGCTGTAATAGGTACTGGGACTGAAACTTAACTATTTGTGTGCGTGCACATCTGCTGTCTCCCACATGCATGCAGTTCTGACATGGAAAAGTTGTGCAGTTGTCATGTGGAGTGTGAAACCCATGATGGATGATAGTTGGGTTTGGTTTTTTTTTCAGCTGAGCTTGCATAATTCATGTCCATGGCCCAAACTCTCTTGACTGGTATTGGTAAAGTACAGACATAATCCACTGTCAATTCTTACTTGTTTTTGAAGTACAGAAGTGTAGGTTGTTTTTGCCCTAGGTTTTCAAAACTGCCACTTCCTCACTGAGTTATGGCAGCTGAATCAGGTGATGAGATTAGTTGTCATTGATTTGAACAGATTTTTTTTCATTTTATCCTTAGCAGTGAGCTAAGCAAACCTGGTTTTTTTGGTGCCGAAGTGGAACAGAACCAGTCTTAGAATCAGGCACGGTATCTCACCAACTGTGTTGTTTTAGGCTGCTGCTTCTCTTTTCCAGTGCATGTGAAATTACGTCTGTATTTGTTGGTTCCATGATTACTTTCTTTGTTAGGTATCAATCAAAATGTACAAGAAACCCCATATCATCCTTATGAAAGAAGTAAGGCTCATTTTGAGACCTTTAGGGCATGTTTTAAATTTAGTACAGGTTGCAGTGTTGTACTTGGGATGGAGGTTATGTTCTACAGGTAATTGGAGAGAGTCAGTCTGAAATAGCTGATGTATAAACAAGATGTGCAAGGGAATTTTTTCCAAGACAGGTCAGTGACATCCTAGCAAACGATGCACCATTTATAGAAGTCAGTTTGGGACTAACGGGGACTCTTAGCTTGTGCTTGATGCTGGAGAAATGCAGTGATGCTGATTCCAGGGTGGGTGCAGATCTGCAGCACTAACACCTCTGTCTGAGATCTACAGTAATTCCTCTCCAAAATGAGACAGCAGTGTGAAGAGAGCTCTGGTACAGCATTTGAAGTGTGTGTATTTTTTAGACCCTTTTTCTTCCTGCTACATTGTTTTAACTTTGTATAATGGAACTTTGTACTTTTTAGTCTTACTCCTGGTTGGCCAAACCTCTGAATATATTCTGTGGGATTTAGCACTTAGATCTTCAAAATAATGAGAAAAATTACTTCAGCAGCAGGATTCATAATGAAGAAAAGAGTTTTCAGTGGAATTTTTTTGTCCAATATTATGATTTTATTTGGTGTTTATTAGACGTGAACATTAATATCTCTTTACTCAGTAAACCAAACATTAGATTTTGGTTGAAAATTGTTAGAAGAGAATTGTGAGTCTTTTTTTTAGATAATTATTGCTATTGCTATCTGTTATTATTACCCTGCTCTGCCAGAAAATCCTATAAAACCTGCTTCCTGGTGTATAATTGACCTGTGCTAGTTTCCAAGAGTTATCTTCGTCAGGGATTTGAATTTTTTTTTTTTCTTTCGTGAGTCTCTAGCCCTTTGGATCAATTTCACCTGTAGAAATTTGAAGCTTGTGCTATACTATATAGTGTGCATACACATTGTTTCAGTCACTTTTTGATTTATCTGAGTGACTTTTTATTGGGTAAGAGTTCCTGCATTATAAAAGGGAAAGAGTGTAAATTTAGAAATTAGTCAATATTGCACACAAAAGAAACGTTGTTGTACTAGATTAAATATTTGTTTAGTTGAAACATTGTGATGTAATTTTGTGTGTTGATAATTAAAACTGAATTAATTGTTAGTAAAATTAAATTTGGTGTGGGATGGGTAGTCCTGATCGTAGGGATTGTAGTTGGCATTCTTTTGGTTTATTTATTGGCTTACCTTTTTTTTGTTGGTTTGGTCTGGGTTTTTTGTTTCCTTTTCTTTTAGCAACCTCCATACATTGGTGAGCTATCTTTTGAACTCTGAAATTCTTGTATCTTCAGGAAGTTTTATTTTTGCTATTTCTTGATACTTTTTTCTTTGTTCACCTGGTGAGGACTGGGTGTTTTTAATCCTGAGTATGCTTTTTCCTCCAAATGATAAGCAAAGTAGATTTCCATCAAAATTTAATCAAGAAAATACTTGTAAATCTGATGAATATCCTGTTTATTCTTGGTGTGGTAAAATGGATGAAACCCCCTACATTTAATTTATTTTATTTCATATCATTGCTATGTGGTTGCTTTGATTTTTTTCTTCTTTCTGTTAGTGTCTGCATTCAGATGCAGTTATAGCCACATTTGTGGGTTATGTTTGCCTGTCAATAACTGTAACAAATGTTGGGTACTTGGGCTTTTTGGGAGCTGGAGAGGTTGTTTGTTTTGGTTCTTTTTGAAGTTGTACAATTACATTTCAGAAAAGGAAAGTCATCTTTCAGTTGGCTACATTGCAGCCTTTAGTATTCAATTTTTTTATTTAGTGTTCCATTTTTTTCTCAGTTAATGAATTTTGGTATTTATGGAAGTGAAAATTCTGACATTCCTACAATTAAAACCAGTGTTGCTTAGATTTCTCTTGTCCTGTGTAATTTAAATTTCACTTTGTTGAATTCTGACTATGTATTCAGTTTAATTTTTCTCAAGTGCTGTATATGCTAAAGGTGTTTGTACAAATGCATACATTGAGATTTTTTTTAAGGAGAAAAATGTCTCTTAAGTAGTGAGGAGAGCAGAACATTTCTTGCCTTGTACAAGTGTTGTATTTTGCAGATCTGTGAGATGAGAAACTACATATAAGAATTTTAATGTCTTCTAACAGGAGAGTGTAGAATCTTGATTGGTTAACTATAGAATTTTATTTTTTTAATGCATGATCTTTCCTATTTCATAGACTTCAATTTATTCTATGAGCATGGTGATAATAGTTGATTTTAAAAATATAATTTGTCAAAAAAGTAGATGTGCTGGGAAAGCAGCTAGACTTCTTTTTACCTGGGTAAATCTTTACTTTTTTGTAACAGGAGATCAGCAAAATCTCGAAGCAGAAGTCCATATTCATCAAGGCACTCCAGGTCTCGTAGCAGACACAGATTGTCTAGATCCAGAAGTCGTCATTCGAGTATTTCTCCTAGTACATTGACTCTGAAGAGTAGCCTGGCTGCTGAGCTGAACAAAAACAAAAAAGCAAGAGCTGCTGAGGCAGCCAAAGCTAGTGCAAAAGCTTCCAATACTTCAACACCTACTAAGGGAAACACTGATGCTGCTGCAAGTGCACCTCAAGTGAACAATGTTAAAGACCTGAAGAAAATCAAAACCGAGCATACGCCTTCTCCTACCAGTAGTGCAAATGTGAAAAACGACAAGGCAAAAGCAAAGGTCTCACTTCCTGAAACAAAAGCAGAAAATAATTTAATTGCAGACAAAATTACCAAACAGAAGCCTGCAGCAGTAAAAGAGAATAAATTGCCTGTTGTGAAGCAGCAAGTGGTCCCTGTAAAAGAGAAAAGCAAACCAAGTACACCGAGTGTAGTAGCCAAGGAGAAGGATCGAATTGTTGCACTACCAACCTCCACACTACCACCCTTGCCTTTGCCTCCCACGCTGCCTGAAGATAAAGAAACTGATAGGTGAGTTGTCACAGAGATTTGCTTCTGGGATTGTTTGTTCCTTTTCATAATGGTTGTTGTTGTTTCCTTTGGAAAATAAATATAAAACTATATGCCAGGTCAGGCTAATGCATTATTTAATTTGTTCTTGCTCTTCAGCTGTTTGACTGGTGACTATTAGTGAACTGGAGGAATTTGATCTTAAAAATAATTTTAGTACTTGAAAAAAGAAGAGTTTGGTCTAAGAAGGATCTTTCTGTAAAAAGTCTTGTAAAGAAATGTTGTAAAAATTACTGGTAATAATAGCTTTGGGATGAATGAAAGGATGTATTGAAGGATTCAAGATTGCAAGTTTGGTGTGAACTTACACATACTTCTGGGGAAAAGTTGAATTCAGTAGCAATATGAAAAAATTATTTAGCTGGGGTTTGAAGAAAATATTATCTTCCCTTTGCAAGGCAATTGTTTATAGTGGGTGTTATTTTAGTGTAATTTATTTCAAACATCAGTATTATTTAGAGTATGTATAATGGAAGTGAGGTTCTTGGCTTGACATTTGTGTTAATTTTGAAGTGTAAAAATTGGTCTGTATTGAAGAAACCAATTTTTGTGTCCAAGTGTCATATGAATTTAGACTATGATAAGTCTGTAGTCCTGACAGAGAATCTCTGCTGTGATTTGTGGTTTTTTTGGGGTTGTTTTCTTTTGTTTTGCTGAAGGTGCTTACGTGCCTTTCACATGTATGCAAGAACTCACTTCACAAGTAAGACAGAAATTTTTAGCTAGAGGTGAAAATGTTCCTCTTGTGTTTGCTGGTAATTTAAGTTTGTATTAAACATTAAGGCTGCATAGAAGCCTTGGGAAATAAATGCAACCTAACATAGTATTAGATAATTATATATTATTTTTTAGTTGTAAGAAAGAAATAGTTTCTTGCCCTTCAGCATTAAACTAGCAAATGTAATGATGGTGTAGCGCACATACGATTACATTTACATTTGTGACAAAGCCATCCTCTCCAGGTAAATGGGAATCCTGATACTGTGAGCAAGATTTTCTCTTTTATCTAAAAACTAGTCTGTGTAGTTTAACTAAATATTACTGGCATTGAAGTATTAATTGCAACAACATGAAATGAGATTTCATGTCGAAGCTGGATGATTGCTTCTGATATTATTATTATTGTTATATTTTAATGGATTACCTGTTTGAAGTTAGCTAGGCTGAGGAGTTAAGCTACAGTTAAGCAGTGATTCTTTCATTCTCCTTTCAAAGTGGCCTCATTCTCCTTTCAAAACCAAAAGCCTCCTGCTTGCAAACAACTGCATTAGAAAGATTAAAGAGAAGTAATTGAATGTCTTTTATGCTTTGCTTAGTTTTCCCTATAGGATGTTATAAACTTTGGATCAGAAATTATAAGTAATGATAAAGTTTAAGTCATCAAAGGAAAAAGATCAATGTTTTTAATGGCGGAGGAGGGCATAGTTGTTTACCTTGGGCTCTGAGTTACTGTGGGGAAATTATGTCAACAAAGAAAGTTGGAGCTTGATGCTATGCAGAACTGTCTGGTTCCTTCAGTAACAATCTCATAAACTCACAAATAAGCAACCTAAGGGAACATCAATGTTGCTACCTCGCAGTGCAGGTTAGCTGAAAGGGAAAATTGCCCTGGTCATTAATGATGTGTGGTTAAGCAGACCTGAAAAAAAAGCTGCTCTTGGCTGCCTCTATTTTCATGTGCCACTTTTAAAATCTGTGTCAGAATCTTTCATATGTTAGGCTTTCACTCACATTGAAAATTTTGGGGAAAAATTATGAGAGAAATACTAATATATAAACTTCAAAATAAGAGTTTTTTTATTGCCATGACAGTTACATGCACTGCACTAAGGTGGTTTATTCTTTATAGCATGTTAAGCATTATATTTGTGATGAGGGCAGTCTATGCTTCCTTGTGATGCTTCTTTAAAATGGGGCAGTGATAGTTTAGGGAGTGGTAAAAAGACATGAATGGGTTCAGTTGTCATAGAGAAGCATAGACATATGCAATACCCTGGAATTCTGCATTTGAATATATAAGGACTACTTATTGCAAGAAAAGTAAGAAAAAAAATGTATGCATTCTGTATTGTGTGAGTTGGCAATATGTTTCCATTTATAGAAGTTCCTGCTTTATCTATGAAACTAAGCAGGTAAGAAGTTGTTGAAAAACTGTCACAGAGAAGGATGAATAGTACCATTTGGCAAATGCAGCTAACTTGGTAAATGTCCCCTCAAAGCATAACTTAAGTTTTATTGATACGGTGATGGAAATTGAAAGAGTGAATACTGTGTGTCCCATAGGAGTGAAATAATGATGTAATTATAGAAAGTTTAGAGATGATCATGGCTTTAAAATTACTGGATATGCAGGAGCTGAACAAATCTAGCTAAACTAAAATAAGTTGTGGTAAAATTGAGCCATGTACTTAAGAAAGAAAAATTCTGCAGCAGTAATGATTCCCCATTAGAATGGTAAGAACATTTCTAAGATCCCTGTGTAGTTGTTAAAAGATTCTGTATGTGTGTTTGAGGATTTTTCTCAAGACAGAAATGAACAGTATCTGTTATCTAATTATGATTGGTTAAAAATCAGTCAGATATCCGTAACCCATGTCAGAAAATCATTGTCATTATTTTCATCTGTTTTTTTTTCCTCACTTGATATGCATGCTGATGACTAGAAATGTGTTGAATCTGGAATGTTTCAGCAGATGCATGCAATTACAATTTGTAAGTGAGGTGATGTGGACAGGCTTGTAATGCCCAGCAGTATTAATGTAAGCATGAAGCTCATTAGCTGTGATGACCAATTTTAGAGACAACTGGATTAGTCAGATCTTCTCTCTTATATGGGAAGTCAGAGTACAGATTTTACCACTATACTTTTGATGTCTGGCAGCACCTGACCTCTAAATATTTGTAATAGTGTAGGCCATAAGCTTGGAAAGAAGTTTATGGTAAGGCTTATTGTGTCATCTTACCTCAGCTTTCCCCAGGAAGGTCTGCTTTCACAGTTCTGTAGAATTGTGGTTGTTAACTGTGCATCTTCCAAAGAGCTATTCGAGTCATTTATCCAAGTCCTGCAAATTTTAAAAGCAGATTTCAAATGTTGGTGCATTGACAGTCTAGAATATATTATTTTTTGAAAAATAATTCTAATAAGTTTTGCCTTTATGCTAATATTCTACTATCTTCAACTTATTAGCAAAACGATGTTTTTTTTAATAGTTTGAGAGAAAATCTTTCAGTGAAGTCAGTGAAAGAAACAGAGAAGAAACTTCGCCATCTGCTTGCAGACTTGCCACTTCCACCTGAGCTGCCTGGAGGAGCTGAGGTACCCAAAAGTCCTGAAGAAAAGAAACCAGCAGTTCAGTTACATAGCAAGAGAAGACCAAAGTATGTTTATTAAACTTTTTAAAAAGCTTATTAAGCAAGTAGAAATAATAATAGTTTCTTTAAAATTTGTTCTTGTTGAAAGAGTTCTGCTTTTTGACATTTTTAATATTAATGTGGCTTGACTCAAACTGCATGGTTTCTTGCCACTTAATAGTAATAAGACAATTAACTAATAATGTCTCAATTAGTGTTGAGGGTGTCTTCAAAGTTAAAACTATGTATAGACACACTGGCTGTATTCTTAAAAATATTTCTTGCTTTGTAGAATATGTGGACCACGACATGGTGAAACGAAAGAAAAAGAAATAGACTGGGGAAAGCGCTGTGTGGATAAATTTGATATCATCGGTATTATTGGTGAAGGCACTTATGGGCAAGTTTACAAAGCCAAAGATAAAGATACAGGTAAGTTCAAAAAAGATAAATGTAGTTTTACAATTTTAAGTGAATAGGATGATTTTGGTTTTTGTTTTGTATTGAGTAAAATTTGTGGCATTCTGTCCTTACATTTTGAAGATTTTTAGTTGTTGGTGTGTTCAGTTTTAAGTTTAGCATTTATCTAAATCAGAAATTATTGTTTGCTGCATTGGAAAATCATTTCTCTGGAAAGCTGTGGCTGAAATGTAGCTGAATAGTCCTAAATTCTGATTCTTAGTTTTTGAGTTTTGATGGTCTGTATAAAGTTGAACTAGTAAAGAGGAGAGGCTAAAGACAGGTTAGCAAACTGTAATGAAGTTTGTAAAGGGATGTAACAGTGAAAGAAGCTGTGCATAAAATTGGGTCATGATTGTTTGTACTCCAGTAGTCACTAGTTCATAGTAGGAAGAGAATCTGCTTCTGTGCAAACACAGCTGTGAAGAGTTGCACATGGGTTATTCTTGCAATATAACTGATTTTACAATAGTCACATTCTTTTTTAATTTTGTAATAAATATTGCTGAGATGAGTGAGCACTCACCACTAGGATACATAATATTGTCACTACTTCTAAACAGATTGTCCAAATTCCTTATATATGCTGTGTGGTTGTTTTGTGATTAGTTAGTAGTTCTTTCCATGATTGCTTATCCTTCTGGCTTATTTGTGCATGCTTTGAATGCTGGACCATTTTCTACTTCAGCGGTAACTGTATCCCATTGGAGCACATGCCAGCCTCAGTTCCTTCTTTCTGATTGCCAGAAGAATAAGCAGTGTGATTATAATTCCTTCTTTATTCTTTATCTGTCCTTGTCTCAGTTCAGCTTTAGTTCTAACTGAGCTGTCACAGATTTTTGCCTCTACCTCGAGAACCTTTGCAAATCATTGCTAGGATCTCCTGAGATACTCTTCCTTGCATATTTGCATTTAGTCCTGTCATAACCGTATTGCCTTTTTGGCAAACTTCAGGTTATTTGTGAGTCTCAGTCATCTCTTAACCTCCCCTCCCATAGAAGTTGTTGCTTTCTGCATTGAAGATGTCTGTACAGATACAGAAAGCAAATCTGTTAGCTTTGGATTCAAATCCTGTGTAGAAAGTGGCATTATGGCTTGTGAGATACCTTAAAAGAAGCTGTGTAATAGGCTTTCAGAGAAGTGGGTATGGTGTCGTGCTGGAATATGATCTGTTGTGAGTGTATCGTGTAAGTTAGTGTAGGGTAAGTACTTTTTAGAGCTAACACAGATACCTGGGCTGCCAGTAAACTTCCCAGACACAGCAATAAACTTTCAAGAACAAAACTATTGAACTGGCATGTATGGTCTGTAGACATCCTCCATCATGAGTAGATCATGCTCCTGCCATTTTGTAGGCTCCAGTTTGTTCCATCCCACCCTGCAGTAAAATAGTTAGGGAAAAATCTCCTCACTGTAAAAATGGCAGTGTCACTTGTGCTTGTAGAAAGTATACTGATGAATTTGAGGACTCTTTAGTCATCATATCTTGAGCTGTGTAGTATTTCTGTCTAGATACATGCATTCTGACCAGTGGTAATGTAGTATTAAATCCAGAGCAGTCACAGGCCTCTGTCTCTGAAGCTGCTGCTGATAATCACTCTTTACTGGTGGACATGGTGTGGAATATTGGGATATGTGAGTGAGTTGTGCAGGAGGAAGGAGGATAGCCCTTACAGTGTGTGTGTAGCTGAAAATTCTCATTTGTAGTTTTGCTTCTGTATGTGATCCTGATTTCTGTTCAGCATAGTGCTTGATGCAAGCATCAGGGTTTTGAACAACAAACATACAAATCAATACTGAATCCCATGGTTTGGTTGCTAATCTTAATGGCTTTTATTTAAATTTTCTCTTAGGGGAAATGGTAGCACTGAAGAAAGTACGACTGGATAATGAAAAGGAAGGGTTTCCAATTACAGCTATTCGAGAGATTAAGATTCTTCGACAGCTTAATCATCAAAGCATTATCAACATGAAGGAAATAGTGACGGATAAAGAAGATGCTTTAGACTTCAAGAAGGACAAAGGTATGTATGCTAGCAGGGCTTGCTCTTTCTGGACCTGTTCTTAATGTGATAGTCTGCTATGCTGGATTGGAAGTTACGATTCATTAAAAATATGTTTGCAAATTGTGGTACTTGATGAGGAATTTGAATTTTGATTTAAATACTATAAGAAGTTGTTTATTTATCTCAGCTATGCATTTTGCTTATAGAAACATTTTCTGCCAATATTTTGTGGCATAAAAAATGTATTGCTTGATTGTGGTTTTGCTGTGGAGGAACAGATGTTTGAGTCCTTGACACCCATGGATTAGGGAGGCCAGCAATAATAGGAAGCTCTTAATTGTGAGCTTTTCTTAACTTTTTATTTTTTTACTACTTTCTCACACCATTTAGAGTATAGTAGGTTGAATGTTGAAGAGGCGTTTTTAATTTTAGGCCTCAGTTTCATATTAATTGTTCTTCAGTTACTTTCTTGATGATTAGGCACATGTGTTTTGTGGGCTTGAAGAGGAGTTAATTAAAAGTATGAAAAGCAAGACTTGTACAGTGGTAGTGTTTTTCCCCAAATAGAAGGCATGAGACTTATACTCTTGGTTTCTTCAGTTTTAAGTCTGTCTTGTTTGAATTGTTTCAGCCTCCTTAGTCTAGAGATTCAAGCAGAGTGAAAATCACGCAGTGTTATTGCTTGGTACCTCTGATATCAGAGTGGTATTTTGCCCCTGGAGGCATTTCATTTTAGGTCTAAGTGTTACAAACCTATCATTTTGGACCTATTTTAGTGTCCTGTGAGCAATTTGTTACATAGTTTGGCTTAGAGTGTTTGGAATGTGGTACCTGTCCTTCTTCCCTGCTCTCCCTCCCTGAGTCTCTATACAGTATGCCCAGCAGCAGTGCAGATAGAAAATGCTGTGTGTGCTGCATGGCCAGCTGAAACAATACCAGGTTATATGATCATTCAGAAGGTAGATATGAAGCAGGAATTCATTTGGGTTTTTTCCTAGCATCTTTGGAGAGTGTAATACCTTGAAGCATGTACAGCACTGACATGCTTAAAAGTGGGAAGTATCTAGCAAGAGTTTCTCGAGAGTTGTGCAGGTTCAGTGGTCAGGCCCCACTCAAAATCCTGACAGTCTGCAACATCCAGTTTAGTCTTTGTATGTGAATCTTGCACTAAGTTTTAATTAGGTGTAACCTACTTGGCTAATGAGACCACACTGAGTATTGACTAAGTACATAATGACTCATTAATGAATTTTCTTTCTTTCTGTTTAGTGTTGTGTTTAGAATTGAATAGTAAATTTCAAATGGGTTTTTTTTTTGGTCCGAGTCTGTGTTTGTGCTTTTGATATTACTTCTGATTTAATTTCTTGTTCTTTTTTAACAGCATATTACATTTTCTGAAAATTTACAAGGGCAGGGGTTTCTCTGGAGAAGAATTCTGTTCTATTCTGCTAGAATGGAATTAATTTCTGATAGCTGAGTAAGTTCTGATAGCTTCTTGAAAACGTTAGCAGGATAATGAGACTGCTGTTAAAACTTCTCTGTGAAAGTAAGGAAGTTGGGGGTTTTTTTCAGGCACTGTATTCCGTATTTCTCTAATGAGTAGTTCATTGTGAGATAGGGATTTATAGCTGAGTTGTGGCCAAATTGCAGTCTGTGCAGAGAATGAATGCAAGTGGGAGGAAGTTTGGTCATTTTCACAGTAAAGTGTTGCAAATACAAAAGTGGGCTGCTTAACAAGGAACCATTAGAAAAGTGGTAGTGATATCTTACAAAAGGCAGAGGTTAGAGTAAAAGCAGGGTGTTGTGCCTATATGATGAACATGCTTATGCTTAATGTATAATATGTGTTTACCATGGCTTTGAAATATGACTTGGAAAACCCTGCTGATAGCGTACTTAGAAGTGTAGGGAATAAGAACATTTTTACTACCACGTTTTTCTAGTTATTATGAGTGAAGTTAATTTTGTTTCTAAGGCTGTGTATCATACCCTGACATAGTAGTCATCTGCTTTTTCACTTAAGGCAGTGTGGGGTGTTTTTTTGGTTGGATCTCAGTAGGTTAATATATAGTACATTCAGTTATTTGACAATAATGTAAGTGTTTGGCCCACTTTGCAGTGCTTGATTTAAGGATACTTTTTAAGATAGTAATGTTGCACTGCAAGCCAGCAATAGCTTGGCTTGTACAACTTTTTCCTGATATTTTGAGCTGCCTTACATGTTTTTAAATGGCACACTCAAAAGTCTGCAAGAGAGAAGATTACTTGTTCCCCATATTAAAGCCTGTCTCAATATTTTCAACAAAGAAAATGGAAGAAATTATATCTGTGTTGTATCTTGGCCAGCTTGGACTATAAATTTGAAGACATGAACAGCTTTGATAGATAGTTTTGGGTTTATTCTTTCTCTACTAACTGTTCGCAAAAGAAGTGTAACACATTGGAGCAGTGTGTTACAAATTTTCTAAGTGCATTTCCCTCCATCAGTGGCAGTCAGCACCTTAGGCAGCATAATTGTTTGTATAAATTGTTTATATAAATACAAAGCAGAGTGGGTGATACATGGGTCTGTCTGCTGAGGATCAGAAGTTGTTCACTTTGCAATCTTCATTATATGTGAGATGTAGTTGATGATGAAGTTGGAGAGCAGCATTACTGATTACTGGTTAGTAATGTAACATCTTGATTCTCAGGCACAATCCTGGTAGATAAAACATATGTTAGGTGTGGCCACAAGGTGTATTCATTTTATGTGTTACTTGTGTAGGCTTTTGTCACCTACCTATCATTCAGAGGCAGATAGGTGAACACCCAAACTTAATGATGGGAGCTTGTGACTCTGAGGTTGTATTCAGTCTTTTGTGTGTTGAGCCACCTTATCAGTTATAAAATGAATTATTGAGAAAATGCTTTCTAAATTTGAGCTGTTGTTAGTTTTGGTACTTTTCCTTTGTGTGTGTATAATTTCTATGACTTTGGTGTATGTCTTTTTACTTTGAGATGTTTCTTCAGTTCTCAGTTGCCTCTAACAGCTGGGAGATGTTTGCAAGTGCTCAACAGTCTAGCTATGGGATTGACATGATCTCTTTTTACTAAACAAATGGAAAATGCCTGACTTAGCTTTTGTTGCTGTGAATGTAAACACAGTAAGTGTACTGCCTGACATGCCTTCCTCCTTTAAACTGGGATAGGTGTTTTTGCTAATCTGAGGGAGGATGTAAAACTTGGCATGGAGACCAATAATAAAAGATCTGGTTAACATTGCAGCTTAAGGGTTTTTTCCTGTTTGTTTGTTTGTTTGGGGTTTTTTTGTGGTTTTTTTTTTTTTTTTTTGTGTGTGTGTGAATTGCCTGTTTGTGTGTCTGTTTCTATAATTTTAAGATCTAAGTTTACTTTAGATTAAATTTTGAATTGATTTGCAGTACAAATCAGCAAACTTTTTGGGCATGAAATTGTTATTTGTATTGACAGTACTGTAGTACAGGAGGACACTGACTCTGCAGTATGTTGTAATATGACAGGTTACTTTCTCACAGCTGTCAAGTAGTACTTATTCTGAAATCTTGTGGTTTGGAAGGAGTCTGTGACATCAGTCATGTACTCAGTGTTACATGGTAGCTGGTTTTGTCTGTGTTTCCTCAGAAGTTGAGTAAAAGCAGAGGTGTGAATTTCAGAAACCTCTAGTGCTCTACAGCTTGTCTTGCTGCTCTCAAAATAGCTGATAGAAAGTTACCCTAAATAGTTCTCATGCTAGAGCTAAGTTGTCAGGAATAGTGTGACTGCTTGAGTGGTGCTTCCTATTTGTGTGTGCAGTATGGGGCTTTGGTCTGGAATAAGCGCAGACCTAATTGTGTGACTTTTTAACTTGTTCCATTTCAAAAGGAGAAAAATTTCTAATTTTTAATCAAAGATTTTTGTTTGTCTGCTTTATGTTTTTGGTTTTGGTTTAGTTGTTTCGGGTTTTTTTTCTTATTTCCCTGTATTACGTGATAAAACAAGGAGAGTATTTACTCCCAGGGCTTCTGTATGTTCTTGGATACAAACCACAAATGTTTCAGAACATATGTGGAGTTCCTGCAAGAGGAAAATGCAGTTGAACTTGAAAGGGGAGAATAACACTGTCATTAAATAGAAACTTAATATTGGGTGAAAATGTAAAAAAGTAGTATAGCAACAATGTTTTCTTAAGTCTTAAGGGATTAATTCAGCAGCTATGGCCATATTTGTTGTTCTGGCAATCAGAAAATAGATTAATAAAACCTAGGTCGAACAAAAGGACAATTGTCTCTTGAAGGAACTTTAAGGAATTTAAGTGTAAGGAACTTTAAGGAGTTGGTGGGCAATTTCTTCTTTAGTTTTCAGGTTGTGGTTGATAAAATCCTGCATAAAACTCTTGGAATAGTATATCATGAGTACTGGAAGAGAAATGCTAAGGAAATAAAACAGTACATGTAATTTTATTATATTTAATCAGTCAACAGTAAGAATAATCTATGTATTACATAGAAGAAGCTGGAGGAGGCTTTGTAGCAATATTAAAATCTGCTGGAGTTTCATTTTGAGAACGGAGTACAGAACAAATGTTGAAAACATGTTTCACAGCTTAGCATTGTACGCACTATGCATTGAACTAGGCAGGAATACTGGAGTTTCTTTAAAGCATTTCTGTATTTCAAGATACTATTGTAATGCATTTATACTAGAATTGAATTTAAATTTGCGTGTAATAAGGCCTTTCTGTTCTCCTGGGTCCTCAGATCTCTGTCTGATCAGATATTTTGAGAAACACTGAACACCTTTCCTCTGAATTACGTTTGGAAAAAGCTTGTTTAAAAGCCATAATCTATGGGGGCTTTTGGGTCATTCTCCCCTGCATCACCACCCTCCCCTCCCAGTCCGAAGTACTTGTGTCTTTGGGAACAAATGGTGTCCTGTTTTGTTGGATCTGTGTGGTTTGAAGACACTCCAAAGAAATCCAGAGCCTGCCTGTGTCACAAAAACGCAAAGCATGTTTTGTTAGTATTTTTTGGCCTCTCAGAAAATCCACTGGTTTTTTTCAGATCATTAGTGCCATGTTTTGTTGAGTTAGCTTTCTTGTATGCAAACCTTTACTGCATTAGACCCGAACTTATTTTGTGTTAGGACACTGCTTTTGTTAGATCTCCATGAACTGAAACACATGACCAAGAGGAGGAGATGTGTTAATCCTTTAATTAGTCTAAATTGATATCTCACTTGCTGAACCCCATCAGTCTTAACTGACAAAATGGTCAGAAAGGTGCATTTTATTTTTCCAAGGGCAATCAAAAGGAGTAAGGTGAAGATTATTTTCATCCATGTGTATCTCCTGTATTTATTGTGTACCTCCTTAATAGATTCAGCTGCTCTCTCTTATCCCATATTCAGAAATAGGGATACTGACAGAGCTGCTGCTTTGTCAACATGTAGTAACATTAGGGTTTCTGATTATTTCAGTAGATGAAGGAGAGTAGATGAGCTTCATGGTGTTAGTGAAAGAAATGGGCTGCCCAGGACACAGCCCTTCTGTTAGTGCTTTGTTGCAGCGTGTGGAAATGGACTAGGCTTTCTCCCACCCCACAGCTGGGAAGTGCAGGTCTCTAACACAAGAGCAGCAAGATGAGGAGCTTTAAAGTCAAGTAAGTAATTCTGAGCTCATTTGAATTGCATGCACTTTACTGTGAGAGTGCTTTAGGTGTTTTTATGGCACTGCTTCAGAAAATAAGAACTGGGCGAAGCTGGCATCAAGCAAACCATCATTTTAAAATGTAACCTCCAAGTTACAAATGTTTTGCCCTCATAAAAGAAGTAACTATTATTTTTTTCTGCTGTGATTTCCTTTTTTGAGAAATGGATATTTGTGTGGCATTTGTTTTGATAGAACTGAAGTATGCTGTGAACTTGAACTTGGACTAAGCTATAGTAAGCAGACTTCTGTCTGTGCATAGTTCATTTGTGGTGTCTTCCATGACTGTTTCCTTCTTCCTGAAAGCTACTTTCCCTTTTATGGAGGATCAAATCCCCCAGTGTGATAAAAAGCGATAAGAATTTGAAATTACCAGGTGGAATAATGTAAGGATTTTGTTGGCAGAAACTACAGATCTCTGTCAGAAAAGGGCACCATGTTTGTCTAGGAATAAATTAACAGGAGTTCCACTTCAGTTTGCTTGATAGCTTGAATACTACTGAAAATCAGGCTTGAATGGTAAGATTGCCAAGGTTAATAGACTAATTTTCATATTTTCTCACGCTAAATGAAGATTTTACCAGTTTTAAAACAAATTTTAGTAACGTGTAGTTAGGAAATAGGCAAGAATGCACAAGTGTAATGAATCTCTGCATTTGCTCTTGATCTCATAAGGAAGGAATATGTAGCATTTATCCTGTTTTAGTGTATGTTTTCTAATATGAATTGCAGAGAATGTAAATAATGAGGTGTCACCTCACAGGTACTACACTACTTTGTTTATGAATCTTCTCTATTGTCCTTCTTGCATGAGGGTACCAGTTGTGATTGCTGGTTATAGTGCATAAATAGCAGTGAAAAAGTCCTGGGAGTTAGTGACAGAGCAGGAAGTTGCTCAAGGCATGGATCCTGCTTTGCATATAAACAAGAGGTCTCTGATCAGCTGGTCTCACTAAACAGTTCTACAGTCAATCTTTCTCCTTGTCATATACACACATGCAGCCAGCTGCCAGGGCAGAGTTAACTTTCCCTTGTACTCCAGAGCAAGAAGGTACCAAGATTCATTGGTGTTCATTCAGTTTTGTTGAGCCAACATCCTCTGAAGGGCATATCTAGGTTTTTCTTATACTGCAGTACTAATATCAGGTGTTTTGTTTTGAGGCGTTTAAAAATATGTCATGGCTCATATTTCAGTCATTGCTGAAGTAGATCTAACAGCAGATTGCCAGCTATCTAATTTGAAAATACCAAGATTAGGAGCCTCTGTGCTTTTCCATGTTAACTGGTGAACTGGATTGGTGAACTCAGTTATGCAAATAGTAACACAGCAGATTTTCTATGCTTTTATAGACTTTAATACTTCCCTCTCTCCTTGTGAAGTGAGTGGGATTGTGTTGCACTTGCTTGATTCACCTCCTGTTTCACCCCCTCTGCAGGGGTATTTTATAATGAGTATTTTTTTCTTTCTCTGTATAATATGCAACAGGACAAAAAGACCTAAGTCAAAACCAACGAGGTATGCAATGGCCTGTGCCTTAGCTGATATACGCTAATCATTGTTACAAGTTTAACCCTTAGCATATGAGTAATCTTCTTCCTGAATCGCAGATGGACCTAGCATTCTTTTTTCCCTTTTCAGCTACTAAACAAGAAAAGGAGTCAGTTCATTAGAGTATGGCTGTGTATGTGTACTGCTTCTATCAAGCTGAATTCTCATTATTGCTCCAAGACTTTCACTAGTTTCTGAGTTTAACTTTTTTAGGAACAACAATATGTAATGAGTTCTTGTTGGATAGAAACTATTTGTAGTGGAAGTTTTATTTAAGGAGGTTTTGGAAATGCAAGGTAGACAGACCCACTTGAATCTGGTTTCTGCATTGCTTACTTCACTCTGCAGGGGCTGCATTGTTCTGTGTCCCAGGGTGAAGAAGGGAAAGAATGAAGTACTAAAAGTAGATTGTGCAGGGAGTGGTTGTATTGGAGATTGGTTATTGCTAATTCTGAGTCACTCAACACTTTTCCTCTTGAAGAGTGCTTGTACATATCAAAGAGCCTTGGCTTTAATGGCTTTAGTGATAGAACTATGCAGGCCAATGTGAGATAAGACCAGATTCTCTTGTGTTGAATATATGCATGCGGCAACTTAAAATATGAAGTCTGTCTTTGCAGAGCTGCTGTTACTAGTAGGTGAGTTCTGCTTTCTCATTTTATCCTGTCTTATAGGTATTTCTAGTTTGAGAAAGGCCAGCTTATTTCTGACCCAGTTGCATGGAAATCTTTAAAAAATTTCATCGCTGAGTCATGACAGATGAACAATAATGCACAATAATGCTTGTACAGATTTTGTTTCTAGATTTCCTCTCCAAACTTTTCATAGGTAATATTAACACAGTTATTTTTTCTTGAAATAAAATGGATGGAGATTGAGAGCCATAGGGAGAGCACATGTTTATCTAGACTAAAGCACCATGTGGTAACGTTATTTTTCTTTTCACAAATGTTTGACTAGTATAACCGTTTATATAGAACAGCAATTTATTAAAACTTTTTAAAGACCTATATTTCATTGGACGTGAGATACAGCTATAAATACTGCAGAAAATCTAAGTAGTTGTAAGAAAAATGCTTCTGATTTCAAAAAGTAGGCAACAGCAATTATTTGGACTGCTGTTAAATCAGTTTTTCTGTCTGTTTCTCCTACCCTTTTCCTTTCTTTTTGTAGGTGCATTTTACCTGGTATTTGAATATATGGACCATGACTTGATGGGACTGCTGGAATCTGGTTTGGTTCATTTTAATGAAAATCATATTAAATCTTTTATGAGACAGCTGATGGAGGGCTTGGCCTATTGCCACAAGAAGAACTTTTTGCACAGAGATATCAAATGTTCAAATATTCTACTAAATAATAGGTATGGTTATTACTTAAAAGTATGTAACAAAAATTGTATGTTAACATCTTTAAATCGTTATTTCAGTCTTTGCAGTTCACCTGATTGGAGTCATTAGCAAAACTTATTTTCCAAGTTGCCTAATTTCTTTAAAATCTGTTGCAAAATACTAATTCAGTAATGCGCCTACTTAACATGGGAACTTGCAGCTGTGTATTAAAGTTAATCTGTGTTAAAAAAGATTCAGTTTTAATCCTGCTGAGTCAGAGTATGGAGGGAAAATTATCTGAGTTTAAATATTTAAATTATCTGAGTTTAAATATATTATCTGAGTTTAAATATATTAATGCAGAATTGTAGGATGTAAGTGTTTGAAGTGTATTCTTTCTGCCATCTCCTTTCAAGATCGCAGTGTGGCTAGGCTGGGTCCTCGACAAGGACCTCAGAACTGTCATGAAGAACCAGCCCATCAGTCAGGATAGTGCTTTCAAAGAGTATTTGATTAGGCATGTTCAAACATGCCTTAACTTGCAGCTATTGCCATCATCAAACTGGGAGAATAATTTGTTTCTTACTACCTTAACACATGGTAATTGCAAATCATATTAGTAAGTGTGGTGTTTTCAGTGTGCAGCATCAGTAACAAATAAAAAGCTAGTGTGAGAATAATGGATGACTTCATTACCAGCTGTTGTGCGTCATAACCTGGAGTACTAAAGCCAGGGAGCAAAATTAGAGCCAGGTTTATAGCAGCAAAAAAGGGTATAGTTAAGAAAAAAGAGTAGGTAGTCAGCTTCTGGGATTTGTTGTCACAGGAAGTTTTGTGGGTAGTGTCAGGAGTCTCCAAAAAAGATGACATACATTCAAGGATAATATCATTAACACATGCTGATGGGGCTGGACAGGGATCCCTGTTTTAGCATCCTTAACACAATGATTGTGGGTAGTGATTAAGTATGAGGAAGATGAGCCCCAAAGGGAATGGGTTCACATGTTCTTCCTAAAAATCTACTGCTGCTGTTGGAGATTAAATACTGGGCAAATTTGATCAAGGGTCTATTTTGATAGGCCTAGTTTTCTCCCAGCTTTCTCCAAATTAAATTTGCTATTTCGTCCTCCTTTTTCCCTTAGCAGTCAACTAACACTTGACTGCTTTGAAATCTGTATGCTTCTGCAGATTGAGATACAGATTCTTAAACAGATGTACATGTTCCTCCCCATTACTCACTGTGCCCACACACTTATTCCTATTATCTGCTGATCTCCATTAGTGTTTCTGTGTGCACCTTTGGGAACTCAGAAGCTGGGTGTAACCTTAAAGTGGAGAAGAGTGCCTTATGGTAGAGGAGGAACTTGTTCTTTTACTGTGTTCTCCAATCCAGGTTGTAGAGTTGGGTTTTCCCCCCCAGAACAGTGTCTGAGCATCCTTAGGTTTTTCCACCAGCAGCAGAAAAACATGGTAGTAGATCTGAATGATTTTTTAAGCCAGTGTTTCAAAAATCCTATTACTAGCTACAGCCTGAGTCCAAACATGTGGATTATGTATCTTCTACATAGGCAACTTCAACAAATTTTTGAGCAAATACAAATAATCTTCTGCAAATACATTCTCAGAAATAAGCATGTAAAAAGGGAACATTTCTTTGTTTATGGGTGTTCTACAAGAAGAGTAAAGGTCTGAAGGTCTGAGGAGGAAAGTGGATGGAAACTATAACCTGTACACGGTATCATCACAAAACGGTTATGTACATGCTGTTACCACAAAATTGTCATACTAGCAGCAAATCTTGCCATAATTTGATTAAATAGCATGTATTTGAAAGTGATGGGAGTTATTAAAGTTTATCAGTACAGAAAAGAAAAACCACATATAACAATGCAACATTCATTTAGAGAAGCTTGCAGGTAGCTTTCTGTTTGAATCATCCAGACGTTACAAGTAGTGGGAGTTTCTGGTCATAGAGCAGTGCCTTTTAGCTGTTGGAATGGACAGGCAGGAGCTCTGTATCTTCTACTCTTCCCCTCATATGTGGAAAACCTCAGGAATGGGTTAGGGGTTATGTTATTCAGCAAGTTGGTTGCTGATAAAAATAGAAGCCCTTATCTGGTCAGTCACCCTGATATAAAGGCTGTATTTAAAATGTACAAGCACAGAACAGGACTTTGATGGCTTCCTAGAAGGAAGTATGACTGCTGATAATTGTTTGTTGTACAAGTGCTCATGCTAGCAATAAGGCCTGAGAAAACAGCAGTTTCTTCCCTCAGTTTTTTCCTGCAGAGTTACTGACTGGAATATTTTATGGTATAGACGTAAATTTTTACTATCATCCTACAATGTAAATGCCGTTTGATAAGCATACCCAATTTTGCTCACTTGTCTTTCCTATTCAGTGAGTTAGCATACTGTTTACTGAAGAGGTGCAGAGATAGCAGAGCATTGCCTCATCATTAATGTGGTTTGGTGAAGATCACTGCTGTTTCAGTCTTAAACTTTACCTGATTTTGGGGGAAGAAAGCTTAACAGGATTAACCACTAAATAATTCTTTGCTTTTTCCACCAGAGGGCAGATAAAGCTCGCTGATTTTGGGCTTGCTCGGCTGTACAACTCAGAAGAAAGGTAAGATACAATTACACTGTGAAAAAGCATTCAGAAGTTTAATCTTTTTGCTTAACTATTATGAGGGACAGAAGACTGTTTTGTTTAGAGGAAATGTTGCTGTACTGTAATACAAGTAATTGCTTAGGAAAGTGAAAGAAATACATGTTGTCTTATACAGCATAAAACCACCAAAGTCTCTTTGTGCGGGTGTATTGCTTTTCCAGGTGTTCTGGGTAAATAATGGTAGAGAATGGCCATATAGTGATTGGAAATTAACTTACACTCCTAAGTTTCTGGTCCTGTAAACCTGAGGTACATTTCTTCTGTTGGTATGCCCAAGATGTTATTTAGGGAAATGTTTTGGTTTTTTTTGGCTGGCACAAAGTATCATACAGCTCCTCTTCAATAAGCATTACTAACCATTACTTTTGTGTAAGATTTACCTTTACATTTCAAGAGGTTCATTGTATTCTTTAGGTAGTCAGTGCTGTTGAATCTGCTGGAAACAGAGATACAAGTTTAAATAAAAGTTATTCTGAAAGTTCTTGTGACTTGTGCTTCTGTTGTTCTTGGCTTCGTTATGCTCATACTCCAGGAAACAGGTGCACAGTTTTTTTTATGATTAGGAACTTCAGTATTTACTTTGTAATGTAGCATTTGTCATGTGGAACTGACATTTCAAAATCCAGGCTGAATGTTCACTACAGTAATATGTCCATGAGGTGGTTAGATACAGAGATGTTTGGATACCTGACCTTACTTTGATTTCTGCATGTCTAATTTAAGAAATAATATCCATAGCAGTAGCTTTATGGGTTTATTGTTTTCTGCACAGCTCTTATGTTGTTGATAAATGTGTTAGCATTAGTTTCACTGAGCTATTGTCTCAGGACTCTTATTTCAGGAAAATATGCTTAAGTACAGTTATGAAAACTGTTGAGTGTAATAGAAAGTGAAATAATCTTAAGCATCTGCCAGCTAATTATTTTTTTGTTTGGATGTAATTAATAATAAAAGGATGTTATCCTACCTTCTTGTTTAACATGCACCAAACTGGCCTAATGGGTTTCTTCCCTCTGATTTACTATGTTTTGCTTGGGTTTTTTTAATGTCTGTTTTTAAATTAATTTAAATTTTCTTTGTAAAACTCACTGTTCATTAAGGATTAATGTGTCCTTATAATGTCCGGTGTCCTTATAATGCCAATAACCCATTTTACTGTACATGAAACAGCAACATTATTATGCCATTATGCATAAATGACACCAAGATTAAAATTTAATTAAGCTGGGTAATAGAATCGCCCATTGAACATAGGAGAATAATTAGAATCTCAGTAGATTTTCGGCAATTCTTTTGTCACTCGTTTTCCTTCTGACCTGCAGTAACAGATATAATTAATGTATATCAACAAGTGTATAATAGCTGCTGGTTTTTAATTCATGTACTTTGCATTTGGTTTACTGTTGTTTAGAATTTAATACTGTTTGAAAGGGTACAGAACTTAGTAGGGGCATAATGGGGAGGAAGTAAAAATTTAAGTACATTCCTATTGGGTTGTTGTAGTTGGGCTCCTTTAAATGTTATTCTGGTAGATTTAACGTGTTTGGAGTAGGAGGTATGACAGATTGCATGACAAGACAAGTGTTCAAATAAAAACTACCATATACTAATACATATGAGCAATGTATCTGTAGAGATAGTACATACCATGTAAACATTTCAAAGGGAATGTTTGCTTCAGAGATAAATATGATAAATGATGGAATTGTTTCCGAAATCGTGCTACCTTTTAAAAAGGAATTGGAGTTATGTGCCTTAATGAAAGAAGGACTCGGATGATTTTACAGAAGTGATACCCGTACTACTGAGAATGCTATAAGAGCTTGTTAGGCTTCATTCTGTGGTTGTTCATACTTATTGTTACTCTTTCTGTTTGGAGTTACCTCATGTTGGTAACTGAAAAAAAAGTTTCACCTAGTGAAAAACTGAAGAAAACTGAAAGAATTCTGGAATCACTTTTAAAGCACCCTGGTTGAAACAAAACCAACATCAAACATATTTTCTGCTTTCTATTTTGAACTGTTGATTCTGTAGTTCAGTCTGTGCACAAAAAAAAAATAATAATGTGTGTCTGCATTAGTAGAAATCTTTGCTTTAGTGGGAGGACGGAAAGGACCAAAATTTCTGGTTAGACCTGTGGAGAATTAAAGATGTTGTGAAATATAGGAAGACACTAGAAGCATTCTAGGCTTTGGAATCAAAATTGGAATGATACAGTTCCAGAAAAAGGCTTTTATCTCTTTTGTTCATACTTAAAGAGGGAAAAGTGTTTTTTTTTTTTTTTTTTCCTTCTTTTTAAAGTGCATGTAGAGGTCCTATATTTAGTTTGGTAATAGCCAATAGGTGCATGAAAGTTACTGATTTTATCTGAGTCCTGCTCCTGAAATGACTAGCAATGTAATAAATATACAGCATTGCTTTCTGAGTAATAATGGAGATACACTATTCACATAGCATCAACGTGGCTGTGTGGTTATTATTTATATCTTCAATCTGACTGTTTGTAGCCTTCATCAGGTAGTTGTGTTTCTTTTGTGCAGTTACAGCTTTGCTGGACTAAAAAAGAGAGTGGAAGGTTGTACTGTTCTTGAACAGCATCGCAGACGTAAGGTCCTTAAGGTATCATTTCTTTAGAAGTGTGATCGTACTAAAATGATAATTCTCTATTTTTCCTCCTTCCAACAGCCGACCATATACCAACAAAGTTATTACATTATGGTATCGGCCTCCTGAACTTCTCCTTGGGGAAGAAAGATACACACCAGCTATTGATGTCTGGAGCTGTGGGTAAGAGTTTGGATAGAAGCCTAGCAAGGATAAAAACAAGCCAGAAATAAATTTTAAAGTTTCTGTCATTGTGTCCTGAAAGCCGTAATGATGGGAATTTTGCAAAACTGTTTTACAGCTGTATCCTGGGTGAACTTTTTACAAAAAAGCCAATATTTCAAGCAAATCAAGAACTTGCTCAACTGGAACTCATAAGGTAACTAGCAAGCACTGCTACATAGATGCCTCATAAATGGACAGGTTTCTTAGTGTTCTGAGATAATGCACTGCGAATACTTGCAAGTGGTCAGTTACTGCCCCGAGTGAGATGTGAGAGGTTTTGAGGGGCATTTAACACAAGTGACTTCAGCACAGACATGAAGGACTTTTTGTGAGTGTTCTGTGGTCTTAGCAATGTACCACTGACCAATAAGATGGGATTTTGTAGAGTAGCTGGAGTTGCCTATTACTGAAATTGTAAAGGGAGAGTAATCAAAATGCCTGTAATTTTTAAGATGATGTTGCAACTTACTTGTCGCAAATCGGAATGAGGACGTGGACAGTAATAAGGACAAGTGGGATTTGGGAGGAACAGGTTTTTGGCATGCTGCTAGCCATGAGTTCTTCTTGTTTCAAGTCTACCATGTACACACCTTAGCTTTATTACTTTTATGGGAATGTTTCTGTTCCTTTAAAAACTGCCAGACATTTGGTAGACATAAAAATTCTGTTTCTTTCCTTGTTCTCAATAAATCATAGACTGATAAGTATTTAATTTAGCGGAACCAGAACATCTTTTTCTTTCCCTTTATTCAGCAAGCAAAATCTGCTCTTGACTCTGATATCATAATTGACATTATAAATGAGGAGAGGTCATCTTCCTAGAAATAAGGGGACAAGGCGGCGAGTCCTACAGAACTTACAGAAAGTGAACAGTAAATGGTCAGATTAACTTACTAAAAATATTACAAAGTTATATACTGACATGCTTTTCAAAATAGATTGAACAGTAGCATGCTTCTGTGTAATGTGTTATTTGCTGACCTTAATAAATGAAGGTTTTAGCTGGTGCAGAGCAGATCAGTGGTCGGTTTTGGCGTAAGAAGAATTAAACTCATGAGTTTGGAAATTTTTGTTTTTGAGCACTAGATGGCATTGAAGCACATGAGAATGAGTAATTCAAGGTTTTTCTTTGTATTTTACCTCTAGTACAAACCTAAAACTTTGTGATGTCCTCCTGCTGGAAGCTTCTGTTTGTAGCTCATTTCTTGTCTTCACTGATGCTATGCATTTTTTGCTGTTTGAGCATATCAGTTTTATGAACATCTCTGCTGTGATTGTGTTGCAGCCAAAAATTCTACATTTATCTTATCAAAATTTATCAAAGATAGAGGTGAAGTACATTCTGATAGGAGATTCTTATTATTTTTATTCTCCCTCCTGAAAATTATGTACACCAACCAGTGTAAAGTCAGATTGACTTGTATAGCACTTGGGGCATAAATCATTAGGTCTCTTAAACTAACCATTTAAATGTTATGAAAAGGAGGGCTAAACTAGGGAAAAGTATTTGCAAAGTGTCCTTTTATGACTGTCTGCATGAGATTTTGAAACCCTGCATTTATGGAAACACCGTATTAGTTCTTTTGCTCAGAAGTGTGGTGTTGATCAATTTGTACTTAGCTATTGGAAAAAAGGATGGGGATGGAATGTGGGGCATAAGAGTATTGGCAGCTCCATTTCTGGAGGTAGACGAGGCTTGAGGCATAAAACTCATAACTGAAGTAAAAAATAGAGATTTTCTCTGTATAGTGGTTTATGCCTTTAGGACTTACTTGATTATTTGATTTTTTTCCCTTATGTCTTCAGCATTAAATAAATTCTCAGTGAAAACTGCTTTTTCAGCTATTTGGTATATCTTTCTTCAGTGACATTGGGAGCTAAGGACATAAAAGTTACTCTAAATGTGAGCTATCCAGTTTTTCTAGTCAGATACCTGGAGAACTCTTCAGATGTAGTTGGTTACATTTTGGTAAACATTGGTGTAGAGGATGTTTGGGCTGGACTGAGGCAAAACCAGTAAATTTAGTCCGTGTGGGGTGATCACCCTTTGTAGACAATTCACCATTATTTAATGGTGTTGGGCATTTGACAGTGGAGAAATTTTAGCTAAAAATAACCTGAACATGAAAATTAAAAATCATTCTTGTTTTCACTGTACTTGCAAGAACAAAAATTCCAGCTGTGCTCACTTGTGGCTTTGGATCTCATACCCTTTTCTCCTTTCTTTTTGGTACAGCCGAATTTGCGGAAGTCCTTGTCCAGCAGTGTGGCCTGATGTTATAAAATTAGCTTACTTCAACACAATGAAACCAAAGAAGCAGTATCGTCGAAAACTGAGGGAAGAGTTTGCTTTGTAAGGATGAAGAATTAGTTTAGTCAACTGTAATACCATTAAGTTTTCCCAGAGACTTTATGAACTTCAGTATTTTCCGGAGAACGAGCATAGATCAAGTGTAAAGAAAACTGGCTTTAGGTTCTTGTCCTTCCCATGATACCCACAGAGCTTGTATTAAACCTTATTTAATAGGAGCATCAAGAAGAGGAAAGAAGGCCCTAAAATTTCAACCACCTGTCAGCTTTCACCTAAGGAAATACTTATTTGGTACACCTGCTTGTTGCCCTGTCCAGAAAACAGCTCAGAATACTTACTTGTTTTTTATTGGTAAAACTGGCTACAGCTAAATATGTAGTCTGGTTAACATTAGTCTTTTATGTCATAAACTCATTCAACACAGAGGAGTTACCTGAACCATGTGTTCTAAAGTACTACCATTGGACTAGTTTTGTGCATATATCACAAGTGAAAGGTATGGAAAACAGCTGTTAGCTTATTTTAAGGGGGTTGTTCCCCTCCTTCAGGTGCAGTGGGTTTCAAGAGAAATGCATCATCCTGTTCATACTAATGAGACTAATATCTTTGAAGCAATAGAATTATTGTCTGTGAATCAAGTGAAAGTCTGGTGGTAAATTTCAAAACGTAAAAATACAGTCTTAGCTTTAAAATGTGGGTGTGTTTTTTTGTAAGTACAAGGTTTCAAGCAATGAAACAGCACAAGGTGAAGAAAGCTTGGGTTATATAATAGCACAGGTAGTAAAAGGTCAAGTGTATTTCTGCAAACTCTTGCTATCAAGCTCAGGTTGTGGGTGTGTTTTGTTAGTATTTAAGTTACCTGAGGACTTACTGATCATCTTGGAAGGGATGTGTTTACTAAAATTTTTCACAGATGTGTGTGATACAAAATAAAGATGTGACGCTTTCCTCTGTTTTGCACTTTCGTAGCATCCCACCAGCTGCATTAGATTTATTCGATTATATGCTTGCCCTGGATCCCAGTAAGCGCTGCACAGCTGAACAAGCTCTTCAGTGTGAGTTTCTGCGAGATGTGGAACCATCTAAAATGCCTCCTCCAGAGTAAGTAATTTCCACTGGTGTAATGGTACTGACCTCTGGGCAGTGTGAACATGCACCTGTTTCAATAAGTTCGTTGTGGTTCAGTAAAGGAGATCGTGGCAGAAATGTTGACATGCAGTTGTTGAAAGGTCATTCTGTAGTAAAATGCTTGTGTAGCTAAGTGACTCAATAGATAACAGAGTTGCTTTGTCATTCCTAGAACTAGTTGAGTTACTACCTTTAAAGAAAATACTCTTCTATGAATGTTTCTAATTTAAAAAGCATGATTTCCCTGTTATTTCAGTTTATCAGTGTCTACTTTTTCCAGGGATTTTGAGATCCTTCATGAATCTGAATTGCTGTCTTTGATGATAGAATGACAGTGGGTATAGAGTTCTGCACAGGTACCTGAGAGTTAAAGTGAAATACAATAAATTGTTTCATGAACCAGATGAGAGCCTTGGTTTTACAGGCAGGAAAAGTGAAATTGTGCAGGGTTGTTCCTTCAGTTTCTCTAGAGGAAGTGTATTACAATGTTCTGTAGGATTTTTGGAGTGTCTTTGCCATCATTTAATCAGTACAAATCATAATGAAGCATGTCCTGAGGAAAACAATGAAAAGGAACTAGAGAATCTGCAGGTCTCATTCTTTCCTCAGTATAGCTGTCAGAACACAGAATCCATGATATTGTTTGAGTAAACTGAGCCTTCAAGGCAGCCTGTGCTGACTTCTTTTTATCTAAGGATTTTTTCATCTAAGGATTTTATTAAAATTCTTTGTAGACTTACCTGTTATATACGCAAAATTGTTGTACAGAATCACAGAATAGGTGAGGTGGGCGGAGACCACAGTGGGTCATCTGGTCCAGTTTCTGTGCTCAAGCAGGGTCATCCTAGAGCACATGGATTGTGTCCAGATGGTGTTTGTTGTTTTGCTCTCTGGGCAAACGTTACTAATGTTCTGAAACATGAGCCAAAGAGGTTTCATTGCCTGAATATGACTATATCACTGTGTAAAAATCAGAAATCAGCAATCTCAAGCTGTTTGCTGAAGTTTCAAAACCACTTGTACAGCATGTTGCTTATGGGCATTTTAAAGTAAGTGAATAAGAAGATCATCTTTTCTTCCCATGCGTCCATCTAGAATGGATCCATTCTAGAAGCTGATATATGGAAATTCAAAACAAACTAGTCTCTGGCGTCCTTTTAAAAATTAGGAGGAACCACACTCATTTCTGGCACACCACAGGAAGGTGTTGACTGTTCTCTTGAGAGACTGAAGTTCTGTTTTGGGAAGGAGCTGCTGTTCATCCAGAGAAAGTGACATGCAGATTGGAAGGACCATAGGATACTTCTCACAATGAGTTCTTACTTCCAGTTGTCTTTCAGAAATATTTGGCAGGCGGAGGGAGAGAATAAAGGAAGCAGTTGTCATAATTGCCTTTCCAGTGTCTCTTGGCATTTGTCAGCTAATTTTTCCATGTTTCTGGGTGACAGATCTGCTAAGACAGTTCATATGTAATAGGAAAACATAAGCCATTATTTTTACTGCCCATCTCAGTATTTCTGTGGGTCTTTGTGTTCCTCAGGAAATCAGAATTGAGATGCCTGCAGGGAGCTATAATGGAAGGCCAGAATTGGTGGCAGATAAGTTTCTTAGCAGAACTTTGCTTCTGCGTTCATATGTCTTATATAGGATATCCCCTTGTTGTTCTTGGTATCCCAGCTTTGGTAGTGTCAAGTGATATTTATTTGTGCAACTTATTTCTGCAACTTTTTCCTTTTTTCTCCCTACCTTCTTGGTTGCCTGAGCTATACACTATAAATACTAGATAGCCATGTCTGTTACTATGGACGAATATGTGACCTAATGACTCAGCAGTACTTTTATAAGCAGACAGAAGGACCCTGAAAAAATTGCTTTCATATTAATAACTTAGTTACTTGGTAGTATGCAAGTTGTATATTTCATAGCAACTGTGCAGCATTGATTTTGAAGTTTTGAATTACACAAATAATTAGGAAAATAATTCTCATTTTAAGATACTTTTTCCCCTTTTCTGCCAGAAGGACATATGCTTCTGAAAGAGGCACTCAGTAAATAGTTTTCAGCCAGAAAAAGCAGGTCTGAGAATTTGCTGGCTTTTGAATGTTTCCTGATGTATTTCTGGGTTTCAGAAGTTACGTTATGTATAATTAAAGTGTTTTTACCAGTATGATTAAAACAAGAATTAAATATAGGAATAAAACTGATTACCTTCATCATTCTTTGCAGCCTTCCTTTGTGGCAGGATTGCCATGAGCTGTGGAGTAAGAAACGCAGAAGACAGAAGCAGATGGGCATGACTGATGACTCTACAGCAGCTAAAGTCCCTAGGAAGGATCTGTCTCTAGGCATGGATGAGAGCAGAACCAACACCCCACAAGGCATGCAAACTTCTTCCCAACTCAAAACTCAGGGCAGCTCTAGTGTAGCACTTGGTCAGTAATATTTTCAGTTCTTATAATTACCTACTACTTGGATTGCACCTCTAGAAATTTTAGATGTTATTTACAGAGTATTGGCGTCTCCTGGATTCTTGAGGGAGGAGTTGTAAGTTTAATCTTTGTTACAAAATATTTGCCTTTGCTTTTGGAAATGTAAGTGTTCCTTTCCAATTTTATCTAACTTTTCAGCCTGGTCAGAGCAACTAACTTGCTTGCTCTGTATTTTGAGGGGATTTTAGCTCTTGCTCATCTATGATTCTTTGATAATTCCACAAGCCAGTGGCTGTTCAAAGTTTCTCACAGTCTCCATAGATTGGATGAGCTTTATTTGAATTGATAAACTGATCAGAAGGCAGGGTTTAGAACAATTATCATTTAAATTGGAACAGATTCCATCTGCATGTTATGTTAGTCTTGAGCTTTCCAGGTTGTTGGGGCTAAATCAAGTTGTAAAAAAAAAAAAAAATAGCAACAAAAAAACCACCAAACCCACCCCCCGAGAAGTTGGTATAACATGAAGTGTCTGCCTCTGTGAATTGCACTGCCAGTAATTCTGAAACTTTAACAAAGTATCTTGCTTGAGACAAGTTTTACAAATATAACAAAGTAGTGGTTCCATATGGAGAGCATTTGAGATACTCAGCAGTTAAGTGATAGTTCTTAAAAATATGTAGAAATGCAAAGAGTAACAACACCAAATGGATACCTGTAAGTTAAATGTTAGACCATTTTTGATTGTGCAAAGTAAGCCTAAATCCTGTGGCAGTGATAGAGGAGTTCAGCTAAAATACAGAGTTTATGCATTCTTAGCAGCTGACAATTCTGTATACTAACCATCTTGAATCAACCCTTAATTTAACAGTAGAGCAGAGCTCCAAATATTCTGTGCAAAGATACATTGAAAGTAGTTATTTTGATCATATTTTATTGCAGTTTATTGCCTCTTGCTCCATTCATCTGGTTTCTCACTGTAAACCAGCTGCAAGATTCTGCTAATCCGTATGCTTAGGCTAAACTTCTGGTAGCACTTTCAAGAACGACTTTCTGTAACTTTTTCTCCCATCAATGAAACTATATTAGAAGTTTAAAGAGTCCAAAGGACAGTTAATTTCTTTGTGCTTTTATGACATAACAGCTTGATGAGAGACTACTATTAGTCATTAATACTGACTATGCAAAAAAACCCAAAGCAAATAGACGAGGAATCATTCTAACCTATATTGCTGTTTACCCATATGTACACAGAAAAATATGTCTAGGTAGAAAAGAAGACAATTTAATTTTCAGTGGTGCATAGAGGCATTTCGTTATTAAACAAAACACTTCTGAAAGTGTAATGCACCTTAGATAATATTATTAATAAGACAAATTATGTAACTCCATGACCAAGTACATACTTTAGCCAAAACTCTTGCATTTGTTTCTAAGCACCCCAAAAGGAGAGGTTAAAAAGACATTGTATCAATTGCTGATGTTCTGATTGATGAGTGGGACCCCTGGATATTGCATTTTGCAGTTTAACAGGAGCTCTTCAGACTCAATAATTTTGTTATGACAGATTTCCCAGAATAGAGTTTCCTGTCGGAATGAACTTAAAGCTAACCAAAGAGTATGGAATAGGTAGATTAGTTTCCCTGTTTAACATTTTTCTGATGAATTTCCACTGAGGGTCTGAGAGAAGTTTTTAATGTTGAGTATACTATCCTCAGATGTAACAAAATCTTCAATTAATCACAACATCTGAGTGAGAGTCAGCATAAGGCATAAGAAAATGTGATTTATTTTTTTGTATTGCCAAATAGAAGATGGATTATATTAATATAGATACAAAACAATTTTGAGGTCCCTGGATTCTTCTTAAGTCAGTTCCAAGTGCTTGTATCCTGGTGCACATCCACAAGTAGAGTTGTGGGTTGTGGGCTTTGCAGCATTTTCCAGCTGTGCTGTTCTTAAAACTTGCAAGGCATATACTTAATACTTTTGTGTGTCATGTATGGCTTCTAATCTGCCATGAATTAATATATTGCTAAGATAGCACAATGGCAAGGATAGAAAGGGACTGAATGTGCTGACCTGGGTTAAGAAAAATTCAGAGCTCAGCCAGCCTGCTCACACACTCATTTTCTAATTTTTGGCTGCTTTCTTCTCTAAATCATTTGCTCATAGGGCATGTTGCAATCCATGCTGTTTCACCACAATGGGTGTTTGAAGCTGAAAAATTATTTTCAAACTTTGATATTCAAACTTCTTTATTCATATTCCCCTGCATCATCGTAATCTGCTCTTACTTGTGGCAAACTCCATTTAATTGAATTAACTGTGTATTACCACGTTTCTTGCTACTGAGTGGTTGGCTTCTCCCTCAAAGTTAGCACTGCCTTTTGCACTTATACTGTAAGCTCCTAGGCCACGTAGAGCCAGGTGGGCAGGTGTTAAAACCCAAATGCTGAATTAGAATGGGCTGGAATATGACTGGAAATGGATTTTGCAGGTGGCTACTTTTTATCAAAAGGTTGTGATATATCAAAGATAGGAAATTTTATGAGGATTGGAAGTCTAATAGCTGCCTGAAGCAGGTGGCCTTAAGCCCCAGCTTAGTTATGTTGTGGAATATTGAGCTCTAGCTTGGTGTTTTTCCATCTGTGTAAATGTGTGCCTGCACCTCATGGAAGTCACGTTGGTTATGGTGGATCTTACTGTTCCATTTCCTATAGATACTCCCCAAAGACAGTTAACATGTAGAAGTATTCCATTTCTGTGTTGTCCAAACCCATGCTTTGCCAGTCGTGTCAGCTATGCTAGATTAGTCTTCTTTTGAGTTTCTCAAATATGCCAGTTCTAAATAATACTTAAAAACACCTTTTTTGTCTTTAGCAAAAACAAGCACTGGACAGCAGTTAAACCAGAATGAAGTGGCAATCCTGCTAAACCTGCTACAGTCTAAAACAAGTGTTAGTTTGGCACAGTTTGCCCAAGTATTGAATATTAAGGTAAACCCGGAGACTCAACAGCAACTAAATAAAATAAATCTTCCTGCTGGAATTTTGTCAGCAGGTGAAAAACAGTCAGAACAGCAGCAGCAGCCGCCGCCACCTCCGCCACCACCTCCAGAGCAGGAGCCTCTAAAACAGCCGATGGTCACACAGCCCCCCGTGCCACCTGCTCAGCTGGGTCAGCCCAAACTGGACACTGATGCTGCCCAGGCAGCTGTGCAGAGTGCATTTGCTGTTCTGTTGTCTCAGTTAATAAAGGCTCAGCAAACAAAACAAAAAGATTTTGTGTTGGAGGAGAAGGAAAATGGATCAGGAAATGAAATGTCATTACAACTCAGACAGCCTCCAGAGCCCGCCACTCCTGTGTCTGTCAGCCGGGACGACGTGGAATCTCCGGCACCTGGCTACCCACATCTGATGAAGTCATTATATGTGTCTGCAGGTACTGAAGGCCTTTATTGCTAACCAGCAAATACCTGGAGCACTGGAGATGTAATAGTGTGGGAGTAGAGAGTTAACATGTTTGCCATATGAATCTGTGTGAATATAGGAGATTAAATTGATTTGGTCAAATTTTACGTCAGGATCAGAGAATTTGTCTTTTAGTCTAACAGGTGCCATGCAGACAGAGCAAGCAATAGCTAAACTGAGAGGTGCACAAGTATTAGAGATGAAACTTTGATCATTGTTGTAGGGGTTGGGGTTTTCTTAGTGGTGAGTGTGGTGGTGAAGACAGTCTTTTCTAGCAGATGCATAGATGTAATTTGCCAGTTTTGGCTGTGTGTTTAGGTAAAACTTATTTTCATGAGACAGTATTTTAATTTGGATTCTAATGCTGACTAGAGCAGTTCTTTAGTGTCAAATTCAGTGGTTACCTTTAACTGTCACACACACATGGCTAAAGGTTTCCATTGAGGTATCGTAGTGGCTTCTGTAGTCCTCTCACAGTTTAGAGCTCTGTTCGTATTTTTGGCTGGCAAATTCAGGTTATTTTACATTGTTTTGTGGTGTTTAAAGCTGCTGAAAGAAATACTCTGAAGTGCTTTGGGGGCTGTTCCTGGAGGGTTTTGGGGGGTTTTTTGAGAGGTGTGCTTTTTTGTTTGTGTTTATTTTATACCTTGAGTTTTGCTGCTCTTTGATAGGGTGGCCCTTTGTCCTGTGAGACTTCTATCCTTATCTGTGAATCTTGATCCTCCTTTGAATTTTTAGTGTTTGTGTTGCTTGCGTTTTGTCCTGGTTGTTGGCTTTTGCTGTGGGGTTTTTTTTAAGGAACTTGTGCTGTTTTTCTTTAACTGACTGCTTGGTAATCTCTAAGGAGCAACCTGCATCATGCTCCTGAGCCAAATGAGCTGTTGGCAAATTTTGTCCAAGATAGTCAATATAATTATTGACAAATTTAGCTAATAAATTCATTAAAATTGAAGTTAACAGACCTCTATGTTTTTCGAGGAAGGAGTCCTTTTCTTTCTGGTCCTATTATTTGTATACTTTTATTCCAGAGCTTTCTTTTTCATCTTCTTAGGTCAAGAGGATTTGGTTAGGCAGTCTGAGCTGAGGCTCCTGAACCAAACACCCGAGCAGGAGCGCCCTCGGATCTTGCCTCCGGACCAGCGTCCTCCCGAGCCACCGGAGCCTCCGCCGCTCACCGATGAAGACCTTGATTATCGGACAGAGAATCAGCAGTTGCCTATAAGTAACTCTTCAGGAACAGATCCTCATGCGGGAGTGAAAGCAGCTCTTCTGCAGCTGCTGGCTCAGCATCAAGCTCAGGCCACAACGGAGGAGCCAGTACCAGCGAGTGTGGATTATCAGGCTAGAGACTCCTATGTAACAGGCCCAGACTACAAGGATAACTTTGGATCGTCGTCCTTCTCATCTGCCTGTTACAGCACTAGCGATGGAATAGGAAGTGGACCATCAGGGGTAATAGAAAGGAGGAGTTTCCTTGGAAACTCAGATATTCAGTCTTTGGATAACTACAGTACTGCTTCATCTCACTCTGGTGCTGCCCCTCCTCCATCAGCCTTTCCAGAATCCTTTCCCAGCTCAGTAACTGGTTACAGAGACATTTACCTCAATGCTGGCCCCATGCTGTTCAGTGGAGATAAAGACCATAGGTTTGAATACAGCCACGGCCCAATCCCGGTTTTGGGGAGCAGCAGTGATGCTTCCACAGGGCCAGAGAGTGCACACTCTTTGTCCACAAAGATGCACAACTATAGCTATGGAAGTAATTTACAGGAAAATCCCGCTGGCATCAGCCATATGCATGGACAGACTTGGACTTCTCCTGCCCAAGGACCTGGCTATTCCCAAGCATTCAGGGGACACATTAGCACATCTACAGTGAGAGGGCGAGGCAGAGGATTACCATATTGAGTATCTGTTTTTCCTCAGGCACATCATTTTTATCTGGAAAAACTTCTTTTTCTCCCCTAGCTGCAATTTAAAGCAGCAATTCAACAGACTTGAATAATGTTAATTCAACAGCTTTATTTTTATGTGGAAAAGGGTCTTGCATACAGTAGAAAAAATTAAAAAATGCTTACAACTCATGCTGTCTAAAAACTAGATGACTTGATTGTACATGTTCACAAACTCTAGTTCTGACTTTTATTTTGTATTTTGGCAGTTTTAAGTGGATGCTAAATTTAGGGACATCAGCTTTTTATGGCACTCTTTCAGATCTTCTGAACTATGCACATTTGTGCTTTTTTTGTAAGTTTGGACCAACTTTTATGTAAAAAGAATGAAATTTTACAACAATCAAAGCAGGGCACTGATTTATTTGGTATTTTTCTTTTTACAGAACTACTTATAGTCAAAGGTCACTGTCAGTCTTTGCACTGCTTTCAGTGTTATTGTGGAAGGTGTACTTCGTGCTCATTTCAGATAATAAAACACAACCTTTCTCTTGATGCAAAATTTTATAAATATTTGGTCAACTTTTTTTTTTTTTTTTCCAAGAAAAAGGAAAAGGGTGTTCTGGTAAAATGTTCTCTCCATCTCCCACGCTTGTTTATATAAAAACTGTTTTACTTGAATGGTAAGTGCCTTAACATGTAAGCTTAAGGTCTGCAAAAATTTGGAAGTACTTCATAGGTTGCTATGAACATAATGCCTAAACCTAGGTAATTAAAAAGAGAATTCAGATAATAAGAAGAAACTCAAGCAGGTCATAATCTTGTGGTGTTTACTTTACATGGGCCAGTTACTTAGAGACCTGATTTTACCTAGATAAAACTGTAATTTCCAAATTGAACTTCATGAGAAACGTTGAAAGTGAGGAGAAGAATGAAGAGTGTAGTTTTTCCTCAGCTCCCTGTTGGAGTTGTATTAAGTGTTTTAGTTCCTCTGCCAAATGAACTATACTTTATATGTCCTTACCACGTGATGAAATAGTTTTTTTTCTCTTAAATGTCAACAGCAGTAATTTCTTTACTTTGTGTGAAAAGCTGACACTGTTTGTCTTTTTACCCCAAGTACTGCATTGTAGGAAGTAACCAAAGGAAAAATGACCAGTATTTAAAGCAATGGCAAAATGTCTGACACTAGTTGTAATTTGCTGTAAACTTGTGATTGTGCCAATTAATTGATTTTATATCTGCTATCCACAGAACATTTTAATATTGGAATTGAGTGTCTCGGAACAACTAGGATTATTATAGTTAAAACTCTTACCAAGAGCCACTCCTCATACTAATTGCAACTTCCAGCATGTTTTTTTTGTTGTTTCCTCTGACAACAAGTAGTCTCTCCTGCAGAGAGGAGGTATGGTTATGTTTTGCCTGTACGTAAAAGGATGTCTTGAAGCCCATATTGGAAACTATTTTCCAACTGATTATCCAGTTGACAAATCGGTACTTTATGTAACTGAGTGTTTAAAAACTACTTTTTAAAAAGTAAAATTTCTACTTACACTATTACAAATGTCTTGTCAATGACTTTTTGGATTTTCAGGATCGAAGCCAAAGCTCTTGGTGTTTAGTTTCAGTTGAAAATCCTGACTCATTTATGGCTAATTCCCACACTGTAGAGCATGGAGAAACTCCCTTCACTAAGTCTGTATAGTGTTTGAGGATCTGGCAGATGAGGAATGGAGAGAGTCCTGCTGCTTACACTGTCCCTTATTCTGGCAGTTGCCTCCACTAGACACAGTAGAAAATCCTGCCATCTGAAATAAAAGTGGCCAGGACCAATTTTAAAGTGGCCAGGTCAGAAACAAATACTTACAACCTGAATAGCCTGTGCTTAAGAAAGGCAAAAGCTTCATGGGATTGACAGTGCACTGGACCATATTTTTTCCTTGAGTAAGGACATCCCCATAGCATTTTTCTGCTAGTAAAATTTTAAAGACAAAAACCATCAGTGTCATTTAGATACGGACAGTGTTGGCTAAGGCTCTTTGTTTACTAATCTTAAAAAAACCCAGACTCACAAATATATACACAGATTGCTTTTTTTTTTGTTTTTTTTGGTTTTTTTTTTTGTTTTGTTTTGTTGTTTTTTTTTTTTTTTCCTAGAATCAAGCTTTCAAAGCTTATATGCACTTAGTTTCGCTAAAGATGTGCAGTCAGAGGTTACCCACCTGCACTTGAAGTGTAACTGCAGGCAGTAGTAGGCTGAAAACACAGGTAAGTTCAAATGGAAAGTAGATCTCAGAGAACTAAATTAGTTTACTTCCAATACAAAAATACAAGGAAGAAGTTGTGTCTCCTACCTTCCCTTTTGGACATAAATTTTCAAGTCATTTAGTTAGCTTCATTCAGTGTAGAGAAGTAGGTCCCCTCTGCATCTGTAAATGAGTGTGCAGTTTGCTTTTGGACTGGCAGTAATTTCAGACATTGTTCTACCAGAATGGATTTCAGTCTTTGGCCACAAAAAAGCCCTAACAGCCCCAGCACAAATAATCCTGACTCTGAGGAGAGAGGAGGTGCAAAAAGTGACTTCCAGATGAATCAGAAACAAAACTGGCGTGCTGTAAGCAGATGAATACTGTACAATCACATTTCCCCAGCTTAAGGATTTTTAGCTTGTGACTTTGAACACTGTATTTGCCTGGGACAACAGTGTTGGGATAATTTGGAGAGAAAGTTAATGCATTTCTATTCGTGATAACTCTAAAAAGATTGCCTTCTCTGCAATTCAGGGAATCTTCTTGGCTCTTCTGCTGACACCTTTTCTCCTGGGCTGGTGCAGGTGTGGCAGGAGGATTGGTGCCTGCAGCCGCTCTCCCCTGGCTCTGCAATTGTGTCTGGGCAGGTTAGCAGCTAGGGAACTGCCCAGATCGTAAGGACAGCAGGCCCACATTCGTTTGTACTGGACATGTGTGTTACCTGCCAACATTTCTTTTGAACTAAATCACATGGTGAGGTGCTTACGGCAGCATTTACCCTTGTGCGTGAACTCCACTCAGAGTCTGTACTAGTTTGGCATTTTTACATCATGTGGCTCTTGCATTTTTGATGCAGTAGCAGACATTCTGAAAACAGCATTATTTTTCTGTGGAGCCATGGCTTTCATTACTTTCTCCCTCATTCCTTTGGGTTTATGTTTTCTGTGCTGCAATTCCAAAATAAGCTATAGAGACCTGGATACCCCATCGAAAAGTAAGTGTTGTGTGTTTGCATTTCTAATAAAATGTAATGAAATACTGTAATAATGAACTATCAAATAGCAAGTGCTTCATTATTTATATTAAGTCATCTTTAGCCATACCAAGAGGAAGAAAGTGAGCATGACTGAACTGCTAATGACCATGACTTAAAACACTTAAGACTATTATTATGCCTGAATTCAGCCAAAGGAAAAGGAAACTGCTTTTATCTCTAGTTGTCATTATCCTAAACAGAATGAGCAGTGCTAGGGAAGAGATAGAAAAATACATGTCTCCTTAAATGCTACTTTAATTTCTTGGGAAAATAACTTTAAAATGGCAAACTTTATATTTTCTTATGTTTCCATTAAATGTGGTCTCTTAAATTTTCTCCATCCCACAGTAGTGTCAGGTGCTTTCTAGAAGCAGAGGCACTGAGTGCCACGTTTTAAGTTCTTACGGTTTTGAGTGCTCTTCTTCTTTTGCTTTCAGTTTTGGTGGAGGCAGTTTCAGTTTTGGTGAAGTTTATAGTTGGATGAGTTAAGTAGATAATTGTGTGGTAAAAACTGAAGTAATGAAATAACACAGGATACCTCTTGTCTGCAGGCAAATTAGATCTTGGACCATGAATTCTGTTTCCAAGAGAGAAAAATGTCAGACGTACTACTTGCATTCTTCTTTTCATTAATAAAACATGCAAGTGTTTTACATACAACATTTCTCCAGTCTGTTCTGTTATAGTGTTTTTTAGATGAGGAAATTTTGGCTATTACCCTTCTTGAGAGTTTTGGGATGTTCTGTATTTGCAGAGTGTGTCATGAAAATAAGGAATCACCAGAAAATTTATTTGAATTCTATATTTTAAAATAAAATTACCTTGGGTTGACTTAAAATCAAATTAACTTGCTTATCAGGGTGAAGAAACTTTATTGCAGGAGTTATTTCGAGACAACTTAATTTAAAATAAATTGTTATGCTTGCTTACTCTTTGTTATTTTAAGCCATTTGTATATAAAATGTATTGTGCGGCCTGTAAATAAAATACATGAAAATTGAAGTCTTTCCTTGTTTTCCCTCTCTGGTTGTCAAAAGGCATTTCAAAAGAACAGTGGGTTAATTTGAGGATGTTTTCCGTGTATTGAAGTTCTGCAGTTTACTGCTGCAGTGCTGTTTGGAAGGAGCCCTGCAGGGCCTGGTGCTGTGAGCTCTGCTGGCAGCGTGGGTGCTGTGGGAGCAGAGGTGCAGCAGAGCAGCCCTTCAAGCACTGATGGTGCCCCAGGGCAGGCGGAGTGCTGGGATGTGGCACGGGCGCTGTGCCAGCGCTGGGAAGCTGCTGCTTCAGCACCTGTCAGCTGCTCACGCTGGTGGGCGATGGACAGTGTCCAAGCAGACTGCAGAGGTGCAGTTATTGTCCTCCACCGCTCTCTTTAAAAAGGATGCTGTGCCTGTTAGAAGCAATGGGACACCAAACCTAAAGAGCCAGGTGTTTTCAGTGGTGAGTGAGACACTGGGGACTGAGTCTGGCTTAGGCAACTATGCTTTGAATGCCTGAGGCTTTTCTTGTTTTTTTCCTACTGTATTAGTTATCTAATGAAACCTTTTGAATCTTTCAATAAATGTTATACCTCCATCCAAGAATATGGCACTTGCTGTTATCTTCAATTCTCTTAAACCTGAGGTTGTGCAGAGTGCTGCTTCATCACTTGTCATTGGTGAAGTCAATAGATGGGCAGTGAAAATGCAGTTGGAAGTTACAGGGGCCAGCAGCAGTTACAGAGGTGTCATTTGACATTAGGCTGACAAGATGTGTAGCTGCAGCCCAAACACCTCACTTTGGAAACCGTATTTTGGTGACAGCTACAGTTAAAGCCTGACCTTCAGTTCTGGGACAAGCTCAGGCTGTATTTCACAGGGTGCTGACTTGCACGCAGCAGATCTGGCAGTTGTGTGTAACCAGTTCTAGTTGTCTGCTAGGTTTTTCTCGTGAAAGCTGTTATTGCCACTCATAACAAAGTTGTAACAAAGTTGGCTCTGGTTTATGTTGGAGCATGAGTGTGAAATGGTTTGAGAATGGTGCGGCATCTCTGTCATTGAGCTCTTACTGCCATAGGGGTAGCCAGCTGTGCAATAAGGGATCAGTAATAATTCCAGTGGGATCTGCATGTCAGTTGATATCCTCAGCTGCAAGTAAAATAGCACCAAGTGGAAGAGGAGATACAGGCTGTTCTGCAGTTCCTTGTATATCAACACAGAGTAAGGAATGGGTCTATGAAATTGGTGGTAAGAGAGGAAACCAGTCCTCTTGTCAAAGCCATGAATTATTGTCTGCTAGCTTTAAAGAACAATGCAGTTTTGCAGAAATTTCTTTTAAATTACCTGAACCAGGATTAAGTTGCTTCCATTTTTAAGGAATGCCTATAAAACCTGACAGGCCATCTGGATGAACAGGATTAGAGCTACCAAACTCCCCCACCATGTGGAAGAAAATGAAAGTTGGAGCACTTTGCAGTCACAGTGAACGTGGGCAGAGAACTTTGTTTGACAAATAGGGTGACTGTTGCTTTTCCCAGTCACTTTGATGGAGCTTGAGGGTTTTGCTTTTAAAGTTGTTTACTTGTTATGGCTGCTTATTTTGGGCTTTTTTTATTGCCTATGGAGAAAAGGCATAGTCAGAAGGACTTTGAGCCTTATGGTAATGTTTTCTTTTTCTTAATTAGAGCAGCCCTCACCAATAGGCAATACTTGGATCACTTCACACAGCACAGCTTCAATTCTTCTTCAGCAGTTCCTCTGGGGGCACTTTGGGCATACTATTGATATGGCAAATTCTCATAGCATGGTGAATATACCTTTAATAGGACTTCTTGCAAAGAGGCTTTGTGAAGATTTTTTTTTCAATATTAGGAAATGCAGTGTAGAGGAGACCTAGCTGGTTAGAAAGGACAATACTCAAGGGTAAGTGTTACAGAAACCAGCCTTGTACTCACAAGCAGATCTAACAGCTGTGTGCTGCCCTGAAGGTAGCTTGGGGGAATAAGTGGCCAGTATTTGACTTGTGCAGGTGTCTCTGCTGCACTCCCTCCTGCGTGCTAGGCTGTGGTGTTAGCACTAGAGGACAGAGCTGGAAGCAAGTGTTTAATGCACAGCAATGTCTAACACAGGTGCCTTTTGTCTTTCCTCCTGTAAATTCTTTTCAGCCCATTTTTTACAAATGTGTGGAGCATGTCAGCAGGTTCCACCATGGGGAGCAGCACACTCTCGACAGCGTTTTGGGATCTTGGTTTGGCCCAGGTGGCCGTGGTCAGGACGTTCTGACGTGTGCTTGCCCTGCCTTTGGGAGCCTCTCCAAGCATCAATGCCCTAAGAGCTGCCAGTGTCACTGTCTCTCCCTGCTCTGTCTCCAGGCCACCCTGAGAAAGGAACGGGCTCACAGAGAACTGAACAGAAGCCTGGCTTTAGGAGGTGATTTTCCCTGAACAAGGAGTAAGGAAGAGCTCATTGTTTATTTATTTTCATTCTCCTTCATCCTTACCAACTGCAAAAGGATCTACGCGAGTGTTTGGATGTTAGAAACTGCCTGCAAATCATTTTTTGATTGAGAAACTGATTGAGAAACCTGGACTTCTGCTTTACAGCTAATCCAGTATCAAAAAATGCATGGAAGTTACAGAAGAGGAGCAGGCCATTCCCTGCCTTCCTGCACTAGAGCTAAAATTAAAACACATCCCCATACTGGAAAACAGGATGATGTGCAAAGCAGACAAAAACAGCAGCCAAAGTTACCCATATGTGGTCCTGTAACCTTTCCTGCCCCACAAATATTCCTGAGAACTCATGTCATCCCTGGGCTGGAGTCCTTGCCCTCAGGACAAGGAAGGCAGTGAACCTTCCAACTGCACAGGCACTTTCCTGCTTTCTCTGCAGAACAAAGATTAATTGTGAGTATTTTTTAATCCCATTTTTTCTAAAAACTGTTTGTGAGGGGGAGGGGGTAGGGAATGGACTAAGAACAACAGATGACATGGGAAATGAACAGGAGTCTATTAATGTGTATGAGAAGAGGAGAAGTAAATAATAGTTCAAAACTTACCTGCAGATGGTTTGGCAATTCTCCATCAGGAAAGTATTTCTCTAAACCTGGCAGGTTTTAGTAGCTATATACATTTTTCTCCCCAGACTGCTTCTTGTTATGGGTTACAGATCCTGCTGTGAGACTTTCAAACAAGCCCATATGGTTACGCAAGACAGTGAAACAAGACATGCAGGTAGGAGTAATCATTTTTATTTGCAAACTGTACTTGCCATGACAATGCTGCCTTTTGGGGATAATGATAAAACAGCCAATAAATTCAAGAGAACTTTGCAGACCTGTTCTATCAGAAATTTAACTCTATTTCAGCTTTTAGTATCGGGTGAATTGAAGATGATCTTCTCTTTCAACTGATCTCCTGGGGAGCTCCTGTTCATTTTGGGTTTGGATATTTCTTACTAGTCTCAATTGTTAGAATGCAAATTGTTTCTTTGTATTCAGGGAAACATTCTGCATGCTTTATTTAAGTGTCTGTCATTTGTTGCTATCTTGCAACCTCTTCCATTGTTTTTTTCTTTTTTTCCCTTTTTCATTCCTCAGTCCTGTATTAAGATTTCAGCATTATGGAGCTTTTGTATTGTAAAAACTATTACACCATGCCCTTCATTATGGGAAGCTGTAAACCAAAGCACTGAATAAGTATTTCCATCAAATTGCATTGGATTGTTTGAGACGCAGTCCCACTATGAGGCTTCCTTCCTGTCTTGACTAAAGTATATTTCTGTCTAAATATTTAATCCATATGACATGTTTTGGTGGCAAGAGCAGAAGGGGAGTAAGGAGCATCCAACAGGGCTAAATATGGTCATTGCAGTCCATGATATAATATGGAAGCTGGTAGTTTAAATTTAGGTGAAATCATCAATTTTCTACAAAGAATCTGGGGAAAAATGCTATGAGAATGAGAGGGATCAGTTATATTCAGTAAATAAAAATGTTTAAAACCTTATTCTGACAACATAAGAGGCTGCAGCTAACAGGAAGAAGTCAGGATTCAAATGCAGAATAGAAAGAACATCAAATATAGATGCTTCCCTCAATTTGAGGGAATCTATTTCTTGTGTTGTAAGTGTGATGGATATTTAAAACAGCTCCTGCTATAGGAAATGGTGATAACTGACCAAGTTTTTACACAATGCAGAGACAACAGCTTGACATGAAAAACACAAAAGCATTTGCTTTGCTGTGCAGTGTTTCACAGGACATGGGCTCCACCCTTTCCAAGAAATCACCATTTGCTTGTGTAATGCCTTGACAAGTTGCACTGTGACTGAGTTGAAGGATTTCACAGGACAGGAGAGGGAACACATCCACAGCAGCATTATTAAATTCATCGGCACATAAGCAGACACAAGAAATGGGAATAGATTTCTTATTGGTAGGATGCTCCAAAGTGCAGTGGGGAAGGTGGCAGCTCCTACTGTCTTCAGAGCAGTTCTAAAATTGTTCCTAAATGGGAAGGCAAAAGCTGCTCCAAGCTGTCATTAAGCACTCTGTAGGTAGTCATAAAAAGCAAGAAATCAGATTTGTTACACTTCTACACCCTGTGCTTTGTAAAACATCATCTACATCATGTGAAGTATTACATATTGCTGGAATATAAATTCAGCCTTTGCACAGCTTGACCACTAGTAGAAATGCATTAACATTTTTAGTCTTGATTTTCTGTAGCTATTAAAAAATAAAATACATGAAAAGACTTATAGTTATGATGACAGCTCTATGCTTTAGAAAGTGATGATGTCATTTAAAGCTCCTGTCCAAAAAGAGTCCCCAGCCAAAAAACCCTTTAGGACCTGAAACCTCAACTCTGGAAATCAATTAGTGGATTATTTTTCTGTTCTGAAGTATGGAAAGTTTATTACAATACATTTTATAATACTGTCACAATTGGCTTTCTGACTCATTAATCTGATAGGCTGAACCACAGGAGATTGAGAGAGCAGGTGCTGCACCAGATTAAGCATCAATCAGCTATGAAGATACTGGTCATTTAAAAAAAAAAATCTTGTTAAATTAATGCCTAGTGAGCTAAAGACTGGTTTGCTCCATGATAATTGCTTGAGAATCTTCCACTGGAAGGGGATATGCTTCTGATTACAGCATAAATCATTTCCATATGCAGTGTAATTCAATAGAGTAAATATTCCTTTTCTAAGGAGATTGTGACCTCCATTGCTATGGTGTTGTGAATGAAAACTTAAAACGGTTGTCTTAGGTTGAAATTGTTCCTACTGTCATTGCAGATTTTAGTTCAGACTAGGGATGAAAACCAGAACCCCTGTTAACTTCAGCAGGGATTTCCATTTAATTCTCCAGTGCCAGAATTTCCCTTTTAAATAGTGTTGGAGGTTTTTAATAAAACCACCTTCCATTAAAAAAAATTATGTATAATTTGGCATACATATTTTGGCCATGGAAGACTCTTTCCTGGAGAGCTGTGAAGCACACAAACATGTAGGTTATCAAAGAAAGCATGGAGATTCTCATCTTGAATGCTTATTCTTTTGTTAAGAGCAATGTTTCTATTTTTATTCTCTACAGTAGATTTGAAAGGTGCTTGAGGAAATTAAGGAGTTCTTTTCAGAGCTCTATCAGGATTTGGAACATTTAATGAACAGTTACAGCAGAGAGTGAGAGAGATTCTCACAGAATTAAACAGCTACCACGCATCACTACCATGTGTTGGAAAGCATGGCTGACTTTCTACTGGCGCCCCTCCTTCCAGAAAGGCAATGCATTTGAAACTTGATCTAAAAATATTATTGATTAGGGAATGCAATAGGAAGGGCAGAAAACACCAAGTTCTCTTCTGCCACTAAACAATAATAAGGCTTAAGCAAGACATCTCCTCTTGCTATCCATTCATTTTCCCATATGCAAAATGTTGAACTAATAATGTTATCCACTCTGAAGACTGATTTGCTGCTCAATGAAATCAAATTGATGTGTTGGTTTAGCTTTACATTAAAAGTAATGTTTACATCTGTAATGTGAATTTCTGTTTAGCAGGATATAGGGATTAAAGCTCTTTCTACAGTGAATGTTCTCCTATTTGCTCAGGTCTTCCACACTTGCCTGTCTGGAGTCACAGAGAGGCAAAGTAATTAAAATATGAGCCCTGATTTCTAAATCACATATAAAGAGGTTGTTTGTACTTCCAAAGAGAAGCACAAGAGATGGAGAGACTCCCACTAAAACAACAGACTTTGCCTAGAAAACTTTTTGTTCAAGACAGCAACTCTAGTTTAGTGGTCTTCTTACCATAAGCTTACTGTACTTCACAATTTCCTTTACACACTTTAGGTATAAAAAAGTTTTGTCCGCTTTTTGTATGAAAAATAAATTTGGTTTGATACTATTTTCAGACAGAATGAATTGCATTTCTAACTTCAAAGTTTAACAAAACTCAAAGCCAGAAGGTTCATGAAATATGTATGAGCCCCAGCACTTCATCTGCCTTTTTACTGGATAAAGGCATGGAGGGCTGGTGGCTGAAAGTGGCCTGGTCTGGAACTCCCTCTGGGATTCTTTCTATTCTTATGAATTCAAAATAAGGGTGAAGTGACAGCAAGCAGATGTCTGTGTTTACATGACTCCAGAGCAGACCTCTCTGGAGAGGAGAGGGAAATTCCAAGAAAAAGCTGTGAATGGTTTTAACTCTTTCTGCCTGGGATACCAAAAAGGCAAATCTTTAAATATTGTGTCCTTGTTGTGGTTTAAACAAAACTGGTGATTCTACATGGGAGTTGCCAGGTGAGGCTCAGACATAACATTGTGCAGGATTTCACAGGATATACTTCTTTCTACCACCAACTGATAGACAGTGAGATTTGGGATTTCACCAAAATCTATGTAGCATTTCTTAGCAAAAAGTGTATTTCACTTACTGCTTTATGGATGCTGAAAACTCTGTATCCCATACCTCTTCACAACTAGAATCATCCAAGTTATTGATTTCACTCACTCTTTGGGACTTAATATGTATAGACACTACTTGGAACTTTAAAACTAATTTTTCTTTACCGTTTTGAAAGATTGTTAAAACATGCAACTAGTAAAAAGAAATAAGCAAAAATTCAATAGGACCTCAGGACAAAAATGATGAAGCAGAATTGTGAAAACTGCAGGCAGAAAAAGCAGATTGAAAGCAGATTGTTACAGACTGAAATAGCTTTGTAAATTGCTTTGCAATTGATGTTGCAACAACATTATTATAAAAAAGATGGTCACAGGCAGCTCCCATTCTAAGATTCACTGTTGGGAAAGCTCACTGGAATTAACTTTCTTGTCCCAGCCATCAGCAAGCTTAGTTTGAAACACATTTTAAACTATTCAGTCTTAATCTGTGAGATTTGAAAACATTTGTATTTGCTTTGTCAGAACTGGGGGAACAGTGATAGCTCAGAATTGAAAAATCTTCTTGTGAAACACATAGCTCTGAATCATAAATTAAATGTTTATTTTATAATAAATCAATACATTAAGAATAAAAAAAAAATTATGGATAGCTTAAGTCACAAAAGAGTGGAAGTCTTTAAGAGAGAAATATCTGGTTCAACTGAAGTGTCAGCCACAGAAAGAATATTCAGAATTACTTGTGGAAAGTGACTCCAGAGAAAATGCAGGGCTTGGCCATGATGTTGTGGAGCCTGTGAAGAAACAGAGTGAGGGAATGAATGCAAGTCTTACCCTTCTTCAGACTTCTACCCTTTTGTGTCCCTTATGGAGACACCTTTAACTTGTTCTGGACTCTTGTCCATGTTCTGTGCTGACACTGTGATATTACAAATGACTGATAATGGCTGGTGCCAATGGTGTGGTTTTGAGGGTGCAGACCCTTTCACCTGGAATTGTCTCCATGCCAGGGGCTGCTGGAGGGGCAAGTTGGCTGAACTGATGATCCTGATGAGCCAGGCCTGAAACTGGATTATTTATTTTGGGATGCTTACCTAGAGACAGACTAGCTGCTGTTTAAGCCATGTGCTTTGACTAGATGTGTTTCTGCTGTTTTTCTCTGATATATTAATACAGTGAGAATGACACCAGAACCTTGCTTTTTCCTTCTGCTCATTGAAAGGTTTCAAGCCTGAAAGCAGTTGCTCTGTAGCAGATCTTCAGGTTGTTCAAAAGTGTCTATGTAGAATTTAGCACTGAAGTAGTAAGTAGTGCTGGACTGAAGTTGAACTGTCTTTTGAAACTGGCAGTAAATGATTAAATATATTGAGTAGGTAAGGTCCCTAGGCAGACAGACAACCTTCTGATTTCTGCTGCCCACCAAACTCAATTGTCTCTGAAATGCATATCTGCTTTCTTGTCATTCATGGATTTAAAAACAGTAATAGATCCTGTGGCTGCTGCAGCAAGAATACTTGGTATTTAAGAGATGGTTGTGTTGGGAAGCTACCAGAAAGAACTGGGATCAATGCAACACTTTCCCTGTGCCTTCTTCTTACACACTTTTTCTGTTGTCTCTTTAGAGTGGTTTTGCCTGTTTATTATTGCTAAATTTGCAATGTTTAACACAGATTTGAGCACCACTTGTCTGCATGTTCAGCAGTGGCTTTTTTTAAATCTGAAGGGTGGCCACTATGGCAAGGTCATGTCTATGTTTTACAGTTCTCACTGCACATCTGACAACAAAGTCCACCATTCAACCAGTGCAGGGTCATTTAGATGAGTCAGCAGGCTTCTGTGTGACTTATTATTAGACTCGTTATTGTTATTATTATTATTAGAATTATGACTTGTCATAATTCGGTCATCTCCAGCAATGTAAACTAACAGGACCTGTAGGGACTAAATGTGCTGCGTGGTTGGATGACACTGATTCCATCAAACCCTCCAGCAGAGCCCTGAAGGGTGGAGTGAACATATTTCAATGGAAAGGGTAGGGAGGATATAGTTATTTTCATGGAAAACCAAGGCAGAAGAGCCTTAACTTATGGCTGCTGTATGGACAGTACTGAAGAAAAAGGGGGGGGTGGGGAAGAGACAACTGAAAACTCTCTGGAGAGGAAAAATTAGGGTAAGACTGCCTAAGTTATTTCTCCGGACAGAATTGGGTGGGGTTGTGTGTGTTAAACAACCACTTTTGGTAGGTCCCTTAAAACTGTTTGCTTGAAAAATGAAGTACACAAAGCCTTGTGGATATGTTTAATAATGTACCAGAATCTACTTTGCAAGCTGTAAGACCATAGAGATTTGGTTAATGTGTACTGGGATGATCTAATAGCAGAGAGAAACTAAACTGGGCTGCTACCAGTAGTATATTCACAAAATATAGACAGTAACTATTTCTTCCTCACTCACAGCAGTGAGGAGGATGGCAGGCTACAGGACAGCCAATGTATAAAACACGCAGCAATTGTTGTGAGAGGAAATTAAATATCGTCAGAAAAACCAACCACGTGCAATACCTTGAAAACACAGATTCAAAGGTTCTCTGCACAAGCTTTCTACATGCTTGGTATTTTTAGAAACTATTCTAAGCACAGGAACACTGCTGGTAGTGAGGTGTCTTCAGTTCCAACAGTGACACAATTTGGCAGCTCATTCATTTGCAAACAGTTATCACAGTTTCTTAACCTGTTGCCCATAGTGCGCAAACAGCTTTCCAACATGTGGAAATTAACAACCCAATAATTTTCCTTAGTGTAATTTAATTGCCACAGGAATCAGGAGGCTATTAAAAATTTATTAAAAATTTACAGACAAGGGAAACAGCCTTAGGAAAGTGCAATGCCAAGTAATCAATAGTGCCTTCTTATAGTTATTTAATCAAGTTGTACTCTTGGACCATTTGCACATGTTAATTCTCCCTTTTATCTTTGTTACAATCCCTGAGATTTTCAAATCCTGTTTTTTCTTATCTTGAAAAAAAAAAGGCAAAGAAACTAAACTTCACAGACAAGTGATGAAGACAGTCTCTTCTGCAAACTCAGCTGTAGGAATAGTAACATTAATTTCCAACATCTGTTAAGGGAATACAGCTCAAAGCCTTCTTTTATATTAACCTAAAAATAAAGCCACAGGAGGTGATGGTTTGATTTAAGAACACTGCAATTGCTACTTACAATCAAATTATTGATGATGCTACTCCCAAGCTGGCAATCAGTGCTTTTTAAAGCTTATGTCAGCCCTGTTATTTGTACTTTATGCTGTGCAGTCATCCACAGAAGCTGTCAATTACCTTGATTCCTCCTCCCTTGTTTTAGCAGCAGCTCTTTGATGCTTGACAAGAGAATCATTTGCCATCGGTGTGAAAAGGTTTTTTTCTTCCCTTTACTGGTATACTAGCAGTTCCATTGACATCATGTTCAGCAGGTTGAACTCACAGGAATTTCCTCATACATACAACAAGGATTTGAACCCATTGACTCTACAGTAACAGCTTCTAACTACCTTGAATACACAGCAATTGGACTGTGCCAAATACTTATGCATACCAGGTTTAAGTGCAGTTGAATACAGCATCAAACAGCATGGTTACTGCTACACAGAAGCAGGGTGATACATGCAGATGTTTGGTGCAGATTATAATAGCAGGACTGTCAGCAGCATAAAAAATTTCCCTGTGGAACTGTACTGGTATGACCCCTTTTAGCTGCAGGAGTTACATTCTTGAACACAAATGTTTACACAACTAGTTCAGAACAACAGTGTGCAACAGCCACAGATGAGTGAAAAAAGGGCAGCGGAATTCACCTGTGATTTTACTGCAGAAGATGTTGCTGAAACTTAAAATCCAGGATGTGCACTAACCAATCCCTGATTGGGTTTGGACCCCACACAGAGCTGGTGAAGCAAAAGGGATTACTATTTGTCTCAAAACAGCTCCTGGAATGGCCAAAGTGTAGGGGTAACCTCTAGGACAGGAAGGGTGGCCACACACCAAACATCTGCCCAGCTGTCTCCAGCCCAGGAGGCAAAAGTTACTTAGTGTCATCAAGGAAGCAATGGGACTAAGATAAAGCCTTTTTTGCCAGATCTAAAACGGATGAGTCAGCATCAGTTTAAAGGGAAGGACTAGATTTGAGGTCGAACATTCAAAGTTATTTACTTTGTAAAATAAAATTCAGAAGTTCAGATTGAGAAATTATTGTCAGCTTCTAAGTCAGCAAAACACACAAAGTGAAAATGGCAGAGAATGAAACAATCAGTTTGTGCCTTTTGAGACATACATACAAGAATTTACTCTAGGCAAAAAAAAATTTTGGTTGGGAATTAATGACTGAAGGCTGAAACTGCATTACTGTTGAGTGTAAACACAACTTGATTTCTTTCATTTCTTGTGCTGTAAAAAGTTGTTTGAACTATCTCAAATTATAAAGTTTATCTAGTTCCCTATGTCAATTGGTATGCAAGTTTCTGAAAGCCTGAGATATGAAAATCATTACACAATTCTTCACCCATCAGTGTGGGCAATCCTCCCTCTCCTCTGCCAGTTCCAAGAAGACAGAAGGAAGGCAAGCACCAAGATTTGGGGAAAAGAGAACAGTCTTTACTCTTGAGAATTTTGGAAAATATTCTACAAATGAGTTTAATTCATTGCAAGACAGTCATGTATAAAAGCCATGTATGAATTTGAATTCAGAGCAATTGCTAGGCAGAGGAATAAACTGCAGTGCTGGTAAAAAGCACTGATGGATAAATGGATGACAGAATTTTCAAACTGTGACATCAGATACTTACATATCCCAGCTGCATGAGCAAATCTTCTGACTTCAGTGAGATTACTCAGAAGCACAGCTTGAAAACCAAACATGCTATAAAAAATCTTTTCTTTAGAGTGAAGGTGAACAGCTACTTGTAGAATTTCCATATAATGCATTTTTCAAATGCTTCCCCCTCCGATTTCTACTGAAATAATTTCTATAAAGTTAAGAGCACACAAAGATGTCCTTAACAACACAAGCAACCTGACTGCAAAAGTAGTCATCCATTCTGCTGATCAGACACATTTTACCTGCTAAATGTTCGCAGGTTTGACGTTAGGAAAATGCTACATCTCAAGGCATTACTTCTAATTCTAAAGAGGAGAAGTTTAACATGAACTTTTAAAACCTCATTTTAATTTATATTTTAATATGCTAAATTATTTAACAATTTCAATGCGTGTGCTGAGTGCCACAGAAGAATGAATACTCCATATGATAAAGCTGGAATGAAAACCCAAAGCCGAAGTTTGAACTATTATTTGCACATCCTGAGGTTACTACCCACCCAGGGTATTGCTGCATTACACATGTCCTCGGCTGATTTAAGTTCTTGTTACTGTTAATGTAGTAGTGATGCAGTTCAATTTTAAATACAGGAGCAAAAACAGCAACGAGTAAATTAAACTTTTGCTGGAAGAGTTACTCATGAGTTACAATTTAAAACAACTGAAGAGAAAGTCAAATGGACTTGACAAACACAAGGCAAACAAAACAGAATGGTATGGTGTATAAACCCAAACTTCTGAAAAAGAAGCTAACTTACCTTCAAATCTATGAAGTCTGTTGAAGAAAGAGCAATGCCCATATATTGTGTTCAGTACAGAGGAATCCCTTCATTAAAAAAACCTAAGCACTATTTTGTTTCACGGGCTCATGAAAAAATGATGTATTTTGTACTTTACATTTTATCATCACATGCTATTTTAAGAGTCACAGTGGTAGCATGAAGTGGCTTCATTATCAAATGAGGAAGTGATATATCCTCTCTCCATCAGATGTTTGTCAAATGGTAAAAAGAAAAAAAAAAAAAAAAACTGATGAGGAGGTATGTTTTTAAGCTTAACAGATATCATGGCAAAAAAGGCAAAGCTTAAATTGACTTTAAGAACATTATATTTATAGTTCTGAACACGTGTTCATGCATTTTACAGCTCTTCAACAATGACATATTTAAATTTTACTGTAATTACAGAATTTCTCCCAGAAGCCAGAAAGGTGAATAATTTTAAAGTTTTTGGTGCTGATTCTTGACCAAATGACTGTAGCCTTTAGCAGTATGATGTACTTAAAATTGTTGAGTCATATCCTGAAGTGCACTGAAGCAGCAATTTAACAGACAACATAGTGGAAGGTCTGCATGGATTAAACAGTGTTTCATTATTATTTTCTCAGTTCTCTTTCTGGAAGATTTACCTTCACTGATGTCTGACACCTGGTTCCAGTTGATGCCTGGGTCAACTGCAATGCCAAAGTGGAAAAATCCATCCTTGCAATGTGCAAGGGCAGCTCATACTGGCTACTCTGTAAGAAGTCCCACCTCTAACAGTCTCTTTTCTCTCAGGAATCCTTTACCTTTCCTTTCTCCCTTCCAAACCCAGACTCTCATCACATCTAACTGAGAACACATCATGGATTTACTCTCTTAAATAAAATCATATTTGTTCTCCAAGATCACCAAATATTGCAAAAAATAAATTGCATTTCAATTACATGGGAAACGGCAAAGAAACAGGGCACTTGATTAAGCACACTGCAATTTTTTTTTTCTGTAAGCTTAACAGCACCTGACAAGGTTGAAAAAACAAAAAAGGAAAGAAAAATTTACACTTCAGTTTTCACAATGATGTTGATTAACGTATGTATAAATTCTACAAATTGTCAAGTCGTCTCAGTTTAGCTGGTACCTATTAAAGAAAACAATACTGATAGCTGCCATTTAAGGCACCAGTTTTTGATTCTGGGATGAAGATTTAACCATTCTTGATATCCAGCAGGCTTTATGTTCTCAGTTCTTGAGGCAGCCTTTTTGGATATAATACTAAAATAATAGACACACAAGTGACATACTTTAGACTGTGGTCCTAAGAGTGCAAGAGACTCAGAACATTTGAACATAGTAAGCTCCCCTCACAGTCTGAAGTTGTTCCTGAAGGCAGTATTAACCTAACACATCCTATGCTGAAAAGATAAAGAGTACAGAGGACTATTCTACCTCAGCCATAGGCAAGCTACTAAGAACAGTTTAATGGGATTTCCTGTGCTTCTCTACCTAATCCTGCCTCAGGACTACAAAAATAAGTTTTGAGTACATAAGAAGCTTAAAAGAACACATGCATTTTGAAAACTAAACTAATGGTTTTATCTAACAAAGATTTTACACTCTACCTTGGTTTAAAAGCCAAGATCAACAAACAAATAGTGTTAAGTTCAACAACAAATTTATCTAACTACTGCAGCTGTAACATGGCAAGTTAAGAACATGCCTGCAGCTGGAACTATGTTTTTTTTATTCTACATTATGATATTCACTCCTGAATTTAAGCATGGATCTTCCATGTAAAGACAAGCTCTAAAAAACCCAAAGCATTGCTTTCCTCTTCAGTATAAAAATATAGCATGTACACACACAATTCTCTTGGCAATGATGCCTGCTCTAAGTAAAAATAAAAAATAATTGAAAAATATAAAATGGATTTTAAAAAGATGCTATGCATGTACTAATGTCAACTGTGTAACAAAAACTGTCACTCATTCTGTACTACACTAGCAGGTGGATCCAGAAAGAAAATTTGCATTTAATTAAGCTTGATGTTTTATGTGTTCTTTAGACTTAAATTGTCAATGAGCAGACTTGTTACTATAATCCAGAAATTTCTAATATTGATCCAAATATATATATTTTTAAACACAAAGCAAGTAATTCCAGAATTAAGTTTGTGACTTGAGTTTGTTCAACAAATTAAACTTTCCAAAACCAATACATTTGTTTCCTGAGATGGCTATAAGTCATGTTTCAATTTCACATTACACTGCAATTAACAAAAATTATTATGCACAAAACCAGATGTTAACTACAGCATACAAACACACAGAAGTCACCTAATTTCAGTGTTGTGAATTACTGTGTTAATGTGTTCACCTTAACAAAGCTCCTAAAATATTCTTTATACATTACAAAACAAGGGTTTACAAAACTTTATTTTATTTCCAAGTTATTTCAATCTAAAAATGTTGAAACAAAAAATACCACTTCCTAAAAGACTTTACAATAGAAGGCTAACAGTCTGGCATGGGAGAGGTAAGTATATGGAAACTTGCTTTTACAGTCACAAATCAGTCGCTGGTGATTAAAGAACACTGTTCTTCAGAGCTGGTAGGTACTTCCACATAGCCAGAAATGTAAGTTTTCCTACCACTCCTTTTGCCTCCTATACATAAAAATATCCAATGCAATAAAAAAAGGTAGGATAAAAGGGTGGACATGTGATGAAATAAAAGTATTATCTAAGGTCTTGATTATTGTTCATCTTGTGTAAGTATAAAGATTCTGTCCCAAAGTTTTCCTGACAAGATGGAATTGTTTGGCCTTTAAAAGTGTTAGCTGAAATACCTCCCTTTTTTGCCAGTACATGTTGTCTGCTCACTGCTGTATTGCTGGTTTATGTCTGTAACAGACACTGGCTCTAGGCCAGCCCATGGGTCCTCAAGCATTGAAGGTCTGTAATAGTTTTCCACATCATTAGAGACTCTTTTCTCTCTGCCATGCGCTGTACCAAATGGAGTAGATGTCCTGGGTGATCCCTTTGGAAGAAAATCATCAGGTAAAGAAACATTTAATAGTCTAATTTAAACTAAGAAAAGAATGTAAAAAAAATTTAAAATGTTTCCTTCTACTGCAGTAGAACTCTGAAGATGATTATTAATTTTAATTACTACATCTTGCATCCTCCTCAGGAAATATTAACTTTAATGTATTTTACTTTTAAGTGATGATTTACCAGGATAAGAAAAAAGCACTACCCACAATCTTCTTCCAAATACTTGTTTACATCACTCTGGCATATAGCTGCAGAAAAGCAGCTCATGCTATTTTTCATTATCTGTCAACATGTCTAAAAAAAACTGAACAACAAAACAGGGAATTAGAGGCTGAGGAAGAGCTGACAATATTAAAAAGAGCAGAAGTCAAATATTAAGTACTTACAGATTGAACACAGCATTCTATAATGCAAATAGCTACAAAGAATTCATTGGGGAATTCATCTTCTTTTAACCAAACCAGTGTTCTGTGAAATTTGAAAACCCATGACTTTATTTTATATACAATCTCAGTGGTAATCAGTGATTTAGTGGGTATTGGCTTCTGCAGGGAGCTATTCATATTTGATTTTTTTTTAAGATCAAGGATCACAACAATTGCTTCTGTAAAGCTGCTACAAGTCTGCAGCTTAAAGAGTGCTCACATAAAGCAGCTCCTATAATCTTCTTCACCTGTTAGCATCATCCATTGTTCTCCTCAGATTCATTCCTCTAAAAGGTGAAGTTCTATCTAAATCTGTATTTATTTAAATTGTTTTAACCAAAGTTAAGCAACCCATATACAGATACATAGTAATCTCCAGGCATGCCCATTGCATTCTGTATGGTCAGAGCAACAGGATGCCTTGAGTCTGGTTATCAGATTTTGAAAACAGGATTAAAGCACTTGATTAATGGCTGCTTTCCCCCACAACCCAGCCACCCCTGAATTTTTGGATCAGCAGTGATGGTATTTGAATTTGACTTATAAGCCCTAACATCTATGTAAATAGATCACGTAAAACAATTTCTGAGCACAACTGAGATATGGTGCCATGAAGACCCAGTGTTTAGCCTGAATAACAGATTTCACTCAAACAGCTTGAATCGACTTCTGCTAATGTGCTGTGGCAGGAACGTGTTGATGTGTTTCCAGCAAGAACTTTTCAGGAGCTCCTGAAGTCTGATGATAATGGATACAGGATCAAATGTAGGAACATTAGACACAAATCTGTGTCTTATTTACAGAATACTTGTTTCTGATGATTCCTTGCAGACAGGTTATGTAGCTAAGAGGATGATCTCAACACACAAGAATTTCTAAAAGGTGGTGAATTACAGTACTGTATCAAACCCCATGAGGGTCAGAGAATCACCTCAGAATACACCTAAAAACTCTTTAAGGGGCATGGAGTTTCCTAGAATAAGCTGACATGCTCTAGCAACAGTGACATTTATGTTAAGTATTCACATTTAGTAGTGAAACTAAACAAACACAAACCCCCACCATCCCTAAATTACCACATTTAATGAAGACCTTTTGACATTGTAAAACAGACTGAATGTGGGGCTCATTTATTGCCATGTTTAATCTGCAGAAGGCAAAAGAAACATGAGCTGATAAAATGATCTGCAGTATTCAGGTAAGGAGCAAAATAATTCAATGGTAAGGCTCATTCATATGGATTTATTTAATAATCTTTAATTTCACTACAGTGTGATGCAGGCCATCTGTAACACTGACATTACACTAATATTTTAGCATTTTTGAAATATAGGAAATTTATTATTCTGTAATACAAGATTGACAGCCTTCAGTACATGTAAGCATGTAGATTATTTAAGTTTAGAACACTAGTCATCACATGCTTTTTCCCCTCTGAATTATTTTTAGGGAAGAAAACCAAAATATGATTATTTACGTTACAGACCTGTGGAAAAGGAAATCAGCTCTCCCTGTACAAGTGAAACCATTCAGTGCAAGAGGCACTACCTGGTACCAAAGATAGCTTAAAGAAACTTTCTATTAGTTGTCACTTATGCCAACAGCATTTTCTCAATGAACTTTGCTTAAAAAAAGTCAATCTATTCTCAGTACTTTTTCTCTAGATAACAAATCTCTCTTTGGAGTAGAAAACAACAGCTTTTAGTGCTATTCATTAAAAAATTACTGAGTGGAGTAATATTGCCTTGAAATTGGGGACAGTCTCTCCCTTTATCAGCTTGCTTCACCTGATGTAATTACAGCCACTGGCATATGCACAGACCACAAAACCCACAACTGCACCATTTCAAAAGGGTGGCGTTTCTTTTACTCTCTGTAACAATTTTTGATCCATAGCATTCCAAAGCAGCTGCTAGCAGCTAGTTCAATGCTAGTTCCTGCTGAGTGTAGGGAATAAAACGTTACCTCTAAGTGAATTCTAAGTGGAGATGAGAAATCACAGAATGGTTTGGATTGGAAGGGACCTTAAAGATCATCTAGTCCCAACTTTCCTCCCGAGGGCACAGACACCCCCCACTAGTCTGGGCTGCTGAAAACCCCATCCAGCCTGGCCTTGAACAATGCCTGGGATGGGGCATCCACAACTTCTCTGGGCAACCTATGGGCAACCTCTGCCTCACCACCCTTACAGTAAAGAGCTTCTCCCTAATCTCCAATGCAAATTTACTCTCTTACAGATTAAAGGCATTCTCCCTTGTCCTGTCACTACAGGCCCTTGTTTCCAGAAACATGTTTTCATAAAATATAAAGCAGAAGCACCTCTGTGGAAAAACCAGAAAGCGCTGTAAAGTACTGGCCACATAAAGGTTGAGTAAGCCATTTCAGAAAAAACAAGCTCAGTATGTTTTCCTTCCAGTTTCTGTTTGTTTCAAAGAATGAAAGCCTTTGAGCACAAAATGAGTACAGAATGCTAATGGCATGACATTAATAGAACACTAAGGTAAACATAAACTCTCTTTTAGATTTTCCAATGCAATTTTAAAGGGCCACTTAAGACTTTAATCTCAAAAGTGACTGTACATCATAAATGTCAAAGGCACTGGAGTTCACTTAGCAGGATCTACAGAGGAGAGGGGACAATGCACATGCCTCAGAAGAAACCTGATGCTCAGAAAACGCAAAAGGGCTTTCCATCTGAATCTGTTTATGGCCTCATGGGCAGAGATCCTTGTCCACACCTAAGCAGATGGGGACTCATGGTTTATGAGACTAACTCCCTCTGCGATTGCCTCTACTGCCCTCCCAGGCAGAACAGCTCATGTACATGCAAAGTGCAGACTCATGCATTTCTTCAGCCCTGGGCAGAGCTACAGACATTCACCATCCTCTGAGTCTCTGAAGGAGCTGCCAGTGCTCCCAAACTACACACAAGGTCTAAAGAAGGAAAGCCGAGAAGGGAAGATGTTGTGACAGTCTGAGACTGGATTCAAACTTGTACCTTCTTTATCTCATGCTTCTTACCTCAGAATGTAACCAGACTTTATATCAGGCTTCTTACATCAAGAATGGAGCCTATGGGAAAGTTCCCATCCTCACGTGCTGACACGAAACTAACTAAAACTAAAGACAAAAAGGATTCCTGCATATTCTTCTGCTCAATTAATTCTAAGGCAGAGTCGGTTGACAGGGAAGTGAGTTTTTCAGGAAGTTACAGCCAAGCCAATCAGTGGTCAGGTTTAATTACTGACACCTGGTGTAACCTCTGAAGACACTGATACACTCTGAGAAGACAGGGAGTTAAAAGCAGAGAACTCCCAGAGGACTTTCTCTTTCCTTCTGGTCAGTGCAGCTAACCCTTTCTTAGACAAAGAAAACCTTGTGAAACACTAATTCTCCTTGATCTCAAAGAGAAGAGAGACAGCCTGGGACCTGAGATGTCAGAAGAAAATGGGAAAGATCCTAGGTGGGAGGAGATGATGGAGTGACCTTTGGCTGGACTTTTCTTGTATAGCCATGGACAGAACCATTTTTCCTGTGACACAGAGACTGCATTTAGGGGGAAGCAATGGCTTGAGCCAAGAGAGTGACCTGCTGCAGTGACACCATGTGCAGGAGTAGAGTGAACAAAGATGAGGAGGGTGTGGTGGTGCCTTCCATCTTCAGGGAAGATCTCTGTTCTGAAGACTCTTGGAACCAGGGGAGGTGAAAATGGGGGGGGACTGTTGTCCCAAAATGAGAAGCTGTTGTTTTTTGGTACTTGGCAAAGCATCCTTAAAAGGAACCCTAGAAGTAGCTCTGGTCCATGTGCAGTGGTGAGAGCACTGGGCATGGAAGGAGGATGAGACGATGGCAGATCTTCTTCAGGTGGTGCCATGTGTGACATGGAAACACAAAAGGTTTCAATTGTGTTTCCTGTGGTAGACTATGGTACAAGAGAGACTCCTCTCTCCCTTGATGAACTGAGAATTGATTATCTGAGAGGGGGTAACTTGACTGAGAATCCAAGGTTTTGTCTCATTGTGCTTTGCTGGAAATTCAGTGGGGGGAGGAGGAATATTTTGGAAGGTTTTCATTCTGAATTTTGTGCGTTCCTTTTATTACAGTATAGGTTAAAGTTTTTTTTTTTTTTTTATTTCTAAGCTTGAGCCTACTCTGCTTGGTTTCTGGTCACATCTCACAGTAACCATTTGAGAAAATACATTTTCATGGATGCACAGGCACTGCACCAGCACCAACCCATGACCGGCAGGCTTTGAAAAAACCACTTAATTGAACAGCCAAAGAATGATCTTTTAAAGGAAAATTAGACATCAATGACATAAACTGTCCCTCCATAATCTGCAGCACTTGGCTTTTTCAAAAGGCACTGAGGTTATGCAATCTGTTGGCTTCCACACCAGGAAAGTCTCTGTTGTTGTGCTGAAGACAATATAAATTTTGTACAGACAGTCAGCACCTGAAGGCAGTATAAATTTTGTAATGATCCCCTTCCACCAGCCATGAGATTTCTGAGTTAATTGAATCATAAGAAAATAACAAAATACTAATCTTCAGTGGACACGTGACAATGCAGTACAGGCACATTAAGATTTTACTAATCTCTATTAAGTGTGATGTGACTTCATTATCATATTTAATCCTCCAAGTATCAATAAGAGCACAACAAAAATTATCATTGTACTGCTCGTGTCATTTGTTACACTTTTAAGGCTTCTCTAATATTGCATAAAGCCAGTTATATACATAAAGATGTTCTCCTGAGAACTGCCATCCCTGTGTGCATTGCCAGTCACATGGCACAACTAACACAGCTAGAAAGAAGCTTAGCTCATAGATCCTGCTGTTGCTGGCTTTCAGGAAGCTTTCGGTGCAAAGCAAAGACTTTAAAATGAGAGTCTACTACCACAACAGATGCTATTACTTCTGCTTAAAGGAGCCTCAGCTTAATTCTCGTTAATGAAGCACTCCTTTTCTCTGTCCGTGTCCCTGGAAACTCCGTGTGGATAGGGCAGCTCCCAGAATGGACAACCCGGGCAAAGCAAACGCACACCGCCCTTCACCCGTGCATTAAAGAAAACCGATCAGAGGGAGGCAGGAAGGTGACTGCTGTCGTTTTGGCCGGTGTTTAATTCTCTACCTTCATATGCCAGAGTATGAAAAAGCAAGCTGCGCCAGCCTAGGACCCTCTTCCCTTTCCTCATCTCACAGCTGCCGGTGCTCTGTCCGTCCTCTCTACCGCGGGGGAACGGGCGGGGGAAAAGCTGGTGTTGCCCAGTGAAGTTCAAGCCTCGCTCTTCCCTGAAAATCCAGCTGGCGGGTGGGTGCAGCGCTGACACAAGGCCCCGGTGTGCCTTCCCGCAGCGGGCTACGGGCCTCGCTTCCAAGCAGCAGCAGCAGCTCCCTCCCTCTCTCTCCCCTTCCCTCTTTCCTTGCTCCCCGTGTCCCTCTTGGCCTTGCCCCATACCTGGAAGTGCCTCTGGAAGCCGCCGGGCGAGCGCTTGTGCTGCGGCGGCGGGTGCAGAGGCGCCCCGGCCGGGGACGTGCCGCCGTACGGAGCCGGGTACCGGGGGCTGACGCTCTGCGGCCTGCGCGGGCTCTGCGCCCCCGGCGAGGGGCTCCCGAAGCGCCCGTGGAACCCGGCGCCGCGGGGCGAGAGGCCGCTGCCGTAGGGCCCGGGCCGGTGGCCGTAGGGCGGCGTGTGGTGGGGGCTCCCGTAGCCCCGCGGAGAGGGCGGCAGGGGTCCTCCGCCGGAGGGAGGGCTCCGGAAGCCGCCGCCCGCGTAGGGAGGTGTCGGTGCGCGGAATCCCGGCCGGTACATGGCCGGGGCGGGCCGGGAATGGCGGCGGCGGGAGCGGAACCTGTGCAATGGCGGCGGCGGCGCGTCCGCTCGTTTCTCTTTCCCCGCCTCTTCCCCGCCGGGCGGGCGTCAGGTTCCGGCCTCCAAACGTTCCGCGGCGGGAGGGCGAGGCGCCGTCCGTCCCATCCCGAGGCGGGAGAGAGGCCCCGGCAGCCTCACACGGCGACCCGGCACGCCGAGCCCTTCAGCTGAAGAGGAGTAATCTGGAGTAGGAGTCTCAGAAGATGCCTGGTAACTCAGAGGATGGAGCTCACGGCTTCCCTGGGCTCAGCGTGGCTGTCAGCGAATGCCCGCGGCTCTACAGCTGCTAAAAACAACGAAATGAACTCCTGTAAAGCAAAGCGAGTGTTTGCCTCAGAGTTCTTGTCACTACAGATATGCTCGTTGTGCGCCTTTGTTCTGGAGTCTGAGCCTGCGAATGCTACGTGTTGCAGCAGTCCCGATTGAAAAAACAGAGTGACATTTAAAAAGCACTTTAATTTTCCTCAAAATCAATTTGAACTGTCAGCAATTGAGTGGTAGCTCAGGCAAAACTTACTCATACAAACTCGTGGCAAAATGCTACTTCGTAGGAGAACTTCACATTTAGCACAAAGTCAATTTAACGATGTTATTTATTCCCCATTCCTGCTCTGTTCTCACGCACATATGAATGCAAATCCTCAACAGCTCTGAAAAAAATGGTAAAGATTTTTTTATTGTTATTTATTTCTGTCCATACAACAAAGCACTACTCGGTTTTAGGACATTGCAACATAGGAAAATTAAGAAGGGCTTTCAGAACAGCAGTTAACAAAAGTTAATTATTAAAATAAGCAGAAAGTTTCTGTGCTTTATATACCAGTCTTGCTTTTCTTTAGCTTTAAACAGGTTTTGGTTTGTTTTTTTACAATGTGTTAAAGTGTTTGTTTGTTACAGCAAACACTAAGTTTATATTCACAGGGAACTCACCTCCCCACTATGTTATACAATCTCTCTGTGAAAAATGAGTCAATATCTGTTAAATTCTAAAATGGAAAGAGACTAAACCTGCTCATTTATATTTTTTGATAATCCTTTAGTCTGGAAGACTATCTGTTTTTATTGTGCACACAAGGAATGCCATGTCTACAAGTTATCAATGTAACTTACCAAATTTGCTGTCTCATTCCAAAAAAGCAGAGTTTAATTTAAACCCTTTTCGTAACATATGAATTAGACATACATACCATTGTGCACATGTTGAGTTATGCTGGGGTAATTGTGCTGATTAATTTCTTGTTGACAAATCTTAAAGCATTCATGTAGCACTTTTTTTTACACACAGCACGTCCAATCAACAAACCTGTCATGTAGATTTTCTCTATGTTCTTCCTCAGCATTTAGGCAGACTGACATGTGACATGTCTTAAGCCTGTGCTGCTCATCGTGCTCATTTTCAAGCAGTCAGAACTTTCGGTTGCTTTTGAGATACAGGAGTTGTCTTATCCTCACCTATTTCAGACAAACAAATGCCAAACCTCTGTGCAGTCTTTTTTATCCTGTTAGAGAGGCAAGAAGACACCATGGTGTTCCTGTAACAAGTCTTCTCCTCTCTCCTAACACAGACTACAAGTAGTCTGAGGGTACTTCGTTCAGGGAAGCGTTGCTCAAAGGTCAGTTCAAGCTAACCCTTCCATAGCTACACCCAGCTGGAGATACAGCTTACAGTGTGAGGATATTGCACCTTCAGTGACGGCGAAATGAGGGGAAGGATCTCCCTCGTGCCGCTGGGCGCATCCAGTGCGGCTGCCTGCCTCGGTAAGTGCGGAAAACCCTTCGTGGTGCTGCTGGTGGTGGAAGGGTTTCTACTTTTATTCTACCTTGGCAATGTTGTATGTGCGCCGAGCTGGAAGTACAAATTTCCAGCCGTCAAAGAGCGGAATTCCCGCCGCGAACATCTCCAGGACGCCTCCCTGCTTTCGGAAGCGGGAGCGCTTCAGGGCACAGGAGCGGCGCCCCGTCCCGCCGTGCCGCGGAGCGGGCAGCGGGCCGGCAGCGCCGCTGGGCCCGGGGCCGCCCTCCCGCCCGCGCCTGCGCGCCCCCCGTCCCGGGAGCTCCGAGCCTGTCCCGGGAGCGGGACGGGAAGGGGGCGGCGGCGCCTGCGCCGAGCGCTCGGAGCTGTCTCGAGTGGCGGGGATGCTGCGCGCCGGGCTGGGGAGAAGGAGCCGGTGTTGCGGGGGTCTCTGGAGGAGCCCCTGCCCCGGAGCTGCCGGCGGCTGCGCCAGAGCCCTGAGCGCTGCCTCTGCCTCCCCTTCCCCGGGCAGCGGCGGCGGGGCGCGGAGCGGAGGCGCTCCCCCGGCAGGTACCAAGCCGTGCCGCACCCTCCTCCTCCTCCTCCTCCTCCTCCTCCTCCTCTGCCTCCCCTCTCCCGCCGCGTCGGGCCCCTCTGTCCCTGTGCCCCCGTCGGTGCCGCTGGGGCGGGGGTCGGTGCCGCTTCTCGGAGGCGGGCGCCAAGCACCTGCGGGAGGCTCCTGTGAGGGCCGGGCCGAGGGCTCTGAGCGCGGCCCCGCGGCGGCCTCGGCGCTCGGACTTCGGCCGCAGGACGCGCCGCTGGGGACACGGAGCGTGTCGGCTCTCCTGGCTGCCCGGCTAATGGCACGCCGTGTTCCGGGCCCCGTCTTCTTGTAAGGTTACCAAAGTCTAATTTTCTGCTTTTAAATTTTTTTGGAAAATGAAATAAATCAAAGGTGCAACAAATTCATTGTTCTCTGGCTTCAAGTTTCTCTGTTATTAAATAACAGAAAAATAGGAACAGTAGCTTTGCTGGCACTAGAATCGGTAGAAGTTTGCAGTTCTGCCTCCTACTATGAACGTACCAAGTGTGTTCCAGGCTGGAGTGTACCCACTGATTGTGAGTTAGTTCACGGTAGTGATGGACTTGATTATAACTTACTGCATGGAAAAAGTGAAAAAGTGCTGATTGTGCAGCAGTCATGTCCTCTGGAATTGAAAGTAATTGGAATGGAATCTCTGAATTTGCATTGTTGCAAATATTAATTGTCTCTTCTAGCTGCCCTGTTCTGTCCCAAGTGTAAAGAAAATATTTTTGGAATGTGACACAAGAATTGATTTCTGTTCTATGGAGTGGTCTCTCTGTTGGTTGCTTATTTGTATTGTTTGACTCGGCCAACCTTGGAACAAACTATTGAGCTTAGCTAGAGAGTGTAAATCATATTGAGAGCGAGAGGGTGTGTTTATTCTTAATCGAAGTTATTTATGAAAGATACATATGAAACTCTAATTCACAATAAATTCAAGCATCATAGGAATCAAGAGCTTACATAGAGGATATAGTTAGAACTGGGAGAGTGATTTTTCATTCAGTCATCAAGTTACTGGTATAAATAAAAGCAAAAATACAAGAGAAAATGTGAGTTTGCATTTTAAAAATTAAGACTGTTGAGTCAGAATACTAACAAAGTCTAACTTTGGGTATGTCCCTCCTTAGGAAAGTAGTGATGAAAGTAAAAATTCAGGAGATAATTCTAATTAATGCTGATGAATTCTGATCTCTTGTGTTTGTTTATTATGTGGTTTTGTTTCTTTTTGTTCCTACAATAGATAATACTCTCTTATTCAGGATTCATGTATCAGAACTGCTGATGTCAAAAGGCTTTCTACTGCAGTTATTTCAGCAAATTATTGTCACACTGCATATATAATCTAGCTCATATATATTTTTTTGGTGAACATCTGTGTTCTTCTATTCTGAAGAGACTAACAGGTCTGCACCTCAATTTTCAAAAGAAAACTTTTGATCTTTCTTGTATTTCTTCATCAGCATGGATATTTGTTATTTGCTGTCATTAAAAAAAAATAAATCACAATGATCTGTCTTCAGAGCAAGAGTTGTGCTCTCCTATTCTGTTCCAGCTGTGGAAGAGTCCTAACCCCTGAATGGAGTGTTAGATGATGCCATAATGTGAGTGATGTGATAGTTAGTAAGGGTTCATCAGTTTTAATTATGCATAAATACATATTTACAGACTAATCTTAACATTTTACTGGCTTTTTTTGGAGAAATATCTTTATAGATTCCTACAACTTGACTGCAGGCAGAGAACCTGTTTTCTTTTCAGAGCAAACAGGTTCTCTGCCTGCAGTCAAGTAGTAGGAATCTATAAAGTCAAGTTCTCTGCCTGCAGTCAAGTTGTAGGAATAGTTGCTGTTGTTCTGGTGGTGTATCTGTGAGTAGCCCTAAGTATTGGTTCAGGATGAGAATAGGTGAGCTATCAAAGTGCAGCTCTAAAAGGTGTGGAAATAATAGAGGAAGATGGACCTTTTAAAACTGAAATTACATATTTTTAATTTTTGGGGAGCTTCAGTAAAGCTTTTTACATATTTTTGGAAAAAAGAGTAGGGTTTTTGCGGAGAAAATTTTGCATCCAGCTTGATAAAACTGCCGTTATACAGGAGGGTCCGTGGTGTTTTCCTGACTGAACTGTTTTCCAATGTCTGGAACCCATGGAAGTGTGGAGCAATGAAGAGGAGTTGCAACCACTGAAGAGTAGTAGCCTTTAGGTTTTCCTAAAGGCTTTGAAAGTGCAAAACACATGGCCATTCCTAGATGTATATGTTTTAAACATGCTGCTTAGTCTGCATGTTATATTAAAGCACAAAACCCGTTAAATGGAAATCTCCCTGGAGTAAGTGGTAATAATGGAGGAAAATTACTTCAAGATGAACAATGGGATGCAAGTGTCCTCGTTTAGGGCAGTGCAGTTAATGAAAATATTTTAGCAGAAACCTTGAATTTCTACTGCTGCTTCTCTGTAGCTTCGTTTATCTCTCTCTTGATATAAATCTTCTTCCCATATGTAGGAAGGAGGGTTATGAGGGTGACTGAATGGTGGTTCAGGTCTAATGGAGGGAATGTGGAGCAGGTGATACAGGCATGCACTGCTGCATGATATGGGAGATGCACCACAGTGCCCTGCAGGCTTTGAATGAACGTGGTTTGTTTGATTCTCACCCCCTCACCCACAATATGTTTTACATCCTTGTCTTACCAGGACAAGCTCCAAAAAGAGAGGCTTGCTGCAAGCTGGTATGTGTCACTTTGGTGGTGTTAACTGGCCAGGTGCTTTTGTTTTGTGTGTGAGACCAGTAGCTGAATGACCGTCCTCACAGGGTGATGAAGTGTTTGTGTCCCTTGCCTTCAATAAAAGATTGAGGGAGAAGAAGATAACCTAATGCCACCAAAGAAATAGTTGGCCAACCTAGTCTAGACTATGAGATTATTTGCTCTGTCTGTGATGTTTATTGCCATTACTGTTGTTTCTTAGACCTGGTCAGGTTGGAAAGGGTGAGGGAAAGGAAGAAAGCATTGTGATTTCTTAGTAATTATCCTGCATGTGCAGCTGCCATTGAAAGTGTTTCCTTGGCTCTTGTATTCTGCCTTAAGTTTTGTAAAGGGGATATTCTTTGTGTGTGTGTGATGCAAGTGGCTAGGTCTACAGAGGTGAGAATTCACACTTTGTGAATTCTATCTACTGTGCTTCCTATTGGTCTGGTACTCTTACTTTTAGCTTATGTCATCCTTGCTAAAATGCTTTTTTTGAATATTTCTTCAGATTAGCCTTTAAAAACTGTTTGAGTGTTTGTGGAAGGCACGTATAAAGTATTGCTATAAAGTAGGGATACTTTATGCTAGGGATGCTAGGGAGTTAGAATAGGTTCTGAAATGTCATACATAAAGTTTTGCAACTTTGAAAGGCTTTACTAATGTAGTATGCCCCTAATAACCACCTTGTTCAGAAAGCTTTATTATCATTTATTAGGGAAGAGAGTTGAGCGAGAATGATGAGTGTTCTAAAAACAATGTGGTTTTTTTGAGATTGAAGTCACTGTTTTTTGTTTCTTGTCAGGTGCTAGTAATGTAAAGCCATTGGATGGTGTGAAAATTCTTGATTTAACAAGGTTTGTGTTTTGTCTATGGTTGGTAATAGTGTGTCTAACTGCAAATATTCTGATTGGAAAAACTAAGAAAACAATTTTTTTTTTCATATTGAAGGGTTCTTGCAGGACCATTTGCCACAATGAATTTGGGAGATCTAGGGGCTGAAGTTATCAAAGTGGAAAGACCAGGTAAGATTTTTATTTGTTTATTTTAGATATAGTAAGAACTGGATATTAAGCATATGTATATATAGATAATGTAAGGACATTGGATAATTGACTTATAATTCATTTTTTTATATTTTTTAGCTTAACACAATGGTTTTCTTCTTCCATGCAGCATATGCGCTTATCCAAACAGTTTCTGAGGATTGGGTACTGGTAAAAAAATGCTTCATTCTTATGGTATAGCTACACTTTGTAGTTTGGAAGACCATATAAGAAGAATAATAAATTGCATGGCATTTGGTTCTTTTTTAGAAATAGTCCCCTCACTTGTCTCTAAGATTTATGCATCATTATGCATTTGAGGTGTGTGATTATGCCATAACAGCTGCACATTGTGTAATGTGGTTTTTTCCTTTAAATTTCCATTCTTTAATTTTCTCTCTTTTTGGTATTACTGGTCTTGAAACTAGTTGGTGAAAATAGTTGAGATACTAAACAATATTACACTCCCTATATTTTATAACAGTTTATAGTAATTTATAACATAAAATGAGATACTAAACATAGTACATTCTCTATATTTTATTTGTAGTAGAAAATATTGAATGTTTGGACATTTAAGGAAACAATGAAGTTTTGACAGAGGTTTTGCCACCTCGGTCTATAGGTCATCCTTATTTACTGACCAGTGTTATAAAGGTTTTCACTTTTGTGACCAGACAAAGGTACATCAATGTTGTAGTATCAGATTAGTCCAACAATGGTGGTATTCCAAATATCTAGGTAGTAGGAACAGAGCAATGTCAGCAATTAAGTATGAAGTAATGATTTTGGAGCTCTGCATTTTTTTGTGATTGAAGAAGAAGGCCAGCTTCAGAATTCTAAATGTCAAACATTTTAGAAGGTGAGTAATCCTCTCTTTCTGTGAGAGGATGTCCACTTTCACAGGAGTATTAATCCAAAAGAACAGTAGCTTCACTAGTGTTCTACAGGGAAAGTATTACTGAAATGTTTTCCTTTGAACCACTTAAAGTACACTGAGAAGAGATTGCCCCTGCCCTCCTAAGCATCCTGCTTGAACTAAAGTAGTCTTTTGAGATAATAAACAGTAGAAATGTTGATAAGCAAATTATATGTTTGCATAACTTCTGCCGCTGTAGATCTTAAATGGCTGTAGACTTTTGTGTTACTATAGTGCATAGCATAATTGTGACAGTGGCTATGTAACATGCCACCTAAGGTTCTTCAGCTTGTTTCTGTACCTGGGTTTCTGTATCAGGCTTCCTGCTGCCTCACTAAGGAAAGTTTTCAGTTATGTGAAGTTAACAAGTAGATGAAGGCTAGATATTGAAATAGATACAGGAATGCACGTGCTTGCTAACACTCAGGACAGTGATTCTAGCTGAAGTTGAATTTAGCTTTAATTCTATTTAAAATAGATTTCTAGTCTTCATGATGTTTAAGAAAGGTTAAAAATTGGAAATTAAGCATAAATGATATATTAATATCAGTGTCTGCAGCATATTTAAGGCAGGATTTTTGGAAGGGCTGGAGGTGGGGCCCTGCACCAGCCATCGGGAGCACTTCTTTTAGTTGGCATTATGCAGCATGTGACTTAATCAGTTGCTGTCTGTCAGTAGTATCTTGATGTTATGTCTGGAGTATTTCAGGAATACCTTACTGACCAGATGAACTGCGTGACTTGGTGCAGGCAAGAGACTCTACTAAATTCTTCAGGATTGACTAAAAAGAATTGTGTTGTAGGCCTGTATTAAGTTAAAACAAACAAACTACCAAAAGAACTCCAATTCCCCTTTCCCCAGGTTCCCCAAGAAAACAACCAAAATACCAACCCACAAGTGAAAAACAACCAAAAAACCTGCAAATACACTAGTGGTCTGTGGCTGTATTAGTATTTTCAAGACTAAATGGAATCCCAACACTAGCAAAAACTTTGTTCACTTTGCTTAATTGCATTCTTTTTTAGGTGTTCTTTTTTGATATAAATATCCTAAAATAAATATTTTAAACTAATATTTGTCCTGCCTGCTAGATGAAGCTTAGATGACTTTAATGTAATATTGGAGAAAAGCTTTTTATTCTTATTTGTTGGGTGTGTGGTATTTGGCAACTATGAATATGTGATGGCATTTCTTTCAGGAGCTGGTGATGACACAAGAGCCTGGGGCCCACCTTTTGCTGGGAGAGAAAGTATTTATTTTCTCAGTGTCAATAGAAATAAAAAGGTAAATGGGGTGTGGAATGGGACATGAGCGTATGCTTACTGTAATTATAACTGAATATAAAACACTTTTTAGTTTGATTCTTAGCATATATAGTGGAGCAATACTTACATTAACCTAACATTATGATGAATAAATTTGAGGAGAAAATCCCTAAGTTTTTAGAACAGCAAAGTTTGCAGATCTCTGGTACTGTGCTGTGGGCAGCTGAGGCAAAATAGAAAAGCAAGAGTGCTCCTGATGGTCTTCAGTTGCTGGTGCTGATTAACTGAAAATGAGGCCTGCTGAGAGGAAGGGATATTTTATTTGAGTGATCATTTTTTCCAGGTGCATCAGCTCAGTTGCCCTGTGTCAGCTGGCAGGTAGAGTGCTGCCATTATACCATGGGGAGGGTGGCTAAATCTAGCTTTGAAACTTAACATGAAGTTTCGTGGCATACCTGAATTGTTTAATGGCTTGTTACCATTGAAACAAATGTTTCTGGTGTCCCCCTGTGTACTTGCAGTAGCAGGTCCTGTGTAAATATATAGTGAACAGGCTGCCCACCTGTCAGACTGGTTTTGGTCCTTGTCTGATTCATTAATGAGATATAGTTCAGCTTGTTTTGCTGAGAGAATTTTTTTTTTGCAGGAGGAGATGGGCTATGTGTTAAAATTTATTTATCCAAATTAGCCCTAGTGTGCAATTTGACTGTTGGTTATGTTTAGAATAGGCTGATAATACCTTTCACATATTTTTTCCACATAAATTACTGTTGTATTTATTTTTGATCTCTAGAGTATAGCTATCAACATGAAGGATTCAAAAGGAGTAAAGGTAATCAAAGAGGTAGGTTTTAATAGCATGTGAGGTGTCCTTGTTTTGTATTGTGGTGATCCTAAGTGATTCACAAGTTACACTAAGTAATAAGGATTAAACTCTGCATTTGAAATATTAATTTGATAATTTAAAAAAAAATCGATGCATGCAGTAAATTTTGTAAATTACAATATATACTTCTGTACTCTGTGCTTTTGGACTCAATGTTCAGTGTAACTTATAATAAATTTAGATTTACATGATGACTTTCATTACTTATAATGAATTTAGATTTACATGATTTACATAATGAATTTAGATTTACACATGAAAATGTCATCAAAATCTTCACATGAAGTATTGTGAGGAAATGGTCTAATAGGCTATTCCTTTCCTGTTGCTGCTGCTGTGCTACTGATCTTGCTGTTCTACTGCAGTAGAACAATTCAAGATGGACTGATCAGGTGAAGTCAGTGAGCAGTTAGGAGGAGATGCTGTGTTCCAGTAAATGCAGTTTTTTGAATGTTACAGTGTTCAGTTGCTGTACATCCTCCTGAAAAGCACTGTCCTCTAGGTGAAACTTAGTATTGGTTTCTTTTTCAGTATTTGACTTCAATGTCTTTTAAGATGATCCATTTCTCTATCTAAAAATAATAAAACCATCAAATATCACATTTTGTCAAACTTGAGTTTTGTCAACCCTTTATTTATTACTTGTTGAGAAATGCAAGATCTGCTACTTGCTAGTGGTGTGTTTTAAGCCCTGCAGTAGTAGCAGCTGACTTCTGTTACTGCTTGTTTCAGTATCAGTTCCAATCCTTTTTCCACAGTGACACTATGTGTCATGCAGTAGGTGGAATTTGTCTGGCAGTGCTTTTTGTTGGGAATATTGCATAAAATGGAAATAGATTAAGTTTTCCGATGCTTTTGATTTGTTATCTATGCAAAGATACTTTATACAGAAATACTCTGGAGATTATATATAGATATAATTCTACAGTGAAAGAGAGTCTATAATAATAATTCTATAATTCTGCCTCTTTTTGCAGAACAGAGGCATTTATTGTTAATTTGTTATGGAGCTGTGTTTAACTTCTAAAAATTTATAAGTAGAAATTTTCATTTGGAAAAAAATGTGCACAATATTAAAAAAAAATTGCACAGGCATCTTTTTGGATAAACTAGTCATATTCTAATTAAGTGCTATAAAATTTTTTTCCCTTGTGGAAGATTAATTTATTATTTGACCTTTAAAATGGTGAAAGAGAAACTACTCAGAGTGTCCACTGATTCCACATGTGTGGGCTGAAGGCGTTTGAAGAGTTAAAGGCAGCTGGGCCTGTGAGTCAAGATGAGGTGGAGGAAAAAGTGGCATCATCTGTTAAATATTTACCACACTAGCTGTAAAAATGAGGAGACTGCCTGTGAAAAAATAATTTATTATATTTTCTATCCTTTTTTAAAGTGGCTTTAATAACCACTATAGCTTTCTGTTCCTCAAATCAATGCCATCCCTATCTGTGATACAGCAACATTGAAAACCGATGAAGCTCTGTTTGTCATGCTCCTTGTGGAGTTGTTCATCCTTCTCCTTGATTTTGAATGATATGTTTTGAAAGCATTTGGTGCAAAGGTCTTGACATTCCATTATTCATCTCAAATGAAACTTCTGTTTGGAGGTTTGTCAAAAGATATGTGTAAAGGGAAGTTATTTATAACAGGCTCTTGTTTTCAGTTGTCTTCTGCTGTCATCAGGACAGATCTGTATAGAATTGGGCATTGTTCAGCATTGTATTTGTTACTATGACAAGAGGTGTCCATGTCTTTAAAGTAGCTGATGAAAAGTATAAATTGAAGTTTGTAACACTGCTTATTCATACATAAATATGAGTTGTGTCACCAGTGTAAAAGCTACAAAGAAATGTAATAAGGTTACAATCTTTACCTTTATGAAGCAAGGTATCATGGTTAAAATAGGTTTTGTTTCCCACATATATTTTGTGTAGTTTTAAGAGGGCAATTCTCAATTTAGAATCATGTTAGAAAAACAGCAGTAGACAGTCCTCAAGTATATGTCAAAAACATAGACTTGACAATTAGTCAGTAATATCAAGTGAGCTGAAGAAATCTATTAATCAGGGATCCTGGTTGCTTTTCATCCTTTGGCACAACACTACAAAATATTTTTTCAAGGATCTATTCTTTAACGCATGATTACTTGATTTCCACAAAATTATTCCTGTGACTTATTTCTTTCTTTTTTGCTAGGTCTCTCTTTCTTCCCTTCTAATGTTTTTGGCTGGCTGTTAATTTGCATTCCAAATATTTGTTTGTCTGAATAAAAATTATTTTTATTGTCTTCAGTGATTGTACACGTACCAGTCCCATGCTCTGTTATCTTTTTGTTCTCTTTAGAACATTATTTATTGGTTATTGTCAGAAACTCACTTTAAGAACCTTGAGTATACTTCTCTCCTGTGGATTATTTAGCCTTAACTAATGAATTTTAAATTTTTTTATTCATGAAGAACTTGGGACTTGTATTGACTGGGAGCTGATGGCACTTCTTCTCTTTCACTATTTTTAGCTGAAAGGTCAATACATCCCATGCCTTGCTCTCTTACTTGATAAAGCAAGATACTCACACATATATATAAATGTATTTGTTTATATGTATGTGTTATGCAGATTCTTCTCTGTCGAGTTCTTATAAAAACCAAAGCACACAAAACACAAAAAAAATCCCCAAACAAAACACCAACCAAAACTTCCAAAAGGTATGCATGGTTTCCTTTATAAAGTTAATAGCATCATTCTTTGTTATTCAACTTAAAGACTACTTTGGCATGAACTCTGCTGTTCATTATTTCCTGAGGCATAGACATTGAGCCTATCAGTGTCCTCTCTGGAACAGATAGTATTCCAAGTCAGGTCTGTGTAGTATTGCTCTGTTAGTAGGTGTTAAAATATAAGTGATGTTTAGAAGAATTTTAGGGCATGAGGTATGAAATTGTAGTTGACAGTGGACTTAAGACCCCATTGAGACTGAAAATCTCTGTGCATTTTAAGAACATTGTTTTGATGCCTTGAGAGGCTACCTAGAACCGAGGCTAGACAGTGTGAAAGGATTAAAGTAGGTATTTATTAAAGAAGGCCTTCGAAGGATACACCTTGGGCAGCACAAGAGCCTGGCCATGGCTACACCCAGGATGGATGACCGGTCACACATTTGCACACTTTTATAAGTTTTGGTCCATTTACATATTGGGGTTAATTTTCCAATTACAGCTTCAAGTTATGCAGCCCCATCCTCCCAGATTGTTCTCTTCAATTCACTGTTTATAGTTTCTGGGCCTGAAGCTGCAATGGTGTCCTTGGTTCTTGGGCTGGAAAAGGATTGTTTTGTCAAACTAAACTGTGAAGAGAACTTGCTAACACTTTATATGAAGTTCAGAGTTATATACTAATGCAGCATAGAATCTGGAAAATATAAAAGCTACAATTTAAGGCATCAGTTTGGATCAGACTGTGTATCCAGTTTTCCACTATGGCAGAATTGTTGGTTCCTTGAGCATCAAATCTACATGTAGATTGCCACCTTTATATATTAACAACTATTTTAAATGAAAACTTTAGATGCAGAACTGGCACAGCACTTGTAATGTGTCTTGAAAACTCCTTTCTCTGAGAGCATATACCCTGCTAAACTCTGGGCCCAAGTCATTATGTCCTCACTTAGCATTTTTGTAATTTCGTGTATGTTGCCCAGTCAGAAGTATGGTGTTTTTCATGTTGCAGTACTGTGTGTGATGCTTTCTTCCTCAGTGGCTTGTGGGAGATGGGAGTTCTTCAATATAACATGGACAATAACTTTCAACTCTTTTAGCCCATTCAATCACTGTTATTTTCACAGATTACAAAATCACAGTGAAAGCAATACAGAAGTTGTAACCAATTTCATCTCTTGAATCAACTAGGCTATAGCTGTAGCATTACCGGTTTGAAAAGTATTTATATATGAACTGTGATGGATTTAAATAGAAAATAAAACCTCCTTAACTTAATCTTTCATTAAGGCATTGTGATTTCTGTTATGATGACACTAGTTTGTGGGAGCTTCTTTAACACACTGTGTATTTAATTACACAGTGACATGGCAGTTTCAGAGATTGTGCCTCCTTGATTGGCTGCAAATAGCATTAAGCAATTAATATATCAGTTATGCTTAAAAATGGGTGCACAAATATGTGTACCTGTTAGGGAGCATTTCTTAAATTCCTGTGCACTCAGACACACAATTTACCAGGCAGAAAGCCTACAAGTCTCTCAAGGCATACATCTGTCTTTTGATGTGTAGTTCTCATGCTTCAGGAGTCAACTTGTGTTAGTCTCAGTGAAATTTCCATATGTAGATCTGCTTATAATTTTTATAAGAGAGGATGGAATTTAAAGCAAATCAAGGTTATATGTTAATCTCAGCATCAATAGATTTTTGGACTCGGTGATTCATTTATAAGCAATGGAAAAAGTCATATTGCAGAACTTGATAGAACTATTGTATTTAATGTGACTTTAGGATCTTAATTTTAATTTTTTGTATTTTAAGTGTTGTTAGGCTCCCTATTCTAATTCTACATATAGGAAGTTGGATATATGGCCTTGTTATGGTAATTCTAATCAATGACTTGAAAATGAAAAATTTTAAAATTATTTCTATTATGGAGAAAACATGAATAATGGAGATATATCACTTCACTTTTCTTAAGAAAAAGGGAGTAGAAAGAATGTATGTGAAGATTGCTCTGGTAAACTGTTGTCAGGCCTTAGGAAATTGATGTGATACTGATAATACCACAGTTTTGTCTAGTCCCTCTAGGGTTTTGACAGTCTTCTTTCTAAATATGCAGCATCTCTAATATGTAGTTTGCAGAAATGCACAATCTGACAGATAAAAAAATCTTTAAAGGCTTTTCTTGTATGAGGAAGACTGGAGCAATTTTGATTAGCAAGATTTTAAAATTAAGTTACATAAGAATTTATTCAACTTTTAGGAGTTAATTAACAGATTTTACTTATCCTTTTCTTTTCTAAAGCTTGCAGCAGCATCTGATGTTTTTGTGGAAAACTTTGTCCCTGGGAAGCTGGCTGAAATGGGTCTAGGTTATGAAGACATTAAAAAGATTGCTCCTCACATAGTGTACTGTTCAATAACAGGTATTTTTTTTCAATTCTTTATGTTCATTATTTCCTTTATTTCAGTCAAAGTGTTATAAGAGTCATGTGGTTGCATAGAAGTATGTTACTTTGATGTCAGTTAAGATAAATTGAGAGTTTAAGCGAGTTCAATTCAAAAACAGGTATAGAAAACGTTTGAGGAAGCAACCATGTCAACAGCTTAGTAGCTGCTCAGTGTCATTGCCATAGCAGCCTGACATGTTCTGTTGTTTTCAAAGGAGCCATGATGGGCTGGTCTCCTTGGATTTTGATTTAAACTAGCTGAAAACTGAGATTTCTTTTTTTTTTCCTTTTTTTTTTTTTTTTTTTTTTTTTAACTCTCCCAGCAGTTTTACTGAATCAATTTACATATTATGTGTTTTAAATCTTGTAATCTCTGGGGTTTTTACTGCTCTGAAGTATCTCTCTCTTCAGAATTGTGCAGTTACCTGTTTATGGAAGTTTTGCATGACTTTTTTACAGTCTATTGCTTGGTAACTGAAACAGTAGAAGAGTTGTATGTACTTTATAAAAGCAGGGAAGAATGAAAAGAAAATAGACACATGTATGCTGGTATTCATATAAAAACAATTTTAAGTCTGAAAAACTGCTTAAAAAACCCCAACAAAAACCATCCCCAAAATCTTAATCAACTAAAATGAAAAGTCTAATATTAAAATGCAATTAAATAACAGCAGAAATTGCAGATATTTTTAGACGGTTTTAAAATCTTAGTTATAAATCTGCTTTGCTCTTCAATTTCTGCAGAATTAATGGCTTTGTCTTTTTGGTACTGGGTATGGATGTTATTTAATAGAAATCAAATAGCTTTTTAGTCTTTTGTGGTGTATTTATCATATTTGTGTGGCTAATGTCTGAAAATGTCAAGAGCAGAAAGGCAATTATATTCAGGGCTTGATGAGAATCTTTGTTTAAACACCTATTTAGATTGGTCAGTGGCTAGTTACTACAATGTTTATCACATTTGCTTGTGTGTATAATCTCACAACTAGAATTTGTCAAGTGGATTTGCATTTTTGTTTGTTTTTTTTTGTTTAGTTGCTGTACTCATAATGATGGAAAATAATTAAAATTGCATCCAAACAATCTGTGTGAGGTACAACACCCTCTCATTTTGTGTCAGATGCTCCAGTCTCTTAATCACCTTTGTGACTATGTGCTTGCCTCATTAAGTCGGTGTCTGCCTTGTTCTGGACAGCCCAGAGCCAGTCACAGGACTACAGATGTGGCCTCAGCAGTGCTGAGAAGAGGGGAAGGATCTTCCTCCTTGGCCTGCTTGGCACTCTTCCCAGTGCAGAAAATACTGCTGTCCTCTGCTACAAGGATGCATACTTTTATATGTTTTGAGTGCTCCCTCAACTGAGGGTAGCTCTTCCTTGCTGCAGACTTCTCCCCTAGGCTCAGGGACCTAAGACTCCTGAGAGCCGTCTTTTTTTGGTAAATAGTGAGTCAAAAAAAGCATTAAATGCATCCAGCTTTGTGGCCTTTGTTTATTTTGCCATAGGTCCATGTCCTACCTAGTCTTCCTTCTGCTGCTGATTTACTTTCGTGTTGTCTTTTGTCAAATTCAACTCCAGGTCAGCCTTTGCTTTTCTAACCATATACTTATATGATCAAACAGCACCTCTGTACTTCTAGGTCACTTGCTTCTTCTTTCACTGCTTGGAAGACAAGCTGAACAAAAATCACATAATCTTGCTGTTTAGAGCTTTGTGTAATGAAACATAATTTAGTTATGTTCTATAATGGGAAACAACAAGCCTTATTCATGGACTATGGCAACTTGTAGTTGAAAGGGTTTGGGAGGTAAGACCTAAGTGATGTTTAGTTAGGCATTCATAAAGCAGCTTGAATTCCTAAATTATGGTTGTTTAAGTCTTGGATACTCAACAGGTATAAGCAATGTCTTTTTAAGGATGATCCATCTTTTAGGAATAAAAATATAAGCTCCAGTGCCCTTAAAAAAAAAAAATCAGCTCATAAATCCAAAAAATCAGCTCAGCTCATAATCCTGAGTTAAGGCAGGAAATAGCAAAGCCTCAATCTAAGCATATTAAAAGAAGCAACCAGACTAGGACATGCAAGAAGGCACAATCAGGCAGAAAACTGATTTAAGAAGAATTCCTGATTGATTTCAAAAACTTCAGTGATGTGATTCTAGATATTACAATTCCTAACTATTTTGTGCTGTTGACTTTGCTGCATTCAGATATGCTTGGGGGTTTTTTTGGATAGTTTTGTTTTGTTTTGTTTGGGTTTTTTTTTGTGAAGAGAGATGGGACTAGGTATAAGGCTCTAGGACTCAAGTGTCAAACAAGTGATAGTGAAGGTCTGTGTGGGGCAAGTCAGTCAACCAGCCACATTACAACTACAGCTGTAAAAAAAGAAGAATGGGTTATTGATGTAGGTGACTCCCTTCTGAGGGGAACTGAGGGCCCCACATACTGACTGGCCTTGTCCCACAGGGAAATCTGCTGCCTCCTTGGGGCCTAAGTAAGAGATATTACTAGAAGACTCCTTGGACTGATTCAGCCCTCTGATTAGTACGTAATTCTGCATTTCCAGGTCAGCCGTGACAGTTCCCAGGGCAATCAAAAACAACTTCAGGGCATTGAGATGACTGGTTGAAGGGATAAGAGCAGAGGTGGTGTTTCCTTCAATGCTTTCAGTAGCAGGGGAGAGTGCTGAAAGAAACAGGAGAACCCTGATCAACATATGGCTTAAAGACTGGTGCCATTGGTGCAGTTTTGGCTTTTTCTCTCATGGGATAGTTTATACAGCACTAGGCTGGCTGCAGGCAAATAAGGTTTGTCTTTCTAAAAGAGTGAAAAGGATTCTAGGCCTGTGAGTTGGCAGGGACAATTGAGGAGGCTTTAAACTTGGTTTGAAGGGGAAGTAGGTAAGACCAGACTCACTAGAGGTAAACCTGGCATGCCTGTGTCAGGGGCTAAATTGATAGCCCAGCTAAAGTGCATCAGTATGGGTAACAAACAGGAGGAGCTGAAGGCCATTGTGCAGCAGGAAAGCTGTGATTGCCATCAGGGAAATGAAGTGGGATGAGGCATTTAAATGGCGTGCTGCAGTTCATGGCTACATGTCTACAAACACTTCTGAAGGGACAAGCAAGGAAGGAGAGGCGATGGAGTGGCTCTGTACATTAGGGAGTGTTTCAACTGCATAGAGCTCAAGGATAATGATGACAAGGTTGAGTATCTGTGGGTAATAAGCAGGGGGAAGGCCAACAACACAGACATCCTGATAGGAGTCTATTATAGACAACCCAGCTGGGATGATGGGATGGATGAATTATTTTGTAAGCCTCTGGCTGATGTGTCACAATTGCTAGCCCTTGTTCTTGTGGGATGTCTGCTGGAAACTCAACACAGTGGAGAAGAGGCAGTCTAGAAGGTTTCTCGAGTGTGTGGAAGACAACTTCTGACACAACTGGTGAGTGAGCTTAGCAAGGGGACCCTGCTAGACCTGCTTTTTACAAACAGAAGGGCTGGTGGGAGAGGTGGTGGGCAGATGACATCTTGGGCACAGTGACCATGACATAATGGAGTATTCAACACTTGGTGAAGTAAGGAAGGGGTCAACAAAACCTCCACCTTGGACTTCAGGAGGCTGGACTTTGGCCTGTTCAGGACACTGGTTCAGAGAGTTCCTTGGGAAACAGCCCTTAAATACAAAAGGGTCTAGAAAAGCTGGACATACATTAAGAAGCAAATTGTAAAGGCACAGGAGCAGTCTGTCCTTGCTTGCAAAAAATAAGCTGTCAGGGAAGAAGACTTACCTGACTGAGTAAGGAGCTTTTGCTAGAAATTAGGGGAAAAAAAGAGTTTATCATCTCAGGAAGAAGTGGCAGGCAACTCAGGAAGACTACAAGGGTGTTGTTAGGTCACATAGAAAGAAAATTAGAAGGCAAAAGCTCTTCTAGAACTCAATCTGGCCAGCTCTGTGATACATATTAGAAAGTGCTTTTATAAATACATTAAAAACAGAAGAGCGGCCCAGGAAAATTTCCAACTTCTATTGGATGTAAAGAGGAATATTGCAACAAAGGATAATAAGTCTGAGCCGATAATGTCTCTTTTGCCTCAGTCTTCAACAGAAAGAAGGGTTATCAATCAGCTTCCTGAGCTGGAAGATGGGGATGGGGAGCAGAACAGACTGCCTGTAATCCAGGGGTAATTAGTTTGTGACCTGGTGTGCCAGTTAGACATTCACAAGTCCATGGAGTGAGATGGGATTCACACAAAAGTAGTGAGGGAGCTGGCAGATGAACTCACTAAGCTGGTCTCCATCATTTATTATCAGTCTTGGCTAACTGGGGAGGCCCAGCAGAGGTTGATCAATGTGACACCCATCCACAGGAAGGGCCAGAAGGAGGATCCAGAGAACTACAGGCCAGTCAGCCTGACCTTGGTGCCCAGGAAAGTTATGGAACAGATTATCTTGAGTGCATTACATTGCATATGCAGGATAGCCAGGGGATCAGGCCTGGCCAGCCCAGTTTGTGAGAGGCAGGTCCTGTTTGACCAACCTGATCTCCTTTTATGACCAGTGCCCACCTAGTGGATGGGAGAAAGACTGTGGATGTTGCTACAGCAAAGCCTTAGATTCTGTCTCCCACAGCATTCTCCTGGAGAAGCTGGCAGCCCATGGCTTGGGCTGGTGCACACTTTGCTGGGTGAAGAACTGGCTGGATGGCTGTGGGCCCACAGTGGCAGTCAGTGGTACTCCATCAAATTTGTGGCTACTTCTAAGTGGAGTTCCCCAGGCTTCAGTATTTGGGCCAGTCCTGTTTAATAAAGTTATTGATGATGTGGACATGGGGATTGGGTGCATCTGCAGCAAATTTGAGGATGACACCAAATTAGGAGGGAGTGTTGGTCTGCTGGAGGGTAGAAATCTGTGGAGGGTTCTGGCCAAGCTGGATTGATGGACTGAGGCCAATAGCTTGAACTTTAGCAAGGTGAAGTACCAGGTTCTTCACTTGGGTTGCAGCTACTCCCTGCAGCCCTACAGGCTGGGGAAGAGCAGCTGGAAAGCTTCCCAGCAGAAAGGGACCTGAACATGCTGGTTGACAGCAGCTGAGCTTGAGCCAGCAGTATGCCCAGGTAGCCAAGAAGGCCAATGGCATCCTGGCCTGTGTCAAAAGTAGTGATTGTCCCTCTATACTCACAGTGGCTGGTTCAGCACCTGCTGGCATTTTGTGTTTGTGGTTACAGTGATAGTAGCCATTACCCTATTGTGGATTAGGGTATTTGCCAGATCCTTGAAGTTGTTCAAATGCTGTAGTGCTGCACTCCTTGTGATTGTATTTGTCCTGGTTTAGGGCAAATTTGGGAGAAAACCTCCAAAGGGCTTCCTCTGGAAAGCAGATTCAAGCAGCCCCTCCCTCAACTGGTTTGGGAAAAGAGATAAAAACTGTTTATTTAACAGGCAAAGCATTCATCAGCACAAAAAATGAACAATATTAAACAATAAAACCTCTTGCCACTCCAAAGGAGATGACAAACTCAGAAAGTCCCCTTGGTGGGTTGTAGCTTGGCTCACTCAGTCTCTGATCAGTCCCGCTGGTGCTGGAAATGCCGCGGCCCAGGCCCAGCCCGGTGGGCCACAGGCATGAGCTGCCGGTGCTCCTCTGGGTGTTCAGTCCAGAGCTGGTTTAAACAGGTCCAAGAAAAAGAAAACCCAGAGTCCAGGGAACTTCTCTGCCTCAGCTGGCTAAACTAACTAAAAGCAAAGGAGAGCTCTGTCCTGCTGTCTGTCCGTGCTGCAGATAATGCAGTCCAGGAGCAGGATGCAGGGGAGCAAGTTCAGTTTCTGATAACAAACTCTGTTCTTCTTCTCTCCCCCCTTCACTCTTCGAACAAGTTTTAAAGGTGCAAAGCTTATTATCTGGAATAAACAGAACAGACAACTGGGGATGCAAGCATCATAGAAGTCAGCCCAGGACATACTATTTTTGTGAATCCTGTTATATAGAAATTACTGTTTTGTACTGCTTGATGTGAGCCAGTACAGGCTGGGCTGTCCTATATCACATTGGTCATGTAGCTGTGAATGTTGCATATGTGCCCTCTGTAATATAACAACACTTGTATGTATTTCATTATTTCTCTTTCTGGTACATAAATTATCATAGAGATGTTATCAGCTTACTTTTCATTTATTATTTACTTTGCCCTCCTTGCTCTAAGCTACAGTATCACCATGAAATCTAATTAATCTGAGTTCTAGTAGTGTATGTTCCTTCTATCCTCCTTTTCACATCAATTCTGATGGCCAACAAATAACAACAATAAAAAAAAGCAGAGCAAAAAGGTTTCCCACTCTTTCAAGTCTTCATTTAAAAGAAGTTCTTGGTGTTTTAAGAAAGCAACTGCAATTTGTGGGTTTTTTAATGTAGAGAAACAAACCTGCATTCTCTTTTGGTTTTGTCTTTAAAAACAGCTGAAATGTTCTGTGAGAAATTTTGAAAGCATTCAAACTTCTCATTCGTATACAACTTAAAATTCAAGATTGAACTCCATTACATAAAATACTTTTTGTTAATGAAACATATATGGAGGGGCCTGCTTGTGGTGAATAGCCACATATTTTAGCAGAAAAATAAAAAATAAAATCTAGGAGACACATTTCTTAGAAATCAGAAAATATGCTACTTTATAACTTAAATGGTATTGAGCCATTTTTCTTTAATACCAGAAAATTTTTTATGTGGAGTTTCCTCTCTAAATTTTGGACAATTAAAAATAGTAAAATGAAATATAGTGTATTTTTTTCAGTAAGTCTAGGGTCATGTGTAGGTGAAGAGTTTATACATAGGTATGCCAGACGCTGTCTCTTTTACAACACTTTGGAAGTTGTGATTTACAAACTGAGTTTCTTATCCAAACAACTCAGATTGAATCTATACAGCTTTGCAGTGAGTGCTGCAGGGTTTTGAGGATATCCGGGACATTTCCCAATGTTCCTGCTGCTTTGAGTGCACTTGAACTCCAAACTGCCTGTTCTTACTCACAAGCTGGCTTTGCTTGGCTAGAAATAGTTTAAATGTAATATATGTTGATAGTTCTGTGGTTGGGATTGGTTAAAGTTCTGGAAAATTGGATGGTTAAAGAAAATTATGTACAGGTCACAAGGGAGTGACCATTTCTATTATGGTCTGCATCATGCTGTCACTAGGAAAGTCACAGTTTAATCCTGAACGGGAGAGGGCACTGTTTAAAAGGACAACATGGTTTCCAAATCAAAACCTTTTTATTTTTTTCTTAAAGCCTCTGAAGGTAATATGTTTTCAAAGAATTTTACAGTTTGTTTATGAATGATGAAATGTACTCCTCTCAGGTTCTCTACCCCAGCCCTTTGCTCTGCTAATCTATGTGAAGTGTGATTATTCTTCTTTTTGTGCAGGTTTGTTTTCTTCCTAATATTCTAGGAAGTAATACTTTATATCATATGCAGGTTGCTTTGCATGTTGCTGGTGATGTTAAAAATCTTGTTTTGGTATTTTTTGTAATTTTATTTCTTAGGATATAAATGTGATGTTTTAGTTTTCTGCCTTTTAGGGAAATTTTACTCCTGTAAAGACTTGTTACTGTATTTATGCATGAAAAAAATTGAATACAGAATTACAGAACCCGAGAATAGGTAAGTTTGAAAGTGTGTCATATGATCCAACCTCCCTGCTCAAGCAGGGTCTTCTCAGAGCACACAGCACAGGATTGTATCCAGCTGGTTCTTGACTATCTCCGGTGAGGGAGACATAACAGGCTCTACAGGCAGTTTGTTCCAGTGCTTGGTCACTTGGTGCATCTTCCAATGCATCAGTCTCTGCCCATTTCCTCTTGTCCTAGTCCTTGGCATCCCTGAGAAGAACCTGGCTCCTTCCTCTTGGTGCCCCTGCATTAGATATTTATACACATTAGTGAGGTCTCCTCTCACTTATCTCTTTTCAAGGCTCAAAAGGCCCAGCTCTCTCACTCTGTTCTTTTGAGGGATATGTTCCAGTCCCTTATTCCTCTCCACTGACCTCCAATGGACCCACTCCAGGAGCTCCATGTCATTCTCTTGCTGAGGAGCCCAGCACCAGACACAGCACTCCAGATGTGGCCTCAGCTGGGCTGAGCAGAGGGTCAGGATCACCTCCACCGACCTGCTGGCAATGCTCTTCCTAAGGTACCCCAGGAGAGCATTGGCTGCCTTGGCCACAGGGGCTCATTGCAGGCTCATGGACAGCTTGTTGTCCACCAGGACCCACAGGTCCTTCTGCACAGAGCTGCTTTGCAGTGGTTTGGCTCCCAGACTGTAGGGTGCAGGGGGTTATTCTTCCCCATGCGTAGGACTCTGCAATTGCCTTTGCTGAATTTCAGGTACTGCTTTCTGCCCATCTCTCAGTCTTCCAGTTCTTCTCTTCCATCTGTCTCAAGGCCCTGTTGAAGACCAGTTTCAAGCCCTCTGTGGTATCAGCCACTTCTCTGACCTTAGTGTCACCAGTGAACTTGCCGAGGAGGCATCTGGCCCTTCACCTGAGTCACTGATGAGCAAGCAAAACAATCCTGGGCCCAGGACTGAACCTTGGGGACACCACTTGTGACAGGCCTCCAGCTAGACCCTGTGCCACTGATCATGACTCTTTGTGATCTGTCATTAAATATAGCTATAATTGTAGAAAATCTGCCATGAAAATGTACGTAGTTTTAACCAAAAGTAACGATGAAGGTAAGGTTTTGGAATTTATATTTTTATTAACTTTGTGTTACTCTCACAGTTCATATTTCTTGGGGATTTGCACTCTCTACCCCAGAAAACTTAGCTTTAACTCTGAATTGACATACACTTGACTACACTAAACTGTTTGTTTGTTGACAAACAGCATATTGCTAAAGAGACAAAAATTAGGTGGAAAGAGTAACAAAAGTTTTATAGACATGTTGTGGGTCACCTGAGTTTTCTATGGGTATGAATCTGGAATTGTTGTATATGTAGTTTTATTTAATGTACATAAAGTTGTAAAGATACATAAATGAACACATTTCAAAAAAGTGACAACGTCCTCTATGTCTCTTGAATGATTCTGATTAACCTATGGAAAGTAAAATAGTTCTTCACTCCACCCATTTATATAACATTTAGTAACAACTTAAGAAGCATTTGGTACTTCCCAGTATCTTGTTTTGTACAGATGATTTGTAGTGGCTTTCCCTGAGAAGACGTAATGTTATAGTTTTGATGCATATCCTTCTTAGTCTCTAGTATTTTCACAACAGGAAGGAAAAGACAACCGCAATGTGTTTTACTGGGCAAAGGCCAGCCCAAGCATCCTTCAGATCCTCTAATTTGTGAACTAACTGTGGTAAGATGTGGAATTGCCTGGATTAGGTACAGTTTTTAGACTCCCTCTTACCAAATGTTTCCGGCCCATAAAATTACACATTACTTTGAGTGGGTGTGTCTTCATGCCCATACGCTCCCCTGATTATTGATGGTTTTATGGCTTCTGTATCTTTTAAATCTGGATACAGTTACCTGATAGAAACGGGTAGATTACCTGCCAAAAAATGATAGCTTCAGTTGTAAAAATCATTGAGCAAAATAGCTTCTTGATGGTGTAAATTATTTGTTGATAGCAGGCTAGTCAAAAGTCAGGTATTCAGAAGCTGACTAGGCAATGGTTGTAGTTGTAACTAAATAATAGCAGTCATATTAATGGTCTTGAGCATTAATCTGTTCAACAGCTTTTAAAATTTGTGACCCAAAGTTGCTAAAAAAAGTTCTTCGGGGTTTTCTTTTTTTTTTTTTTGTAATTACCAAACAACAACAACAAACCCAAAAAACCAAAACCCACCCAAAAAAACCTACACACAACAATTTAGGAGAAAGAAAAGGAAAAAAAAAAACAAAAAGGAAGGCAAAAAACTCACCTTCATTGCAAAACATCTGATTGAGTCAAATAGTCAATTCAAACAGAATGTTGTGCAGAATGAATCAGAAATTAGAAGAATTAACTGATAATTACAGTTAGCACTGACTTTTAAGTATATTAAAAGCAGCAAAAATTTGGAGAATGTGTTAGTTAAGGAATTTGGAAAGTGCAAAAATGAATATTGAGTATTGTGGTACCATATTCAGTAAAACATGTTCATGGACTTTTTTCAATAAATGTATTGTTTTCTATTAATGGAAAATAATGCATTGTCTGATGTGTAAAAGAGGCATTGTCACACCAAACTGAGTATCGTGCTTCCAGTAGTTCTTAATGTGTTTTAAGAATAAGGAGGGAGGCCTGGAAAATTGTGAACATTATACAGTTCTTAAGCAAACACAAAAATCACAAGTTTGCAAGCATTGAGGTATGAACTTCAATGCTCACAATGATTGAATAAAACATTTGGAAGGGAAAAATATGAAGCTTCTACGTGAGCTTGATTTAATAGAGTCTTCCAGCATTGGAAAAGAAAATTAAACTTCTGTAATCTGTTAGTTTTTATATTATGCAGTTGGAAGATGGATGGAGTTAATCTACGGGGTTTTTTGATAGCTTGAAGTTGTCTGTGTGGGGAATTAAGAAAAATTTATCAGGGTCTAGAGATAAAATAGTCTGAGACCATTTTTTGACAAGTTAATTGGCAAATACACAATTTTTTTAAAGACAGTGTAATTGGTTGGCTGTATAAGGATAATAAACTTGTGCTATATATTTTGACTGTAGTAAAGTTTTTGACACTTTTGAGTAATTCTTTCACTGAAAAGCTAGGACAATGTGATGTACAAGAAATAAAAATCTTGGTTGAAGAGGATCAGAAGCTCTCTCATAGCTTGCTGTAGATACTTCATGACAATGGAAGAAAATGCTTCAGAACTGATGTTTCTGGATTTTTTTTTTCTTAATATAGATGATGGATTGCAATGTGGACAAGTCCAAAATTCTGATAACATCATGTGCTACTGGGGGCTTGTGGGGTTTAGATTTGAGAGACAGGAAGAACCTGGAGGTGTTTTACAGGTAGAAGGCATCACTTCCTTTACAGCCTTATACTGTCCTTTAGAATATTTCCTGGGGGTCTGGCTAACTCTCAGAAGAGTCATGGAGGGCTCTGCTCAGTTCTTCTTACTGAAGCATGTAATTGGAACCCTTCCTAACAGTTTCTGTGTCAACACAACACAGTCATGTGATGAAGTCCTAATGTAAAAGATCAATTTTTAGTGCCCTGAGAGCTCCATGCAGCTCTGAAAGCCCACAAAGCTGAAGGGAGTCAACTGACACAGCAGGATTAAAATTAAAGATTACCTTGACCAAATTGTTTACATAAATGTAAGAAGAAAGGTAGAATTAAAAATTGGAACAAATACAATGTACTGTGCTTAATCAAAAATAATCAATATAATTTTAATATCGTATGGGGAACACTGGGTGAGAAGAGGGTTCTCGGGAGACTTGGTTGTCAGGATGGGGAATGATCAAAGTAGAGCTTGAGTCAGTGATGATATCATTAGATGAAGGACTAGTGCCATACTGGATTATATAAAGGTGAATATGGCCTAAAGGACTGTTTCTCTACCCTGCTCCACATTGGTAAGGTTGGAAGGTAAAGTCTACTTCTGGGTACCACATTTCAAAAACTATATGGAAAGCAGAAGACAGTTGAGAGAAGAGCAATCTATAAGTAAAAAACATTGTGCATGAAAGGTAGCTTGGAACATCAGGTTTTTTTCTTGAAAGAAAGGCTGCTGTGATCAGAAGTACTGTGGTTGCCCATCTGACCATCTCTTCCTAAAGCATTCTGTACATTTGCACATAGCAGTTCTGAAATGAAGGTTCTGATAGGATATGAAAGCATCAAAACCCTTTACTTATTGCATAGAATTAGCCAAACTGCTACTTAGAATTCAAAAAATGACTGTGTTGAGAAAAGAAAATCTCAAGAAAAAATTTTGCAAGATAGTAATTAAAATAGGGGTTCAGACTTGACAGTTGGAAAAATGGATTGCCTCTTTTCAGAGATTTAAGTAATTGGGACTACATGTGCAGTGTACAAAATAAAAAATGTCATGGATATTGAATACTTTGGTGCTTTTCTGCACTGCACAATATGCTGCTTTGTAATTCTCAGTGTAAACTGCGCATTTGTGCAGATTGGTATTTGGTTCCTTGTGCAGTAAAGAACCAGCTTTATGGCATGCAGCAGGAGCTCTAAGAATTTATTATACATCTCATGAGTAATTGCTCTGATCCCTGAGGTGGTCATCAATATATGATCAAATGGACTGAGGCTTTTTGGACTGTATTAATTCTAAATATGAATTTCTGAAAGAATTTGGAACTGTTTTAACTTATATAGCACAAGTGTTAAATATTGTAAAGGCATAACTTCATAAATAAATTAATTGTTGACTGAAAGTTTGCATGATGTAAATCAAAACCAAGGAGCCAGTACCCCTTATGCTTCCAGGCAGTAGGATGGTTTTTTAAGCTATTACTCCTTTCTTCCCACCTTCACTGTATGAATAAAGCCACTAAAGAAACTGATGAGACAGTTCTAATCTCTGTTTGTATTATAAGTGTTCACAAGCAGAGTTTCTACAGTGTAATATTTAAAAAAAAATTAATGTGGAAGAAGTAGTATTATCTCATAAGTTCAAGATACATTATTTCTTTCTAGACATCTAAACAGATTTGTGCCTTAGCCTGAAAAACTAATCCTATGCCATTTGAGTATTTAAGTTGTGTCAATTTTTCCTTTTGGCTGAGCCATCAAACTAGAAAACTTCTGTTTGAAGTGGCAAAGTGATTGCTTATGTGTGGAAATTAATTGGCAGGATGCATATATCCAAATACTACTTCAGTGATGTCAAAAAAGTACTTTTTCACTAAAACTTAGAAAAAAAAGAAGTCACTTGGTCCTGTGCATGAAGAAACAGTTCTTGTTTCTAAGAAAGGAGTCAATTGCCACGGCAGTGCATTGGTGTATCAGTGGTGGTTTTAGGTGGTACTGCTAGGTAAATTCCTGAGAGAACTACTTTGATCTGTGTCTGTACGTTCTGTCCATTACAAAAAGGAACTTTTGAGGCCAGTCAGAGTACATTTACATCACTTAACAGTGTTGTGTAGAAACAAAAACAAGCTCTCTCTAAACCAGCATGGTGCATTGGACCTCAAGTATTATAGTTGCATTGCTTTTGGGGCCAAAGTGATTGAGCCATTTATCATGGTGTCGCAATATGTAATGTTGATTTATTCTCAGTACTTTTTTAGGATCAAAAGATAATTTGTGTACCTGCAAAACTTTAGGAAGGAAATTCTGGAAATAGATGTCCATTGATTTAAAGTGAGGCAGCACTATAGCTGATGCTTCTGAAAATAATGTAGTATTATGTTTTAAGTATCATGTAGCCCTCAAGTATCATGTTTTAAGGACTTGCTTCATTTTGGCAGAACATGTTTAGATAGTTCTGTGGCTCTCCTTTATTCTGTCTTTTAGAAGGCAACCTATACAGTCCTAAACCTCTTCGTGCTTGGCATGAGACCCATTCCATAACAGTCTGATGCATTAGGATTGGCACTTTGTGGCCAGTATTTCTTCTGAGGGTAAAGTACTCAGTATATGGAGTATAAACTGCAATCCTACACACATGAAATTTAATTTTTGTAAATGTTATTTATATATAAAATAAAGCAGATATTGTTATAGCCTTCCACAGTTGACTGCTTTATTCAGATTTAAATGAGGAGGATCAATGTGAGCTTTTAATTTCAATTCTTAGCTCATGGTGCCAATTATTATTCTACAGAAACATAGCTACACAAACAGGGTGTACCTTCTGATGATGTATAAATAATTTGATCTTAATTTCTGCTGCTTCTTCTTTTTGAAGATCTCCTAAATATTTCCAGCTGTTTTGTATCAAAGGTGATCCATCTGCAAGGAGAAGTTTACCTCATGCTTTTCTAGACAAAAATGAAAAGCATTAAATAGGTCAATTAGACCCAGGATTATTTTTTCTCTTTAATGAGATTAGAATTGTATTTGGTGGGTTTTTTTTAATAAGAATGGGTTTATTTTCTGTTGATATCTACTTTTACTGAAAAAAATCCTAATGATTGTGATGAAGACTGGGAAACAATGACTACCCTGCTGATCCGACTTGCAGACAGATGACAAATAATGGGACTACTTTGAATTACTTCTGCTTTTATTGTTCACATATTTTTCATATTTCTTTTTAAGAACCATGTGTTTTAAAAGCCTGATTCATAGGATTTGAATTTTTCGAGACTGTGTGTTAAAAGTATTGTAATGTTTTTCAAAATATTCAGTTTTCTTTTTGGTTTGGTTTTTTGCTTATGATTAGGTAAGTTTGAAGTGTCTGCCTACCTGAAGTGACTGAAAATTGCAAAGGTATTTACTCCTAAGCAGTTGATTTGGGAAATTTTTGTTAACTTTATCTACTTAATCAAGAAGGCTATCAGCTGTAAACTGTTGGAAACTGGAGAGTACTCAAGAGTAGTATTAGGCTTAGCCTCCTCATCTTGTCATCTATCTTTCTCTATTTCTGGAGACAGAATATGCAGCTAGCTGGTCTTTTTGTCTCCATTTGTTTTCATATTTCCATGGTGCTCTATGCTTAAACCCCTTTAAATGTGCTCTTACAGCCCCTTTGGACAACATGAGTTGCCAAGAAGTTGCGGAGTAAAATGTGAACCAGCAAGATTTGACTGAGGTGTGTTGCAGAGCAATTATGTTTGGTATCTCTTGACTGGAGGAGAAACAAAATTGACTTGAATTTGGAGTGTTTATGCTTTTCTAATGGTGATGGCAACAATGTTTTTTAACCTGTACCCTACACAAAAATGTGTATTCCATTTTAGAGTGACTGAAATATAAATACTACAAAACTGCATTTTTTGGGTGTTTTACCATAAAAACAAACTTCAAGGTATCTCCTTCTATAGGATTAATGTAGTTGCGCTGTGTCAAGATGAAGAACCAACGCTTAGTTTTCCTACTTAGAGCACATTCTTGTTGCTGGTGGGCTTATATACTGCTTGCAAAATTAGCATAGGCCAAAACAAGTCTGTTCAAAAGAGGATTCTATAAAATTCAGCTGGTTGACAAACTTCTTGGAACTGAGCAAGAGGCTGTTTTCTATACAACAGACTTCTGTCAGCACAGCTGTGCTGGACAGGACTGTGAAGAGGTGCTAACACTGCCTGGTTTAGTTATTTTGGCAGAAGCCATTAGCAAATACGTTATTATATTGACAAAACATTTCTTTTGCTGGTAAAATTGTTCTTGGAGATGTATCTCTGTAACTGGTTTTGCATTCTAGTATGAAGTACAATTTGGTCTGGAAAGCTGCATTTGCACTATACTTGCAGGGTTTTGCCAGTACTTCAAAAATAATAAAGGACTCTGGCATTGTCACAGACCAAACTTTTAAAATGTATCAGTAACACAAACAAGTATGAAAAGGGTATAGACTGAGAGGTGGCAAATTGGAAAAGGGTAACTGAGAAGTGTATGGGGGCTGGCAGAATCCCTTTTCTGTTGGTTGGATTGATATCCTTGCAGGATTCAGATCTGCTGCACATCTTCGGGAAGGTGGGTGTTTTAGCTGACTGACACTAAGTTTTGACTTTTTGCTGCTTCTTTTATCAGCACACCACCAGCAGCTAGAGTGCATAACTTTTTTTTCCCCTGTAAATGATTGAGCTGCCCTTTTGTATTGGCATTTAGCATCCTAGCAGGAGGGCTTAGCTGTTTTTTCCACTACTATTTTTTCAGTCACACATAGCTTGAATGTCCAAAATACTGTGAGTTTAGGAACAAGAAGCAGTTGAAAATGAGTGCTCTTCTGAAACACTGTGTTCCTATTCTTTGTTCAGTATGAAGCATATAAAAAGTTTAATGAACCAGTCATAATTCTTCCTTGCTTTAATATTAAGTATTGACTTTCAGCAGTGCATGAAAGTAATGCTTTTCTTACGCCTTCTCACTCTATTGCTTGTTCTTTCATCTAAGTAGCAGTATTTTGTATAGAATCAAAAACTTCAGAATTTTGGACTCTGTCCTAATGAAGAATACCATATCAGACAGAGAGCCTGTGAGCTCTAAGATTTAACACTGGGTTAGTTTACAGTGAATGAAAACAGATTAGACACTGAAAATCCTGGATATGAACAGCACAGTACAACTGTGAAGACACTTACTGATGGTTTAATGTTTATTTTTCAGTAGCTATTATGCTTGGATTGGTGCCTAGCTAAGTTAACAGAAACAAAGCTGGAAGATTTTAGGCATCTTCAGAAGCCATGCAGCAGGCTTTTGTAAAGCAGTGTTTATTGTGTTTGAGTTGCCATAGTCTAAAAAGAAGACTTTGATCATGAAAAGATCATGAAATATGTTGTTTATTATCGCTAAAAATTTCTCTGCTTCTTTCCAAATGAGTTATTTTTAGGGAATCTCCTGTCTAATAGCATTCTTATCTGCTTTATCTTGTTCTGTTGATCTTTTTCCCTTGCCTGATGGACTTAGTTCATGAAGATTGCGGGAGTTTTTCTTTGTTTGGTTTGTTTCATTGTTTCAAATGGTGAGGCTTTGTGATTTCACCAAAGAAGCAAGTATAACTAATTAAAATGGTGAAAAGATCCAGTGGCTTTGTTGTGCCCTTTCACGGTATTGTCTGTGGGTGTTGTTTGATTTGTAGGAAGACTGTAAGTAGCTGCTGTTGACCTGAAAATATTTTCCAAGTAAGCATATGGTTTTCATTACTTGTGATTTTAGAATACTGTTATAAAATTAAACACTGCCAGTAGCTAGCAAACAGGAAAAAACCAGACTTGGGTGTAGAAGACACCCAAGTTTGAAAAATAGCATGGTTTTTGTCATTTTTAGAAACCTAGATAGTGTCAGAATCTGGAACTTTTCCATGTACCTGATCGTTAACAGCATTTTGTATCTCAGTGTTTATGCCAGCAGCTAAATCCATTGATCTGTGAGTTGACTTGTAGGGAAAACTTTGACATAGCAAGTAGCAAAAGTTACTGTGAAGTAAGGATGTAATGAGAAGAGTTTGTGGATAACAGTCTTCTTGTAAGTTAAAGTTCTTGTAAAGAGGAAAGAATAGTCTGTTATACATGGGACAAGAAGTAACTGTTCACATTTCTGCAAAAAAGGATTCCTATTAAACATTTAGGAAAGCTTTCTAACAGAGAGGATGGCTTTCTTTTCCAGGAGAGTCTTTGTGGGTATTGCAAAGTCAGGGTAAGGATACCTAGTGCCGTTGTGATTGTGTCTTACAGTGACCTGACCACCATTTCAAGAGGATAATTGGAGGCCAAAATTTTGTAACCTTTTAAAAGACTACATCTTCCAAAATTATTTTATGGAACTACAACTACAAGTTGCTTGTTCATATAAAATTATATTCTTTGTACAATAAGGGGTGCTATATATCATGTGCCTGCTCAGAACATATAATACATGATTGTTTGTCAGTTTCTTATATTTCTGTAAAATTAAAATAATGATCTTAAAATATATGCGAATGAATTAATGAATTGAACTTCTTTTAATTTTAAAACTTAAAAGAGTAAATATGTTTATTTCCAGACCATGTATTTTATCCTATCTTCTTTGTTTAAATATTTTGTGTTTGTAGACTGAAGGGAACTAAAATCAGGCTCAAAAATATCACTTATTATTAAGTTATTGAAAGGGTTGAAATGACAGCCTGAGATTCTAAGACTATGTTGCATTCTGTATGACTTAATCCTCTTTGGGAATTAAACTTTATAGATTTGTTTTGAAAATTTTTGAGGAAAATTTTGGAAAGTTTAAAAAAACAATCACATACTGATTTTGACTTTGTTTAATATGCTTTTCCAACTTCTGAGGCACTATGTATTTGATCTTAGAGGGAGAGGTCAGGATCAGCCATGGCCATGCAACCCCCAGGGGAGCTGTTTGGTCAGAGTCAGCTCCTTCACTGCTGCACAGATTTTTCTGTCAACATGACTATGTGCAGCCACAACAAATGGGTGTCTGTTCAGGTAGTATCCATTTTAGAACATACATCACCTGTTTCAGATGAGAAATAATTATGTAATTACCTTACATTTCTGTCAAGGGATCATAGATAATCATGTCCTTGTCAGAAGACTTCTCTGAGGCTGTCCTAACACTGCAGTGCTTGGCTATAGCTTAATAAATATTAATAGAAAATACACCCTGCAGGTACTTCTTAATTTTACATGATTTTTTTCACTATAAGAAGTAGTAAGATGATTAATATCTGTTGAGCTGGAGTGTGGTGTCTTTTTGTTGACTCCTGACTGATTTCCAGATTAGTCAGGTATTTCTCACAAATATTTGCTCCCTTACCTTAGTCATAATAGTGTGGCAGAGTTGAGCGGGTAGAGCAGTCCTAGCAAAGTAAGTGAGGACACACAGAGGTTAGGACAGACAGCTTGCCTCAGCATTTAACTAATTTCTGTGCAAATATTGAAACCTGGATGTTCTGGGAAAATGTCATTGCTACATTGCTGGGAGTAATACACTTCACTATTTTAATATTAACTTTCACTATATAAATATTTGTAGTCCTAATATCAGCTGTATCCTTGTTCCGAGCGTGGAACAAGGAATGATTTGTTACTTTTAAGTGTGTTCAGCTGGGAATATTTGTGTAAACCCAGAATAGCAATGGGGAATTTGGGTGTCTATCAGCCTCCTTTAAGGCGGGAAGTAAAGTTTGAGTACCTAATCTCACTGTCATCTAAAAGCTTTTAATTGAAACTTTGTTTTCAGAAATGGTCATCATGACACATTTAATTTCTTAGATCATGTAGAAGAGTGACCCCACTCAGACGGGGAAGCTGCTTCTACCTTAAAATTCAGAGAGTGACAATTTAAACTTTTGCTGACTTAGCAAAAGAGATAGCATCTCTTAAGTAATTATGGTTTGAGCTATGGAGGGAAGGACTGCTTTCTTGTAACTTATATTTGGCATGGTATAAAGCTAGAAAATATGGCCTAGAATTTTGCAGGCTGATTAAAAGCCTTTTGAAAACCAAACTTGTCTTGTTTGAAATGGTCTGTGACTGTGTTCCAGAAGTGTGGTTGGTGCCCTAATAGGAGTTGTGTGAGGCTGGGTACCCAGATCACATGAAAATTGAATGGAGTTGAACAACTGGCAGAGGCTCTGCTGGTTGTCCTCTTCTAGTCTTTCAGTAGCTAAATCTTAGCTTGAGTTTTGTGCTTGATTTAACAATTTTGTTTTATCTATGCCTTCCAACTTGTAACACCTGATTGCATTCAAAAGACAGGGTTAGAATGTCTAAATCACCATGTGTAAAAGCAATAAGTATTGTATGCATTTGCAATCATCAATTGGGAAATGAAATGTTTTTATCAGATTGGTCAGATTTTATGCTTGCTGACTTAAGGCTTATTTTTTTTAACATCCTTTCATCTCTCTTGGCAGTTTGCTCTGACTTCACCTTTCTTGTATCTGTTCTGATCTCCTGTAAGCCTGCCTATTGAGGAAGTTGTACTTCCTTTCCTTCTGACCAACACATGGCAAGCATTTTCCGAAAGTCGTTCCTCGTTTTGCTAACGCATTTGGCAGCTCTGACACCGCAAAGTTTCTTATAATGCGTCTGTTAAACTTCGGCTTTTGTCATCGCAGAGAATTGCTTGTGTTCTTCTGCTTGTTTCATTAATCTTTATTAAGTAAAGATGTAAGCTGTCTTTAATTGAATATTTTCTTTTGGCAATAGAACAAGCCAAAAGGTGTTTCTTATTAATTTGTTATTCAGCAGGGATAGCCATCTATCTGGATTGAATTTGTGACAATGTTTAGTTCCTATTTGTAGAAATGCCTATGTTGAACATATTCTTCTATGTTTTGCTCAGAATATCTTATACAGCCTGACTTTGTAATGCCATTTGTCATCCGGGAATTGAGCTACAGGGAATTCGTCTGTGTTGACAACGTCTCCATGTTGGTTTTTCCTATCCTTTTAGTACAACGTGTTTTATATTTGGCTTTATAAAGTTTTATCATGCTATCAAATCATGAAGAAGTGCAGAAATTATGGCTTTTGGTTTTCTTGCGCATGTGATACAAATATTTTGAACACAGGTCATAATGAGAAATGCTGACCTTTCTTTTTATGACACAGAAAATCATACTCAGGCTGTCCTGTAGATTTAATTATGGTGCCATCATTAGCTTGAAAGCACATTGTATTGAAGAAGTGAGAGTAGCAATTTCAGGTGTTGAATGAGTTTTCATTCCTCCTTTCCAGTTTCTGTGCATTTATTAATTTTGTGACATTTACTTCTTTCTCAGTTGTTTTTTTGAAGGTGAAAATTTTTTGTGACCCACTATCCTGAGCTGTTAAATTTCATGAAATACAAATCAAATACAAAACAAGCTGAGAAATGGAGAAACATTTTTATTGATTTTCATAAAAATCCCAAATGAATCTAAACTAACCTACATAAAAATACTTCTTTTGGAGTGATTGTTCCTAAAGTTATGATATTGCAACACAGTAGTGCCTGTTTATCCCAGATGCTTTCAGGCAGCTCCTAGCCAAAATGAATTTTTTTATACATGTTAGGAATTCTGTCATCATATCATCAGTAACTCCTAGGCAAGGAAATATGGTGTGTTCTGTACACATCTTGGAATAGCATAGAACCTACAGACATATGAAACTTTGTCTGGGACAAAGTTATTTAATTGGTCTGCCTGGTTTCTAAAAGTTTATGAAGAATGTCTGCCATAAATATATCTAAAAATCCCACTGTCATCTGGCAAAAAATGTAGCTGACATGGTATTAGAAAGCTAAACCTGTAAGAACACATTAGTCTGTTTTCCTAACAGAGTTCTTTCTGGAAACATGTTTGGGTTGGGTTTTTTTTTTTTGCTAGCATTTTTAAATTTAGTGTGACATTTTTGAACATTTGGCAGTTTGGGCAGTAACACTTTTGTGCACTCCAGCAACTTTTACTGTTATTACTTTTTTTTGGTAATCTTCAGCCTGACCTTTCTCGCTTCATAATATTTATTTCTGTTTCTCAGAACAGAATCATTTAGAGCGGATTGTAAAGCAAATTATGTCTCTCTTATGTGATAAATATATTGACCATTTAAAAGTGGATAAACTAATAGTAGTTTGTTATGACATGTTATTTTTTTCCCCCAAACTTTTGTCCCATATGATGCCTGAAAGTATTATCATTTTTCCTGTGCTGTGTTCCAAACCTTGAGTGCCATCACATGGATCCTGCACACTGAGCCCAGAACTATAAGCTTTGTTGTGTTAGAAGTAACTTCCATGCTTCAGAATAAATGGGCTCTTTCATCATGGACAAATGTCACAATGTCACACCAACCCCAGAATAGTAGGTAAGCTAAGATTTATTTCCTGTTGACGAATGTTTTCAGGGTTTTTTTGGTTTTTGTTGTTTGTTCTGCTTTTTGTTTTTGGTTTTTTTTTTTTTTTTTTTAGTGTATGTGTCTGATTTAACTAGAAAAATCTGGGAGAAAGAAATACTTTTAGTCTTTCCATTTGCCGGGAATTGTGGTGTGTTAATACCAATGTAATTTAATCAGATAATAGCAGCAATTTGATTCTTACATTTAATTGCAATGTGTATATATTGCCAATATTCACAGGAAATTTGTATGCTTCAATTCATTTTACCAAACAATTATTCAGTCAGCTGCAAATAATGTCCTGCATAAAGTTACTTCTGCCATGCCCCTAGCTAGTGATGAGTATCTTAGGGCTATTACAATTTACTGTTTATCTTGACATTATTATTTTTCAGTTTTGCTAGATGAATATTCTTAGGCACCTTAAGTCTTCTCTTGTTGCTCCATATCAAAGGTTTGGCCATCAAACTGCTGGAGACTTTTCAGAACAGCTGTGAGCTGCATTATTACATGTTAGCCATCTTATTTTATAAAATTTTAATTGTCATATTTACCCAAATATTAAAAAAAAAGAGATGCAGGAACAGAGAGATAATGATTTTTTAATGTTACATTAAGCATGTCTCATTTTGAATATCATACACTATGTAATGCTGCATAGTGATAGTGATAGTGGAGATCTTGGTTAAGAAAATTCTTTAAAACTTTGCATTTGCAAATTTATATTTACTGATATTTAGCATCCTCTGTTTTCCAATTGGTTAAAGTCTCTTTCTTCCTTCATGTTTGAGCTAAGGGTACAGGATTGCTGGTGGAAAGCTGTGGCATTTGCTTTGTAAATGGCTCCAGTAAGGGCCCATTTTTCCCTCAAGCTGACACAAAGTAGCCGGTGCCAGTTCTTTCATACTTCTCATACCTGGTTCATTTTTCTTGCTCAGAAAAAGCTTCAAAGAGTAAAGGTTCCACACTTTCCTATGTAGAAGGTAGACTTGGCTGCAGAGTCAGAGCAGGAGGATTTAGGTGTGACTATGCTGAATAAGCAAATAGTCCTTTGGTGGTTGTGATCAGTGGCACAGGGTCTAGCTGGAGGCCTGTCACAAGTGGTGTCCCCAAGGTTCAGTCCTGGGCCCAGGATTGTTTTGCTTGTTCATCAGTGACTCAGGTGAAGGGGCAGATGCCTCCTCGGCAAGTTCACTGGTGACACTAAGGTCAGAGAAGTGGCTGATACCACAGAGGGCTTGAAACTGGTCTTCAACAGGGCCTTGAGACAGATGGAAGAGAAGAACTGGAAGACTGAGAGATGGGCAGAAAGCAGTACCTGAAATTCAGCAAAGGCAATTGCAGAGTCCTACGCATGGGGAAGAATAACCCCCTGCACCCTACAGTCTGGGAGCCAAACCACTGCAAAGCAGCTCTGTGCAGAAGGACCTGTGGGTCCTGGTGGACAACAAGCTGTCCATGAGCCTGCAATGAGCCCCTGTGGCCAAGGCAGCCAATGCTCTCCTGGGGTACCTTAGGAAGAGCATTGCCAGCAGGTCGGTGGAGGTGATCCTGACCCTCTGCTCAGCCCAGCTGAGGCCACATCTGGAGTGCTGTGTCTGGTGCTGGGCTCCTCAGCAAGAGAATGACATGGAGCTCCTGGAGTGGGTCCATTGGAGGTCAGTGGAGAGGAATAAGGGACTGGAACATATCCCTCAAAAGGACAGGCTGCTGGAACTGGGCCTTTTGAGCCTCAAGAAGAGATGACTGAGAAGGGATTTTATCAATGTCCCTAAGCACCTCAATGGAGGGTGTCAAGAGGATGAAGCCAGGCTCTTGATGGTGCCAAGCAAAAGGACACGAGGCAATGGGAGGAAGTTGATGCACAGGAAGTTCCCCCTGAATATGAGGAGTGAGTTCTTTCCTGTGCTGGTGACCAAGCACTGGAAAAAATTGCCCAGGAAGAGTGTTGAGTCTCCTTCACTGTAGATACTCAAAAACCATCTTAACACAATCCTGTGCCATGTGCTCTGAGAAGACCCTGCTTGAGCAGGGAGGTTGGACCAGATGACCCATTGTGGTCCCTTCAAACCCCACCCATTCTGTGATTCTGTGTGATTCTCTGTTTCTGGCAATTTCAAAAGCTTGCTATGCAGATTAAATAATGCTTTGACAATGACAGTTTTTAGGAAGGACTTGGAGATCTAACTGGGGCTGGAGGTTATTGTGTTGTACTTGGTTTGATTGTGAAACTGTACATTTTGCCGTAGAGAACACCGGCTCATACTGCAATGATTTTGAATTCTAGACACATGAGGATGTGACAGGTATCAGAAGAAATCATATCTTCCTACTGCAAGGTATAGGATGTAGATTTGGGGAGTTGAATAAGGGTTTAGTGTGGTGCAACTTTCTTTTGCTATTTGCTGATTCTGCTTTGCAAAACCCTAAAGCTTTATGTGAGATTTAGAATCTAGCCAGCTGCCTGACAAGCTAAAATGATTTAGAAAACATTAGTTTTATTAAATTAAAATTTAAATTCTATTGTCTGTCTGAAATCTATTCCCCAAAGTAAAAATACCTACATTGGACTTGGCGATCTAAAATAAATTCTTTTTCTAGTAGAGATTATTTAAATATTGACTGTAGCTTACGGTGATAAGCTCCACTAAAGGGAAGCAGGGTTGTGATCAGCTGCCTTATCTTACCTTCTGAGACCATCACTGTTAAACCTATTCTTTCTGTATTCAACTGGGATTATCTCTTTACCCTAAAGTATTTTTCACTGTATCTAAACTTTAAACGACTAACTACATTTTATTTAACAAAAGCCTATATTTAGGTTTGAGGGTGTAATTGCAAATCTGTGCTTTTCACACTGAATTAAGTATGAGAGAACACAGAGTATTTGGAAAAACATAAACTTTAGGTGGCATTTATATCTGTAGGGAGTTATTTTATATATTTGTATATCTATGTACACATGTATATGTACAAATGTATGTATGTGTATATATATCAGTTATTTTAAAATCTGTGTACCAGGCTGAATATTTTTGAAAGTAATTTTGGATTCTTCTTCAAGCTTTTTGTGTTTGTATTCCTAGTTATTTCTAAAACATCTGCACTGGGTTGGTCCATTGACCATGAAAATAATGTTCAGCCTTTGATTTTTGTCTGGATAAAGAGATCTTTCATTTTTAGCAATAGCTATTTCTCACTTAAGTCTACTTTTTTCTCTGGGAATCTTGTATATCCGTAGTTCCTGGGGTGAAGCATTTCCAATGACAACAGATTTTGTCCCCACGCTAGCTTTGTCCACTCAGAATTGAGATCAAAAGTAGAATTAAGTATTTTTTCTTTTAAATCTATTGTGATGTGTGAAGACTAATTAAACACTCCATACAAGTCCTAATCTTAACCAGAACGTCATTAAATAATGCCTTTTATTTTGAAACCTGGATATTACAAAGTGTGAAAAGGTTTTAAAAAAATTTATTTGTGAAACTGCTCTAGAAAAATTCAGATCTTGTTGCCTGTCACCTTTCCTGAATTCAGTGTTTGAGGGATGGATGTTTGTCCTTACCAGAAGAGCATTGCAAAGTTGTTCTGTCTACATACTAAATGTTTAATTTTCAGATGTTTGCTGTTTATGAAAACATTTGTGTGAGTAGATGTGTTGAGATGTCTTTTCTTTGTTAGTAATTGAGGCCAGTACGTAGTTTCTCACTTACTTCAATATGCTTTTCACTATTCAATTAAAGTTGTTTTGAGTACTCTTTTTTATTGAGCAAGATTTTGTTTTTGAAGTGGCCCCACACACTTAACTGGTTTTAATTCTACAGTTCATTCCAATGAGATATTGGTATATGCCTAGTTAGTGCTCTTTGGAACATTTTTGGGTGGATCCAGTATATTTTATTTGCTAGTCCTCTTACATTTAAAGACATTGTTCTTTGCTGTACACTTTAAGAATGTAAATATGAAAGGAAATACCATGAGTTCTCTTTGGGATCTCAAAGTCGACTATTGTCAGATTTCAAATAAAACTGGGTAAACTGGTAGATTTTTTCTTCTTTCTTGTGAGTAGTGACACAGATTTGACCATAAGAAAAGTGTTGACTTTTTTTCTTGCAAAATGTTTGTTTTGAAGCTACACTGATTAATCAGTGAATTGGCTGTAGTATTCTGATATTCCCTGTGACACTTTGTGCAGAAGTTGAGCTTCTCCACAGCTTTGCACAACATGGATCTCATGTCTCCAGAAAAATATCAGGCAATTGAGATAGTTTGTAGTATAATGGGGAAATGTGTGAGTGTGTGTATTAAGTGGGTATTGTTTTGCTTAGTATGATTTATCAATTGAAGTAAGAAGGTGCTTTAACTCCAGTTTTCAGTCATCACAATCCTCTTGCAATATACATTAGGAGTAATTTATGAATTATGCACATAACAGCATCAGTCCAAGTGGATGAACTAAGGATGAACTCAATGAAAAATTATTTTTAATTGTGTGCTTTTATTCTCAAACCCAGTGTTTAGACTGTCATGCCTACTGAACAGATTGAATATAGAGAAGATTTTTCCAGGCAAGTTGTGGAAAGGAATCTAGGTGATTCAGGAATTTTTTACCTTGCAGTATATGTTGATATAATGTAATTCTAATACTGTCCTCACAGGTAAGAATTAAACATAAATTTTTTAAAACTAAAGTTAGATTAGGAATCTTGTCTTTGACAAATATCTTGTAACTGCTCCAAGGGATTTCTCTTAGAGATATCAGAAAAAGAAGCACTTAAATAGCTTTGAACGTGCTTCCTATTAAATCTGCACTTAAATCTAATTATTGAGGGCTCTGCCATTATTAGAACTAATAGAAACCATCCATGAAATATGTTGCTCCTTCCCTGTTAACTTCTATCCTCTGTGATGGTGGTTACTGGTTCCAGTGACCTCGTCAGCTGCTTGTGCAAGACCTCCTCAGTTGGAAGATTTTATGGTTGTTATTGGAAGAACATGATGACTATAGCACAGAGAGGTAAGACAGCATCCTTCTGTCTACAGCTGTTTGTTTGAAGTTAATTATACACCTGAACAAAACTGTATTTAGGTAGTTCAGTAAAAGTTCTCAGTATTTTGGACTTCATTGATGCCAACTCTTGGCAAACAGATTGTACGTGCTTGCTAAGGCCTTGCCATCTTTTGTAAACAATGCTTGTTTTGAAGGTAACTCCGTTAAGATATGGAATAAAGTAACAGAAATGAGGGGGGAGCAATTAATGTGTCAAAACCATAGTGTCATGATTTTAGTGTTGTTTGAAGTATTCAAGGTATCCTTATGGCAGAGTGGAGATAACACAGGCAAGATGGGCCCTGTTGGACAGCAATTGTAGGCTTGTAGATTCTCTGAAATAACATCTACATACTGTAGATTCTATGAAATAACATCTGAGTCCAGCCTCAGCTGACGCAGTGAATTACAAAGGAAATTTTATCCAAAAGGAATGAAACATAGCAGGGATACAAGTCTGTCTAGAATTAAGATCAAACACATCCTCAACCCACAGAGGATAAATCCAACTTTACTCTTAGAAATGTGAAGGAATAAAGAGAATACAATAGTGTTCATTGGTTGTACAGTCTGGACAGCTTGTTAACAAAAGCTGAGGAGCTTAAGTTCTACTTGTTCTTGATTGAATGACTAGTTGTTCTCTTTCTCTTTTAGGTTATGGTCAGACTGGTCCAGTAGTTCAAAGAGGTGGATATGACTCCATTGCTGCTGCTGTTTCTGGTCTCATGCATATCACAGGGCATGAGGTATAGTGCACAACTTAAAAATTTCATAGAATATTTGTGCCATGCCCCAAAACTGGCTGCTGCATGGAACAAGTCAGCCTGCTGGTAACACATCTATTATGCAAACCCTCCTGAGTCCAGCAAGAGGTCTCATCTCTGGGAATCTAAGAAAATAATAGTACTTGTATACTTCAGCTATGGCACTCCAGACTTGTAAAGAAAAATGCTCAAGAAACAGAAAATCAAAGAAAAAAAGAAAAATCCTGAATCTCCAGTGAATAAATTGGCAATGTATGCTAACCTGTTAGTGGTCGCATGTAGTCACTTCTAGAGCTGTAGTAGACACATTGTTGACAGCTGGATGATAGAACCATATCTATGAGTCTGAAGTCTCACTGATGCTTGGATATTGATATTCCTTCATATGTAAAAATGGGAGTTGTGAAGCTATCTAGATAAAATATCTGACAAAATAGATAAGATATCTGACAAAAGGTGGGTGTTTTTCAGTCATTCTGCCTACAAATAGGCAGAAAGATGCCATGCATTTCTGGAAAAGCTTTATGTGCTACCTATTCCCACTGACATCCAAGATCTTTGTTAGCTGTGGCAGTGCAGGAAGCATAATAATAGTTTAGTATCTAAATTCCAGAGATACACAGAACATGTATCTTCACCTCAGAAAAATGCTGGTGAAATAAACATTTAATTAAGCTGTCTTGAATCACCTACAGATGCAGGGAATGTGGTCCTCAAATGTCCCTTTTCAAGTGAGGTAGCGTTAGAAGTCTGCTCTATGCATTATAAATGCCAGATACCGTTCTAGTGTGGAGGTGCTCCTGGTACTCTGGAAGCAATAGTGCAGATCTTGTGAGTACAATACTTGCATGTTCTAGATAAACAAGGAATTCATAAAGTTTCTGTACTAAGTGTCAGCTGTTCATGTTTGAGTATGTTGTTGAAAGCTAACCACATGATCTGGACACAACTCTATTGTAGGGTTGATATTCTGCCAATAGACTTGTTTTCTACTGAGAACAATGGCAAACATCAGAAGTTTGTACTTCTGGCAAGTATTGTTACCAGCGTTGTCCTTTTTATTAGGGAAAAAGCCAAAATCAAGCATTTTTTGACTGAGTAAGCTGAAACATCTTGTGCCTAGTTTCCTGAGGCTGTCTATTTCTGCTGTGTTATTGGTATGTACTCATAGGATGTTCCATCACAGAACATGAGAAGACATGAAATTGAGTGCTGTCCTTACAGGCACTTCCCTTCAAATATATCATGTACATGTGCACTAAGCAGTGACTGATCACAGTAACTGCAGTGTAAGTAAATTTAACATTGTATCTGTAGAATGGAGGTTCATACTTCCAGTACAATGCCAGAAACTTCATGTACACCTCAAAATATACCAATCAAAATTGGAAGGGTATACAAACTGTTAGAAAGGGCCAGATGTTGTTAGTGCAACATGAATAAAGGTAGATAGAAAGATTGAAAAACACAGGACTTTTGTACTGCTTTTCAATAATATTGAATGCCAGAATAAATAACTGTTACACTGAATAATTGCATGCAAGTTATATTATGAAAATAATAGTCCTCAGTGGCTGTTATGAAGATAGATTTTATAAATAGATTGTGTTAAGGTCTACGCTGGAAAACCAGATGTTCGCATCACCTCACCAAGCCTTGAGGTAATGTAATCATAGGAATCATTTAGCCACTGTCAGTAACAGCTTTGTCTGTTCACTGGGAGCTTCTGAGAGTTCATTCAAACTTAGTCACTCTTTTGCATGATTAAAATGAGCATGCAAAAATTTGCTTATTTTTCTTTATTTGAAGTTGTTTATGTAACATTTCCTCAATTTCTCAAAACCATTTTTGGATGTATAGGTGGACAGTATTGTTTCAAAGACTTAAGTAGTCAATGACTCCAAAAAAACAAATGTTCTTTTTGTTGTTGTAGTGGAAACCTATCCAAGTGGCTGTAAAATCATATGGTTGTTGAAAGTAACTTCAAAATAGTGAAGTATTATTAATAGTAAAATCTTCCATTTTTTTAAACATTTATGTTCTTGTGACAGAATTGTGTTTAAAATTTCACAAAACTAAGTCTGAACAAAAGTAGAAAACCTTGTTTCAGTCAACATGTAGAAAAGTGGCCAAAGAAAAAGAGTAAAAAAGAGAACAATTTCATGCTTTTTTTTTTTTAATAAAGCTTAAATTATTTGTTGACTAGATAATGTAGAATTAATGTGCAAAAACTAATAAGTTAATTTGAATGGGTACACTAGGGTCTGTTTTTTTTTTTTTTTTTTTTAGAATAAAATAGAAAATGCCACTCTTATAAGCTGGAAATGAAAGAAAAGGAAAAGTTATAACAGATGATGTTGGTTTTATATTTAATTGCAGTAGCTATAGATAATCAGTATGACATCATCAGTGCAAGAGTGCTCTTTGGAAACATCCCTTTGGTAAACAAACCATTGAACGCTCTTGCAGGATGGTCTTAGAGGCATCAGCTGTTGCAGCACACAAATGGAATGAATCTGAGCAAGCAGTAAAAAAGCATCTACATACATGACCGAGGTGTTGAATGTTGAGGTATGCATATTTACATCGATGTATAAATATTTACAGTTCCTTAGAAAGAATTTTATAATAGGGTAATAAAATTTTGTCCAGTATCTGACACATAGAAAAATGTATAATCCAATAGCAGTATATATTCCTGCCTATAAAAAAAAATAAATTAACAGCTTGCGCTTTTTTTGTTTATCTTTTTTTTTCCTGGCATCACTTAATAGTAATAACTTTGAAATGCTTCTGAGTGATATTCAGAACCTTGAAATCAAGCTATAACTTCTGCAACATTGCAAAAATATTGGCACAAACAACTGCATTTGTGCTAGAGTTGTTTTTGCACAGTAGAATAGTGTCTTTAAATCATGTTTTGTATACAGTAACCTGCAAGCTCTTACACATGTGCTTGATTACTTGTGTATTAGAAGGTATCATACCTGTGAAATTTGAAATTTCTATGACTCATCAAACAATAACTTGAAATTAATTAAATAAAATCCAATTTGATCACAAATCTCCTTCCATCTCCTAGTGGATTATTACATGTGGTCCTCAATACTTAAAGTACCTTTATAGTGGTGTGTTCTTTCTTGAGGAGAAAACATTTTTGTTTTACTGAATATGAGTCAGCATTTAATCTGCAATCCAGAGATGCCATTCATTCTTCAGTTTAGTACCAAACAAAGTGTTACAAAAGAATACACATGGTGTATATAGTTGAGAGCTGTTGAAAAATACAGCCATTGCTGGTTCATATTAGCTTCAGCAATTATTTCACATCTGTAAAACTACTGGACTTAGAATGCTTTTCTTAAACATGTCATTTCAAACCAATTTTCATTTTAAATGGATGATTTTTGTATTACTGATGTAAATTTGGAAAGGGAAATTATGTCAAAGGGCAAAAAAAAAACACCTCAGGAAAGGAAGTTTCTAAAACATGTTGTGGCTATATCTGGGCAAGAATATGTTGACCAGTTGTAAGGAATTTAGCAAACAGCAAAAATCAGGAATAAAAATGTAAACTCTAAGATTGAGCAATAGCAAAGCACAGTGATTTAAAAACAAAAGGTCTGCCTAACTGGTATGAATCTTTATCCTTTCAAATGAGGAAAGGGCAACTCCTGATGTTGCACCTAATTGATAGTTCAAGCCAGCCCTTGAGGCTGGATGGCAGCTTTGTTTGCGTAAGACACATTCTCCCTGGCTAGTGCTACATTGCTCTTCCTACCAGAACAATAAAATCACTTCTGTCTGGCAGGGGTGGCGGTGTTTGGCACTTTTGAAATAACTTGCTTGAATAAATGATACTGTATAGATCCTTACTTTGCCCAGGTAGGTGGTATAATATTAGCTATACAGAAGTACTGCTGTGCTAGCAGAAGCTCTGTCCAAAAGAAGGTTATTTCTCTGTGTGTTTAGCTTAATCCTTCATATAAAGCAGCTTCACATCCCTTGTTCTGCAGGATAGTGATAACGCCTGAATTAATCCATTCCACAGTACTTACACCTGTGTGTCCTGCCCCAAAAGACTGGTTTATGGCACAGGAGCTGATTGAAGCTGATTAAATGGTGAGACATGGCAGCTCATCATGAGTCTTGGTAGGAAGACCAAGGATGGCTAGAAATTGTGTGGACTGGTTCAGAATTATGGGTTGTGGAGTGTTAGGATAAAACAAAGCCAACATGTTAAAAATAACATAGCAATATAGTGCTAGTAGTTTGTAGGAGTGTTCTCTAAGGGGAAATTGTGAAAGTATTTTTAGAAATAAAGGTGAACTTTTTACTGAGGCAAAGGAAGTGTTTACTTTTAAACATTAGATAGTTTAGTACTTGATGAGGAAGGTTCTGGACTTCATATATAGCAACCTATTAAAATAATCCCAATTTCTTCATCTTCAAAATGTAGTGTTCTCCTTAAAGGGTGAAATTATTGACACTCTTAAAACAGTGGGCATTGTTTTCAAACTAAATATGTTGCTGCCCATCTGTTTGTAAAATCTAGTCTTTTTTGTTTCTTATCAACCCAGTGAATATAATGAAGTGGCTATAATAAAGAAAGAACAATTTAAACAAGCTAATTACTTGCTGCAGATAATATGAGGGGTTTTTTTGTTTTGGTTGGGTGTTTTTGTATGTGTATGTGTCTTTTTGCTATGTTGCTATGTACCAGAGTTGGGTACAATGAGGGTGGTAAATAACTGGAACCTTTGAGTTGTGTTTTCTATTGGGAAGCTGAAGTAGCTTAGTGTAGCATCTGGGGAAGGAAGAAATAAGAGATTCTTCAAAAAAGTTTTACTTCCTAAAGCAGCGTTCACCTTAGTATTGTGTAGTTTATATATCATCCTATGGATATCTAGGCTATAGAGAGTCACAGACTAATCCTTACTGCAGTTTGGATGAGAGTAACTAATTTTTTCCCAATTTTGCTGTATTTTATACAGATTTTGTAATTTTTAGTCAATTTCATGACAAATTGTTATTATTTATCAATTGTAATGGTTTTAAGTTGTTTTGTGGTAGGCTTACTTGTGTGCCAGAACTCTGGAAGAGTCTCATTATCTACTACTTTTCTTCACAGTTTAAAAACTAAAAAAAAAACCCCAAACAAACAAGAAGTAAGATTTCAAAATAAGGAACTGATGTGATAATCTGATCATCTGACCTCAAATTTTCAGAGTAGGAAATGGAAAATGTTTCAGAAGAGGCACTACAATAAAAGGCCAGCTGGGCTGAAATTAGTAGTTCATTTTGCCATTGATTTCAGAGGGGACATATATCATGCCAATGATTACAGAAGTTCTGAAACACATGATGTTACATGAAGATTCTTCCCTTGATGCTAGAAAAGGTATGACATACAGAAAAAGGATATTTGAACAAACAGCTTTTCAGTGACTTCACTCAGAAGGTCATGAATTTGCATGTATTTGCACGTGTAATATTTATGAGTGTAAACAAAAATTTGTGTTTGTTTTCTTACTAGAAGCCTGGAGTGTATATAGTGGAAAATACAAAACCGAGCTTTCACCTGGGGAGGGACTGAAGATGAGAGAAAAAAAGTGAATGAGAAGAATGAAGCAATATTGTTCTGCCTTTTAAACAGACAGGCAGCTGTGTCAGCATACTGTAGAATTTTTTTAGGCCTTTAGCTTCTGGACATAATAAAATTCAGTCTTCACTAGCTTCTCTTGTCTCTAACATTATCTCTTTTCTTTTTGCATTGATGAGTTGAAGTGTTATATTATTAGAGACAAAAAGTGGCATAATAAATCCTTCATCATGTCAATATGTGGCATCACAAAGTGGCAGTTTTATGTACATGCTGCAAGAATACCTGGTTTTCAGTGGTAGTTTCTTTACATCAGATCACTCAAAGATACTAATTTCTTGCACTAGCTGCAACTGAGTGCAATCATCCAACCAATTCCTTACCAAGTGCCTGGTTTAAAGACAAGTATGTCATGTGGGATGGTGTCAAATGCTTTGCAGAGAACCAAGTAGGTGACATCAGTCACTCTTCCCAGACCTACTACTACTGCTGTAACATTTCATAGAAGGCCACTATATTTGTCAGGTACAATTTGCTCATAGTGAAGCCATGTTGGCTGTCACAAATCATTGCTTATTTTCCATGTGCCTTAGAATAGCGTCCAGGAGAATCTGCTCCATAAGCCTGCTGGATAGGAAGAGGAGACTGGTGGGCCCGTAGTCCCCTGCCTCTTATTTTTTACCCTTTTAATATATGGGGGTTATGTGTCCCTTTTGCCAGTCAGTGGGAACTTCCTAGGACTACCATGACTTCTCAAATATGATAGTGTCTTAGCCATTCCCACTGCCAAATCCCTTGGTCCTGCAAATGTATGTCATCAAGTCCAATGGGCTTATGCACTTTCAGGTTCCCTAGATGGTCTTGAACCTGATCTTTTCCTACAGCACATGGTTCTATGTTATTGTCTCTCCAGCAGATATTGGGGTGGCTGAAGCCCCCCATGAGGACCAGCGCTTGTGAGTGTGAGGCCGCTGCGATCTGTCTGTCGAGGGCCCCATCCACTCCGTCTCCACGGATGGGTGTGCATAGCAGGATTATGTTAGCTGCAGTTGTCCTCCCTGTGCTCTCAGGCACCTCTTCATCCACCCCCAGTGAAACTCCAGCTGGTCATTGACATAGAGGGAAACACTGCTTCCTTGTCTCCTTTCCCTGTCTTTCCTAAGGAGCTGATATCCCTCCATTCCAACACTCCAGTCACAGGAGTCATCCCACCGTGTCCCTGTCATGCCAATAAGATCCCAGCCCTGCACAATTGTATTGTCTCTGCTTGTTTCCCTGCTTTTAATTTTTTCTTTGTTTATTGTTTTCTTTGTTTGCCTTGTTTCATTTTGGGGTGTTTTCTTTTTCTTTAGGATGGTGAGCCAGTTAGATCAGGAGTGGCAATGACAGACCTTGCTACTGGGTTGTATACATATGGAGCAATTATGGCTGGTTTACTTCAGAGGTATAAGACAGGAAAAGGACTACACATTGACTGCAATCTCCTGTCAACTCAGGTAGGAGTTGTAAAAAAATTGCTTTTTGTTGTATAGATGTTTGAACCTAAGAATATAATTTGCATATAAATTAAAGTGCATTAGTTAGTATAACTAATGACAACACTAATAATGACATTAGTGATCATTCTCTTAACTTGCCACTCTGGTAGTGACCATTTTATATGACATGGTTATTGTTACTACTGCACTAAGTTTGGTTTTCACTTTTTGCAAAGGACTGCCATGTTCTGTGAAAGCACAGGTTAATCAAGGTTTATAATATCACCGAGAATGTAACAGTTGTAGTGAGTAATTGGAGACAGACAAGCCTAAATGGTGAAACCAATGTTGAAAGGAAGGCTTTGGCACTAGGTCACATTACTTCTAGAGTGACTGAATAACTTATGCAAAATCATCTAGAATGTTAAAATATCACCCAAGTTTCAAAGTAATGTAATACAGGAGGTCTGCATTTTGGCTCTGGGAGTTAAAAGGACAAAGTAAGGTTGAAGATGGCAGCATTTTTCCTAGGCATTAAAGGCAAAGTTGTTTTGTTCATGAAAGATATAGCATGTACTACCTATAATGAGAACTTTAACTCTCTTCTTTGAATATTTGAACACCACTGGTGCAATGATTTATCATTTCAAAAAGCAAGTGGCATTGATATGAGCTGCATATGATCAGATAATATGTTGTCTTGCTGATGTAGGTACTTGCTGTTACCAACTGGCACGTGGTACAGAGGAATTTTTGTTTTTGTTATAAAATGTACGTCAAAATTGTATGCAGTCTCCTTATTAAAGCAACTACAGTGCTTCATTGTTTTCATCCTTTTTTAATTGTATTTTTCTTCATGTTATAGCTGTCAGTACAGTTGAGAAATTACAGTGCCCATTGTGCTAAAAGTTGGCCCAGGTGTGAGCAAGAGGTTGAACACCTATATCATTGTAGGGTAACAATGACTGAGAGTAATGATTGAGTTTGCTCTAGTTTTAGTGCCTACTGCTTTTGTCTGAATAACTATTGAAATCAGAAAGGAGGGGAAATCCTTGCTTAAATCAATAAAGAACTTCTCATTTATTCCGGAACAAATGTTTGCAAGAAGTGAACTTAATTATACTTACATATATTTGCAAACGTTGTATCTGTATTGAAAAAATGTTTAGGAAAAAAACAGTTCAGAAAAATATTTTAAATGTGTATTAAATTCTTATTAAATAATTTGTAAATATATGGATTAAGGGGGATTTTATGTTTAAGGTATTGTAGTGTTATATATTATGGCAGCTACTCCTTGATCTTTTTAATTTCTAATTTTGTAAAAATACTTTTGATAATTTTTATTGATTTCCAAATTAATTCTGGGAGAGGTGTGTGCATGTAATTCCTTGTTCCACTGGTTTTTGGCTTTTTTTTTAATGAAGTCTTCTTGATTATTATTCAATATTTTATCAAATGCTGAAAGCAAGAAGAGTTGAAGTTAGGTGTTTCTAACTTCGACTCACTTATTTTGTTACCTTGTCTTTTTAATATTTTTCCTTGATTACTGTAGATTTGTCCATGCACAGAAGTGTTCTTATATTGCAAAATTTCCACCTGAACTTCCACATCATCATCCTTTAGGCTACTCCTTTAACATGCACAAGGAGGAGATTGAAGACCTGGATAGATGTTGGTGAACAAAGCATGTCAAGCATGTCACATGGTGTTTGTCTTCTACATGATTAGTTGAAGAAGTGCTAAATAGTCAAGGAAGAGCTTATTCGTTTTTTTAGGTTTTTTTAAACAGTAACCCCTTCCCTGCTCATTATCAAATTATAGTTATTTAAAAGTTATTGAGAAATAATTCCATAAATGCACACTCTCATTGAAAAAGAAATGTTTTTATTTACTTCAGTGTTGGGTAAATGAAATTCAAAAAATGTGGTATATTTGCACAGAATATGGATAAAATATGTTATTCAGAAAACATCTCTTTTGTTTTAGATTACTCTGTTGCTTCAGTCCAAATTCAGTTTAGGGTGTTGGCCCAAGACTGTAATGAGAACATCTATTAAATTGGAAGAAGTATTTATGGATGAGGTTCTAAAGAAAAAAAAACCACCAAGATGTGGTTAATCCCATTAAAAAGACGTGTTACAATGAATGAAAAAAATACATAAGTGGTAGCTCAGTCTCTCTCAGAACATCTAGTTTCTTAGTTTGTTTTCTTTCTTTTTGTAAGACTGCTGTTTACTTATAAGTCTTTAGGGGGAGTGTCACTACTAAGAAAGAGCAGTACAAATCTGAAAAATAATGTAAATAAATAAAATTCTCTTGCAATACTTCTGATGGTAATGAGTTTTTTTAAATAAAGTTAGACAATTGCTGTGATGCAATCAGGGTCTTTAAAGATACATGTTTCCAAAAAGGTTTTGGTTTTACCTCCCAACTAGGTATCTAAAGCTAGCTTTTCATCATGTGATGAATGTTTAAAAAGAAGGACTTTTTGAAGTTTCTCATGGATGTTGCCTAAAAAATAAGGAACCTAAAATTTTAGACTTTCAGTTTACTAGGTTCTTGTTGGTGTTGATTAATGGTAGGATCTAGAGGTCAGAGACATCTTGATAACTTCTTCAGCAAGAGTTTCACTGAAGTGTGGTAATTTTTAATGAGAAAAAAAGGAATCTGCTGTGTGTACTTAACCATCCTATTTGTAGTGTTTTGACAGCAGGATCTTGTATGAAACTTCTTGGTTTTGCCAGCATTTCATGCACTGAGCTAATATAGCAGTGTGGTTGGATCTTTTGTTCATCCCTTCATCTGAACTGAAATTTGTGAACCTGGCCAATACATATTCATTGTTCAGTGTTGATGACTTTGATGATTTCACAAAGGAATAAAAACCCAGGAGTTAAGTCACTCAGGTAATTAGAAAATCTTGAAAACGGTTTGGTTTCTTCTATACAGAAAACTTAGCATCTAAATGTCCTAAATCTAAATCTGTGTCTGTGCTATCACTTTTCTGCATGCCTTGCAGAAAAACAAGAGAATTTATATTCTTTTTTGTGGAGGGGAGGGCTGGAAAATGCTTTTGATGCTAATTTCCTGCACAGACATGCAAATAACAAAGAGCATTGAACTGAATTCAGCTGCCAACAAAGCTGATCTGAAACTTTTTAAAGAACTATCCCACTGACTGGCAAGTTAGTTTCATATTATCTGTGTAGAACCAAATTATAAGTAAGACTCTGTACTCTGAAAAAATATGATTTTTAGAATATCTTCAAATACATTTTTTTTTTCAAATTCTGTATTTTAAACACTTACTACTACCAAAGAGGATTTCTTTCCCCATAACAAAATAGGATTCTAGCATTTTTCTTTGAATGAGAGATATGGTAACTCTTAGGATGTGGTTTTATAGTGAGCACAAACTTTCTATATCTCTCATCTATAAACATTTAACCTGTGTCATACAATTCCTTTGAAATTTTTGACTTTTAGATGATTCACAGTTGTAAGCTCCAGATCTTTCAGCATCTAAATAGTGTCCTTTAGATGATACTGGTAAATAAGAAGGAAGTGGGGTTTGGATTTGGTTCCAATTATGCAATTGTGCCCTTTCTTCTGTTGTGGCTTAAAAAAAATCTCTTGGACGTTTTAATATCCTTCCTGTATTTAATTATGACCAGGCTCCAACAAATACTGTAATAAGTTGGTTTCATTTGGATTAAAAATCTGCAAGAACTATATTGCATATAACATTTCTGCAATTTTGAATGTATTTTTTCCCAGATTCCACTGAGAGAAAAATATGGTTAACATTGTTTGTATAATATGATTGTTCATCAGACACTTCTCTGCTTCTAATTACTATGTTTTAGTTTATATTTGCCATAGCAAATGTGTTCTTAAAATGTTGAGGTGACTCTAGAAAAACCTAGAAAATTGGTATAAATGATTTTCTTTATTTCGTTTTTGTTCTTAATTAAGCAGTTAGTTTACTGAGGGAATGATGAGAGTTAGAAGCTATTAGTTTTTATTTCTGCCTCACATTTTCCCATGATGACTCTGTTTAAGGCTTATCTATTTAAGGTGCTTTCAGTGCTATCTATTCAGGGCTTTCATGGCATGTCTTTTAGCAATTATTGAGTGCAGGTGAAGCTGGTAACAGTTCCATACTGCCTATAGGACATAGAAGGCTGAGAAGTAAGTCGTGTGGAAATATCAGTCTTGGAACTTAGTACTGCTCAGGTGTCTTCACTCTATCTTGTTGCTTCTCTGCTTGCTGAGAGTCATGAGTTGAATGAATACCAAAATACCAAAGGAAAATCATCTTTTTTAGAGGTTATTGCTTCTGGTGATTTTGGAGGCCAGCTATGAGGACTGTTACACAGTTGTCTTGGTTTTGGGTATGGTTTGAATAAGTCAGTTTTTTACAAGCTTATAAAGCATCATCTTTGCAAAACATAGTATTCTTAATCTCCATCATAATAAAAAATTGAGCATGTGCTGTATGGAGATGTTATTTTTTTCACTGTATAACTCTCATATGGAAAAATAACAAAATCTGTATTAATGTGAACATTTCTTTAAACATATACTGCACTTTAAACACTTCTTGGCTTGTATTCTTGACAATTTCCATTGAGGACAGCTGTATAACTAAGAACAGAATTTATCCCTCTGGGTTTTAAGCAGCCAGAATTTGATTGAATAGACCAGAAGACCATACACACATGACAGTAACTCAATTTAATATTGGTCTCTGTGGAATTTGTGTTATGATTTCTAATGATTAGTTATGCAGTCATTGGTAGAACATCCTCCAACTGGATCTTGGTTTTATTTAGAGGCTTTCTTTACTCTGTAAACAGAATACATATTCAAATTGCTGGGGAATTTCTTCTTTAAATGCTACCTAACTGTAAATTCTCTGACTTTTGGTCTTTGCAGACATTGTTCTTGTGCTAAAGAAACCAAGCCTGAATGAGTTTCAGCTTCATTTTCCTATGTTGATCTGTCTCTGATTAATTAGAGAAAGACTAGGAAGGAGATAGAAAAAAATATGCCCCTTTTTTACTAAAAAAAAAGGACACTGCAGTGGGTAGAGGAGAGAGTTTGAAGGTTTGAAGACAAAGGAAGACATTTCTTTAAATGAGTTTTTAATTTAGATGACCTTTAAATAAGGGTGTAAGCTTGGAAATGGAATCAAGATGTTTATTACCAGCAGATCAGATTTCAGAGTCATGGTGAGTATTAAGAGAAGGATAACTTGAGTAAATTAAAAGAAAGGGGAATGATTTAAGCAACTAGTACCAGAATAAACACATTTAGTGTACCCCAAAATCTCACCTGCCCCTCTAAACTCATAGAAGTTTCAGAAGTAATTCTATAAGTTCATCAAACTAGGATGGAGCCTTTCAACACATTGTACTCCATTTTTTAGTGTAAATAACAAGTAATAGGGTTGTAAATTGATGGAAGAGGTTTTAGTTTTATGTCATGGAAAATTTTAAGTTAACAAGACAGCTGATTTTTATGTGCTGCTGAACCTCTGGAAATCTAATAAACCTTAACAAATGTGGCATTTTTGGGTATGGTGATAGAACTCTAGCTAAGGTTTCAACACTGCTTAGTTTGATTTCTTCAAAAAACTCTTATTAAAATTTCTCTGTAGATTATAATTTATCTTTTAAAAAAGGTAAAGGATGATGCTGAAACACATTTGAAATAATGACTTCCTTTGGTCTTCCTGCTGCCAGAATTTCTGTTTGTATTCAGCACAGTGTTCTTTCTCTGTTCAGGATTGGTTTTGGCTAATCAGTTAAATTGCAAACTCTTTAGAGAAGTGACATGTGGTTAGGCCAAAAATCACAACTTATTACTTACTATGTTATGGTGAAAGCTATAAAAAATGTCTTCAGACTCTAGTTTAGGACTTCTAAAACAGGTATCCATTAAATTGCATAAAAGTCATAGAATCATCAAGCTTGAAAGAGACCTTTAAGACCATGAAGTCCAGTTGTCAACCTAGAACTACCACTACAACCCCTAAACCACTAAATCACATGATTCAGATCAGCCACCTCTTAGATGTCTCCAGGGATGGTGACTTCGCCCTGGGCAACCTATTCCAATGCTGGACCACCCTGACACTGAAATTTTTTTTCCTGGTAGCTGAATCTCCCCTATCTCAGCTTAAGGCCATTTCATCTGTAAATTATACATTATAGTCCTCTCACTGCAGGTCCAGGAGAAGAGACCAGACCTCACCACAACCTCCTTTCAGACATGTTTTCCAGACCTTTCACAAGCCTTGTTGCCCTTCACTGGCCACACTCCAGCACCTCAATGTCCTTTGTAAAGTGAGACACCCAGAACTGAACACAGTACTTGAGGTGTGGCCTCACTAGTGCTGAGTACAGGGGTGATCTCTGCCCTGGCCCTGCTGGCCTCACTGTCCTTCATACAGGCCAGGATCCATTGATCTTTTTGGCCACCTGGGCACACTGCTGGCTCATACTGAGCACCCCCAGGCCCCTTCCTGCTGAACAGCTCTTGAGCCACTCCTCTCCAAGCTTGTAGGGCTGCATGGTTGTAGGCCTACCTGAATGCAGGACCCAGCACTTCCCTTTTGTCCTCATCATGTCCTCAGCCTGTCCCCATTTCCCTGCAGAGCCTTCCTACTCTTGAGCAGATCAACACCCCCACCCAGCCAGTGTTTTCTGAAAATTCACTGAGGGTGCCCTGAATCCCCAGGTCTGGATCATCAAAAAAGATGTTAAACAGGGACCAGCCCCAAAACAGAGCCCTGGGGAACACCACCAGTGACCCATCACCAGGTGGATTTAGTTCCATTCACCATAGCACTCCAAGCCTGGCCATCCAGACAGGTTTTTATTAACTGAGGTGTTCACCCATCTAGGAGGATGCTGTGGGAAACTCTGTCAAATGCTTTACTGAAGTCTAGACAGAGTACATCTGCTGCCTTTCCCTCATCTACTCAGTGGGTCACTTGTTCATAGAATCGGATCAGATTGGTCAAGCAGGACCTGCCTTTCATAAGTCCATGTTGGCTGGGCTTGATCCCCTGATTGTCCTGCATGTGCCATGTAATGGCACTCAGGATGATCTCTTCCGTAAACTTGGTTGGAACTGAGGTCAGGCTGTAGTTCCCTGAATCATCCTTCAGCTACATGCTTTAGATTTGCTAATTTCCAGTCAGCTGGGACTTCTCCAGTTAACAAGGATTGATGTTAGAGGATTCAGAGTGGTTTAACAAGTTCTTTTCCTTCCCTCGCTACCTTGTGAAGGTAAAGATCAATGTGGATATAAATGTGGAGGTGGATTAATGTGACCATAAATGTGAGTGTCTAGTCAGAGTTCAGTTATTTGTAAAAATTCATTGCTTTGCTTTGAATGAGTTTGGTAGTACTAGATTTCTCTAATAAATAGATTTGAAGTTATTTTTATTCTAGTTTCCTCTGTGATAAATAATTTTTGGTTTTTTGTGATACGACTTAAATATTTTTGTAGATTGATTAAAGAATAAATTCCTTCGTCAGAGTATAATTTACAATGTTGCTGCTTCTTAAAAAGCATTATGTAGAAGTGCTGTATTTTGACTCCAGACTCATTGGTAATAGTCAAGTCAAACAGAACTTTGGACCACATTTCTCTGGCTTGCATGCTGTGTAACAGCTTAGTAAATGAACTACATCTGCAATGTGAACGGCATTAAAATGCTCAAAAGAACTTTATGGCCATTGCTTAATACTGCAGAGGCACAGAAATTATAATATTGTAAAGCATCGTATTTCAAACATTTCATTCAATTGCATAGATTTGTTTCTTGTGACATCCCTGTAGTGCATTAGCATCATTAAATAATGGACAATGAATGGAGATTTTCAGCCGTTGTTGTTCTGCCGAGGTAATACTGTGGTGAATGGGAGATTTCACTGTGATAACAGGCAGACAACATTTGCACATTTCTCGCACAACCAAATAGGCATGACTTCTTTCTTTACGACCCTCCCTATATATCAAATGAAGTCTAAAAATCTACCTGTTTGCACTGCTTCAGAGCAAGCTATTGAAATTACTGTTGTATTTTATTTTTTTAATTTGTTCACTACAGATAAGATGAAAATGACCATGTCAGTAGACACACACCTAAGTTTCTTTTTTTCATGCAAGTATTAATGCTGATAAATGTAGAGAACAAAAAGATGAGTGATGTAAATGGTTAGACATATGCATATTTTCATTGTAAATGGCACTGTTCCTATCATAAGATCAAAAGTGAAAAGTGCATGTTTTGGATGTTGAGAGCTTTCCATGAAAAAGACATCTCTATTACTGATTAAATAAAAAAATAGTATCCTTCACAAAGCATGTATTAAATCCAGTTTGGAGCCTCTGGATATTACACAACTGCAAACAAGAACAAAAATTGCTATAGTTATTCTGATGCCTGTCTTCACAGTTAATTAAATTTTATATGAGCAAAATCTGTTTGTCTTTATCATATTTTTATGCTTTCTTGTTTCCATTCTCAGTCGTCAAATATAGCTATTATTTTTAAATTAGAAAAGAATAATTTAGGTTGGAAAAGAACTTTTAAGATCATCTAGTAATTCAGCACTGCCAAGTCCAACACTAAAGCATGTCCTTAAGTGCCACATCTTTTAAATACTCCCAGATATAGCCCCACTTCCCTGGTCTGCTTGTTCCAATGGCTGACAAATTTTTCTGTGAAAATCTTTTTCTTATTATCTAATCTAAACCTCCTGGGTTTAGAGGCCTTTTCCTCAAGTCCTATCACTTGTTGCCTGGGAGAAGAGACTGGCTCCCTCACTTCACTACAGCCTCCTTTCAAGAAGTTGTAGAGAGCAGTAAGAGTCATGTCTGAGCCTCCTTTTCTCCAGTCTGAGCAATTCAAGCTCCCACAGTGCTTCTTATAAGACTTGTGCTCCACATCCTTCACCAGCCTCACTGCCCTTCTCTTCAGCACCTTAACATCTTTTTGGTAATGAGGGGCTCAAAACTGAACACAGGATTTGAGGCTGCACCAGATCTGATTATAAAGCACTGCCTTGGTCCTGTTGGCCACACTGTTCCTTGTTGGAATCCATAAGGTTAGAGGATTTTTAAGAAATGGTTAGAAGAAGTATGTAGGCCTTAGATTGGAGTTTTGTTAGCATTGCAGAAAAGTTTCCCATGCAAGCAGAAAAGTTTCCCATGCAAGCAGAAAATTTCCCAAGCAGTAGACGTGGCAAACAACAATAGGCCTCTGTAGAATTGGCTTTAGGATGGCAACAAGGTTATTTAATGTATATCTTTAGAGGTTAGCATGAATAGAACTTTGTCTCTTATGAAATAGTCTTTGTTTTAGCTACGATTACGTATGTTTTATAAGATTGGATAGAATGCTTGTCAATACATGTTTTCTGTGTCTGATTAGCTGAATTCTAGACTGAGATGATTTTATGTATTTCTGTACCAGCCCTGCTGGAGGAGACATTTTGGTGTGGATCAGTGAGCTGTCATGTCTCCATTTTGTATTTTGAGACTGATGTGCTGGAAATAAAAGCAAAAATCTCTTCACTGGTCTGGTTACAATGTTATCCACATTTGGATATTTTGTGGTGGCCTAGTGGGTTCCTTTTTAAGACATGGGTTCCTGACACAATTGGACTTATATCTTCCCTTCCCCCGCATTCCTGATACAGGCCCAGATGCCATTGTCCTTCTTGGCCACCTGGGCACACACACTGGCTCATGTTCAACTGTCAACCAGCACCTCCAGGTCCTTTTCTGATGTGCAGGATCCAGCACTTCTTGTGGAACCTCATACCAGTGACTTTGGCCCATTGATCCAACCTGTTCAGGTCCCTCTGCAGAGCCTTCCTACCCTCCAGCAGATCAACACTGCCGCCCAGCTTGGCATTGTCTGCAAACTGACTGAGGGTGCATTGGGTTCCCTTGCCCAGTGTGTTGTTAAAGATGTCAGACAGAACTGGACCAAACACTGAGCCCTGCAGAGCTAGTGACCTGCTGGATGTGGCACCACTCACCACCCCTCTCTAGGCCCAGCCATCCAGCAAGTTTTTTTAACCAGCGAAGAGTGCACCCATCCAAACCATGAGCAGAAGAAGACTGTGAGAAAATGTCAAAGGCTTTACTAAAGTCCAGATAAACAGCCACAGCTCATCCACTTAGTGAGTTACCTTGCCATAGAGGATCAGGTTGGTCAAGTAGGACCTGCCTTTCATATACCTATACTGGCTGGGCCTGATCCCCTGTCGGGCACGTGCAACATGACGATCCTATGCCTGAACCTTTAGGTGTTCCTTCCTGTAGAATTTGCAGTCTTCCTAGATTCCTTTGTCCTACAGGACTTCTTTTCAAGGGACTCTCCCAACCAATCTCCTAAACAGGCCAAAGTCTTCCCTCTGGAGTTCCAAAGTAACAGTCCTCTCCTTTGTTCTGCAACAATTAAAAATTCTATCATTTCATGGTTGCTATGCTCAAGACAGCCTTCCACTCCCACCCAGAATTTCCTCTGTGTTCACAAACAACAGGTCCAAGGGCTCTTTCCCTAGCTGGCTCTCACCAAGTGCATCAAGAGGTCATCTTCCACACACTCCTGACTCCTGGACTATTGCCTATTTGTTGTGTTGTATTTTCAAGACATCTAGTGTGCTGAAGTCCTTCATGAGAGAAGGGATAGCAATTGTGAGACTTCTGCCAGCTGGTCATAGAGTATTCCATCTTCCCTTTATTCTGGTTGAGTTGTCTGTAAGACTGCCACCAGGATATCTGCCCTGTTAGCCTTCTTGATTCTTACCCATGAATGCTCAACCCCATCCTCACCATCATTTAACTTTAGAAAATCAAGACACAAAATGTGTTACAGGGTTAGAGAAACCTGTATACAATGTAGCAGAATAAACTTTTTTGTCAGTTAAATTTTTACTGGACTTGGTAAAGCTGTGTGAAATACAGAACACAATGCATTTAACATTTCAATGCATATATAGTCTTTCTTCAGAGAGAATAAAGTCTTAAGAAAATAATTGTAGAAATTTATGGCTAAAGTTGTCTGATATGTCTGTTATCAACATCTGATTTCATTTGTTAGAACACTGCCAAAGTTTTAACTGGTTTGGCTGATTTTTCCATGTCATGAAAAAGAAAAGAGATTTGTTTTCAAAGTAACTTTAAAAATGATTCATCGTTTTCCAGGCTCATGTTATGGGAAAATCCACTGATAGGCTTTCTTGTTTTTTTCCTTTTTTTCCTTTATGAGAAACCCAGTGCCTTCAGTTTTTGGATTTTGCACCGAGTTACAGACTAACTTTGGAGGTCTTGGTATTTTTAGCCTTAATGCTCTCCTTAATATTTTTTTTTTTTAATGTAACAGGTTCCTTAATGATGTTCCTTTGTAATTATGAAGCTGAAGTAGAATCTTTCTTTATGCTTTCAGGAAAAAAAAAAAAGACTAGTATTTTATAATAATCAAGAAAATGAAATTTATTATTCCTTTTAGAATGTGTTTTTCTTCAACTGGAGCTCATTTAAAGAAATATTTTTGGTTTCCTTTTTCTCTTTTATACTAGTGCTGTCTAATAGCTTCTATGGTCAGGATTTTTTGATCCTCCTCCTAAAATTCATCTGATTGTGTAGAAGTTTATTTTTTTGGTTTGTTTGCTTGATTGCCTGTTTAATTGGTGAGATAGGAGTCCATTTAACATGTACTTACTCTTGAAACATACTTTGAAATTACAAGTACTACATCTGTTAGTTGCATCAATCTTTGCTATTGTTAATGCAAATTGAATCTTGATCAGGAGCTGATCTCCATGCTATGGGAAGCATCCATTTGGTCTTTTATGAGCTCTAAATGGCTCATTAAAAGTAATTTGTAAATCAGTTCTTTTTTTGTTGTTTCATTTCTCTGAAAGTAGCAGTTCTCTGCAATGCAAAAAAGAAGATGTCTCAGTTTCTCTATGTAGTCTAAACTTTTTTTTTGATAAAGCAAAAGATGTTATCAGACATCATTTTCAGGCAAAAAAAGTATTTATACAACTGTGTACCTTAAAGTCTGTTTGCTCTTTTTATCTAACTTAACCTCTGAGAATTCATATTCTAGATAACATATTGAAATACATTATCTCTTATTTTGTTATTGCGTGGTTTGGGGGTTTTTATTGTTTCTGGTTCAATTAACACCTTTTAGCACATCTTTTGTGTGACTGTGATTTGCTGTGTGCTATTGGTCAGGTGGCTAACTTGAATCAGCAAATCCCCCACGCTGCATGTGATTGCTGGCATGGATTTGTATACCTGCCTAAGTGTCTGGTTGGAAGGTACAAGAACAGGACACTATAGGAGACCTGTATTAAAATTCTAGGTATTTGTCATTAAAGATTTGATTTTATCTTAACAACATTATAGTTGTGGCAAGGATTATGCCATTTATGGATACTTCAATGCCAGGAGTTTTCTTGTGTGAATGGTGAATTCATGATAATTTCCTGGAGTTTTTCATTAAGAGGTATTGGTGTCACTGAGTAGAAAACACTTTTTACTGGAGCACAGTGTTCATAACATGACCACAGACATTTTTCAAAAATTGTCTTTAATAGTGTTAAGCCTTGGCCTGTGTGATAGTAGTTTTACTTTTTTTAGTTAACTTTTGCAGGCCAGACCTGCTGCTTTGGTGCAGTGACACGACGGATGAAGCAGTGGAATCTTGCTCCTTTGTGGGCAGTGGCTTTGTTGCATGCATGCAGGTGGGAATGTCTGCCCTGCCTAGAGGTGTATGCCACTCTTGAACTGATTTTTAGCTTCTGCAGATCTCTCAGCTTCAGGCTAGATGGGCGGCCCTTACAAGCCTGAATGTAAGGTGATGCTTGTTGGTAGTACCTGGGAATGCTGTGGTTTCCTGCTGGACCCCTGCATGATGGGCTGCCTTGAATTGTGGCAGCTCTCTTGCCTCTGCACAAGGCTGTGGTTTCTGCTGCCCAGTTAATTCTTGAAGGAGTTTGAAACACAATTCCTGTGTAAAAGCTGATAGAACACCACCGTGCATTGTGGTGTCGTGCCTTGTCCGGAAACAGTTGGGTCAATGCTTAGGAATTGCATAATTAGCTGGAAGAGTGGGGGTTGCCTGGTAGAGATAGAGGTTTTGGGTTTTGATGTTGGGTTTTGAGGTTTTTGGATAATGCAAAAATGACTCAAGGAGCAGGAGCTGAGAGTCACTTGATGCACACGTACATGGAAACAGCTTCCATAAGGGCAATAGGGAATAACCGCAAAAGTAAAATTAGTCAAACTTAAATGTTACTAGTGTCAAAATACTTCTTAGGGAAAATATTAACCTGTAAAATCAGTCATTAGGTAAATATTAGCATAGGATCAGTGATTTTAAGAGACCTTTTATAGTGTGCACCAAATGTGGATTGTGGTCTTATGTTCACAGTTTTCGCATGTAAAATTTTTTTTAATATGTCACCAGAAGTATGGAAAAGGTATATATGGAAGATTATTGGCCTCTGTGCAACAGAAGGCCATGAAATTTTCTAGAATGATTTTTTTCCTACAAAGCTGTAAATTAATAATTGTGTTACTACTTCTGTAGCATAGCATGAAATGTTACCTATGCCAGTGCAATAAGTCTACATGCTTGCTTGCAAACAAAGAATGAGACAGTAATAAATTAACTTGGCTTAGAGTCAAAGCATTGTTAAGGTTTGTGGCAAGACAGCAGACACAAAATTGGAGGGAGAAGAAAGTAAAGAATATAATTAAAATGTTATTTTCTTTTTCCAGTTACCTGTCTTCTTTTGTTATTCATTTACACTTGTTGAAATTGCATGGAAATGATTGATTGACTCAGCGAACTCATTGTAATAAATTATGTTTGATGTGCTATCTTGAAAAAAAATATTTTGAAATTCTGTCTCTTTTCTTTGTCTGCTGACCTTGTGGCTTTTAATATCTTGTTTCCCATCTGTCTGATTTCATCATAATCTGAGCATAACTTTACAGACCTTAATGCAGCTCTCTTTTTGTTCTGATTTAAGTAAGTCTGTTACACAAATATGGGATTTGGCCATCAACAGTAACATTAGAAAGGAATGTTGAAGTATGTGTTCCCTTTACTGATGTGAAATAAAGAAACACTTATCTGTAGATATTTGATAATGCATATTTACAATGCATAGATCTGTCTCTACAAGCAAATGAATACAGAGATGTCTGTATCATTGCATTACATCTGCTTTAATGTTGTAAGTTCAAAGATTACTTTTGAGGATTATTTCTTAATTAAAGGAGAAGAGAAGTGGGTCTATAAGGTTTCAGGAAAGCAGTTTTAAGTATAGATTTTAAAAATACTTAGCTGACTATGTCATACAGATGTACCCAAACTCCAGTTTTAGAGATTGATTGTATTATAGATGTTTCTACTGCAAGAAGTGTCTCTATCAGTGATGTCCTGAGTCTTGAATTACTGGGGAGTTTGGAGAAATAGACTTACATTCTCACAAACAGTTTTTTCTAAAGGATATAACATCTATAAAAATGTTCATCTGGGATATCTTGTAGTTCAGCAGTTTGCTTAACAGCTGTAAGATATAGGTAGATCAATTCTTCATGTTCTTTATTAATTACATAAATTGTATATGCTGAAAGGTTTTTTTGGACAGTGCTTTTTTACTGGGACTAAATCTTTGGAAAGGCCAAAGATAATCAACTGAGCCAGAAAGAGAGGAAAGGGAAAGAGAGGTAGAGGAAAGTTTCATAGGACAGTAGAAATAGAATCGTCTTCAAGTTTGCTGAACTTGTCAGAAAGTTATGATGAATGTGGCAAAAGGCCACAGAGTTTACTCAACAGTGTCTTTTCATATAAAACACAAAACATTGATATAATTACTTTATTTTGGTCTATATAAGCTTATTTGTTTGCTGATGATACTATGGCTACTGCTAATAATTAATTTTGTCTGGGTAATTTGGCTGTGAATAAGGTACTCAAATCAGAGAAGGAAGTCAGAGGAAGCCAAAATAATTTTCTTTCATGATTTATTGAAAAAAAAAAAAAAGCAAACCAGTTTTATAGGCTACATAGGCATATGCATTCAAGCAAGTGGTCAGTACATTGATTGAAATGGAATTATTCTTCACACTAAGTACCAAGTTGAACTGAGACCTTGATATAGTCCTAGCAACTGTTAGTTCCAACATTGCCATCTTTACTAAGCGCTGACTTCCCTGGCATTTTTGGTCTCTTGCTATTGAAACAAGCATGAAGCAGATGCTTTACGGTCAAATGTCAATATCTAGTGAGCATTATGTTTTAATCCCTTTTTTCCTTTTCCTGTACTGTGAACAAATGCTTTGGAGAAATCTAGATATGTGTTTTTTTTCCATTACTGAAAATATTACATTCATCTCATCCAGGAAGCTGAAGAAATTTGTAACACTGTGTTAAGAAGGTATATTTTTAGGGGTAAAAGTTTTTTTGTGAAGAATTCTGTTTATGAGATTCCAATCCCTAATTCTATAGCATAGAATGTAGAAACAAATGAATAGCATGAAATCTTGGCTCAATTGCATTCAATATCAATATTTTGGGATTTCTGTTTCACTAGGTTTTAATTCACTATGTCCTTCCCAGAGTTAAGTTTGATATGGCATTGCCTGTATGGAAATTGTGGAAAGTTAAATGCATATTATTCCTGGTCTTTAGAAGTAAAAGCTAGTTGTAATGGAAGCATCTCACTTCACTCAGTGAAATTTGTGTGTAATGTGTCAGCTGTGTAGTGTTGCAAATACAGAAGAATATGTAATGAATAATATTTCATCCTCACTGCAGAGCCATTTGCTGTGGTAGAGAAAGTATCACTATGGAGTATGACCCCAAAGGGAAAAATGGCAGGAATGATGGGTCAAAGCTGCGTGTTACTTATAAACAACACACTCTTGTAACTCATTAACTCTCTCTATAATCATGCTGTTTCTTTCTATATTCCTGAGAAAAGTTGCAGACTAGGAAAAAAATTTTTCTTAGGTACTTCCAGTACCATTTCCTTAACTACTGAGATTTTCCTGGGGACCAAAGAACACACATGGTTCAACATTTTAGCTAAATGAAGTGACACTGGGCTATAAACAACTGGATCTGTAAATCCAGCTACAAAATGTTTTCCAAAAATACTCAGGAATAAAGAATTTATTTCTAGTTAGTATATATGAATATAATTTTTTGTCAGTAGTTAGACCCTTATTTGCTATGTATTTTCTTAGGTTTTTTTTCTGCTGTACTAAATTGCTCCATGCATGATTTACAGTTAAATATTTTCTTTAAATGTGACAGTGGCACATTCATATTTTCTTTTCAGAATATATAGAGAAAGAACAAGAAAATGAAATAGCTGTTGATTCCTGAGAATTCTGATATAATTCACATATTGGAATATGAATGTGGACTCTGAATTAATTCTGTGTTTTGTTGTAGACTAGACTGATTAGAGGGTACAAAATGGTATAAACAGTTTGATCATCAAAGCAAAATTTCTTTGATCTAATGGGAGAAATATGGAGAAAATAATATTTTTGGAAAAAATTGTCTACATGGTCTACTGTTGAGGAAAGCACTTGCACTTACTGGTGCAGCTAGTTAACAGAATAAAAAAATGCATTGTGTCTGATGAATGAGTGATAACCTTCCATGGTAACTGTAATGCTCTATTGTGTTACTTGGCTTCAGATATCATCAAACACTGTATTCCCTCCAAGAATAAAGAATAAGGAATCTGCCATGGATTATAACAGAACTACTGATTTTCATGCATTACTGCATCACAGATTTTCATTTGTTTTTCCTAAGACATAATCATACTTACAATATATATATTTATACTCTCACATTCTGGTTCCTAAGTTAGTATGCTGTATTTTCTTCAAAGTTAATACTTTTCCAGCTATGTCTGACTAATAACTTGCTAAATCTCTCCTTATCTTCTAATGACAGATGATTTATCAAGGCCCATGACTTAATTAATATTACAGAACCTGTGGGGAGCTGAAGAATTCAGAAATATTTTCCATAGCTTGGACATGTAAAATGAGAAGCATAGGAGAAAATGAAAAGATAATCTTGTAACTGAGGAAAAAGTCTTTGTGATTTAAGCATGGGATTGAGGTTCAGGAAATGGTGAGTTCTATCCCACAAATCCATCATGCTTCCCACTAGACTTCAGACAAGACACTGCTGCAGCTGACTATTCTGCAAAATGTTTAGGGTAACACTCTCTTATCTCTCAGGATAGTTTAATGCTACATATGTCCAGTGTTACTGGTGTTATAGGGAACATATTAATTTTTGAGTTTATGGAGTTTTCTTAAATAAGCACTTCTGTGATATAGCTGTAGCCTGAGTTTTTCTCATAGTAAAAACTTATACAAAGTATATATTGTCTAAAGGATGCTTTTGTGACATTAATATGTTAACTTATGTATCTAAAGCAGATAGAAAGACATATCAGAGAAATTGTCAATGAAGTTCCAGCTTTCCTGAATACTATACTTTTTTTCCATTTCCAGGTTGCATGTCTCACTCATGTAGCAGCGAATTACCTTAATTGCAAAATTGAAGCAAAACGCTGGGGTACTGCTCATGGGAGTATTGTTCCATATCAGGTAAGCAGAAAGCATTAGGTTTTCTTCCCTTGGAATTCATTATTTTGTGTATTATGAGATTGAGAATTGACTTTTCCCATGACCTGTAGTCTGTAATGTGTCTGTGCAGAGGCATGACAAGGTTCTGTTGTTCATTGTCATTTCTGCATTTCGCATATTTCTTCATCAGCAGTAGATTAGTAACAGAACACTGAAATAGATCAAAGGTGTTTGCTGAAACTGGATGACTTTAAAGCTGACATGATGACTTGATTGGTTTTCATCTAACAGAGAAACCTTTTTTAAGGGTTACCTGCCTTCCATTCCATACCAGTTATAAACCGAGATCTTTCAATTTTGTCCCTCTGAATGTTGGTAGTTTTATCTTGTGAGCCTACAAGAGCAGTCTAAATGACAAAGATAATCTGGCAGTGCTACATATTTGTAATTTTCTATTGATTTTGCTACTAATCACTTCTTCAATGAGAGAACAGGTTGATAAAAGGAATTAAACAGAACTCAGATCTCCTCAGCAGAATTCATACTCTGCTACATCTAATGAAGGGTTGACATTCCTTAAAATAACATGACCTTCATCATATAAACAAACACAGGAAAAAAAAAATCTCACTGCAAGTTTTATCTTACTTTTGACCAGTGCGGTAAACTCTTTTAGTAAACAAAAAATTGTGTTCTTTTCTAGCTCTTCATTTTGTGTTCTTAGATGGAGATCGTGTCTTACGGAAACTTGAGCATATATTTAACTAAGAAAAATCTCTTCTTTATTTCATATTTTTTGGCATTTCTTAGCAAGTGGTCCTGTTTGTATCTAGCTGGCAAAGCCTGTATTTTTTAATTTATGTCCAGAGTCCTTTAAGTCTTGAGAGGGGCAGTTTCCAGCATTTACTTGGGAGAACTGCAGCTAAACACTGCTGAGTATCTTTACCCTCTCCTTTCTTTTTACAGGAGGAGAGGGAAATTTAGTGTATAGTCTTCCCAGTGGTGAAGATCATGATGATCGTAACTGAAAGATTAGCTCCCTGTGGCCATAAAATCTGAAGCAAAAATTTTCTACTATTATGCAGAACTCTTTCCCTAGTTAGTAAAAGCCAGACCTCCTCAGGTCTAAAACCAAAATGAGCTGGTTTTGCAAGGACTAAGTCTGCTTCATCTAGGAGACTTTTTCCAATACTTGTACTACTGCACAATCAACTTGTTATGCGTTGGCTACAACAGATGGCAAATTGTCTCAGAACAATGGGGAGCTATTGTGGCTCTTTCTGCAAGAATTATTCCTGCAGTATTTTTGTCTCCAGTGCTACAGGTGTAGCAGTATGGGTGAGTTTTCCAGAACCAGCTCTCATGACCCAGTGTAACCAGGTATTTACACTCCGCTGTGTTTCTGTCATGCGACCTTTTGGTGCAAGCCTTTTGAACTTTAGTATGTTGAAAGTATAAAACAGATCTGAAGTATCTGAAGTTTGTATAAGCAAACCCAAAAACCTGACTAAACAAAGCATTTTATCTTCATCATGTGGCAGTTGGCTGCATAACTGAAACTTGTATTCTTTTATGTCCTTTTGGCCTTTGTTTTTCCACAGTCAAAATGAAAAGCATACATTGAGTATCCTTTGTTTCTTTTTTCATAGACAGCTCTTTAGGTCTAGGAGATAGTTTTAGCTGTTTTTTGATTCAATCTTGATCAGTCATTGTGAAAGTAAAATTTTTTTTGAAAAATATCTGAATAAAATTATGGTTCCTATGTTTCTGTGCACTGTTTCTGTAGTAGGTACTAGAAATATTACCTCAATATTATAAACAAATTTTATCTAATTTTCTTGTTCATAAACCAATGATTCGGGTGGATTTTTTATGGATGGAGTTGTTTGTGTATGTGCTTATGGCCTAACATTGCATCAGCTACTATCGTTGCAATTCTGATTGTAACCATAAGAATATTTTGCGTTTTAGAGGATTTTTTTTTCCCTTTACTAACCCAAGCTATACTTAGATTGCAAAGTTCTTCATAAACTTGACTTAACCCTCACTGTTGCTATTGTACTGGCTTTACAGTTTCTCATACAGCTCATTTGTAATATTGCAATTTGTAATATAGAACAGATCTCTGATACTTGACTTTCATTCCTTATTCTACTTACTGAATATGCTTGCTAAGCTAATGACTTACACTAGTCTTTACAATTTTTTCCAAGATATTTTATGCAAGTGAACTACAGTTTGTTCAAATAATGAAAAGCACATTTCAGAAATTTGTATTTCTATATATTTCAGAAAAATTAGGTAGTGGCAAACATGTCCTTTATTTTGTTTTCTTTTTCTGTATTTTAAGTGTTTATACAGGTAATAAGTTATGAAGTGACACAGAACATGCAGTCCTGTAAAAAGTGTTAGGTTATGTTAAATCATGGAGGATTGGGCAAAGATGAGATCCTTTTAGAGATATTAAAAAGGCAAAATCAAAGTAACTTACATCATTTTTCAGTGTGAGAGATGTCTGATCAGAGTTACACTAGAGCACTGACCAAAATAATAAAAAGCCCCGTTAGAAGCATCCTAAAAATGTACACAAAAAGTACTTTTTTTGCTTTCAATTGTTACAATAAGTGTTCTATATTGAATGCTATGGTAGCTTTTATTTTATTGAGCCTCACCCGAATAAGTTTGTTCAAGATATCTTTGCAAATGGCTCTGGTTTTTTCTATTTACAAGGTCAAATTTACCTTTGACTGTATCTCTGTCATTTCACTGAATTTTGCTATTGCTTCTTGATTGAAATACTACCAGCATAATTTGTCCCTGAATGTGTTCTCTAGATTGACCTTTATTACTTTTCTTTGCATTTAAAAATATAAAAATTAAGCATTAAGGGGAAGATGGGTTTTCTCCTTCCTGAAACTTTTATCATCTTTGGAAATCTGTTCCTGGTCTGGTCTGAGATGTTAAGTTTGGTGTGCAAGGGTTTTCATATTCTTCAGGTTTTTCTCATTTGTTGTCAATGTGCTGACTATGTGACATGATCATCTGAAATGTCTGAGTTTTCAGTTCTTTGTGTTCATTACCAGAAGCCAAAGAAAAAGATGTGAATGTCTTTTGAGTATGTAATGTCTCCCAGGGTTCCTGTAAAACTAACTGTAAAGGTTTACCACAGATTTTCAATGGAAGTGAAATTTGCAATGTGCCACAAAGATGAAGTACCCTAGATTCCTATCAGCCAAAATCAGGAATAATTTTTTGAGTCCTGAAACCTTAACAAGAAATTACCTCCTTTGAGGAGATCTGCTGTTTAATCAGAGCAATGTAGCTTGAATAGGTCACTCCAGTGATAGTTAATGGAATCAGAATCCAGTTTGCTTGGTTTCAAGTGTTAAAACACAAACCTTGAGTTCTGGGCTGTATCTTAAATATAATTAGTACAATTAAAAAAAAAAACAAACAGTTTCTATAATGAGACACCTTGTTTAGCAACATCTGCTCCATGATTATCCAGAGGAAATCAAGACTTCAAAACATCCGGGTTAAATAATTGTGCTGAAAACTGAAGTTCTTACTGTCTTTCACTTGGGGTGATAAGGTCTTCCCTCATTCTAGTGGTTTCAGTAATGTAGCTCTCTGAGACCTGGACATTCACATTTTCATTTTTCAATTGATCCACTTGGAATTCATTCTCCCGAGAAAATCTAAGTGGAATGTTTACAAGATGTTTGATGTGGCAGCTTGTCACCCTGCCATCAGATACCCTGGGCAACTGAGCAGAGGCAAACTTTCAGCAAAAGGTGTAGAGCTGTTTCCTCTCAGGCCATAATGATGGAAGCCTATTTAGAAAATTGAGAAAACAAGTTCTTGCAGATATCTACTGAATATGATTTTATTTTTGTTCTGGATTTTAAGACTGACAGGGTTTTCTCAAGTATAGTTCATTTTATTTTCAGAACGTTCAAAGGGCACCACCATTCTAAATGGAAGTTAAAAACATGAGACAGTAAAGAAATTATTTTAACCAATTACCTTTTCTGTTGACTGACCTATGCACTTTAATAAATCATCAGACCTAACACTAATGGTTTGTTGTTACAAACTCACTTAGATTCTTTAAATATCAGCTTCTGCTTGTGCTAAGCATAAAAATTCCTTCATATGAGGAAATTATCTTGGTGTCAAAGTCAGTTAAATGTTATGAAAACCAAAGTATAAGCTCACAAGGAAGTGAAGGGTATGAGGTATTAAGAAGGTGAGCGCATTCTTAGATAAAATATCTCTGCATTACTTTTATCATCTGCATCTCATACTTTTGGGTCATAGAATTTCATACTGTCTAGGAGTCTTACAAAGAAAATCCCACACATGTCACTTGTGTCTCATCACAGGAACAGAGAAATTCGATTATTGACCCGATTCATCTGGCAGAGGTGGTTTTCACACAAAGGCACAATGTGCACCAATTTTTCTAACTCAGCTCTAGAGAATCTCTCAGAACTTCAGTCTCCTTTATTTTTTCTTTCAGTGAAGAGGACAGCAGAATAATGTCAATCATTTAGAAATTTCAAACTGCTTATTCCATCCAAGAATGGTGATATGTACTCATTTTCTTGTCTGCCTTTATGTGGTTTTATTGGATACTTCTGCAGTTAATGACTCTTGGAATCAAAAGCAACAAAGAATAGAACTTTTATTATTTGCAAAGTTTTGTTTTGTACATGAGACTCTCCTTAAATAAATTCAAAATGGAAGAAAATCTTTCTGCTCCATATTAGCCCAGTCTAGGAGAAGATGGGACTTATGCACAGGAAATAAAGTAAAATGCAGATATTTTTTGTGGAGGGTGAAGTTTTAAATTCAGGCAATGCAAGATGACCCTTCTTACTCTGTGAGTGTTATCTATATAATACTCATCTGGACTACTTAGACTGCCTTGGGGCTCCATTTTCCTATATTATTCTTCCAAGCAGTGAAGCATAATACCAATAAACATGAAAATCAAATGTATTCACAGACCAGCTGACTAGAAACTGTGTTCTCAAGCTATTATATTATCCACGTAGTGTGATGAAAACATGTTTTATCACACTACATGGATAATATTTCCAAAGAACAGTTGGTCATCCTCACAATCAATGTCTTTACTCATATGAGAAGTGCCCAATACTTTAGTGGCCTTGATCTACTTACCTATAGGTTGTTTTTTAACTCTCTCCTTCCTTATATCTTTATCTTACAAGTCACAAGAAAGACTGAAACCAGAAAAACTTGTGTCATAATGGATTCTGTAAAACAAGAAAACAGGAATATAATTTGCAGGACTTTTCCCCTTTCTTTCTTTCTTTTTGAACAATTTTCTATTTGTAGCTTTCTTTACTAGATTTTTTTTCAGATGTTTCCTACTATAGTATGATGACATTAAAAACTGTACCCTCTTCACAGATGATTTGGTCTTACTGTGAATATAGAGGAGTTGGCACTCTGCTTGGTAAGAAGTGCTGGAGTATGGATTCTTTTTCCTTGCCATTTTAGCAATTGAAAAAGTATAGTAATCATCTGTGGCAATCTCTGTAGAAAGCTCATAAATGATGAGTAATTAATTCTAGTTATTCAAACCTGACAACATTATACTGATAATTTTGTGGGGATTTTCCTTCAGTGAGTTGTCAAGCCTCTCCCCTGGCAGAGCAGTTGTCTGGAAATCAGTCCAGTAGATTTGCCTTGGGCAGTTTTAGATATGTTCTCAGTGTATGATATGAGATGTAGTTATTAATTCATTCATATATATCCCCCCTTGTCAGAAACAGCACTTTAAAGAAGCTGAGCTTGTATGCACACAGACAGCTTCTACCGGTACAAAGAGAATTTTCAGATTGAAATAAAATGCATTTTTAATTGAAAACATGACACTGTTTTCTTTTTCTGAAGGAAATCCCCCTGCACCTTTTAATTTTAAGCAATGTCTGCAAGGTATTTTTTAATGTCACTTATACTTTGAATTTTCAAAACAGGCATGGGTAATCACAATTATTGTTATGGAAAGATAGTTGACAACAGAGACAATCTCATTTTTTATCTCCTTCTGGGAAATGTCACAGGCTATTCTTGTATAGGTACTTGAATATGTGTTTGTACTGACATATTTATTTCCACTCATTTAAATTGAATGTACATTAAGATTATTCACCTGTCACTTGTCCATAGATGCATGAGAAAAACTCTAATTAAACTAGGATAGGAATACAAGTATACTAATTTATACTCATTTTCAATGTCATTTGGTGGACATTTGTCTTCTATGTATACTGTTAATTGTTTCTTCCACATTTGCCCATTGCTGGGGTGAGGGATCTAGTTGGCATTTACAGCAAACATGTTACAAGGCTACTGAATATTACAGAATTGTATATTCATGTCAAATTTAGTTCTTTGGAACAGCAGTTTAACAGAGCCCTGATCAGTAGAGGGCTCTTCACATTGTAGCTGGTTGGAAAGCGATGAAAGCAGGATCTGTGGGATTGACTGCAGCTGGATCACTGCTTTCTTCTAATCTTCTAATTTATTGGATCCAAGGCAGAAGAGTGAACTTTGCTTTTCCTTTTCTTAACATGTTTTATAGTCACTGTATTATTATACAATTCAGCCACTCATGAGCTGAAACATATTTGAACAGTCTGAAAGAAAACTCAGAAATCTGTGTATCAGCATTGCTCAATGACTTCTGACATAATTGTCCTGCATAAAAATAATAATAATAATAAAAAAAATATATGTGCATGTACATGAATAGGTGCTTGTGCTGCTTATTTTTACCATCTGAAGCTTCTGTCAGTATTGGTGGGGAAAAGTTGATTGTTATGGAAAGGTATGTCCACTAGATGTCATTCATGTAATCTAGTTTTTGTTGTAGCATTTATTTCTGAAGAGCCATGAAGGATGGTGGATACAAATTACCAACATTACTAGCTGTTTTTCTATATGCAGTGCTTCTGACTTTATATATGTGTGGCATGTTACAAAATAATATTAGGATCCTCTCTGTGATGGGTTTGACACATAATTTAGTCTAGAACTCCCATCTTTGCCTATTTTTGCTTAGAATAGCATTCATTGTTGCGTGAGTAGGTGTGTTATATAAGAGTAGCCAGGTGAGCTGCATGTAGTTGGTAACTCTCCACAAGGAGAGACATGAGTATAGATGTCAGGGCATTATGCCCCAAAGGAAAACAAAAATATCATGTGATTAATAAAATTCCACCCCAAATGTGATCTTTTCTAAGCTCTATATATCTAAAACAGCAGTTCTTTAGAAAAGTGTGTATCTTGTTAGGAAAGGGAACTTGAATTTCAGAAACTTACACAAGTGGATTTATATACTAACATATCTTTGCCACATAACGATGCCTAAATATCTGAGGGACTTAAATTAGAATCACTTTAAACTACCTTAAATAAAGTACCCTGTATGTGAACAGGTCAGAAGTGCATCTGAGTATTCAGTTGGGTGATAGGATCTGTACTGAGTGATATCAGCAAAGAGTTCTTTCACCCCCTGCCTCCCTCCACCCATCTTTGTAGAGCAGCATGTGCTAGTAACTGCTAGACAGCTTCTGGGGAGCCACATCCATGCTCTCATTGAAGAGCAACTGCTGCAACATTGGCCTGTGCTCTTTCCCACTTCCAGCTTGGAGCAGCTACAGTGAAACTGGAAGCTGGAGATCACAGCTTCCCCCAACCTCCCTTTGCCCTTCCATATGGAATAAAGAATTTCTCTGCCCTGTGTAGTCAGCCAGAGGGCAAGATGGGGAAGTGATAATCCTCTTGGAATGAGCACTTGCATGAAAAATGATAAATGCTACTTTGCATGGGGATTAACACTTGCTTATGAACTTGCTTTTAATAGAGTGATGCTTCTCTTTCAGCGATGTGAAGGTTCATTGTACTCATAGACCTGATTAAGAAACACTGTTCAGCCAAAAGGGAACCATCTGCCACCAGAAACATAAAGCTGTTCAAAACTGTTTCACTCTTTTGCATATTGTTCTCAAGAATGTAAACCACTTACTTTCACACAGCATTTACTTCCCTAAAGAAGGGCTTGTTCCCCACATCTCATCACAACATTCTTCTTTCTCCCAGCATGAGAATTGCATTTCTGCTCACATTTAATGCATATGTTCGAAGTCTGTGCTTTATCTCCATGAAACTCTGAAACAGGACTTTCCAGAGGTAGTCTAATGAATGGAGTTGCTATATAAACTACATCTATTTTCATTTCTTTGATGGAAGACTTTGCATTATGCATTGAGGATGTTCACAGAGCGGGTCAATCTGTCAATAGAGTTTGTGAAGCTTGTTTGGTATCTCTAGATATGTTTGATATTAAGCACTGCTTGATAGAGTTTTGGTGCACAACCTGATTGCTACTTTGCAAGATGACCCCTTCTTTTCACAGTGAGATGACATTTCATCAAACCTGGTTATGAAGTTAATTTCCAAGCACTGATGCCTGCAAATAAATTTCATATGGGCTATACCGTTTTCTTGAAAATTATTGCTTTACTGCTACAATAAGTTTACTGCTACAATAAGTGACTCCATAGGAATCACAACTGTGGTACTCCAGTACACTGCCACTCCTGAGAATTTAATGGGAAGGGTGGTGAGAGGTCTTCTGTTCTATTTTCAAAAATCACTTATGAACTTAAGAAGTATCAGTCCTGTTGTCTTTCCAAAGTATTTGGGATTTAAATGCTAAATCTAGTTATGTACATATGCTTTAACTATGCAATATTTTAAAATGTTGTTTCTCATGCCTTTTGTTACATTCAATCATACATATAATGTTGCATGATGCTAACACAGGTATTTTTAATTATTAATTATTTAATGCTTTCACTAATAAAATTTGATGGAAAAAACCCCTTCAAATTGTAATCTAAGGCTTCTTCTATTATTAAGCCACTATTATTACCAAAATTGTTTTGATTTCTTTACTTTTTAATAAGTAGTAATTCTGTTGTATTGAGAGGGATTAGGGTGAAGGTGAGAGAAAAAACTTTTTAAAAGTAGTTATCTGTTTTGACAAAATCATACTTCCTGACCATCGCCTAAAACATGCAGTACTCACTGTATGGAATTTACTCTTCTAATACAAATTAAGCTAGAGAAATTGATCTTACATCTGTATCCCCAAGGGAATCTCAACTAGTTTTATCCAGTCTACACCTTCACCTTCGTTCACTTATATCTAGGATAGTTTTGACAGATGTTTTGTCCAATTTCTATTCACCAGAAGTTTTGCAATACATGCTACAGTCTTGTTTATGTAGATTTTCATGCCCACTGCGAGGAGTAAAAGAAGTAACTCTATTTTCAATAAGGAAGATAGAACCTGAATTTAGTGATAGGCTTTTGGTTATAAGTTAGTGATGTGTTATGGCAGTTGATCGAAATGTTGTGTCTAGCAAGTCTTAACATATGTAAATATATGTACATCTACAGTGTTCTTATTCCTAGATTATGTTAAGTCAGTTCATTCATGTTTCCCCCAAGGCTATATTTTTTAAACTTCTTGTATCTTTTTGATTTTATCTCTGATATGATTTCCACTTTGATCACCTCTTCAAGTGGTGTGTCCAGATCCACCAATTGTCTTAAGTGGATTCTACATGTTTTTGAGTAACACGAAGAACTTTCACATGTGGTTAAGGCACCCAAGAATAACTTGCTTTAAGTTTTTAACAGCAACATGTTGTAATGTCTCCTTCATCTAAGGCGTTCTGTTGCCAGGGCAGGAGAACAGCATATGGTTCCACGCCTAAACTTTGCCGATTGCTCAGCTGCAGCTTCCTTTTGTTTTACTGTTAAAAGGTTATTGGGCTTCCTTTGTCTGTATTCCATATTTTTTGTTTTGTTTCACTGTAGATCATTTTGCACAATAGTTGTTAGTTATCAGGTACACTGATGACTCCAAGTCCAGTGAAGCCTGCAGAAATGAGGTTAATCTGTTGGAGTGACCTCTAAGTCTGAGGTAACAGAAGCCAAATGAATTGCTTGACTGTGATCTGGGTTTATGTCAGCTACAGCAAGTTGAGGGTACGCAAATTTTGTATGAGGATGTCCCTATGTGGTTTGGTGAACTTTTTAATTTTTGGCATATTAGTTTTACATCATTAGTCATCTGTCTCTTCCTGGGTGTTTCTAGGTAGATGAAACTAGAGATTTCAAAAAGTTCTAGCAGTATGGAAGACCCAACTTGTGTTTCATATTTTGTATTTTATATTTTCTATATTTTTTGTTTTAGAAAGCTACCACAATAAAGAGTGGAAGTTAAATTGTTTTAGTGGAAAGGCTGTTCTTTTCTAGAAAAAAATAAAAAGCAGACAAAAGGTTATCCTTTAATTTGCTGTCAGTTAGTATTAGTTGTTCTTCATGTGGAAGGGCCATAATAAACAAATAGGAAGTTGATGTGACTTCCTTCAAGTAGAGAAACATTAGCTGAATCTAGGTAACAGTTAAATCCTAACATAAAGACAAGAAATATAGAATACTACAAATACCAATGTATGATCATGTCTCTTCTCATCAGGGACATGTTTTAACCTTGTCAAATTTATTTTTGGCATATGTGGTTATGGTAGTGTCTAGAGAGTTTTGACCATGAATAATAGTTGTGACAATGCAACAAAGGCTTTTGTAGTATACACAAGTTATTGACTTAGCTCGCTGGGGCAGAGACTGCATTTTAATTTGGCTTGAGGCTTAGAACAATGGATCCTGAGTCTTATTTTAGTGCTTTCACAAAACCAAGAATAATTTTTTCCTCTTTTGTGTACAAGTGTAAAGTATTTTATTTGAGGATGTAGTATAGGACTGAATGTCTTGAAGTAATTTTATGATTTCACTTTTTTGTACCTGATGTTACCCATTTTTACATGCTCAGTTGACATTCACCATTTTGTCGAAATTGGGAGATAAATAGGAAGTATAAATGGCCATCACATGACTGCTGAAATTAGGAAATAATCTGAGATTAGTTTAATACCTACAGTGTTTACAGATGTATTAAATCCATGAATGATGAGGAAGGCCGTGGACAGCAATAATATGCATATTTGTATTAACAGTCTGATCAGGTAGCTCATTTAAGAGAATGTTATTAGTGAAACCTCTTAGCACTCCTGCATAATTATGCTGTCTTTTTACTGTTAACTTTTCAAGCCCCTTGGAGATTCTTAAGTAGTTTATTTCCTGCCATTTAACAGTTTTGAGTAATAATGATGATGAGAAAACAGTTAAATAGTTTCTTTTTTCAAGTACCAGGTGCTGAAAGCAACTGAGAATGTCAGTGGTTTTTATAGTGGTTTCCTGTACAACTTGTGCAAGCTTCCTCGAGCTTGAGTCGTATAAGCCTTTGTCAGATTAAAAAAGATAAAATAAATGATTTGTAGTCAAGACATTGGACTGAAACTAAGAAATTTAGTTCTGTTTGCTTGCAAAATAGCTGTTTTATTTCTGTTTTGGGTGTTCCGACTTCATTTAATGTGACACTAATTTTTGGGAGAGTGCTCCCAATCCATTTTTAATACAAGGTAGAGCAGTTTCTTGAAATCACATGTTCCAGATTACAGAAAGTAACAGAATGGTAGTTATTTCCAGAATTTGTGCTGCTTTTTTTAAAATCACATTTCTGTCTATGTTTTGAGGTTTGATTGCTGTCTTTGGGATTTGAGTAGGGCACTTTTGCATGCCCCTGCTTCAACTTTTAAAGAGCTGACCTGTTCCTTCTACTTTTCTCCTCTTTGGTCTCTATTTAAATAGTAGGCTGTTCATAAGATGTTGAAAAGAGATGATTTGTGTCTTGCAGGCTGTGACTGCATGGCATTGAACAATGCAATGTACAGGAGCTAGTTCCAATGCTGCAAGCAGGGAACAATCATAAACAGTCTTGGATGGGGCTATCTTTTCTCTATGTAAAATAATCTTAAAAAATATTGCTTTACAAAGATATTTGCCTGACTTATTCTGGGACTTCACAACCCCTCAGGCAGTTAATTATAGTGCTTCACTATTTATTATCTCAGTGGCACACAAGGCAATATGCTAGGAATATTCGGATCAGATATTAAGAAAATATTTTTAATAGAGAGGACACATTCTTTCCTCTTTTTCAATAGTCCTCTAGATCTTATAGGCTGGTATGTTTCAGACTTCTCTAGGCTAAATGTTGCCAGCTTGCTCAGTCTTTCCCCTTGGATGACATGTTCTAGAATTTACAGTTAATCTCTGACCTTTCCTTTTGGAACACAACACTTTTGTGGCACCCAGAACCAAATGCAGTACGTTACTCCAGTTCCAGTTGCATCATCTTGAAGTACAAGAGAAAGAATATTTTGTGAATCTTGTGGGTTCTGCTGATGATCTAAAATTCCGCTTTAATATTACCTTGCTGTTGCAAAGGAGCCTTTGTTAACTCATACTCAGTTTGTGAAACACGTGGATTCTGGATCCTTTTCTCTTGCATACGAATTACCCATGTCAATGAATTACTCATGCCTAATTGTAGAATCTCCCAGCTGATTTTCATTCTTGAATTTTACCTTCTGCTTTCAGATTTCATCTCCCAGTTAGCTACAAACATTTTCAGTTCTATCTAGTCAGCCTAGTACTTGCAGTTCCTTCTAGTTTTGTGGATCTTCAAGGTTGATGTATGTCCTTTGCTCTCTCCATATCTGTGTTTTTAATGAGAATATTGAAATGATCCATGAGTAGTTGATAGTATTTTTCCAGATTGACAAAGAGTTCATAACCCTTTTGGGTTGATATCCAACCAGTTGATAATTTGTTTTCTCGTGTGGTCTTACTTAAATTGTACTGCCCTTCCCTGTAGACTGGTGTGCAGAGACAGACACCTTAGTCAATGTATATGAACTTTGGAAGACAATTTTGGTTGTTTCCCTTCCTCTGGCTGTTTGGGGGTGAATGTACATGTGTCCTTCGAGAGGGAAGTGCTGACATATAATTTGCTTGATTTTATTACTTTTTAAATTCAATCACTCTGCACATTTCTAATCTTTAGTATCTCTCTTCTGTCCCCAGTTTGATAGTGTGTAGCTTCCTTGGACTCAACTGCAAGGATTCTAGAAAAAATACCTTAGCAAGTGCTTCAGCAGAGTGCTTGAAAACACTGTTTTCAGAAGTATGCTCTCAACACAGCATTTTCATAATCGAGCTCAAATTTCATTGTATTTTGCCATGTTGGTGTGCTACTGTACCCTTGCTAATGAATTCCCTAAGTATATGTTTGTGTAGTGCAGAATAGAGTCATAGGTGTCCTTTTAATGCAAATACCAAGCAACTAAAATAGTAACACATTGCAGAATCTAAATAGTAGGCAGATGGGTTGCTCCTGGAGATTGTCAATGTTCATAGGAATCAAGAGGGTCATCAGTTAGTTTCAGATTGCATTGATTACTGTGCTGAGCATCTTAGACACCCCAAGTTAGTCACTGAAATGGGTTACTGTGCCCAGCATCATAGACATGCAGACTTAGTCACCCAAATCCAACTGAATCCTTTAAAAGTGCAAGTTTAGTGTGGCTTCAAGGGCATGTAAGACCTGTTGATTAATTTATGTGTTATGGTTTTAGAATTTCACTTTGAGACAGAAGTTAAAACAATGTTGTCCTGATGAATGTGCCAATTTCCCCTATATTATGTGTTCCAAAAATTGCTTTGGTGGAAAAAGAAGGAAGACAGCTGACTCCTTTGCATAATTACTGAAGCTGACTTGGCAGCATGCTAGACTTTGTCAATCCTCCATTTTAATAAAAGCTTAGTCAGTTATTTGGTTTTTGCATCTTTGATTTCAGTTCCTTGAGGGAATCAAGACCCTGTTCTTGATTTAGCAAGACTTTACTGTCCAGATGTAAATGGTATTTTTTTGGTAATGTATATCAGACTCACCAGACTCATCAGTAATGTATCAACTCATCAGGACTTGGAAGAAAAGGCACCTTCTCCCTGAAGCTCCAAAAATACTGAAATTGAAAAATGCTGATAGTTTTTGTTTTAGAGCATCTCATGGCTTTTAAGCCAGCTTTATGATTTTTGGGAGATCTGAGTGATTCTCAGCGTGTGCCTTGCCATAAAGTAATAATTCACTGTACCATCTGCTGTAATTCCATCAAGACATGCTCCCCTTGACATCCCTACCCCAAAACCATTTCTGATAACATTACTTCCAAGCTCTGCACCCATATCTTCTAGGGAATAAGCAGACCTTTCATGTCTGAAAGGCTGCTAAGAGACAAACCTAGCATCCACTAAATTTAAAATGCTGTTCAAATCCGTTGTAGTTGTTCTGATGTCGCACTCCAAGAATGTCTTAAAACGTGTAAGTAAAAGGGTTGTAATGAGCATTAGGAAAGCTGCAGACTGAATGTCTCTGGAGCCCTTGTGGAAGTGGCTGCAGTGGAACTGGCAGCATTTGGTGGTTGAGTGATGGCGTGATGGCAGTTTCAGCTCAGGCAGGGAAGATGCTGTGTTTGCCACATGTGAATTAATATAGTGCTGCTTTTTTACTGTTGAGGGATTAGCATACAATTTAAAAAAATATTTGAAGTATAGCAGAATAGGGGAATAGCTGAACCCATATTGCAGACAGCTGCTTTTTTGAGCTGATGAGCTAAGCTATAGCTCATAAGCTATAGCTGGTAAGCATCAAATAAGAAATTAAAGCACTGCCAATGCATATGATAGGACTAAAATACCAAGTAAGAGCTATGCCCTTCAAGCAAGTAACCAGGAAAAGGATGAGAGACAAGAATATCTCCCTGCCATTTGGACTAAGCTTTCCTGCTTAACAGTAATTTGTATCATATCCATTATTTTCAATGCATTTCTGCGTCCATACTTCATGAATAGTGGCCAGTGATAGAAAATAAAATTGTGAAAATGCAGTACAGAAAAAGGGATGCTGGAAGTGATAGAGTTCTAAAAGTTCAGAGTTTACTTTTTATCATTCCAGTTCTCTGTTTTGTTCTAACCTGAGTACTAAAAACTATGAATAAAGTCAGACAAGATAGACATTTTTTTCTTTAATTTTGTAACATCCACGAGCCCAAGATTTGATATTCACTTACAGAACATATCTTGCTGCAAATGCAGGTTAAGTATTAAAAACTAGTGGAATGATTGTAAAAACCTCTTCTCACTATGTAGAACATTTACTTTATAAAAACTCAAATTCTTGGTTGTGGTTCATGCAGCTACATATAACTAGGACTTAATCGATTCATACTGCATTGAGCTCTATCACATTAAATCACGTGTTAGTAGTAAGGGAAACATTCTGAGGCCAGTATTGCCCTTTCAGATTAATCTATCAATAAAATTAAGAATACTAAGTTCACCAAGTTCTTAGAATAAGAAGGAGTATATGGACTGCAACATCATGCTCAGTTCTCTTAGAAATCGAGTGTGTGGAGAAGCAACCATAAAAATTTGTCAAGCGAGGGTTTAACTCAAGCACATTGAGGCTACAGTGACTAGAAAAGGAAATTGGAATTTTGTGTGGCTATAATCTATTGTTTGACATCCACTGCCTGCTCCTGTGTAATTTACTTGCCTCTTTTGGTCACCTGACTAGAGACATTAAGTGGGCCACAGGGTAAGCCAGGAAATTCAGCTCTTGGCTTTCCAAGTCTGCAGCACAGTTGTTTTCCCTTTCCCCTTCCCCCCTCTCTCTTTCTTCACAGCTGGTCAGCACATGCACAATAATTGCTTAGGGCAGGTAAGGCAGATTTGGGGAGATACATATGGAGCACATGCAAATCTGCACTAAGTTTTTGGAATGCAGCAACAGAGTGAAGTTAATGTAAAGCAAGATTTCTTTTATGATGAAAGTTTCTAAAACTTATAAAAAAGAGAGACAACAAATTCACTTAATAACCTTTCCTTTGCTCTACTACTGCTAACTGTGAGGGTCTGGGATTTTGCCAAAATATTACACATTGCTCAAGAAGATTACAAAGAAATCCCAGACATGCACTGGAGAGTTATTAAATTTAACATTTCTAAAAGATATTTTCAACAGCTAAATACTTGTTCAAGAATTGTTTTCCTCAACTTTCAAAAGTTGCCACAACTCAGTCACAGATAAGAACTTCCAGCTTTTTATTGATATATAAATTGAGTTTAAAACCAAATCCACTACATTTCCTGTGGTAAAGGAAACACATACTCTTCAGTTTGGTTTGTCTCTAATTTGAAAATCATGTTCTCAGGAAATCCTGCATAATTTTTTTAACGTAAACAGAAAAAGTATTTATTTGCTTGGGGCTCTGTTTGTGTGGACATGGGGGTGAGCAGGAATAGTGTAGATTCTGGAACTCATGTCTTAGTGAATATATCTCAGAATAAAGAAAAATAAATTCCAAATAAGGTGATTTTCTCTAGTAGGAAGGGGTTTAAAATACTTTATTCTCCTTTATATGTTCTTACTGTTTCTCTGAATTTCAGTAATGAGGGCAATTAAAAATGAAAAGATGACAAATTTGTAGAGAAGGTGTCTTTTTATTCCTTTTCAGGTGTTCTTGCCTTGTCTGCAAAGCTGTTTTTCGTCATCTGGAAATGAATGATTTGTAAAAAGCAATTGTAAAATTGCTGCAGGATTTCAGCCCTCACATCCTTCTCTGCTCTCACCCCCTCAAGGCCCTAAATTTACTTTTGCCATTTGTAACAGTTCAGTTGAGGGTTGAACTTCCCCTCCTGCTTCTTGTGAGCTTTCCTGATTTCACTTACTGTTTGAACAAGATATATTGGATTTTATTTTCTCTCCATTATTATGAACTCTAGATTTCACACAATTGATTTTGTTTTCAGTTAGAAAATAGTGTTACACATTTTGAGTATAAATTGTGCAGTAAGTAGGCTGCTTTTTTTTGTGTGGGTAGAAACAATCTGTAGAGTTATTGCAGGAGCTGAACCCTGTTTGGTTATAAAACTTTTGAAAGAAAAGGACAGAGATTTGTAAGGAACTATTTGTGGATATCTTTTTTAAAACCAGGATGTGATTCAAGCTATTATTTAACAAGAGGACTCGACAACCTCACCAAATGCAGAGAAAAATTAAGTATGGGAGCAGGTGCATGCTTGCTTTATTTGGATTTGTTTGTGGCATTTTCTTAAAAGTTTAAAGTTCAGTATATCACTTTAACAAACTGTGGTCATGAACAGTCATAGCTTCAGGGGAAAATTGGAAGCAGTGATAGTCTTAGCAGAAATGTTAACACTAAAGTTGCTCAGAGAACATAGTTTAAAGTTGAAAATCGGGTTAGTTTCCTCTTTTGTTTTCTCAAGGGTAAACTGTGAGTTAATGTAGTAACAACAAAATGATAGCTATTTCTTTATAGGTTTTTTAATTCAGTGAAACAAACAGATTTTTCCAGTAATCATTCTTAGAGGTATTTTAAGTATGTTAACCCAAAATGGTGGTTATGAAGTGACCATATGTTGCCATGAGAAATACTTTGTGTGTTACACATAGCAGGACTTGCTGTGGCAGGGTATTTTTAGGAGCACTGAACGCAGTTTGAAAGGTCCACTTGGTGAAGTCATACTTGTGTTAGATTAATAACAAGCATATTTGCCTCTTCTAGGTAATCTTGTAGGGGTAAGCAGGTTAAGCTACCTCAGATTAGTTTTCCATCACACCTTTTTTCTTCCCCTACAGTATTCATATATCTGAAAATTTTGATTGCATGTTCCCCTTTCTCCCGTATGATCTAGGAACAGGGCATGAATTCCGATTGTGAATTTTTGAGACCAGTTTGTAGGAAATAGTAGTCACTTCTTTATATATACATGGGCAATGCCAGTTTACCTTTTTTTCTCTTTGAAACAAATTTTTAAATGCTCCATAGTGTGATTTTTGTGGCTATTTCTTTGATTTTTGAAGTTGATAAGTCTTTTGGTGGATAAGCTTGGTGGGAGCAGGATGCGTGGTTTATATACAACTGTGAATTTTATTCAGAACACTTGGATTTAGTTCCAAACGTAGAACTAGTATATATGTACTTCTGCATGTATTTTACTTGTTTTTAAACCTTGTGGGCAAATGTGGACTATACCCATGTTGTCTTTATATAAGGAAATGTCAGGACTTCCAGGGAGAAAAGTAAAAAGCATGTGTCCACGTAATTTATTATGGAGAATTGAAAAGTCTTTACAATTCCTTCAATCAAAAATGTCAGATGAGGCGAGAATTTGTAGGCTACTGCTGCCATATGTGTTTGTAGTTTACAGGTGTGAGTCTAGTGTAGGTGTTTTTAAAGGATGTAGTGCCAGAGAATAAGGGATAGGAATCCCTGAAACTTTTCTCAGTTTAACCTTTTTTCTTTCTACTTTGTGGACATTTTTAACAACTTATCTATGCTGTTCTTCATCACCAACAGTATTGCCCTGCCAGCAAAATGTACTGCTATTGGCAAGTTTTTGAAAACTGACTTTTTAGGTGGGATAACAAACTATGTACCCTTTGGCCACTGATAATTATGTCTTTCTTGTGCAAATTAGTTAAGCTGTAGCCACAGAATAATAGCTGTTTTCTAACATAGCCTTAGATCAGGCAGGAAGGCTGTGAATTGTGGTGTTATAAATTGTTTAGAGTTACTGTGTTTTTAATAGTATGTTTATAAAAGTCTTAATAGATCTAAAGAACATAGTTTACAAGGACTTCATTCTGTTTATGCATAAAGATATTTTTAATATTCCTTCCCCTTCACTTTTACTTCTAATCCTATCTTTTAGGAATCATTAAAAAATAAAAACTTTTAGCAGTTATTGCCAGGTATGTGGGGTTTTTTTTGAAACAAGGGGAAGATGATAGTTTATGAGAAGTAAAAGTTTAATTCACCTCTCAAAATTTGATGTAAATCTTTCCTTAGACTTCATGGGGTGCTGCAGTAAGACCAGGACCCTAATTATTTCAAGAACTGAAGAGCTTCCTATCTTGGAAAACTTCTGAAGTGAAACTCCTCTTTGTACTCATTCCATTATTGTCATGCTCTTCAGTTTATGACTCTGGCCAATGAATTCAACATCAACTACTTGAAAGAGCAAGTCTTCTATGTCTTCTCCAAGATTTATGCACCATACTTTAGAAGATTTTTTTCAAGAAATTAATGGAAGAGAAACCAAATCCTCATATATATTTGACATTTAAAATGCAATTTTCTTTGTTCTATTGACTTTGATGACCAATTTACCTAGAACCATGGGCGGTAAAACAGACTTAAAAGAAAAAATATTAAATAAAATTAATTTCTGCAGTGATAAAAGCATTATAGTATCACATTTTCATTGGCAAAACTCTGGGGTTTTATTTGCAGAAAATTGGCAGAAACAACTGCAGGCAATTATGGGCTTCAATTCATCAAGGTACCTAAGCATATGTCTAACTTTAATTGAGTGAATAGTCATGAGACTTCACGGGATTATTCATGTTCATAAAATTAGACATATGCTTAACTAACTTGGTGAATCAAGGCAATAATGACTTAATAGAATAGTGAAGACAGAACAAGCGACTGTAACCTGCTCTGTAGATGTTCTTTGATTGCTCTGGTTGTTCAATAATAGTTCTTAGTGGGTGTATTTTCTGTTCCTTAGTAAAATATCCAGGCTTAGTAACTGTATAGTTTTGTGTTCATTTGCTATGGACAGTATTTTATACCCAAAGAGCAAACAGTCTCTTACAAAAAAGTGAATTGAACCTGTGGAGGCCTGTTATGACTGTTCCCATCTCTGTTAAATATATTTAATAAATCGCTGGGTGTTTTTACAGGACAGCAGCCCAGGGGCAAGAGTACTGTGCATTTCCTGCCAACTGTTGTTTGTTAATTTTCTAATTTGATTTACAGTCATGGTACATACCATGACCAGTTTCCATCAAGACACATACCGATTTTTCATGTGAAGACTTTTCTTTGCTATGTGTTCTTGTAAGTGGTTTTGTGTTTTAAGGATGCAATGTGTTAGATAAGTCTGCCTGAGACTCTCCTTCAAGGGTTTTGTGAGAAGGCTAAACAGATTTGTTTCAGAGGGGCAACATAGTGATATTCTGAAGAGTAAGTGTTGACCAGAAAGAAACATGGGGACATGCAGTGGAGAGCAACTAGGAATTGCAAAATCAGATTACTTGTGGTTTAAAACTGGAACATCATTTTAGGCAATAGTTTGCAGTATGAACATTTATGTAGATCGAAAACCTAGACTTTCATCTTGATCTGCAAGGAAGGATGTAATTTTGCTCAGTCAACTTCATTGATACCAAAATAAAAGAACTGATAAAGAAAAAACTTAAATTTAACTAACTGACATAATCACTGGTGCTGTACTGTTCAAGCAGAAGCACCTTTTGTCCTACAAAGAGAGCTGTGTACTCCTATATGTAGTCAAAACACAGTTGTTTTCATAGTTTTGATCAAGTTAGCCCTTTTTTCATTCAAAGTTAACTTATTCTTTTGTTTCTTTGTTTAGTACTTTTTACTTTTTCCTCAATAAAATTGCAACAAAGTATCTGATATTACTGCAGTTTATCCGTATAACAAAATAGAATACCTGAACCACTTCAACTTATATTTATTTTGTTACTTAAGAATTGCAGGCTAGTGCTAGGAAACTTAGTCTTTTTTAGGAGATACTAGCAATCTGACAAGTCAGTCCCTTTTTCTCCTCTCATCAGACCTAAATACTTTCTCAGGCATTTGACTAAGTGCATGATTCCTTTTATCATTATGGATAAGTTTTAACTAAGGAAAACATATTGCTGTGATTTACCAGGTTTCTATGGCATTCTGCAAAAATTGGAGTGTTTATAAAAACCAGGAAAACAGAGGAATTATGATTAATGATTTTGAGAACTTACAGTAGTATTAATTAAAGCTACATAAAACAGGCTTACAAAACAGTGAAGATTTGCTATGGGAAAGGGACTTTTTGTTATTCTAAAAAATGCAAGTAGAAAGCAAGAAATATCTGTAAGTGGAAGGAAGTATATCCAGTTTGTCAGATGACCTTCCATGAGCTCATCAAACTGAAGAATTTTGCACTTTCATTTGTGTTTATCGGATAATGGGAATATATAACAAGGATAATGAAGGTAATGTGATCCAGGTCTACAGGAAGGAGCAAATGAATAGAAAAGGGATAAGATTTACATATCTGATTTAGATAAAGTATATATGATACCTCTTATTTCCTTGGTTCCTTTCACTTATATCATCTTACTGTCATTCCAAAAAAACAAGTGAACAGAGTGCTATGCGGTACATAATGAACATAAAATTAAGCAGCTGCAGATTTTCTTGTGAGAAATAAAATATAACACAATACATAATTTTATTGGTTAGAGCAGGCTTAAAATATTTATACTCTTTTAGGTATTGCCAAAATACTTTCTCCAAAGCCTCTGCATAATTAGGACAAATAGAAGTGAGTGCTTGGTTGGGAATTATTTTCTTATCCCATTGACATACCAGGACAAGAATAAGAAGTGGTTAGTGAACTGTTGACATGTAGCCTATTGGAAACTTGAAGCAGGTATCTGATTTTAAAATGCATTTAAAACTGCTGCTTGCATGTACGGATGAGACTTGGAAAATTTCTTTTTCCCCTGCTGTACCTTATCCAATATCTTGGTCCATTTCAGATGAAGTGCTGCTGTCTCTCTGCTTTTGAAGTTCTTTTGCTTTAGTAGAGTGATGCTTGTGTAACACATCCTGTTATGCTATGAATTTAAGATATTAAGGGATACCCTGCAAAGCTGATACTGCTTTGTTAAAAGAAAGAACTGGGAAATGAGGCTCACAAGTTGTGCTCTGAAGGATACTTGTAAAACCATATTGTTGGCTATTTATAGTCATGTCTAAACCAGAATTGCATGGAGAGAAAAACTTGCTGGAAAGTTCCTTAACTTTGTAGGCTCTTTGAGGAGCAAAGCTAAGTCAGGCTCATTTTTCCTCAAGTAGTATACATAAGAGTTGATGGAGATCTGTTCTTTTTTATATTCATAAATCTAGACCTTTTTATATTCATAAATCTAGACCATAAATCTAGATCTTTTTTATATTAATAAATCTAGGGGCAAGCCTAGTTGGAATGAAATACTGAAATACGAGCAAAATTATAGAAAGTGTAAGTGATAAACAGATCTTACCCACTGGAAGAAGACTTAAAGCTCTTCTGAAAGACATGAGCAAATAAATAACTTTTTCTCTTTTTAATTATGATTTATTATAACACAGGTGTTTTTTTGATAAACAGAGAATATTTCTGAAGGAAAAGATTTTTTCTGTATGATATGTAGTGCATATTAATTTTTTTAACTGGCAAAAGAAGGAGGCTTATTGCTTAATGCTTTAAAGCATGATAGCATCTGCCATTTGGACCATTCCACACAGTAAACTGCTTAGCCAGAATTGTGTGTCAGGTACAGAAGAATGACTTTCCTAACTTCAGGAAAGATTCTTGTATTACATATGAGTTATAAGAAAATTCTCTGTCTAGGTAGGTTCAGCCGGACTGCAAGTTGTGAAGGGTTCATTCCCTTAACAAAAAGTAGGTAATGTGTGGCTTTAATTTCTTCATAAGGCTTCACAACTCCTTTTTCATTATATCTCAGAGTAAAATAATGATTTTATACGCTATGAATTTCTGTAGTGGACTTGTTGATTGACTATGTACACTATGGCAGAGGGATATGTGGATGTGATGTCAGGACAGAAACAACTACTGTCTGTTTAAATTGGAGTAGAAAATGGAGACTGCTGAGGTAAAGATGAGTACATAGCTGGAGAAAATCAGAAATATTATTGGAATAATGCATCTATACACACTGAACTATGTTGGACATTTTTATAGAGAATTAATAGCTATATATTATGTATTTTCAACAATATTAGTTTCTTAATCAGCAAATATGCGTAGACTGAATTTGTCATTGACTTCTATAGAATGGTTTCAGTTCACAGATAGAGCTTGAGGGGTAAATTAACCTAAAACTTCACAGTAAATTTTGTTCTATTCATTCACAAGTCAAATAGAATAGGGAAATTCAAAGCTATTTTTGAGAAAAAAGAATATTTTCCTAAAAAGTAAAACCATAGAGCTTTTTTTGTAAATTTTTCAACATGAAAAAACAAGACTAATTTAAACCAAATTAAACTGAATGAAGGCTTGTGAACTAAAACTTCTGAATGTGGAGTTTCAGCCTGGAGTGTACTTTTTCATGACTGGATTACAGACTTCAGGAAAATGAGTTTTGAAGCAAGGTTATGGAAGTCCTTCAAGGCAGCGATAGTACAGTTTTTATATGACATGGTATCTGTTTTTGTGCATGGCTAATAAATTACAAGTATTTCATGGAATTGGTGTTTATCAAAAGTTATTTCAAAACGATAAAATTCCAAGATTTTAAATCAATGATTTATATATCTTTTTAAATTTTAAATAAAATTTCATGTCTAATTTCTTTGTCTAATAGATCATTTAGATACTGCTTGGTTCTTAAGTCAGTCTGACTTCGATCAAAGTACTGCAAATTTTTATGGAAGTCCTTTACCCATGTTCTGCATGCCTGGTTGGTGTTGTCAGCCCTGGAAGTGTGCATACATCAGTTGTAGCAGTATTTGTGTTCTTATGCTTGCTCTTGTGATGTATTGCCCTAATACTGGGAACTGTTAAAATGTGGATAAGATTATCCATGTGTATGTTTGATTAGTTTACCAAAAGTTGAGTGTAATAGTGACAGAGATGTTCTTTTTCTTCCACTGGAGAAGTTTGTGCACCTGTATGAGCACTGTTAAGAGTGCTACTCAGTGGGAGTATGTTTGCCAGAACTACAGGTTTTGTCCATGTGATCCTGAAAATGAGTAACTGGAAAAAATTGTTTAGTTTGTGAACAGAAAAAAATTCTAGCCTCTTTTCCTAAGTCACTCAACATGTTAAGAACATAAGGACTGTATTCTCTGCACTCAGTGCATAGAAACTTTACAAAAACTGGGGTTTTAAATAAAGATGCTTTTGCAATAACTTGGTGGTTGAAAAGGTACAAACAATGATTTAAACAAGCATCCTTATGCATCTAAACTTATGGACATACTTAAATTGATTCACATAAATTCTTACTGAAGACAAGAAGACTTAGTATTTTCAGTTGGAAGAGACCTACTTTGGTTTAAGTATTGCACAGAACAGAAATAGATCTAAGAATTTATTTAAGTTCTTTTTTACTCTAGATGATGGGGTGGGATTCACACTCATCTTGTTAAGACAGATAAAATGCATGAGAATTCAGTAAAGATCTAAAGAATTGTTTTTGAAGGAATTCTTAAAGGAAAGCAAAGCAATCACTGTTTGTTCCAAACACAATGTGAATACTCAAAATATAAGCCAGTTAGATGGTGTCCAGCTAAATTAATCCCAAGTTTGGAAAGCTCTAGAAACTGTTCACATGGTGTCATCTGAAAATATTCCAATATCAATAAACAGACATGAAAGAAGTTAAATAGTACTTATCAACAAAGAAATAACCCTTGTTTCTAAGGCCAAAGACATTTTCCTTTCCGTAGCATCATTGTACTCATTATTTTTGGATTTTAAGACAGGTTGCTCTGATTTTTGATATTGCTGTATCACTAGTGAGTGTTTCTGTGGTGGCAGCTTGACTACAGTCAGTACTTGTGCTGAAAGCTAGCTCAGGGTCTCTGTATTTCATTTCCAGTTTGTTCCATCACTGCAGTATCTTTCATTTCTCTTGCTTATAGTTATTTAGATACAGGAAAAAGGGCAAGATAGATTTAGGTATAAATAAGTGGAGGTTCATATTTTGCTGTGGTAACCACAATGCACCTGCTTTTCCCCAAGAAACACTTGTCACAAGCTGTTCTGATTTTGCTTCTTTATCATTCTTCTTAGCTGATGTATATTCATCTCTTGTAGAAAGTTGATCTGATCATATGATACATTGTTGAGATTCTTATCTCAAATAGAATATAATTTAAGCTGGAGTTTTTGGAGTAGTTAGAATTACAACGTGGTGTTTGGAGAGTTCTCTGGAAGGATGACTCAGCTTCATTTACAACCTGGTCAACATCTCTTTCTTTTACTGTGTCATTTGCTTAGATTTATTAAAAGTGTCCCATCTTATTTAGACGAGGTATCTATGGTTTAACAGTTTGGCATAGACCCGAAATGGTAACCTGAGTAATGAGTGATAAAAAGGTACTGTGAATTTGGCTTAAATTTGGCATTTCCAAGCTTAAAAAAAATATGACAAATAAGACTATTTTAGACTACAGTTTCAATTTGTTTTTTTATACAGATGGCATTAATTGCTTCACAATGTCTCTGAATTTGAATGCAAATGCATTTCTGGGGTTCATTGTGTGCTGGAGACACATAAATGGTCACTAGTATCCTCTATTTATCTTTATTACCTAATACTGCCTTGGAATCTGCTGTTCAATATCTCGTACTCAATCAAGTCTATATTTCACAATGTGGTACATAGGCAGCAGAACAAGAATAACCTGTGCATTTGAACACTAGAAGAAACAAAAGAATATTTGGCATACTATAATATTTTGAGTACGCTGGCAGGATAGTTCAGTCAAGAGAGCTTCCTTTAAGTCAACAACTATAACTCATTTTTTTAGCCTCTTTTGGTAACATCTGTGTTTGAAAACTGGAATCCTTCTTATGAAGCCGTTTTTGCAGAGTTCTCTGGAAGAGTGACTTGGCACCATTCACGTCCTGGTCAGCATCTTTTTCCCTGCTGTGACATTTGCCTGAGTGTGTGAAAAATTTCCCACTTTATTTGGTTGCATAACATGAGTCCTAATTTAGTGCTGACTTGAGCTTTCTATGCATATTCCCTTTTGAGCTTGTTTTTCTTCCTGAAAAGCTAAAGCCTGGGCCAGGTATACCAGTCTTGCAGTCTTTTGCAGCAGCTTTTACTCTAGAGATAATGTGTTGGTGCCAGTAAAGTTAAGTGTGGGTCACTCTTCTCTAGGCAATGAAAGCATTTCCTTTGACACATGACCATCTTCCTCACTCTGCACCCTTAAAATGACCCACTCCCATCCTGTCAGGGAAGAGCTGCCTGCTTTTAAGGTCTTTCTAGAATTTCATGTCTTCCATTGAGTGGCCTTATGATGCAAAAAGGACACAATGAATAAGTTCAAAGATCATATTCATATATGTGTATTTTTCATCTTGCTGTGGTTTTAAGGAATATGTCTCTGCAAATGATGATTTGCCCAGAAAAAATTTTGCATTTTTTTTTGGCATGGGGTGTCAGTTTGGATTGAGGATTTTCACAAGGAGTTGATGGATAAGTAGAAATTAAGTGTGATTACAGTTTAGCTATTTTGCATAGCTGCTGTTGAATGTAAATGAAATATTTATTGGGACCACTGAGCAGCCCACAGATGCTGTTCAATCTTAGCCTCATGAAATAAGGTATATACCTGGTATTGACCCACCCAGTCCATATGGGACACGTAAATTTGAGTAGGACTTGGTTCTTTTGCCTATTTTGTCACATTAAGGATGAGATTGTTTCTAGTTATCATTTTGACATATGATTTGTATTTGTTATCCTTTAAAGACAAAGAATTTTCTCATGATGGTTTTTATTATTTAGAGTAAGCAAATACAGTAAATTTGGCCTTGAAGTAGATATTGCATTATTTTGATGCTAAGAATTTTTGGCTGCTTTCATTATGTAAGAGGTTCAATTCAAATGTATTTCTACAGTTTTTAAATTTATGAGTTCTAAGGTCACTTGCAGGCAAATAAGAAAATTATTAAGAAAATTTCATTCTTTTCATTTGCTTTGTAATCTCAGAAACACCCATAAGATGTATGAAAAGACATAATTTTAAATCCTTTTAAAATCTACTGTTCACTATGGAAAAATTACAACTGTGAAATCCAGGCAAATAGTGACACACAATGCAAGTGCTGTAGGGTGACACTGAAAGCAGATTGTGTTTCCTGTAAACCTCTTTTTCCCATTCTGCCCCCCCTTTTTTGTACAACCTGTCAGCTTTATTTATACTAAGAAATGACAGATATTTTTATCTCCCTAATAAAAAAGTGTGTTATTACTACATCATTGAAATAAAATTCTTAGTGCAGAATGGTACATTATATTCTACACGAAGACAACACAGAGTGTGCAAGGGACACACTGCAAAGAATGTTCAGTTTTTGAAGCTCTCAATTGCTTGATTTTTTCAGGGCACAGTGTTGTAAATGTCAAGAGCCTTTGAAACATTTGAAGCAGATGTTCTACTGCCAAAGTGTAGCATTTGAACTCAAAATGAAACAGTTCCCTTAAACCTTGACATTAAGTCTTAACAGTTTCACTTCCCAATTGGATGTGGTATGAAGAAGATAAATAATAGAACTGTAGCAGGATAAAATATTTATTCTCCCATGAGATGGAGAAGAAAAACATGTTTAGCATTTACTTTGCAATTTTATTTGTTCTGGCTCATTTCCCTCTTATGCTCACATATATACATTTCCAGGCACATGTTAAAAGCAGTAACTAGGGCTTGGCTCAGGCCCTGTGTCCTTCCTTTCCCCTTCCCCTTCAGTCTGAGTTTCTCTCACAGCTTCCCTTAAACTGCCTCTTTGTCCCCATCTTCCTTCTGGGAGGCATTCATCAAAATGTTTTCACTTGTCCGAAATCTGTTATGCCTAATCAAATGGATCAATTTCTATGGGAGGCAGTGTCATCCTTTTCAAATAGGAGTGCCATATTTAAACATCCCAGCAAAAAAGGCTTTAATTTCCCAGGTTCTCAGTACCTGCTGCTCCCACTGCCGCTGGGAACAGTGTGGGTGAGAAGACGTCTCTGCAATGAAAATATTTTAATTAGGTGTCCACCGTCATTTTGGAAATGTCTGTCTTCATTTGTTGTCTTGTGAACATGATGAAAGTTTCTGTCTGATATGTTAGTTATTCTACTGATCCACATATCTCATCCTCTTTACATTAGCGTTGTGTGCTTGACTGACAGCATCATGTTACAAATACTCAGAAGCACATAACAAACTTTTTAGGTCCTGTCACTCATCCTCCTATTGTGAAACCTATGGCACTAGTTTTGTGCCCTTCTCCACACACTATACTCCTGCTGTATTCTATGCCTTCTGATCAGTGATACTTTTCTCCCATATCTCCCTCAAAGTGAGTCTATCCAAAAATCCTCTCTGCTTGAGCAGTGTTGGAGGAAGATCTGGAATTGGGCTGCAATGCTTTTTCTTTAAGCTAACAGAAGTCGTCCCTCCTGTGGCCACTTCTCTTTTTCTGTGAATCCATCCAATGAGGAAGCATACATGCTTGCAAGAGTAGAAGGGAAATTTAGTGTATAGTGGTCTTTTTTTGTTTTCTTTCAGTACTCAGAAAAAGTGGCATGGACAATGAGGATATTATTATTCCTGTAGTGATTAAGAAATAACTTCTAAATCAAAGTGGAATTTTGGTCAAACAGCACATTCTTACACACACACATGTACATGTATCTACATGTAGAAATTGATAAATTACCTGTTCTTACTAAATTTTCCCAGTAATTCCAATTAGCAGAAAATACTCCCTGATTGTCTTGAGGAAGAGGTTGATAAAAGATATAAATTAAAGCATCCAATTTAATTGTTATGTAATAGGATCACTGTAAGCTTTATGCAGATATATGTGCTTGAAAGCAATGTGAACTTTTCTAAAGAAAATTTAGTATGAACATCATTAGAGTAGTAGAGCATGTCTAGTATTTGTTGTATATGGGTGTGATATTTTTGTTCTATAATAAGGTCTGTGTAGCAAAGTTGGCAAGAAATCTGGACAATGCACTTGCATAGATCTTGGAGCCAGAATGTCCAAGTGCACTTTCAGTGGTAACCTTATAAAGCAACACTTTTAAGTGACTAGCAGTACTTAACATGGCCTCTATTGACAAATTGTACTGTGATTCTGTAATGCTTGTTGAATTAGGGCTTCATCTGCACTGTTCTGTCTTTTAATAATCTGTCTGCTTTGTCTGGCTTCCTTACTGTAACCTTGTGTATGAAGAAGATGATTTCTGTAGAAGCTGCAAAGTAACAAATGCTTTTTTCAGATCATCCTCTGTTTAGCCCCTTATAGAATAAAAAGCTGTATCTGTCACCATTCTGAAGGCTTGGTTTGCTAAGCCTTTGTGATATTTTACAATCTGTCTAGGAAGGTCTTCCAAGGGGGTAAGAGCAAAAGATTCTTCAACATGCACTGTCATAGGGGTGGAGTAGTGCTGTGGAATTCTGATCAAACTGCTCAGTTCCTGTATTTTCAGTGGCCTTGGAAACAAAATAATAACAGGAATTATAGATTTTTTCCCTCAAGGGTGTAGAATGTAAAGAAATTTGATTTGTCTTATGGAAGGGCAACTTTGTTCTTAGGACCATCACAGTTTAAGAAGATACATATGCACACACAAAGCACAATAATTTTTATGTAGTTTTTTATATATATGTATATGCATATATATTCATATATATAAAACCTTGTATGTCTGTAGGATTTAGATGTTACCTATCTGAAGGAGGTTAATTGAGAAGCAGTTACTGATAGGATGGTTATAGCTGTGCTAGGACTACATGTGTATGTATATAAACATACATACACACACACATACATGTATACGATAGCTTAATATTTTAACAATAGTAGTTACTTACATCGTATTGTAGCCATCATTATCAAAGTTACTCTTTTTCCTATCACTTTCTGTCTACATCAAAAGGTTCTACAGAGTAAATAGATCTCATTATATATTCTATGTAAATGAGGAAGCTGAGACAGAAGTTGTCAGCCACCAGCTAGAAAAGTCTGATTAGAAGTAGACAAAAAGTCACCAGTTTACTTTGTTGTTCTCTGTTAAGCAGCACTGCATCTCATTCATTTGGTAAGGTCAATATTTAAATAAAAAGTTAGTCTTTATGCTTATTATGCCTAAGAGTATGTTCCACTAGGAGGATATTCAAATACAATCATATTTTCTCCATAAGGGTGGTCAGTGAAACAAGTTGTCTGGAAAAGTGTTGCAGCCTCCATCCTTGCAGTCTTTCAAAAACTGGTGCAATAAATCCCCAAGCCACCAATTCTGATCTCGTTGTTATCCCAGCAGAGGATAGGCTGGAGACCTTCTGAAGTTTCTTCCAGCCTGACTTATGCAATGATCCTACAATCCAAGGTTCATGTTAATAAAATATTCCCTTCTCCTCAGTGGGAACAGCAGGAGAAGGAAAAAATCACTGCAGAGCATCCCTGCCATTACTCTGATCATACCATTTCATAGGGAGGACAATGCCAGCAGCAGTGGCTGACTAAAGTAATGTTTTACAAATTGGTGCTGAGTAGCAAAGGCAGCAAAATTATGTGTGCTAGCAAAAGAGTAAGGAGTGAGGAGCAGGCAGGAATACTGAACAAAGGGGGAAAAAGAAGCAGAAAGACCACAGTCTTCCCACCCTTCTGTAGTATTAAGAGGGTCACCATTCATGTTATTCTCTTTAAACAGAGTTGGTGACGTCTGCTATGGTTCTGCCTGAAAGCATATAGCAGCTGTGGGCTGAGAAAAACTGCCCAAAACTCTTCAAGAGTGTTTTAAAAGTAAAGATTTAGCCTTTACTGTTTCCATGACAATGCTTCAGTCATACAATTTGAATGCAGAATTTATAGGGAGCAAATGGGAAATAAGAATGTGACTCCAGCCCTTTGGAAAAAAGGGGACAATAAAGATCAGGAGATGTGAGCCAAGCCCCTGCACCAGCATAGTTGTGATTTAGTTGTGCATCTTGGCTCTGTTTGCAATGGTGTGAAAACCATTAGTGTAGCAGAGGTGAATGCTGCAGGCCTTCTGTGCCTCAGCCCTGCAGTGAGAGAAAAGGCTGCAGGATGTAATGCTGTGGGTTGTATGGGGCAGAGCCCTACAGCTTTAAACTGCAGGTAGGAGAGCTTGGTGGAGCAGAGAGAAGAGAATTGCAACCCTATTTTTCACAAGCTGAAACTACTGAAGTAATGTTTCTCTTTGATTCTACGTTCTCCATTACTTAGCATATTTTGCCATATGAATTAAAATTGAAATGGAAATTTGTTTCAAAATGAAAACATTTAACTGTGAAAAAGTAAAAATCACAAATGTTTTAAATTACTGCAATTTTTGATTTCAGTTTTGCCTAAAATGTGTCTTATTCTTTGAGACTATGTGTTATAGTGAGTGTTCCTGTTGACAAAGAAACATTTTTTGCACCGACAAACATTCAGTTCTAGTAGTATCCTGATGGATCTGACTTTGAATATATATTTCAGATGGCGCTTAAGCATAGGTATCTACTGTACCCCTAAGCATAGGTGCAGAAATAGAGAATAAACTGGGTTTAGGAGGAAAAATCCCTACCCAACATGATCAACACAGGCCCTGATAATGATGTTTAAAAAAGAAACAAGACAAAGGTCAGTTGCTTTTCAGCCATTGCAGCATTTTTCTCTCAGGTTGATAGCTCACGTGTTTGAATGTATTCTTTTTTTTTTTCAGTTTAATTGCTATTTTACAAGTGCAACCAGCTTGTCTAGTATAGCTTCATATATTTCAAATAGAATGAGTAAAAAACTGTAGTAGCATGGATCCAACTTCTGAAGACTTATGGTGAACAGTTATGAAAAAGAAGGAAGGTAGGCTTTGAAAGCATAAGTACATTAAAAAAAACCACAACCTGTCAGCCTCTCGAACTTGTCTAGAAGTTGTTGATTCACTGGGGCTCTACAGGATGCGCCCATATTGGGGTGACAGGAAGTTCAGTTTCCAAACAAGTTTGTCCTAGACTTCTCTGAACAGGAATGTCCAATTTTCTGAACTGTATATGTTTCTAATGTAGAGGACTACTGTTCTTCTGAGGTGAGAACACCACAGGCTTTCCTCTGGAGACATCAGGTTGGACATCAGCTTTTCAGTCAGTTAGGAGTGACTGTGTCAAGTTGCAACCTCAGCAATTACTGTTCTCAAAGCAGTTATCTTTTCTCTCTGTGTAGCTTGTTCAATATTTTCCCTATATGCTTTATTGTTTCCAGTAGACTTCCTGTTCCTGTTTCTCATAGTCTGTCCCTTTTCTTACATGCATTTTCCTATTTTCTTTTTTCCCATTTGGACTCCATCATGTCTTGAAATATTTTAAGATGCATTAATTTTCTCTTTGCTGTCATTTTCCATCATTTTATTAGATTTTGTACAAAAGTGCAAAATTCAGCTGCTGACCTGGTGGGAAATGCAAATATGTAGAAGATCCAAACATCATTAAAGTCTTTCTGTCTCAAATTAAAGAGTCCCATACAAGTTTTGTACTTTCACAAATAAAGTAAGACCTGTCAATTAGAAAAAGAAAAATGCATATAGACTTCATCCAGGCTGTACAGCCTGGCACAATTTATTAATGATACTGTATTGCAAGAGGAAATAAAATCTGAACCTGGATTCTGAATTAATCTTACAGAGTTGTATGACCCAGGTGTTTTAGGAACAGCTGAATTTGTTAACAGTCAAGCCAGCAATGTTGTCTAGTGACACCCGTGTAGTTACAGCAGGCAACAGAATGAATTTCAAAAGCATAGAAGTGTTGTAAGCTTGGGTATGAAAATGTTAAATTTAAACCAGAATATTTATTGGAAGTATAGAAATGATACTGTTTAAACAGGAAGGAAAGAGAGCCCAAGATAAACATTTATCAGACTCTTCAGAGAGCAATATTTTGTGGGCGAACATTATATTGCTGCACTGTAAAATCCCAAGGACTGCAGGGGGGTTGTCCAAGTCCTTGGATCTGGTTCCATATAATACCATAGCATAATTCTGTACACTGAAAATGCTGCTAAGTCCTTTCTCTACAATGCTAGTAGAAAACAGTAAAGCTCACAGTTTTGGTAGTGGATAATGAGTGACTATTCCACTAGATTTTCAATTGATTTTGTAAGAGAGTATGCTTTTCCTGAAATACATCTTGTTACATTTTTGTATTCTCAATGGCCAGGTAAACCTCTAAATACAACTCATAAACAAATAATTTAATCTGAAGTAGGAATGCCATTGTCACAGTCCTGATTGAATTGATTCAGACAGGCAATCAAGTCTGACTTTTAATCTCAGAGCCAGCTTTATGTTCTACCAGGAGGGAAGTACAGTGCTGAAGGCATTCATGATAACCCTTTTCAGCCTCATGGGGAGAGTATGCATATAGGTTTTCCAGTCCATGCTGAAGTTACAGTCATAAATAGTGTTTCATGATACAGAAAGAGATTCATAAAATGATGTTGATATTTTTGTGATTGGTGAAATGTGTGTATGAAAGCTAGTTCATTATTAAATGTGACAGGTAAACTTCTTTTAAGATGGTGAGCATATAAATGCCATGACTTGATCCACTAGCCTAATTATATTTCAACAAGCATTTGAGTCTTCACAAAAGTTTTGACAGCTGTACAAAAATCACTATTATGAATGTATTTATCATCAAAATTTGATGATAATCTACGAATCTGCAGATAACTTGGGACATGAGATGTCTTGGCTTCTGTGGCAGTTCTGGGTGTTGTTTATGAGCTGTATTATGTGCTGATTGTGTGAGTTACTGGGCATCTGACCCTTAGTGAATGAATCAACTTGTTTTTCAGAGCAAATAATGAGAAAAGAATGTGTAAAGGGTGCTTCAAACTCCAATTTTTATGTCTAGGCTTTTGCTTATTTAGGAACTGTAATATTTTAGCTTGACAGGTTTCATTTGATCCAATTTATTACTGGATTTTCTCCAGTGATACAAGAACTAGCCTAAAAGAAGACCTGCCTTTCCTTGAAATACAGTCATGAGACTGTTTTGTAACAACGATGGGAACCATGGAAGCAGTATGTCTGTGAAGACAATGCAGTTATACAGCGGAAGGACTCAAGCACATAGGTAAATTTTGCTACTCTCTTTTGCTTGTCTGTGACTTTGTCTGTCCAGAATCACAGAATCAATTAGGTAGGAAAAGACCTTTTGGATTGAGTCCAAGCTTTCGCCAAACGCCACCTTATCAACTAAACCATCACGCTAAGTGCCACTTTCAGTTTTTTCTTAAAAACCTCCAGATATGGTGACTCCCCTGCATCCCTGAGGAGCCCATTCCAGTGCCCAATCACTCCTTCACTCCTGTGAAGAAATTCCTCCTCATGTCCCATGGCACAGGTTGAGACTGTGTCCTCTCGTCGTGTTCATTGCAGACTGCAGCTGCTTAGAACTGTTTTATTCTGTGTCAAGCAACTGACACTTTTTCCATATCCTCCATATCCTTTTCCTAGGAGAAAAAACCTTTCAGAACACTTTTCCATCAAGGTTGGTGCACATGTAAAGTTCAGTGGCCTCAAAGGTGGCTGGTACTTCCATCATGAATAAAGAGGATCAGAAAATTCAGCTCTGAGTCACATCCCCTATTTTTTATATTTTTGACTGCAGATAAAATTGATAAGCCTTTTGAATTCTGAAGGATGGTTAATATATGAGAACAAAGTGGAACAGAAAGCAATCAAATGTAGCAGACTGTAGCTTTTAATTTAACTAAGATTAAAACTGCCCCAATATGAAACACACATGCACAAATGTGTTGTAAATTCAGGATAATTTGAATCATGAAATTAATCTAAGCCAGGAACAGTTGACTCAAATGTTTCTTGTAATTAATACAAGCAAGACACTGGTAATTAAAAAAAAAATAATGCTCACCCCCTAATCCTCCTTCATATGATGAAAATGCAGCAACATTTTCCTTTGACTATTGTTCTGTGTATCTTTTGTGGTGTTTTCCTCCAGCTGACAAACAGGGCATTTGGGTTGACAGATTTTTAGTAAATTTCACACAAAATCATATCACATGGACATGTGGAAAAAGATGATCTTTGCAATGGCTTCATAAGCTAAACTTGGCTGTACTTTATAGTGTCAATGGCAGAATCCTATTGGTTAGATGTGTGGGAAAATTGCAGTGCAACTGGCACAACCACACTGGCAGAAGCTGCACTGGAAACAGGAAAGTGGGGTTCCTTTTCTGGCATATAGCTATCTCAGGAACTCAAATAAGCTATACCAGCAAAATAACTTTTCTTACACTGTAGACTCTAACTCCATCAGAAAAATCGCTTGCATAGATCTACCAGAGCTCCACTGCCTGGAATGTCTTGGACTTGTTTCTTAAGCTGTTGATAGAAATGAAGTGTTAGGATATAGATAGCTTCTTTGTTTTCTGAGGAAAGACCAAACAAGGAAAAACAAAGGAAAACAAGAGAATGATCAGGTCTGTTTTCAGTGGTATTTCTGGTTTATAATGTGGCAGTGCCAGAGGCTCCTTCTGTATATGGATAACAGTACCTACCTGAAAAGAGCAGAGATTCAAAGTTTAAACAAGAACAAGATAATCTTTTCAAGAAAGAAACATTAAGTCTAATGAGAACTTCAATTAATTAATACCATTCTAGTTATATGGCTAATTTCTTTAAATAATTATGGAAATCTCCTTTTAACTAAGATGTATATTCTTGTAAAAAATCTAAAAGCGTTAGCAGAAATAGATTTTAAAAGAATTTTGAAATGAGTTTTCCTCTAGATTTTTCTTGTCATCTTGACCACTATGGGTTTGTAGATGCATTTGTCTTAATAAAAAGAAATAATTTTAGATTTTCTGCCAATTTGGATTGCCACATAATCTGTTGGTTGTGCTTGTTTAAAAAAATAAAAAGGGCTGTACAAAGTTGATCCTGAAGCAGATGAGAGAAGCTGTGTTAGATTAGAATTCTTTTGCATAGCTGTTTGTCAGCCATTTGTTTAAACATCTTTTGTTTAATGTAGCTTGAAAGGGTGATTAAAAATTTGTTTGTTTGTTTGTTTTCCAGGAAGGTTTCTAAATAGTGAGATTACATGAAACTCTGTGATTACTGGTATCCTCCATCCTGGCAATATAGTATTGCCAGAGCTGGTCAACTAGTCTGTCCTATATTTCTGAAGGCCTTAAGTTACACTTCTGTAGAGAGAAAGCACGCTATATTTTAACACTAGATTTAACTACCTACATAAATAGTTAAAGAAATAGAAAGATTGCATTTCACATTGCACAATAATGCTATTATGCATTAAAAAAAGCAAATCTGTGTTACTGTGTTTTTCTGTGTACTGGAAAGCAAGGATAGAGTAGGACTTACTGATGTGCATTATTTTATACCTTAGCCTATTCCTCCAGCATTATTATATATTTAGAGACAGCATATAAGGTCTGTGCAGCAATAATCTATTCCTTCTTTAATGTTTCCTCTGTTGGATGATTAGCCTTTTATTTTAAACAATTAATATCAAGACTAGTATATTCAGGGCAATAAATAAAAATTAGTGGAAGGTGGAAAAAATCTAAAAAGCAAAAAATCTTCCAGGTCCTAATTTTTTTTGTTCAAATTATTTAAAGTTTAGCTATCTTCTTTAGTCATAATTTTATTTATTAATATTTTAACAAACTTTGTGTCTGCTTATTCCTATAGTAGGATTATGCAGGATTATGGCATCTGTTTGGTCCCTACACATGGTCAGACAACATGAGAGCCAAGCAAACGCCAAGAATGGTAAAAACAAGAGATGAGGTAGTCCTCCATAGTGACAACAAATTTGATTTTGAGAGTCACACTGAAAATGAAACGTGAATTTATGGATTGTTTCAGGTCTGAATGCCAATCCAGTGTTACTCTTAAACATGTAGAGTGCAGTGGAGCCTTCTCCTCCAGAAAGGGGAGAAGAGAAAGCACACACTTCAACTCACCTCCTTTTGATGAAGGCTAACACTATGGGCACCTCTAAAATATGACAGTTTTTTTTTGTATTCCTTGGGTAACAATACTTCTCTGTGCATGCCATAGAAACAAGTTTAAGAAATGGGCATCTCTGTCTTCTGTTTAAAAATGTCATAGGAGTGAAAGCAGCACAGTCCAGAGACTTAGCTATCTGCAAAACAAAGGAATGACAATCTAAGCAAAGAGACTGGTTGTGCTATTCTTAGTTATATTATAGAATGTATAGTCTTAAATGAAATTTTGAAGGTTAAGGTAATACTCTGTTTGTACTGTGGTTTCAGAACTGATTGAAAGCTATTTTAATTTTTTTTTTTGTTGTTTTTTTGTTTTTTTTGCTGTGGGTGCTTTTTTAGTTGTTAGTAAAGTTTTAGCTGGAAAATAAAATAGAGGGAGAGCATGCTTTGAACAATCCCAGCATCATAGTTTTGAATCTGTAAGATTGAATGGCATTGACAAAATTGAGGAAGATTAAGTCCCTATGTAATGTACTAATATTTAGTGTAGAATGAGGATCAGATACAATAGGAAGGTGAAACATAAGGTAAATATTTATGATTTTGGACAGTATGTTAACATTCATAACATAATGTTATGTTTTTAGAAGCCTATCACACTGACTGTCTAAGATGAAAGGAGGTATACTTGAAGAAGGGAGTAGTGTTGGTTTTCCTGCCCAATCAACAAGAAAAGTCCCCCTTCTATGTTGCTTAATAAAGGCCAGTGGTTTTGTTCAAGTTCCTCTGGAAAATGTGAAGTTCTAAATAATTTTTTTATTATAGCCTTTTCTACTAGTAACAGATGAGTTTAACTTTCTTTGTCATCTTCATAATTTTCTTTTTCATGCACCTATATTTTGCGTGGCCAGTGTTGTAATAGCACAGCCAGTGTTGTAATAATAATAATAAAAAAATTAGATTAAGGCGACAATTAGCTTGTACAAATTGGTTTTGTTTAATGAAATGATGTCTTGTTATTGTTTGTTGACCGTAGTAAAGTCAAACCAGTTTGCAATGACTGAAGAGAATTTAGTGCAGAATTCCAGTCATGTAGTCTTTAAAATATAAGAAGAACAAAGGGACTTGGTAATGCTGCTGAAGGTTCTTTCCAGGTATCTTTTTCTTTTTCCATTTGAAAATAATTTAGAATAAATTTGGTGAATCACAATATTACAGCCTTTAATCATAAGCATGCTGTCTGATGCAGACATGGATGAATGACAATAAAAAAAAAATCACTTCTTTGTTAAGAATCCATTATCATTCCATGGTAATAAAAAAAAAAAAAAATCGTTCATATCATAGCATCTGTGGTAAACAGCTAGATTTGGATGATGTGTTACTTTGTGGCATCACTCAGGGTTGTATCATTCTATGTAAGTGCTTGAAAGAAAAGAGCAACAAAATTACAAAAGGCAAGATTAAAACACAGACAATTTTCTCTGGCTTAAGATCATAAAAGGGAGGAAATTCATAGTTAAGGATCCAGACCTCAAGTATCTGAGCACAATGTAGTGCCAGCCTTAATTTTACATAACTGTACCCTGTTATAAGTAGACATTGGTGGTTTGATCCTGAATGATGAGTTATATTGCTCTTAGCAGCTGAAACCAGAACAATAATTTTATTTTAATGCTTGGCTTTGCTCGGTGAATAGACTTCTTGAATCAGTTGTAATTGTTTTCTTGCCAATTGAAATAAAACAAATCCTAATAAATAGTTTGAGTTCTTTTCAAAAGTTATCCTTAAAACTCTGCTACATAACATTTTGCTAAAATGGAAATGGGAAATTGTGAAGAAAAGCCAGTGTCACTCTTGGATTTTAGGAATTTTGAAACTTTTGTGGCAAGTTATAATGTCTATAATCCTGCAGAAGCTCAGTCAAAAAAAAACCAAACCAAACTCTTAACTGATGAAGGAAGTAGTTAATAGTACTGTTAGCACAGAATACTGAAAGTAGTACAGAGTTTTTAAAGCATCTGCAATTAATTGAACTTCTACTTTAGTTCTACTTTTCTTTAAAAGTTCTACTCCCCTTAGTTCTTGGAAATTGTAAAGAGGGTGGCAGAAACTGCTTTAAAGGATGTCAGACTGTGGATGCAAAATGGAGAGGAGAATAGGCAATGACATAGAATCTTATCTTGACATTTTACCCTAAGGACATTACTTCAAGGATTCCAAAAGGAAAGATTAGTGATTTCCTGTCAAGACAGGGAAAGGCCCTCAGCACTTCAAAAGGCGGAAGTGACCTGCCAAACAGTTAAAGAATAAAAGCTAGTGTCTGACAAGGTGAGGCTGACTTGAGAGAGTAATGCCTGTGGTTTTCTCAGAGTCATTTTAATTCTGTCACTGTGCCAAGAAGCTACCACAGTATTTAAATGAATTGTACCCTTTCTGACTTGTTTCAGGTTTGGAAGGATTCACTGGAGTAGAACTGGGAGTTGAAGAGACAAATCCTAAAATACTGTAGCTTCCTTACTAGAGCTGGAGCTCTATTTGGTTTTGAATGGTAGTGTACATCTTCTCTTGAGTAGAAATTACTAAAGTTGTGGGAAATTCACATTGCAGATAAACTAGTCTCTTGGGTGTTTCACTGAAATGGAAAGGGCCCTGACCCACAGTCTCAAAAGTTACAGCCCATGAGATGAGAGACATGAATTATTCTGTGATAAATCTTTTACTCATCAGTATAACTGTGGATATCACTAAAAAGGTGTACACATTAAAAAGAAAAGTATGGAGACAGAGGGACAAAGAAAACCGCTTGGTGAATATGAATTATACACTGAGCAGCATGGATAATAGCTGTGTGGAATGATAGCATCATGCTAGATCCACAGCGCAGTTCAACCATCAAAAGGTTGCCTCAGAGAATTGCTGAATGTTGGATTTTAATGTCTGGGATTTAGTAGTCTCTTCTCTCTTCTAGTTCTGTAATCTCTTTAATGATACATTGATTGGGATTGTCTCTTATTGAAGGGAAACTGCCCCCTTTTCCATCTCAATTCCCATCCTTGGATTCTTCAAATATTCTCTGACATATATGTGTGATGCTCTGCCTGTGAGAATCTTTGTGAGTTCCAGGGCCTGGAGTTTCCTTCTGATTTTCTGATGCAATCTCTTTCACTTCTATTAGAGTAATATTTTAGAGTATTATTTTCTCTGTGTGACAGACCTGCATGTTACCATGCTATGGAATCTCTTTCTCAGCAGCCCCCTCGGTTGGTTTCGGTTGATTTTTTTTTTTTTTTTTTTTTTTTTTGGTGGGAGGAGGTCATGGTGGTTTGGTTTTGTATTTTTTTGACATGGTTACTGTAAGGTGCTTTTACCATGAAGCACCTAATTGTAAATCCACATGCATGTCAGACCAGAGTGCTGTGTCTATACTGGCACTAGTGCATAAAGCTTTACAGGTAAGAGGTGCCCTAAGAGATGTCATTGCATGAGTTTTTCTGCAGTGTAATGTGGGAAAACTTTTCATCCACAGGCCCTATACAAAAATGTTTTTAACTTAACTTATTAAACCACGTTCATGAATTTTGTAAAAGCCAGTAGCAAGGCATGGATACAAGTTTAGATGATGATGATGTTTTCCATCTGTTAGCATGAATGCAACACTCATTTTAGGAAGATAATTCAGGGCATGTCATGTAGTGAAAAAGCATTTCAAGAGTAGCTCATTGCCTTTAGAAGGCAGCAGCATGTTTTTCCAGGTCTCTTGTGTAGATATGGAGACAGTTGATTCCCCATATGATGAGTAGCTGCAGAATCCTTATGCATCTTCTTGCAGATCTGGCATGGGTTCTTCTCCAGCATGGAGGACATGCTCTTAGACCTTTGCAAAGAGCTTTGTGTGCCTTTGCATAAGAAGGACATAAAGATGAAGGGAATACCTTCAATACCTATATTTGCTGTGATGCTTTACTGTTGCTTGGTTTTGGCCAGTTATTTGCTGATGCCCACAATGTGTAATTCTATATTTCAGTGTCTTCTTCAAAGCCAGAGGGCTGAAAAATGTCGATTTCTCTGAAATTTTGTCTGTTTTTTAAGAGGAAGTGTGAGAGTTTTGTTAAAGCCATAATTTTGCCTGACCTTCATCTAGAAAGCATAATACTTGCCTGTTAGACAAGTTGAAGTTATTCAGATAAAAAGCCCCTGAATGGGGGTATGGGGGAAGAATGTGTGATGGAGAGATAATCTGAAGATCCAATATTTTCTATTTTTTTAAAATTTGCTACCAGCTTATTTTATTTCTGTCTCACATATGGAGCCACTAAGTTTAGTTGTTTAAAGGACCAGCAATTCTCAGCCACCCTACCTCAAAAAAAAAAAAAAAAAGTGAGAACACCTGTCAGCAGAATTTTTTTTTGTGTTCTTAGCAGTATGTAGTTACATGCTGTGGTATGACTTGGCCAACTGAGGCAAAATGGCATGGTCAGCCAATTTAATTGACAATAAAGTTCCTAAATGTCTGCTCACTTTTGAACCATACTAGCTTTCTGACATATCTGATGGAGAGCAGGGATGGATTTCATTAGGAACAGGTTTGTGCCCATAATCTGGCTACAGGCTGTTTATGACTCTGTCCATACTAAGAAATAAGCAGTTCTAGAGCTTGTATTTTATTTCCATCTAAATGCCATCTGGGCCAGGAAAACAAACTGATCTCCTAAACATTATCATAACTTTTTTTTTTAAATCCAGGTTTGTGTTTAGAGCCACATTCATCTCTGAAATGATGGCACTTTTTCTTGTGCTTCTGTTGGGTTCTTGGCAACCCTATGCTACTCTAGACAGCAAAGGCACTTGTAGTCTACTTCTCCCCCAAAAAGGTCAATATCCAGATCTAACTCTTAAATTAGCTGTCAGTTTTAGAATAAGTACATCATTTTTGAATCAGATGTTTGCTTATTTCTGTGTACCTAACAAAGTTTAGGAATTCCTGTGTCTGTCATTATTCAAATTGATGCTGGTCTGTATTTACAAAATACTTCCTTGCCAAACCTCTGTCTTGGACATCCAGCTGTGGACAATTGTGTGGAAAGCACAATCTCCAGAGCAGTTAGTAGAATGACTGACAACTTGTCGGGGTTTGCAGAATTCCCATCACAGATTTCCCATGTCCTTCCTTCCCTTTCTTATGTGAAGAGGTGTTTTGGTTGGAATGTTGTCCAGAAAAAATGTTCCAGTCTTCTCACTTTAACTGTTCAGTACTTCTTTTGTAGTCTGGATGGGGACAAATATGATCCCAAGTACATGATGATAATAATGCTTTTGCTTTCCTTCTCCTGGCATGCCTGTGCTTTACATGTGATCCTTGTTTTAACACACATTTGTGGCATAACTTCTTTGTGATGTGTAAGTTTGCATTCTGCTGACATGAGAAGAGAAAGGGAAAACCTAACAGTGCCCTCTGAAGCTGTCTCTGAAGCTGCAAACCACTTGTTATAGGTGGCATTTGAACAGTGTAAATGCAATAATGATCCGTGGAAATCTTCATTCCCTTCTCATCGCTGTCTGAGTTCATGATTCTTGATATCAACAGCAGGCTAGCAGCAGGAGGTTTTCAAAACATCCAAGTTGGAGAGGAGCACTGCTGTTCAGAGGGATGTATGCTCCTTGCATAGGTATTACTGAAGTAACCCTAGATCCCAGCCTGGGTGCTATTAGCGGTGTATTTGTTCTGGATCCCATTTTACAAGTACTTGTAGCAGCTCAGGAAACTCAGGAAGATTCTTAGGGTTCACATTCAGTTCACATTCTGCAATCTGGTGAAAGCCAGGACAAATGTGAGGTCAGTTTTCATAGAATCATAGAATGGCTTGAGTTGGAAGGAACCTTAAGGATCTTTAAGTTCCAAACTCCCTGCCATGGGCAGGAACACCTTCCACTAGAAGTGGAAGTTATTCTTATTCTGAGTTGGCCTTGATACTCCTGCAGAGTTTCTTATAAATGAACAGAAATTATTTAGCCCACACCTTGAAATGCCCAAGCTCTCAGGGTAGGCAATCATATACCACCACACACTTCCTGTTTATTCTGTTTATCCTGTTTATTCTTCGGGTTTTAAGTCCAAAAAGATTTTTAGTGGGTTTTAAACTTCTTTGAGGGAAGACCACCCTCATGTTTTATATATTTGAAACCCAAATTTTTCTTTGTATGTGAAAGGAAAACAAATATTACTCTATAGGATCTTCATAGTCATCTGAAAGCTGAAGTCCAGTACACAACCATATGCCTCACTCATTTTAGTTGATTTTGCATTCTTTAAGGTTGCTTTGTTTGCATATTCAGTGCATTTTAACTTGTGCAGATTTTGAAAAGAAAAAGACAGATCAAGTAGCTGGAGAAATACATTCTTTGTGTCCAAAATCTTATGCTTCAGTACATAACTTGATGTGAAAATTGGTATGCCTCCCTGCATAATTTTCTCTAGCAGCCATCCTTCCCACTTAAAAGCACAGCTTCGTCAATGTCTAATAAGATGCCCAAGCATTGTAACTGTGAAAGGAAACGTATATTGGAAGAAAATTAAATATACCAGAATCCCACTACTACTGAAACTGTCTCTGTGTTAATTAGTACAATGATTTAAATGTATTTTGTTACTCTATGTATTTTTTTTGATACTTTTAAAAGGAGGGTCTAAAACATCCATAGGCTTTTATCAGCCCGCTGTGGGGAGGAAGAGTGAGTGCCCTTGTTACTCTGTGCACCTCTTCTCCTTATTTGCTCCTTCTTCCCCCTCCCCAGGTGAGGCAATCAGATACCAGCTCCATATAATCTAGGGACAAGAACCCTTTTTCTGTGAAAGGTCATTTCATAGCCAGCTCCAGGCAGCAGTGGGCGGGCAGCCCGTCAGGCTGTCATCAGGGGTGCAAGAGCAGGCCAAGCTTCTGCCAGCAGCCCATTTTAGTCCTTCCCAGCACAATGGCAGGTCTGTGTGCCGGGCTTGCTGCTGCCCTTTTGATGCCAAGCCCAGTGTCACCAGAAGGCCATCTGGATCATTAGGAGACTAGCCCTTTGACTTCGCCCATGCGGCAGAGGGAGGAGAAAGCATGAGGAAGGTCAGGTGCCAGGCTGCTCCTCCAGACTTGCTGGCACCATCCCTTCACTGTCACCAGGCTGGGGCCCTTGGCAGCTGGGAACATTTCTGTGGCAAGACTCATTCACTCTTTAAGAGATGTTCTCCCTTACAGGAGATTTTTGCTGTTTGCACGTAGACTGTAATGTGACTGTGCTGTGGTGTTTGCAGCAGCCAGATAGTGTTAAACTTATTTGGCTACGTGTGACAAATTAACTAAACTAATTTAACTTTATGCCATGTATATTTGCTTTGGGTTACTTTCTCTAAACTATTATTTATGAAAATGCATGAAGCAATGGTGTTTTTTGCTAGAGACTGCAGCAGAAGCAGTGTGTGTTGACGCTCACTTGTCAGTTGTTAAAGCCACAGGTGCAGTGAGGTGTTACAGTCTTCTGTCCTGCTACAAAGAAGGCCCTTCAAAAACCTAAATGGAATAAGAATTTGTGAATTTCCTGACAGCCAGTCAACAAAGAAGAGCAAGGAATCAAATTAGGACTGATGCTGATGAAAATCACCAGAAATATCAATGTGGACATAATAAGTAACAGGGTGCAAAATTGGCTGTATAAAATGTAACACTTTCATAACTTAAAATAAACAGTTTATGGCAATTATCTATGGCAAAAAAAATGCAGTAATCTTGTGCTTTTCTTGATGTAACAGTGTTTGGCAGAGGTACATATAGTCCTGAACCTTTGAATTCACCACTTTGGTTTACAATTGGGCTTTTCTTTAGGAAAGTGAAAAGTAAGGTTTTAGATTGACAGTAAAAGTAAATTTGCTGGTCATGCCAAGAAATTGAAACTCTGTGGTTCTAGATGGTCTTCAGAGTCTGAATCCTGCCCTAAGTAAGCTCAAACTCCTATGAATCTCTCATTATTAAATCAGGATTGTCCTTTGGGTGTTCATACTATCAAGTATGAGAAACAGGCTGCCCCTCAGCCACCCAGAGCAACAACAACAAAAAATATTTTGGCAGCATAAGACAAGATGAAACTTCAAAATAAATGTAACAATTAAGAAGAATGAAAAGTTTGCTAAAGAAACACATGAGTACTTGTGAATGAAAACTTAAAAAAGGTTTTTTCCTTTCAGATCTGAAGGGGAAAAATATGGGATCAATTTTGAAAATTGGAATTTTTGACTTCTCCTTTTGTCTCCTCCTATTGTCTTTTCACACAGTTTTACTGGCATACCTATGTCCATCAGATTTTGGGGCTACAAGGGGCTGCAAGGAGATTTTGTATAAAGACGGATGTAGATTTCAGGGTGTGATAATAGAAGCACACTTATAGTGTGTTGATTCTCCAGAACATGTTTTTTGTAAAGAACAATTGTGTTTGTTATGCAAAAGTCCTTTTCAAGCTGTAGACCTGAAGATCTGTGATAAAAACTAGTATAGTAGCTTCCACTGCAGCTCTTTGTCAGTAGATAATTTGACAAATTAGGTAACAGAATGAAAATTGGTTAAATATTGGCTGGGAAAATATAAGTTGAAAAAAGGCATAATATTCTGTTTTCTAATTGTAGTGATTTTCAAAATTTCAAAATTTAAATAATGCTAAATTTTGGGAAGATAGAATTTTAATTCCAGTAATATGATATTAAATTTCAATCTTTTTCAGACTAAAGGACATGATTACAAAAATACTGGAGAAAACAGAAGTCTAAATTCTGTAGTTTTAAAGAATCCTAATAGAACTTTACAGGAAAATTAAGAGGGAGTGCAGTTCTGACCTTTTTTTAGACAAAATTAAGCATTCCACTTATCTAATGTTATTTTTCTATTTTTTTTAAAATAGATCTTGCCAGCACTATTCTTATGGCCTGGCAATGAATTTTTTGCTCACATTCAGAACTTCAAATAATGTGCATCCTAGATGTCTGGCCAGTTCAATATTTAAATCCTTGATTAGAGATAAATTAGTGTTTTAAACTAAAACAGACTGCATGCAATAAACCTTAATGAGTCTGACTTGAAACCACAAATCAAGAATATTAAAGAGTTAAGGTTTAAATATTTGAAATCCATCCTTAGTTCACTGTACTTTGTTTACTGAGGAGTCAATAGAATCACATAATATTTTACAGATATATTTATTGAGAAAGATGAGTAAAATAGGGGAAAAGCACATTAGTAGAATGGATTGGAGTTTTGCTCTCTGCAGCAAAATGGCCATTTACAAACAGGACTGCTGTTTATTTTAAGTTATGGAAGTGCCAAATTGTGAAACCTGGCCAATTTTGCACCCCTGTAATTGTGTCACCATTGGTGTTTTTTCTCATTTTCACCAGCATCATTGTGGATTTGATTCCTTGCTCTTCTCTGTTGACTGATTGTTGAAAAACAAATTATTTCACTCCGTTTTTTGAAGAGCCTTCTTTATAGCAGGACACTAAATTATTGAAACCTTTAAGTTCATAGCACTGCCAGCCCAGTCTGAGTTCTAGTTTACCTGCACTGGGTCATCTGCAGCTTGAAATCCCAGACTGATTGCAGGACTCAATATGGTCCCTGACTCAGTATGAGTCAAATAGGTGGTCAGTATTATAAAACGCACCTTTGGAAACTGTACCACTACAACACTTAATTTCAACGAGTAGAGAGGGAAAAGGGACAGAAATAGTGACACAAATCCTGCTCTGATGAGTTCTACTAAAAACAGAAATAAGACCTCATTTTGAATTGCATTCAAAATAGCATTTTTAAAACCTCATATTTGAGTACTCAAATCTTCCAGACTTATGATAGCTTATGATTATTGGAAGATGTAAGAAATATTTGTCATTTCCGCATCACCAATGCCTGGAGGCCTGTATCAGGATCAAACTGTGGTCATGTATGTTGTTTTTCAAAAGAAATGTTTTCATTGCATTCTTTTGCTTTGAAAGTGAAACAAGAATACAATGCTTTCAATCCCAAAATTGGAAGAAATTGTGTGAACTATTGTGTGAGAAAGAAAAAAGAATAAGGAAACATAGCTTGGATTCAGGCTTTTGAGACATTATAAATGTTGAGAAAAATATTGTTTAAAAACTGGCTCTGCAGTGCCCTTTAAAATCAGTAAGCGTCTATTTTAATTCCCATATAAGTAGTAACTGGCTGCTGTCTGTATATATACTTGAATGTTACTTGCTGTATAAGACCTTGTTTGCTTAATTTCAACCTAACTGCATTTTTATGGCTGTGCTATAAACCTCTTGAAAATAGTGGCTTAAATGGAAATGCTGACACAACATTAATTACACTGGCTCCAGTGTGATACTGTGATTAAAGTTTATTTATTTTGTGTGTGCGTCTGTGTGTGTGTAATTTCATTGTTGAAAAACTAATGGAAAACTAATGTGGCAATGGAGAATGTGATTCTGTGCCTGATATTTTTCAACAGCAAGAAACAGTTTAAATGCCAGTTTACAGTACCAGATAATTTATTTTTAATTGAGGTATAGTTTAGGTATTTAAAATTTTTGAAGTTTGGGAAAGTGACAAGTTTCCCACTTTAAAGCTGTTCACTGTTCTTACAGGAGTTTTTAAATGTCTTTTTGGGTGGTGAAGCTAAATGTATATTTCATTAGAAAATTAAGTAAATGGTTTCATTTCCTTAGTAGCATATGTTCTTTGAGATATTCTGGAGAAAAGTCTGAAAGCATGAGGGAATGAAATGCACCGTTAACATTCTATTACTATTGAATATGAGGTAAAAGTCTATTTGATAAGTAGTTTGTCCAGCTGGTGCTTTTAGGTTACTGACCTATGGATTGCATCTAGTCAGTTGGGAAATGAACAGTGCAAATATCTTATGGCCAGATGAAGAGTAAGTGAGGGAGAGAGAGATCCTGTCTCCAACCTGTTTCTTAGGACAGTGAGCTGGGATTGGAGAAGCCTTGGATGCAATCTGTTTCCAGCAGTTTATAATTATCATATTAGGCAAGAACTGGGTAAAAACATGACATGGTCTGGAAAGCAGTTCTAAGCTCTTCTGTTTCCTGAAGGAGTGTTGAGAGTAATACACTATATTGCCTAATGGAGATATGTTTGATGCTGTGATTTTGTGTAAACTTTGCTGCCCCTTTCAGGAAGGTGCAATCAGAGCACTTTTTGTGTTAATCATCTTTTCTTGTGTATCAGTTAGACAATATCACTTTTTTCTGGATTCATGCATATATGGAACTTGAAGGCAGATCAGGAAAATTGTCTAATGAGTAGTAGGTTCTGCAGAAGTGAATCGTATGCCTGGCTGGTAGTCTGCAGTGTGCCTTCCTTACATCAGTGCCGGTGTTCTGCCTCATCTCAGGACCAAAGTAATCATTCCCACTCTTGCCATAAACACCTTTCCTAGGAGCTCATGGCATCCAGTCAAACTTTTTTTTTTTTTTGGCAAGAGAATTTTTGCAGATATTGTTAATGCTAATCTGTCTGGTAGACTGACAACTGTAAAGGTGCAAGGTAGCATGCCTTGCAATGTGGTAGGGAAGTGAGACACAAGTAGTGTAGGTTGGAAAGATCAGAGAGGAAAAGTGAAATCCTTGTGTGGAATGTCCTTCTTCAGTTTGCTTGGTGAGAACATTCAGCATTCATTAATCCAGTCCATGAAATTTACATTTTTTTATTTTTACTGTTTGCTTTCACTGGAAGAGAGTGCAAAGTAGGCAAATAGTTTCAAAGTGTGTGGTCTTTATGGTTTATATGTATTGCTCAGATCTACCACTGACCACACTTCTTGGTCTTGTTCCCATTTGTTACAGTAATTAAATATTAAGTTGTTATGAAAGGATTGTGCCGTTCCCTTGAAAGAAAAAAGAATGTGACTCCTCCATGGTTCTGTGGTACAGCTGATGTTTTATTCAAACTAATGTGTAAAGATAAAGAAATTATGTGTAAAGTTTATTCCATCTGTAAGGAATGTAATGATTCTGGATCTGAAGCAAAACTGAGAATCTCCTACACTGTAGTGCATTAGGTTGGTTTGGAGAGAGAAAAATCAACACATACCATCGATACATTTGGTTGGAAGGACAAGGGAGCCTGCACAGATCAGTCAAACTCTGAATACATCACCTTCTTAACTGTAGCCTTTAATCTGCATTAAGACTAGATAATGCTTGTCCTTAAATGACCTTTACATTGAATTGAATATTGCACTGGAAAACTTCGAAGTCTAATTGACGACCAATTATGCAATACAACTGTGGTTCCAAGCCTGCAAGAGACCGGCTCTTCTGTTTGACCACACCCATTAATGCCAGGGAAGTACTTCAATCTTGTAAACAAGGACCTGTGTATGGTCACCTAGTGTCTCAATGGTTCTGTAAATGAGAAAATGGAGTGGAGAGGAAGGAGTGATGCTTGAAAAGCAATCTCTTAAAAAAATGTTAATGGTATGTTTCAAAGCTCTGTTTTTAAATACTGGCTTGGCTTTTCCTGGTGTTATGTTTAAGACTTCACAATAAAGTGCATTTGTTCTGCATTGTTCCCAACTGGTCCCAAAGTTTCATTCAGCCTCCACATGAAGCTGCTTGCTCCTATGTCAGCCTTGGGAGGGAGCTCAGAGGAGTGTTCTGCTGTAATGCCATAAGAGAGAGCTGCCTGTTGTGCTGGCAAACACTTAGCTTACAGAAATACTGTATCTAGCCTGTATTCAAGGATACCATCATCCCAAAATCTTAAGGAAGCTGTTTTGATGATGCCATTTGAAGCCTCTTGCTCTATAAGACCCAGAGCAGTTGGAATGCATGCAAAAATTTAAGTGCCTTTAAGTCCTTTTCCAGAAGTCGCCAATACATACTGACTATCCCATAACCTTCAACTGTTCCCCTCATGATTCATAGTTGGGTGCTTTTAGGGATGCTACTATTCAAATTTATGATTCAAAAGGCAGCAGTGTCTTGAAAGATACTTCAAATCCAAGGTTATCTAACATCAGGTATTCTCAATGAAAAGGGATTTTAAGTATCTGTACAGATCCTAATTGTTATTCACACTGGAATATGAGATAAGAAAACTCATAAACATGAGTTATGCATAATTTTTACCACATTTGATGTAGTACAAATGTTCTGCCAAGGGGAGGTCTGAAAACTTTCAAATATTTCAACCATTGACAGCCATTATCAGTAAACAGGCCAATATGGTAAATTTTGGCCTGTTTATAATAACACTTTTTCAGATAATTAACACCTCCTTTTAACCTCTCCTAAATATGAAATAATTCTACAATTTCAAAAACCCAATACTTTGTTCTGTTGGTCTCTCCAAGTATTGTTTGGCCTCCAAAATCTGTGGAATGTGCAAAATGGAGAAGAGTGGTTGATACATGATCTACCAAGATACATTGTGCTACCATTCAGAGGGACTGTGGCAGGCTGGAGAGTCAGGCCATCAAGAACCTAATGGAATTCAACAAAGGGAAATATGATGTCCTGCACATGACAGGAAATAACCCATGCAGCAGTACAGACTGAGACTGACCTGCTGGAAAGCAGCTTGGCACAAAAGGACCTGGAGACCTTGGTGAACAAAAAATGGAACATGAGCCAGCAATGTGTCCCTGTGACAAAGAGATCATTCTCATCTGTATGAGTAGGAAAATTGTCAACATGTCAAAAGAGGTGATCCTTCTGTCTGCTCAGCACCACTGAGGCTGAATAACCACTCAGTCCAGTTGTGGATCCACAACAGGGTCTAATTCTGGGGCTTTTGGGACAAGGACATGATCATACTGAATCAGGCCCAGTGAAGGGCCAAGAAAATAATTAAGGGCTTGAAGCATCTTTCATATGAGGAGAGATCCAGGACTGTTTAGCCTAAAAGGTCAGAGAGGAGGCTCAAGGAGTTCTTATAAATGTCTATAAATACCTGATGAAGGGGACCATTGCCATACACAACTGCAAATGTTCTAGTTGTTTTGATGACCATGTTTTGGACTTAAAAACTGACTTGGACTTCTGATAATTTTATTGGAATTGCCATATTTTTTGACTGGTCTCTTATATTTTAAAGTTTTTTTGTTGTTGTTGGGTGGTTTTTTTGTTTTTTTTTCTTGTGGAATCAACATCCAAATTGAAACACATGCAAAGATGTGTGTGTATGATTGATGATTGCCATAGGACATATAGACTTAAAATTCATAAAGCAGGAAATAAATACAAAGATCAATGGTCTTTCATTAATGCCTTCAAAGCTGGCAAATTTTGAAAGGGTATGACTTAGAGCAGTGGAAAGAAAGGCTTTTTTGGCTTCATTATCTCAGCGAGTCTTTCCTTGCTCTGGTAGTAACTTAACCTAAGTTTGGCTTGCATCTTTATTGTGTAGTCTATGTAACATATTTGGATTTGGAGAATACTTGTAGACCAATAAAACATTCCTGAAGGTGGATAGATTTTACATGCCACATGTTTAGGGAAATTAAAGTATTTTAATACACAAAGTATCTTAGGCATACACTGTGTTCTAGGATCAAAGGTGGAAAAGTGCTGAGTGTTAATAAGGTCCTGGAACATCCATTTGACAGTGTGAGGTGGTGATGCATACACACTGGACCTTGAGATCTGCTTTTGAACATGCATGTGTTGATGTCATGTACTAGATATCATTCAATGAGAATTTACAGGCTATTTTCTTGGAAACCCTCAAGTTTTTGCACTACACTGAAAAAGCTACACCTTTTGCTCACAAAATGCTCACAATCTTTCTCTGCCTTTTCCTTGAATAAGATTTCTAATAATTTTTTGCTTAGTATTTGTTTCTTGTCTTCACCAAATGATGAGCTATTGCTCAAGATACCTCATGGGAGTAGCAGGTTAACTCATGATTGTACTCTGAAGAAGCTTATCAGAAGGCCTCATTCTTCAGAAGAAAAGGGAAGAGGAAAAGGACTTTTGCCTTGTGTGTGTAGTGCCTTTTATTGCACTAATGTGAAATGATTAGATGTGATGGACAGCAGTTTATCAAAACAAAATCTCATTAAAATCTGTCTGCACTTTGCCCTTACTCTCCTTTGTATAATAAGATTGTGAAGCTTTCTGTGACCAGATGGTAACCTGTGGCAACCTGTAGTGTGTGTACATTCATGGGTGATGAATAAAACCATTGTCACCCTTAAATGTTGGCATCAACATTATGTTAGTAACATTTAGAAGTTTCTGCTTTATCAGCAGCAATGACTGGCAAATAATCAGCTGTTTTGTAATGGGAAGCTTAAAATAGCAGCTGAAGACATTTGAGTTAAGCTTCATGGAAAAAGACACTGCTGCATTTATTATGATACCATTTTTTTTTGTGTAAGGATGACATGATTGTTATTTTAGCTTTTTAGACATACAGTGCAATTAAGAATAATCAGTTTTCCCACACATTCCACAAAGCAACTGAAGCACACATGCTAATAACCAGGCCCTTAAATTCAGAGTGACTTCCGCTGCTGCATGGGCAGCCAGTGGGTACAGATGCATGCTTCACAGTGGTATGCAGCAGCTATTGTGTGATTGCAGCCTTCTTACGGAGACCTGGGTCTCAACAGAAGTTGCTGATAAATAATAAACTCTCTAATATTTGCCCACAGTACCAATAGAAGCACTTTTTGGAGTGCTGAGGAGGAGGATCTGTACATATGACATATGCTTTGTAAGCTGTAGCAGGCATCCAGACTAGAAGTTTAAAAGAATGTACAAAAGAATTCTGATTTGTGTTTACAGGAAGTGGTAGATGGTTGCACCAATAAAAATTATTCTGTGTTATAGAGGCACACTGATACATACAGCGTTTGACTCATAATTTGTGTGACTTGCATGAGGCTGGTTTTAAAACTCTGAACATCAGCAAAGAAAAATCATGATTTGGACAGGGTGTTCAGAAAACAGATTTTGCCTGTAACTAAAGGTAGTAAGTTTATTCAGACAGTTTTAATTCATAATTATTCCCACCAAAGGCCTCCCATTTACTGGGAGGGAGAGTCTTACATACTCTTTTACCAGGGTCTGCCATTATTTTTTTAGAGTGACGGTTTTATAAACAGATTTAGCTAAGAAATGTCTATATGTTTGCATACAAATATTTTTTTGGTATTCTTTTTTCCAATCTTTTTTCTTTGCTTACTGCTCTTCTCAGCATAAGTATGTAGTACCTTTATGTGATGTATTCCGCTAAACTTTTACTGTACTGGGGCCAAGTCAGTGGTACTTTCTTTCATACTTGGGACTAATTGTTTGCTGAATTTTATCTTTGCTTGCTATCTTAGATGGAACTACTAAATTAAATGTATGAAAAATAAATTGTTAAACCTTATGACTGGACAATACTCTTTACCATGAAATGAAACATAGAAAGAGCACACAGGTGATATTTTAACACTGACACACAGTTACCTGCATTTCAGAGGACATGATTGTCCACATGCAATTTTAAAACTTGGACTATACCAGGTGGTAAAAGAGTCTTAGTGAACGTATTTGTATCTATATGAAAGATTCCAAGTTGAGATAGCATATTGCTCTCTTTGAAGAGGAATAAGCCACAGTGGCATGAGAAGAATTTTAAAGTGTTTCCATTCCAGGACTTACATTTGTGTGGTATTTTACCAAAATTTATTGTGAAAATTCACACCTTTAAATGAGGACATGATAGCTCATTAAAAAAGACAAAAAAAAAAAAAAAAAAAAAAGAAAGATTTGTACGAATGGAAGATTAGATTTGCTCCTGCAAGAAAGGATTGCAAGTTCTTACCACCATTAGTGCACCAGCCTGTGCTGGCCCCTTACATTCAAGTCAAATTAATGGTGAAAGAATTTTTCCTAAATGTTTTCAAAAATTGGGCTGGTATTATGTATGACTGAAGCTGCAGTTATACACCTTTGTATAAGAGAGACATGTGGAGAAAAGAGGAATTGCATTATCCAGTTTTAGAAGATGCCCTAACACAATGGAAAAAAATTGAGGATGTTGCCAATTACAGATTTTCTTTTTTCCAGTGGAAATCTAAGTGAGATGGTTTAGACTGAAATGAAAGCTTTTATGTTCTACCCAGTTCAATGTTGTGTTTACCATGAAATGTGCCACTAAGGTCACTGTAATGAAGTCAAAAGTAAAAATTACATCTTTAAAGTTGGACAAGAAGTCCCATTTCCTCCATGAGATCTGTCTTGAGACTACTGACTAAGGAGATTGCCTTATCTCCAGCTGAAGAGCTGTAAAGGTGCAGTCTCTCCCTTTCATTCCCATGGAGTTCCTAATTTTTAGTTACTATTTGGCAATTATATTTTGGTGTGTTTGGTCAGGATCTGTAACATTTCAGTGCAGACATCTGCTCTGAGTCAGTGTGAGTGAAGCTGAATAGTATATACTTACCTCCTGGCAAGTAAACATCATCATGGCAATCCTCAGTCCTGTGACTGTGGGACACATTAAGTTTAAGGGTAGCTCATGACACGTTTTTAGCAAATAAACTATTAACCAAGATGACTTCTCAGCTCTAGGAAAAAAAATTCAGAAAGGGCCTCATCCATCTTTGTGAATGGGTGACTTTGAACACTTTTGTAGAACAAGAGATTGAGTCTGAATGGAAATGTTTAAGGAAGTCATTTGAACATTATTTACATAGTTTAACTTCAAAGGTATGCTAATATTTTATAGTTTAGTTACAGCTTATCACCTGTCTTTGTTCTTCCAGGCATTTAAGACCAAGGATGGCTACATCGTGGTGGGAGCTGGAAATGATCATCAGTTTGTCACTGTGTGCAAGGTGTGTGTTAGGCAAGAGTACAGAAATAGCTTCCATTCTTACTAGGAAAATTAAAGATGCTGATTCTTCTTTATTATCTCTGGTTGTTTATTAATTTTTTATTTTCTGTATGGAAATACAGGGTGAGTATTCTAACCCTGCATCTGTTCTGACTCTGAGTTCAGAACATACCAGTTCTAAAACTTGTAGGTACTGTGCTGCTTTTGAAGTCTGTGCACATCTGATTTAATCTTCATCTACTTAAATCATTACCCAAGCACGTTGTCCTTTAGAGCCCGTAGCACGTGCTGATCTGTGCTCACTGAGAAACTTGTGGACTTAGAAAAGAACTTAGAAAAGTTACAGGACTCTGGGCTGATTTTGGAGTGGTGCAGAGACATGATGTTGAAGAACAATGTTTAAAAAATATTTTTTCTAAATGAAATGTATCAACATTCCAAATAAAAGACCCCAATAACATGTAAGATGGGACAAGAGAATTTTTGCATATAGCATCAGACAACATTTCAAAAAATTACAGCTCTAGCTATTTTGGCCATTGTGTTTTTACTCTAGGAAATTGGATATTTAACATAAATTAATGACACTCAGGAAACTGACCGTTATTTTCCTCCATTTGTTCATGTCAGATATTTCACATTTCTGTGGAAGTTCATCACTAATAACTGGAATATGTAGTAAGAGGACAGTGCTGTTTTGATTCTCTTTTGGTACAGTTTGGGGTATGAATCCTCACCTCGCTATGTGGAGGGGTTCTGCTTTCACCTTGAGTTGACTCTTAACCTCTTCAAAATTTGCTCAGTGGGTTTTCTTCAAAAAGGTGTCTGACTACTACAGTCATCATTATCGTAATATTGAAGGAAGACTAATAGCTGAATAAGTGTCTACCTGGCACAACTCAGTTTTATCAAAGACACATTATCTCATAAGGGAAATATTTCCAGAGTGTCCCGGGACATAGCTGTGAATGTCTTCTTGGTGCTTTATCATCTAAAATGAAGAATTATGTAGCAAATGTTTGTCATCCTGCAATCCTCGAGTAAGATAGAGCTGAAGATCCATCTCAGTAGGTTCTGACTTCTTGATGTGAGCAATCAGGCACTAAATCTTTAGACCATGCACTTTACCTGACTTTAGGGTGCAGCTGAGAGAATTGCAGTGTGCCTTGTTGCTACATATTCTCTCTGTAATCATTAAAGAGTGAATGGAACTCCAGAAGATGAAGCAAGATTTTAATGGTTTGTATTACCCCAGAATGTATAGGATGAATATTAAGTGAGATTAATATTATCACTGGTCTGCAGGCTGGTTTTTTCTTTTTTATCTTGATAAATGTGTTCTAGTGTTCCTACAATTGAATATAAGAGGTACAGAGCATGGAAAAATGACAATTGCTTACATTTCAAAGGGATTAAAAAGGCAGAAGAAGTAGTTCAAGTTTTGAGTAATTGTTAGATTTTTCTATACACCAGTTATCATATTTGTTTCTATAAAGAATGTTTTTTACCCTTATCAGGCTGTTATAGGTATGGATTTGGGCTGTTACATTGCCCAAAAAATAAAATGATGAAGAAGTCAGTGGAATGCTGGAATGAATACTGATTAGAGATATGCCTTGTGCTAAGTCAAAGGTGATTTGGAACTTAGTGTGAAGAGGGAAAGGTAATAGGGGAAAAGAACTTTATTACAGGAAGGCCTGCAGCACCCTAGTGAACTTTAGTAAATACAGAGAGAACTATTTCAAACACTGGAATTGCTATTAAAGAATCTTTCTGAGCTGAGTTGGTGCTCTGTTGCCCTGAAGGCACATAGTCTAGAGATGCAACAGCTGGCTCAAGCTGTCAACTATCGCAAACATTCTGCTTCGATCTCCTCAGGCAAGCAGAAAGAAAAATCTGGAATAATTCACTGTGATATTTTCAAAATTAGTGACAACTAACGTAGCTTGTTTGAGGACTTGGATAATTGAAGAAAAACTTTGTAACACTGCTGGCTGAAATGCGTTTCATCGTGGTCAAGTATTGAAGTAGCACATCCTGACCTGTGACAGGTTTGGTCTGATTAGGAGTACTGAGCGAGACTCTTCAGGAGACTGAAGTTTTCTGTACAGCAAGGGAGATTTCAAACAGATTTGCTAGTGTTGCAGGACACAAAACACAGAGAGTGTAAGCTCTGAGTGTGCATGTGGAGCTTGAACAAGGCCTCAAATAGAGAGCACCATTTTCATTCTGAATGTTCACAGTGAAATAAAGAAAATAACATTGGCAACATGATGCAGAAAGATGAATGGTACATTAATGAATAACTTCTCAAGTGGGCATTTGTTAGTCACAAAAAAATTGAGAAGGACATATATAGACATGCAGCTTTACACCAGATGGACATTAAGTTAAAGCTGAAATCAGTAACATTAATTAAAACAGCAGAGTGAGCAACTCCATATGATCATTTTTCATATAACACATCAAATGGAACCATAGCTTTCTGATTAATTTATTGGTTTTTTAAGCTCACATAAGTATTCATTATCATTTAATTTGAACAATCTTACAGTTTTTTTCCTAAAGCAGTGATTTGTAACTCCAAACCAGCAGTACTAAGGAAGTAATTTTAAGGGGTACCAACAGTATTGATAAACTTCTAGATAGAAAAGTTAATCAATACTGCTGGTACCCCTTAAACTTAGCAATTTTCTAATGCTAATTTATGATATGTTGTGATTTCCATAAAATGGATTATATAAATGCAGAAGGAAAAGAAAATATGCTGTGAATTAGGTATTGATGGAAGATGCCAGATTGATGTTTTATGTTACCTTGCAGATAAAAATCTGCAGAAAAGTTTTGTAACATCACCATTGTTCTAGTATTAGTTACAGATACCTTGCTTCCATGCTTAGTTTTGTTACTCTAGGTGGAAAATAACTCAAAGATGACTATCTGTTTTAATATCTCTAAATAACTGTTGAAAGAATATATGTTTTGCTGAAGGTTCTATGTCATCAACAGCTATTCACTTGTAAAGGAAGCTGTATCCTTATTCACTCCAGCAAAGTCAGGAGTCATTAAATGATTGTGGCCTTGGTCTAAAGCAGTCTCAGAGGAATTAGTAGAATGTTATGTTTGAAGCAAATGTCAGAGAGATTGACATCAACTTGACACCCACTTACATGTGGTAGTACACAAACATATGCATTCAGGGAGCGACTGAACATGTTAATAAAACATAAGTCCATTAATGATTGCTAAATATGTAGAAAACACCTTCAACTCAGAAATGTCCTAATCAAAAGAGAAGTGGAGTTTGGATGAATATTAATGAAGTGTTGTATGTACTGGCCCTCTTCTTAAACTCTTCCTAAGCAACAGACAACAGGCAGAGATAGAATGATGGGCTTCAGATTTGAGCCATTGTTTTTTTTAAAGCCATCTTAGAAATGGCCCTATAAAAATGTAGCATGTTTAGAATGATTATGACTCATCATAAGAAAAACTGAGCTTTAGCATGTGTTAGTGAGTAAAAAGACATGAAGGATATGTGACAGTCTCTTTCTTTATAAGATTCTATGCTGCCTTTCTCTGTAGCTGATGTAATTGGTGTATTTTTAGAATTCACATTTAATTGTGTTTATTTATGTTCTATAGAAAGTCATTGTGGCACAAATAGGTAAATTATATTGATTTCCCTCACAGCTGCTTTTCTAATGAATGCCTGTACAAAATAGTAAGACTCATTCTGCATATTTAATTCCCCTTATACTATAATACACATGGTCTTCACATGTTGTTTAAAGCACATGTTTTTTAAAGGTCTAATGTGGCAGGTGGAAGTTAGACATCCAAGATGTATTTCTCCTTTCTCAGAGGCTATACCACCACTTTTCTTTATTAATTTTTTTGGAAAAAAATAATAAAAAAGACCAATGGTGTTTCAATAGAAAAAGACTTTTTTAAACAAATTTCTTTTGTTTTTCTTTTTTCCTTTTTGACAGAGATTACTGAACTGGAAAGAAATAATCTTAGACATATCTTTTCTCCATCTAGTGTATGAAGTACAGACGTATTTCTTTTTCTGTGACACATAAGTTAGTGCAGGATAATCCCACAGATCTATCCATCCCTATGTTAGTAACTTACTTTTTTGGTGTTTTATGGTAAGAATTTCTCCTGGCTACTCCCAAAAGCTGTTAGCAAAGATTTGGATCTTCAGTCTGATTTCTCTCTTTTTCCTTTACTTGTTATGTTGCATCAACCAGGAGGCTTTTTAAAAAAAGAATTAAAAATTAATTTTTGATTTTTTTATATTAAATGATTGAAAAACAGTGATTATTGGAAATCAGTGATTTTTAAAACAATCAGTAATTATTTTGTTTTATATATATATATATCTCCTGTCAAGCACATTTTTTACTTACCTTTTTTTTTACTTAGATCCTGAATTTGCCTGAAGTTAGTAAAGATTCCAGATACAAAACTAATACACTCAGAGTCCAGAACAGAAAAGAACTTATTGACATATTATCAACCCGGTAAGTTAATTAAAAGGGAAGAATCTTTATTTAATCTGTAAATGCAAAGAGTAATGCATAACAAACCCTCATCATGTGAAAATTTTGTTTTACTCTTTTCAGATACTCCAGTTTTATAATAGGTATTGCAAAAGCTTACCGATGTTAAATAGTCAGTCTTTTCACACAGACAATGGTGCGAACTAAAGAAGCCAGACCACAGATTTAAGTTTTCAAAAACCCTTTTTAACTTCTCAACATTAACTTGAATTTTAGTGAAACCAGTGCTTTCTGCTTTCCTGGATGAGTGTAGCACCTGGAAAAAAAATGCTTGGAGCACCATTTGCTTTTGCTGTGGGATTTTAAAGTTTTCAGTGAGTGTTTCTGTATCCAGGGGAGTTCCACTTGCTTTTCTCCCTTACTGCTGATTCTGTATTGTAGTTCTCTGTGTCACAAACTCTCCCTGGGCCATTCCTTTTGAAATCAAATGGATATATGTTTAGTTTTCTGTTTGGGAATCATCCTATTAAGTACTTAATTTTTTTAAAGAGAAGGCTGAAAAAATCTTTTATTTGAGAGATTACAATAGCTTAGTTCTCTTCCTCATTCTGTTTGAGAAGGTCTTATATCTGTGATGTGCTCTTCTGTTGAAATTTATGTAATGAAACAAAAATCTAATCTGTGTAAACCTTCCCAAAGGTGGCTTTGGCAGCACCTTATGCTTCTGGGGCTGAGCACAGGAGGTGGTTAATTATTTAAGAAAAGTCATACAATCATGTTGACCAGTATTAGTCTTTGTCAACAAATGCATAACAGTTATCATTGAGGCAATTTTACTGGGGGAGTTTAGAAGCATTAAGTCAGATATCTCCCCTTTCATTCCATCCAAGAAAAAGAGTTTCAGTTTCAGAGCACATCCACACTCCCCACTCTCAGTCCCACATTTTTTGGATATTGAGAACCAGATTCATGAGTCACTAAAGAGTGTAGAGAGTTATTTCATTTCTTCTGGTTGCACTTGTACTTTGTCTCTATCTGACCTGTATATTTTTAGATGTCCTGCCCCTGGTGAAAAAAACAAAGTACCAAGTGACTGCATTTTTGAATAATTACGGTGCAACTGTCCTTGATTAACTTTTGGAACTCTTCTTTTACCTTCTTGTAACAAATGGATTGTGATAGCACAAATGAGGCCACTTTTGCTATAAGTTTTGAGCCCCTGAAAGGCCATAATTTATCTTTTGACCTAATTTTGAGCTCTTGCATTATTGATGCATAGTTTTAGTTTCAAAGTTGGTTCATGTTGATTTATTACTTGGACTTCATTTAGTATGGAATTTGTCTGATGTACTCTGGTACCTTTTGCCATCCATAGATCAGTTACTTGATAGCTTGTTGCCTCTGGTTAATTTTGGATATTGACTTTTTTTTTTCTTATTGGCAATGTCTGAGCAAGAAGATGAAGTTCAAGGAACAGTTGTTCTTTGAATTGCCAGAATTACAATTTGTTTTTGTATCTGTAGCTATTAGTTAATCAAATTACATTATTGCTCTTCTAATTACTGCTTTATGTCTTTTTTTTTTCCTCAGAGTTTGTGTTCTGTTTTATTATTATAATTTAGGCTGAATTTCTGCATATTATATGCAAGTATGTAAATGTATACACACTTTTGGAGTAGACATTTCTAAAGTATTCTGCTATGTCATATTATTGTGAGTTCATCTGGCAATCAGTTATAAAACACAGATATAACAAACACCTTCAATATTCTAATGGAAGTTGAATGTGTTTCCACACACATTCCATGGTAACTTTGCTCTAATTCACAGTTTTTTGTAAAATTGTACATGGTTTATTTTTGAAGTTACTTAGAGAATTAAATGAATAGTTTCCCAGTGCTGAAAAATGTCAACCCTTGAGAAATGAAGGGAAATGACAAAATAGTAATGATAGAATTTCACTGAAAAATACCTTAATTTACTCACTGATTGCTTGATAGTATTACAGCTTCCAGCACATGGAAAATATAACCCTAAGGTGCATTACTTGGACAAAAACACCTGCAGACCCTTCTATTCACTCACTGTATGTGCACTGCTGTCCACTTTAAAATGAATTTGTGGAGATATAAGCTGCAGCAGCTTAGAAGACATATTCTTTAGACATTGATTTTCTCAGTCTAGCAAATGAAGTACAGTTGTGTGAAGTACAGTGGTTTTGTTAGGATGAGACACTCCTTTTCTCCCCAAACTCTCCTGCTGCCATTTTCAGTTTATGCACCCTTTCTGTTCCACTAAGTCATTGGTATTTAAGCAGCATGTATGGCAGATGCTTGGTACTCTGCAGTTGCTTACATATAGCACTGCTGTTGCACAGTAGAGATAGGCATATATTTTTTTCAAGCCTTTGATGTTGTTCTAATCCTAATAAACCAAGGCTCCACCAGAGCTTAGAGCAGGTTTCCACTGACCTATCTACCCTGTTTCCTTGCCCTTATCCTTTTTGAACTGTTTCTGGAGCTGTGTTTTGTGTTTCACCTTTTCTTTTCAACTTTTTCCTAATTTTCAAAATTAACTATCTGCAATTAATTTCTAACTTCTGAGCATTCAGTAAGTGCAAAAAGAAGTAACCCTTAAGAAAAAGTGTTCACCAGGCTTTGTATTGGAATAGGAGTTGTTCAGACCCACTCACAGGGTCAAAAACTCCCTGAAGCCTCGAGCATATAATTCGCTTCATGCATGGAGCTGAAATTTTTGAAAGCGTTGAACTCACCAAGGAGGCACTTATTTGCCACCAAGGTGGCTTTTATTTGCTAAAAAATGAGCAACTGGTCACAATTTTATTTTTAGATGTGTGCACAAAGGAGACATTGGGACAATTGGTCAATGTTAAGGAATGCTGAGGTTTTTTAAGAAAAAGGCTCTATATTGGGAATTCTTCACCCATGTGACCTCTAATTTAAATCAATAATTCTATTCACCACCTGTGGTCACCTGTGGTAACCATGCCAGATTTCAGGGCAGTCAGGTAACCATGGGGATTATGCAGCACTTAGAAGAAATTGACCTTTAAAGAGAAGACTTCTCAGAAGGGTGTGAAATTATATATTCATCAAAGTCAGATATACTGAACTGAGTGAGAATACAAGATGGGGACAAATATGACTTCAGACATATATGCAACTTGAAACAACTCCTCTGAAAGCTGTGAATTGCTCCATTTATTTCAGAAAGAATTTCCTCATCCTCTTCTCTGACAGAAATGAAGAGTGAAGCATGCCTGTCCTTAGCTCTTTAATCCAGCTTGCTCTCTGTACATCTCAATTCCATCTGTAGGGCACAAATGAAAGGTGGAGAGGGACAGCAAATAAGGAAGGATAAGTTCCCATATCCACAGAGAATGTCATATGTCAATAAAAGTTTAGGGAAGATAAACTCCTGTGGAGTGGTATGTGGCTTCTGAGAGAGCCTGCTCTCATACTGAAGCAATAAGAGGGATTACAGAAAACAGTTCCATCTCAAGACATGAAGTGTTTTTAGTTCCACAGTCTATGAGGAAATGAATAAAATGCTGCAAGAAGGATATAGGCTCATGGGGCATTTTGGACTTTTTTTGCTACTGGTGGTGTTGTTCCCTTTGCCATCTCTGGTCCTCTTCCTTCTGTGCTGGTTTTTTCCTGTTCCCATCATCTTCCTCCACTTTCTACAGGCCCCCTTCACTCTCTTCATCTTATTTCCTCTTTCTTCTCCTACTGCTGGCATTTGCACATCTACTCTTCAGTAAAAGAAAAAAAAAAGAAAAAAAGAAAAAAAAAGTTTTGGTGCCTTCTGTATCTGCTTCTTTATTTACGTTACATTTTCCCCAAATGACAAGAAAGCAGAACTCTGACAAAAGCAAATTACCTCTGCTTTCCTTTCTTGTGTATGTGCCAAGAGTCAATTTAAAATGACCCTACCTGGGTGGAGGTCAGGTTCAATGGCTACCACTGAGGCCCCTGAGACTCCCAGCTCATGTGAGAACTGACAGACTACAGAGCACTCTGTTTTTTAAGTTTCCAGTGAAAACCTCTGGTTTGTGAGTTAGGTGTACATCTAACTCACAAACAAGAGAACCAAGTTTTAATTGTTGCTCTCTTCCCCCTCTTCCTCTCTTTCACTTTTGCTTCCACTAGAACACAATAGTACCAGACACAATGCAGATTATTTTGTATGTGTATATATAAGCAGGCATATGTCAAGACACACGTATATAGACTGCACATGAAATTTTACATGTGTGCAAAATAGTATAGTACCCATTTTAATAGTTCCTAGTATAATACCAGTTTTAAAAGAAACTGCTTTGAGAAAGGGGGCTTAATCTGATGATCTTCTTCAAATTACTCCAGAATTCAAACATTCATCCCACCATGCACCTCAGTAATGTAGACACATATTAAGGGCAGCTAAATGTGTGCTCCAAGGTACTTTGGGAAATTAACCTGTAAATGGAAAAGAGTGTGTGGGGGTGTATAGGTGTAGGTGGAAGGTGAGTAGCAGATGTGCCCTCAGCCTTTAAACTGAAGCAGCTTCACATAAAGAAGAACACATAAATTCAGTATGATTAGTGCTCCTGCAGCTCCAACCAAATTATTGTGGACTCAGAAGTGTTAGGGCTGGAAATGATTCAGAGTGGAACTTCTATTCCTAGCACTTACATTTTAAACCCCTTATTCTTGACTGTACACTACAGCTGCATGCTGTGTATGTAAGTGTGAGGGGAAAAGGAATGAGCAGGAAGGAAACACTTGGAAGGAAGGAAGGAACTTGATCCTCAGTTAATAAAGTCGTTGCTAAATGCTTTCCACCTAGTAACAGAAGAGGAGGGCACCTAAAGGGGAAAGAGTATTGTAAGAGGTTTAATTTGCCTGATGAGAGCATTGTTAAATTCACACTTGTTGAGACACACCCAGCCTTTGTAAATCTCCTTCCCTATCCCCACCATTTCCTTTTCTAAGCCAAGTGCCTGGCTGACTGAAGTCACTTGATAACATTACAAGCATGAACATCTTGCTGTTTACAGCTTCAGCAAGACAGGTGTTTGAAGTTTGAAAGACAATTGACTTCAGTGTGGCACAGCTGGTAAGGCTTACTTTCCCAGTCACATACCTTACCATCACCACAGAGAGGGTTCAGCTGTGGAGGCAGAGGCTACCAAATTGCCATATTTTGCTTTAAAGCGCTTCATTTTAAGTTGCTATTTTATGCTGTCTTCTGTGTACACAAATGAGAGAGATCTAAAACGTCTCAAGCATCTGATTTTTGGACTGGGTAAGCTAATGTGTGTTTTTGTGGGTTTTTTCTTACCTTTAATAGCCTTCTAGGATTATCATATCTGTGTGAAGTTCAAGATCCTTTTTGAAAAGGAACTTGCCATCTCTTTTCTGATGACTTACATTTCTAACTTGAGGCTACTGAAATCAGTGATTTTAAATGGACTTTTTGACCTGTGTCTTGCTAGTTTCTTAATCCCCTTGGGTTAAAAGAAAACCAGCAACATAATCAATGCAACTTTTCATCCTTCTCAATGTGCTTTTTTTGATGTGTGTTTACCTTGCTGATTTTCAGTTAATTTGCACTTTTTTTGTCATAAGTATAAAAGTTACGGTCCTTTTTTGTACTTGAGTAAAACAGAGGAAGATTGGAGAAAAGCAGTATATTTCTAATGTGCGTAGCTTAACACTATCTGACTACAAAAGAATTAGTTCTTTTACATGCTGGAGTAACTTCTCAGTAGCCATAAGAAATGCATTTTACAAGATTAGTCGTGTTTCCCTCTGTGTGGTATGCCATTCCTTAAAAATCATACATGGTTTTAAAGCAGCATGCAAATCTTGATAGAGGAAAGAGAAAGTCTATTAACCTCTGGCACAAATTTAGTGCACAAAGGTGAAGATTTATTAATAGCTCTACAAAACTGGTAGCAATATTTATAGTATGCAGTATTTATTTATCTATAAATAAACAATATGTATTTATGTAAATATTTTTATTTATATAGAAATATAAAAGAATTTTCATGGTGAATTGTTGTAACTGCAAATGTGTGGATGGTATTTTTTATGTAGCTACCACTTATAATCTACTATATGTGACATCTTTTAAAGTATTTGAAATATCTCTCAGCAAAACCTGTACAATCATGTTGATCACGACTATTTTAATATTTTGTCTGTTGTGATTTTCCCAGTGATTCACCAGTAACAGAAGAGTACCCACTGACAGAGATATTTACACACTATTGAGTAAATACTATAGAATTCACTTTGAAAGCACTAATTCTGTATTCACTGTACACTAAAGGATAATGATCCGTTATTTGAATTTTCCCAACAAATATTTTCTAGGGCTTTTGTTTTGTGTAGTGTCTTCTATAGATGCTACTGTAAGAAACTGTACCAACCTCTTACTCATTTAACTACAATTAAAGAGGTGTTTGGTACTGAAGAGAAAAAATATTCTAGATATTTGGGAGTGAAGAGACTGTTGATAGAACAAAATAAAACAAAAACTAGGATGCAGATTTGTGTTGTGCTAGAAAACACAGGAATGCTCTTGTGGATTTTAGCAAGAACAGAGGAGCTTTTTTGTGATTGACCCCATGTAGAAAGCTCTTACTAATCCTGGAGGTTGCTGTTCCATCTGTATTTGGTAGCTGTCCAAATTACTTCTCTAAATTAATTGCCATAGGTTTCCTATAGAAAAGAGCAGTATTTTGCTTTAGTAGTTCTTCTAAACTTTGTGTGGAATTGGATATTTTTATCCATTAGAGAAACATGGTTGCCCTTCTACATAGGATGTAGCAAGGATTGAAGGTTTCCTAGGAAACATAGAAAATGGAATACACACAAAGTGGATTCATTCAAACTTTTAAAGTCTTTGTTTCATTGAAAGACAAAATATTGCTAAGAAAACCACCAAATTTTATTTTAATAGTTATCAGGATGAGAAACTTAGAAACATACCCAAGTGCTATTAAAAAATATGAACACATTAAAGCCATTTCATATAACTTGCACAAGTCCAGCAGACATCCTTTTTCTGTTTCACACGTAAAGATGCATTTCTTACTTTTTTCTTTAAATTAGAATTTGTTAGAAAGCAAAAGGGAATGTAGATCCTGCTTTTCAAGAAGCCAAACTATGCTTGTAGTTTGTGTAAAAAAACCAAGGTGTAAAACTTTTTTTATTTTCTATATAATTTTTGCCTTTTAGAGGTTTTTTTTTGGTATTGTGCTGTAATTTTTTTTTTTTGAATTTGCTGAGTGTATAGTTTAAATTTAGGTGTTTCCATTTAATGATGCTTGCTAGATTTACTAATTGAAGAAAAATATATTTAGTTGGATTTCTTCCAATTTCAATTAGTTCAGCTTATGCCACGCTTTCTATTCTTAAAATATTTTAAAGCATGAAATGTATTTAATGTTAAATGTTCTGGAATTTGATGCCTCATTTCGATACTGCAGCTTTAGTATTTTCATGAGTGCTGTGTAATTTAGTGCGGAGGAGGCTTAGAGTATTGCTTAAAATGCAAATACGACATCATGGAGACTTTGACCCCTTCAGGAAGTAAGCCTCAGTTCAGGCTTTGCAGTAAATGTCCTAGCAATGGGTTTGTTCTTCATTGGAGCACATATCCTTCCTTTTTTAGAGATGCTTTCAGGAAGAGCCTGAATTTAAACTTCATACCACAAAGTAGTACAGTAAAAAGCAAATACTTTTGAACTTCTAAAATACTGGTAGTAATTGCAGAGAGCTAAGCTACAGGTTTAAAACATTTTTTATAAATAAATCTCAGGTAATTTAGAGGGCATTGCTGTGATTATACATATATATGTGGCAGATGGAACACTTTATAGGAAAAGGGACTCCTCTGAAAAGAATTGAAGCTTTAGTTTGAGCAGTGTTGAGCCCTCCTGCAGTCACTGAGTATCTCTGAGGTAAAGATCCTCTTACAAGTGTCATGTTTCAGAGTTCAGATGCTCTACAGTCTTGGATTCTTTTTTTTCCCTACTAGCTCAGGTTTGGAAGATGGGCCATCGTTTAGCCTTGTGTGTGTTTCCATCACAATGTTTTTGTTTATGTATGTGTATATATAAACAAAGTCAATAATTTATTTTTCTTAACTGAAAAATATACAAAGTATGATATTTATTAAAAACAATGAAAAATCATAGAAAGACATTTTAAATACGTAAAGAGAAAAAGGATTGGCCAAACCTTCTGAGTTCCTGCTGGCAGATCTTTCATTTTCAGGAGAGAATGTTAGTCTTCTACTTCTTGGAAGTTTTTGCTGAGGGTCTTCTCTTGTTATTTGGAAGTGCTGAGCACGTTATCATTGGGTACTTAGCAACCTAAACATCAGCCCCTCAGTTTAAGTAAAGGTTATGGTACTTATTTGTGTAAGTAGTATCACAAATTGTTTTTAGTTGGGGGAATAATACATACAGGTTGGTAAAAAAAATAAATTGAAATTTGTACAGCTGACATCAGAGGTAAAAATTAACATTTTTTTAATCCATGGCTTATCTTTTATCAGATCTTGAAAGAGTATTTCTCCCTTAATGATGTACAGCAGATGTTTCAATATATAATACATAGTTGAATGAGGAAAATAGTTCCATGCTGTTGCTCTCAGAATCTGAATACTCGACCTTTATTGGCAGTGGTGGTGTTCTGTTTTGGTTTTCAACAGTTTGCCTAACAATATGTTCTCAACAGCCTTTCTTTAACACAAATAAAGGGAGCTATTCCCCATCAGAGTTAGAGTTAGTTTCAATAAGAAACACTGTGTCCCCCTTGAAGATAATAGACAGAGGATAATGGACAATCTCATGTTTTCTACAAAATTGTACGGTTTTTTTTCTGTCATGTAGGAAGAAAAAACCTAAGCACAACCTTAAATTGTAGAAATTAACATAGAATCACAGAAATTTTGCTTAACATGTACATAGATTCTGCAGCTTACATATACAACTCCACTATATATTGAGTCACTCACAATGGTACAACTGAAGGAGAATATATATCTTGAAAATTATTCAGATTTACCACAATATCAGGAAGTAGCCTACTGGTTATGCAGATATAGATTATAGACACTCCTGTTGAAAAAACTTCAGGCTAAAATTTTCAGGCTATTCTTTAAATGCAAAAGTTCTGTTTTTTTAGACTCAGGAAGATATTTATAAGCTCTTTTTAAAAAAGAAGTGTGGGAACATAACATAGCAGGACTTATTCATTACTAACAGATCAATTGAATGTGATACATTGAGAATTGCAATAATTTCCTGGTGATGGTCTTCAGCACCATGGTTATGAAATTGAGCCCAAGATTCCTCTTGCAGTTGTCCTGTCTTATTAGAAATGAGATAGTAGAATTTGAGGTGTCCAAAAGTAGTAGCTGAAAAACACTTTCCATTTATAACAAGGGATTTAGTGGACCATGAAATATGAAGCATCTCTGTTGCTAGCAGGGAACAGAACAATTTTATATAAACAGCGTCTGCAACTGAAGGGAAACAGTTTTTCATGCAAATCTTATTTACATGAAATTTTGAGCCCCAAACCTTAATACTAGATGGCTATGAATAACAAGAATATACAGATGATGAGAATTGTTGTTGAATGGAGAGTACTGAAGGGAAATACAAATTGTATTTTAGACTAAAATCATGGTTAATACCTGCAGTCACTGAGGAAGGAAGGTTATCTGCTATCTAGAGTTAGCTTTTTCCCCAGTTTCCTGCAATGCACCTGGTTCTAGGTACGGCTCCAACAGAGTACTAAATTGGATAGACCCTGGATGGGTTCAACAGCAGCCCTGTCTTTATGGCTGACTACATCTTTACCATGATGTCACTTTCATATTCAATGAAGTGGATTGCAATATTCTTTTATCTGTTTTATTTAGAAGCTATGCTGCATTTTGCTTCATTCTTTCATGACTCATGCTTCATTTTATAACATATTTTGCACTTTTAAGGCCTTTTATTTTGACTTTTTTTATTGCTCCTTCCATTTCTTCTAGAATTGCTTGTTGACTTCAGGAATAAATCTGCTAGCTCTGAGAAGGGGCCATGCATATTTTGTGCTAGAAGTAAAGCTGAATGTTACTGATGTTACTACTCTTAAGGAACAGCAAACTGGTAGCTATAGAATACTAGTAACTGAGAAATTAATAGAAACCTTTTTAAGGTTTCTATTAATTTTGTTTCCATCAGGTCTTTAAATCACATCTAATTTCTTTTCAGTGTTAGGTATATCATGAAGCCAGTCTTTGATTTGTAATAAGCTGGTAGACCTCTATGGTATTTATCTTCCTGGACTTTAAAATGCAATCTCCAAGTAAGTTTACTTTTGATTCAGGATCCCAGATGACTGCAGATAATACCATCTCTCAGCAACTGATACTGTTCCAATGGTGTCTTTTCTTCATGTATGCAACTTCAGTAGGCAGATGAGGGAAGAAAATCTATCTAGCAAAACAGGGGAAATAGAGTGTTGTTACTAGTTATGAAATGGAATGCTTAGAAAGAAACAAAATGAGCTTTTTGCATGTGATACAAAGACCTGGAGCAATGTGTTCACCAGCACACAGGCACTGTGTATACATGCCGAACTGTGTGTTCTTAGGGTAGGTTGTACAACCATCCAACAAATAAATATGTGATCAGTCTTCTTATCTGACCTAAAAATGTGGGTTTTAATCCTGATGTATGTTTTTGATGATGCTTTACATCAGCTTTTAATGAGCAGTACTGTATGGTACTTGCACTGTATCTTTTTGTTGTTAAGTGTGTACATGATGGGAAACAAATGTGAAGTGCATTAGTATAATTAAGGAAGGGAGGAAACCCATTGATCCTTATTTGAAACTGATGATAAATTCAGCTTTACATCATTCCTGCATTGCTTCAGATTATCAGATAGAATATCTCTGAACGAGCTTCTGTTTCTTTCTCCTATATCTTTGGGTTTTGCACTTCTGAAGAATATAGCTAGTGCATTTTTGTTATTTTATTCACTGACTGGGAAGAAATCAGTGGAGAGGAGTATGGAAGCAGTGAAAGAGAAGGGAGACATGCTATACAGTCCTTAGAATCTGAAAGTACGGTGTTTAAACCACATTCATTCTTATTTGCTCTTAGGTTTTCAGAAAAAGCGACGATCGAGTGGTTGCAGCTCTTTGAGGGGAGCGCGGTTCCCTACGGCCCAATCAACAACATGCAGCAAGTGTTCTCAGATCCTCAGGTTGGTCCTCACCAAGTCTCTTCTGTACACTATTACACGTGTCTTACAAGTGCTGAGCAACTCCTCCTGCCACTCAGACCTGATTTTGGCTACTTTAAAATGGGATTTGAGAGGTTCATGATGAATTGAGTTTCAGCCAATAGTAGGTCATACCAAGAAATAACTACAAATGTTTAAACGACTTATATGCTTGAGGACTCAGATTTTTTCACAACAAATTAAACCATGGGTATTCCATGTCTCACATAGAGTCTATGTTTCAAAACTGGCTGGTAAAACAGAGGAAGAAACCATAATATAGTATATAAATACATTTTGTCACATAAATATGCAGAAAAGCACCTTTTTTTGGGCCCTGAAAGAACTAAGTTTTTGTATGGAGTTTGGACAACCAAAATCAATTCTGTTTGAAAAAAAAAATGGGCAACATTTTGACTGGAAAAAGAAAAATGAAGCACAAAATCCATAGAAAGAAAGAAACCTTTTCTTGGCCTGGTGGTTTCAGTAGCTAAAAACAGTTCATCTCTGTATCTATTTTAAATATTGCACTGGATTACGCCTATGCTTAATTATATACAATATTTTTCTATTTTAGTACCTGGAGAGTTATATTATCTTCATATTTCCTGATGCCTTTGCTGCTTTTTGACTCTCTGGCTTAAGAAGGGTTAAAGGGCCCAAGATAAACTGAATTAGACTGTCTTGAGTACTGCAGCTGTATATTTTTTGGCTGTTCTAATGTGTGATGAATCTCCTCTAAGATGATTTTTACTACAGAGAATCACAAGAAAAAATGATTTGATTTATCAATGATTCTTTTGGTATTTTCTTCTGATTTTGTACGTGTCCATGTCTGCTGTCAGAAGTGTTTGTTGCGAATGTGATTGCAGTGCTGGGAAAGTAAGAGCAGGCAAAGCAATCCCTGTCATAAAAAAAATATTTATAATAAATGTTTGTTATAAATATTATTATATTTTAGAGGCATAAGATAATATTTGTTAGGTGACTGCAGGGAAAGAATATTTTTTTATTAAATAAATACTCTCTTCTTAAAATGATGTAGTATCATGCTGTAAAGCATGCATGGGCCAAATTTTTCACTTCATAACTTTCACAGGGATTAAGATTGGGCTTTGAAGAACATACAGCAAGAGTATTTTACTCAGACTTGGCTCTGCTTAGGGCAACATTGGAAAAATATTCTGTGCTTTTTTGATGCTGTGAATTTTAAGAAGTTGAGTCTACTCTGAAAGAGACTGTTTTTAAAACATTATTTGTCATGGGCTATTACCTCCCAAATTGGAAAGAGGATATCTTGGCTACCTTGTTCTTGTTAGAATTCACCTAAATAACAGTTTCACATATATAATATTATGTTATATATATATATATGTTATTTATATATATGTCTCAGGTTATTACTTGATATAGTTAGCCTATCAATAAAAGGTACCATGATGCTTTGCAGTTAGGTATGGCATGTTTTTTGAAATATTTTTCTGTAAGGTGCATGCTAATCTTTTCCTCATGAAACTGCTTTAAAACCGTCTTTTCTACACGCTTTTCTGAAATATGTGGCACCCAGTCATTGCTACTGGAAATTTAATGCCAATGTTTGTGCATAGCTGCATGTTATACCTTCATTTCATTTCTGAAAGAAGTGTTTTCTCACAGATAGTTTCAGTTCAAAGGAAGCAGGGGAAAAAAAAAGACTGAGATTGACTGGGAAAGGACTTTATCACCTGAGAGACTGTAATCTAAGTGTCCTCTGCACTATGAAATCCCAGGTATAATAGGAGAAACCCAGCATCTACCAACAAGAACATACTCTAATCACAGCAAGATTTTTCATAGAATCATAAAATAGTTTGAGTTGGAAAGGATCTTTGTGAGGTCATCTATTCCAGCAACCCTGCAATCTGCAGGGGTATCTTCAACAAAATCAGATAGCTCAGAAGCCCCACCCAGTGTGATCTTGAATATTTTCAGGGATGGGGCATTTACTATCTATCTGGGCAACCTGTTCTAGTGTTTCCTGACCATCATTGTAAAAACTTTATTATGGCTAATCTAAATTAACTTTTTTTTTTTCAGTTTAGAGTCATTAACCCTTGTCCTATCATAACAGGTCCTGCTAAAAATTCTTATAGTTCCATTTTAAGTACTGAAAGGCCACCACAGGGAATCCCCAGAGCATTCTCTTTTCCAAGATGAACATTCCTAGTTCTCTCAGCCTTTCCTCATTGCAGAGGTGCTCCATCCAGCCCTCTGATCATCTCCACTGCACTCCTCTGGACTCCTCCAACTTGCTCCTTCCGATACTGTGGACCCCAGAGCTGGACACAATACTCCAGGTGGGATCTTATGAAAGCAGAGTAGAAGAAAAGGATCTCTCTCTTGATGGGCTGGTCACACTTCCTTTGATGCAGCCTGAGGCACATTTCACTTTCTGGAATGCAAGCAAACATTTCTGGCTCATGTCCAACCTCACATCCACCAGGTCCCTCTATTTGTTCTCAGCAGGGCTGCTCTCAGTCTTCTCATGCCCCAGCCCATATTGATCCTGAGGGTTGCCTTGACCCTGGTGTAGAACTTTGGGCTTGGCTTTGTTGAACCTTGTGATGTTCCCATGGGCCCACTTCTCAAGAATATGAGCGTCCCTCTGGATGGCATCCCATCCTTCAGGTGTGGCAACTGCATCACTCAGATTGGTGACATCTGCAAACTTGCTGAGGGTGCACTCGATCCCTTTGTCTGTCATTGATGAAGACATTAAATAGAACTGGTCCCAAAAAGTGCCCCTGAGGGACACCACTTGTCACCAAAATCATGTCTCACTGAGTCATTGACCCATACCCTCTGGATGTGACTATCTGGATGTGACAACCAATTCTTTATCCACCTATTCATCAATCCACCTGTTTTCTCATGTATAAACCTGAACCCGGATTTTTATCAAGTATGAAAACTTTGTAATAATTCTTGCCAGTGCTCACATTATAATGTGGTTTTCTCAGACTCAGATTAGACCAGAAAATACAGTTCTAAGAAAGATGTCACTCAATTTGCCTATGATAACCATGCATACTGATACTGTAAGACATGTGAAACTCTAATTTTACTTAACACTGTTTGATCATAGCACAGTTAAGTGCTTCTCTTCTCCATTTGCTCTCAACCATTGTGAAGAGTGCAGAAAAACATCAAACCCAGTGGTAGCTCAATTTTGCCTAACTCTTATCTAATTCTAATAGATAATACACAGGCTTAGCTAACATCTTCCTTTTTGTGTTACCATCAAGATTGGATCTAAGCATTTTATTTACTTCATTTATTGCCATTACCTTCCTCCTTCATCTTTGGATTTTTATATCCATAATACAAATCCTTTGCATTGTTAGTGTAGTCTTGCACTGTTAGTGACCAAGATGCACTGCACGGATGTCAGCTCAGCTCTCAGTAACGCTGCAAAGGGTGCTCTGGGCTGGTACCAGATGGAGACAGCAATCTAGGGAGGGGGCTGGAACAATGCAAGGGATGGCTTGAAGCACGTTGGAGGAACTAAGGGGAAAGACCACTACAAGAGATGATTGAAATAGTCTAATGGAGCTCAATTGGCTACAGGCTGGTTGTGCTTTCAAATTTGATTTTAACTAAAAGGACCTCAGAGCTCTGAAGACTGGGAGTGGTTTATATAACTCCTTCTATAAACTGAGATAAAACAACATATTTTTTGATCCCAGGACATTTCACTAATATCATTAACAGCTTCAGTCGTACTCCAAGTGAGCTGCCAAAACCCAGGAAATTTCTTACTCAGTTGGAGTGCCAGGTGATACTGTTTTTCCATGAATGGAGTTAAATGTCCACTTTTCCCACTGATTATAATCTTTTATTCATTTGTGAAGTTAAATGAACACCACAGGCATTTGTACTGGTAAGTCAATCAGTCTGTGGAGAGATGTACGCGTGTACTTGTGCATATTTGGATAAAACGGCTGAGAGAAAAAGGAGATTGCTTTCTCCCTCACATTTTTCAGAAATTAGTTCCCTTAACTAGCCAATGTTTGTGAAAGTTCTTACAAATGCTTAATAGAACAGTATAGACTATGAAAATTTATATAGTGAAACTTTTAAAAACTATTTTTAAAAAATGCTCTTTTAACCAGGCCAAGATAGTACAAACATTAAAAGAATTCTTAAAACACTTAAAAATCTTAAGAGTGACCTCAGTATGGTCCCATTTTACATACCCTGGGGAATATGTGTGTGAAATACAATGTGGTTTGAAGATTTCCAAACAAAACAAACTTAAAAGAGAATACCATTTTTAATAGAAACTATTCGAATTCTCCCAAAAGATAAAACAAAACAAAAACAGGTACGCACTGTACTGCAGCTAAGTATGCAAGGACAGAGATCTTTGCTGGTTAAGTGAGGTGACTGAAGGTGTTTTTTTCTTCTTTAGAACATTGCCCTTGCCTTTTTTGCACTGTAATTTCTTTCAACATTATTTTATAGAGTGTTCTTACTTTAATTAAATAGCTGACATAATACAGGAAGCACCAAAACAACTCAGAAAAAAAATGGGCAGTTTAATAAACTGTAATCTGGTGTTTTACTATATTAAATCCATTCATGTTGATGAATTTTCCTATATGAATGTTGTCAGCTGAAAATAAAATGAAAACCATGCAGTGGCACTTCCCCCATGCCCCCCCCAGCAGTTCCAGTCATACCACACAAGTTGAGTACATCAGGTGTAAGACATCATCCTGATGCATCACTTCTGAGAAATATGGGGAGGGAAATATTGGAGCTGAAATATCACAGCTGGCCCTGATTTCAGCTCCTGCCAAACACCTGCAGACTCTAAAAGGATACCATAACAAAACTCCACCCTGTGGCAACAGGCCATCCCTTAACAACCCTTCCCTGACTTTGCATCACTATAAAAATTAATTTAACATTTTTTACTGAAACCTTAGTCTTCCTGTCCCAGAAGGCCATTACAGTTCCTTTAGCCATTTCTCTGAATATGCCTCAGAAAAAAGTCACAGTAAATTGAGCATTGAAATATCTGATAACTGGTAATTATTTGATGTTTTAAGTTTGTTATTTGTGAAAACTTATGAAGGTGGTAGTTTTTTTCATTAACCTTCAGATTGTCTCTTATTTTGGAAGTTATTTTGTATGTATCCTGGCAAAAAAATTTCCTAGCATCTGGTAAAAGCTTCTACATTCAGTATTTTGAACAAATAGAAGAGCAAAAGTTATAAAATGTGTAGGGTGTTTTTGCTTTGGTGGTGTTTTTTTGTTGCCTTTTCTTTTTAATTGTGTGGGTTTTGGTGCTGGTTTGGATTTGATTTTGGTTGGGGGTTATTTTGTTTTACTTTTACTTTTTTTAATAGGACCATATTTCAATTGTTATTCTTTGTTGAAATATACTTTAGTGGCATATTGAGGGCTGTCCCAAGACAAATGAAATTATATTCATGTACTATAGGGAGTTTTTTTTACATGTAGAGGTTTCTGCAACTGAAAAGCAACTGATTGAACACCAAAGGCAATATGATATTTCTGGAAGTAATTCCTAATGGGCAAGAGAGAGGAATTAAAGTTTGTATGTGTCTATTAAATAAGTACTAAAACTGGTTGGAAATCTTATGATGGAATGTTTTTACATTTAAAAATGCCAATTCATTGGAAGTGAAACAACCTAATGAACACATCTAAAATTAAACTGTACTTTGAATCAGAAATTCAGCTGTATTCATCCCTCTCTTGCTAAGCTTAAAACGTGTGCTGCCTGGCTTTGGTGTTTCAAGACAATTTTTTACTTCAATTTTTAAATTCCATGCAAAGAAAAAACATCACACCACCAGCCATACCCAAGCCTTTAATTTTTTCAAGAGTAGCTTTCTTATACTGAATTACAAATGTTTTCAAGCTTTTGGCCTGTAGGAATTTTGTGAAAGTGGATTCTGTTCTAAAGGGGAGTGGATTGAGAAATGGAACATATTTTGAAGAAGTAAAATGGAAAATCCAATTCCAGTACAGTTTGTAGTATGTGATTTTCACATATACACAATTATGCATTATATATGTATTCTATATACAGATGTTGTAGGAAAGTCTCAAAATGAAACAGCACTTGTATTTTGGTATGAGAAATATTGTCATAGAAAGTGTATTTTAAATTTTGGCTGTAGTGACCATCTGGTCCATGACTGTGCTATGTTTGTGCATGGCCTGCCTCTGTTACAATGATTTGTGGAAAGCTTATAATGGAGAATTCTTGAAAAAAACCCTGTATGCTTATGTTAATGACAGGATTTTGTCTGTACACTTTTAATATACAACTACTGTCTAGAAGTACTTACTACTTATAGACAGTGCCATAAGAAAAATAATAGTAAAGAAGTAGCTCAGCAATTTATATTATGAGGTTTTGTTCTTGCTTACCTTTAGCTTTACAGAATTTCCAGTGCTGGTTGTCTGCTTAAATCTCAAGTACATTGGGAACATTTCTGGTAAAACGACCCACTCATGGGGGATAAAAAGTTTCCAGAAATAAGATTTTTTTACCATACCAGCATATTCTGACAACTAGGTTTTGCCTGGGAGCTCTTCTGCTCCATTTTAAAGAATTAGTTCTTTGTCCAAAAGACTTGAGCAGAAAGTTGATGTCAGTGTCACAGATATGATCTTTTCTGTTCCATGTTTTTAAGGTTAGCGGAAAGAAGTTGGCTGTTAGTAAAGAGGACTTGAGTCCCACACAGTGCATGCTTTCACCTGTTGCCACATACTCCCCAAGCCCTTTAGGAATTTTGTGAGCCTGAAGGTGCCATTTTGACTTGAGCTCTAGATAAGAAATTGTCTAACTACATTGGATAAAATGTTTAGGGTTTTTCCATGCTTGAATTTTGATTTCTAGAAATGCTACAATAAATAATAACAATGCCAATATGAGAATTCCTAACAACTTTACTGTAGAACCTCTAATTCATATGCATTTTGATGTTTTTAAAACAGGTACTGTCTTTCTGCTGTATCATCTTCCTGAAGCATGCAGGATAGACTAGACTGATCATTAGGAGGGCATTGATTGCCTTCTGAACCAGATTGTTGTCTGTCAAATTATTAATTCATTTGATTCAGAGTATGAAAAGAAGTAAGAAGTAGCAGAAATATAGCTTTCTTTTTATAGAAGTTGAATGTCAGACAGGAATTTCTTCCTGCATCTGCCACACTGTTCCCACATACCTTTGGATAAGTCACTTCAATCAAAATATTAAAAGGTCATTTAATGTGTGTGCCTTGTGATGCCACATGCAAAATACGTAGCAGTGCTGAGTCCTCATGGATGTAAATGAAACTGTTGAAAGTATTATTGGAGCACCTGAAAAATATGATGATGTTAGAATAGCTGAAAAAACGAACACAGTGGGTTTATTCCTAATTTTCTCTATTTTGGCTTTTAGCCATGAAGGAGAACTTGGAGAAGCAGTGTTTTAAAGATGCAGTAGTTTATGCTTCTGTGAAGTAGAGCTTCTCATGTAAAAGCACCATAAAAATTGGGAAATTAAATTTTTTATCATGTGATTTAACTGATGTATATTAAAATAAGGTCTTATGAGAAGTGGCATCACTTTTGCACATCTTTATTGAATGATGGTGGAGCCTTACAGGAAATAAGTTGAGCATGCACTTAGATTGCACCGCATTTTCTTTGTGCAAGCAAGCAAGTGATGCTTAGGAGGAACAATTTTTCAGCGCCCTTTTAAGTGTGTATGTATAAGAATGGTATGTCTTTAGCTGATCCAATTTTCGATTAGAAGAGCATGATCCAAGTATTTGCAGGTTATGAAGAATATTAAGTTCTCAAAAAAGAGATCCATTCTCATAAAATAGAATGTGTTTAAAAGTTACATTGCAGCCATGGCTGTTCAAGGACATGAAGAGCCACCAGGCCTTTCTGGGCATTTCCTTCTTGAAGCACATGTGTCAAAAAGCCATGCTTGGGCATGAAGCATAGAGGCTGTTTTTGAAACCTCTCAGTTTTTGTTAGGCCTCAGTGTTAGGAGTCTGTAATACATATCCCTTGTGCCTCAAACTCTTGGATTAGTTTCTGTACTTGCAGGAGTTACACATTGGTTCCCTAATCTTCCAGCTCAAAGTGGCATCAGTTGGTTTCAAAGAATTTGTATTTGGCGTCTCAAGCTACCAGAGTGTGCTCAGGATAAGGCCATCAAACTTTGATCTACTGAGTTACATATGCAAGTTCTGAGAAGTTCCCTACAGAGTGTGAACCCAGCCCTCATTTCTGTTTGTATAAACTGTATAACTGTGGGGTCAAAAGAGAGTTTTTAATTAACCCAGTTGTTGCATTTATGTAAAGTTTGATGAGTGTTAAGACTCTTACATGTATGGGAAAGAAAGGAATACAAGCATGTGTCTGTCTCATCAAGTCTCTCAGCCACAAGTAAGTTTATATGCTGAAGTAATTGATTTTTTTACAAGTTTTTCTTTTTTTTCTGAAATACGAGTATTCACTGAATCATCATCACAAGTAATAGTGAGGTTAAATAGGCATTCTTTGCTCTCCCCACAGCATGGGAATTGTGAGACTATCTATGACTATTGGTTGCCTGACTCAAATCAGCTAAGTATATAAAATCAAGTAAGAAAACAACACTGTTTGTTTTGAAATATTTTTCTAAGGTAGCTTTGACTTCATTTACTAAGCAAATTTTAAGTAGACTCTATAATAAACACTGTGATTTCAGATTAAATTTTAGACATGCTTCAGTATAACTTCCTTGAACAAAGGGTTGCTTTTCATGTTTCTTACTTTTTTTTTCCTCCCAAATACATGTCACCAAGCTCTCTTGGAGTTCATTTGAACATAGCCTGTAGGGGTTTTTTTGTGTCTCTCAGAGGCCACAAGAGCTGGTTTTTATCCTTGGTCTTTATCACTTATATTGATTGCAATCTAATCTATTTATAAGTAGTGGGGTGAAGCTTTGTAGCATGAGTTAAGTTTTGTAGGCATGAAAATACTAAAGATTTTCTGAAGAATACATATTTCAGAATCTCTCATATGATTGCAACTATAGATGATGGTACATGTAGTCCAGGAAGGAAGAAAATAAAATGGAAAATCCAATGACAACAACAGAAATTGTGCTGTAGCTGCAGAAGCCATGCAAATCAGGCTTTACTTATAACTTGGTTTTCAGGTACTTTACCTGAGTGTTCAACTTGATTTAAAAATCTTAGCTCAAGCCATCACCCTGGCCTGTCCTCCTGAAATTACAAGATTTCCACGCTCATTAGCCTAAGTTCATCTTGGAGTCCCAATCACTGCTGAAAAAAAATGAGATGCTGGCATGTTTATTTTACACTGTAGTTATTCAATAACATTTAACAAAAATGTACTGTTTTAGTTTTATGCCTCTTAATAATAAGGAGAAATATCTGAGCCATGAGAAGACAAGAGTGGGCTGAGTAGGAGTGGGCTTTTCAAGATACAGATTTCCAGCCACTACAGAAAGGCACTAGTCAGGTAAGCTTTCTCTGTCATTGCCATTTTCTCTCTCATCTCTGAGTGGTTTCATGTAGGTTTATATTATTATTCAAGTAGACAGTTTATGAGGAAGCAGGAATTGTTTTCTCACTGTGCATGGTCAGTCAGGCCAGGAACATAACCATTGTTTTAAAGAATTCATTCTAAGTTTAAAACTGCCATTAGCATTCAGATATCAACACTTGGAGCAGCCAGCTACGTGCTGAAATTTTCTTCACACAATTTCAATTGGATAATTATCAGCCATAGCATTGAATTAGAACAATTTAAATAAAAAATGGTGTGATTTTGTAATATATGTTTCGAGAGTGAAACTTCTGTTGAATTACATATAAATCTGGATTAATATTTTTGATCTGCAATGTTCTTAAAAAGCTTTTTCAAGTCCTGAAAAACAATCTGGATTTGTTGCTAACTGAAAACACTAAGCAACAAAAAACCAGATTTTGATCAGATTTACAGACAGAACTTTGGGAGGACCCAGTTGATTTTTAATTGTTTAGGATCACACCTGAAACCCCTCATAGCTCACAGAATAAGAAAATTAAAATGAAATTACACTGCAATATGAAGCTAGTGTAGTAAAGGTGATTAATAGTTGTATTAAATATGAGATCCTGATTCACATGTGAGAGAAGGGAAAGACAGAAATCAGGAATTTGAAGCCAAGTTTACAAATGGTAAGGGAAAAACAAAAGAATAAATTGAGATGCCAAGCAGATGGTATTTACACTATGGATCCCAGTTTAATTTCTAAGAAAAAACCAGTAAGTTAAAAAAAATTCTCTTTAAAACCAAACAAGCACTACTAAGTTACTCTCTCATGCTTTTCTACCAGTGTTGCAAATATTATATTCTTCTGTGATGGGCTGTATGGATTGGTGATCAGAGAGTTTTGAGAGTCAGGCTAACAACCTGAAAGGGCCATTTTGAGGGATTGCCATGTGTTTCAGTGAGCTGGGTTTTGGAGAGAAACTTCTCCTAAACATAGTCTGATGCTCTTTTGGCGTAGAACAGGCAACTGCAATGCATTTTCCTGTAGTCCTCAAGTCACACCCAAAGTGGGCATGAACAGAAACACCATTTTGTCTCTGCACATCTTGTTCTTCCAGGTACTGTATTTGTACAGGTTCACAAATGAGAAAGGAATTAGGATTTCTCTACTCCTTCCTGTGATGCTTAAGAAACCTGTTTCTTGAAAACAGTTGGTCTCTGTGCCATTCATCAAGATAAAGGCATTGAGTTTGAGAAACTCCTTTAAGCAGTTATGTAACAACAGATTTTGTTAGATCTCCCTATTTTTCCTGATCCCCCTAAAAAACTGAAGTGAGAAGAATATTTCCTGACAACTTGAGTGTGCAAACTATCTCCCTCTTTCCCCCCACAATTCCGATGTTTTTATGGTCCCTTAGATTTAAAAGACTTAGGAATCTCCCATCTTTCCATGACTTTACTGAACTGGTTGTGCCATTTCTTTCATGTTGAAAACTGCAGTAGCAAATTGAACTGCCGTTATTGATTGGTATACCCTGATACCAAGGCATGTTAACAAAATAGAAATGCTTTCCTACTACTTTCATGGCCTTGATTTTCATCTTTAGGTATTTTTCTAACTATTGACTCTGTTTTTAACATTTTCTTTGTGAACTTTAATCTTAGTTGTGTTTAACTGCCTATATAATACATATTTTCTGGATGTAGCATTTATACCCAACTTATCCTATTGCATGGTATATTTTAGAGGGAACTTAAGTTCTGTTGATACAGTATTTTGTATCAACACCATAAACTGTTATATTTGAAAAGAGTTATATTTTGCATGACAAGCCCTATTTATTGTAAGAACCTGTTGGATTTTTCAGTGTTACATATTCTTATTTTTAGGACATAAGAATATGCACTTAATAGGAGTGCATACTGAGCATTTCTCAGTCATACGTTTTGAAACACAATATATATCCTTGATATAGACTGGTATTTATTTAATTGCCTTTTTTTCTTAAGGCCTAACTTCAGTAAATACAGTGCTAAAACTAGTGTCAGTTATAAATATGTGTTATTAAAAGAAGGTGGCATTTAGTGTCTCTGCAGTGACATTTAAAAATATTTGGAAATTTTAATTAAATTAATTTCAGTAACATGCTTTCATGTCTTTATTCTCTGAATATGCTCTTTCAGAATTTAAAAAATGAAAATGATTCTCAGCCAAACAGCCGTTGTAATTGAAATTAAAGGCACAGCAAGACTAGGGTAATTAGTTACTATACTAATAACTAATCAAGTAGTTATCTAACTTTATCCTTTATTGGAAGCAGATTTATAAAAGTAAAAGCAAATTATGGGTTCTTGTGACATGTGTTTGCTCTTCTATGAGATTTCAATCCATGCATATTTCCTATTTAAGAGCAAAATGCAAATGCATTCATTCTCACTGTGTATATTTTACTTCACTTTTTAGATGAGTGATGGAAAAATAAGCATGAAATAAAAGCACACGGAGATAGTTTATATCTTTACAAGTCATCTAGGAGAGGGTGCAGAAGGAAGTGTCACTGTGATTTCACAATACAATATACTTTTTCCAAACTTCTTGGCAGTTTTAAGTGAATTTTTGTTTTGAACACACCAAATTCTGTAGATACAAACCTGCTGTTGCTTCAAAAGGAAACACAGATTCACTCACACTGTAGTTGTATTCTCTTGGAGATTATTGCCTTTGCATCAGTTTGGCCTCTGTCAAATTGAAGGAGCAAAAGCCAGTGCTGCAATCTCAATTGATGTAGCTGTCTAACTGACCATCTAAATAATCCCAGAGCTCAGTGGGGCAATGGGTGAAACTGAAAAAATGTTTACTTAAGTATGATATGGTTTGGTTTTGGCTATGTCATTAATTGAAAATTAATATGCAAGCCATGTGGATGTTGAAAAGACAAAAAATTACTTTAGAGAGCCAATGAGTTTGATTTGTTAATTCATTGTTTCCTTTGTTTCAGATGAAACTTCCAGTAGGTAGGCCAGCCTTTGGGTCAGCAGAAAGAAACCTCAACATGAGTATTTAACATTAGATCACAAATTCATTTATAGAGGCTGCTACTTTACTAGAGGGGGTGTGGAGAATTCAGTGCTAATTACTCAGCCTTGACTTCTCAGCAGATCACAACAGAAGTAATAGAATTCTTAAATAGATTTTAGGTTTTTGTTATAAAAGTATTTTTCTATGTTTGTCTCAGGAATGTTTTTTGCTGCTTTTTGTACACATTTTCCAATGAAATGGGAAGAAATAGATGCAACAACAAAGTATAAAATCTATACATAGCAACTGAAGGCATGAAATTTATATGTATATTGTGTAATTAGGAATTATTTTACCAATTATAGAATAAGAGAACGTAGTCCTGCTGCAGAGGAATCTTGCCTGCTGATCTGTGTGGTTACTTAATAAGACATCACATTTGCCTGAAGTTTTGAATCAAAAATTACATTTCAAATAGATTTCAGGTTGATTTAACTGGACTAGAAATTATTATTATTATTAGAAAGAGGATAATGTGAGATTTGTTCTTAGAAAACCTCCATCTTCTGACATATGCTTATGAAGTAAGTTATGATCTCCTCAAAGGTATTGTGCCCGAAATTCCTATTTCCTGTTTAATTTTAGGATTTGCTCAAAGTCTCCAGAGAGGTTATAGCAAGTAATAAAAGTGTGTAGGGAGATTGCAGTAGCTGATAATATCCATCATGTTTTCTCTGTTTAGTGCCTGCATGTTTTAGTTGGTTGAGTTAAACAGGGAAGTTCTCCCTTCTCAGTCCCCTGCCTTAGAGTCATTGCAGCTCTTCTCAGGAGAGTAAAAGACTGAGCATATTTGCTGACCTAACAATATTTTCTCTTACCAAAGCAAAGGATTTTTCCAAATGTGTCTAGCCTCATGCTGATAGGCACTTTGCCTAGCAGAGAAGTATTTGACGGACAAACATTTCTTTCCTGCTTTCTTGAAATACTGGTATTATGGAATGACTTTGCTCCTGTTAGAAAAACATACCTAAAAGCAGATTGTTGGGCTCCCACCTCCCCCTTTTTTTAATAGTCTCTGTCTTAGGATTTTGCTTCTTTAGACAACAATTACGCGAAATAGAACGGGACTAACATTTTAGTGAATCCATCACTAGGATATGGTTCTGGGAGAGATAAAATTCTTTGTAATTTATACAAATTCATGAAATAATTTTAATTATTGTCAAAAGTTTAAATGGGAATAAAGTAGCAAGGAGAAAATCAAGCACTTTTAAAATATACTGTATCCTGGATCGAAAGTGAGATCTGAAGAAATGTTTCCCTTCACTCGGATGCTCACTAGCATAAATGTTATGATAATCTATTATGATTCTGGTACTGTTAAGATGGGATTTTTTTTCCCTTAAAGAGAAATCATGTCAATACTGAGGTTAAATTAATCCAAGCCATCTATTTTTCTGATCCAGTGACCTGCCTACCAAACAGCTGAAAACTGTGAGGTCCCAGCAGCTGCTTTTGACAAGTGTAGCAGGAAGAGAGTCTGTCAAAGGAGCCTGGAAGTTGTTCACAGCAGAGACGTATAAATGGTTGTCTTTAGTTCAATTAGAGTATCTCATGCATCTCATACAAACTAGATATTTTTCTTCATACTGAGGAGATCTGAGGTTGAGTATCAATTACTTGCTTGGCTTTGGTATTTAGAAACTTCAAAAGTAACTTCATGCCAAATGTAAAGTTCATCTTTTTAATAAAATCTAATAAAATCTAGCTCACTTTATTGGCCCAAATATATTTATGAGCTTTCTGACTTTCCATATTCTTTGGAAGGTTTATGATAAATTCTAGATTTTTGGTAAAATATTGCTTTTAAAAGACAAATGTTTAAGAAAAATTTGACTTTTGGCTGGAAAATCTAACTTCATAGTCCCCTTTTTGTATTGTGGAAGTAATACACGCTTTTGAAACAGTTGATTTTTTTTTTTTAACAGCTGACTTAAACTCAGTTAAACGTCTTACACATTTGAAAACATTTCTCTATTTTTTTTTAATTGGTGCTGGTTTATAGTGCCATAAGTCAAGATAACCATAATGATGAGCTTCAGCAAAAGACAGAATAGGAACACCTTTATTTCATCTATGTTCATTTTGAGGCAGAAGGGTCTTCATAGATTGGGTGAAGTTGGTTGTCTCCATTAAGCTGATGATTTAAAACTCCAGCTTTAAAGTGTGGCTAAGTTCACAGCTTTGCATACAATGGCAACAGCTGAGTGTTGATTTGTGCAATTTCTTGCTTTTAAACAACTGAGAATCAGTTGTTTCTGCAAGGAGTGTTCGATGAACAGTTTAACGTAGCAGAACTGGATTGTATTTTCTAGTTGCTAAATAAAATAAGTGCCAAGAAAGAGAGAGCTATAAAAGAAACAAGTTATATATGCTCTTTTCAGAACAAGATGGAATCTTCACCTGCTTGCACTTACTTTGGCCTTTTCCTAAACTCAAACAGCTCCAGGGAGTTGAATCTGAAAGGTGATGAGCATTTTTGACCCCAATCCATCAACCAGCATGCTTCTCATGCAATGTTGCATTCACAACAGTGTGATTATTCATAGGGTTTTTTTGACACTTGACTAGTCTACACTTTAAAATGTTTAATAATTTCCATTTCATTATTGAATTTCATATATTCTTCCCACATAGGATTTTCTTTTAGTTTTTTTTTTTTTTTGTTGCGACTGCCTGCCTCAAATGGTTTGCCTGTGTTCTGCATGGATGAAAAAGTAGGCGGTGTTGCTGGGTTGCCTTTTTTTTTTGGAATTGTTTGTTGTGGTGTTCATCCCTATATGCCTGGTCTCTTTCCCTCTGCTGGAAATACTGTCTGTTCCTCTGGCTGCTATTTGCAATGCAAATTCATTGGACCTTTTTAAAGATATGTGTGTGTCTGTAAGTATATACATTGCCTGTTTTATGGAGAAAACTGCAATTTTAACAGCTAGATGCACTCATTTATTTCTATGATGTGGTAGCTGATACGCTATGCTGTCATTTTTTTTTTCTAGTGTATTTTATTGAGATTTTTAAAATTCTTTGGGTGAAGGGGTGTGCTTCCAGCATTCATTTACATCCCACATTTCTCTGTAGCACTGAATACCTACGAACAATACCAGCAATGTTAATTAAAGGATATGCATTAATGCAAAAATGCGTAAATGCCATTATAATATAGTGAAAATTCTAGCCATTGTACTATGCTGACTAGCACAAAATTATTTGTCCAATTTAGTGAATTTACATATTTTTATTAATTGGAAACTTCTTTTATTTCATGCAGTGTTGCATGGATCATACAATGCAGTTTGTGAGTTCAGCCTTTGTAAACCCAATGGTATGTAAAATACTGTCGGTTTCCCTGGGGTCCCTACTGGGGCCAATATTGTTTAAACTCCTCATTAATGACTTGGACCGGGGACTGAGTGAACCTCAGCACGTTTGCAAGTGACACCAAACTGGGAGAGAAGTTGATGTGTTGGAGTGTAGCTGCTATTCAGAGGGACTTTCACAGGCTGGACAAGTGGTCTAGCAGGAACCTCATGGAGTCCAAGAAAAGCAAATATGGGGTCCTGCACCTGAGGCAGAAAGGCCTCAAGCAGCATTACAGCTTAGGGATTGCCTGGATAGAATGCAGGTTTATGCATAAAGATCCAATGTCTTTATGTCTTCATAGACAGCAAGCTGAACAAGAGTCAGCAGTATGCCCTTGTGAGAAATGCTAATTCCTTGTTGCACATAAGTAAATCCTAGTGCCAGAAGTGCATGTTGACATGATAAGAGGCAATGAGTGTAAATTGCAGCAAAGAAAATTCTGATTAGATATAAGGAAGAAAAGTTTTGCATTGGTTTTAGTTAGGTTTTAGATCAGATATGCTGTGAAATTCTCATCCTTAGAGACAGCCAATACATGCCTGAACAAGACCCTGAACAGCCCCTGCTTTACAGGGAAATTGGACCAGAAGACTACTAGAGGTCTGTGATGATCTACTAATGATGTATTTAAAGTATGACTGCATTCATTGTTTCAAAGACACAAGTAGTGGCCTTTGAGTAGGCATGAAAGCTCAGTTGTATGACTGTGCAAATGTTTCTTAACAGAGGATTTTGAGTGCAAGCAATAGTTAAAATAGAGAAGGTACAGGACTGTCAATATTTCAGTAGTTTAGAGGCATGATCAAGCTGAAATTTCAGCAGGTATGCTTTATTTTTTTTTCTTTTTACTGGTATCACTTCTGCCTTTTTCTGCAGTGAATGATTTTTTACACTAAGAAATTGGATCAGTTTGCCAGCACCTGCAGTGCAAGAAGAAAGAGATTTCCCTGCCCAAGAGATACATTTCTGAATAACGCTTGTTTTTTAAGTCTGAAGGGGAAAAAAAAAAAAGAAAAAAAGAAGGGGAAAAGTGCTTTTTAGGGTCCACTGTATTAGGAAAAAAATGCATAAACCAGACGGTTTTATTTAAAGCATCCAGAGCTGATAAGGGAAAAAATGGAGATACAACACACGGGCTGCAAATGCAGTTCTCATGATTTAAATCTGGAAGGCTGTACAGTACATCTGTTTAACATCTTGCAATTTCAAGAACTGTGCCTTGAAAACCTTCTGTCACAGTGACACATGAAATAAAAGGTTATGTTATGACTTTCAGATGCAAACCTGTAAAAGCTTTATCTAACAGCATACCATCTTTTATTAACCCATTGCTGCTGCTCACTCATAATTCTTTCGCCAGTGATGTTGTGAGAGATTCTACTGTATAGTAAATGTCAACTCTGCAACAATAATTTTGAAATTGCATTAAATTACTTGTTTGTTGTATGTAAATGGAAGACTTGCATCTCTGTATATCTCCTCATTTGTTTTCTCTACTGCTCTTATTCAGCTAAATATTTTTTTTGATTAAAGAAATGAAACCAATTATTCTATTTCTGTCATAAACTTTGAGAGCAATTAGAGTGACTCAGAATAATTTCAACAGTCTCAAGATTTGTGATGCCATGAGGGATGAAATACTATCATGACTTAAAGATCGTATTCTTTATTCAGAGCTCTGATTTTAAGGCTATGAAGTTAAAATAAGTAAGAGTAGAATAGTTGCATGCTCATTAATTTTTGGTACTTCTGCATTGAGTCAAAGATAAATGAGGGGCTTTATCCCCCAGAAATGCTTCATACCTTTGCATATCAGATTGTACAAACTTTCATTATTTGAAGTCTGGTGGTTCCAGAGGTAGAGTCTGGAGGCTGATCATAATGTTTGTCAGTTCTGTATTTTTTCAGAGTGACCTTGTTTAAATTTTTCAGCTAGGTAGTGCTGTGTTTTCCATACTTACAAAATATGGAGAGTAATATTTACCTTGCTGAAACATGCTTTATTCACTATCTGCCAAACACTTTAGAGGTCTTTGGCTGAAATCTCAATGAGTGCTGCTATTTAATATGTTGAAGTGTGATTTGTTGGTTTTCTTTACAAGGCACAGATGGTCCCCGAGAAACAATGAGGATTTCTTTACCTCAGGTAGTTGATGCCATGCATACAGCAGAAATATCACAACAGTGAGCTCTTCTGTATGACCTACACTGAGTGGGTGTGTGAAAGAGAGAGAGATAGCATTTCCTTCATAGACATACACACCCTCTGACCCAGACTAGGGAAGAATCTGCTTTGCAGAAGGTTTGCTTCAAGGGATTTTCCACATGTATTTTATTATGTTAAAGCTGATAGTGGTGACAAGTTGCACATTAAGTAACTGTTTCTTCAAAAATGTCCTGTTTATATTCTCTTTAGGAAAAGTGATGTAATACTGAGTTTCTCAGATAAACAAAGTCATTTGGTTGTAGAGTATGTTACATTGCATATGAACCTTGCTCTCATCTGCCCCATACCTATTCATTTTAGGCCTCTGGCTTTGTACGATGATTACTTGCATGTTTAGGGACAAATGTGTTCATATTCACTAAGTTAGTAGCCAGTGGTTTTCACCAGGGAAATAAGTTTAGTATGCTGTTAGTAATTTGGTTTCAAAAATATCGGCAAGGGCTTCAACATAAGAGTCAGTGAAACATGTGGTCCTAATCATTCCCTTAAGAAGGAGACATGGTCTATTTTCCATTAGCAATGGTGCTTACAGCAAATGAATAAATATAGAATGAAATTTACATGTGTATTATAACTTTAGTGTGTGTGTATGCATTCAAACATGCATGTGTATGCTTAGGCATACTCCCAGTGAGTGTAAAATGATGACTGTTGTAACACAGCCAGCCTCAGAGAACAAGTTGCTTGGTAGATGAATTGGAAAATGCCGCTGTTTACAAATTAACTTCCCCTCCCTTCCCCAGGCAGTAAAGTTCAAAATGTACATTTGCATCATGTAACTGGCATGAAAGAGCTACAGTAAAGTTCTTGTAGCGGTGCAGCCCTCACCCCTTGCAACAGGCTGTTCCAGCACACAGAGACCAGCTTTAGCTGGACTGGTCACATAGACTATGGCACTGAGAAATGGAAGTAGAGAGAACTGCTGTACTTGGTAGGAGTTGTTTTATCCCATTGAATCATGAGGGTACCAAGAGTCTTTCTGTTGATGCCTTACCCACTTCCTTCTTAGAAGAATTGCCATAAGAGGGTACATTAACTGGCAGAAATTAAGTCCTGTTTCTTCTTTGCCTTCCTACAACCTTCCCGTTGCTCTGACTGGAGCCTTCCAATGGCAGAGCAGCAAAGCAGAGCCCTCTTCTGCATTCCTCATTGTTAGGTTCCTGTGGGACGTTAGAGCTGGGGCCTGGATTTATTTCCACTTTCTCTGTTTTTAGTTAGCTTTGTCATTCTTGACCCTCTATCATGTACAAGGGATAAAAACCAAGGGAGAAATCAGTGCTTAGTTCTGCCTTGAGCATATTTTGAGTAGACCAGGTGTGAAGCAGAATGCAAACTACAACTTCTTTAGTGAAGAATTCTGCCTCACCTTTTTCCCCTGAATTTGTTCCTGAGGTAGCCCATTCAAAGATGACTGTTTGATAATATTCCTGTCCTCATGCTGCCATGAGCAGCATCTAACCTAAAGATGTGCGTATAGATTGGAATGACAAAATGCCTATGAAAGGAGACAGAACTCCATAATTTTCTTCTAGGCTTGGTAATGCCTGTGTTGTTACATCAGTCTTGGTAATTTCTTTGTTTTTTAATTTGTATATGTGACTACATATCATCCTGAATAATTGCTGACTGGGAACTGTGTTAATAGTAGATTTCAAAGATAAGAATTCACACTGATGAATGATAAAATTTCATTCATGGAATTTTGGACATTTTTGAATAAAGTTAGTTTCCTTTCTTTCACAAGCACTGAAGCTGCTTCATGTTTGACTAAAAGCAAATCCATGAAACAGGTTTGCGTATAGTTCAATTTATTATTATAATACACTGGTTTTTGGGGTTTTTTGGTGGTTGGAATAAAGAGACAGAGAACAAACCTGTAATTTTCAATTTTTTTTTTTTTTAAGATATGCAAGCTAACTAAACTTAAATTATGGTTTTAAAGAAGAAATTAATTTTTCCAATACCAGTGTGGATTTTTGTCATTTTCCCCTCTCTTGTGAGCTTTTCATTGGGGATTTAATGGCATGCTGAATCTGGCATACTTGGAATGGCTAGCTCAAATGCTGCAACATTAAAAAAAGTAGTATCCACTGCTTATGGTGTGACTCCTCATCTAAACCAGAGTTTTTGGCACAGATTCCAAGTCATGTAAGGGACCTTATTTTGCTGCGGCCTTTTTCTTCTCCTTCACATGTACTATATTTTGCCTAAAGGGTAATGCAAGCATTTTTTCACTTTTAACTTGTTAGTTGTTGAATCTTCATTGCTGCAGTGTAGTGCCTTTTAAATGTGAAAGGTGTTGCTCAGATAATAGATCCTTACATTGGTGGCATACATAATGCAGTCCCACAGCTGTCAACTCAGTGTTTACTTACTCCTTAAGACTTGGGTTTCATCTTTGAGAAAGCAATTTCAGTGTACATCAGTTCTGTCTTAAACAAATTGTAGAGGCACCATACACCCTGGTCAGGTACTATTTTTCCCTGAGATGGTTTAAAGATAAGATATCTTTAGATGTACTGGGAGCTTCACTGTGGACATGCACTCCCTCTGTCACATTTTAGAGGCTAAAGTCATTGGTACTTTAAACATTCTCTAGTTTCTGTTAGTAAATTTGTGTAGAGTCCTGCATCTGTCACTTTGAGGTCTGGTTGCAGATTATCAAGATAAATATCTCCCACTCCTCTGCTGTATTTTTTTGCTCTATGTCATGGTTTATCCCTAGTTTGGTGTGTTATTCATGGTCTTGTTTCCAGATGAGGGAGGATATTCGTTCACAAAAGTAAATGCGTTCATATAAACTTCACTCAAGTCAACATTTTCCATTTAAGAAAACTACTTGGGCAAGTCCATAACTTCAACAGGACTTTCAGCATGTACTTAAAATACTTAAATGTTTAACGGGAGAGGCATGAACTAAGTCTTTCCTGAATCAGAGCCATAATTTCTGAAGTGTCAGTTACACAACCTATTGCAGAATATGCTTTGACAGATGGATCAAGGTAATGTGAAAGCCATAGAAAGACATCTTTGTGGGGAAGTTGTTATTTCTTCTTATATTTCATTTTTTCCCCTGTGTTCATCTTGGAAATAGCAACTACTACTGCTTACTTTTTATATATATTATGTGTACATATATATATGTGTTTATATATGTCTACTTATCTGTGTATGTGTGTGTATGTATATAAATATAAATTTCTCTTATTTGCCTTTTGTTATTAGGACTTGATAGGTGCTATACCAGATTTTTTTCCCTTTGCTTCATTGTATAACAACGTACAAATGTGTTAATGAAGCCATGAACATTATTTTTAAAAAAAAATTGCTGTTGTGTTATCTTTCCAGAAAGAGTAAGACTTACATTACTGTTCTCTTACATAGCTAAATGTTGCTGCTAGTGTCTCATTTGAGTGTCTATCCAAGGTTATACTTGGATATAACCAAGTATATTGGATATTTTTCTCTGGACAAACTGGAGGAAAGAATGAATAAAAAGATAAGGTATACAGAAGGAAACGTGAACTGTTATCAGTCCTAAGTTCTTGGTAGAAATATATATTTTCATATGTATATATATGAAAATATATAGAGATATGAAAAAAAATATAAGAAAAAAAAATATATATTTGTTCCTGAAGTTTAGAAGATTCAGCTGGTAGTTAGTCTGTGGAAGAGCAAGAATTGTTCATCTAAATATCTAGTGAGTTAAGGTAATTCAAAGGCATCTGAGAGATGCTGAACACTTTCAGAGATAAGCTTCAGAGGGAAAGGTGATGGTTTTATTAGATGAACTAATTTTATTAGTTAGAGGAAAATACATTGGCAGTTCCTGCTAAAGTCTGTAGGAACTGACAACATCCTAATTTTCAAAATTAGACTACAGTGTTGCAGATTAAAAGACAGACGCGTTCAGAGAAAAGATTCTTTGGGGCACATGCTTCATGTGGGCAACACGTTGATGCTGTTAAGGTCCTTGCTACTGTAAGAAGAAATTTAAAAAGAGGGAAATGCTTATAGTAAAGTATATTACTCTTGTCATAGGACCTGTTTTATCCATGGTTCTAAAAGATGCAGTTCCCTCCACCATTTTTCTGTTTTGGACATGCAGACAGCAATATTTCAATTTATTTTGCCTGGTTGGTATTCAGATTACAGTTATTAAAGAGCATCAAAATACAAGGGAATTTCTGATGTTGATAAGTGCCATTGGATATCACTGACCACATGGGAAGTGCAGCTGTCCCAGCTGGTGGTGAGAGCAGAACAGGTGTTTGTACTCAGCACCTCACTTTCCCCCCTCTGAGGAGTTTGATTGTTTTCTTGTATCTAGAATGGTATGTACAAAAGTCACAAAAGAAGGAAAAATTACCTTGTACTGCAATTGTGTCAGTCTTAAATTTAAGAACACCTTTTTATTGGTCATGGTTGTGAACTCAGGAACCAAATTTTTAAAGCTACCAAGATAAAGTCATATTGAGAAGTGATACAGTATTGCTAAGTAACCAAAAATATGGGTAGTTACTGTAGACAATTTCAAGGATGAAGTTGAAAGTACATAGTGCACTAATTTTTCTAGTGATCAAATGTTTGTTCACAGTTTCCCACTTGACTGTTTTTACACCTATGTTTGATATAAGTATATACTTTGAAATGAAATAACCAACTCTATAATTTATCCATTTCTTATAAGTGCATCTCAAAGCTTTTCCGCAGAAGAGATAAGTAAGTGTCGGTATCCCTATGTGCAGGAAATGGAAGCAGTGGGACACTGAACTGGCTTTACATCAGTTATATGCTAGTAAGAATAACAAATGGTATCTCTTGTGTTATAGTAAAATATTGCTTAATTTTTTCTGTAGTTTAAAGATACTGGGAAGGTAATGAATATTTAAAAATTTTCTCTGCTGGTGTGGGTTTTTTGGTTTTGTTTGGGCTTTTTTCTACAATGTGACCAGTATTTAAACCAGCAAGGTTAAACTGCTGTGAACTAGAATTGTCCCAAGTATCACTGATTGATTGTTAATGTAGTAGAACATGGTGATTTCAATTTGGGGTTTACCATTTATTTTTAAGTTTTCTTGCATCTGAAGCTTGAAGCAAAACAAGAGAGTATAAAAAATTGGCAGAAAGAGTGATTGGGGAATAAAAATACCCAAGCCTCACTCAACTTTATAGTATACCTTTCTGTTGGATAAAGAAAATGCAAGCAGTATGCAAGTGAATCAAAACTATTCAGCAGAGAATTGTGTTCTTGGTTCATGCCATTAAGAAAATGAAGAGAGAGAGTGTGTTGTGACAACTCTGTCAAGCAGTGATTGATTTTCATCTGTTTTTTTACATTTTGTTTTGTTCTTTTACTGTATTTGAATTTAGACTTTCAAATCTGCTTTCCTATGAAAACCACTTTCTCAAAGAGCGGAGCTGACTGACTAACTCTGGACTGAAATGAGAAACCTCTGCTTGGCTTTTTGCTAATACATCACTCAGTGTGGAGATGATGCTCCTGTACAGCTGGAAGTATTCAGTTCATTGTTCATCCATCGCCATCAGGATGTGTCATGGGGGTTGCCCTGTTTGTTCTATTTTTGCTTTACTCCATTTGCCTGCATGGTTTAATAATTTTAAATGCATAAATGATAACCAGGACTTCATCCTAATACATATGTTTGTGCAATGTTTTTATCAGTAACACTCTTTTAGGGGGAGGAGAGGAGAACATACCTCATTTTGAATCATAGTCCAGCTTCCACTGGGTTTGCATTCTGCTCCTTTTCTTCTCCCAGCTATCTTATGTTTTTCCTTTCTTGAGGGGTTTATTTTCCAACTTAACCACGCAGACAGATCTTTACTGCATGCTGTGTAGGGGACTGTGGTATCTGATGGATTAAGCACAAACCTATCCAGGAATATGATGGGTTCCAATTTGGTTTTGAGGATGATGTACTGTTTGACATTAGGAAATTCACTTAACAGTGCATCCCAGAAGGTAAAAAGGTGTGTTAGTTAACATAAGAAAGAACATATTGAAGTTAATTTATGATGTGATGTTAACTGAAGATGTGTCAGTTTAGAAATTTTTGTGTTGTGATGGGAGGAAATGTAAAATAAATGCTAAGCAGGATTCTAGGAGTGGCTCATATAATTAACCAGGTACCACTGGTGGAATATTCTTAGTCTTCTCTGTGTTTTTTCCATGTATTACCTAACATTATGAACAACTGGAATGCAATAACATTATTCTTTATGATGAACAACTTCTGTGAAATACAGTTTTCTCTTTGGAAAATGGATACAATATTTCATCTTTATGTTGTGTTTTTAGAATTTATACTTATGTATTTATTCATATGTGTATGTAATACTATAGTATTATATAAAATTTGTGTCAAAGAACAAGATACTAATTTCTTGAAGTGAAGGCCTCTCAAATTCACTAGAAAGAGCATTAGTTGGTGTGGTGTGGGTTTGTTTTTTTTTTTTTTTTAATAGCTATCTTTGTCTCATTTTCCTTGAATTTTTTTTTTCATTTTTATGAAGTAAACACATTTTTAGGAAGTATGAAAATGACTACTTTTCATTTCATGCAAAAGATAGATCAGAGTGCACATAACAGTCTTATATAATTTGATTCCCAAATTTATTTCCTCTGCAAAGTACTGATAGAAAAAAAGAAAATTTACAACCAAAGGAAACAAGCTTTTGGAAGATACTCTATGAGATTTTGGTATTAACAGTTTGAACAATGTCCTGCATTTGTTCACTAGCTGGATAAGAGAAAAGAAAGGAAGCAGTGCACAGTTGCATACTGAGTAAGAAAATAGAAGGAAAGAAAGCTGTAAAAATTAAAATGTGTGGCTTGTGCAATTTTTTTGTGAGAGTTTAAATGTATTATTGACCACTAGCACAGATTTAGAACTTAGTTGCCCAACCTTGTACAGAATAAATATGTAGCAAAAGTGCAAATTATTGAATGTTTCTAGCTATTTGTAGATGTAGCACATAAAAAAACCTTCAGTGGTAATATTTTTGTCCTTTTACTTTACTAATTGCTTTAAACCTTTAGATGGAGATTTGATTTATTTTTCTTGATTTTGGAAGAAGAGCTTAATTTACTGCCCTGGTGTACTTAATTAGTAGCAAATCAGCTTTTGTTATGCTTTGTAATATTACATAGCAGTCAATAGAAAAAAGAGGGAAATTGTTGGTAAACATGAATAAATGTGTTTTTAGAATTTATAGAATTTATAATTGATTAGATTACATGAAAATTATTTAGATCCTGGTGGAAGTTTCTGTAATCTGCTAATAGCAGTAAGTACAGTTTAATTACTAATGCCAGAAAAGGAGGCTGAACAAGGAAGGGAGGGAATCTTTCTATTTGTAACCACTTACAATTTTGTAAAAGCTATCCATATGGGTCCACTTGGTCTGGACTTATAGGCGAGTTGGTCTCTAGCCAGATACTCCATCTCCTTGAGCTTGCACCTCTCTATAGAGCTCTAATGTTCCCCTGAAGAGTACTTCTTTTTTTTTTTTAACTCTCTAATTTAGATTTGGCAGTTGAAGCATGATGGCGATTGAATGTTTGGGGAATGAGCAATAAATAAAGCTTTAAAACTTCCATTGTTTTGTCTCTCAGTTGCTGTGCTATGCAGTTGCACAAGCATCTGTAGGCTAATGTAGTGGAAATAAGATTGAATTGCATCTGCTAAGGTCACATTTTGGTTAAGATTTCTTTCCTTTTTTTTCCCCCTCAAAATCTCCAACTATCCTCATTTGTATCATAAATAGAGAAATATAAAGGAGGAGTGTTTTATTTTATTGAGCCAGTGCTCAACAAGGAATTGGTTGAATGAAGGAGGTAGTTTGGCTAATTTGAACAACATACTTGTAATGAAACATGATTTCCCCACCCTGTTCCCTCCTCCAAATGAATACCATGTAATCCTCCTCTCTTCCTGCACCATGGTAACCTGTTGCTGGGCCTCAGTCTGTTCAATGTTTGTTATACACATCAGAGGGCTCTTTCAAGCTCTGCAACCCCAATAAACCTCAGAGAGCTGTGCATTTTTGTCAATCCAGTCTAACAAGGCAAAAAGCTACTATCTTGTGGAAAACACGAGGTTGTAGTATGCTCTCCACCCTCCTGTGGTGCTTTGAAGGCAGCAAAGGAGAGCATGTGGGGGTTTTTTTGTTGACTGTATGGAGTAAAGGTACTTGGGTCACAGACTCACACCCAGTAGCCTTGTCCTGATATGGGATTGTAACAATGACAGGAGTTTGCTAAGTATAGAGCCAGGGCTGAGAGAAATCACATGTGGATCACTGTACAGGATGCTGACTTTGAATGTCTACATGAAAAACTGGAAGTTTTGTGGTTTGTGTTATCTTCCACTCTCTTGTGCAGTATAGTTTTTTCTATAAATATCCAAAATCTGAAAAATGCTGAAATGACATTAAATCTGCAAAGCAATACACACAAAACAGTGTTCAACTAAAATAAGATCACAAAACTGGGCACATGCAAAATAACTGATACTCTGCCAAGTAATTGCTGAACTGTTTATCTGTAGATTCACCTGAAGAAACCCAGAAATATCCCTTAAAATGTAAAAATTCATTTTAAGTGATTCAGACCCAGGATCTGGAATAACCAGCTTCCATCTTTATTATTCTCTGGAATACTCCAGTGCTATTTATTCAACCCCCCAAAGGGGGTTAAGTATTGTTATTTTATTATTATTAAAAGTTTGGATTATGTTAGAAAATGTTTGGATTCTACAAAGTTTGTAAAATAATACTGGAAATTTCATAATGTACTTTCTTGTAAAGCATCTGACCTTTTCTTCTTCTGATTGTGCTTTAACAACCGTTCTCATAGTATTCTGGGAATTATCTTATTTGTTTTATTTAGAAGCAGGAAATGCATTTTATTTGAAGGGGTAATGATTACATTTTTTGAAATTTCAGAAACAGTTCAAATTAAGGTTTGACTGAGAAATTTGCTTTCTTTTTTTTTTCTCTTTCAGGACTCTAGTTCATTGGAAACACAGTTTGTAGTTGGAACAAATTATGGCAGCAGGGACAAACTGTCCTGCAGTATAGGGAGGGTAGGTCAAATACATGCTACTGCATTCCCTCATGCATTGTGCAGGCAAATGCAGCCTTCATCCTTCCCACCCTTTCTATCTCTCAGCTAGATACAACCAAAGGGCAGTGTGTTCTCAATGCTTTGCTGTGTTTCTTCTTCAGCCAGCATTGCCTGTGCTTTCATAGTTTGATTGTGGCATCTCTTCTGCTATTAGCCACTGTGGACCACAGAGTGTTCTGAGCCTCTTGAGGTTAATTATGTGTACAGTTACAAATTCTGCTAGAGACTAAATCTGCTTTGAGTTAAAAACTTTGGAATTTTTTTTTTCCTGACAAAAACATCCATTGGCAAAAGAAGTGACAGTAAAACTTCATAAGTGTTTCATTCTAGCATGCAATGTGGATGCTTTTATTCTCAAAGGCAGCCATTTTGTGGTTTTCTTTTCAAAGGGACTGAGTGGAACAATATAAAGATGTACTCTTTGAAGTAAATGGAGGGAGCTACTGGTCAGTAACTGCTTTTGGGTATTTTGCCACTTGCCAACCTTATTCCTCAACTCCCAAATCTTTGATAGCATACCACGCTCCATCTTTGTTAAGGAGAAATTCTAATTTATTTTGCTGTCATGGTATAGATTTGACCTCAGAAGGTTTTGCCACCTATGGACTTGACATTTGGTTCATTAGCACCACCTATTGGTGGTGACCAAGTGGGTTGCATGATGGGTTCAGCTATGTCGGTGAAGGACATCTGGTCACCTACATGTCACAAAAGTATATTTTGTCTTAATTGCTGAAATAGAAGTGGTGAGTGTAGGGCAGGAAAACAACAGGATTAGTAAGTGTGAAGCAGCTGATATGCTCTCAGGTTGAATTGATATTTCCTTTATTTCAAGACTAAAGGAAAATGGTATCCCCTGTAATTTTATTGTCTTTGTGCTTGATTATATATTTAAGGAAAGAATATGTCATTCTCCTAATAGTTTCCACTGATTTTATATTCTTGTCTGTATGTGAAAGGACCTGTGATAAATCAAGAGACCAATTAATTTTCACTTTGTGGTTTTAAAATTGCCTAGGAAAGATGGATTGATGGATAGAGGCGATCACTGTTGAACAGATGAGGAAAAAAAGCCAGATTTAAAAGTGATCCAAGGAGTCAGAAAAGCTCGAGCTCTACTGTCTAAACTCTGTGCACGTAAATAATAAGCTTTTGTTAAAGCCCCAAGGCTGCTAGGTAAAACCTGAAAATCTTGATAGATTGGTTATATAGTTGTCAGAATAGATGGCTATAGACTTGGAACTGAAACATTTTAGCAGTCCATTAGCCAGTTTATCTTTCTTGAATTCAGAGAAAAAGCAAGTAAGAGACAAAATATATACTATGAATATTTCCTTAAATATAAGAGGGTTTTTTCACATTTTGGAAATAGCTTTGAAGAATGCTAGTATCAGGCATTACTTTATGGGTTCCTGGACTCTATACTACCCTCACAGTGTTTAATTTTTTTTTATTACTGTATGCAAAATCTTCTACCTTCTTTTTTCTTAACTGAGAACCTTCCAGTTTAACATTAAGCAAAGTGATTAACATACTTCACAAGTTTTTTGTCCTTTATCTTCTGTTAAGGAAGAGATTGGTGCCTTAAGAATAATGTACAATTTGATATTTTTTGATTTTGGATGTGTTTGTTTTACTGTGGCTGAATCTCGGAGCAGTAAGGTAAAAGAATTTTGTTTCACATGCATTAGAAAGTGGTGAAAAGTGTTGAGTTCTGCAGGGTGACTAGATTCCTTCAACACCCTTGAAAACTTCAGGTTGTAATTCTAGTTCTTCATGTCTTCTGTCCCTTTTATTTCAAGGTCAAACAGTGCTGAATACTGCTTCAGTGCACGAAATTTGTAGATCTTGGGAGAGTCTAGAGCAATGGAACCCCATGGCTTTGTGTTACAGATCCAATATGAGAAAAAATGGCAAAAATATAATTCAAAATCTCATTTAGATGCTGCTTTATGCTTATAGATGTGATCACAAGTTCTGGAACTGACTCAACATCCAGTTGTTTGGAGGTGGTTCTGCTTCTCTAAATGCCAATGCAGTTTTTTTCTGCAAGCTTTACAAGGACCATGGGATTCCTCCAAGAAGGTCCCCAAAGAGGACAAAGTTAGTGCTCCTGTAGTCTGGGGTTGCAATTTTACTGATCACCCTGCTTCCTCCTTGCAGGATGCTGGACATCATGACCTCACAGTCACTGCAGCCAAAGCTGCCTCCTCCCTTCACATCTCCAATCAGGCCCTCCTTTATTGTTTGAGCTGCACATTATTCCTTCTTGGTTCTTCTACCATGTGTATCAGAAAGGTATTGGGAGTGCTTTCCAGGAATCTCCTGGAGTGTTTGTACTTTGCTCTGTGGCTTCTCCAGCAGATGTCAGGGTGGTTGAAGTCCCCCTTAAGAACCAGGGTGTGTGTCTGTGGGGCTGCTTTCTGTAAAAGGCCTCATCTGCTTCCTCTTCCTGATCAGGTGGCTTGTAACAGATAGCAACTGTGACACCCTCATTAGTCTGCACTTTCATGCTAATCCAGAAACTCTTGGTAGTTCATCATCCTCCCTAAGGTGAAGCTCCATGCATTCCAGGATTTCCTTTATGCAAAGGGCAGCTCCACCACCATGTCTTTTTGTCCTGTTTTCCTAAAAGCATGTAGCCTTGCATTACAGTCATGGAATGTCTCTTTAAAAGTGATGAGATGAAGCCCTGTAACTGCACACAGATCTCCAAATCATCCTCTTTGTTTCCCATACCATGTGCACTGCTATACAGGCACTTCTAAGAGGTGTTCAAGCACGTCCATTTCCCAGGAGGGGTGCATAACTATTGTATAAGACATCTCTTTGCAAACTGGGAGTGGATCGTGGAGCTGTTTCCCCTGGATTGCCACTGCCCTACTGGCTATTGCCAGAATCTTTTTAGTTCAGTGCTAGTACAGGATTCTGAATGGATCATTTTCAGTGATGGATTTGTACAGAAAATGCGGATGATCAGACCTTTACCCCCACTATATTCCTGTGATACAAAGGCGATACTTTCGTCAACATAAAACAGGAAGGCAAAGCTAAGCAATAGAAAAACTTTTCCTAAAATATCTATATTTTCCAAGTGTCTATGAATATGGAGCTGCATTTAACAAAAGTAACACCAAAGCAATCATTGACTTTGTAACTGGCTTTGAGGTACAGGATCTGAAACCAATAGATTTCAGGCTCTTGTTTTGAAAAGGTGAAGTTGGATTTAATTCACATAGAGCCTGCTTTTAATTTGGTTTCAGTTTTGACTGAAATAATTTTTGTTGGTGAAAATTTTATTTTTGATAATTTTCAAATTTTTTTAATGGAGAACGTAATTTATATGAGAAATGTCAGCCAGAAGTATGTAAGCTTCCCCTCACTCTTTCTTAGTAAATTTTCCAATCACTTGGAAATTAAGAACTTTTCCCCAAAATATGAGAATCTAAAAAGTAATCTATCAGAAATTATAGATTCTAATGTTCCACTCCCTCAGGTGTGATAAGCAAAGCATTCCTTCAGAAGGTAGGGTACATCTGTATATCACTCTGCTGTACAAGTCAAAACAAGTGAAAGGAGGTTGGATATTATTGTGTCCCACCTCAAGTCAATGTTAAAGATCCAGTTGATCTACTTATGGTTTTTTTTGGGCCTTAAAATATGTTTCTATATCTGTTCTCTGAAGAGTGAAAAATTTATGAAATAAATTTAGGAATGAAATAAAATCTAGTCAACAATGTATTCAACAGTATTTGCTAAGGGATGGAGTGCTAACAGTGGCCTCAAGTAGCTTTAATTAATGGCACAGCAATACCAAGTGCAGCTTTGCTGACAGGTGTGATTTTAATATCATCATGCTATGTATGATATTAAAAATGAGAAAATGCCTTTTGAAAGATAAGGGGCTGGCTCTTCATGTTCATCTTAAGCAACTGGATTACAGAGGACTTGCTTCAGGTTCATATTATATACTGTACATATTTTGTAGATGTTGTAAAGTATGTTTATATTATGGTCTAGAATTTTTTTTTCTGAAATTCCTTATATCAGTCCTTCCATTTCATCTCATCAAATATTGATCATCATCTCTATGTTATGTAACCCCTTTTTAGCCTTGAATTCATTCTATTTTTGACAAATTACAATAGGTAATCAGAGTTTGCATGATAGGTGGTGGGTTAGGAGCTGAGAATGAAATAGCATTCAAAACTGAGAGATTAAAGAGGGAGAGGCAGGAGAATGGGGGAAGAGGTGTTCCTTGCAAACTCTGTTGGCTATTTTGTAAACATTTTGTCAGTGTAATAAAAATGGCTTCTCTGGATTTAAGAGTCTTAAACCAATACGTACTTCTAGAGGAGAGGTAGTCACTGTGAAATTTTATCCTAAATTACTTCCAGCTCAAGAGGTGACCTGTAGAGCTAAAAGTTTCTGTCTTCTTTAAAGTGCCATGCTGTTGCCAGTTAACCAGATTGATACTGCTGGAAACTACAGCTGTTCTGTTCTATTACTTCCACAACTAAAATTTGTTTATTGTAATCATAGTTTCAGTGAAACTGAGATTGGTTTTTGATAATATTAATGCATGAAGGCAAATAATTTCCTTATTTTTTCAGTAATAAAATATTAATTCTTAATTTTCCTTCCTGTCCCTTGTGTCCTGGAGGCAGGAGCAAAAGAATTTAAAAATCTTTTATTTAAGTAGCAGAGAGATGGAACTTTGTTTACCTGCATTTTTTAAAAGTTAATTTTGCAGGCATTATGGCTATATCCACAAACTGTTCATGTTTGCCTTTTCAGAATGTGATTACTGCTCATAAAAGCAGTTTTAATTGAATACTTATGTCATGAATGGCTTGTAGCATGCTTAAAACTACAAGCCTCTATTTATATGACTATAGTTTATTTTTTAGAGCTCCCTGTATAACAATACTGGGAAATTACTAAAGGACTTTTGCTATTCAGCTGGGTGATTTTAAAAGATATTGCTCTTATACTGGACTATTGGCATTGCTGCTTAGGAATAAAAAGCTAAGAAAATTATCCCTTCCCTCTTTCAAACAAAGCCGCATCTAAAAAGGTCACAAAAGGAAACACACAATTCAAATAATCTCCTTGCTGTATCTAAGATTAACTTGGACACAGATGGTTCAATTTATAGATTGATCTGGCATAATATATACATTTAACAGAATCCTGTTTTGTATTGCTTCTATAAACACTAACGTCTGATAAAAGCATGCTGGCCATCAACTTGAATCAGAACCCTCTGAGCCAGTGCTTAGAAAGCAGGAGTCTGACATCCAGAGACCTCAGTTAACTCTTTTAGCCTTTGGCTGCAACTTTTCTTAGCCTTATCCCTGACTTTCAAAAGGCAAAGTCATTTGTGGTTTTCTCAATTTAAGCTGCTGTGGATAATTATTAGGCTTTGTTCTTGCTGCATTTAGAGATGAAATGATTCAATGCTGTTCATTACTGCTCATTTCCGGGCCACACTGTAGTCATTAAATTTCTGAGATACTATCTGAGAAATCACTGACATTTTTCATATACTAAAACTAAAATGTTTACCACTCCCTGCTGTTTGCCAGGCGTTAGCCCACCTGTCTGTAAGGGGAAATGGCTTTGGCATGATCAGGATCTTTATGGAAGCTCGTGAACAAGCAGTCTTTGTCCTTTCTTTGTGGAAAGTTTTCCTTTTATATGCAAATAGCATTATCTAAAGAAATGAATTGCTTCCTCAGAATCACAGATTTCACTCTGCAATCAGCTGATTTTTATATTCCACAGGTGAAGTTTTCTCACTTCTCATTGTGTATTTCCCAGAAAATTCTGATCATACGAAATTATATTAGCTTTACTTTGGAAAATAATAAGCGTATACTTTACTATTTTCAGCCAATTATCCTAAAGAAGCCAGGCACAATAACCAGAATACCTGACAGATGTTAAGTGAATTCTGAGAATGTGAAGGATCATATCCAATGTCTTGAATGTATCTTCACAGTTTAGTTGGCACTGGTAACAAGGAGGTAAATAATGCTGTAAAAGGAGGTTTTGATATATTTATATGTCTGTCTGTGAACTGACTTCTGTTATTTCCCAAGTTGGAAGATTGACTTTTGCAAGCTTCTTAGTCATTGTAAGTCAGTTCAGCTTGGTAGTTATTACATGGGTAGTAATTACAGAATTGTTCCTATATTCCCTTAGCTGGGATATGACCATGGCATTTATTTAATTATATTTATTTAATTACATGAATATATTATATTAATTTAAACAACAGTCTTTTCTCTGAAGGGAAATGACGGAAACAACAAATGAGTAACTAATGAAAGAATTATTATGGACTTAACTTGAAGATTAAAAGCTTGAATCTGGAAATGACAGATTCATGGAGTGATATAGTATCATGCTTGCTTAGATATACTTTGGGTGGGGGGTGTCAGGGTGGGGAGTAAAAGGAGGAAAAATATTTCCAATGCTTGGCAAAATGTAGAAGTACTACTTTTAGTGGTACTCCATTACATTTCTATGAAGCTTGCATGAAAGGCAAAGGTAAAAAGTCCCACAACTTACTCCTGTATTGATAAAAGGCATGAGTTGAATGAGATTAACCCATCTGGTTGGAGCATGGTGCTTATCACACTAAGGTTGTGTGATGTGGATCCCATCCCTGTATCAGCCAGTCACTTAACAGTTGGACTTTTGGGTCCCTTCAACTCAGAATATTCTGTAATTCTGTGAGTTCACTGTCTGGCCTCCTTTAAAACTCCATTTATATGATGAGCCTTCTGAATTTCCCAGCCTCACACAGGCAAGGGTAGTACAGACAGCAGCCCAAGCCCACTCAGTTCAAGGTTTTGAAGGAAGGTAGATGTTGATAGTTGCCATGTTGCTTGGAGAGCTTGGGATTAGTCCATCTGTTCACCTTCCTCATCTGTTTGCTCTGCCAAAGTCCAGATCCAGCTGTGGACATGCACAACTGGTGTGGTTGGTCCAAGCCCTGGATGTGAAGAGCTCAATTAACAGATGTGCAGACAGCTGCCAGCATGCCTGGCAAGCTGACTATGAGGCGGAAGGACTTTGGAAGCTGAGGCTGGAGAAGATGGTCTAAGAAGTTCCAGTAGTGAATTTATTTTTTATTAATAAGTTCTGCTGATTTTTCTATGTAGCCTTTGAAAAATGAGGGTGGCTTTATATCTGAACTTGTCTTATATTTGAAGTCATATTATATTTGTGTTGGTATGGTAGTTATGGCTAGATCCATGAGAATGGCTAGAGTCTATAAGGGTAAACTACAATGAGGCAGAGAAGAAAGCATTCAAAATTTGTTCTGGCAGAAATTGGTTAATTAACTCTGTCAGGCATTACACAAGACCTTAGCTTGGCTAACTTACTATCTTTGTTAAATATGTAGCTTCCCAGGAGTAAATCTGGATGAAAGATCTTAGTATTGTTTAACTCATTTTTTCATACTGAAAGCACAAAAATTGTGCAATTGCATATATTGGACTGAAGAAACATATAAGTTTGCATTTTCCCATGAAAGTCTCTTTTCCAGAAAGAAGAAAATCCACAGATAGAATTACAGGTTTTACGTCCTATATTGAGGGAAATGGAACTATTTTCTTTGTCAGGTCCTGTTACTCCCAAAACTGGAACACAGATTCAAACAGCAAAAGCTGTGAGTGATATAAATTAATGATAATATTTTATGAACATTGATACAAGAACAACAAGTCAAGGCCTTTTGGAGGTTAGGATTTTTCCTTTTTTTCCCTTTTCTTTCTCTCAGGGAATTTTTTCCCATTTGTTACCTAAGAGATGGGAATGACTGATACTTAAGACACAATGGATGTGGCTGGGAAAGGGTGCATTTGGCTACCATCCTAGCTGTGGGGGCTTTCTCTTAGGAATACAAGATACTGTGAGATTTTGGCTATGAGGTCAGGGGGATGGACTCAGTTCCTTGCTCACTCAGGACCAGAAGGGAACATTCCAGTTGCTGCTACTGCAAGGAGAATTCCCTGCTGTGGTGAAGTCCAGCCCTCTACTGCTTCTCCTACAGTGAGTGAACTCTTGCTCATAAGAGCAGCCATTTAACAGGGACCTTTTTTTGTTTCAACACCTGATTTCACTGGAAAGGAGATCACCATCTACTGGGGCGCTGCAGGGGAAAACCCAGGACCCCAATCCCCTCCCCTCCTATTCCAAGGGCAAGACTCCTGGCTGTTTTAAGAGCCCAGCTGCTGCTATCCAGCCCTGCTCTTTTCTGCTGCGGTGTGGGATTTCTGACTACACTTTAACCCAACACCCTGCGCCCACCTGGATACCCTGTGGCTCCTGCTGTGGCTGCAAGATTTCTGCTACGTTTTGTTTGCCACCCCGGGGTCTGCTCACCTCTGCCATTCCAGCTTGCGGCTCTGAGGTTCCCACTACAGCCCATTTTGCCATCTGGAGGGGCACTGGGACCAGCTGCCTCCCATGAGTTTTTAAAGGAAGCCCCTTTCTATCTCTTCCCACAGCAGTGCCGTCGTTAGACATGGGAGAGGCAGCGGGGCTCGCGCCACAGCGCCCCCTGCAGCTGCGGGGGATTCATCGCACCTGCCCGGCCGGGAGCCAGCAGCGCCCCTGCCGGCCGTGACCGTAACTGCACCACAGGGGAAAGGGCCGCTGGCGGGAGAAGCCCCTTAATGGGTTCTGTTCTTCTGTTTGGTCTTGCTGCTGTTGTGGTTGTCTGTCTTGCTACATATTATCTAGTAAAGAACTGTTATTCCTTTTCCAATATTATAGACACTTTTCCAGTGTTATATATATATATATATATATATACACATATATATACACACACACACACACACACATATATATATATATATATATACACATATATAGATATATATATATATTCTGATACACAGGGCCTGAAAGCCCCATAATTTCAAAGTTGTAGTAATTTGGAGGGAAGGGGTTCATATTCCCCATTCCAAGGGAGGTTCCCCCCTTCCTTGGCAGACACCTGTCTTTCAAACCAGGACAAGGCCCTCTTCAATGTCTCAAACAGATTACTTGGTGCAAATAGCCCGCATATTCTTCCAACTGCAGCCGCTGTTGTTAGATTTACATTAAGTAAAATGTCTTTGGGTATGAGTTAGATGATTAAAATACATGTATTGATGTTCATGGCAGTATTTTTGACTGTAAAAAGTATTTCATGGGGAAGAATATGATTCTGAGCAGACAAATGGACTAAAAGTCTATATGGAAAACCTTGAACATATAGGAAGTTATAGGCTTAGAGATTTGACAATTTTCTTCTCATTAATATATTGTATAGTTTAACTTCAACACAACAGTAGACTTAAGTAGGTTCAAGGTCTATTCTTCTTTCCAAATATAGGAATAAATCAATGAACACAGCAGAATAATTTAAAGAAACGTTAATGGTACAAGGGGAAATTAGGAGCAATTCTGTGTCTCAACATAGAGTTCTAGAGATAGTTTACAAAAATCATTCAGTCAACTCAGTTCATTTTAATGATGTCTGTTAAAAATAGAGATGCACTCTGTGAGTAAAAAAAACTTAGAAAAATTATTTTTGAAGTAGTCTGTGGGCTTTTAGAGGTAGAGAGTGTAATTAGGAGGTTATCAAAAAGTAGTTCATTAGTGATTCAATTTAAAAGGTATAATTACTCTGGCCTTTGTTACCATAGCTATGTTGAGAAACCAAAGATCTGTCCCTTATGTCATGGATTTTCGTGGTATAAAGGAAAGTATTGGGTGGTAAAATTTTCAATTTCCAGGTTTATGGCTGTCAAGTGTTTTTCTGTTATTTTTCTAATGGACTTCTACCCTCTCACACCTGTTACTCATTGCACTATGAACTTGTATAGCTTAAACTTTGAATATGATTTTCACAAGCAGAAGATGAAGAAGAAAGTAGTGCTGCTGGTCAGCATTGTAATTGTTCAAGTAGCTGTGCAGTGTTGTATGTATTGTACATAGGCATCAATTATCAATCCATTGCTATCTTGCTATAAAGCTGACCAAAATCTTCACCTAGATTATGCATTATTGACTCTTCTTTTTTTTTTTTTTTTAATGTTCTATGTATTATACAGAACTTTCAGTAAAACTGAATGCAGTGATATAAGCATGGAATTCGTTATACAAATGAACAAACTGTTCTGGCAATACTCACTCTTGGTTGCAAACGTAAAGGTAATGAATGGCTACTATAGTCTATTTCCCATCTGGTTTTAACAGTATGTTTCTTTTTTATTTTCTAAGATGGGCCTCTATTTAGCAAGTTTTTACTTTGGTAATTAATGAAGCACTATCATTTTCTAGTATACATCTGTGGAGCTTTTTGGATTGTTATTGTGCCGCCATGCTTAGGACAGCATCTTGAGTCAAAGCCAAAGATAGCTTTGAATAATTTGGTATCGAGGTACTAATGAGCTCTGCAGACATTTCAAATACAGTTTTTCCATTTTCAACCAGGTGTGGCTTAATCCACTCTATTTTTCCCATAAGCAATGTGATGTCCAATATATAACTTTTTCCTCATACTCCAAAAAATGTTTCCAAAAGGCTAAAATCATGCTTTTTTGCAATACGGAAGAGACTTTGCTGACTTCTCTTTTCCTAATGTTAGATTTCCACCCTGAAATTTGATGGCCTGAGAATATTTTTTCCTCAAAATCTCAAATCATGAACTATACTCATTTGTATTCTGATTTTTGTGTATGTTTAATACTCTTAAAAACTGTCAATGAATCAAAGTAACAAAGCTATTTCTAGAAGGTTAATGCTCAAGGATAATTTTTCTAAATTCTAGCTACAACTGAGAAAAAATTACTTTCAGATATCAAGGAAAGAAATTACATATTGAATACCATTGGGAAAGCATTGAAGTATTTGTAAATGAATTTATCTGCAATTAATTCCTCTTGATTGATGTGCTAAATGGAAACATGTAGCGCATTAGAAAGGTCTTGAATAAATCTTGGTAGTATTTTCTTCTGCTTCTTAAGAGAATGTGTATATGTTATGCTGTTGATTTGTTTGCAGCCATATATATTTAAACTGTAAACTTTGTCTGCTAACATCTCTGTGCACATATCACAAGAGTTGTTCTTTGCACCAGCACCAGGAAAAAGGGTGTGAGCTTTTGCTTCAATAGTTTTGACTCATTCCAAGAAACATTATTTTGTCAGCTCTGATTGCCAGAAAGTGTTGGCTCTGCTATTTAAAGCAGTTAGCAAGTTTTTTTCAAAATTGGTATGTAGTGAGTATCTTATATTACTTCAGCATGCCCTTTGTAGCCTGTTCGTTTTCTTCAAAAAATTTTCAAGGTACAGGTTTTCTTCCCTAACATGTCACCCAAACTCATTCTATGGTTTTATTTCCCATGTAACAATTCTATGTCATTCATCATGGTAATCAGTCCAAGGGTGATGAAATTTGGGATTCAGTTTTTCTCTTGGGGAAGTCCATAGGTTTTGCTTCAGATCAAAATTGTGAGCCTCCACGTGTCCTCTTGGTATAAACAGATAATCCCACAAAGCACCTGCATCTACTAAAAATACCTCATTGAAGCAATCAAGACAACAAATCCTTTGATAATGCAGTAAATATCCACAGCTGTCCTGTAGATATTTCCTTGCAGATGTTTCCTTTAGTACAGTCATTTGAAAGATTAAATGTAGTGGAGAAGTTTCTTTCATTCCTTTACTACTAGCCAAGGTGTCTATCCAAAATTACAAATGCTTCATTGAAAGGACTACATATATAGGTATCTTAAGGGTACTTAAAAATCTTCTTAAGGACCTCCATATACCAAGAAATAATTTATTTTAATCAGCTATCTGTCTTGAATGAAAGGAATTCCCATTCAATGAAAAAAACACCTCACATAATGATTTTGTGTTACTGCCATAATTCATGGGGTTTTTCCCATAGCTAAAAGGTATACATATTGAGATTCGAGGTGACATGTTTTTCTATCTTTCTGGTTCCTATTACCTCTGATAACAGAATAACATACTGTTTCTTTGGGTTTGGTTTTGTTTGGTTAACAGAAGCACAAGAAATTACCCACAAAATCTAAAAAAGGAAGTTTAAATGTATTTTTTATAGGAGCGGATCTGTAATAAAAACAATAAAACCCAGTGTTTAAGCTTTATAGAAATAATTTAATGACCAGCTGCAGCAATAAACACCTTTCCGTTTTGATTGGGTCTTAACTCCTCCATCCAGTGATTAATTGCTCCATGAAAGACAAACACATTACATTATACCTTAAGTGTAACATCCTGTTTTAAAGATTCCACTAGTGCAGTTTAAATGTTTTTGATCCTGTTCAGACTTTAAAAGGATATTTTGAGGATCTTCCATTTATTATTACTTGTTGCATATAATCATGACCAAGGCAATAACTTGCCAGTATTTTGTTTCTTGTATGCAACTTTGGCCTTTCTTGTGTTTGTATTCCTCTTAGACAGAGAGTAATATTGTGGTGCCACAGCTCTTTTTTTTAAAATATCATGGAAACTAGAGGATGGAGAGTGAATTTTATTTAAATTGTGGGGAAAATTTGAACTTCTTAATAGTTATGTCACTGGTTCCTGTGCAGTATGGATCGTGCACTATTATTAAACTCATACTCATTACAAATAACAAAACAACCACTAGCACAGTGATTTTAAAATATTTTGGATATAAGCTAGATTTAACTGATCATGTGTGAGGGAAATAATGATAGTCAAATCTCTAATTTATCAACTCCCTTTTTTGCACAATTAGGCTTCCTTTCCTGAGAAAGCATGAAAAATGGACTGTGACACTAGCAGCAAGAAATTTGGAGTGCATTTGCTACAGCAGAGGTTGTATCTATATCAGAAACAAGAACTGCATTTGGGCATTTTTGGATGGCATTTCATTTCCCTTTGTGTTGTCACCTCCATTGAAGAGCAATATCTTGAATTCCTTTACAGAATCACAGGAGAGTTGATGTAGACAGGGACTTTTTAAGGTCCTCTAGTCCAATCTCTGTGCTAAAGAAGGGTCATCTACAGTCAGTTTCCCTGCATAATGTCTTGGTGGACTTGAATATATCTATCAGGGGTGGCAGAGTCTGCATCCTGTTTCAATGCCCAGTCACTGTCACAGTAAAAATGTGTTTCTTGATGTTCAGACAGCATATCCTCTTCGTACTTGTTGCCTCTTTTCTGTCTCTGGGCACTGCTGAAGAGAACCCATCATTCTTTTCTTTACACCCTTCCTTCAGGGATCTATATCCATTGATAACGTTCACCCTGATATGACTTCTCTCCAGACTTAGAAATTGCAGCACTTTCAACCTTTTCTTATTTGAGGGGCACTCCAGTCCCTTACTCATCAAAGTGGTCCTTTGGTGGACCTGGTCTTAAAATAGCTCCATCAAAAATTTTATTTTGTTTTATTTTATTTTGCAGTAAGACATTTGTTCTGGGATGTGTCTTTAATGAAAAATCAGCACAATCTGTCAATTATTCCTTTAATGGTTCCTCTGATGAGCCCATCCAGAGAAACAATAGATTCTTGAGTAGGAACGGGTTAATGGCAAGTCTGGGGATCATTTCCTCCTTTTAATTTCCTAGTATGTTATCATAAAATGGCCTGGATTGGAAGGGATCTTAAAGATTATCTAATTAAAACCCCTGCACGGTGCACAGGGATACCTTGCACTTAGACCAGCTTGATCTGTGAGCTCCATCCAACCGGTCTTGAACACTTCCAGGCATGGGCCATCCACAACTTCTCTGGGCAACCTGTTTCAGTGCCTCAACCAACCTCACAGTAAATAATTTTTTCCTAATATCTAGCATAAACCTACTCTCAGTTTTAAGCCATTCTTCCTTGTTCTGTCACCATATACTGTTGTAAAAAGTCCTTCTCCATCTATTTTGTAGGTACTAGAAGGCAGCATTTAGATTACCCAGAAACTGCCTTATCTTCTCCAGGCTAAATAAACCAAATTCTCTCAGCCTTTCTTCAAAGAAGAGGTGCTCCAACCCTCTAATCGTCATGGTGATCCTCCTCTGTACTTGCTCCAACAGGTCAATGTCCTTCCTATTCTGAGGTCCCCAAAGCTGGTTCCAGTACTCTGAGCAGAATCCCCTCCCTCTCCCCTCTGCCCACGCTGCTTTGGAGGCAGCTCAGGGCACGTTTGTGTCTCTGGGCTGTGAGTGCCCATGGCTGGGTCATGTCCAGCCTCTCATCCAGCAGCACCCCCAGGGCCTTCTCCCCAGGGCTGCTCTCCCTCTGCCCATCCGCCAGCCTGTGCTGGTACTGGGCTTGCCCCAACCCAGGTGCAGCACCTTGCCCTGGTCTGGTTAAACTGCATGAGATTCCCATAGGCCCACTTGAGCTTGTCCAGGTCCCTCTGGATGGCATCCCATCCTTCAGGTGTGGCATCCGCACCACTCAGCTGGGTGTCTTTGGCAAATTTGCTGAGGGTGCACTCAATCTTTTTGTTTGTCATAAATGAAGATATCAAATAACACTGTTCCCAGTATAGACCCCTCATGGACACCACTTGTCACTGATGTCCATTGCGACTCTGGGCCATTGAGCACGACCCTCTGCATGTGGCTGTTTCAAGTAAGGGACATGTCAGTCGTTAATTCATGTTCCTTCGCTAAGCCAGTAGTCTGCTTGCTTGCTGGGTTTTCTGATAGCCACTCCAGAACGCAGCATGAGTGAAACTTGAAGTACATGTTTATGAACTCAGAGAAATTAGGTGCTAATATCAAGATCCATAGTAGCTGGCTGACAGCATCCTGCTGGAAGCAAAGGGTACTAATAGGGTAAGATCTCTATAGAAATCTAGAGTTTAAGGGTAGTGGTTAGTAACCATCCAGTTAAAAGACAGATATAGTCACTTTGGCCACTGGGAGAAATAGGTTAGGTTGAGATAAATCTTTCTACTCATTTCATGATCTAAAAGGAAAAATTTGATTAATCTAATTCAAATTGCAACTAGGTGAAATTAACCATGTTAAGGCTTGTGTAGTCCATAGTAAAAGTAAAAATCATATTCTTTATGCCTTGAGGTACAAGATTTTTAGAGCCAAAATCAAACATTAGCTTGAATAATCTTTATCATTGGGCTTTAGAAATTGTTGCAAATTTATAGTTATTAGCACCTACTGACATAGGGTATTGCAATTTGTCTGCTTTATCCACAAGAGCCAATTAGGCCATACCAACATGAATTGAGGTGTTCATTTAGGTATTCAAGTAGGAAAACTTCAATCAAACATTTAAATGATGTTAAAGACAATGGGTTAAACTATTTCTTGTCATTCTCTTGTACTTGGTGACAAATCTGTCTGCATTTGAGTTGAGTATAATAGTGAACTACTCGGCTTTAGTACTTCTCAAGGGAATAGCTGTCAGATATTTAGCTACTTCTTAAAAGCATAAACTCCTTTTTGTTAACAGCTGTTTATTGGTTCCCATCACAAGTGCAACATTATTAGGGATTTCTAAAAAGGGGAGCAACCTGAAACTTTCCGTCTTAACACTGGAAAAGTGTAAAAATATAATAAAAGTGATAAAAATTCAATAGAAAGATATTTGAAGACAAAAATAATTTAAAGTCAGTATATCAGGTAAAATGCTCTCAAACTTTCAATTTTTTGGTAGAGGTTTGTTTAAATATTATTTAGATACAATTTTCACAATGATTTGGTGGATGAAATATGAAAATATGGTATCGTTTTGAGGTGGTAAAGACAAATTTTATTTAAAACTTGTGCCTTCCATTACTTATGTAGTAGTTTGCATGTCTCTTTATTTCTCTATTTTCTGTAGCAATCAAAGCAGTAAAACCCATCTAAAGCTCTGTGTGTGTGATCTTATAATATGAACTTTATAATCTGAATCCATGTAGTTAGAGATCAGCAAGACATACATGGGACAGCATGTATAGCAAGTGGGACTCTGTGTGTTTCATCCTCTAGTCATCTAATTTATGATGCTTCTAGTGTTCTAGGTCTGAAAGTGTGTCTGTGCAGACAGCATTATGTTCGGAGACCAATTCACTGAGTTTTGATATACATTTGTATTAGAAGCACAAATGATTCTGCAAGATACATTATCCTCTGTCAAAGCAGGGTTAAAATAAATTTTTCATGCTCAGTTTTCATCATGTTATGTGTTAGATCATAGACCTGTGGATTATATCTTATTTTTCAGACTTTTCCTTGAAGGTGTCCTGTTTCAGTCTGATTTTTTTATATATTTCCCATTTCAACTGATTTATAATGTAAAAAATCAGATAGTTTCAAATTAACAAAAAACATGAGGCTTGTGTTTGAATTTCAACCATTACAGATAAGACCTAAGATTTAAGATATGTATACACCATAAGAATTTTGATCCTTGTTGTTATTCTTTCTTGGGTGCTAGTCATTTTTGTGCCTTATATATTTTACACAGGGTATTAAGGGCAATATACTGTTGATAAAGAGTTTTAAAAGTTCAAGTATTCAGTAGTTCTCATTACTATAAACATGCCTGAACTTGTATCCATTGATTATTCCTGTGCAAAGTCATGGTGGAATCATCCATTTAATAGTATAAAGTGAAAGCAGTGCAAAAACAGCTGTAGCTTTTGAACTGATATGGAAAAACTGCTAAAAATAAATGCTCATCACATCAAAAATTCTTTTAAGTAGTGCACAGAGAAGTTGAAAATATAAATTCACAACAATCAATTTAGAGAGCTTTCAGGATAACTTCTGTTTGTCCATTTTAATATCAGCTGCCACTCCTGTATAGGGTGACAGGAGTGCATGTGAGCCAGCTTGTTGCCTGTCCCCAAAGCAACTGGCCCAGTCCCCTGAGGCTTTCCTGGGAATCCTCAGGAAGCTAGGAGGAAAAATAAAAAAAAAGGCCATATAATCTTGCAGTTCCCAACTTCCGGGGAAGTGGGGGCAGAAAAACAACCCAACAAATGCTTGAAGATTTCTGACTTTGTCCAGGACTGTGGGTGTCCTTTTCCCTCCACTGTTTATTTACGTTCAGTAAAACTCAAATGTAGCTTAGGAAGTGGGCCAGTTACTGCTGTATTGAAGAATATTATTAGTCCATCTGATGCTTTGGAGGCAGACAACCCCCTCTCCTCCTTCATTCCCTTCGTAATGCACCTGGCCAGTTGTGCAATGCTACCCAATGAACAGCTGCTAACAATGAGGAAATTGTGCTCGTAAGAAGTAGCACAGGATCTGATGGTTATTATCTGGGGAAAAATTGAAGCATTAGGGAGTTGTTTCTTGCCAGGATTTTTTTTTCCCCCAATTGAAAAAGTTGACTCTGTGTTGAATTAAACACTTTTTATCTTCTCTGTTTATGACTTTGTGGAACTGGTTTCTTTAGAGTACTCCATTTCCCCATCATTTCCTCTTCCCCTTCTTTTCCCTCTCCTGCTCACTCCTCCATAATTCATCTGGGAGGATTAAGGATTTTACAACTGAAAAATATCTATGCATTGAGATAACTATTTATACTATGATGGGTAACTTTTCCTAGCACTAATGTTTGTCTGCAGTAATGTTACCCATACATGTGCACAGGAGTATATAGATGAGAATTAGCATTTGGACTACATTTTACAGTGTGTGTATGTAGCAAGTACCTCATATAGCCTCTCAAGACATTCCCATTTACTGAATGTCCATCCTTAAACATCTTGTAGTACTTTCTAAAAAACTCAAAAAAACCCCAAGAAACAAAAAATCACAAGAAAACCCAACACAAAACAAAAATGGAGAGGCAAGACTTAGGCATTATTGAAGTTTAACTAATAACATAAACAATTCCGTCTGTGAAGTCAGTTCTTTGGGCTTGAGAAAATTAACAGAAACTTCTAAACTCTGGTGGTGGTCTAATTGGAGAAAGTCTGCCATTCTTCACTACCTGAATTAGGCATATGCCTCTGGAAGAGCAGTCGAAAGAATCAATATAAATAATGAAAATAATTTTCTTTGATATCTATGAAATTTGTACATTGAGTCATGTCTGCATTCTGGTAGAGTCCTTTAAACAAATTCAATTCAGAGTAGCTAGGCAAGAGTTTGGGAATAAACTAGCAGTATTTTTACCACTCTATGTGAAAGTTGCTGGTTTTTTTCTTTAACAGCTTCAATTGATTTAGATGCTATCAAGGGACATATAGCAATCACTATGAATTTATAAACTCATTATTTTAGTACCTATTTCTCTGTACACCTTCCTGTTTCATATGAAAATGATCCAACTGGAATACTCTGTCACAGTTTTATTTTTCATACTGAAGTAATTCTTACCAACTGACTACACTTCTATACTGGCATAAGAAAGTTAAAACTCTTTCTGGATTGACAGTGTGTCTGTTATAATATAAACAAATGTGTATGCTGTTCTGTATGGAAATATGCAAAAATCTTATAAAATCTGTTATCTTATAAAGTGTGTTATAGCTGAAAGAGTTTTCAGGAATGGACAGAAAACAAGTGATCAGTAGCATGATTCATCATCTATTTAGCAATGGTCATGTTAAAAAAAATCTTCTAGAATAATTTAAATACAACTCATTTTCTCATGAGAAAATGAGACTATTTAGTCTTCAAATAGGCTACAGACCCCATCCAAAAGAAAGCTGCAAAAAATCACAGTGAAATTACATCTCTTCTATTTCTGTAATGAGGAAGATAGGAAAGTACTTGTGATGTTCTGAAGCTAGTGGCTGAGGCATCATTGAATGAGCATTCAGCTTTTTCCTAATGATATTGATGTTGGGCTTACAGACTGAATTTCAATGAATTTGCTTGTTCTTCTGACTTGTGAACCTGAATGTAGCCAGTCCTGAAATAGCTGTGAACACTTTACTTGGAAATTTGCACTGAATCTGACATTTTTAGTCATAATTCTGGCTGCTAGTTCACAATATCTGAAAGTGTTCCTTAAAAAAAAGCAGACTTCCTTGGAATACCTCCAGATGCCTTCAGAATTGGAATTTCTGATCAGATCAGCAGAATCCATGAATATCTTGCTGTGACCAAGGAAGCAAGAAAACCTGAAATCAAGCATCCCAAGCCTTTCTCTGTTGACGTGATTTAGGCCTGTCATAGGGAAAGCATTTGAAGCCTTGAGGAAGTTCTGGCTTACCACATAACTGATGAAGAGTAATGAGACCATCTGGCCTTCATAATAACTGAAATTATCTCTGCCAGCTTCAGAGAAGACAACATTCCATCATTCCTACGCATGCCTAGCTAATTTTGGAGAAGTGTACATTCCATGCCAATGCCCACACAAATTGTACCTGTGCTTTTTCTTATCTCATGTTCTGAATCTTTATTTTAGCAATATTGCAGAGTACTTCATGGGAGCTCACTCTCTGTAGTATCTTGATTCTCTTAGAATATGTATACCATGAGATGAAAGAAATTGTCTAAGCTCCACGTGAAATAACAAATGTCAACTCCTTATTGTTAATGTCACTTCTGCATTTGACAGTGTATGCACAGCCTGTGCAAGGTACAAATGCAATGTGCATTCACTCTTCTAGGAGGTATAACATAGCATTTCAAAGGCTCACCTGAATATCTTTATTCTTCTTTATTATCCAGGACTTCTGAGAGCAGTTGAACTCCAGAGAAGTGTTGTTGTACAATTCAAGCTTGCAGTGGGACTTAAATGCAATGTATTTCCTTAAAATATTATTTATTAATGCTAATATGTTTGAATTTTAATTATTTCAAGATATGGAATTCCTGACTAGATTATTCCATTTGTTCTAATGGTGCATGCTTTGTGTAACTCCACTGAGATGGATAAAAATACTTCGGAATTCTTCAGTCAGAATCCAGTCTGCAAGTAGCACTAGCTGCTGAAGTAAATGCAGCTGTTATTTTTATCTGCATTCTGAGATAGATAGATAGATTAGATAGATAGATAGATAGATAGATAGATAGATAGATAGATGCATACATACATACAGAGATTTGGGGTTTTTTTTCCCAACAATGTTTATTTGCTTAGCAAAAACTAGAAGACGCATTATTTTTTTCTGTTACAGCAGAGCAAAATACATTTTAGGAAAAAGGAAGAATGTTACTATGAAAGACTTTAGCAGAACAGATTGTTGGTTTTCCAAACAAACTGCTTAAAAATTTTTAGGCAGTTGTCAAGGTGTGACATGGTCAGCATCCACGCTGAAGGATTAATCTCAAGATTGTAATTCTGTGATAAATATATGTCAATTTCCAAAGTTTCCTGCATGGAGAATGCAAATAATTTAGCCTTATCAAATAGCAGCTAGTCCTCATTTTGCATTAGTAATGATTTTTATGTTGATGTGGTTTTTTTCAAACATGAATCATTATTTTGTTTTGAGCATTCCTACTTTTATTATAGATATATAATATAAATTTTTATACTTCAGGGTTCATTCCTATTGCTCTTAAGATTCTGTACTAGCCTTTCTGATCTAATTTCCTCAAGGACTCTTGTTAAGTATGTATTAGGGTTGGGCAGACATATTTTATTGTGTCTTATAGCGGCACCTTTACATATGCAAACTCACAAGCCAATGTTGCTCATGCAGTTAGACCCACTGAAGTAAAGAACATTTTTATGAATAGAGGCATGTTAAGGAACTCCCAAACATCCCAAGGTATGAAATTTAATCTTGTTAGCACAAATCTGGTTTGGGTCTGTATGAGAGAACCTGCATGCATCTGTCTAATCCCAGGGGTTTTTACATCATTTCTCTGAATTAAGTTAATATGATCCACACTTTCCCCCTTCCCCATTTCTTTTGAATCATGGGAAAGTTTAAGATTTTACTTGTGACACATGTAAAAGATCAATCCACAGCAAGTCTTCTGAATGAAGTTTATTGTACAGTATACTTCAGAACATGAATAATAACAATAAACAAATAAATGTAAACAAAATAATACAAACAAATACATTCAGGCATCAGGAAAATAATCCTTTTCAAGTATCATTGGTAGAACAACCTGATGAGTTGGTCTCTTCAAGAAATTGATGATTTTCAAAAAGTGAGAAGAACAAGTCAAGCAGCCTGGGAACCTGATAGGACACACCATCCCTTATTTTCTTTGTCTTCCTGACTGTTATACCATTAAGAATTATTTTTAATACCAAGAAGTTTCAGAGTTTTAGCTGTGCAGTCTGTTGACTTCAGAATTACCCTAACAGTGTATGCTTGGTTGTCATTTGTGCATGTATTCAATCCCAGACTGCAAGGCTACAAAATTCATTTTGCAAGGAAACAGTTGAGATCCCTCCCAAGTGTACTGGGGGCGCCTCATACACAAGCAGCTGTCCAGGGGACCTCCCTGTCCCTTCTCTTTCCACTCCTGGCTTTGCCCGTCTGATCTGGCTGAGGCCTGGAAACAAACTGAATTCTCCATGAGATGGGCAACAGCGGAGGAGAGGCGCTAGGTTAGATCTCCACAGGCCCTATTGTGCTGTCCCCAGTATCTGCCTGCTCCCTTTAGAGCTGCTCTGGTCTCAGGGTCATGATTTTAAAGGCTGATCTGGATAGTTGAATAATGCAAACTGAATTCTAGCCCTTGCTTTCCCTTTGTAGCATGATCATCAAGCTAAAAGCAATGAATAATTTAAATTCTTCTTAGAATTAATCTTTAAAATCATATTTGTCACTTCTCCCTGATACGTTCCTTCAAGAAAGAGAGCATAGGGAATTATACCTGAGAGGGCAAATTTAGATTTTCTTCTTTCATTGCTTCCTACTTAGAAGTAAAAGCACAAACAGTGACATTCTGTTAAATAGCTTGGAATGCTTTTGACACGTTTATTTCAAGCAAGACTGCAGAAGTAAAGCATCATGCAAATCATTCAACACTATGAATTTGTAACAAAATTCAGAATGACATCTTACTCTTCATAGGCTTCCTTTTTATAATTTTTTAGGATTCAGTATTGTGATATTTAAAAGACATTTAAATACACAGAGAAGCATTTGTTTTCGCACGAGAGGACAATAAAAATGGTAATATATTGGCAAATAGATGAATACTGAATTACATAGAGACAGCAATTTGCCATTCAAAAGCATTCAGAATTTTAAAAATTAATCACAGAATCACAGAATAGGTAAAGTCAGAAGGGACCACAGTTGGTCATCAGGTCCAACCTCCCTGCTTAAACAAGGTCATCCCAGATGACATGGCACAGAAATGTGTCCAGACCATTCTTGGATATCTCCAGTGAGGGAGACTCCACAATCTCCCTGGGCAATCTGTTCTAATGCTCAATCACATGCAAAGTAAAGAAATTCTTCCTGATGTTCAGCTGGAATTTCCTGTGCCTCAGACTCTGCCTGTTGCCCCTTGTCCTGTTGCTTGGTACCATCAAGAAGAGCCTGGCTTCATCCTCTTGACATCCTCCCTTCACGTACTTATGGACATCAATGAGGTTCCCTTTTAGTTGTCTCTTTTCAAGGCTAAACAGCCTGTCCTAATAAGAGAGATGATCTAGTCCCTTATTCATCTTCATTGCCCTCCAATGGACCCGCTCCAGGAGCTCCATGTCCCTCTTGTACTGAGGAGCCCAGCACTGGACACAGCACTCCAGATGTGGCCTCAGCTGGGCTGAGCAGAGGGGCAGGATCACCTCCACCGACCTGCTGGCAATGCTCTTCCTAAGGCACCCCAGGAGAGCATTGGCTGCCTTGGCCACAGGGGCTCACTGCAGGCTCATGGACAGCTTGTTGGTCTTCTGCACAGAGCTGCTTTGCAGTGGTTTGGCCTCCAGCCTGTACTGGTGCAGGGGGTTATTCTTCCCCATGCGTAGGACTCTGCAATTGCCTTTGCTGAATTCCAGGGGAGAGAAGACAGTTAACCAGTAGATGCTCTATTACTGAGTATTCAAATTGTAGCAGTCTATCTCTTCACATTGTAATATAGGTCTGAATTGCAAATTATACAGTCTTTAAAATAAAATTTGGTCTGCTTCAGCCTCTTAATTATCAGCTTATTTGTGTTCACATACTTTGTTAATGTATGGTCATCCCAAAGCTGTATACACAGAATAGTTTTAGAATTCAGTGTGCTCATCTTTCCACATATGTATATATTTCATTTATTGAATAATATTCTGTGATACTGGAAGTGCCTGGAATTGTAGAACTATGGCAGCTTGAGGCTCTGCCCTTTATACTGTCTCTAACAGGCCACACACTGAAAACCCACTGTTGTATAAGTATGAGAATATAAAAAACACCAAACCATTTGTTTCCTGTTTTTTTTAGGGGTCAAGTATATAAATGTAGCTACAGCCCTTTTTCCTGAGGTCAGTTAGTGGATAGTCTTTAGTGACTCCAAGAAATGGCTGCTGTTTTAAAAGATGAGTTTTAAATTGCTTGGAAAGATTTACTAATGCACTCATGACTACATTATTCCATGAGGAACTATGCACGCAGAGGTTATTTGAGAAGTGTCAAACCTTAATGAATAATCCATGTATTAATTTTGAAGATAAGGTGCTCTCAGGCACAATTCTAAGGCATAAAGCATGTCAAAACAAGCTTCATTTATTTGCTGAGTGTCCAGAATCAGTGTTTAGAAGTGTGATTTCATTACCCTCTTGCACATTGCGTGTTCTTGCAGACCTTGACTGGGTAAAAATATCACTTAAGTAGCAAGATGTACAAACCTCAGGATATCCTCAAAGCCTGGAGACCACCAAACATGTTCAAACACAGAGAGTTTTACCTTAGGTGAAATCGAGATGTTACATCAGCTATAATGCTCTTGAGGCCAACAAATACCATTTAAAAGTGAATTGGTATGTGATGCTTTTGGGGAGCAATGTGAATACTTTGAGATTCATACCTGATCTTAATTTGGCAAGATATCTTAGGCGATTTTTTCAAACTAAGTTGCAAAATGTCTGTATGTTGGGTTTTTGCATTCTTACCCAGGGCACAGGTTATTCCTGTCACCATGTCTTTTGACAGAAAAACAATAGGAAGTCAACCACTTGCTCATGTTGTGAGAAAAGAACACTTGTAGCATCTCCCTTATTGCTGAAAGAAAGAAATCCTCTCTTGTTCCATGAAATTGGACTGCTTTTGCAACTTTAAGATTTACAAAATAAAGTGCCTCTGGAGTTTTTCACAGCGAAACAGTGATTTTGGTGGGATTTGAAAGGATGCAGCAAGCTGTCCAACTTTCACATGCCTTTGTCCTGTAAGTCAGAAAAACTTCTCTCCAAACATTGCATTAGCTTCACCAGATGAAGTCTTCATTGACCAACACTGCTAAAAGGGCAGCACTTGGGAATGAGTCTCCTCTGTGTAAAAAGGCAGATGCTCAGTTCCATTTCGTTATTCGTCAGAAAAGCCTTTTTTCTTTGACCATCTCTTTTGGTTCCATTCCTGAATGTATTTTTTTTTTCCAGCAATACTGCTTCCTTGTGGTTTCTCTGCTGAGTTTCTTTTCCACTTGATTTCAGGCTCCTAGTCTGCAGATTGATGATCCATGATGAAATGTCTTTGTGAATTGTCTAATGCCCTAGTTTTCTTTCACAAAAAAAAAAAAAAAAAAAAAAAAAAAAAAAAAAAAAAAAAAAAAAAAAGTAACTAGTCATATTACAAGTTGTAGTTTCATTGTATATTTTCCAGAAGCTTTTTGATTGCTAAGAATGCAGCCAGGCTGTGAAATAGATGCAAGATGAAAACTTTAAGAGTGAGTGGAGATGTGTAAAGTGATCCATGAGATCAATACCACCTATTACCTGCTTTGCTGCTCTCTGTATATTAGTGCCTATGACAGTGTTCTGGCTGGTCTGATTCAATGTCTTTTCCCTGATTTTAGTCCCATTTCCCAAGACTGGTGGGTCCTGCTCCTTGCCCTCTCTCTGAAGTAGTAATTGCTTTTCTTATGTACACCATCAGCGTACATGAACTATTGGCTTTTTCTTGTTTAAAGCAGCGGTGACCATTCTTGCTCTGACATTTCAGTGTGCTCCTTCTCTGCTCTTTTCAGTCTGCTTGAAATGTTTTGTGTGTCTTGCATGAAGTCAAACAATTCTTTTGATACTTGACACCACAGATTGCTGACAGCTCAGTTCTCCTTTATTTCTGATGCAGTGTAACACTATCCTGCTCAAAAAAAATCTATTTAAAATAACACGATCCAGGAATTTAGCACGAATCCTGCAATTCATGGCCATGCTAAGCAGTATTCTGTTTCACAAGTGGTCCCTTTGAAGTCAGTTTAGTTACACATGCTTACATCATGTCTGAACTCGGTCCACTGTGTTTACAACATGCGTATTTGATATTGCACAGTGGGTGTACATAACTTAAAAAATAATAAAACTTTTATTACTTTGAGTAGTGTGCACATTAAAGAACAGATTTTCATTTGCATCAAGGCTCTTTGTGCTCCTTTGGCTATGCAAAAGGCCTTAAAACTGGCATAAATTCCATTAAAGACCAGTTGAAAAATCCCTTTTCACAGCCAATGCTGTGTAAAATGGTGCTGCATGTAAACTAAAATGGAGCCCTTCCCAAAGGAGATTTTATAATTTCAAGGCAATATTTTAACTTTTTTTGTTCTATTTTCCTGTAATAAAGATGCAATAGAATTAATCACTGAGACTTTTCTTTTCCTTAGTTTTAATGTACCATGTTGTAGTAAACCTTCCATGATTAGGAGTTGACCTTTTTATCCTTGTGAGTTTCAATCAAATGTTAGCACTTTTTCTATTTACCTGCAAGCAATGTTCATATAAACAATAAAAAGACTGCTTATTTCTTGAATTATCTCAAAGAAGCAAAACCAAAAAGCATTAAACCAAGAACATAATGCTAATGGGAATCTGTTTTTTTTTTATATTTCTGATTCTCAGCTTGGGAAAGGATGGAAATACATAAAACCATATTTCTGAAGAACATTGAGGTAGATTTTTATGTCTACACCTTCTCAAATCTATGCTTTGTTTTTAAGCTCCAGTTTGGTTCATAAGTATAAAATAAGCATTTAAGCAGCTAAAGATTATCTACTGAAACTTCAGGAGTCTGAGAAGTCTGGGAAGTCTGCGTTGATGGGCCAAAGCTCAATAAGGTGAAGGGCCTTGGGTCACAACACGCTCTTGTGGAGCTCAGGCTGGAAGAAGAGTGACTGGAAAAGCTGCCCTGTGGAAAAGGACCAGCTTGTGCTGGTTCTCAGCAGCTGTGCCCAGGTGGCCAAGAAGGCTCATGGAATCCTGACCTGTATCAAGAATAGTATGACCAACAGGACCAGGAAAGCGATTGTCCCCCTGTACTCAGCAGTGGTGGGGCTGCACCTCAAATCCTGTGTTCAGTTTTGGGCCCCTCATTGCAAGAAAGACATGGAGGTGCCAGAGAAAGCCCAGAGAATGGCAATGGAGCTGGGGAAAGGTCTGAAGCACAAGTGTGATGAGGAGGGGCTGAGGGAGCCTGGAGAAAAGGAGACTGGAGGAGTACCTTATCACTCCCTACAACTACCTGAAAGGAGGTTGTAGTGAGCTGGGGGTCAGCTTCTTCTCCCAGGTAGCAAGTGCCAGGATGAGAGGAAATGTCTTGAATTGAACCAGGGAAGGTTTGGATTGGATATTAGAAATTATTTCTTCACTCAATGGGTGTCCAGGCATTGGAACCAGCTTCCCAGATAAGTGGTGGAAATGCTGTCCCTGGAAGTGTTCAAAAAACACGTAGATGTGGTGCTTTGGGATATGGTTTAAAGGTGAACCTGATGGTTCTGCGATTGTCATTGGATTCAGTGGTCTTAGAGGTCTTTTCAAACCTTAACAATTCTATGATTCCACTTCTACAGAAAAAATAATAAATAACTAGAAGTAGTGTAAGTGTAGTAGTTGTTACCTGGTAAAGAGATATTGCCTCTTGAAGATGACATTTTAATTAAAGCACTGGACAAGAGCTTGTGGTATCTGGATCCATTTCTCGACTGCAGCACATTCATTGTTTGACTCTTGGTAATTCACTTAGTCTCTGTTCATCTATCTGTCAGTCAGCCTGCCTGTCCACTTGTCTGTTAATCCTTCTCCCTTGTAGAGGTGGTGTAAAGGTAATGACACTTATGCTTTGTGTGCAGGATTCTACTGAGTACCTGTAGGGAATTTGCTAGAGTGGGAAGAAATGCTTTATGTTAATGTCAGTGTTCCCTGAGTTTTCATGTTATTCTCCCCACCAGAGAAAGACAAAATGGCTGTTGAAAATCATAAGGGAGAAGTCCTGGATGTGAAACCAGTATATATCAGTACAACCATGTCAAAAGATCATTTAATAAGGAGATTTCCTTCATTGACATAGAATATTTGGTTTCTGCTGTACAGAATGTTTACCAATACACAGCTAGTTTACAGCTTTCTATATGGTTCCTGAATACATCCTTCTCATCTTCCTTTTTCTTTTTTAACTAGGAAAATGGGCAGTGTATTGGAATTTTTTCTTTATGTGCTGTAGGCTACACTTAAACATTGAGGTCTCAGTAATTTATGTTTTTAATGGATAGGGGTTTTTCCTTTTGGGTCATTTTCACAGAGAAAGCTAGGTTGTCCAAACATATTCTGAAATACATTGGGGGATTATGGTTTCAACACATGCATGCCTAGGGCCAAAGTATGAGTAACACGAAATTTTTTGTTCCATTCCATGAACAAACCACTGTTTTGTGGTGTAATACAAAACATATCTAAGCAGTTTAGATCACTATCAGGCATTACAACTTTAGGTTTTCTATTTATGTGACTACCCAAAGCTCATTAGAAGCTCATTTTGTAGCTCTAGGGAAGTAAGAATAAAAAGCAGTGAAAAATAGTACATTGTATTCTGTTCTAATTATACTCTATTTACTGTACTTACTAATATATATCAAGTGTATAATTTTATAGTTGCTGAGCCCAACTTCCAAAACTTGTGAAGTCCAGGATTGTTCATAAAACTGTTGTGCATGCAGCTTAACTGTGCAATTTTGATTGGACAAACTAGCTTTTTGTGCATGCAGGCAGACTGTAAATTGCTGGTGCTTTAGTGTAGTATGAATGTCCTTGAAGTGCAGTATTCTCCAGTTCCTCCCCTTCACCTGCTCTTCGGCCCACAAGAAAGTTGGTGGTTGCCAGGCCCAAAGGGATTGCCAGGAGGAGACAGATCTGAAATACCAGGAAACATTTGCAAATATAAGAGCTCAGTTTCTGGGTGTGGATTTTCACTTTTCAGCTCTGCACTCTGACTGCTGGTGTGAGCCTCTATAAAAGTCACACCAGTGCTCTCCTTGGTCATGCAGGCAGAGGTTTCACGTCTCCATCAGACTAAGCTGGTGCAAATGGGAAGAATCTGATGTGTTGACATAAGGTATTAATGTATGAGAGCGTGATAGACAGTAGATCAAGGAAGGGGGGCAGGAATCTCCTTTTAAAGGGACAGTATTTTTAATTTATTCTTACTGTATAGTCAATTTTTTCTTTTAAGTTACAGCTCTGTGCCCCCTCTGGCATATTAGCCTCACCTTTTAATGAAATGATAAATGCAGAATATGGCACAGACAATTACTAAAGATTTCCCAGTTAAGGGCACAGAGAGGGAAAAGAAATCATTAGCCAACAGAAAAAACCAAGGTTTTGGGCAACCTACTTAAAACCCAATTATAATCATCATGCTGTTGCCCCTTACCTGGAATGACTTTTTGTAATAAAAGAAGAAGCTGCATAAGCCCAACCAAAAATGAGGTTTTAATTTTTTTTTTTTTTTTTTTGTAATGTGAAATGAACCACTTCCCCAATAACAAAAAGCTTATCTCTATGTGCATTAGTGGATTAGAAGCACACTTCACAGGTGGTGTAATACAAAGGTCTGAAGTACACTCAAGGCATACACTGAATCCTAGTGAGGCCACTCAGTCATGTTTATTATAAGAGCATATTTAACAATGTTCTAGGTTACATAACACAGTTTAAAGTAAGACATGTAAGCTTGTTGTTCTAACAGAACATATGTTTTTGAAGAAAAGCTGTGCATGAAAATGTGCCCTAAAATTCAGATAGAAGAATCCTTTCTTCATGCTCTCAGTATAACATATTGCAGCAATAAAAGGAAAGGACCATGATGTAGACTGAAAAAAAATATGCCTGCTACACAAAATAAATGTTGGTTTATTAGTCTGTCTTCTAGTGTATTTCAGTGCCCATACAGCCACATATAGTAAGAAGATGTCATTAAATTAAACCACAGATATTTGTCCCCAGATTAAGGTCACTTTCACTTCTAGGCTCTCTTCTTATTTATTTTAATTAATGAGTGAAAGCTCTGTTTTTCTTCATCTTTAGCCTTCTTTCAGGCTTGCTGTTATGCACCTTGTTATAAATTTCTTGGCTTCCAATCAGGGTTTTATGAGCATGGAGGATTGTATTTAAAAATAAAGATGCTGAACACCCATATGTTTTGAGGTACAATTCCTTTCCTCAGAGGGTATGTAAAACATAAAACAAAAAAGCCTATTTTATTATGGAAATCTGAAAACAATCAATGAGCCTCTTGTTCAAAGTAACACCAGGTTTGCTTTAATTTTCAACAAATTCAATTTTCTTTAAAGTGCCGTTTATATGCCCACATTGAATTATAATAGTTAGCAGTAATTTATTGGGGATATTATTCCAGGAATTTTTCTATCTTCTGCCTTTGACCCTAGGGATGTGATAGTGGGATATAAAGAATGTATGGTGTAGTATGACACAATATATAGTGCAGGAGAAAGCATTACAGCAGAAAGTTTGTTTAAAAGAGATACACTGATTGCATTATTTCAAGTTAAACAGACAAAATCATTTCCATAGTGTTTATAAACCATAAAGCTACTATCTACCATTGATTTTTTTTCCTTTTTCCCCCCATTAAACTGTCTTCACATCCAATGTGTTTTCTTGCATGATTCTAGAAGAGAATCATTGTAGCACAAAAATTAAGCAATGTTTGTTCCAATTCAAAGCTAGTGGTAACAAATAGAAAGTGTCTGCTGTGGATTCTAGATGAAAGCAAGAATATTGTTTTCCTGCTAGTTTCTCTGTATAAACTAAGAGAATCTTGAACCTTTTTAATCTTTTCAATAGAGCCTTGCCATTATTTTCTTACAAACTTTCAGTTTAAATATTGCAAGATACTGTTCAGGTTTTCACAGAAACTGAATCCACCAATAGCAATTTCTAAGACTATTAGTGTGAAAAAGTTTTATTGGGGCTTTATTTTCTTTCTCTATTTTCTCTTCTTTTTTGGGTTTGTTTTTGTTTTGGTAGTTGCCTCTTGTTGTATGAGCTATGATTTAGAAATACAGGGAAACTTATATCTACAAACCTTTTTGCATGCTTTATATCTGGCATCAGGACTTCTTGCCATGTCTTTGCAGTAAGTCTCAAGAGACCTTTCTAATGAGGAAATAATGCATCCTCCTTCCCCAGCCTTCTTCACGTGACTGGAATTGAGGCTGCTCAGTTCTGTGAAGCTGAAATCTCTTCCTTTGAGTTAATCTTGGTCCTTATGTAAGCAAGACTGACCAGGCAGAACTATTTTTGCTCTTATTTGGGGGATTTCTTTGCCCCTGATGATAGATTGCATTGATATTTGATGAACATGTTACTAAACACAAGAGAGAGAGAGATCTGTTATTTGAGATCTGAGAAATATTTAAAAAATGCTGAAACTAACAAATTGTAAGATTTATACTAAAATGTCCCTTAGCCTCATTCAGGGAATAATATGTAGTGTTGATGGCCCTTATTCCCTCCCTTCAAAGCACTGTTGTAGAAAAGGCCACAAGCCCTGGGAGATCAGATTCTGTTTTCTGTGGCCTCACAAGAATTTGACTATTCAGTTTCTCTTTTGTCTCTCCTCATCTAGGAGATCCTTTGCCTAACCTTTACCTTTGTGCATGTAAGACTTGCCATTTTTGATTGCCAGAAACAGTAGTGCCAGTGCAGCTGATTTAGCAGTGTCATTTCTGCCAGGCCACCCAAAAGACCAGCGAGCTGGCTGTCTGCCTGTAGTCAGGTATGCTCTGCTTGTAGAGGTGTTCTTCTTATACTGCTGCCATCTTTCCAGGAACAGATCATCACTCCTGCCCTGTTTTGGTGATATAGCATGTTTACAGATTGCTGGAGCAGCAGCACTCTTTGACAATGTGTTACTGCAATACATTGTGAGAGACAGCTATTTTTGGTGTGTTTTACTCCAAGGGTGCTTTCATCTCAAGCAGTAGAGCTGATCTCAGGATTGCCTTTGGAAAATGTTGAGACAAATAAAACTGCATCTTTCAGATTGACCCATAAATGATAGAAGTGTGAAGATGCAACATCTGAGTCACAGAGGGCCTTGCGGCAACTCTGCCTCTGATGGGATTTTCCATGTAGCACTCTCATATCCTCCAGAATCCCTGAGCAACAGTAATTTGCATTGTTTCTTGTTTTACAGTATAACTAAAAAATCACTGTTTAGTGAGAAGTATTCTTGTTTTGTTTTAATCATTAGGTGGCTTCTGAGTTGTGGGCAGAAGCGGGCATGAAAACAAAGGGCGTCTGAGCTCCGAAAACTGGGAGCATGGTAGGAAAGAATAGCACTTTGGCACAGCACATTGGTGGTACAGGATAACATTTTATGTAACAGGATACAGACCACAGGGCAGGCAATTGGCACCGCAGGAGAGCAGAGCACTTTATGTAACAGGAGAAATAATCAGCATGTGGCTGGCATCACGGCTTAGTAACACATACAATGAGATGGGGAACAATTACATTCTTTCTCTCTTTCTCTCTCTCTCTGTCTCCCTGCCCCAGAGGTTACTGAGGGGAAATCCCTTCTTCCCTCTCTGAATAAGTATGTGATATTAGATGTATTTACTGGGGGAAGACAGGGATCCAATTCAATTGTGCTAAGCTTTTTATTTGACTTAATTTAGTTTTTAAAAACATGCCCTTTGCTCACTTTCTACTGTTGGGGGGACAGACTAAACAATTGAAAGCTTTTCTAAGAAAAAGAGTAACTTTTTAATCACTGCAGTGAGCAGTAATTTTTGGCAACACTATTATACTACCAAGAGGCAATTTTAATAAAACAGTCCAGTGTTTCAGATGCTCCTGAAGTAGTAGCAGTTTTAAGGAAATATGAGGATATATTTCTTTCACTGCTTCTCTTTTTAAACCTTTAAAAGAAAACCACAGTGCCCCATTGGTGCCTCTTAAGTGGACACAACTGTTGATTTAGAAGAAAGATGAACTGGTCTTTATGGTTAAGCATTTTAGTCCAACACCCTCTTTTAAAAAGCTAAGTACTTTAAGGTTTTGTTTAAGGTTGCTCACTCAAATCCAGAGGGACTGTAAAACGTTGGCTGTGGAAAGCCAATCTCCTCACACCAAAGTTTCTTTGGTAGGACTCCAGGAAGGCTTTGGGGCATGCTGATTTCTGTCTACTCTTTGGCTTATAGTATTTCCTCCTTGTCTACTGAATAGATGAACTATTTTCACTTGCTTATGAACAAATGGCCTGATGAATGTTTTGCAATGGTTTTTACGTTGGTGTAAACTAATGTATGCCAGTGTCAGGGAAAGCAGAGCGAGTTACACTGCAATATCCATCATTTCTTATCAAACTAATTATCTGTTGCATTGGATATCATGTTCTGATGGAGTCCCACAATTCAGTATGCCAGAACCTTTCAGATTAAGTTGCACCCTGTGTAGTATTGAAGATTGAAGGGGTAGGGTAGAAACAGAGAATAATTTGTAGTAGTAGTACTTTGATAGCTGTCACTTGCTTACCTTTTGGAACACATGATTGTATACCTCATTTCCAAAATCTGGAACGTGTGCAATTTTACATAGGCAGGTACTTAAACATGTGCATTTCTAAACTTACAACTGATCATAAAATTGAGGGATTCCTGTAATTACAGCAGTAAGAGTATTGCTTAAAATATGTAAGTATGTAGTGCAATGTTCAGTAATTCACAGAATTCCAGAGTTGCAGAATGGCTAAGGCTAGAAGGATTCACAGGAGGTCGCGTCATCCAATCTCCCTGCTCAAGCAAATATTTAATGATGCTAGGGAAAGAAATGTGTGAGTGCCTGCTTGCAGCATTGTTCCTACTATTCATTGTAAAAATGTATGCAAAAAAGTATTACAGTCAAAATTTAAATCAGTAAAAGTGACTCAGGTAAGTTTATATTACATGCATTTAATACAGTACTAATACACTGATGTAGCTGAAATCAGTCTTCAGATGGACTCTAATGTGGGCAAGTGTAACAAGTACATGTGCTTAGAGATTGGTAACCACACCTTATTCTGGGTAGAAGGCAACATCTCCTCAAATCAGTGTGAAGATTACTATAACATGAATAAAATGTAGATTGTACTCTGGGACTGAAATCCTTTCTCTTACCCTTCATTGCAATCCATTTTTTGAGTCTCTGTGCCTACAAATGTTCTCCTAACACAGTATGTATACATGCATATAATTTACCGCACAGAATTGACATGTTCATTTCAAAGTTCTTTGTCAAAAAGTAACCCTCATATGAGGAGGCTCATTACCTTTTAAAGGTTACATTAATGAAAAAAAAACCCAACCTTATTCTTAATGGCATTTATCCAGCTGACATTTTGAAAAAACGTGACAGTAAAACCTTTTCCTATTCATAATAAGGTCTGTTTTAGCCTCCTCAAAAACTGATGTACAGATCATGTCATTGGCCTAATAGGTGAACTATCATGGTTTTAAATCCAACTATCTTTCTTGAAATATTCACCAGAGACAGAAAAAGTAGGGAAAATATATAAGTTTATTATAGTTCAGTTACTCATGGCAATATCCCATCTGTTCCTTTACTGAGAAAGGAAATTCCAATTACTGCTTTAAGCTTCTGTCAGAGGTCTGATTAGGAAGTGGGAGATGGACGGACTTTGCTGGGAGGGTCACAGAGAACAGAACCATTGTAGCAGAATGTGTTTGCACCAAGGATTTGTTCTGGTGTTTTGCAAGCTACACAAGAGTTGCTTCTTCTTCAGTCCAGAACATTGTAAATTAATAGCTTTTCAATACAAAATAGCAGTAGACCAGAATAGACTGTTCATTCACAGTTTTCAATAATATAGCTCTTCTATCCCATAAACCTTGCTTCCATCTTGCTTTTCCTTTCCTTATTTTAGTTTTCTACCTAGACTTAATATATCAGCTAATGCATAGAAATTTATCGCTATTGAAGTGCAATAAAGGTGATCTTTCATATATTTTTTTTAAGGAAAACAAAAACCTTGAGGTTTCAGGCAAGGTCATGTTCCCTTTTATGTGGTGCAAAATGCCATGTCATTAGATGTATAGCTCCAAGGACCCTGGTGCTGGTTCAGAAATGAAATCATTCCAGGATGAAGGAGAGACACTGAAGCTTAAAAGAACAGTGATCAAGACAGATTTTTCTTTAAAGACCTAGTGAATTTTGTCTTTGAATTGGATGTGTTGTTGAAGTGTAGCTGAAAATTTTTCCAGTTGCTCAGTTGTGTAGGAGATTACAGCTTCATAAATTACAAGCAAAATATTTTTGCATGAAAAGGTATTTTTTTCAAGTTGTTTTCAAGTTAGCTTGTGCTACATTTTATTTTCAACTGTGCCAATAGTATGGATCTTACCCAAAAATTAAAATAAATGTATTTAAGCAATTTATTAAATTTATTTTTATTATGATAAATATTTACAAGTAAAGGCAGTTCTTTTTCTTTCCTTGAAAAACTATTACAAAACAGGATCTAATGGCAAACAGTGTATTCTTCTATTGCTTCTTAACAGCTAAGCATTTTACTCAAATATTATATCTTCTCTCCTCAAATACACTTTTGCAGTCCTGCTCTTTATGGTGTATCTAAAGTAGAGCACTGATTTTGTATGTCAGTTAATTTAAAATTCTGTTGATTGGAAGTTCCAGAATACACCTTTTAAATCCTATTGTTAGAGTTCTACACTTTATTTTAAAGGGTTATGCTTCCAAGTGAAGTAGTTAAGCTTAGATATCAAAGCCCTTGATGGAGGCTGTGACAGAAAGTTGTGCTTGATAAACTTGTCTGTGAAAAACTAACAGTGAAATACAATAAAAGCTAGTTTCTTACTAATCAATTTCTTGTCAGTTATAAGGGACAATTAGCATTAACCAAGAAAGTAGGTCTTTTGGAATGGAATTGTCAGCTCTTTGTCTAATGAAGAGCCACATTTCTCACCTTGCAGTGGGGTGGAATTTTTTGTTATTTATTTTTCATTTTCAAGTGAAGAAGGAAGGGTTAGTGCCAGGAAGATGAAATGGTGTCTTAGTGTTAAGTTTTCTTAGAAGCATAATGGACAAGACTTGCATTTTAGGATTGGAATCCTGTTTTTTTAATCTAAGAACCACAATGAAATTTAAGAAGTTTTTAAATTTTTGAGTCCTTCAATATTAGTAGTTGAAGTGCAGTGAGTGATTAAATGTTTTAAAGGGGCTTTCTCCTTTTAACCTAGTGCATTTTTTCTCTGTTTTTGGGGGGGACATTTGGCTTTTTAAAAAAAATTTTTTTATTATTTCTCTTTAGTCTGGGTTTAATTCTGTAGAAAACTCCTAAAATGCCATTGGCAAATAAAATTCCTGTGAATAAAAGTATTATTTGTTTTTCTTCTAACTTATGATAATGATTAGGGTATTAAGTGTGTAGAAACGTGTTCACCCAACAGCTTAGGACAAAAACAGCAAAACATATTTCCTCTGCTGAGCCTGTTTGGTTTATATCTCAGTTGATGGAGAATACTGAATCTGACCAAAGGCTGTTAAAGTCCTTTTATTTTAACCTGAATTCATCCCTTACACACTGATCAACCTGATGAATGTTTATAGTAAGCACTTCAAAGCTTGAAGTATGTAATTTAAATTTTTTATTTTTCTGTCAAATATATTTTTGTATTAGTCAGAGTGAATAACTCCAAAGGAGTGTTTAGAGTGTAAAAGACATGCTGGGCTTCTTTCCTTTATTGTAGGAACTCCAAAACACAGCACAAACTTTCCTGCTGTCCAGGCTTACCTGATTTCCTGTTTTTAACTCCTTTACTGTAGCACTGAAAAAGAAATTGTATTGGTTTTGGTTACTTCAGCATCATGAGAATACTTTTATTGTCAGTGACTCTAAGAAACATGAAATATGTGGCAAAACATCTTAAATAGTACATGGAAAACTGTCAATTTTCTTGTGATGTTTAGGCAAATCTTTTTATTGGATCAAACTTGTCCTTTTACTGCCAGTGTAACTTCTTTATTATGACAGGAGTTAGTTTGAGAAAAAAATGCATGTGCTTAGGCCTAGTCTTGTTTCTGGTGTTTTTCTAGGTTTTAATTTTTTTTGATAACCTACTACTAATGCACATAGAGCTGTGAGTTTCATTCTTCTCATGCAAATTGGGATAATCCTACTTACTTTTTCACTATTTATCCATTTTATCTACAGACATGGAGGGCTTTTTTGGAGCAAGTATTTATTTTATATTTGTATTTTAACTGTACCAAGCTCAAATATATTCCTGGCAGAAACCACCAGATACAGTGAAAATTATTTAAAAAACAAGCAGAAATATAGAATCCATGTAACAGTGGAACAGATTTGTACTGCTAAACTTCATATGGTTTTCCTAAAAGATACTGGGTTACATCTGCATAGTGCTTCAGATTTCTAACACATGAGAAAGAGGTTTCTGCCTGAGCTGACACTTGCAATGTTTAAATATTTCTTGGAGAAAAAACATAGCAGTCATAGAAAAAGGAAATTGTGCTTTGTCCTTGCAAATATATCCTGAAGACTGTATTGTAGATCTACCCCACTGGTACTTATGCTGTTTTGTTAATAATAATGCAGTTTTATTGAATGATGATTGCCCCTCTTTTTCCCTGCCACATCTATTATGCAAGGTCAGGGACCAGGTTGTACAAATCACTTAAAAAAAAATCTTTGATTTTCAAGCTTTTGAAATTTGTTGATTGGATGGAACTAGGCACATGTGAGCTTGAAAACAATTGCAGCGTTTTCTACAGCAGGATTAGCTAGCCAGAATCAGGAGTCCCACACCTGCAGAATTCTGGGACCCCTGGATATTTGTTGTCTTTTGAACTTTACTTTTTGTTTTTTCCTTTAAATGTACAGCCACAATCTGTGGAAATGGAAAGATGCTGCGTGTATAGCAATATGTTGCCAAAACCAGAAAAAAGCACAAGAAAGGGCAGCCTTCAATGCTCTATCCAGCTGCCTGTTGTGATATTTTTTCACTGAAGCACTAGAGGGATTTACCAAATGCACTACCAGCTTTACATGACCTGAAACAGTCTTTAAAATGGATAGTTTTGTATTTTTCTGTCTACTCTCCATGCTCTCTTCCTTCCCACTTATTTTGCATCCACTTCTATCAGTGACAATGTGATAGCTGATTTCGCATTTGTTGTTACTGTCTTTTAGGTGAAGATAGAGGGAAGGAATCTCTTTAATGAAAAACACTGGTTTCATTTGGCCTTGTAATGCTTGTGTTCATTAGCAACTGTACAAAATATCTTGGCTAGCAGGAGTATTTATTCTAATAGTGAACTTTAGGAGAATGAACTTGTAAAACCAGAGATATCAAGTTAGTGCTGCTGTGGGTACAAGTGGAGGAATGCAGTACACGTGTGATAAACTTCCAAATTAGCTTCACTATTCTGTGTGTTGATGCTGGGGGTAAATAGGATCTGGGCCTAATTTCTCCTTTTAACTTCTGGGGTTGGGAAGAAATAAATGGGCCCCATATTTCTGAGAACAAGTTGTTGTGAGCAACACTTATACAGCTGTGTGGAGGGAGAAGCCTTTTGCTCACCCTCTTGCAATGATCTGGTGATAGCTTAGAAATGTGTCTGTAAGAGAGTGTCTTGGTTCATGAAGCCTGAGGAAGTAAATGTCTTTTCATGTGTGAGGCAGTGAGAATTATGCCCTTCAAATTAGGGAACTGACATATCATGCAGTATTTCTGTCTGGTGTCAAGTCATTAACCCATTTTAAACACCAATATTAGATTGGCTGTTTGTCCTTCAAGATGATTCCATAATTCCTGCAATGCTTACAGAAATTTTTCAGTAATGGATTGAGGAGCACTAAAAACCTGTCTATAGTTACCAGAGACTGAACAGTAAAGGAGTTTACTGTCAAATTTTTGTTCATCTTTGTTTTGTTCAAATTTGATTCATTTACCATGCTAATGGAGGGAGTGATGGTAGTGAAAAGAAATAGATAAAGAGCAGCCAAATCTGAAATTAAAAGTTTAGAAAAAAGTTGTCTGAAAATTCATATAGAAGCTAAGTATGTACCATGAAATTGTGCTGTTTCTCCATGCAGTATTCCTTCTGCAATTGCCTTTTGAGACCCTCCTTGAAACAGTTCAGGTCCTGAAGCACATCCCAGTGAGCATCAGCCTAATACTTGCCAAGGACCTTGCAGGTCATTGAAGTGAGTCGGGCTTTGACCTGGAGAAGTTAATTGTATCCATCACCTGTATAGGATGAATTTTTTTGTGTGCCTTGCAAATGTAAATGCAGCTGTCTGAGAAACAGAGAGTAAAGCATGTATGTGCAATGAGTGAAGACTGGATATTTGAAGGTTTGTACTCAATATGTAATCTGTTTTCACTTGTAGCCTGAGGTTTTCTGCCTGATTCTACCACCATCCTTCAGAAAACACAGAAAACAAGTGTCTTTTTGAAAATCTTATCAATTTTTTTTTATATAATATATAAAATATTCCTGAATTCCAGGAAGTTCTTTGCTTTGAGTGTTGCACGAACAGCTCTTTTAAATTCCTCTTTTGTGTATTGCTACATAATTGCCCTATTGATTGTCTATTTAGTTTTTATACAAGTTATATTGATACTGTCATGTAGGATGTGGTAAGAATAATTTGAATTTTTTTTTTATTATTATGCCTGTGTCTCTTAAGGTAGTGCTAAAAATATGATTTATGTCAGACAAACCTAGGCAAAACTAAAGTTAATATTCTATCTCATGAATGATCAGTGGGAAATTGTTTAGACATAAAGTAGAAGTGATTGGTATATAGAGAATGGAACCAAGGCATGGTTATGCTTTGAGAGTTTTTACGTGGGGAATTTGGGAAGGCAAGAGGACAAGTTAAAATGTGTTCCCTGTAGGCTTACAATAAAATCTTTACTGTTGTTTGTCACTGCAGAAGTAGTGGCAGTCTTGAAACCCTGGGTAAGGCATGCTTGCTTCTAGCTTTGGGAAATCAGGCCATTTTTTGGAAACCACATAAATTTGGAAGTATTGAGCTGGTGACCATTGCTGGTAATCTCCCATTAGCCATCTGCATAATAAACACATTTGTTTTGCTGTTTAACAGATGAAAAATGGTTATTTGGCTAGTGCTTTTGGCTGACAGAGATCCCTCCCTGTCATATCTGAAGCTTCTGGGCAAGAGAAAGTATTAAGTTAAGCTCTCCTTGCTGATATTTTGGGATGAACAGAAGTTTTCAGATTTCAGGGCTGTCAGGCTACTACTGTAATGAGAACCAGCTTGAAAAAAGGGGAATTGAGAATAAAATAATATGTTTCATTTTGGCCTAACAATATTTGGGTTTTGTGTTTTTGTTTTTTTTTTTTTTTTATTTTTGAACAGCTTAAGTCCTGTGGACATATGAGGCAAGTACAGATTGTTGAGCTTATTTTTTTATTCTCCTTACTATATTTCCAACAGAAAGAAGAAGGAAATTTAATTTTTTTTGTAGAGACAAAAAGTTATTCAAATGTCAGAAGGGATCAAAAAAATAGCAGTCTTTGTTCTTCACCTTCTTTTGCACTCGAGCTGTCCACCATTGCTAAAGCTGGTACAGCAGATATGTAAGAGCTTGATGTATATGATAAGGTTTATGTAGTTCATAGAGTGAAGGTAGACAAGATGCAAATGTTGATATAATATCTAGCCTGTGTTTCTTCTGAGGTGCATCCCTGCCACGCTAGAGCAGCAAGGACTTGCTTTGCTTTTAGTTTTCAACTAATAAGAGAAACAGAAGAATTCCACAAGCTTCAGTCAGGCTAGCTGTTAGAATGCATGATGCACTGTTAACACCTTAGATGGTGTGGCTAGCAATACTCTGAGTTCTGTGGAGTTATTTAGGAAAGTTGGAGTAAAAGAGTGAAGTGCAGGAGACATAAATATCAAAGGCATGTCAATTTTTATAGTGTGTACATCTCCTTTAAACAACAGAAGAGCTATCATCTGGAGTGACTATGTACCAGTCCTAGCAGAAGTTTCCAATATCTCCAAGTGATCATGATTCCCAGGTTTATACAAGATAAATGTTTATTTGTTCTGCTTAAAGAAGTAATTCTGACTTTTTTTTTTGTTTTTTTCCCCCCCAATTTTGTATCCATTCTGCCTTTTTACTAAGATAAAACTCATACTAGTCAGAATTAACTCAAGGTCTTTGCCATGATATATTTGCTGTATGTGTCTGGGCTGTTCCATTACACTATTGGGACGGAATGTGTGTGTCTGGTTCTGTCAATACTGAAAAATATATTCAGTTTGCTTGGGCTTTTCTGTGCAAGTCAGATGAGAAGAAACTGTTGCTTTTTGATCTCATGAGTTCTGCTCTTAATGCTGCATTTTATGTTGTCAGGCAATGAACACAGGATTGTTTTGTGGCCAGAATGAAAGGGAAATTTTTGAAGGTTTCTGAATGAGACGGTGTATAATAACTTCTAGAGCAATGATAATGGTACTTAGCAGACATTTAGCATATAAGAATTTGGTTTCATTTAATCACCAGTATGGTATAAAAAGAATTTCTGAGCTGGAAAAGTACATCTGAACCAATACAGTCCTTTTTTAAATTTATTATATCCCCTACTGTCTGATTTTTATCTATTGTATCCTTCAATACCCTTTTCTATTTCTCACCATAAAAATGCCCAAGTGTTTTTAGGTTCATTTATATAATTTACTTTGATGAATAAACTTGTCAGCTATCTCCATGTGCTCAGTACCCGTGGAGTGATATATTGTGTTGGAATTCTAACTAAATTCCATTTTTATTCCTGTAATGCTTTATTTACTTGCATTCCAACCTGTACCAGACAACTTATTCCTTTTTCCCTTATCAGGCTTTTAAGGAATTTTAAATAAGATTGGCACTGTGTTACCTTGAGCCATGTCCTGGTTATTTACTTTTGGCTTACATTTGTCAATTCCGTCAATTTGGAATTTTGCTTTATTTTCACTTCTGAAGAAAAAATTCTGTTGATTCCTAGTCGAAGTGCAACGAATTCACCCCTTGTCCTGTTGCTGCCAAAGGTCAGAATGATCTTCTACATTCATATCACACACTTGTGGCCATTGTTTTTCTTTCCTTTTCTCCCCTGTGAATACATGCTGACTCATTGAGCTTGCATACCTTCCTTTAATATCATCTGCTGCGTTTCACACATGTAAATTAATCATTATTGTTCATTTTGGTGTTTCCAAATAAAGGCCTTGTTCCCTTCCCTAAAGTGTCACCCAGGTGTAGCTTCTCCTCTTGCTCCCAACAGGTTATCTACACTTGGCTCACTCAGTTCCATCTCATGATTTTTCTTATTTTTTTTCTTCTCTGCCTTTGATTTCTGCATCCTGAGGACAACCACATGGTGGATGCCTGGTCCCATTATCCCACTCTTAGTGGGATCCTCAGTAACATATTTCCACTAACATGTCTCTGAATGTTTTCCATTAATTCTAATCTGACTGTTCCTTATCCTGCAGAATCCGAAAAGTCCATAATTTCCCTAAACTTTTACATTGCATGTCCCATTATAGTGGTTTTTACAAAATTCAAAAAAACCAATTGAACTCTTTGGGTTTTTTTTTTTTTGTTTGTTTCCTCTAGATCAGCCTGAAGCTATCCTTCAGCAGCACTAATTCTGTAAAGATGTACTGAATAAAGGCTTATATGTTCTGTGCCATAGGTGGAGAAGGCACCTCACTAACTTTCTGGTTTTACATAGAAACATTTATATGTAGCCATGCAAGACTGAACTTTTTATTAAGGCTGACTTTATCATAAATGGAAAACATATTTCTATATGTAATTGTTAGATTCTGATGAGGTTTATGTTGTGCTGGCTGCCTTTCCAAAGAGAAAAACATGGCATAATTTCTGTGTTGATATATTTACAATGCTTAAAAATTATTTGTGTTTACACAGTCAGTGCCCATGTAGTATGTGTTAACTTCCTGTCATATGAAAGAAGAAACAAACCATTTTAAAATAATATTTCTTTGGCACCTGAAAGAAACAGAATGAATAGAGCCCTTTTCCTTTCAGCTTGAAATAGCTTTCTGAGTTGGTAAACATTATGGTTATCTTGAATCATTAGGCAGAGCAAATCTGCATGCTGGATGCTTCATCTATAGATATTATTTGGTTCTTGTTTCCAGGATATTATATGGGAGTCAGTACAACATTTAATAATTCTAAAATATCCAAGACCTCTTAGTAACTGAAATTGATAGAGAAATGAATCACTTTTTAATGATTTCCACTTTTTCCTTACAATTCTGGTAATACTTTCAGGAAACATCTCCTTCAGGTTTCAAAAAAATTCTGCCAGAACTGGGAAATAGGTCATATATAGCTATTTATGTGCGAGGCAAATTTATCTTTTGCCTTCATGGACATTTAGTGCTTTTTATTCAGTTTTCTACCTTCCATCCTTCTTCCACTTCTCATACAATCTCCCACATCTAGATTTGCCTTTTTGAGTAGCACTAGCCTTACCTAGTGTTTATCTACGCTGCTGCTGTTATACAATAAAAAAAAGGTAAACTTGCTTAAATATCAGGAGAAAGAGCAGTGTGTCTTCAATAACATGATAACCAGTATAGTCAATTTCTATATTATACAATGTCAGCACACTGATAAAGCCATTAAAATTTGTGGCAGTCTTTCACCTGCTTTCAGTAGTCTTAAATCAAATCATATTCTCTGTTTACCCTGAGCCTAACCCTTTCGCATGTTTTTTTCTATAATCTTCAGGTTGTTTCAGAAGTAGAACAACACAAAAACTGGAACCAAATTTTGAGCAATTGCCTCTAAAACACTGTGTAGCTGTCCATTGGAAGCAGCAGATTATTATCTCCCTGTAATACTAATGATAACCAATCCATTTAACAGTACTTAGAAATAATGAGCATTTTTGCAGCTGAGCAAGGAAATAAGCTATGCCAAATTGCAGAGGTGAAAGAAAACATTTATATATGGTCTCTATGTTCTGTGTAAACTGTAGTACATTTTGAAAGAGAATAGCAATGGCAGCATTGCAACAATTTTGGACTATGTACAGTTTCCATCTGTTCAATGAACTTCCACCATTGCTGAGGGAAGATCAGTAATGAGTTTAAGAAAATGCCAGATCTAGTTCTTGGTGACCAGAACTGCAATTAGCAGATTTTTCATGTGCACCTCATTGTATGATTTGTTTCATGGTACACCACCTGTGTATTTTGGTTTTAAAATCTATTTGTCTTAAGACAAAGGGTTCATGACTGGAGGATCTTGTTTGTAGTTCTGTCCAGTAAGAAATTAATTATGCTTTAAGTCTGCAAAGCAGGAGCTCAGTACTGAAGATCCTAGAGAGCACTGTACAGAGTGGCATCAGCATTCTCATCCTTTAAGTTCCCAAGTAGAGGTGTGTTTGTTTAGATCCTGTTTACCAGTTGAAAAGATTTGGTTTTACTGACATTTTGAAATTTTCAAGAGAAGCAAAATGTAAGTTCTAAGCTTGTGCAGAGGCTTTTGATGCACCATTCTAGTAAAAAAAAATCTCCAAATCTTAAGGTGATATAGGTCGTCCTGATAAATAATAGCCAGAGTATACCTTGGAAGTATGCATGGAGCACGGCCAGAGCTGTGCTGGTATTCATTAATATCCCAAATTTTCCATTCTGAAGAGCAGCAATTCTCACTGACATGAGAGCTCTGAGATTCCTCTTAGTTACCCTTAGACCCCTAATCACTTCCAGCCATTGCTATCACAGAGAAATGCAAAGTCACTTGTATTGCCTTCCCCCCTTGGTAGTTATGTTTGCTACATTTTACTTCTGCAGGTCTGTGACCTGTGCCTGGTTTGCTTTATGAGGTGCTATGAGATGCCATTTTGAGTTTTCAGGTGTGAAATACCCATATTCTACAGCTAAAAGTATTTCCCTTATATGTGCTTTTCACTATTTTTATCTAATGTGTTTTTAAACTTGAGCTCTAGATGCTTAGGAAGTCTTTCAGCATCATATGAAAATGTTTGCCTAAATGCAGGTGTAGAGGTACTTGCACTCAAGTTTTGGAAAGTACCAATTGTCATGTAGCATGAGAAATACAATTTGGAGACCTTGCAGTGTCTCCCAGCACAGGCTGTTTGGGCAACACATACAAAAAACCTGCTCAGGTCTGATGGTTAATGCAAAATGATGACTTATGAGGTGCAGCACAGCACTGGATTTTTTGGGTTTGGGCCAATTCCTGAAAAAAGTCCCAAGGGCAGCTCTGCAACACATTTACCTTCAATACAGCAAATAGTCCTATTAGGATGTACATATCAGGTCTGTAATAGTCATATCTGGACTCTGCATCCAGTCTAACGTGAAATGCAGGACAAGAGGAAATTAGTCCAGGGCAGGTCAATATGCAGAAGAGCTAGAGCTTGTAGGCTGAGATAAACCTGTCCTGATGCAGTGTAGAAGCACAGGGGAGCAGTTGTAGCGAATTTCCTTGTGCTCTGGTTCTGAGGAAACACTGCAGGAATGTTTGGATTGTGTACACGTGGAGCCAGATTGGGGGTGGCAGGTTATTAGTTTCGAGCTGGAACTCAAATGATTGTGCTCCTCCAGGAGCCATCCCTTTATGAAATTAAGTAAGATTTGTCTGGAGCCCCATACATAATAGACTCTTTCAGATTCTATGTTTCTTGCATCCAGGCTTGGATAAGGTACCCATCCCAGTGTGAAAGGTGAGCAACCAGAAATGTTGGTGGAACATGTGCATTAACAGGTAATAGCACTCAATAAATGCATGGACTAGTGAACATGTATTTTTTCTTTTAAATCCAGAATACTATCTCCACTCAACTGCTACTGCTGTAATAATAGAACTTAACAACATACTACTGATTTATATGTATTTTAGGATTTTTTTTCCTAGCACCTTCCTTTGTTTCACATATGTTGAGGTCATAGAAAAAAAGACTCAGTTGAAATAAATATACACAATGGGATAGAATTAAGGTTGCTGTGGGAATGTCAATTCTGAATTTCCTGCTTTTGTTGTGATCGAACTGTGGAATGAAATCTTTCATTAGTCTTAGGTTTTAAACATTCTTTAACATAATTAAAATAATTTGTTAAACTTAACCCTTTAGACACAGATGCCCAAAGTAAACTTCTGCATGTACACAGTAGTATAGGGTTTTCTTCCTAACTAACTCTATTCATAATAATATCGTACTGAGCTCTTACTGAACCTGGACCCAAGTAATAGATTGTGACTTTTGCTGGAGAAAATAGATGGTCAGCTGTAACAGAATTCCTGAATGCTTATGGACTATAAATATTTACTATTTGAAATTACCGAGTAAAAAAATTATGAGTAGTTGTCGGAAACATTTGTTTATTGTTGTAGGTGTTTGGATTTTGATGGGTTGTTTGGTTTGATGGGGTTTTTTTGTTTTGTTTTATTTTTTGGGGGTTTTTGTGTTTGTTTTTTTGTGTGGTACTGCCATAGATTTTCTTGCCTGAAATAAAAATGTGTGAAAATTGTCCAGCAAAGACCATATAAATTTGTTTGGACATTGTAATTTTTCTGTTTCTGTAGTGCCTTGCTGTACAACAGCATTCTGATGTGACTGATAAAATAGGTAATATAACTATTTATGGGCAACACAAACAACATTCCTTTATAGTACTAATATAATTTCTATTAAATTCTGTGGATCTTTCTTAGCCATAATGAAATGTATACATTGGTGGTGGTTAGGACAAGAGATGTGTGTCACATTCCATCAGAATCTAGAGGGAGCAACAGTTTTCATGTAAATAGACCTGACTGGAAACATTGAGTTAAAAAAGACAAAGCCAAAACCTTCCCAAAGCAAAGCAAAAGGTGTACCTATTTAATGCAGACTGGTGTTATTTAATTGGTCTGGTGTTCTGTTCTTTTCTGATATACCTCTCCTCATGTATATCAGGAGATATACCTAGCTCATCTCTCCAGGTATTCAGTGTAGATTTTGGGCAATTTGGGATTTTCTAAATATCAAGGATAATATCTGGCCTTAGGAAAGTAGTCAGTAGTCACTGACTTTGGTAGGACTAAGGGTTTTACCCAATAGAGTTATTTTAAAGTTCAGGTAGTGTGATTTTTGTATCAGTTGATATTATAGATGAGTATGCAGGTTTTGACCCACAAAAAATGAACTAAGAATAGGTACCAGTGAGTATTTTTTCAAGTTTCTCAATTGCTTCTAAACTTTCCTTTCCCATGTAGGGAAATTAGACCCTGACTTATAGGAGAAGGCTAACTTACCTGGCATAACCCCTTTTTTTGAAAAAGGATAGTCAGTCCTCGTATCAGAAGAATAAGCTTGTGGTTCAAATCAGTTTTACAGTGGTTCTTCTGGGGAGTGATTGGTCTGCTCTCATTTGGTTATACTTGCACCTGAAAGGGACCCAAGACCCTGCATAGAGGGAGGCTCTCGGAGTGTGCCATTACTGAAGCTTTCCTTGAAACTGCTTCTACACTCATCTTTCCATTATGTACAAAAGGTATAGTGACCCCATGGAGAGTTGCTGGAGATACCATAACAGCTGAATTTTTAAATTTCTGACCAAGGGAATGCATTTGATTTTTTTCTCAGGGCATTGATTTTTGCTTTTAAGTTTGGGAGATGATGTGTTCTTCTTACATTGAGATAAGAGCTGAGCTGGTCTTGTTTACATAGATGTACATTGGAAAGAATTTCTTGTTTTAATTCAGGAATGAATGCTAGCCCTGGCTTTGTAAGCATCTATTGAAATCATTGAGTGTTTAATACTTTAGCTTTTATTCATTCATTGATTTATTTATTTCCATCTCAGACTCTTGTATGTGCAGGTGTTTGCCCTCCAGATCCTTCCCTTTGCAGGAGATTCTGCATAGTGTATTATTAAGGGACAAATTTCAATTTATCTGGATTCATGCTACTTGCATTTTGCATCATATGGAGCCACAGTGGCAGCTGGCAAAACTGTGTGCTCAGAAACATATTTTCAAAGATAATCTGCTTTCTTTGTTCAGTGGAAAGGGGTGAAAGAATTCTGTGTTGCACCGTTTGTGCTCATGATCTCTGCCTGTAGATGAGATGAGAAGCAGAGACCTAGGTTAAGCAGCATCTGTTGTTTCAGTTCATTTCAAACAGCAAGACAAAATTTCAGGGGAAAGAAATGTTTTCTTTATCTGAATGTCTCTTTATTGTAACATTTCTGAAAGTGTTTGCAGGTTGGTTACTCAAGGTGAATGTACCGTGTTATGTACAAAACACTTGTGCAATGGTTAAAACAGCCTGAGATCTAAGGCAGAACCTTCAGCAGCTAAAGAGGATCACAGCAGAATGGTGGGAAATATTTTTTTCACTCAAGCAGTGAGAAAGGAGTCCTACTTCTTCCCACCTGTCCATATATAAACTCTGGTTATGCTCTGTCATAGTCACCTCATCCATGTTAGGTCAGTTAAGAGCAGTTCAGTAGTCCATAACTGTGTATGGACTTTTAAGTATAAGGCACTGAAAATTTTCTAGATAAACATCCCCTAAAGAAGTATAACCTTTATAGTAACAGCCCGGGTGTAACTAACAGGAGCAAAGCTGTGCTACTGAAGTAATAAATACCAAGTAATAAAAGAACATCATTTTCATACCCGAAATGAATGGTCACACTTTCAGCTGTGGAAACCATCAGAGACAGGGGTTTGGGATGTATTGTTTATACATACTATGAGGAAGATTTTTCCTTTGTACTTATCTTTTTCTATTTACTATTGAATCATTTACCTTGTATTTGGAAAGGCAGGTGATATACACATATTTGTGTGATGGTCTGCTATGATGCAAAGTTCCAGCAGTCTGGACTGCTTCCAAGAGCATTTTGGGAGCAGGAATCTACTTTGAGGACTTGATTAAGACATCCTTCACTAGCCTTGTCTTTTGCATACAGTGCATTATGTCAGGATCAAGCTGTCTTTCCATCTCTCTGTCTACCTGTTTAAATCAAATGTCTGCAAATGTACATGTAGATCTAGCAAGCAAAAAACGTTGTTTTCTTGGACAAAACCTTCAGGTTTTGATTGGCTGCTGTATCAGTAGACTGGAATAATTACAGCTGTCCTTGGAGGCCTTCTATAAAACTGCAGGTGTTCAGCTTTAGCAAATAGTTCTTATTATATGGATAGACTTTTGGCAGCTAGTAATGATGTTTCCTGAAATTGAAAAATTATTTTCTACCTTACATGCTGGTTTTAAGTTACTGGAATATTGGAGAGGGAACCAAATACCTCTCATCAAGAAGTACTAAGGCTGTTTTTGTTAGCTGTATATATTTTCTGATTTTTTCTGTATTTTATACTGGAGTGCAAGTTTTTTCCTTAACTATTGTGGTCAGATTTGACATCTCTTGCAGCAAAAGTAAAATTTTGAGGAATTAAGGAAGTGTCTGCTAACAGATGTTTATCCTTCTTTATACAGAACTAGCAACTGACTTGCTGTCAGTGTATCACCAAACCCTGAGGTGAAGGGGTGCTGTAAAGCATTAAAAAATATTGAACATTATAATAGAATGCTTTTAGAAGCTTTCTTTTCTTTTTTTTTTTGGTGTCACTGAGTAAGGCATATACAAAGATTTTATGACTGTATATTTAATCCATTCTGTACCACTATCATATATGCTGAAAGAAAATGATGGATCACTCTTTTGGACAGTGAGATTGATGGCATGCAATATGACACTTCTGGGGAACTGTAGTTTAATTGCAGGGAGATAACTTATTAGAATTGTATTTGTATTGTATTTAGTTATCCAAATGCTTGACTGGATAACTTGGTGCTCACATTTTCTTTAATAAGCCTACTTGACCTTTACAGTGCTAAATCAGTACCGGAAGCTCGGTGGCTCAAGATTCTCCTCTCCTAATTTTTATATGTTTCCAAAATAATGCTTTGTTGAAGTGGGGTTATTTGAGTGTTTTAAGTATACAATATTGAGTCTCAATGCACAAAACTGAGTCTCCTCTAGACACTATAGCCATGTCTTAAGTCTATCAAATCAGAATGCCTCCTCAGGGAAAGCATTGATCCTTTAAAAGGATCAATGGGAAGTTTCCAGTTCCTGGTTGGGGTTTTTTTTTGTTGTTGTTTTTGGGTTGTTTTGTGGTTTTTGTTTGTTTGTTTTTGTTTGTTTGTTGTCTTTTTTGTAATGGAAAAAAATACTGAATACAAAGTAAATGGGAATTTCTGACTTTAATAAATAGGAGCTGTGCAAGCCAACTCAGAGTGCCCAGGAGAACATGCAAGTTCTGGAAGGGAATACAAGGATGGAAGGAGCTTTTAATAATTTTGTTTATTTTTATGAATTTGCTCAATCTTTGAAAATATAGTTATTTTGTTTGTCAAATGTAGTCCAGGAAAAAAAATGCTATGCTTTGCCTGCTGTACGTTTGAAACTTTTATGTAAAGAAGAAGACACCAAGTGCAGCTATTAAGTGCAAATCTCAAAATCTAATATAATTTTATCTGATGTTAAGCCCCAGTGCCACAAACGAGTTACTGCTGGTGGCATGAGTGCATGGCCATATTTACGTAAAGGTTCCTCTTTGTCTCCTTACCTACATTCCCTCTCATGTTTCTCATACCCATTTGCTCAGAGTTCTCCAGTTTTTTTCCATCATATGAAAGTATCATTTTCAAAGGGTTTTGCTTCTTGTGTCCATGTCAGCATTGCAGATCAGAATGTGACAGGGAATACCTGGTTGCATAGTTCCTTTAAACCTGAGCCAGTAGCACAGCAAAATGTTAGGGAGACCACCCTTTCATCTCACACAATCCACAACTTAAAAGTGAAAGGTTTGTTGATGTAATCCTATTTTCAATCTATAGAGGTCACCTGTAATGCACTGCTCTGAGGCTAAATGCCTAGTACTCTTTGAAGTTAGCGGTTTCTTTTTTTTTTTTTTTTTTTTTTAAGGCATGCTTAATGATATTTTGTTTTGTCAAGATACTGTGCTGAAAATTTTGAAGAGCTTTTAAACTGTTATTAACCTTTCAGTCAATTGTTAACAATCCTTTCCAATCCTTTTCATTATTTCAATATGCTTCAAAATTTTTTTTTGTTTTGGAAGAACTGAAAACTTTGAGCTTATCTATGATGCAAGATGTGGTTACTAACTTCTAGGTGTAAGCACACTAAACCAAATGTATATTCCCTTGGTAATCAGTGACAAAGATAATATGGATTTCACTTGGAGAAGGATTGCATCATGCCAGTACATCATAGAGGAATTAAATGTAAACCTTAGTTTATAATGTAGTATTTAAACAGTAATGAAACTGACATTCACGATCTTGTTTTATCCCTAAGTACACTATTGGTATGTATATGCCATACTGGTTTTACCCAGTAAAAGGGTAGAATTTTATTTCACAGATTAGCTTCACCTAGTTTTGCTAGGATGGTGACTGATATGAGTATGATATGATATGATCCTGACTTATATGAGTAGATGCAGGTTGGCAAAGGCTTGCTGTAACCCAGATGGGCTTTTGTGTATGCCTGAGGATTTGGCACATTATAGCAGGAATTTCTTATCTATAACTCTGTCTGTTTTGATAGCAGAATAAACCACTCCACCTGTAAATTGTTCAGCAGAAAACTTTCACAGTGCTAGAGCTGCACATGAATGTTAAACACTTTTCTGAACCGGGCTCCCTGCTTGCCTAGTGCAGCAGTGGTTCTTTGCTTGTAACTGCTCTGTTTCCTGACCCAAGCAGTCATGTGGGGAGTTCAAGTTAGGTTAACAAGAGCAGGCTGACATAGAAAAGGCTTAATTTCACTAGATCCTACACTGAATCCTGTCTTTTTATTGTTAATGCCCTTTTGTTAATTTTTGTTTCTTTGTTTCATCTGCCAGAGAGTTCAGCTGGCAGCAGGGAGAGTTTCCTGAGCTGACTTGGCCTGGTAAATGGCTTTTAAAGGCTTACTGCTTTAGGAGAAACCCACTTTCCAGGGCTCTGCCACTTTCCTTCTTTTGATTTTTGTGTTCAGTCCCCTCCTTACCATTCCCCACATATGGTATGCACAGTTGCAATGACTTGCATATGTCCAGAAGTGTGACTTTCTTAGAGCTGATTCTCCTGTTCCTTTGTGTCTGAGCCAAAAAAGGACTGTGTTTTACACAAGGCTGCCAGCACCCTTCTCCCAAGAGAACATGTGTGGTCCCTCACATTCATCTGAATTCCCACTAACCCCAAAGATCAAGAATGTTTAGACTTCTTCCTGTCTCTGGTGGCCACCATTATCAAAATGACTTTGTCTGCCCAGAAAGTTAAAACTCCCTGCTAGTACACTTCCAGTTCTATCAATGATAAACTATGGAAAACATCAGTGTCATATATTGTGTTTAACATGAGAAGCTGTTTGACACAGTGTATCCTTGAAATGTTTATAGTGAGTAAGCAAAACTTTGAATTCATTTAATAAAACCTTCGTTTAACCTCAGAAATAGAGCCTGTACAATGAAGTTTTATCTCTCTCAATGATATTCACTCATATTTAAAGGGCCAAGCACTACATAATAAATGTAGGCAAGGATGCTCTCTCCATTTCATTATATCCTTTCATTGAATTCCCATGACATTGAGGTCAGTTGGTATTCCTGCCCTCTTGGGAGGTCATTTCACTCCCAATGGCTCCTGTCTCTGAGGACAGTACAAGGGACAGGAACAAGAAAGTCGAGTGTATTGCAAACTGATTTTCCTTAGGAGGTGGTTTATTACCTGCTTAATTCCCCTCCTTGTTGGCTATTCATGTTGTTTCTTTGAGAAAGAACTCTTACTTGATAGATCTTAACAATTGTCTTGTCAGTGAGCGTCTTGAAGCTTGTTTGAAACACAATGCACTATAGGAGACAATGGGATGTGTGATCTTTTGTGAGAAGGAGAGCTGCTCAGCAGCTCTGGAGGAAACTACTACTTTGTTATGAGGGGAGCCCAAATGATTTTAAGAGAACATAGCAAAGCAGAATTTTCCCAGTCCTAATTTCACTTTAACGACACATGTCATTATCCCTCACTGAGCTTTTGCTAAAAGGGTAGGGGGACACTGGGGGGCCAAAATGTCTATGGCAAACATCCTTAGATGCAGCTGAACTGATATTGAATGTAGTTGCTCCAGTGCTCATTTCAACCTGCATTCCAATCACAGGAAAAAATAGCTTTAAATTAAATACTACTACATCCATAATTTTGCTATTCAGCAGTTCTCTATAATAATAACTTAATAATAATGGCTTAAGAAGACATGCCAAAGAACATTAAAAGACCTTAAAAGAGGTCCCTAATATTCTCTAATGTTCCCTAATAGGGAACATTAATGTACCTCTTCCTCTCACTTAATTTCCAACCACCAGGAGAGGCAGCAAAGGAATACTTTAGCATGCTTTTGTATGGGGAGTGTTACATGAAGTGAGGTTGATTTACTTGCTTTGAAGAAGTTTCAGATGGAATTTGCAGGCTGAAAAATAGCATGAGAATATGCTGGAAAACTGTCTCCACATATTTGTTCTCTGGTCCAGCTATTCCTAGTTCTTAACATGCACTACATGGGAAAAAAGAAAATGGATCATTGGACGAGACCCACAGTCTTGTCTTAGGTGAAAATTTTCTCCTCAGTTTAAACAAATGAGCTTATGTCTTCCTCATCTCACTGTTTTAGCCAGATATGAGAATTTTTTAGTGGAATCTTCTATGTAACACATGTATGATTTCATTTGCTCCTTACAGGCCTCCTCTCAGGCCATAATTCTTGATTTCTCCTAATTAGTTGCTGTGGAAATGATTATGTCATAAACACAAACAATGGGAATATAAGGAGCAGATGAATTCTTAAGAAGCGAAGATTTGTTTTCCTGTAAATGACCAAAAAAATCCCCAAAACCAACAATCCAAGGAAGAGGCATTGTAATACTTTCTGCATTGTCTTTCATCTCAGGATTTTACAGTACTTCTCAAGTATTAATATATTAAAGGTTTTTGAAAAGCAGCTGCAGAAATGGTGTTGAAACCTTCCATCTTAGTTGTCCTTGGTAACTTATGATCAAATCATTCTTGCTTGCAACTGAAATTAGGCTTTACTTGCAAACTGAGCCTTTGCTCTGAGAGCTGTCCGGGTTCTTCCCAATGTACACACTGGAACATATCTAACAGCAGTTGTAGAGATCCTGTTGACCAAGTTATTTACACCTGTGCAGTCCAATTTACTTCAAGGCTCTTTTGGTCCCTCTTCCTTCAGATTTTTTGCCTTTGAGATTTGTAGGAAGTTCTAACACTTTCAATAATGTTTCCTCACTGCTTCCTCACATTATGTGAAAGAACAGTAAATTGTATCAATGGAATGCAAGGTGGACTGGAATCTACACCTGTATCAATCTCAGCTATGCTCTGCATTGGGTGAAAAATAAATAAAAATACATTTTTTTTGCCTCTGAAGTCAGCACATATGGCTATGTATCCTGTGAAGAAGGAAATCCATTGCTCTGCACAAACCCTGTATAGCAGTGCTCCCATTAGGTGCTCAAAATGGGGCTTATATAGCGTAAAGGCCATGGGAATTCACATGTGGATTTCACTAAGGGAGAAGCTCGTTGAGTCAGAAGATGCCTTTTTGCATAGTCACTTTTCGGAGTTGCGCTATATTTTTGGCATTCACAACACCTCTGTCATGTGAGTATTTATAACTGGTGCCTTTTACAGATGGAAAATCCAAGGCACAGAGAGATTATATGACTTGTCTAAAAGAGCACAGTTGGTTAGTGGCGGAGTGAACACAGAGCTCAGGGTTTCCGACTCTGTCTCCTAGACTCCGCAAAACATTTCTAGAGCAATATTGAAGTGATGTAATGTGTAAACAGAATTGTTTCCAAACAAAAGTATCTGTCAGGTTACATTAAATGTCTGCAACAGCTCTTTAAACATGCAAGAACAGATTGGCTTTAAATGTATGTAGTCTTTTCTTTAGTGGCAAGAGGGAAGACATACTTAAGTGTTAAAATATTTAGATCTCCCATTGATTAAAAATTTGTAGATATTATCCTGCTCTCAGTTGTGGAATAGGAAATATACGTGGTTCTTAGGCTTCCAGCTAAAAAGTTTTTTGAAACTGAAACTGCAAGTGCAAGTTACTAAGTAGGACATTCTTGTCAGCTGCCGGGATCTGTTATTGGAACTATACACTAATACATGCCCAGCATTGCCTTACTATATGCCAATGGCAACTTTATGGAACTCAAACATGCACAAAAAAGATACGTGAAGAAGGGCAAAATGCTTTTGCATAGTTTTTATGTTATTCACATAACTGGAATGTGTACAGCATAGCACAGAGTGTAACAAGAGCAAATGCTGAACCACATCAAGCTGTTCCCTTGTCGTGCATGTCATTTAAATATCAAATCTATAAGGGCGTTTGCTGTGTTCTTCACACACAGAAAGACCACAACTAAGTGACTTAAAAGTATCCCATGAGTTTTTAAAAATGCGGACAAACAACTCTCTTCTTTTTGATAATTCCAAATACATTGTTCCATTCTGTTGGTTCTGCAACATCTGGTGTTTTATAAAGCGTTTTAAAATGTCATCTCCTTTTCCCAATTGCCCACACCCTTCCCACTGCACCTTAACCCCAGCAGACCAAGGAACTTTAATTTATAAGGAAATCAATGGAAAATCTTGCAAAAGAGAGTAAAGAATTGTGTCTCTATAGATTTGAGCTATTCCATAAATTAACAGGCTAGCCAAGTCAGCAATATTACTGTATGGAAGATTTCCGTGTGGACAAGGAACAAGATTCTGGCTGATTCAGTGGAAAGGTGTTATTAAATGACTCTTGAAGATGAGATTAGTTAGAACATTTTGCTTGGTAGTGTTAACTTGATAGTCTTGGCATTAAGTCTTCATAAAAAGATCACAAGGCAATTTCTCAAGAATGAAAGATCGTAATCCCCCTCACCAGTCCTAGTATGTGTCCAGTGTTTGACTTGTAAATTGAGTGTAGTTGCAGTTAGCAAGTTAGTGATCTTTGCAGTTCGTGCTTCAGGATGAGCTTACAGGTTAAAGAATCAAAGTGAATGAATGATAAGGCTGTTATTGGGTACCATTTGTCCATAATTAGGGAGTTTTAACAATTTTCATAGATGTACTTTTCAGTACATTGTAGCATAGAATGAATAAAATACTTTGAGATGTAAGTTGTGAGTAAAGTTACAAATCTAATGCTACAGAAATAACTGCAGAAAAATCCCTAAGCAAGGTGTCTCTAAATATAATGAGTTGTGGGAGGTCATCTTGCCCAATTTTAGCTATCAGTTAGGCATATGGTCTCAGCAGTTTGTATAGCCCCCATTTTCAGAGAAGACAGAAGGAGTGGGTACACCTCTGGATGGCAGTTCATCCTGCATGTCTAGGTGAGACTGGGAGCTCACTTTCCATCTGACTAAATTTGGATGAGTTGGATCTCACATTTATTACTCAGCACAGAGGAAGATGCTTCCCAGTGCCATGCATTTAAAGTAGGACTTATTTCCTTAGCTCTTGAAATCCATGGAGGAGATTTCTTCTGTATACAAATCAGCAGGGTTGAAGAAGAGTACAGTGAACAGTTTATTTAGTGAAGTTGCCTTTTTCATAAATACACTGTAAATGTGTGTCAAATCCTAAAATAAAATACATCTAGCTAGAATCAGAAGACTATGTTAAATGTTCTGTATTCATTTCTTTTTACCTAGCTGGTGAAAATTGGCAAAACTTTATTTATAGTGACAAAATGTCATGTTGAAATATTTTTTTAAAAGGAGACTGACACACACTGATTTCTGATCATAATCTTGGTGACTAGGACATTCAGTGTTGTCCTCACGGTCACACTGGCACAGCACTTCTCCACCTACTGTAGATTAAAATTACTAAGTACTACAAATGCCCTAGACAAAAAATTCTTAAGAGGCTGAATAAAAGTTCTGTGTTTGAGAAATCCTTTTCCCATTTCTGTGTTGCCTTAGCTAGAATGTTATGAGTATCCAAGGAGATGCACTGGCACCGTATATCATTAAACTTTTTCATGTCTGTTGTGCAGAGCTTGTGGTTGTCACATCAGTAGGGATGCCTTTACCTGCTTTTCTCTCACTAAAGCAAGTAACAAACAATGAAAGTACAATTCAGTAGCACTGTTTCAGTATGAATTAGAAACCAGAACATCTGTTTTAGGCTCACAAATAAGTTTGTACCTATGTGCTGTCATCTGCTCTCCTTCCTGTACCAGTTAATTCCTTAAGATTTTCCAGTTTGTGGTGCATTCAGACTTGCATTTTCCTAGCGACATATACTCCTTATAAAGTGCACTTCTTGTTTAAATTAATAAAACAGAAATTATAGGGATTAATTTTACTCCCTATAAATTAATTAAAGGGGTAAGTTTCAGACTGGAAGATGAATTTTTGCAAGTAAAGGCGTAGTAAAACTGTTCATGAGTATATTTATGCTGAAAGTTAGAGAGTGATGTAGAACATTTCCATAGGTGTAGTGGACACAAGCATTCTGGCTATGACCGAGATTGGTAACTTTAAGAATGGGTTTAGGGGGAAGGTTATAGTTTTGAAGTCCAAAGGCCCAGATACAGACATTAAGGTAGAAAAGAACATAGTGAGTTTTTCTTCTGAGGAGCCTTGATCTTCTAAATTCTTGTACAAAATTATGCTTTTTTATAGTTTGTGAAATTAAACTTTGCTAGCTAGCTGCAGTCTTTAAAACTCTGACAGTTTCTGCTCCTTAACCTTTATTCCTGTTTGTTGCGTTCTCTTCTTCACTGTGATGAGTTGCTCAGATGATAGTGATACCAGCAGTGTACCATCAGTGTGGTGAACTCAAATCCTGTTACTATGCAAACACTATTGCTGGAGCCCTAGAAGTTTAGGAAATAAAGTGAAATGGTGCATGCCTTTCGACCGTCAGCCACGTGACCTTTTGTTCTCACATGGCTTAGTCCCTCTTCTATACATGACTTCCACTTGGGACTTTTTTGGCTTTTTTCCATTTTATTTCAGTTAGCATTTATTTCACACATCATTATGAGAAGCACTGCTTATGAAGATACACAGCTCTTGTCATAACAGAAATATTTTGTGTGCACCTGCAATTTGACATTTGTGTTTGGGGAATATTGTGGAGTGAATAAAAAAACTGAGATAATTTAGGGGGTTTTGGCTCCACCTGCTATGGAATTGTTGTAGTTTTTGGAGGAAGGGCGTTGTGGTAGTTTTTTGTTTGCTTGGTTTTTTTGAAGTTTATTTTTTTCCCAAGAACAATATGAAGGTGTGTTTACAACATTAGGAAAAAGGTACATTGTAGGTTACAATGCTATATGCAGAGAAGAAAGGAAAATCTGTAAGACAGATGGCTACTAACACGGTGTAAATATCCTATTTTTAAATGCAAGGGGGAAAAGGTGTTCCATATATAGTCTTCAAGCTGGAAGCTTCATGTTGTAATAGTACCATGGCAATGTGCAAGTATTAATCACTTCCTGTTTGCTATTTGTAACAGCGACATCAAAAAAGCCCTGTTCTCAAGAAGATTTATATTCTTGTTGCTTTTGATGCTCTTTCTTCAGATGCACCTATTCAGTGCACTGAATTCCTTGAGACCACCCTGGCCATGTGTGCATGTGAAAGAGCCAGTAACCTGCTTGTACCCGGCCCCTCAGAATCCCCCTGACGCACAAAGCTGTTTGCCACTGTGCCCAGTTGTCCCACCAGCCCTTCATCACATACTTGTGGCAAGGAAGGGGACAGTGTCAGGGTGTGCTGCAGCTGTGTTCTGCCAGGTCTCAACCAGGTGCTCACAGAATTAGGGAGGTATGAATGGCTTCCTGATGGCGCTACCCAGCCTGCCTTCTCTGAGTAAAGCTCTGCTCCAGAGAGTGTCTGGTCTGATAGCACTCACAAAAACATCCTTGAAACTCTTCTTGCTGCTCATTGCAGTCAAATGGCTCTAGAGTGAGAATGAGCTAATACTTCAGCAACTGCAGTGAAATTAAGATTTCAATCTCATTTATCCACGTTAAGTGGAAGGACAAATAATTTGAGTTATGTTAACAATACCTCAGTGATAGAAAATGTTGATAATTATGCTGATGGGAATTTTCTCTAATTGATCTTTTGCATCAAGGAACTGTTATTGGAAACTGATATTTCACACTTTCATACCATAGTAATTGTTACTTATTAAGTTCTTTTGTATCATGATGCCTGGGAGTAAAGGGTTTTCCAAATACATGTTGATGTTCATTCAACTTGTCTAGTAAGTTTTTTCATTATGTGGTGTGACTGGAAAATGATTTGTTGTAAGCTTTGCTTTAATTCAAGAAAAATTTAAAAAGTAATTTCAATTTATTTTTTCATTAGTTCCACCATTTCATTCCGTTTTTTTAGGGGGAAGGGAAGGAGATTATTTTTGAGGGAAGACTTGCTTGGCATGTAATCATACTCTATTTTTGTTGAAAACTGAGTGACAAGACAGGACTCGAGTTGCAGTAAAGTAGCTTATGGTACAAGGTAAACTATGTTTCCATGGAATGTATCTTGTGATGAAAGCTTCTTTCTTAAGTACTCACTCTCTAAAAACGCATTATTTCCAGATACTGTTGCTATTTTGTTCTTTGTCAGGTAATTACAAACTTGCTTCTCCAAAAGGAAAAAAAAGGAAAGTAAGAAAAGAAACAAAAAAAAAAAGCTATATACCTATATACCTACATGAAGGCTTTTAAAATGTAGGTCCTGCTTAATCTGGTTTAATCTTTGCATATAATTCATCTGTTTTTTGAGAGCTTTGTTTTGCAATTTGAAGAACGGTTCTGTATTTATTTCTCTGAATTTTTTTGAAGCTTTTGTACTATGAGAAAAAACAATGTTGGCAGTGAGTTTGGGTATATAAGTTAAAGACTTTTTGAAATGCATGATTTTTTGCCAACTGTGATTCCTGGTTTTAACTGACAAGCCATTACCACCCTCATAGAACAGTGCCCTAAAGAAACCTAACAAGTTTGTAAGTGATGTTTGTGAATTCATTCCTGAGTTTGAATATAATGCTTTATCTCCAAATGTGCGGTTACAGAACAGTGTAATTTTTCATGTACCATCCTCATTGCACAGAAGAGTCATGAAGTAAAGAGAAAAAGGAAGGGAAGATTTAGAGAGAGGATGTGACTCAGGGATTCAGGATCCTACCAGATCGATAGAGCAGCCCCAGAAAGAGAATGACATCCAGCTGCTGCAAATGGACAGATGGAGAAGAGGCCTGGGATGAAGAAAAAGAGTGAGTAGAGGAATAAATGTGGTCAGAAGTGGAGGGGCAGAGTTGGTCCTTCATGCATTTCAAAAAGAGGAGAGAAGCAGTTGGATTTGGGAATGAATAAGATCCTAGTGAAGACAAATGAGGATTGCTTCTTGGAGTCAGAGGATTGTTTGCTGGGCCTGAGTTTTTCTTTTTTTTATTTTTTCAGGGGAAAAAAAAGATGGAATCTTTTTTTTCTATTGGTGATACAAAATGGTTTCTTGTAATCAGATATGTTTAATGCTGTCACTGCAAATAATTTTTTTTTGAGTTTTAAAATAGTTTTAAAATTCCTTCATTCTCTTTAAAGGTGAATTTCAAAATGGAAATGTAATTTGAAGGCATCCACTCTGTAAATTGTCTAAGTGATATGTGTTAGGGTTTGTGGGGATTTTTTCCCAGTTGAATATTGCTGATTTCAACCTGAAATAATTTTCAGGTGGGCTGAAAACTTATATTATTCACTGAAAGCACTACCCAGCTGTATAAATCATGAAATATCTTGGGTCTTTTTTCAGGAGGAAAAGCTGTGTGACTTGATAATTGCTTTCAAATCCTTTGGATACTGTCTAATGCAAGTGGTCCTGAATCCAACCTGCAGTTCTCAGCCCCTAATTGCATGCCAAATATCTATGTCATTTGAGACTTCAGACTGTTTATAGTCAAAAAAAGAGTGCCAGCTCACACTGTTTTAAAGATCATGATTTTTTTGCTGTTTCATTCTTCCAGAATCAATTTTATTTCTTCTAAGTGCTGGGTCATATACTCTTTATTTGTTGTAAGCACTGTTTTAAGTGAGGGCCTTTGTAAAATGAGGCTCTTTAAAATGGAAGTGTTCCTAGTTATTTATGAAAAATGCCTAAGTTTCTTTGGCTTGATCACAGTGAGAAAATAGAAATAATCTTTTCCTATCTGTTTTCTTTTGCTTAAAATCATGAAAGAACACGAGTCTTCTAAACAAACAAACAAAAGCTTATTTTAGTGATAAATGATGCATGATACTGAGTGCTAGTAACATCCTTCTCTTTTCTAATTGTTGTCCCTTGACACATTCATCACTGTGTGCTGCTTAGAGGCCTGTCTGATAATCTTTAGCTAGTTTTAAATCACAGATTTCTCCATATGCAGGCCACATGTTACAGAAAGCACTGAAAGTTCATGTGTGCACTCACACACTCTCAAAGGCTTTAAAGCATCCACAGGTATCCTTAAAGAGAGAATAAGTTAAGAGGTTGTGGTCAGGAAGAAGTGTCAGAGCAAAAGCAAGTTGTCAGATATTCATAAAGGTGCTACAAAATTAGGAGAGAATTCTCATTTCTCTATGGTGCACTTCCTCGCCAAGACCGTGTTGTCATTCACGGGCGAATTGGAGCCACTTGGGAAGTGGTGTCTATCTCTAAGACCATTGCCTGGAGGAGTTATGGGAGGATATTTGTGATAGTTGTTGGAGTAGGACAAGTTGTTGGTGACACAGCATTGTACTTACATCAAAATTTTATTGCTAACTTACTTGGACTTAATTCCTGTAATCTGAGAAAGAAGAATCTGGTATGAGTGAATGCCAGTGCTACTGAGCACAGCAAGTTCTTTCCTGGATTCCCCACTGAACATCTTTGCTGTGTCACATCACTTCTGTGGATTGCCATAGTATAAAACAGAGTAAAATTGGGTGGCAGCTGTGCCACTTGTGTGCACACATGCATGGTATACTCACATGCACTGTATTCACTCTTACCAAATTTCAGTATTTGCTTCCAGTTAAAATGAGGACGAATCTAGAACCTGTTCTCCTTCTTCTGTGCTGGTGAAATAATTTATCCAAAATGAAGGCTTTTACCTAAACATAAAGTTTGTATTTCTTTTGAAATAGCCTTCAGGTAAAAATAAAAAATTCTTATAGAAAATAAGAAACTTTGGTTCACACACTCACTTACTAGTAAGCAGCATTAATAAATGAAATTGAACTTACCTTAAGTATGCAAAAAATCTGTATCTTTTCAGTGACTAGAACAAGAACTGTTTTATCGGTAAGTTTCTTCTGAACAGCCTTATTTCTGACTTCAAACAACTTTTGTCTAGAAAACCTGATTGAGCAGAAGGGCTGTGTCTGGCACTGCTCTGGTAGTGAGGAAACTGCAAATTCTTACTATATTTACAGTTGATTTTCCACAAACTGAAATAAAAGAGAATATATGTCATTTTATGTGATAGTTGATCAGCTGTTTGGTATATCTTGCTCTTCTGTTGTCTCTGTAACACTCGTTCAGTGTGGAGACAGTGGGGAATGTGCATCTGCTGTCCATGTCCCAAGAACGAAAGATATGTGAAAGATTCAGCAATACCCTCTTGTTCAAAGGCAATGAAAGAATAAATTTTGGATATAGGGTGATGTCACATCCTTGGAAAAAGTTGTTACTTTGTTATGATTGATGTTGATCTAAAGATTTAAACCACCTGTTACTAGTTCAGGTTTGTTGTTTTTTTTTTTTTTTAAATTTTTAAAATTTTTATTATTATTGATCAGAAATAGATCTGAACTTAAACAGGGGGTAGTATCTGTACTCAAAATGCAGGACAGAAGTCCACTGTTGCTGAGATAAACACAGCCATTATAAAATTATATGCTTTAAAATTTCTAGCATCTTAAAATTAAGGTAGAAGACTTTTCCCTTTCAACTTTTTTTGGTCCTCTTTGATATGCTGGGAATGGGTTTGGTTCTTTTTACAGTAGGCTATAGTGACTGGTCCAAGACTCCACTGGTCACCAGCAGCATTAAATGTGCTGGGAAAGAGAAATGTATTGCAAGACCAAGTTTTAGGTGTTTTTATAACTAGCGAAGCAGCTATCTCTTCTCACAGCATCTCTATGACTTCATTATAGCTCTTAAGCACAGTCAGGACTCTCTACATGGACAGAATGGATGCATGGCCTCATGTAGATATATGAAGTATACTTGAGTATTTTGTAGTTTAGATGTGTGAAACTGTGTCTGCTAAGGGATAACTGGGCTCAAATGGACCTATTTCAGGAAGAGATTTGGCAAGAAAAGATTTATCAACATCTTTTCCACACTCAAGAAAAAGTGGTGGGTTATATACTCACTGATGTATTGTTTCCATTGTGCACTGTGGATGACACAAAGAAATTATATTTTGAACTGATTTGATATATTCTTTCAGTGAATAGAGTCAATATATGGGTGGATGTTCATGACACTCATTAATATACTTAATCCTCATAATATAATACTTACACTTTACTTAAAGGAGTTATGTCATGATGATCTTTTATAAAATACATAAACCAGAATGTTTAGGCAAAGAAAATCTTGGATGGCTAAAAGCTTATAACTGGCAGGCAAAGAAATGATAGATCACCATAGGAAGCTCTTTCTGATGGAAGAGGGTACAATGAACAGCATTGGCACTGACTTTTTGTCACGGGCCATATTGGGAATACCAGTTTTCCATGCTGTTGGCTATTCCTGGCTGCTAACAAAGATTTTGGCCACATTCCAATGTTTTTTTTTTTATAGTTAAAGGTCTCACAGTAGCAATAATTTCAAGTCAAGTCAAGTCTTCTATGTATTAAACTGCAAAAAACCCACATAAATATATCTTTCCATTCCAAAAAACATGGAAAAAGCCAGAAGTGTAGTTGTTGCCTCCACAGAAGCTGTTGGCATTTTTGGTAGTTAGAAAAACAGCCAGTGTGAACAGACCAATTTGTATTTAAAATGCAGATTTACAGTATCAGATGATATCTCATTTTGAGCAATCTTGTCAACACATCAGGGAACAGCATATTCTGCCTGAAGTAATATGTAGGTTGAAAATCATGCATTACCTCAAAAAGACCACACCCTTTTTTCTATAATTAACCTATGCAAATCTAATTTTTAAGTAATTATATTAGCAAATGCTTTCTGGAATGTCAAATGTGTAAAATCCTAGGAATCCTAGAGAGAAGGGTTTTGGTAAGAGGCCAGATATTCTGATCACTTTGTATGCATTTGTGTGTTTATGCATGTTTCTCTATATATATGAGAGGGAAAAGGATCTATGTCTGAATTAGGCTGTTGCATCAGAGCACAAAATACTGCCAGTGCAATGCAACAATAGAGCAGGGCATAAGGGCTTAGCCTAACAGGAAAAACAAAAGTTTTCTTTGAATCTGGGGATGGTTTTCATCTATTTTTTTCAGAGAACTATGTGACAGCTCTGTTCAGTTCCTCACCCAGTGGAAAAGTCTTTTCATTTAGCCAGAAATAAAGAGGAAAAGCCTTTAAAGAGATAGTCTGTCCTTAAAGTAGCTCAATACAGATATGGACAAGGTTTGGATTTTTGACATCCGCTTTCTTGTTTCGCCTCTTGACAGATAAATCAATTAAATAATGTTTATTAACTTGGCATAGAGTTTATAAATATAATTAAGAATCTTCATTTGCTCCCACTGATTCTTAAATTTTAACTTTTCTTTTAAAAGTCCTCAATATAAGATTGTCATATAAGCATATATATATTTTCTGTCTTTACTTGGCAAGAGAAAGATGATTTTTAATATGGAAGCAAATGGGGTCCTTAAAATAGATGTGTCCAGTCCTTCAGTGGCCTTTTCTAGTCTTGTGAATTTCTCATATCACAAAATGAAATGTGATCTATTTTTGTCATATGATAGATATATTGACTTATTGAACTGAATTAAACCCTAACGTTATGGGACCTGTGTAGAAACAGATATTTAAAAGATATTTAGCATAGGTAAGCAAGGAAAAGTCCCCCAAGCCCCAAGGTCAAAATTTTAGAGCCATGTTATTGAACAGTCTGTGTATTTCTGCCATGACAGATGAGACAAAATTTTTTTGAAAAAAGCTGCCATGAGCAAATCAGCATGAACAATAGTAATCTAAGAGTGTGATTTTTATATAGGATTTGTTTTATTCATATTTGGCAACCAGAAGGCAAAAAAAAAAAAAAAAAAAAAAAAAGAGCTGGTTTTATTCCATGGTGCTGAGTCCAAAATCCAAGTTTTCCTTAAAAGTCATTGTAAATGGGGTATTTGGTGGAGGCCATGAATATATACTTTAATATATATTCCATCATTCTGGACTGTATTTTTTTCTTGGTTTTATTCGCTTTAGCATACTGAATGGTTGAAAATCCAGCTACAGCTAGCATAGGCTTCATTGTTGGAGCAGAAGCCTTAGATGTGCACTGAATGGCAAGTGGTGAACCCAGAAAACTTAATGCTGTCTAAAGGAAGAGAAGGGCCAGGGTAGTTGGATGAATACTTAATTCCTTATATCTGTTTTATGTCTCTAGTCAGCCTGGAAGCACAAATTTCCTAGTGAAAGAGGTACAGGGTCTTTCCAAGGACTCTGCTCTCTTGCGAAAGAAAAGATTGGCTTCTATGAAAAGTGTCAGCAATGAAGGAAAAGTAGGAAATAAGAAAAAGATATTGTATAGTAATCACAGCAGAAGAACTATTTTTAAAAATAACATTCTTACTGGCACAACCTCCTGGCCTATAATAAAGATTGAATCCTCAAATGACAGAACACTTCATTCCCTCATGTTAGAAAAAGGACACTGTCTAGCAAAGACTTTCAGTTGCCCAAAGCAGTAATTACTAGCACTCTGGAATGAGTCCAGAGATTATGTCTTTCTCATTGATAAATTCTGTGACCAGAGTTTAGTATCCTTCACTAAAATCTCTCATGACATGCCTGTGGAAGTGTAAGAAAAAACCAAATCTAACCCTTCCCCAAAGAAACAGGTCTTTACAATTTTTGGATTCAATCTGCAGATTCTGTCAGTTTTCTTCCCTCTGTCATTTATTGTATCCATAGCTTTCCATATTTAAAAACTAGTCACTGTAATTTACCACTTAACTGTAATAGTTGCTTATGTCAGCAATCAAAATTTTTCCAGTAAGAGAAGGAAATTTATATTTTGCTTTATGTTTTCAGGAATTAATACATATGGTCACCATATTAAATGGCAGTTCTGGTGTTTAATATTTTATTTCAATGTTTAATGAATAACTTTGTACTTCTGCTCATTTGGGATAGATATAGGGAAAAAAAAGAAACATTTTATTTGATCTGTTTGTGTTAAGGGATGGAAATTCAAAAGCACCATAGCCTGGCATGGAAACCCATCTGGTTAATTCAGTGGAATAATTCCCTTTTGGCCATCATTCTAATTGTTATATTAAAACATGTTCTGTTTCTTTTTCCAGTCTGGCCTCTTGTACATACACAAAGATACAATTGAGAAATTGAAAGATTCCACTTAGGAAGAGTTTGACCTCTTTCTACCAGTTTCTTCAGTCCTGGTGTATATTATGCATTTTTCACACAGAAATATAAATGTTTATTTGATAATGTGCCTCCCCTAATTCTTCATTGTCTCTCTTCCTTAATCACATTTTTCATCTTTTCCTTATATTACCAAAGTATTTTCATTAATGCAGCACATTTTTTTATATATATATATATTGTAAATCATTTTAATGGAGTAGGCTATGAGCATTCAATTCTTGTTCTAGAGAGGAGACCTGCATTGCTTAGACAAAAATATCTCTTGCATACAGGAGTTTATATTCAAATTTAAGCTTTATTTTTTTAATGATTTATTCAGTAGTTGAAAACTACTGTGTCAGATTTGTACTCTATACAGAAAGCCACAGTGATCCTTAGCATAAGATAGGGATCCAACTAGGTAAAGTTATAAACAGTGCAACTTTGTGGATTTCAAATTAGGTATTTTTTTATTTTCCTGTTATGGTTTCCCCAGCAATCCTATTATGGATGCAAATGAACCTGAAAATTGTGTAGATTATGCAAATGTAAATTATTGTCAGAGTAATAATTTAATATCTTTCAGAAGAGTTTCAACCATAAACAGACACAATCTTTAATGTGTGCTCTGCATTTTAGGTCCCATTTTAATTGGAACACTAAAGCTGGTGCCTTTGATTCTCAGTTTTCTCTGTCAATCAAAACCTTTTTACCTTAATTAATGTTTCAGGGATTAAAAATTATGTTTTAAATAAGGCAGAAGGGGAGTTTGAATCTGGACCTTTTGACATTAGATCTTCATTATCAACATAAAAATATGCTTCACAACTGCCTCCTCTCACAACATAAAGAGAAACATAAATTTTCTTTTTTTTCATAATAAAGCTCAAATTTCAGTCAGACTGTGATCACAATATAGTTTTGACAAAATTTCACAAAAGATTTTGCATTTCTTATAGTAAAGAATAAAAGAATTTAATGAAATCTCAAAATTTGCTGTGAAATGGAGCTGTCATCTTCACTGTTACTTCTGATCCTTCTCATCAGTTTTGCACATTGACTTCAGGATAATATGGTAAAGCTCTATCATCAATAGATTCATTCCATCCTCTTGACTTTCATACCATAGTACAGCATGAACAATATTTTGACTATTCTTGGTTTTATCTTTAGTGGTGGTAGGCTTGGTCCCCCTTCAAAAATATGTGTGTTAAAGTACTGATGCCTTTAACTCTTGTGAATTTTGGTTGTATCCAGTATAAATAAACTGAGTATTGAATGGAAACCTTCCATTTTTACAGAAGTACAGCCATGTTATTTTTTTGAGGCAAGTCTTACAAGACATCATCATCTGAGATCATACTTTGTATGATCTCAGAAAAGCTGGTAGCTATCTGCCTTTTCCTAATTAACAGATATGAGACCAGAGCCGAGGCCTAGGCAGAAGGATGTCTGAAGGTATTCAGGTTGTAATGAATAATGCATTTTCACTTTGCCCAGATAGTCATGTATAATATCCTCCTTATTTATATGAAGGGCTGATGAAGGTTGGGTTTCAGTGGGAAGAAGGAAGCCTTTCCATATAGCACTAACAAGATTTTCTTTTGATGCAAATGTTTAGTCACCCAACACACAAGCATAATCATTCAAATTAATGGTGTTCACCCAAATGTAACATCGTAAACACTGAAAGGCTTGAGTTGCACATTCTTTCAGAAAGGATAAAATTAATTTTTTTCTAATTTACAATTGAAAATTGTTGGTGAATGTGTTTATGTGTCAGCAAGTGCACTTGGGTGCCTCTTGTCTGATCAAGACTCTTGCTTTCTGTGTCCTTCAGGAAAAGGGAGCCACGAAACACCACAAAAGGTGATATTTGAGCAGACAAGGCACTGAGCTGAGTCTGGTAATCTCTTATTAATCACCCTGACATTTTAAAGGATGATTTTCTTGAGCAGGGGAAAAAATTTTCCCAATAGCTTATTGTTAGGACTGGAAACAGGATGGGCAGTCAGAGGCCATTGATTGAATTTTCTGTTACCAAGAAACAAAATAAACAAATGTGTTTCATCCTGGGAATGTCTACCTGGAGAAGAGTTCTCAAGAGACAGTCATTCACTAGGCCTTTTGGCTTTGAATTGGTATCCAGCTCCCAAGATAATTCCAAATTTTGGACAGTTATCTGAACCATATTTCCCTATCACTTTTTGGTACATGTACTTTTCCTCATCATTAAGGTTTTTTTAATATGTCTGGAGAGATTGGTTAACTGTTTGCTCCTGCATTTCACATCAGCTTTATGTTTATTGACCAAAACTGTTTATTGCTTGAATCTGCTGTGGTAACCAGCCATTATTCTTGCTTGACAAAATTTTCTGCTTGTATTTGCATTCACTTACTTTCACATATGCACAGAATACATTGAGGTACACTTTCAGAAGTGATCATGATAGGGTGTCCCTGTACTGTCTTAATTGTCATCACATTTGTTTCTTGGGTACATTTATTTGTTGGTTTCTGTGTTTGGCACAGGAACAGGACTGTGCCCTTACTGATCAGTAATCACATACCATTTACCACTCTGCTGATAAAAAGCTGTATGTGGCCTAAGACAGAATTTGCACCTGGACATTGATGGATATAATCATTACAGACATTTCTCTAAATGTTTTCTGTGACTCTAATGACTCTAAGGCAATCTTTTTTAGAGGCAACTGCATTATTATTATTATTATTATTATTATTATTATTATTATTATTATTATTATTATTATTATTATTATAATATTTTCTTGAACTCTTGAGCATTTAATTTTACCTCTAGCAGCTATTTAAGAGATCCATAAATTGCTGATTTAAACAACATGGTAATTTAAAGCCCTTTTCTTCCTTCCATTGCAACTCCAGTGAACTACAAAAACATAATATTGCTTTTAAGATTACCTTTCTACCAGCCCTCAGGATTCATGCAGCTCTGCTATATTTATGATGTCTGCATCATTATATATATACACATATATATGTATATATAATCTATAGGATAAGTTCTCCAGTAATTCCCAAATGCCCATACAAGTTCATCCAGCCCTGACAGCATTGCAGTTCTTCCTGTCAGGTTTTGTTCTCAGGAGGTGTTTCCAGATGTTACAAAATTCCAATATAAATGTTTTATGTGTAAAAGTCACTTTTATTAAAAAAAAAAAAAAACACCAAAAAACATACAAAACCAAAACAACAGAAAACCCCAAAAAAACCAACTTAAATATTTTCTCTAGCAGAAGAAAAGTTTACATCTTGTCTGAATCCACCTGATGTGTTTTGGAGTGTTCTCACAACAGACACATGTATGTAATGTTAAAACAATTTCAACCACAAAAAGTCCTAGTGTCCTAGTGTTAATGTTTATGATATTTGTTCATTTTTCTTTCCAGTATATTATGAAAATGAAACACATTGCAACTAAAACCAAAGTGATCTGCTTAACATTTCAGATTCAAACAATATAAGGTCTGCATAGATTCTGTAATGTTAGAGGGTTTTATCTCCAATAGTTTTGAATATTTCTAAGTATCATATATCTTATTAACCACTCTAAACACTTTGCATCATTTTAGCTTTCATCAACAACTGTTCCAAATTGGTGAGTTGAAGTTCATATTGTGTAGCTCAGATATTGCATATCTGTTCCCTATAGTCCTTGGTTTCATGATTTGTATTTGAAAAGAACAAACTATTCCTCACTCAGATTGTTGCATCTTCATGGTCATCAAGTCCCAAAGAAATTTAGTTTAGAAATGGGCTTCCGCATTTCCTGCAAATAACTGGTGAAGGAATTTTACAAATCTAGACATAATTAAGAGTTTAAAAAATTAAAAGGTTTATTCAAAAGTCAGCTGAAAAATACATGATATTAACTTCCTTGGAAATAGCTATGTCCTTATTCTGAAGTAAGTATTAAATGCAGAGTAAAGAAATGCATGTAAATTAGTGGATCAGAGCTGAAACGAAATTTTAAAATACAGAAGTAAAAACTATTCTACTTTATTATAGATAAAGATCCTCTCACTGCCTGTGTTCTCTTTTAGTGCTTTTTTTCTTCCCCTTCATGGATTCCTTGCACTACAGATTAGTATCTATGGCATCTAAACATCATTGTCATTGTTATGGTTATGGTTATTGTTATTAGTCAGAAAAAATTTGTACAGCTGTGGGTTTTTATGCATGTATACACATATATAAATAAAAATATTCTTGTAAAGAAAGGCCATAAAATGCCTTGAGTCTAAACCTGCAATCTGAACATGATTTGGAATGAAGTGGAATCTACTGTAGATTCTAGGGAATATGCCATGTTCTACATCAGTCAGGATTCTTGAGTCTCTGTCATATCCATGTCTGGATAGATTGTTTTGCTGCTGGTTAAGTGAAGAGTTGAAGGGCCTTGACAGTGTTAGTTATTATGGAACATCTTGTACCTTGTCTAGGCTGACAGAAGATTTATGGTGATTCTGGTCAAAACAGAGATGAGTTTAAAAATATGTGCTGTTCCAGTACTCACTGACTAACCATTGATAAGCACAGAAAGGGTGAAGTGGCTACAGGCTCCTGCATCTTTTTTCTCTTTCTTCTAGTGTAGTTTGCTGTTCCTCACAATGATCTATTGTGGAAGTAGTTAGATGATGATGATGTGGGGGGCTACTGATAAAATTCTTTACTGTCTACATATTGATAGGACTGGATTTAGCACTGCTTCAGCTTGTTGTTCTATGTAGATATTTGAAAACAAGCTGAAGGGAAATGAATAGTTATGAAAACTCACAAATACTGTTGTTATTAAGAGTGTTTTTTAGGTTATGCAAAGGACTGCCACTGAAGTCTTTGTTTGTGCTAGATGCTGGGTAAACAAAGAGGTGTCGATCATCAGTAGCCAAGGAGCTCACAGTCCAAATAAAGCAAGGGTGGGGTGGGGTAGAGGTATGAGACAAAAGCTGTGTGAACGATGTGATATTTGGGATAAATGTAATTTCCACAGATCTTGGCTTCTGTGACTGCCCACACAGTTTGAGGAGTCCATTGGTGGAGGTAGTTTCCTGTCACTACTTACTGGGCGTACCTCTTCAGGAAGGACTCTTTAATTTTAGAGCTCTACTCTCACTGAAGAGCTCCAAGATGATGGGAACGGATATCAGTCATTTGCCCACTGATGGGTGGAGAATATTCATCAGTCTCCTAGGTGGTGTCAGTTGTGTGTCCTGGCTTGACTCCAGACTATGCTGTGTCTAAAAGGTTAATTTCTACCAGATGAGAATGTCCTTGGCCTTTGACTAGCTTCTCCATGGACTTGCTCATGGGAAATTTGATACTGGGCGGTAGTTGGCTAGGATCAACTTATCCAGGGTGGGTTTCCTTTCTGTGGACAAACAGAGCATGTGTATATCCAGGAATAGAGTTTGGGATCTTCTGCCAGTGCTGAATTAACTTGGGGTGATCAAAGGTGATTTTTTTTGCTACAGAGGTTCAGTACTCTGCATAAGCAATATTTGTATTTTCCAGCCTATCAGTAACTAATGCATATCTTCAGCTGCAGCATTTCAGCTGACTTGTCTAGTTGACTGTTTATATGAATTTGTACTGTTAATTTTACACTGTTCCTAATGTTAATGTTCTTACTGTTCATTTGCATGGGTTAAAGTACTATGCAACCTATTTCTGCACCCTGATTTGATCCTGCAGTATCTGTGTATGATGAATTTAAGTTCATGAATGCTGGTACTTCTACTGTAGTAGTATCTCTTTCAGTGTCAGTGAAATCTCTTTTGTCTTTGGTCATTCTCTTGTTGTAGCAGAATCTTTAGTTTTGTTTAACAAGTACATTTGACAGTATTTGCAGCTAAAGTGCAGGTTGTGATTGTTTTTTGTAACTGTTGGGGATGAGAGCACCTGATCTCTGCTTCAGCCTGTATTCCTGTCAACTGTACTTGCAGAATTGATTTAGTGTTTAGGATGCTGTTCAGTTTATCTTTATGCTTGATTTGTATACATACTAATACCAAAAATTATGAAATTTTGGCTCTAAAAATGAGTTTGCACTTAACAGTGATGAACAGTGAGTCTTGAACTTAATCTAAGTTTTCAGCACTAGCTTTGTCTAAACAATGGAACAGTTGAAACTGAAGTTTTCATTGTAAACACAGGAAGCTGTACTGAAGGGACCAGTACTGTACTAGTATAGTAATCTTGCTCTCACATCTTATATGTGTCAAAGCAAATTAGCTGCTAAAAGTTGTGGCCTTTTATAGGCTTGCAACTTATAGCTTCTTATAGCTTCTTGTACCAGTGGTGCTTTACGTCTGGTAATCCCCATTGTGAAAGCAGATGATTATCTAGTATAAACTTAACGCTTCACTAGTCCTGCTGTGCTATGCCAATCCTATCTAGGCAGGTTTGGTAACATGAAGAATTGATAACTCAAGGCAGAGAATTTATGAATAGTCTTATCTGTATTTTATGGTCACATATGTTTCAGCTGATAGCACCATTAGTTATGATGACAAAATAATGATGTTTCTGTGCTACTATTATTGTGCTATTGAATAACCTACTTAAAGTCAAAAAAAAAGAAACCATTTTATTTTTTTTCCAGCCTTATAGAAGATTATCATATCACTCTGTGAAAAAGACTCTTCAAATATTAAAATTGTATTTTAAATGCTATTTTCATATTCAAAAACCAAGAGAACCAAGATTCAATTAATGCTTTTTCATTACCCTGAGTCTGGAATCCTGAATCGCTTTTCCAAAAGGTTAGGTCTGAGGTCAGTACCTGAGTTATGTTCCCACATGTGCTTTCCATTTGCTTTCAGTGGACGTTTGCTCGAATAAGAAGTAAAAGCGGTGAACAGAGCTTAGTGGGTATTGTCCACCACAACACAATAGGAAATGTCTTATTGCTTTCTGAGATTTGAATCTTCTAAAGGCTTGTTCTAGCACATGCTGGTAGGAGTCTTTTTGGTTTGCTTTTTCATATACAGGCTTTAAGGAATGGATTACTTTTGGAGTGTAAATTTCTGATTTACAAAATATCAATTCTTATGTCCATCCTTCAAAAAGGATCCGAGTATGGAGGATTCATACTTTTGCTTTCTTCAACTTTAATGTTCATAATTATAACACTCCCTGTTTGATGTACACTTTACATTATTTTCATCTTCACACTTGTGGTATTTCCATTGTAAAAAAGATGTTCCTAATGTCCCCCAAATGTTTTTCAAACATTACCACCGTGATGACAAACAAAACAAAACCTTTAAGCATTTTTTGGTGCAGACAGAGCCGTTCTGCCTATTACTTTTATTTCAGCCTCTAGGCAAATGTTGGCTTTAAAATCTGTCACAGTCTGATTGATCACTCTCCAGGAAAACAGGATTCAAGTAATTTTTAAAGTAGATTCATAATGGATTAACCAGAGTTGCCACATAAAGAAGAAAGCTTTTATTCTTTTTTAATGTCAGAAGAGCTGATATGCTCTGTTGAGCAGCAAAAGGTCCTGAATAGCTCAAGCATTCCCTAACTACACAATCATGAAAACTAGGTGTAAAAAAGGAAGGAGAATTTCAGCCCAAGATGTAGTAATCTTTTGTTCTAAACTGCTGGATTAATACAAGTGATTAATACAAGCGATTAATTACAAGGGATTTACAAAACTAGGTCTCAGTATCAGAAGTACAAGCCTATATAAAGGCAGCATGTAGTATTAAGTAAAAATGAAGGTGAAAACCTGACTTCTTTAAAGTGGAGATTTCACTGTTGAATTTCATGGTCCAGAATTTTGCATTTTTAAAAGTGTAATTTTTTGAGGTTACTGTTTAACTGGAGCAGGATTGATTCAATAATTGGCAAGAAGATACCCTGAGTTGCTGTTGAGGATTTTTGTTTAATATCTAGAAAAATAAACCCTGTCTGTCCTAAAAATAGTGTTGAAGACCATCATTTTAGATTACGGTATTTGTTTAATGTTTTTCCCTTTAAAAATGGCTGAACTTGCTTACTTCAGAACCAGATGCTGTGATTTGCATTTATGTTTATGTTTTCCTCTATAATTTCATCCTGCTAAGTTGTATCATAAGTTTAAAGGAATTAACACTCTCAATAAATAAAAAGAATGCTTTGGAAAAGGAAAGAAATGAAAGTTTGATAATGTATCTTACTCTTGTTAAAAATATTAAGAAAATGCTAAGGAAAGTGTTTCTGGAATATGCTTCTCTTTATGGCACCTCATTTTGGACATCTCAGCTCTCTAAGTAATATATGAAAATATTCTCCAAGAACTTTTAATAGAATACTGAACTGAATCAGATTGCAAAGAATCACTCAAACATAGCAGTTAACTATTGAAAATAGTATTTTCTAGTAATGTCCACCAGTATTCCCATTGTACATCAAAGGGAAAGAGAGTTAGTATTTTCTTTTAAGCCCCATGTATTTAGCCATTCTTCAAAGTCAATAATTTAGAGTCTAAGATGCAGTGAGCACTTGGTGAAAGGGCCTGTTTGCATACAACATGTTGTAGCAGCCAAATAAATGAGACAAACTTTTTTGGTGAGACTTGCTTCCAGAAGGAATAAAGCCCTTCTCAAGGACAACATTCTTCTCAGGAACCCAGCACCTATGTTGGGACAGCTTACTGTACTGTGACAGCTCACAGTTTCTTAGTATGGCCTGTTTCTGAACTTCATTGACTTAATTGGTAATTAATTGGAGACCAGTACTTTTGCCAGATGTGAGGTAGATACTTTCTGCTCCTTCACTTTGGCCTTAGTTTACAACCACTCTTTAGCTTAAAATTAGCAGCTCCTCTTTGCTGTTCAAAGTGGGATAACTCCTCTCACTATTCTATTTAAGTCTGCAATGCAAGAGTAATTTATTCTGCAAGTAATTCTATAGGATGTGTGGAGATACATGCTGTCATCAGCTGAGGTAGGAGTGATTCTATCACTGCTTCAGTGATAACCTAGTGTCAGATAACTGTGCTGTAGGTTGACTTCCAGAAAAAAAAATCATTGATGTAGACAGATTTTGAGGCTATTATCATATTTTTTTTTGCCAGGTTACTGTGCTCTGCAATTTAGGTGTTGTATTTAGCCTTTAAAGAAAATACAGTATAAATAAATAATATAGAGTCAGATAATGACAACAGTTTATTGAAGCTGTATATGCTTGTGCGATATTACAATGCAGTAATTTTCATATCTTGCAATGCTGCATTGCTGTTTGTGTATCACTTACACTAATGTAAACATTTGTAATTCCTTTTCTTTAGAAGAAATATGAGAATGACACCATATTTGTTCTTACTATTGTTGAATAGCTATCATTATAATCCTTTAAGTCATGATATGGTTCAAAAAGTCAAAGAAGAAAGGAGCTATGATAATAGTTACATCTGATAGTCTTAACCCTTTTGTGCCTGGCACAAGTTTGGAGTCCTATGCCTTTACAGCTCAACTTCATTTTCTGTTTCATGAAGGAAATTATTTCAGTTGTGGATTTGCAGTTTCAACTTTTTGCTCAGGGAGTTGACAATGTAAAATAGGAATCTTCTGTATGTTTAAGATTTTTCATAAAAATTAAAACCTTGTGGTATTCTGGAGATTAGCAGTTGTGCACAAATTAAAATGTTTCTCAACCTTTTCTGGTACTAAAATGAAACCATGATTTTTTTGTGTGTGCTCTAAGGATTGTTTCTGAAAACCTGTTTTATTTATTTTTTAACCCATAGTGTCATCTGTTCAAAAGGTAAAATCAAAAAGCTTATTCACAGTATTTTCCATAATCTGTTTCCCAGCCTTTGGTTTAGAAAGAGAATTTCCTTTTAAAAATACTTTTCTGTCTTGCAGTTCAATTTCCTGTAGTACTGGTTATCACAAGCGAAGTATTCTCTTTAAGTTTGTGGATTGTGATATGCAGCCTCAGCTGGGAGGGGTAGAGGAAAAGGAGGGAGGTTGAAGGTTCCTTCCGTTCTTAAAAGTAATTGTCCTGATGTGATGGAAATTGCAGTCACCTGCCTAGTAGTGGAAAATCTTGAGCTATAAGGAAATCCACAGCAGCATCACTTCATTATAGCTCCTAGCAACCTCATGCTGGACAGCAGCTTTGATGGGACTGATAAAGGCGGGGTTATTGAAACAACAGACATGCTTGGGGGGGGCATAGTTAAAAACTTTAAAGAGCTTCTTGGTAAAGCTACTGCATAAAAACTGTATGTTTTTGCAAATTGTACTTGGAGCAGAATTTTGGGACTTAGAAATGTGTAGCTGTGCATTTTTTTCAGGGATGTCAAATAAGTTATTCTAGTGCTGTTTGAGTAGAAATTAGATCGGATTTCTATGTTTTATTAAACTTTTATTTCCAATTTAACAAGAAAATTTGTGTTAATCACTACTGTTCTTGTGGTTACCATGGCTGAATATTTAAAGCAACTGGTCTTCATTACTTAGCGCATTTCAAACTGAACCATTAACTTTTCTCCATCTTAATTGCCCATTTTTAAAATTACTTGCCTTATAGTGCTGCAGTTCTACTTTTATTTTTATATGTTTTATATGGGTCTCCTACATTCTTTTCCCTAAAATAGTATACAATGTAATGCAAATACAGTCTTTTGGTTTTTAAATGTAAGGAGAAATTCCTACCATGCAAACCTTCAAAAAACCAGGCAAGCAAAGATGATGGGCCTTTCTTTTTACCGATATCAGTCCATCTCTCTCCTTTGTTCTCCTAATTATGTCTTAGAAACATCTGGCAACTTTCTGCCTAACTGTCTAATTTCTATTTCTGTTTTATTAGCTGAACACCTGCATGCCAGCTGAGTATGTACAGACATTCCTGTATATCAGGATTGTTATTGCCTTCCTGACTTGCAACAAACTTGCAGTATGATCCTACAGTAAGATTATCATTACTCCCATGTTATTAATTTACAGATTAAAAAAAAAAGAATTTAATAAATCTTAGTATTTAAGGAACTAGCTTATTAAATCACTAGTTTAATAAATCCCTGATACCTTAGTGCGCTACAAGTAAAATATAGTATTTACACTGATAAATACAGCATGTTCCTGCTTATCGTCTTTATGCTCTTAATTTCACTTTGTGAAAAGCTCTTCTGGCTGCTTTTCTGGATGATTAGCTAGTTCAGGATATGCTGAAGTCAAAAGCTGTATTTTGGAAATTTTAAGTGAGCTGAAAATTCGATATAGAACTAGAAAAGTTAGTTTAAAACTATGTCAGGCTTGTGACTTAAGATTTAGCTACAATGTGAATTAAAATCTACAAAGAGGATAAGTCAAATAACACTTCTATCAAGTTACATGCCATTTAAAAAATAATAGCTGTAACACTAGAAAGAACTTTGTACTAAAATATTCACAAACCAATTAAATAGAGCTAGTAATTAAAAAAATACTAAAAAAAGGCTTGTGTGCTTCTGAGATTTTGTGTTCTAGCTATATCAGTTGAGCTAATAAAAGATATTGCCTTTCTTTCCAATTCCTGCAGCATGTAATAATTACCATTCCATGTTCTACATTGTTATTCTAAGAGCACCTAATAATCAAAGGCAGTGTTTCTGCTTTTTAATCTCACTAGAATAATAGAAATCTCTTTTGTTCCAGTTTCCTGATTTGTCAAATGGGATTGATAGCATTGCCAATTAAGCTTTACATGGCTAACTGTTTCACGTGTGTGTCACTGAAAATTTTTTATCATGCCAGAGTCCTGCTATTAGACATCAATTACCCAAGCTATTGCTTCCTCTCTCTGTTAGCTCTACCTTACATACCCTCCTTTTGCAGCACTTGTCTCGAGTTCCCTTCCCTTTCTTCAAGGCTCACAACCCATTGCCACAGTCCTCTGGCTATTTTCCTTTCTAATCCCCTGTTGGTGATTAATCCCAACTGGGTTATTTATGTATGCCAGTTCTGGCAGTCCCCTCTTGGCTGTGTTTGCTAATTCTGGTCTGAAATCTGAGTTCTGATTGTTGGTGCAGAGGTTTTCTCTTCCTTGATATCATCTGAAGTTGCCCAGCTAGGAGCTTTCTAGTGCCTTATTTGTCTTTTATGTTTCATAATTTTCCTCTTGTGTCTTTTCTTTGTCTTACTTTCTCCCATTCTGTCATCTTGGGTTACATGGATAGGGGTGTTACACAGTACAGCAAAACTCATTGGGAACTAGCAGCCTAAGTGAGATGGGACACGGTCAAGTCATGGATGATGAAGAAGGGGTTTTAAAGGCAGAATGTAGACCAAAGAGCAAGAGAAGAGCTGCTGAATATCAATCATTACCTTGCAAATGAAACCATAGGAGATTCAAATGAGACTGGAAAACTTCAGCATGACCAGCTCTGTAAGAAATAGGTGGGCCTAAGTAAGAGAATGGCCTTGATGGCAGACCAGACTTTAACTGCTTCTCATTCTTCTGATTCCAAGAAACAGTGATGAAGAGGAAGGTGATAAGCCATAAGGACTGCTTTGTGCAGGGAAATAATGATAGAAAATACAGCACACTCAGCTGCTCAGAGCAATCAGAAACTCATATTGGAAAAAATCTTAAACAGAGGTTTAAGTCTGAGACTATAATTCTTAGAAAACATATTTGAATTCATATGAAAAAGCTTTAAGGACTTAATTTTAATTGACCTTGGGTACACACCAGGTCATGGCCTTTTAGGGAATTAGAACCAGAGCATTCATCAGGGAACAATACAAGTTTAGAAGGTCAAGAACTGATTCCTAACCGTAAGTGCAAATGTTCTCATGTGTGTTTAATATGAATCGGGAAATACTTTGCAACATGTTGGTCTGGAAGAAATTGGAGCAGAAGTCTTAATATGTATTTTTTATATTAAATATGATATTTTGAATATGTTGTTTAGTACCTCCTAAAGTCACAAGAAAAAGGATAAAGTGCCAGATATAGCTATAACCACATGCTTTTGGTAATAATGAGATCAATAAAGAGCTGAGGCAAAGCCGTTCATGATGTGTTGTTGAAAATTTAATTATGGAGACATTGGTCTAACTAACTTGTTTTACCAAAACAGGAAGGGGGAGTAAGTGCAAAGAGTTTCCCACGTTAAATTTAGGAACAGTCAAAATAAAACAAATGATAAAATTATCCAATTTACTTCAGGCTTTGTGAGGAAGAATGGGCAAGTAATTGTCAATTATGGAGTGGGATTGGAATGCAGGTTGTAGAGGGATAATTAATTGAAAGATATTTCATTTTGATTAGCGTGGCTTGAAAAATTGCCATCGGAAGTGGCTTCAGGCCTGCAGGGCGGTCTGCTGATGATGGGCAAGGGACTGGCATGCAGAACTTTAATGGGGTTATGAGGGGTTTAGAATTTGTTACATTGCTGAAAATAAAGTCTTGAGGAAAAAGAAAGTATAGCCTTATGATCAAGAGTTAGGTCTCTACTGGGAACCCGGGGATTGTTCCCAGCTTGTGCCATGTAGTTCCCGTGTGGCCTCTGGCATGGAGCTGAGGGCTACATTGCACTATGCTCCAGGGACATTCTTGAAGGGCATAAAGCACCTCACCTGCCAGGATGAAAATATTAGTGTTCCCTTCATCACTGGTCCAGGCTGGCTCTCAGGAGAAAGGGATAGACAAAAGCATTAGTGGGTTTGTTGTTGGTGCTTCTCTTTCAATTTCAGCAGGTGGAGTTGAGCTGCGAAGTGATCAGGCTCATCTTTGCTGAGTTTTTCCATCCTGCATGCTGACCCCCACCTCATTTAAAGGGCTGCCAGGAGGAGCTGTGATTCAGCTAGTGCCATAAGTGCTATAGCTCTCTTTCAGGGTTTCTGTAAAGCAGCACACATGGCAGAACATTCTTCTGTTTCGTATCCCTTCCTTTCACCGTCTCTTCATAAACCACTAGAATATTTGGAAAAGGTAATACTTAACACCATCTGAGGCTTGTTTATCTAGTGCAAAGAGTATTGAAATCTTTGGGAAAGAAAGATAAAGTATGGCTATTAGTTTGCTTAAAATAAACAATTACTGATTTAGCTGATAGAGCTATTTTCATCTTGTTTTCATTTTGGTAAATAAATGAATTTGGGAACTGAGGCTTTGAGGAGAGGATATACTCTCTTTCCCCCATGCTGGAGACTTCAGGATGACTTAGAGCAAGGCTCCGAAATGGAAAATGTGGCTGCTGTGAAGAGGCATCATTAGCACAGTATGTGGAAGCAGGCTGCCTACCTTCCTGCACGAACCATTTTACCACAAACAGATTCCTGTTCTGACATGCAGCTTTCAGCAAAATCAGCCAACAACTGTTAGCCAGACATGAATGTCTTTGGCATTCAACAAATTACTTGCACATCAGACAGTGCTGATTACAACCGGAAAACAGTATAAATATCACATTTTATATTACACTTGTAAAATTGATTCTTTCCCCTTTGAGTTAGTATGCCAAAAGTTTTTTTCATTGTGTATGGACTTCAAGGGGATAATTCTGGCTGCAAAATTACAAATAAACAGATTAATACATGTTTCAGTATAATGTTCTTTGGCTGATGCCATCTTCACTTATCACCTGTTTGCATTGGGCAATTCCTTTGTTCAAATAGAGTTTTAACTTCTACTGCATTATGACATATGTATTGACAAAATACAAATCAAATTATACATTTGTCTTTATTTTACATTTATATAGCCTTTCCTTGCTTTTCTGAAGACATTAATAGATTTCTCAATCAGATGACATTAAGTCCTGAAACTTTATAAAGTATTTCATTTGAATAGTCTTTACAAGGAAAATCCTTTGAAAAGTTCAAATGAATACTTGATTTTTGCAAGGCAGATAGGCCCTGATGCTTCTCGTGTTCTTTTCCTCATAACTAGTTGTTTTGCTGGATTGAGGTTGCTGGAAGTTCTTGAAGGTCAAGAAAACAGAAAGAAAAGAAGGGGCAGCTACCTTGATGAGTGAAGTAGATGTTGGAAATGACCATTATTGATAATTTTTTTCTGAGCCCAGAACATAAGTAAAGGAAAATCTTTAAAACTAAGAAAATTAAATATAAATGGCATAAATTTATGTATTTTGTCCTTCCTGGCTTTTGTAGCAATAATAATGCTATCGGGAAATGTCACACTTTCTCAAGGGGCTGTGAGTTACGGAAAATAGCATAGGAATAATGAGATGAAAGGTAAATGCAACTGGCAAGATCAACATCCTGCCATAGGTTTTTTTCAAGCCTGTAGTTGAAAACATGAGAAATGGGATAGGTACAACATCTTCTACCACTTCAAAAGTCAATCCATCCTTTAAAGCTCTTCTCTGCCTTTGAAAGGAAAATCTTCTGAATTCCTTAAGTAAGACACATCTTAAACCATATGAACCACTTTCTGTGCTGACAGAATTTAGTTAAAGCTCATTATGTAAAAAGGTGTTATAAGGAAACTTTATAGAGTGAATGCTCTTTATAAACTGGAAGCTAAGGTTCAGCCAGTTTCCATTTAATCCTCCAATATTGCCTGCAGCATTCAAGTAAATTTCATAACAGTCTCCCTCTGCCCCAAATGAAAACCATGTGCCTGCTTCATTTTTCACTCCTTTCCTAGTCCCTCCTTTCAAATCTGTCCTCAGTGCTTTAGAAAACCTTGCAAGTATTGATGAAATCGAGATAACAAAGTCAATTCTGGTTCTCATTAATGAGGCCACATTAGCACAAGTACTGTGCTTCCTAAAGAAGTTGAATTGCAGTCAAATTGTCATGCGTGTATGGCAATGGAAAGTGTTAAAAAGCATGTATATACATTGTCTATTCCAGAGTTTCCAAAATTAGGACTTTCATTCTCCACAGTGAAATTAACTTCAGGAGCGAAGCAAATAGGCAAAGCACTGTGATTTGATACTTATTTTATTGCAATTGATCTTGGGCAAGAAGACTTCATTTTGGGCTTTTTCTTATAGAATGTCAACACATTTAGATATAATGTATTCATTGCTTATTAGTCAAGTAATTTCAGATTATTTTTCCCCGATTTATTATTTAGATACTTCTCCTCTAAGAGGAAAACATTTCCTGAACAACCACAGACTTTCTTCATGACTGTATCACGTTAGCACATAAAATTATCAGCAGGCAGAAGCATAATCAGAAGTCATGGGGATGTCTGTCCTTCTTCTAGATCCTTGTTCTGTCCCTCAGAGAGTGCCAGCTTAGTTAGAATCATAGAATATCTTGAGTTGGAAGGAGCCCACAAGGATTGTCGATCTCCAAGTCTTGGCTCTGCACACAGCACCCCAAGAGTAACACCACATGCCTGAGAGCATTGTCATTAACAGGCTAAAATGCAAAACTGACCGAACAGTGTACCAACATGTTTTGGGTTTTGCCATAACTCTTGTTTGCATCAGTAGAAGCAGAATCTCTTTTCTTGCTAGCTAATCCACAAACAACCACAGGTAATGTTACACAACTCCTTGTAAAGATCACCAGTAACAAGTATCTTCTTGTAAAACTATTCCCACTTACAGTAGGAATTAAGCATTTTAAGTCTATAAAGCAAATGTCCATTTACTATGGTGTGGTTCACATTGTGGAGCTAACTCAGAGAAGAATCCAGAGGCTGGATTCTAACTCATTTACTTTTTTCCCCTCAAAAGACTGCAATCAAAATGAAACACCTACAACTTAGTAATCAAATTAAAGTTAAATATAAGATAAACATCTTGAAGCTGCATTTGAGTGTCAGTTACATACATGGAACATTTCTAAATAATTTTTTGTGTTGGTACAATGTTTCTTAAATTTGAAAGTGGTTCTAGCTTAGCGTGATTTAACTTCATCAAGTTCACCAAGACTTCATCACCTTGAATAGCTGAGCAATAATAATGCCAACAAAAAGCAAGCATCAGATTTATGACAGCTCTGTTTTCTTTGGTGTCTTCCTGAGTGATGTATTTATGCAAGACAAATAAGTAAGCTGTATCTCCAGGAGGCCTACTTGAAAAACTCCAGTTTTTTCCTGGAGATGGAGTATCTCTTTTTGCTTCAAGTATGTGTTGATGGATTAAGGGAGAATGCAGGTAGGTCCCAACTGTCAACTACCTGTAAGTAGAGATTGAATGAAGATTGAGCATTTGTCAGTGCTGAAAGGGAAAACTGGGTTGTGCACACATCTGAACTGCCCTTTAACACATTAGACACCACTTATTCAGGGCACATTTTCTGAACACATTTCTGCTTTTTCCTTCAACCCACAGAGTATTGACTCTAAGCCTGTGAATATTCTATTATATATAAAAAAGGAAAGAACTGATAAGGAACATCTGTGTCAATGGATACATGGAAAGCAGTGCCAGTGAATCCCAGAAACACTGAGGATTTTATAATATAGTGAAAATTCATTTTGGTGGCCTGTCTCACCTCTGCTGCTGTAAATCAGAAGGCAGATGACTAATGTCCAGTGAACTGAAACCAGCCCAACACAGTATCTTGTCTGTATCTTTTGGTGACCCATATGCCTTTTATTCTTCTGAAAAATTGTGGAAAGATTATTTTCCACATTTTGCACATGAGGAATTGATAAACACAGTCCTGGATACATCTCAGTACTAAACCAAGCATTTATGTGAGATTATTGAGGTAGTTACATTCTAATTGTAAGATCACTCCATCATTAGCAGAGTAATGTCATAATTATAGTAATGATAATTTTAGTCAATTATCAAAGCCATAATCACCCTCTGGATGTGTCTTTCTCTGTTGCCTATATGAGGGAAATGTGTTTACCATCCAGCAATCCTTTGTCAAGTGTTTAATGGTAAGTGAAGTGAATATGAGTCATATGGTTCATTTCCAAAATCATCCTATACATGCATGGCAGAGAAGAAATCCCACAAATACAAGTTCATTTTTCAAATGAGAAATCCTTCCTTTGACTATCTTTGCTATTTCACCAGGTTACATATTCCATTGCAGTCCATATCAGTAGTAACTGTCAATTAATTTTACATGGCAACTGTGTTTTGGTAATTTCTGGGTTTCTGTAAGTGGAGGATGGGCTGAGTCAGGTCAACAATAATCATCTTTCAAAAACCGGCTTTCTGTTGAATACTGGCAGCTGTATTCAGGAGGCTAAGGAATACATGAAAAAAAACCCAGAACTTTTAGTTTTTCCAAAAGAATATTTCTTCATATATACAATGAAAGTAAAGGATCATGTTGAAATAATTTTTTTCTTCTGTTTATGTAAACTAAATGGTGTAATGAATGAGTGAGAAAATGTTTGCAGGCATACAGATTATTTTTTCCATAGAAAAAAGAAAAGTCTGTCTAAGGGAATCCAGTTTATAGGTTTTTATGAAGAAATTATACTATAAGTTTTATGGGAATGAACTTACAGTAGGTCTCTGACATGACTAGGTCCTCAAGGGAAATGCTATGATATTGGGCTTTTACATGATCTCAGAACCTAGATATTAGAGGTGGATCACACCACTGAAAAATCCTTCTGTACTGTGAAAAGACAAGGTTGTTTTATGTAGTGCATTTTTTACTTTTTTACTTAGTTTTAGCCTTAAAATTTCTGTCCAAAAGACAGGTAGATCTTAGCAGCAGAAAATTAAAATAGTTTTTCCTATTTAAATGTTGTGGTTTTATACATCAGCACTTCTCCCTAACTTGTTGTTCCTTATCTCCATTTACTGTTACTACTGCTTAAATATTTTAATAATATTTTAAAATGTTTAAATATTTCTTATGTGACTCTAATACATCAAGAGAAGGACACTCGTGCTCCTAGGAATGTCCTCCTAGGAGCTGCTCAGGGCACTGGGCTTGTCTGGTTTGAAAAGGAGGAAGCTGAGGGGTGAGCTCACTGCTCCCTACAGCTTCCTGAGGAAGGGGAGAGGGAGGTGCTGAGCTCTCTCTGCCAGGACATGGGGAATGGCTAAAAGTTTCATCCATTGGGAGAGATTTGGACTTGATACAAAGAAACGTTTGATGACCCATCAAGAAGCTGGAATAAGCTTCTTGGAGAGGTGGTTGACGCCTCCCCCTGATCATGCCCAGCCCATGTCAGTGCTGAAAAGGCATTTGGACAGGGCTTCTAAAACCATTCTTTAGCTCTGGTCAACCCTGAAATGCTCAGGCAGTGGGACATGATGAGCATTGCAGGTCTCTTCCATCTATTCTATTCTATTCTATTCTATTCTATTCTATTCTATTCTATTCTATTCTATTCTATTCATCTTACTGCTTGTATGGCTCTTATTTAGCACAGAAGTAGTCACCTCCTCTGATCTTCCCTTTATTGTAAGTCAAGTTTTGTGACTTCTGATCCGCATTCTTTGTTTGTTGCTTTGCTTTCTGGTTGGCATAAAACCCAAATACTGCAAAATTGGAACTCACAATATTTAAGAAACACTTTTAACAGTTATTTAGATTCTTCTAGGCTTGGGACTTGTATCCTACATCGCTTATTATTTTTATGTCAACATTCATGTGCCTCAGTTAAGGAAAAAAATGGCCTTATATCACTTGCCTTTTAAATATCTCTTTCAAGCTCTGCATTTGGTTGACATCACATAAGCAGAGTAGCGGGGAAAGAAAACTTCAGACTAATTAAATACCTGAGCAAACAGGTGTTTGGAACAATTAATTACAACAAAAAGAAACTCTAGTTTTATGCACTCCACTGTAAGTAACATTTACATACATATAAATGAGATACAAAGAAATAATGCCTTCCTTTTTTAAAAGTATCCTGTGATGTTCTCTTAAAATATATGACTTAAAGGTATGGAACACTTGATTTGTTATTCAATTCTGTTTTCAAACTAGCTTAACATATCAAACATTACAGTACTTTCTGTTTTAAGCATTTTTTAAAGTTAATCTCTCCCAAGAGTCTTCTTGAACAGTAGGTGATCAACTGGAAAAATGACAAAAACTTCAGAATATCTCAGATGATGATAGTAATAGAATGGTTTCATTTACCAGCAAAATTGAATTTAATTTTGTTGCAACCGAATTATTTAATGAACTTTTTTCCTGAAAAGTATAGAAGACACTTGCTTTGATACTCGAGTGGTATTATCTACACAAACTTCTTGTGATGTGCATGGAATAGTATGGTTTTGAAGGCATTTATTGTCCAATACTAGTAGATGAGTCCTTTTGCAGGATTGGAATAAATAAAATAAATTTACCATTTGTAGAAAATACATATTGTATGATAAGGTAGCATTTTAATCAGAAGAGTCAAAAAATGAAATTTTGAAGCTTTTGTATTATACTTAAATTGAACTAAGATTGGAGCTACTCTCACAGATCAGCTACAAGCTGAAGACAATTCCTTTTATTAAAATGTTCTTATTTCATTTTATTGGATGTCACCCCTCTCTTCATTTTTCTAGTTTGATTGCCTGTCATTTTAATTATCTCCTTGAATTGCATTTGATAGAATAAATGTCGTATACAAAGCAAATTTTCAGAATGAGAGAGTTCTTCTGGTTGCACATGAGGGAGTTCTTCTGGTTTCACAACGTGCTTCAACTAAACTCACATACTGAGTGAAGTGTTGTAATTGATGGTATTTGTGCAGCTCTGAAATAGTTAAGAATGTAAAAAATGCTTTTGAAACTACATTGCTCATCTGCTTACATTTGCATGTTTAGGAAAAATGTTCTTCCATCATTACTGTCTGTAACACTTTATTGCTATCACATGCTAGTCTTGCCTTAAGTAGTATTATGCAACAGGTGCCACTGCTGAGGTAGAGAAGAAATCCTTAATACAAAGCTGAAGATGATAGTAGGGCCCTGGAAAAATGTTAAAAATAGACTCTGAAAATGTTAGGCCTTGTGTTTGGCAGATCATGTAAAATTGCACCTGCGTAAGCAGTATATGATAAATGATATAATTGTTAGATGTGATGATTGTTTAGTAATTAAATATAATTATTGTTTAATTGTAAGAAGAATCATTAGAAACTATGTTAGAAGTTTGAGGGGGGTCACGAGGAGCCCATGCTTGGATGAAATCTATGTATACAATAGAAAAATATAAGTTTAATAATTAACGTGAAAGTTATATAATGATAGAATATAAAAGCATGTTCATCCCGAATCCATGTTGGAGTCAGATTTGGGTTTGTACCCCTGACACCCAGAGCTCTTCAATAAAAGAACCTGCATATAATAATTCTCGTGATTATGTGTTTCTGAACGCTAGCAAAGAGACAAAGTTGAATATAACTTCCAAAGTTTGAAGATATGAATTTATCCACTATCTTAGTGTGAAAGACAGGTGTCAGCCAAGGAGGGCAGGAATCTCCCTTGGAATGGAAAATATGACCCTCTTTCATCTGAATTATTATAACTTTGAAACTAGCAGGCTTTCAGGCAAAGATATGGGAAAAGGAATAGTTCTTTACTAGTGTGTACATGGATAACAAGGCAAACACCCAACAACAACGGCAGCAAGAACAAACAGAGCCAGAACCAGTAACAGCCTTCTCCCGCCAGCAGCACTTTCCCCTTTGGTGCAGTTACGGTCACAGCCGGCAGGGGCGCTGCTGGCTCCCGGCCGGGCAGGGCAGGTTCCATGAGTCCCCCGCGGCTGCAGGGGGCGCTGTGGCGTGAGCCCAGCCATCCCTCCGAGCGGTAATGGCGGGTGAGCTGAAGAGAGAGAGAGAGAAGGGGCTTTCCTTTGCCAACCCACAGGGGCAAGCCAGTCTCAGTGCCTCTCGGCAACCTGAATGGACTGCAGCGGGAAACCTCAGGAGCAGCAAGCTGGAATGGCAGAGGCGGGCACATCCGGTTTGACAAAAAAAGTGTGTCAGAAAACTCTGGGCCCTGCCAGAAGCTTCAGGGTGGCTGGTTGTTGGGTTATAGTGTAGCCAGAAGTCCTGAAGCAGCAGCAGAGAACAGCAGGGCTGAGCCGGGAATGGCTCCCCTGGGTAACTCACAGCCATGGTTGATCCCAGGCTCGGGCTGTGCAGAGGGGGCAGTCGCTGGCGGACAGTGGGGCGCTCACACGTCCCAGCGCAGCAGCACTGGCTCTGGCCTCCCAAGCAGCAGAGAAGCTAGCCAGTAAGCTCCAGTCACAGTGCCGAAGGAAAAGAACATAAAAAACGGGCAAAATTCCACATGGCAACAAGTATTTGTTGTCAGAGAAGTCCCACGGTGTGGTCGTGGAGAGGACTCACCTCACTGGAAGGAAGCAGCTGCACCTCACCGGCCCAGTTCGCACAGGAAGTCTCAAGCTGGCTCTTGCCCATTGCAAAACTCCCAGAGCCAGGCTTGGGCGTGGGCAGTGACCATCCCAGACACAAAACAAAAACATAACAAGAAATGAGCATGGGATAAAAACCCATCCCTAAGACACTCTGGTGAACTGTTTAGTGTCTGTGAAAATTTGTGTAAGAATTTAAGTGGAAAAATCTGTCCTTCTTATTTTCCTTTTTCCATTTCCATCTTGGTCTCAGCTTCTCTAGCAACTTGTACAGCAAAGTTCATTGGAAACATCATATTTAAAAGTATTTTTGCTCACAGTTACATATGTAGTATTCACATACCACTTGCTTTTTAAATTAAATTCTTACAGAGCATCAAATGCACATCAATGATGAAATAACTGTGAAATGTAGTATTCTCAAAACCGTGCTTTGTTTTTTTTAAATGATGATTGTTTCTGAAAGAAATCACCTGTTTTTTGTGAACCCTCATAGCCCTGAAATACCTTCCTGGCTTTAGTTTCTTTTCGTTTTACTGCAACTTGGAGGGAAATTTTATAGTTGGGTAATAAAATTAATAACTAAATGCTAATGATGGAAAAGTGGATGGCAGTAGTTAAGTGCTGGAAAGGAGTTGAAGATACTGATACAAAGTGGGAACTTACTCTTCACCTTCTCCATATACATCTTGCACCTAGCATTCTTGAATCCCAATTCTGTGGTGTAGACATGGTTAAGAGTTCTCTATCTTAAGTGGGTTTCTTACAAAGGCTAATGTTAATGAGATATATGAGAGTATAAATCAGGAAAAATCTCCATGTGCCAGAGTTTCTGTTGATGAAAGTTCCTTTGACTGCCCAGGGCATCTAGCAACACTCAACAACATCTATACAGTTTACCAGGGTTGTCTGCACATGTTGCTATACAGAATTCCTTTGACTTAATTTAAAATGCTGTGTTTTAAACCACAGTCACAGCTCCTTTTCTAAAGGGCTATGAAAGTCAGTGCAAGATTATGCAGGAATAAACCACTTATGGGAGGCGTGGTGAATCTCTGCCTGCAGTAGACTGAGGATGTGCAGGGAGATGGTCTCATCTGGATGTCCTTTACAATACTAAGCAGGTGCCACTGTTAAGTGGCATTCCTCTGAGGATGAGCGGGTTTTGCAGTCCTGGGAAAGGTTAAGTACTCTGAGCTGACAGACCAGCACTAATGAAGCGATGATGTATAAATAAACCATGACACTTACATGGCCGGTGAAAGATGGGTGGCGTACTTAAAAGAAGGCTCTTGGGAACTCAGTGTGGCATGCAAGGTCAGAAAACATATACTGATTATGTACGTTGTATTTGGCAAAACAAGTGAGACTCCCAAGGACCATCAGAAATCAAGTGATATTTTAGCATAATGTTACAATGCTGTTGCTTAATGGTTCGTATGCTCACTATTAGCCTGATATTAAATTTGTGAATTTTTGAGGCTTGTACATTTTGAAATAGCAATTCCCTTACATGGCGGACAAATACCTCAGTCATTTTTCAATCCAGAGTTACATCTGCATGTGGCTTATTTCAATACCACATGGCAAAAAGTGACCTCTGAAAAATCTCAGTTATCCAAAACCCTATCAGAATTTTCTCTTCATCATCTTCAGCTCCATAGGCGGGTCTGTAAATGATCCCTGATGAATGTAACAAACATCCACAGAGTTGCTATGAAAAAAATGGCAGTGGGAAGGTTCATGGTATTCTTACCCCACCAGTCTCCCACTTATGGCACACAGTGCTTGAAGGTGTGGCAGTCCTAGCTTATTATCAGTGTAATAAGTTATACAAAATGCAATACACTTGCATTTTGTTAACAAGTCAATTTCCACAAAAGAAACCATCCGGAAACTTATTTTGTTGTTGTTTGATATAATAGGTAAATCACAATGAAATAAAATAAAATAAAGCCTTTCATGTGACATTCTGGACACCAAAATTATATAATCTATGTACAGTCCAGGATACTCTTCTTAATTTTTACATTCACTTACATCTTTAAAAAGTAAATGTAATTAGGTTTTTCCATGCTTTTTCTTAAAAGAAATTGCAAACATAACATTTAAAGGCAGAATATAGTATTTGTAGTAATCCAAAGTAGAAAAAATATTATCAAACGCCAGTAATTTTTAACACCATTGCTAGCAGAAAATTACTGATAATTTTGATTGAAATGAGGAAAAAACCAGTCAGTACTTCAGACTGTTGCTATAATAAAATCAATCTGTTTCTGTAGCAGCAGGTGATCAGAGTGGAGTTATCAGTGTTAGGAAAGCTATGCTGCAGCTGGACACAGACTCTTTGATTGCGGAGCCAGTGCTGTGAATACAGCCACACCCCGTCTTCCTACCAGCATGAGCCAGGTCTTATATCCAAATAGCAGTACAGCCAACCATCTCTGCTAAAATATTTCTGTGAATTTACACATTCAAACCCACCAAAATTGTGGTTTTACAATCACATCAGTTCTCAGGGAAAAAGAACATCTGAAAAATATATGTATATTTTACAAATAAGGACAGATTGTTTCCTCTGCCACGTCTCCAGACTGATGGTGCAAGAAGTTGTCAGGGGACTATTCTTGATGATCTGAGGGAAGGAACCTGATTTTTAAGCACCTGGACAGCCCCTTGAAATCATGGTCAGGTCTGCAGCCTTGAAAATCAGAGAATTTATGCGATTAAATACAGACTTGCATCCATGCATTTTTGTGTATTTGGCCCAAGTTATAAACCTTTATTCTCTTAATCTCCTTGCTATTTGTTACAAATATTAAACATATCAGGTTCATATCATGCTAATAAACCCCTTGGGAATACTTCCTTCTCCACAAGAGTTAAAAACCTGATTCTTTACTGTAACATGGTCTGCTATTAGAATAAAAGTACCTTATTTTACTCTCATTACTTTTCAATATATCTGATGAAAACATAGGAGATTTATATAGACTTATTTAGCAGCTGTCTCATATTTACTTAGAATGTGAGGTATAAATTAAATTTAGTAATTTTTCTCAAAAATAAGTATGTGTTGATGATTAGACAGTGGCAAAGGTGTTTCTGGTCTGTCAGAATAGGTTTCCATTGTTTAATACTTTTGGATTGTTTAATGTCTCTTTTGTGCATTATACTGTGGCTGATTTAGCACTAAGGACTTTGTAATTTTTAATTTTGTAGGAGGAGGTACTAGGGAAAGCAAAACATTAATATGAGAACTATTCTAAATATCAGGATCGTATCTTACTTTGATTATAAATTTGAAAGCTGATTTAGGAAACTGAATTACTAAAAATGGTAATTGTCTGTTCAGATTGGACCCAGAAACAGTTTGCTGAGTAGACTCTCAGGGTGGAAGAAGGTGAGTCTGTGAAGAACAGACTTTCATAGGGTGCCTGAGAAGAGGTCACTGTGGTGGGTATATTCTGTTCCACTATTATGAACCACTACAATAATCCTGGAAACTTTTCCAATTTCACCAACTTTATGCTCCCTTCTGAACTGAGGTCTAATTTTAGTCTAATGTGCAGGTTTCATAATTTCAGATTATTGATATTTCAGTTAATGGATGACAAATAGAATCTCCTTTGGGATACTTACACAGAGCTTTGCATAGAAGAACCTCAGTGGAAGGACTTGTCTAAAACAGTAGTAAGAATAGATTGCTGGTGCAGGAAATGAATGACTGTGGTGTCATGCATGAGTTGAGAAAAATCTGGTATATGAGGGCTCACACCATTGATGTCAATCATACAAAAAGTGCACAGGACAAGAATCAAACGGGCAGGAAAATGGAAAAAGGAGAAATTCTGGAAAGGTAATACAGTGACAAATATAGAGTTAAATAAAAAAATGATCTGGCCTACTCTCTGCTTCCCCAAATGTATACAAAACCTATACATATCTCTATACCAACATGAGCTGAGTAAGAATAAAAAAGGTCACTTGAAATTCTTGGCAAAGAAGAAGGATCTTGACATAGTAGCCATTAGTGAAGAACATTGGAATGACAAAAATCAATAGGAAAGTGTAATACCTGCTATAAACTGAACAGGATGGACAGATTAGGTGATAGAGCTACGGGAGCTATATTAGGGCTATACTGTTGAGCCTTCTACTCAGGAAACGGATATTGAGTCCAAAATGCTGGAGGAGATAAAAGAATCCTCTAAGCCTAATGAAGTAGTAATAATGGGTGAATTCAACTGCCTTCAGGTGGTCAAAGGTAACATTGGGACAGAGTGTAAGGGGCGCAATTTCTCATCACTCTCAGTGATTGCCTTTTGAAATGTTTAGTTCTAGAATATGCAAATGGAATTCCTGATATAAGGGACTTAGCAGAATGCAGGTAAGAAGCTCTTAACTCCTGTATCAGAATGTGCCATTTTTGATTAAGTAATGGCTACCGTAAAACCTAAATTCAATACTGAAGAGCCAATAGCTAGTTTGCAGAACCACTATTAGTCTAGAGGATATAAAGACTCTTTAGACAAAAGATAAAAAAAGTAAAGAAATTTAATTCTGATAACCAAGAGGGAATCTAGGTGAAGTTTCTGTGGTAGAACAAGAGATGTAGCAGAAAAAAGTATTTAAATACTGTGACATGGATCAGGAGAAAGATGTATGCATCAGGCCTCAAAAGGCCATCCCCAGAGATGTCAATAAAAAGTAATTTTGCCTGTAGCATATAGTAGCAAATAGCTATCAAGATGTGACAAAAGAAGAACTTTGTCAAAGCCATCACCTCACATGCACAAAAAACCCAACAAGTTTGGTGAGGGAGACAGTCTGTAAGACACTGGCCTAGAAGAAAGCAGCAGTAGAAAACAGGGACATTCCAATGAACTGTGATTTTCCTGTGTGTATTCATATAGTATCACAGACATGGTACGAGGGACCTTAGAGACTCTAACATACTCACAGTGTTCACATTGTCAGAATAAGGCAATGGGAGAAAAGAGGTAAATTCATAGGCAATCAGAAGTAACAAAGCCAGATTTTATTAATTCACAAATTTGTTAAGAAAGCAACCTTTCTTTAAATTATGTTCTGTCTCATGAAAAGGTAAAAATCTTCAAATATGAGAGATAGGTAAAGTGGAGATAGATGTGATTAATTAGTACAATACTTATATATAGAGTAGAGAGCTAATACCTTCTCTAAGTGACCCTTGCATATTAGAAAATGTGTTTGGAAAGAAGAATAGTAAAGTTATTAGTGATGAAGGACAAAGTTTGCAACACAATTTGAATATATTGGGATTTCTGCTTTGGAAAAAAAGGTGGAGGGGAAACATGCTGACATGCAAACCATCCTGTTGTGCAACAACATTCTAGGAATACAAAGTCAAGCAGAACCAGGCATCAGATGGGGATATATTCAATATCCTTTCCAAATTTCAAATGACTTGACATATTTTTATTTGGAAAGGGCTACTTTCAGTATGTGGGATGCAATTCCAAAATGGCATTTTCTTCACATGTGCTGTTACTTTTTCAGGGGGTGATTATGGCCATTGCTCTATGTTCAGCATGTACAGGGAAAACTATTATTACTTTTTTGTGGTTTGGAGGCACGAGTGGTAATTTCATTTACCAACAGCCAGCTATCTTGTGGCTAGAGAAATGTGGAGAAATTGGTTACATCATTTCCTTTGTGGCCCTTAAAATCCTTTTCACTAAACTCTAGATGAATCTGTGAAAGAGTAGTACCTGTACAAATGCATATGTTGAGTGCATAGCTCCACATGAAATAGAACTTCTAAAATTTGAATCAGGGAAGGGGGAGGTGGGAGCTACAAGGTTTGATATGTTTCTGATTCTAGTATCTCCTTTGATAGGGATTTGCAGGCTTACCTTAGGTAGAATTGAAATAGGTAGATTTGAAACTTTGATGGCAGTGTTAAGAGGAACCATGTTGTTATGGGTGGTTAGTTACATGCGTCATCAGAAGTGATGTTTGTATTTGGAATAAAATAAAATGGTGTCACAGAATCAATCAATTAGGTTGAAAAAGACCTGTAAGATCAAAAGTCTGAAGACCATCATGTCAACTATATCAGAGTCAGTCTTTCTTTAAACACCTCCAGGGGCAGTGGCTCCACCGCCTCTCTGGGCAGCCCATGTCAATATCTGATCACCCTTGCTTTGAAGAAATACATCCTAATGTCCAGCCTAAATCTCTCCTGGAGCAGCTTGAGACTGGCCTCTTCTCCTGTGACTGGCTGCCTGGGAGAAGAGGCCAACCCTCACCTGACTGCAGCCTCTTTTAGTAGGTAGTTAGAGGTCTTATCTCCAGGATTGACAACCCCAGCTCCCTCAGCTGCTTCTCACAGGGTTTGTGGTCCAGATCCTTTATCAGCCTTGTTGCCCTTTTCTAGACTCATTCCAGTACCTCAATGTCCTGCCTAAATTGAGGGGCCCAGAACTGAACGTAGAACTCAAGGTACAGGCTCACCATGCTGCTGGCCACACTGTTCCTGGTACATATGAAAAGATTTTTACTGAAAGACTGAAGACTGTGCTTCTGATTTCTTTATGGTGTTATCCCTGCAAAATGCCTCCCAAACATTATTTGATTCAGAAAATCTCACATGGTAATAGACCATATAGAATTTCTACCCTGCAAAATAACCCATATGAAAAAAAATAATAAAATTTGATCTATTGATTGCAATCATCTTTTACATTCTCTTGGTTCATCAGTTCCTTATTATGAGCTCAGGTGAACACAGACACAGCAGAGGGCTCTACCACATCAGAAATATCATGGCCATTTCAGCTATACAAGACAATGGAGGAGAAAACCATTGAGTTGTGTCTCTTGCCTTTTCCTCTGGTTTTCCTTGTCCTTGATGGTAAAGGATGTGAACGTTGCAGTAATCCTTCATGTTTTTGAAGAATGTACATGAGAAGTTGGTGAAGCTTTTTTTCAATTTGTTTTTGAGAGTCCTAATAGTGCAATGAATGGAATGGGAAATTACCCAGTTATTTTAAACAGTGCTGCTGATGTAGGAAAAACATCCACAGTTCTTGACCAGTCATTTCTTGGTGATTGTTTTCTTCAAAAGAAAAGTTGCTACTGAATATATCAATATAGGCTTAATTACTGTAGAAAATAAGATTAATAGAAATGTCAGTGTTTTGAGTAAAAAATATATCCGAAAGGAAAATTCAACACTGTACTAATAATGAAAATAATAAGGAAGCTTGACTGCATCTTAAGCAATTCTTTTAAAAGTAGTGGTGATCCTCAAAGATACTTCAGGGGTTTTGTAGTTCATTCTGTAAAGAAAAGGGATCTGGAATTTGAGTTTAACCAAAAAGTATTTTAAAAGAAATTTAGGTCTGTCTTATGAGAAGAAGAATTTAGAGAGTCAGAACAGAGAAAACCATGATTTTTCTGGAGTCCTGAGTAGCTGCTAGACAATTTGTATGCTTTTCTTTAAACAACTGGAGACACTTTCAGGTACATGCTTTAACTTGCCATCTGAAGAACTGCTTATTCACCTCAGTGTGTTGTGGATTTCAATTTCAAATGAGTGTGCTTTCTTGCATTCAGGTCCCAAATAATCAATTAAATGCATAAAGCAAGCTTGTGTAAATAAATTGTGAAGAAAGGAGGCCAAACTGTCACTAGTGTTTGATTAAGGGCATTACTGGAAAGATTCTAAACATGAATTAAAAACGCAATTATATTTTCTAATTCTGTCATTTGGAAAAATAATCCTGGATGTCTCGCTTGAATGTCTACTAAAACTGCCTTTAACCTTCTGAAATAGAAATAGAACTAATGATTTGGTATACTGCCAAGCAATTAGACCAGTGAAGAGACATTGTTCCCCCAGCATCTATTATTGGAAATATCTAGATTTCTAAATGTCATCTAAATAGGTTCATCCCACAAGCTAAGAGAAAGCTGACCTGACCTTTTGACACCACCTGTTGAGGAATAGGAATTTTTTAAGCACGCTATTCTACACAGATAAAGGGTTCACAAGGTTTGACCTGGAAAGAATGGTTAAAGGAATTAGTTTTGTTTAGTCTAGAAAAGAACAGACTGAGGAAGGATGTGATTACAATCTTCCAGTACATAAAATAATGTTATAAAGATGATAGTGATGGGTTTTCTCTGTTCATTTGGGGAAAATACAAGAATAAAGATGTTTAATAGTCAGACACTTAGATTATGTATCAGGAGAAAAATTTCTAGTAATAAAAATGCAGAACAAGGTGCAGACTACATAAGAAAATTCTCATCTTATTAACTTGAAATTTTAAAGATTAGTTAGACCAAGAGTTGTCATTAATAGTCAAGGTTGCTGTGTTGTTCATGGTACGAGGTGAATAGATAGATGATCACTTAAAAGGCTTTTCCCATGTTTCAATTTCTATACATGATAGAATTGGCAAGACATTCTAAACTTGTTGCATTGGATATGAAAGTAATTGCCTAGTGGGTGGTTATCTATTTTTTTTTAAATACTTCTGATAATATGATTAAGGTAACAATATTGCAAGGATGGAAGAATAATAGATGAAGAAATTATAAATATTGTTTAGTGGCTTTTAGTGCAGAACTGTATAAACAAGAGCAGTGAGTTTGCTATTATAAATATCTTTTTCTCTGTTACTTGACAATTTTGGTATCACACATTGTTTTCTGGCTGAAGTTAATAACAAGGATCTGAAAATTGTGATGAATAATTACCCCATATAGGTATACATAGGGCCTAAAGCATGGCATACCCACTCAAAAGAATAGAAAAAACATAAAAATTATTTAGTCTTTCCAAAATGTCTGTAAAAGCTATGAACACAGCATTTCACAGTATGATCCATCACAAGCTCAAAACTAGCAGTGCAAAAACAAACAAGAGAACATAGTTGATGTATAGGCCATTAGTACATATTGAGGTTAATATGAAAGGGTGTGAAGGTTTTAATACTCATTCTGTGTTGGTACCAGCTGTCTGTTGGTGGTTGAAAGTGTAACATGCTTGCAGCTCACTTTGTTTGATGATGACTCTAAGAGCTTAAAATATGTTAGACATGTGCAGTCTTAGTGAAGCTTTTATTTAGCTGCATGAATAAAAAGTAGTGTCAAACATCAAAGCTTTTTTCCTTCACATTAAACAGACTACTTGTGTTATAGCTCCTTGTATTTTCAGAGAGTCTGTGAAAGAACACAATAATGTTTATCTCTTTTTTTCCTCTTGAGTTTAGGAACTGGTTGTATTTTATATTACATACATGTTTTGTTTTCTTTTGTTTTGTTTGGTTTTCCTAGGTACTGCACAATGGACTTGTGATGGAAATGAATCATCCAACAGCTGGGAAGATAGCTGTTCCAGGTTAGATGTTTAATCCTTTTTGCTGAATTAAATGCTACATGACATCCTGAGTGGTTCTGGAACTCAGCTGAGGACATGACGCATCTTCACATTTCACTCAAATGAATAAAAGTTTAACCAGGCTGACATTTGTTGGATAGTCATTCCATTGGTGGAATAATCATTCCAGTAGCAGAAAAATGGGTTAAAATGTGTGTCAGAATAGCTTCTGGTTTTCATCGGTCAGTTGTCATAACATGAATATCAATTTGATAATATTTGCAAATTCTCACTGCTAGAAATGTTACTGCTAAATAATCTACATGAATATGTGAATCTGTTTTTGATTTAGTTTGATTTTGCAAGTTACCCAGGCTTCTTTTTAGGGACATTTCTGTTTAAAAGAAAAAAAAAAAAAAAAGAGAAGGGAAATTTTTACTGAAGACTTAATGAAGCTCTGCCATAATGAAGTCATAAATAGATATTTTGAACTTCCAAAAATACAGAAGTATATACAAAAGTAATAAACTATTCTCTTTACAGCTCTAAATGGACCAGGAACTTGTGTAGCTTTCCTTTGATTAGACATGTTATGTAACAGAGTTAGGTTCAACCACAGCCATTATGAACATCTTGCAGTTGCCTTGGTTTTGATAATTGATCCTTGTCTGATAATCTGTTAGGTATTGGGCCAAAATTCTTCTTCTCTCTGCTTTTCTTTCTCCCAGGCCACATTGAGAATTGTTTCTTCCTTCATTCAAAACACTATGTCATGTCTAGTTTTATAAGAACTTCTCCTTACATTGTGATTTTCTGTGCCAGTTCCATCCTCTGACACTGCATCCAGTTGTAATCAATTTCAGTTGACTTGAGCACATGTAGTGTTAAGAAGAATTTGATCCATAAAATTTATCTTTATATTCACATCCTGGAATCACACTGGGATGCAGAAAGAATTATTTGAAATAAACTAATCCTGTATTAGATCATAGTTTCTGCATGAATAGAGGGGGTGTTTGTGTGTGTGGATGTGTATGCTCCATATTTGCTCTTTATCACAGTTTGCATTCCACATTTGGTCTCACTAGATTTCAATGTTTGGTTGACTGTATTGAAAAATGCTTCTCTAATTTAGATGCACATATCTGGAAATAACAATCCTTTTTAAAAGAATTTTCTTACAGAAAAGCAATCCTGGTTTATTTACCCAAAATGAAATGACAAATAAAAGGTTTTTGAGTTAATTCTTTTTTAAGAAGTAGAAATAAAAGCCTTACAGATGGTAGAGGAAGTGTATAAGGTTTTCATGTTGCATACAATTTATAATCTATCTTAGAGAAAGCAAATACTCCTTAAGGGGATAGCTTAAACTGCAAGAAGAGGAAAGAGATGAAAGGAATGTTCTAATGTCTGTCAGCAGCGATAGTATGTATTGGCAAGAGAGAGAATTTTTACATAGGTAAGCCATAGTACTTCCCAAATCCTTAGTAATTTTTTTATTTTATTAAACTAGTGACACTGCACTAAACTAAAATAAATCATCTTAGTCTCTAATGGTTTGCCATTTAGATGGACTTCTATGAAGAGTTTCTTGTATTGAAACAGATGGCTGAAATGATTATTGGATATTTGAGCAGGAAAAGTAGAATTCCTTCCTTTCCTGGCATGGGAGGATAAGGAGGGGAGACGCAGGGGAGGAAAGGGGGAAGAACACTTATTCAGTGTGAGCAGAATGGACCTATTGATATCTCTGGAAAGACAGTGCATTACATTGTCCCAAAACTAAAGTGAATTTGGCCACTGTTGATGATAGGTAATGGAAGTACCCTGGATTTGTCCTACTTAATGATATGTTTGAAGAGTACAGGGAAGGGTGTGCAAAGAAAACCTATAGTTGATAATTTCTTCTCAATGACAGTTAAGAAATAGAAAGTTTTGGGTTTTTTTAAATGTGGTTATATTTTAATATCTTGTATTTGGTAGAGAACAAGTTTAGTAAGCTCTTAGTTTCTGTCTCAGGATTGCTTATTAAGGAAAATTAAATTATTAATGTGAATGTTGAAACTGAATAGGCTGAAAATGTTTTTCTTTTAAGGGACTGGGGAGATTCTAATCCCAAAATAAAAAGAGATTGCTGTTATTTCTTAACCATATAAGCTAGATTTTAGTGTGTCCTTTAGTAATTGAATTGGACATCACACTTGAGGCTCTTGAGAGAGGTCTGACTTTTGCTGCCAAATAAAGTTGTGAGTGCAGTGACAGGCACTAATTAAGTGGGCCATGCTGGCAGATTTCAGCTCCAAGTATCACAGGTGGCCTCTGTGTCTAGCATATTGGTTTGCAGTAGTCCTTCTCCAGACATGTCCCCGGTTTGAGAGTCGATTCAAATCTGTGTATGAATGCTCCTTTGGAGATCTTGCAGGTTGAAATGGATTTTGCCATTGACATTAGCGTTGGCTACATTTTTAAGGTTGGACTTGGTAATTAATACTCCTCCTCTGCTTAAATATCTTTTGATATGGTTATTGAATTTGATAATTTCCTCATTTTCCCCCTTGCCGATTTTGTGATTCCCAGCGTAAATGAAACTGTGTGCTGATAAGTGCGTTATGGGAAAAGTTGTACTACAAAGAACATTTCTCTAGTAATTGTTCTTTTCAGAATGTATCTTTATGGTAAGAAAGCAAGCAACCTTGCATGTTTCAAGTATTCATGAAAAGTGTCTATGCACAAATAGATCGCATTGCTGTTACTACTATCAAGATATCTCCAATTCAAGAACAAATGTGAAAAAGAGAGTTCATTGTGTCTTAGAGTGACTCTATAAAAGATTGTGAGAACATTCTGAAGAAAGATGTCGTTCTGTGGTAGTTCCGTGGTTTCTTTAGGATAATGTTTCACCTATATAATTCTGTACTTTCATGTAATGATGTTGTTCTTGAACTGACATATGCATACACTTGTCATATAGAATGTTATATACACTATATATACTTGTTATATAGAAGGTGCAACACTGTGAGAGAGCCCTGTTTGAGTCATTCTTGCCAGAACTGGTTCATCTGATTGTAGGGCTGAAGTGATGAATCTTTTCTGTATCTGTATGTACCTGAAGGCAGTTTAATAATTTCTAGTTCAGGGCAGTGCTCCAAAGATGATCAGGAGCACATGGTGGGAGGATGATGGTCAAGAGAGATTCAGCCTGTATATCATGAAAATCTTTTTTATCATGACAACAGCCAGGCAGTTGTCAGGCAGTGGAGCAGGTTGCCCAGAGAGGTCTGCATACTCTGTTCTTACACATTTTCAAGGAACAGCTAGGTAACGCCAGGGCCAACCTGATCTGACCTAGAACATGACTCTGACCTGATCCAACTAAGAGTGGAGTCCTCCTGAAGTCCTTTCTGACTTGGATTATGTTCTTATTCTGTGATTAGCATTACTATCTTTTCCTCAGCTCTATTATGCTTAGCCCTTTCCACAGAGATCTGAAGGAGAAATTACACAATTAAAATTAGAAATGTAGAGCACAGAAAGTACTCTCGGGTACAAAAAGTAATGTTTTATACAGTGCCAGATTTCAGAAGATACTGGATGGCACAGAGACACTACAGGTAAGTGAAGGGACAAAATTTTGAGAAGTTTTAGCATCTGGGTTAGTCTTGACCTACTTTGCCAATGAGTAATAGATTTTACAAAGAGTGTTAGTATGTGGATTTCTGGAAGCCACTGAGTATTCTGAGTGCCAATATGGAGCACAATGGGTGCTCAGCCCATACTGATTACACAGAAAAGAACTAATGGGTGCAATATAGTCTTTCCCAAACCTTTTCAATCACAGTCCCCTTATATGGTTTGGGAAAATCAGATAATGATACTCCAGCTTCTGCATTATCTAATCTCTAATGTTGACTTTTAAAGGCTGCTGGTTGTTTTTAAAGTCAAAAAAGTGTTTGTAATATTATTTTTTTTATGAGAAAACCACTATGTATTCAGCTGTCCCTAGCAAACTAACCTTTTTAGAATTTATGAATTTATTAACTAGCAGGAACCTTTGTGAACTAAATTTAATTTCTGACCCCTTCTAAGCCTTAGCAAACTGGGGATTTGGATATAAGCCTAGACTTTGGAATCATCTCTGATCAAACAGGAAGCAATATAACTGTTGAAGTTGTGTAAATCACCTCTTCCAGACAAAACAATTCTTAGTTTTGATAATGTTTATGTTGTATGTTCTTCTCATCCCCATTTCCTGAGTTGACAAACACAATGCCTCTCCTTTGGCCCATGATATGCATCAAGGATGACTTTATTGCTCCGAAAGGCCAATTTCATACCTGGCTTCATAATTTCCTTCTGTGCTCTTGATATAAAGTTTTTGGGGGACTGTTCCAAGCTCAGTTAGGAAAAACAGTGCAGGATTCCTCCTTGACATAGATTTCTTGGACTGAATTCAGGCAACTTATGTTAATTAATCAACCCACTCAGGAGAAATGTCCCTTTTTCCGGTCTTCTCCTGTCACTGTGCATTACAAATATACTACTGAAACAGGAAAGAATTTTTTTTCAGAGGTAGGCTTTTCCTGTTGTCTGTTATTCATTAAATGGTGTCATGGTTCCATGGAGACTAATTGCTATCAATCTCTTAGAAGAATGGTTTTAAAGAATAAGACAAAGAGTCAAGAAATGTAATAGGACTTCACTATTGTGCCACAGATTTCTTCCTTAATCTTGGACAAATCTCTCTGTTCTTACCAAACTAATTGTTTGCAGTATTTTGGATCTTGGTTAATAATTGAAAACTAATTCCTTAGGGAAGGATTTTCTTGGGAAAACTCTGTTTGTTATTTTAAATATTTATTTTGATTTGTTATGTATGTATTCATACCTATTTTCTTCATGTATGTGGAAGACTAGTTATAGTTAAGGAAACAGTGGTGTGTCCATGTATTTGATCAGAGCATTTCAATACAGGGAGCAAATATGGCTGTTAGTGATATGTGCTATTTTTTTGACCATTTACTGTGAGTGTAGTATAAAAAGCTTCAGTAGGTCTGTAAAGAAAAGAAAAGTTACTTCCACATGGAGGAAGTTTGCAGGAAATTAAGGAAGTCTGTACTCCAATCCATTGCTTCCTGCAGCTAGGAGATCCTTCAATATAACAATAACAACATAAAAAAAACTCAACAATTTTTTCCACATCTTTTGCTTGAAATTCTGATTCTACCTGCTTCTCATCAGGTGTTTTTCACATTTGTGTGTGCCTGTCTCTGTGTGTTTGCATGCATGTGCACAACCAATGTTGATTGAAAAATTTTAATTTCACTTCACTATTTATGGTACATTGGAGACAAACAGTTTCACCAGCATTACCATGACCTCATTTGTCTTTTTTAGTCATCAGGGCTGACTATTTATGTCTTTTACATTCACAGAGCTGATTTCAATTTTGAGGAATCCATGACCATTACAGGAACTGACACAAATAATGTATGACAGCTCACCTAGCTATCCTCAAAGTACTTAAAAAAATTAATAAATATATAAACAGTATATTCACACTGATTGCAAAAGCAGAAAAGAGATGGTGGGAGTGGCAAGGAATATGTTATTGGTTTCAGGGTTATGTAGAAAGGCTAGTGCATCTTTTTAATGAATGATGCTTTAATTTGGAATCCTTTAAGAATAATTTTAAAGTAAAACATTAATAGCAGACCTTTTAACATTTTTGCTCCTCTGTCATATGTTTCCACAGTATTTCTCTACCACATATTTTAAAACTTGTTATACCTTTGGGAATGGTCTTAGTGCCACAGTTAATACTTTGAAAGTTGTTTGTAGGAAGAAAAGGCAGCTATTTCTTACCCAGTTCTAGGTCTTCAGTTGTTGGAGGGAATTAAGAAATAGTGGAAGACTTTTCCATCAGTCTCAAAGTAACTGAGTATCAGTACTGACTGGGAGCAGTACTGGGTCACTCAAACAATGGCTCTCCAGAACTGCTATTCAAGGTCTCTGAGCCCGACTCTTCTCTCATCACACCCTAGGTTTCTTTGTTGGTCTTTAGGATCTTGCAATCAAAGTTGGTTTTTTTAATTGTATATTTTTTCCAGGATCTGGCACTGCCATATAGGAAGGAAAAATAAAAATTTTTCATAGGACAAGTGGGGACATTTTTCTGCTTTCTACATAAGCCAAGTAAAGCTGTGGTTGAGGTATTAAATGTTGATGGGTAATTATACTTCTTGTTACTGGAGAATATTTTCTTTACATTTTCTTCCATGTGTCCTAAGCTATACTAGGATTTTCTTTAAACTGGACATAATTCTGATGGAGCATTAACTCAAGACTAACTCATTGCTGTCACATGGTGGTGGGAGGGAGGGGGTGAAAGGTGAAGCATTGACTGAATAGCCAAATAAATTAATGAGCCTTCCACTAATGTCATTGTCCTAAAATTCAGCTTTGTCTAAAATGATGTGTTTTTTTCTTCTGTTTGAATGTGTTTCCCACTTCTTTCTTTATAAATAACAATAACTTAGAAAGTAGTTTCTTAACCCTCACTCTGTAACAAGCACAGCCAGGTGGTCACTCAGTTCAGGGTGTGTGATTAAAAAGATATGTCTGCATGCCTCGGGTGTGTTGTAAAACAGCCAAATTGCTTCAACACACATACATTTTTCATATATCTTTATGATCTTTAATAATTATTGGATAAGAAAAGGAATCGACTGTCAATTAAAAAAGGGTTGGTTTCATTAAATGTAAGAATATGTTTTAAACATCCAGAAAATTTTCCTTAATCCCTAAGATACCGAGTAGACTAATCCTCATTTGTGTTTCCTGCATATCATCTTGATCCAAGCCCTGCCTTCCCATCATGGTAAGAGTGATTGAACTTACACTGTTTTCTGTGAATCTAGACTGAACAATTTTGTGGTCAGCACTGGCCATTAGGTCATGTGCTTTGCCTTTTTATCACATTGATCGTGGAATATCATCAATTTAACTCTTTCACATATGTTTGACTATAGATTATCTTTTTCAGAAGTCCCAAGAGATGGAAAATTTGGCAAATAAATGCCAAATATCTGTCTTTAAAGGCCTGATTACTTTAATTATTAAAACCCCTATGTCTTCAGTTTAATACAGAAATGATATAATTTTTGTGTCTTTCATGAGACATGAACCATGTCTCTGTTTTTTGTACCACAAAAGTACTTACATGACCAAAATTTTATTTAGATAACTTTTTGACAAACTATATAGGGTAAATTGCCCAGATCTTTTCAGGCCCTTTCTGTAAGTACAGTGCAGTTACAGTTTTGTAACTCTGTTTTTCTTATTGCAGTCTCTGTACTGTATATATACAGGAAAAACTGCAGTTGTATAGAGTGAATCACTTCCTGACTGACTCTGGGCAAGTCTTTTAGCCCATGAAATTTTGTTTCTCACTTCTTCATGCAAAAGGTTGAGATAATAGAATTCACAATTAACTATTATTTTTTCCGAATTGTAATATATATATATATATCTAATATACGTAATATAATATTTTGTGAAATTTGATTATTTTTCCTTGTAGTTTATGAAAAGAATCATCGGGTAGAAATAAGGGGCAAAATAAGGCTTATACAGTTAGCTTAGTTGTTCAGTTGCTTAGAGCCAACCATCAGTAGATAGAGTGTACCTGTTGTGCATTAGTTAATTTATCTATAACTCCTGAAGTAGGGATTTTTAAGTCCTTTTAGTCAATGTGAACTTGAAATTATTTTTGTTCCCCTTCCTTATACTTACCACTCTTGCTAGTAAAGTCTAGTCCAGAAATTAATGCCATATTACATCAAAATCAAAAACTAAAATGGTGATTTTGACCCGAGTTTTCAATATTCTAAACAATGCCTCAATAATTTGAGCTATCAAAAATAATGTATTGCTGCCATCTCTTTTGCCCTCTGCCATTTTGCTAACTATTTTGGAACTCTTTTGTGATTCTGGGAGAGAAAGAAATTCCCAAGAATTTTTCCAAATGTTTTATGATTAGATGTTCCTTTTATTTTTTTACCAGACTTTTATTTATCTGCTGTTGGTCACCAAATTTGATTCAAATGTTGACTTTTTTTGCTAGCATAAACTTTTCTTTAGGCAAATAAAAATAGCTTGTCCATCCTAACGTAGTGTGCAAAATATTTTAACCAGGACAGAATAGATGTGAACTAGCTTAATCCAGGGTCTGTTGAAACATAGGTATTGAGTCAAGACCTGATTAGAAAAATCTCCCTGAAATCTCCCTGACACAGAGTCTGTTAAGGTACAGGACAGAATTCACTAAGAAAACACAGACTCCCTGTTTTGGCTCTCTGAAACTAGACTGAACAGAGAAAATAAAAGCAGATTACCCATATAAAAAGTAAATAAATGATCTATCAAATGGAGTTGATAACTTAATGAATCTTGAAATTTATTGTGAGTCTATTGCTTTGAATTAAAGTTATTTAGAGATTGTACCTTTGGCAGGACAAAAAAAAATATTTGTGGAGTGTTCCTCATCAGTTTTCAACTAGATGTAGAGATGAAGTGAAGCAGAAGTTTGCAGATTAGAACAAGCTTTTTAATATTCTTTGCCGACTGTTTTTAGAAACATCACAAGGAACAGAAAATGAGGCCCATTTGTGAAAACAGACAGAACAATTTATAAACATGTGAGGCAAACAAAGTGTTAAGGCTGATGATGCACTAATAACCAATTCCCATCATCCAGTTTATACAACACTTAACTTCATGTACACATCTGCTATTTGGAGCCCAGATACAGACATGCAAGCTGGCATAGGCTCACAGCAATTTAATAGTATTCTAAAGAAATCAGAAGATTAGTGCTAAAATTTTAAGCTACATTGCTTTGATTATGAGATAGATCCCGATATAAGTGAATCTATGATGAAAACTCCCCTTTAATTTGAAGCACATTAGTTTTCACATTTGCTCATACCTAGGGGGACAGAAAATTTTTAAAAAATGCCACAGAATTGTCTTGGTAGTATTTACCTTTGGTACCTTCTTAAAAGGCTGGAATGAGGACTTGTGTTATAGTTTCTGAAAGGGAAGTTTTACTTTCTGACTTCCTCTATAATCACAAATCAATGTCCCCACTGTACAATTTCGTAGTTGTTTTATCTCAATACTGAATTTAGGGCTTAATAGCTTACTTTTCTACTCCCCATTTTTGCTTGGATTTCCTGAGAGAAAACCATCAGAAATGCTGACCTGTTCTTTTGCTCCTTGTAGATTCAGGTACCTTGCTCTAGCTTCTACTGCCTCTAAAAGTGTTGGGAGAATACATGGGTAAAATGTAGTTTTGACATGGCTGCATAGCAGTGTTAGACTGCCACAGACCACTTTAACATACCCTTTAAGCACTTTTGTAAGAATGACAATGTAGAGAAACCTACTGGAGGAAAACAATGAATTGGTGGAGTACCTCACCCACCTTGGTGTCTTCCAGTTAAGCCATTTACCTTCTAAGAATTACTATTCTGACAGATTTTAAGCTTTTCAAAATGTTAGCTAGTGTGGTGATACTTTGGAATCATCCTTCCAGCTGACTTCATGAAAGAAAGCAATACCTCATTTATTACTTTAATATGACTTTTAGATTCTCACTGCTAGAAAGCTTACCACTCAAAGCAGCATCACCCACAACAATATCCCTGAGGCAATATTACCATTCCCATGAATTTGCATTTACTTTTTTACTTTTACATTTTTGTATTCATTTTGGTTTTGGTATTTTTTTTAAAGTAGGAAGTTTTCACTCAGGTGCTATATTTTAAGGCACAACATATACTTCTCATTTTCAGGTATTTTTATAGATTGGTATTCATTTCCCCAAGTGTACACAGATATGAATCAAAATGTTTCATTGATTGTATTTAAAAGCTATAAGTCTAAAGTCTTATCTTACTCTTTGAACTTAGTCCTATACTGGCTATCAGTTACAAAGAAATGTAATAATATTCAATAACATAATTATTCATTACACTGGTATATCACATGTGAATATATTATAAACTCTTCTACACTTGACAACCCAGGGAGGTTGCTTGGTGTTAAACTGTAGAGAGAGAAGAATTGGATCATTACAGTGCATATAAATTATAAGTAGAGGTGATTCAGAAATCTGAATATTTTTTGTTTAATGTATAAACATTTTTTAAACAAAATCTTGTATAAGAAAGAAAATTGTTGTAATTGAAACCAAAGTTAATCCTTGGTATCGTAGTGAATTTTTACCTGCTTGCCTTTGAACAGTATCTATTGGTAATTTTACTTACCTTTGATATCTAAGAAAAAATAATTTGAAAGCCAGGCAAAAAATAATAATTTATTTATAAACAAGATTTCAGATATTGGGTACAATCAGGGAACTTACATGCTCTGGTTTATTGTGAATACATTGTTGATGTTAAATACCTTAGTAAATTGCGGATAATTTTAAAACTCAGGATGAGTGAATTAAACAAATTCAGTCTTCTTTGCAGTAAGACGTGTCCTTAGTAAAAGTGCTCTTCTCGTTTTTGAAGACTCTATTTGGAGCTTTGTCATATAATTTTTCTAAATTTGCTCTAAGTAATCAACTGAAAAGTACTGTAAAATAGGGAACCTAATATATGCAAAACAAAATGAAAGATTCCAATCCATGGTACACTTTGTAATATAGTGACTAATAATTTCACAGGAATATTAAAAGGATCAATTTGTAGAGGCTCTTTAAAAAGCCAAGATATAAGATTGAAAGCTCAATCATAATTTAGGAAATTTCTGTCTTCTTGTGCTTAATGTCTTTAGCAGAAGAGTTTTTAGTAGTTCAAGATTTAGTTCTATATTTGAATAATGTAACTATTACCATCTCCTATCTTGTAAAAAGAAAGAGGTCCTGTTCCTAGTAACCAGGACATGTGAACCCCACTTTGGAGAGGAAGGACTGTGTTTTGGTTTGCTCATCATACTGGGATAATAGCTGATTTCTACTTCCTAGCAGTTTTTAGCTAGTTAACTAAGAATACCTACCCAAAGACATCGATTCAGGCAGGAATGTGATTGTACTTAATTCCAGAGTTATTTCTGGGTGCAGGTGTCATTGGTGTACAACTCACCTTTGAAAAACTTATGACTTTTGATTATAGATTGGTGTCTTCCACAGGTCTCGTATTACCAGTCTTTCCTAAATAATGAAACTATGAAATAATTAGACATGCTGCTTGAGCAAACAATTTTGCCCTGAATTTTAAGATATGATGACTATAAAATTCACTCACAAGTAGTCTTCTTCCACTGGTAATGTTCAGCCTACAATAAAATTCCAGGTGACCAAATGGATTCACATCTATGTGAAGAGAGCTATATAATAGGAAAAAACCCCTTTTTTCCTATTACTAAGACTAAGATTACTAAGATTACTAAGATGTGCACCAGTTACACTCTCATATAACCACTCACCATACAGGATATGACAGAAATTATATTTTCTAATGCTATTGCACCTATTAGCAAAAAAATGAGACTATAGAGCCAATTAGTTTTTCTTTCCTTTATACTTCTGTTTCAAAGGCTTAAAGGAAAACCGTACATATTTTGCATTGTGGTTATGTTATCTGTATGATGCTGAGATTTATTTTGTTTGTGTAAAAAAGAGTAGATAAGTTTAAATTTATGGGTTTTATCCATATTTTTCTAATATTGTGTCTTAGGGCTTACTGCCTCCATATTCACCCTAGTTTCTGTGGCATATTTTTTTTTCAGTGATTTAATTTGTCCCAGACATCTATAACATGGACACATATGCTCTCTGTATATTGTAAACTAAAGGAGATCCTGCACAACAGGATATGCTTAGTGTGCCATTTACACTGTCCATTCGGATTAGAAGGAATTAAGTAATTTTACATAGCTATTGGCTATTTCCTGAGCATGTGAGTAAAACCTTTCACCTTCCTGCCCTACAGACTGTTCACACTTTCGAGGAGATGCCCAAACCCTAATCTGCCCTACTTGGAGCCATCTCAGGGGCTTCCAAGAGTGGCCAAATGCCCCATCTATGGATCATGTCTGATCTACCTTGGGGGCAAAAATCCTTTCCATGTCTGGCAGGGCACCTGAGGGTGCTTCAAACCACTGGGACCCCTGGCAACATCTCTGCATTCCATTTCATATGACTGCTGTGCCCAGTTCCCCGGGGGATGAGGATGGCAAGCTCTGCAGTGATCCTCAATAAGGTGTTCCCTTGCTCTTGCCGCTGCTGAAAAGGGCTGGCAGCCTTGGGCACCTCCAGGGGTTGGTGGGTCATCTCATCTCATCTCATCTCATCTCATCTCATCTCATCTCATCTCATCTCATCTCATCTCATCTCCTGAGGGGCTTGCCATCTGATGAGGATGACTGTCACAAACTGGGAATATAGCCCACTCTTGCTATTGCCATCACGTCCCCTTGTCCCACTAAAACTAGCTGCACAGCTCCTATGTTAAACACAGCCACTGGCTATGCTTATAAATGATGTAAAACACCCTTCAGTCACAGGGTAAAACTTTGAGAGTTAGTTTCTTCCTTTAATCTTTCTAAGAGTTATTTGCCTACCTTGTATTGCAGGAAGATGTTCAGGTCTTAGCTATAACTCTGTCAAATCTTTTTTGCCTTTAGTATTTAAGATTCAAAGTAATGAAAGATTAAGGAAGGTATTGGTCTTTGTGCTAAAATTACTATGCAATTTCAGGCTATGTAAATGAGGGCATTTATATCATGTATAAATATTTTTTGCTGTGGTGATGCCAGAGGTGAAAGGCAGGAGTTTGGTTCCTTGGGCATGCAGGGATATAAAGAGCATGCATGATTTCCCACCAATTCACCAATGAACATTTGCAACTACACTGTTTATGATGAGCTTGCCTTCTTGGAAAGAAGTCCCTAGTGGTTTTGTGTTCTTTACTATATTTTTTCTTTACTTCAATAGCTCCTTTTCTTCCTTTGCCTTAACAATTTATCTCTTTCTTGAAAGTGATGGTAGGCCTCCAAGCATTTGTATTGCTCCTTCCAATTGTCACTTTCTTCTGTAGGCCATAAGTTTTGCCTGCATTCACTCCAGAGGGAAGTTATCTTTCTTGAACCTGAAAAACTAGAAATGTCCGTTGTGGTACAGGTGAGCTCTCATCAGGGCTTTGCCCAATGCCTGCCTTTCCTATGGAAATATCTTGCCTGAGACACAAGAATGCATTTGCTTGTATCTCATTCATAGCTTACAGTCATCCTGTGGTCTGTTCATGCCTCTGGGAATATTTTCCTACTCTGATAGTTCTCAAGTGGAGCAGAAACTCCTGGCACTCTGCCTGACATGGTGGTATACCTATTTCTGGTCTGCAGGTCTTCATGCAAGGAGTTTTTATTGATGTAGGGAATGTCACTTTTGCCAGCGCTTCAGCTGGTGGGAAGGATGCTCTAGACCTATACCATGAGACAGAGCTTCTTCTGTCACGTGAATGCCATGAAATCCGGAATATGATGTGGACAATCAAACCTACATTTCTCCATAGTTTTCTGAAATTTAAATTCAAAAGGTCAGACTATGAACTTCCCTTTTCGTACATTTGATGACAGCAAAGCATGAAGGATGGAGCCTGAGAAATGCTTTAATGAGGCTTCTATCCATCAGAACCTTGCTGGAGTCAGCTCCACGCAGTCACAACCAGCAGCACAGTCCAGGCCTCCACTGGACAGCTAAAGTGGTGATGCAGTTAGACTAGATGATGTCTATACATCCCTTCCACCACAACTATTCCCTTTTGTTCTATTCTATTTTAAAAACCTCTTCGTTTACATATTTCTTAGACCTTCTATCCACCTGTGTGTCTACTCACCTCCCTCAAATCGTATCTTCTAGCAAGAAAGAAAAGGCCTGACCTTTTTTATTTCATCAACTTAATTCTACCCTTCCCTTCCAGTCTAGCGGTAGTATTACGGATATATTCCACAGCCCATATTAGATGGGCACCTGACATCAAGACAGCCTTTATGAAGTTTCTGTTGTATATTGGTTCTTTGTTTTACACCGGGAACATCTCCCTGAACTGTGGAAGGATCTCTTCCAGGCTTTTTCATAGAGACAAAATGCATTATTCTCTCTCACAGTCATAGTGTGTCCGACACCATCAGAGGTTAAGAAACTGGGCTGGTTTGGCAGATGTTTCTTTTTATTCTGCCAATTAAGTCAACAATAGGTATTCATAATTCTGGTGAGGCTTGGAGGTAATAGAAATTACAGGGCAGGCAGAATAGCTAATGCTGAAATAGAAAGCTGAAAAAGAAAGTGATCTTTTGGGGATTCCCTATCATCCTTTTATTCTGCTTGTCCTGGTGGCTGTCATCAGTCAGTGACATTGTTCATTGGCTTCACTCCTTGGTTCTGGCTGCAGTGTTCAAGGTTTGCCATTACCCTGAATGGCAAAGCCTCTGTTTTATTGTTCCAGGGGAGATATTCTTCTACAGTTTGTCTTACACTCAGCTTTCAGTGCTTTGTATAAGACTTGAAACATTTTTATCAGCAACTAGTTTAAAATAAATTGTTGGAATATTTCTTAAGAGAGAACGGGGAGCCACCATGGAATAAAGATAGCAGTTGTTGTGAGGCAGCATGTGGTGTAGAGAAGTCATCTGTTACTTTACCAGTATAGAGAAACTCATCAGATTCTTGTTTTCTGATCTTCTCAAAAGATCATCCTTGCTGAGCAAGACATGGAGCTACCACAGAAGTATGGAGTTTAAGAGGAAAAATGGATATGGAGAAGTCACCAAAGAGCTAGTTTATGTGTTTGTTCTGGGATGTTAATGGCAATTGGATGATCTCTGCAAGTAATGTAATAGAGTACATTGGACTTCTCAGATGTGGGGCACTCCCTGCCCACCTTATGTAGTACTGAACAGTGTGATACAATAGTCAGTCAGGTGATGCTAGCAACAAGAATAAAGCATTACTGGAAGACAAAACAGGAGCTTCATAGAGAGAAAAAAAAAGCAGTCATGAGGCAATGAACAGCCATGAGATTTTAAGTCCATTAATAAAGCTGAATTCCCATATAAAAAATCCTTACTCAAGCTTAACAGTACTAATATATAGTGAATAAAGCATTGGCTGGGAGTGTAACAATGAGAAAAGTATAATAAAGCATTTCTACTATCACCTCTGGTGAAAAAGAGAAGTGAATGAGACATAGTTTGTACAAATAATACCTAAAACATTGTAGCAGCTAATAAAATAATTTGATATACTGTGACCCTAGAAGGAATGTAACTGTATATTTATCAGAACCCAAGAAAAATAAGGGGCAAAATGTGCTTGCCTCACAGTCACATAATCTGGCATCCACATGTACTTTTGGAGATATAAAAGATCGCTTAATGAGAGACAGAAACATATATGGGGCAAATGATTCCAGCATATAGGGGATGATGCTGAAAGAAAGAGATAAATTTCTTCAAATGGCAAGGGCAGCTGAACTGTCTAGCAAGAAGATCAAGACAGTGTCATCAGTGCAGAACAGGGACAAAGTAAAGGAAATTCAGAAACAGGACAGAGACAGTACAGGAATGCAAGTGTTGGATTGCAGGGTATGTACTGAGCGAAACAATACACAAAACAGTACAAACCCTGTCTAGTACCCAGCAAAAACATAGAAAAAGCAGAGAGCATAGCAAGACTTTCTGTCCAGTGTGCTGTAGCTTGGGAAATAGAGAAAGTGTTAATAGGTAGGGATGGCATAGAGATTACAGTTACAAGAGAGATGTCTTCTGGTTGTCTTGCATAACTCCAGATAAATTGGTTGCACCGAAGGATGCAGAGAATGATGTCAGCCTGTTTATTTTCAGAACTGTTCTATCAGGTCTTAATCAGTTGACTGTCATTGGATGGTGAAGCCATCAGCAGCCTAATTCTACCAAGCTGGATGACTTTAATCTGGAGAATTAAAATTCATGATGCAGGCATTTGAAGCCAAACAGCAAATGCAGCCTGTGGAGAATAAGTTTGACAATCAAGAGATGTTATATACACAAGATATTGATTTCCTGAGCATGGTAGAGGAGAGAGTGTTCTCTGTGTGTGTTCTTTTCAGAAAATGTATGGTCATCCTTCAGGGAATCAGACACACAAAAAATGAAGTCAGAAAGAAGCTTCAATACAGTGAGATGACTAAAATTCAGTTTTTGATAATGGCAGAGTAATAACAAATAGTTGATAACTCTGCAAGAATTGACATTATTATATCTATTGAAACTTTTAGAGAATGACTCAGATGACTAATTGTTGCTGAGAAAAATTTGGACTAAACTGAGGATCTTCATTTAGCCAAACACCAAAGTGTATAATTGTATGTATGTATGTCAGCACTAATACACACTAGATTCTATAAGCTATCATCCATTTAACACCTCTGTCAGGTTAAGACTTTTACCACTCTGTGATTTGAGCCATGTGGCAACACTGCCTACACCTTTTGGAAGATAATTGCCTGGTGTAAATGCTTTTGACCTGCACCCAACTTCTAAGGTGTTGCAATGTAAATTGAAGCTGGGAAGGATTCCCAAACATGTGGCTTGAAGCTGATGACAGAGCAATTAAAAATTAATGATCTGACAAAAGAGACAGTCAGTGTCACTATGTAATAAGCAAAATATGAAGTTGAATGTAGACATGTAGAACTTGAGTAAAACTATGTTTTCTCTGTTAGCTGACATCTGGAGAGATGTCAGCAAGACCCTGGAAAAGTCAGCACGATTAGGAAAGCACTTGAAATGAAAGCAGTCCAATGTCTATTAAACATAGTGATTTTTTTTCTGGAATTACCCAAGGTGTTTAAAACAATTACTGCTCCTAAGACTCTATAGGGTAGCTAAAGCAAAATTATTTTATTCTGTAGGAGCTTAGGCACAGTGCTAATGCACACCAAGCATCCCAGAACATTTACTAAAGACAGGATGCAAAAAAAGAAACACAGAGCCATGCTTTCTGAAATGCAGTTCCCTCACTTCACTTTTCAGCACTTGCCCAAAATCTGCTTGAAGGAACATGGACAACTTTGTGAGTTTATACTTGGGTTTGTTTCTTTGTAAAACTTTAGCGGTAAAATATGAAAATATGCACTTCCCAAGAAAACCTCTGCATATGATAGATGCACTCAAGAAGACATGCCTTCCAGAATAGTACACATGATTTTATAAGACAAAATCTGCATCTCCAGTGGTGGGCTTCACACAGCCTCCTGAAGACCAGGCAGTAGTGTATCAGTTTGTGTATCAACCATAGCAGTCTGAAGGGGCACTTATGACAGGATGTTACTCTGTTTTAGTCTGTGAGGAATGTACTGTACATGCAAAATATTTTTTTTTTTTGAAGGAGCCCTAACAGCAATCCTAGAGGTCTTAGAGGGTGGTACAGTGTGCCTGAAATACAGTTCAGACCTACTAATATAGATCTGAATGAAATTCAACCAAGACTGTACACCCAGATGGGAGCAAAGAAATAGCAATTTGAGGTGCTCAGACTTCTGACTGACCACAGGACACTGCACAGCTTCATGAAATATCAGCCCTGGTGAAAATACAGAGAAGAAAGCAAAGAAAAATAAAAGAATAAAACCAATAGACAAGCTTTCTGCTGCAGCTGCTGTATGACTTGTTGAAGAATATATAAGCAAAGATGGTACCAGACTGTCTGAAACTTAGGATGCCTGGCAATAGACTTCAAAATTAACTCAAAATGGGTCACATTTTGGATGCTCAAACAGCAACAGGAGAGACAATCTGGCAATAAAAAAGCTTCTATGCAAGAACAGTACTGGTGAACACTTCTCACTTTGCCTTGTTCAGCTTTCACATTCCTGCATCTCTTCCCCTTCACTCCACCATCTCCCTTCCTAATTTTTACCTTGGCACAGACAGGCCAAGTCTACTGTGCAAAAAGGAAACAATAAACAGTGCAATGAACTAGTAAAAAAATCAGTTAAAAAGTTGATGATTTGATACCATTATGTAGATGAATTGGTCAGGTTCAGCCATCAAAAATCCACTTGCAGCAATAATAGAAACTAAAGGCTGATGATACTTAATAATAGAAACTAAAGGCTACTGATAGTAAAGGAAAATCTGAAGATAGTACCCATACAAAATCAAAATCCATATCAAAGTAAATAAGTGATAAAAAAGGGAAGTATAAAAAAGAAATTACAATAATCTTGATGCCAACAGAAGCTCAAAATCTCATTTCTTTCAAAAGTTGTTATAGTTTGCTTGAAGAAAAAGCAAAATAAATTTACATATGGGCGTGGCAATGGCAATTTTAAGTTATGCTCTTGATTCATTGAGTTTCAGCAGAACTATTCTTCAGGAAATTTTGAAAGTGTTCTGTGGTCAGAACTGGTGACTGTACAGCTGTATCTGCAGGAGAAAGCAGCATTGGTGTGGTGTAAACCTCCCCACCATTCCATTACAGCATACCTGTAAGCAATCTATAGAGTCTTACGTAACACTAGGAAAAAAAAAATCTTTGAAAACACTTCAGATTTGTTTCTGCTTATCCCCTGTACCCTTTGAAACATCAGAAAAAAATGCAAAAAGTGAAAAACATTCCTCTCTTCTGATGTCAAATCCTGTGCTTGAGAGAGGAAATGCAGCCTTCCAGGAAGGTGTCTGACCTGGCAGGTTTGCTCTGTTGCTCCTCACTGCTCTGAGAAAGTGTGTGGTATGGGCTTTGCACAGGTTAAGCAAAGTTTTGTGTTCTGAACCTCACTCTGGAAAAGAAGCATTTCATTAGGCAGCTGTCTGGAATCAACTTCATATGGAAAAGTGAGAAAGCTTGGGAGATTTTAGAGTCTCTGAATACGTTTCTTGCTGTTTCACACAGTTACACTTATGCAGAGAGAAACCTTTCTGAAATTTCAGGCTACATTTTAACATGCATATGTTCCTTAGAATGAAAACTTTACCATGGCTAAAATCTTTCTCCCAGAGAAGAGAAAGTGTCCTTGCAAACCTTGCTAGAGAGTGGCTTTGTCACAGTTATCTCAGGACTGAAACTCCTTGTTGAACAAAAGCCTCGAAGTGTCATGACTGTTAGCCTGCTCTGGACTTAATAGTAGCTGTGGATACCTTTGGATGTGTCATGGAGAGCTTTTCCTCTAGCTCTGTGTGTCACTGTGTGTGGGTTCAGCCCCTGAAGTGTCTGTACAGCGCTCTCCTGCACTCAGGGTGTTTTCTTCAGCTCTCCAGACCCTTTGCTTCCTTGTCGAATGGCAGATAGTGCAACATCTCACTAACAGCACCACAGCTGTGCACTGACAAGCAGACTGGGGCTCACATCAGACCTCTTGGGAGACTGTTGGTGTGTATTCTTTTCCTATGAAACTTCACGAGACTTGTGGGCCCTTTTATTGTCCTCTATATTTTATATAGACTGCCTGTGTATTCATATTGTGTTAGACATTGTATTTAGGCATGAATGTTTAACTACATATATAACGTATTGTTAGATGTGAAGAACTTGGCAGATGATACACAAAGTATGTGCAGATTAAATTATATTTAATAATATTCTGAAAACTAGAATAAAAAATATTTTAATTTGTCAAGCAGTTTGAAAGGAGTGTGGGAAAACTATCATTTTGGACTTGGAAGAGTAGACTGGACAAATCAGTAACAATCCAACTTTTTTAAAAGAGGAATAACAATTGGAAGTAATTTGCAGTGGTGGGACAGCACAGCATAAGTGATTTCTTGGAGCTTTTTATAAAAACCTTATTATCTTAAATGATTTCTTTGAAAGGTTTTCTCCCTGCTTTAATGTAATCAATTCCATAGCAATGATGATTAAGTATTTAGGGACTTTTACCAGGGACTCTTTAGAAGAGATGATGAATGATTATTGGCTTCAGTTGCTAATTGACACAATAATCCATGCCAAGGGATTCCTCTCTAGTTTTGAAACTATATTCTAAAAAGAAAAGAGAATTGGTTTGTTAGATAACACACTGATGTTGAGATTAATTGAAGCATGATGGAGACTCATGCCTCTTATTTTTTTCTTAAGAAATGGCATAATTCTTGTCTTCATATTTTTGTTTCTTGTAATTTGTGATTTAAAGGATACGCAATTTTAACATACAACCTATGGCAGTACCTTTAGGTTGGAGCTTCAGTATGCCAAAACAGAGGAAGCTATCAAAATAGTCCTATAGATGGTTTGAACATGTTAATTTTTCTTAAAAAGGAGAAAAGGTGCAAACAGACCAGGTTTGCCCAGCTACCTTTTCTATAGAATCACTAATTTTCACCCTGAAGAGGTCAGGCAGATTTATGGAATAAAACAGGGCCTCAGGCCATGTAACATGGTTGTGAGCTAGTCAACCACTCATTTGTGCCAAGTAAATTTTGGAAATGATTCTCCTTTGCTGACAGTACCCTCATTACCGATTGTGTAGAGTAATTTATCAGGCATTTCTTAAAATAAACTGTTCATTTATGCTAATAGGACTTGGCAGGGAGGAAAAATTGGCAGGACTTGAAGTTCCTAGTGTTTTTCTTTTTTAAAACAAAAACTGTAAAGTCCTTAGTATTTTGAGCCACCGTTATCACAGCCATGAATATAGTTTATTAAAGTGACAACTAATTGCATAATAAATTTTCAGAATGGGAGAAAATTATTCCTATGTTAAGTTTACAAAAGCAAATAGTTTTGTAGTATTGTAAAAGCACAGTCATTAGTTTCATACTTGTACATTCCTTATTGGCTAAGCTTCTGTTATTAATGAATCACTTAGCATCTTTTCCATGACTCATCTATTCTCAGTGCAGTACCTCATCTTGAAATATCTCTTTGTTTCTTACTCCTCATGTATTTTCTGTTTGGTAGCTCCCTCCAAGGGGATGTTTTCTTTTTGCTACATAGTGGGGCTTTGATCCTGGAAACAGCCATGCACATCAGTAACTCCTAAAGTGAGTAGTCCCATTTGAACCTGTAGGACTGGTCAATAGGTACAGTTAATAACTTCTACATGTTTGTAGGACCCAACTGCAGCTGCTGTGCAAAGTTTAGCTAATAACCTTTGCAGCTGAACTATCTTATATTTCGTTCAATACATTTCACATTCAGTTGTCTTCAAAAATTAAATATATCAGTTTGTGAAAAAGCCATCCTTCCTAGCCCACAAGAGAACTCCAAAGCTCTAAATAAGAATAAAGTGTGCATTGAAACACACAAATAAGGACTGCAACACTGATAAAATGACAGCTGTAGAAAATTGTGACTCACCAAAAAACAATGCTTTAATCCAATGCCTGCTGAAGTGTAAGGGGAAGTCTTCTGTTAACTTCACTGGTGGTTAGGTCTGATTCTCATTTAACAAGACTAAACTAGATGCATCTCCAATTGTACATAAATTATGTGATAAGGGGTTATTTGTGCGTTCAGTTTCTCAGCAAATGCAAGGTCCGTTGCATTGTTGAGTAAAACTAAATAGTGATGTTGTTTTTGTTGTTGCTTTTTAATGAAAATAAATATGGCAGTAAGTGCAATTAGTACAGAATATACTGTGCTTCTTATAACGACAAATTGAGCATGACACATTGACCCCAAATTTTCATCATGCTCAGCCTTTAGCTGCAAATGCCAGAAACTCAGACAGTCTTTTCAAAGACAACTTAAAACAAGCAACAGCACCTTAAATTGAAGGCTAAACCAGACTTTCTGGGAAGCTGTGATGATACCACTTAGATTAAGGCTTTAAATTTTTGCTGTCTTGTGCTATTGTACTTCATAGTTTGCAGAACTGAAGGGACCCATATCTAGTAAAATGGAGAACAAAAGTTATCTAACATTTTGCAAATCCTCAGCTGTTTTAACTTGAAACTCAAATTTAAAATGTGAAGCACATTCCATGTACAATTACTGAACCTGGCCTTTTCTGCTGCATGTCTATTACTCACCATCATAATTAGAATGTCCCTGCAATGGATCTAAATGTTTCTGCTAATGTTTTCCACTTCTGTCTGCATTCTTTTCATATTGTTTCCTGCCATTAATGCAATAAAAATGTCAGCCACAAATACCAGATTCCTAATGGAAAAGCAAAACAAACTAAAACCACAGCCAGCACCACAGCTGAGAAATATTATTTTTTCTCATATTCCAAATTTTTACAAGGCAAACAATTATTTGAGGTTGCATCTACTATATGCATTGTTAACTAAGTTACATACATTTTTCTTACTTGGAAATCAGAATTACTGACATTCACTATAACTGTTACAGAGTGGTTTCATGCATACATTTGGGTTGTCTGATCAGAGAAAGATGCTATCTTCTTTAAATGAGAGGACCATAATTGGCACTCTTGGCTTCTCCTGCACTTGGAAAAAACACCATCATTTTTTGTTCAAGATATAATGGAGCAAGCATTACTTCTTTAATGTTCTCCAGCATACAGATGATTAATGAATTCATACTTTTATTTTGCTATGAGTTCCTAAAAGATAGAAGGCTCAGAAGAGAGGATCCAAATATCTATTGTTAATGCAAGATGGATGGTTCTTGTAATGTGTCAGCTTATTTATACAATGCAATAAGTAGCTTCTCTGAATTTTTTTCTCTCATTACTTAAACCCTTCAAATTTTCTGGCTGTTCTTAAATACAATTAGATTAAACATTTCTGTTTAATTTATTGACATGAAATTGGTGAGGAACTAAACTTGGAAATCTGAATTCTGTATAGGACAAATTAGTGGTGGTAGTGAAGTTCCTAATCTATTTATTATAACATATATGTTTGGAGAACAGTTCCCCATATGTGTTGTTCTCCCAGCACACATTAAAAAAAAAAAGAAAAAGTGGCTTCTTTCCTATGGAGTCATCTTAAGTGTAACACAGGAGCAAAAATTGTTAAAGATCATGAAAAAGCATTGAAATAGTACAAGTCAGCATAGAGCAAATGGTTGCAGCTCTAATTATGAATATTTTAGTTACTCACCTAAGACTAGTTTTCTGAGAAACTCCTCAGTTGCTTCTGGTAGTGAAGGTAAAAGGTACAGAAGCGATTACTTCATGGGTGATTTGACAATATATTCTCCTCCCATAATATTGTCTCTTAAGGAACAGTGTGAGGTGCAAAAGAGCAGGTTCTGTCTGCTCGGAGTTAAACATAGACCTTGGATTGTGCAGAAAAGCTGAGCATTTTCTGTGTATTTATTTCACTTTTCATTTTAATACAGGTGTTTTGATATCTCTTGCTATATTTTTGAGACTCTACTGCTGCTCAATTCAGTAGTTTAAACTCAATCTGTAAACTCTTTGGATTAAGGGTAGTTTTCTTCCAATTGTCTGTGCACTTGGTTCAGCTGAGCCTTTGTCTAGTTTAAAAACAATAGCAATAACTCAAAATAAGTATGTACCCTGAAGAAGCCTTCAAATGTTCCATTTTTAATGCCAAAGTGATGGAAAATTGCAGGAGGTTCAGAACACCATGGATCCTCTATGCTTCCCTTATTTAACTTTTCTTCTTCCTGACCCCCTTGGTGGTGGTTCTGGAAGAATTGCAGCATAGGAATTGAGGCTGCTACTGGAGAGTAGCCCTGCTTGTTCATTAGAAGGGCTCCACTGCCTGTGGGGAAGCTTTGCTGAGACATGCTGTGCAGCAGCCAGATTTACTCCAGTGGAAGTCTCAGGTCCAAACAGAGAATCTGAAAACCAATTGTAATTGTACAAACAGGTAGCTGAAAGGTCTCTTGGCCTTGTGCTCTCTGAGAAGAGCTGAGAAGAGCAAGGCCAACACGAGGAATAGTCTTTTGCCTACTCCTAGCTGCCAGCTGCTCTCCATGTCTGGGTACTGTCATTATTGCAGCCATCGAGACTGCAAAGGTACCTGGTGCACACAGGAGGACAGCAGTGAGGCTGCAGAGGAAAATGTCAGAGTTGCAGATTTACCTTCTTCCCACCAATCCCTGTTAAAAAAAACCCCAACAAACAAACCAAACGAAACCAGAATCAGACAAAAGCACCCCCAAAACTGCAAAGATGCTTTCTCAAGGGTCTGCTTAACGTGTTTTTGCACAGTGGTGTATAATTTGACACCACATAATTAAAAAAAAAATAAAGTGCCACTGAATGCCCTCTGCATAGACATTCCAAGTACAGCAATACTTCAGTAGTTCCATCTGGATTTAGTCTCAGCACATCAGCAATAGCACTGAAACTTATTAACACTCATGCAGTTCTGTGTTCAAGATCTTTCATTTGAAAATATAAATGTAATGCCAAGCAAAGTAAAAGTTGTAAAGGTTATCCTTTATCTTCTAAAACTAATGGCAAAAAAATTACAAATCTAATTTAGTTTGCATGAATGTTTCATATTTTTTGGCCTTGCTAGGCTGTTCTCATTTTTCTCCAGCTGTAAATAATATGACTTAAATTGCTCAGTGAAGCAGCTCTATTATTTATCAGTCAAAAAACATTACAAATGATTGACAAGTTTTTATGAAAGAGGTAGCTGAGAATTGTTCTTCCAATTGAAATTTTAATGTTGTGGCATATTGCAGGGACAATGTATATCCGTCGACAGAGAGAAAATCTGAAAAATTATCATTTTAGAAGTGTTTCTGTTTTCTCATGTTTGCGAGTATTTCGTACATTTAAAACATGTGAGTTTTTAAGAAAGCCTGATTTTTGCATGCCATGGTTGAGGTGCTTCTAAAAAATTTATTGATTTTTAGGCACTGCTAAAGAACACTGATTGAAACCAAGTCTGTTGGAACAGGCCTCAGCATTACAATGAAGGATGACACAGGGACATCCAGGAGGTCTTCAGAATCACAGTTTACTGCTAACAAGATGCTTCGCCCACTCTGATTTCCCCCATGCAAAAGGGAAAGGACACAGGCCTCATAAGCATTTTGAGATTCAAGATAACAGCTTTGCATGACACCTTGGAAAGCCTTAAGCCATATTTCACGTTTTCCTGCAGCATTTGGTTGAAAAGATCAATTTGAGGCATAGTCAGTTAATCTCATACATTGCAGGTTGTTGTGGTTTAGGAATGGTAATCTCCAATTTAATTTAATTTAATTTAATTTAATTTAGTACTCCCACTAAAACTGTGGTCTCTCCCTCCAACCTGAGGCACAAAAGGTAAAGATCACAGGTTGAGATTTAGAACAATTTATTGGAGACAGCACTGAGGTAAGAAACAAAGATTAACAGCAACAATGCTAGTGACAGAGGGTATAAGAAAAGAAAATATTCCCATGGAAAATACTCTCAATTATAGGCAATACCAGACTCCCTCTGCCACATTCTCTCAACTGGAAGAAGCCCCTTCTCCCTGGAACCGAGTCCCTTTCCCCTACCCTGGAAATGGCCTGAGGTGGTACAGAACAACCTCCAGGTCCTAGCCCTTCTCTCTCTGGCTACTGCAAAAATTAACCATGTCCTGGCCAGAACCAGGACACAGGTTGAACGGAATCTCGTTAAAAGTGATATAACACCATATTTTAAATCTTTTATGTGATACACATGTTCAGTACAGAGCAATACAGAAGACAAAATTGATGACGACTACTTGTGATCCTCCTGCTATTTCTTTGTCAGATTTTACCCCAGTTCCCTGTGTCAGACACTGAGTTTATCACTCTCACTCCCTCATCAAATGAAGTTGTTAAAATACCAGGTTTACCTCTGCATGTTCTTTAACCCTATTTGCTCAGTCATGAACACCATGCTTGACTAGCAGTCTATTACCAAGACAATCTGCCAGGAGATAAATACTGAAATTGTTCATAATGGATGTTGTGCATTCTAGAATCCTGCTGGACAGAGCAGGCTGAACTCAGTGCTGAATTCAGACCAAGTTGCCTGGGGCTTTGTCTGTCGAGCCTTGAAAACCTTGAGGATGGAGATTCCACAGCCTCATCTGAAAACTTTTGTGAAACCTGCTTTCTGCAGGCAGTCCATGTTGGAGCAGTAGGAAATAAAACCCTTGTTCTCCTTTAGTTTCAAAATTGCCAAGTGTTATCTGACACAATAGTATTGAAAAAAAAGAAGAAATCTGGCATTATTTAAATATTGACAGTATCACCTTAAAATACTTATGTTCTAAATGTTTTATATGAGTGCTGTGGAACTGTAACACATGCACATACTCTTCCAGCTGGACTGTAAAATTTATAAACCTCACACTTCTGGAACCATTGGTATCATTGTAAGGACAATAGTTTTACAAGAACAGTATTTGTATTGTGGTATTTTGTGGTTCTATTATTAGAAGGGTAAGAAGACATGGAGTTTGTTTGAGGCATTTTTTAAAACAGTAAAAGCTTTTATTTTAACGTTATCTTTTTATTTTTAGGCAAATAAGATCAGACACACATATGCTTTTAAAATATTCCTAAAAGACAAATATATTTTCTGTCTACAGCTTTATCTTCAAGATAAATTCATTGCTAAAAGCACTTCTTGGACAACTGCAGGAGCTGAGAATGTATCTTGAAGTTCCTTTCCTTTTCTTTCTTTGTGAGGCTTAAGCCGATGCAGTTGACTTTTTTCAGACACAATCCATTCAAATTATTTTTTTCTTTTTGCTGTCTTTTGTCAAATCAGCTGTTGGCCTATACCACACTGTCCCTTAGCTCAGTTATTTCATTCCTGTTCCTAACTGCATTATTCATTGAGTCAATCACAGTTGGCTGAGAACATTTTGAAAAATTCTTGTGATCATAAGAACTTCCTCAGCTGCAGTTGATGGCTCTGCTTCATATCTCCCATCTTCTTGCTCTAGCACTTTTTCTGAATCTCAGTGGTAAGCATCTCAGTCACCTTTTCATCACTTTTAACATCAAACTCTCCTCTCCTCCTCCTGCTCTCTCTATTATTTTGGGTCCTAAACAGTTAACTCTTTTGTTTGTTTGTTTGTTTGTTTGTTTGCCTCTATAGCTGTGTGCTCTCTCCATATTTTGTGATTCCTTCCTCAATTTTATCTTCTCCATTATAAATTTTCTAATCTATAGCTCTTCTAAGATTACTTTTACAAATGTTTCATGCATACTCAAGGACTGGATTTCTCAGTCTATGACAGACAGCAGGTCTGCATCTCATGTTGTCTTGTGTCTCACAATGACCAAAATTTAGGCTCCCTTGTCAGAGAAAAAAAAGAAAAATAAAAAAACAACCCCAAACAACCCATAATCTTCTTTTTCTGATTGTTTCTGTCATCAGTTAAAATCAAGACTCCTTCAACATGTCTTCAGAGCAACTACTTGGCCCTCCTCTTTTTTTAAGGGAAAAGGATGACAGAATCCCGATGGTTACATTATGGGTTGCACTCTGTTCTTCCCAGAAGAAATGTGTCATTTCTTGAGTTAAGCTATGGGAGAGACCCTTGATGGTTGCAGGATTTTTTGACCCTGTGACTACAAAAGACTCTTAGGTTTATGTTTTGAGAGCAAATATACATGAAGAAGGTCCTCTTAGAAATTCTATGAATTGAATTAAATGTCCCCCTGTTTTAAGGGATGCAAACTCAAATCCTGCCCTTATGATGCACTATTGCATTTTTTTTTTTCTCTGAGTGACCCAGCTGGAGTTGTGCCTTTTCCTCACTAGTCTGCCAAGGAACCTTTGTGCTGAATCACTGACTATTTCTACTGTAATTGGCTTGGACTTCTAGGGTGAGGGGTGCACTGAATACATCTCCTTTTTTGCCCACTAATTGTTTTCTATGCCTCATGGGGCATTTTCTTCAGATTTTCAGTGCTCCTGTAATATTTAATTTGGAGCTGTTCATGTAGCAAAATGAAAATTGTTTCAATTTAATTAATTTCTTAAGTGTTGCTTGTCAGTTTAAGGAAATTTTGAGCAGTCTTTTGTCTTGATGAAGAAGGAGTTTTAGACTATCTTAAGACTTCCTGAAGGTAAACTGTCAAAAAACGTACTCAACTGCTTTTTGTTACAGTTATTCCAGCCAAGATTTGTGTTTATCCCTTTATTGGACCTTTCAGAATAAACAAGAAATAATGGACTAGTTGTGCTTACAATGCCCTATTCCCCACTTCCCAGGCAAATCAAGGGTGTCTCTCAGCAGCAGAAGGATAAGGTAAAGTTGTGACTAGAGCAATTATGTGGGGTAGCAGGAAGGTGATACAAACCAGTGTGCTTTTTCCTGAAGAGCTTTAGTTCAGACTGCTCTTTCTGTAGCAAAAAATCAGAGTTTTTTAGCAGATGGATCAATGCTATAGTATTCTTTCATTTCCATTGTGCTGGCATTTTGTCCACAAGATTTCTTGACAGCACATCACTGTAGGCCCATATGTGTGCAGTAATACACTTTCCAACTGAAATTCCAGAAGGCAAAGGATGGGGTCAGAGGTGCCGGCCTAGCTGCAGAAGACAATCATAGAAGCATGGTTGTTCTATGAGTAGGGCAACACCTTCTGATGCAGACAGAGTGGTGAGCATCACCCAAGACAACATTAGGAGCCTGTGTGACCTCACTGGCTCATCAACGCTGAAAAAATCAATCTATGTGTGACTTGCAACAACAAAGAAAGGAAAACCTTTTATAGAGATAAAAGCATAAAAATTGACACTGAAATGCCTGCTGTGAGAGGGTTAGAAAGAATCCCTTGGTTGTAGGTCCCATCAGGTTTGGCCTCAGTTGTCTCAGTTCTCTCTCTCAGTTCTTCTCATTTCTCTTTATAGGGTACGACACCTCCTTTTCGTCAAGTTTTACCTGTTTCCTTAGGAGTATGTCTTTTGAAAGTCTACCTGAGAACATCCAATTGTTCCAAAGTGAATTTCTTTCAGAAGAACTCTCATAGGGAAAAAACCCCAAAACAAACAACGAGTGTTGTCTGATAAAGGAAATCCTTCACTATTCATAAAATACTTGGGTTATTTGGGAAAAGAGGAAATTGCTAAGGATTAGGTTTACAGCACATGAGCATGTCTCGTGCTACTCTGTAAAGCTTGTCAAGGAAAAAAAAAGAAAGTGAATCCCAGTAGGCTTGCAGAGTTTTGCATCCTGTAGTTTATTACATTTGTCAGTAAAAGCACCGAGGATTATGGAAGTAGATTTATAATTTTATGAAATCCTGGCACGAAGGATTGGTGGCCCTCTGATAGAAAATGAAGTGGAGCTGTTTTGCAAAAGACAAACACTGTGTACTTCAGTGAAAAGTTAATATTGCAGCAAACCTGATGCAAATAAATCGCTCTAGCTAATCTCTTGGAAGTTGCTCGCCTTAAAGTCGATGGGATTATGTTTTATGTCTCCTTGTGTAAAGGAAGATCCTTGGTTTCAGTGGGTGTTCAAATTCCTTGGGGCAGTACACAGAATTAGAACAGCTAAACATAACCAGTTTGGAAAAGTTTCCTGTTGCTGTTTTGGCCTTTGTTATTATATTATATTAATGCTTTAAAGGCACATTGCTAAAATGAAGGTTCATTTTTTGGAAGACTTTATAATATTTGATCCTTTTAAGAATCTGTCACTGTATGTTGAGAGGAAACTGAGACAAGGACAGTAAGTTGTGCTGTAAGAGGTGTTAATTGAAACATGATGATTAGACCATTTTCATGTATAACAGAAATACGGCCACTGAGATCTGAATTGCTGTAAGCCTTTTCTCAAAGTTATTAAATCATATCCATCTGAAAGCAGTTATAAGCTACTTGCATAAAATCACTTCAAGGACCCTGTTCTGATCTAGTAGGCACATAGTAGGCATGTTCCTGACTAGGTGCTGCAGCAAAAAGATAGCAGTTTCACTTGTCTAAATAATTTGGCACTTCCAGTTGGTATTGGTAATAAAGTTCTGTTTTTTCTTAGAACTGGTTCTCCCCAGGAGATGGCTAATTCCTGGGCATAAATGTTCAAAGTGACCTTGCTTTTGTCTTTGAAATAAGCAAGGAAGTGTCCATTATGGTATTGCAGTATGCTCTTAGTAATCATAGCAGTCTATTTCATATTTGTCACAAGTAGTAATTAACTCATGCAAAATTTTTAAAAAAGTTTGGCTTTTCATTTGTACCAATCTTAACTTTTTTTTTTTTTTTTTGCATAAACTTAATTGGAAAATACAGCTCTGTTTTGCCTTAGATAGTTTAATGGCTCTGTTATCATTTTATCAAAACAACGGATAAAATCATAAACCTCATATTGGGAACCACTTAAGAGCTGTTATCCCAATTTCACAGGACAAAGAGAAATTCCCCTAAGATCACAATAAATGAATTTCTTGTCCTTGAATACCTACTCATCATTGAGCCATTCTTTCCTTCCTGCAGAGGAGAAATGACGTGTTCTAGGCTCTGATCTATCGCTGCCTCTTCTCCTACTCTTTTTGTCTGATCTCTGAGAGTCTGCAATGCAGGGACACTCACAGCTCACAAGTGCAGCTGGCTAAACACCCCCACTCTCTGTGGTCTGCACTCTCATTGCCCCTTGCTCTCATCTGTTCTAGTTTGTTTTGGAAAGAAAACAGGATATACCAGTGCAAATGAGACAGTGGCATGCCTAGCCAGACTGTGGACACTATTAGGGCTGAGTGGGACACACACCACGAAGGGAAGGTGTTCACTAAGTGTAAAATTCTCATGCCTGTTGCAACCAGGCAGATTGGTGTGGATCATAGAAAAAGTTTATTGTTGTTCTAAGGAGAGTTTATTGGTCATATTGGTTACAATGCTCTATCTGCTCTAAAAACTTCCTCTCTCCTTGCTAGTGTTACTGAGACCTTCACAATAACCTAAGAGTTGAGCCACCAAATAGTATTATCACTCATTGCAGCTGAGGAGGCTGGGTTATTTAAGCACGTGCTGAAATGGTTTGCTGGGTCACAACCTCTGAGTAACTACTTTGTGTAAAGCTGTATAGCAAGTGAGGTCAAGTGCTAGAATTTTGTGTCTCTATCCAATGGTGGCTCCCCATCAGATTTGTACTGGGAATGTGAAAATATTCATTTGATAAGGATCAGACTTTTTTGAGAAGGTAGCAACCTGAAACCATGCACCTCCTGTTGTTAATAATATCCTCCATGTGGATAGTAAACACCTAAGAATCTCAGTGTGTTAGAAATGGAAGTGACTGTATGTTTGCTGTGTGTGCATATATATATATCAATATCTATCTTGTAATCATCTCATTGTAAGTGAAAGTGTGCATGCATCTATACAGTACCAGTACATCTGTGTATATAAGTAGGATGCGTATCTGAGTGTAACCAGCTGAAATGGAAATCTAGATGGTCTGTTATGGAATTTTATTTCTTCTTCAAACTCTTTATACCATTAATTAATGTAAATTACTCATGGTTATACTGGAGTGTAAGATCCAGAACTTATACTGGATTCATCACATGATAAATAGTGGAGTTTTTATGTGTTTTCATTCTTATGCAGAATGTATTACAACTCTGTAGAGTTTTTCATCCTTTTTTTCCTTCTTTTTTAAGTCCTTCCTTCTGAAGAACTTATTCCTATATCACTGGCAATATTTGGTTTGCACTTAAGGGAAATGCCACACCTTGTAGATCAGTCTGTTAACAAACCTCAGACTTTCACTGTTTCTACCACTTAATTTAAAATTTTCAAATCATGGAAAGCTGTTGATTTCAATGTATTTCCATTCCTATACAACAGTGCTGTAGTGCAGTCAGGGAATTTTTCTACATGTTCCATGGTTCCATGTTACTATTACAACCATTGATTTTGATGTATCTGGTTGAGGATTCAGATGTGGATCAACATAAATCATAATAGCATTATCTCCTAAATCATGAAAACATTTTCCCACATTCATGGTTGCTTTATCTTTTCCCCCTTCTTTTTTCTTCCTTTCTTAAGAACTTTCCTTTAACTGCAGTTTCTCCCTGAAAGGATATTTTCAACTTGATACTAGTTTGTAATGAAAATAGCATATTATTTGTATTCCTTCATTAACATTTTTATCCAGAATACAAATAAAGGATTTTAATCACCAGTGATCTACTTTCCTGACATTATCGGTTTGTGGCCTCTCAGAAAGGGACCTTATTTTTATGCTCAGAAAATCTGAAAGCCAAGATTTACCAAAATATATTGGTTCCTAAGTTATTTTTTACAATACTTTAAATTGATTTTACACTATGCTCAAATGACTAAATATTTCTTGAATCTGGTTCTAAATCTCTTATTTCAAAGCATCACTATTTATGGTCTTTAAATGTGGCAGATAGCAAGAGACAAAGCTTAATTTAAAAACTTGGATCTGAACCCCATTAAAAACTGTTCCTGATGTAAAATATAAATTAGGATGAGTGGGATTAAGGAAATCATCACTGCTTTCATAAAAAAATAATGAAAAAAAAATCACTTTATGTCTTTCTCAATCTAAGAACATCCAATGTGAGCAACTTCTGTGAAACTTGTGGGTTTACTTGTATACAGATGTAAGGATTATTTGCATGCTGTTTTTTGCCATAGATTTCAACAGCAGTTTTCACGTGTCATGGGAAGTACGCCATATAAATTAGATGTGTTCTCCACGTGTGTAGAACACACACATCTGTGTTTCTAAACCAAGCAGAACACAGTCATTTTAATAGAATTTGGACTGATATTGTATAATATTTTCAGAAGGATTCATAAAAGATGACAGCTAGAGCACAAAAATACTAATTGGGACAAATTTTTCAAGGTTGATAAGTGATTTGGTTTCTTGATTTTCGCTACCCAGCAGAAGCTATATTAAGGACTGAACTTCAGAGAGTGCACTTCCTTTCATTTAGGGCTACCACAAGCAGCTCAGAACTAATAGTATAAGCATCCTGCGCTCCTATGCAGTCATTTGTGAAAACTGTGGTCTTATTTCTCTCTATACATGTTATGAGTGAAAGTTGGTTGAGAATAAAGACAGAGAGGAGCCATTTGCTCTCCTGGATTAGCCTGTTGGAGCGCCATGCTCATGAAGCTGAGTATAGAGACTTTTTATACAAAAGAGTTTACTCCTGTTGATTGACCTAGGAGAGTGAAGAAAGATGCACTGGCCATGTCCTTTCTTTTGAGTCACTTAAGAAAACAGCATTTGCATTTCCCTGATAGGAAATGCTGTTTCTCATATCCAATGTAGAGGTCTGTGGTACCCTAAGGTTGCTGTTGCATGTACATAAATGATAGAGTTTCCCTGGAAGTTCTAAATGATGTAAAATGAAACGAGTCCACTGTATTGATCTGATTCTGGTTTTGTTTGGTTTGTGCTTGGCCTCTAAAGAAGACTGGATGACCCAGATAGAAATTACAAAAATTCTCTCTGTGTATTAATTGGCATTACATCTTTCATCATGAATTGAGGTTCTGTTAGCACTTTTAGTAGTCATTTGTTCTTTGCTGAATTTTCCTACACCTGCTTAAAACCTGTTGGTGCAGTACATGCCGCAGAGTGGGGTTACTTGGCTTATCATTAAGGATAAATCCCAGTTGCAGAGATCTAAGAAATCCAGAAGAATTCAACAAACATGGTCAATTTAGTCAGAAACACTAGCTGATGTTTCTGATTGCTGATTGCTGATTCTGAAAGCTGATTGCTTTCACTGCACAATATGCAACTGTCAGCTTTATGGAGGAAGTAGGTGAGGGAGTGCATTGATTAATGAAGAAACTGGAAAAATGTAAATAGTGAGGAATATCAAACATTTAGAATATTCTACATTTAAGGTCAGTAGAAGGTTTTGGAGAAGGAGTGGGAAAAGGAGCACATGAGAAAAAGGTTTAGGCTTAGTGGAAAATGCTGTGGGGAGTTGTGGGCTTTGGGAACCGAAAAGAGCATTAGAAGTTGATGAGTAATTGAGCTATAAGGGATAGATTATCTCATGGTGTATTAACTTCCTTGTGTTGATTAACCTCAGGATGTTTAAGTAGGTGTTGGTTAATAGGAGACTAGGGAGAGAGATTTGGGAAGAATGGGGCAGTATGCATGAGAAGAGGGTGGGATACAGGAGCTGGATGATGAATTGCTAGAGGCTGAAAAACTATCATGAGGAAATATTGGATGCTCCTCCTGTATTCTCATATGCTTTCAAGAGCATCTACTTTTAACCATTTTTAGAGACTGGTCTTGTCTGAGCCACTTGTACTGAGCCACTATGAATGTATTTCTGCTTTTATGTTAGATTTTATGGTCTCTGTGAAAGGGAGAAGGTTTGCCCACATGTGGTTATGGCTGGCAAATGAGGCCAGAGAGTAGTGCCAAGCAGAAAAATATGGAGATGGCACAGCTGGAAAGGCAGATCTCTCTGTGGTAACAATTGATTGGTCGGGCCACCTTAGGATAATGGCTGAGAGGAGTTAGGAAGTGCTGGAATTAGAAGCTAAGGATGGCAGTCATTACCTTCTCCTCTAGAATCCTTAATCCTATTCTCCAGAAAAGTTGTGTTTTCCCAAACACAAATCTGTTTTTGTGATCTTCTGAGCATAAAGAACATTTCTTGCCACAGTCCACTGTGCACCTCATCCTACTGCATTCACCCTCTGCATCCAGCTAACTTGCTCTTAGGTTTACAAATGTTTTCTGGCACAGGGCTTTGCTCCAGTATTACAAAATAGAGAACTCTTGATTGAGTGGTACTGCTTGTGTTGGCACTGCAGCCACAACCATAAAAATTAGATTGAAACAAGTAACTTCATCAAACAATCTAGCTTTTCTTGAAAATATGTTTGACTCCAACATCTTCAGTACATTTTAACGATATGGGAATTTTAATACTTTGTTAGCAAGATGTCTTTTGACTGGAGAGCCCTGAGAAGATGAGATGTACACAGAATAATTTCTGAACTATTTCCTCCAGATTTGTGTTTTGCATTCTGGTATCTGACTGCTCTACATACCCATGGGAAGAAGAGATGTTGGGGGCCAGCTGTTTCTAGAAGCTTGCCAATGGGGTCTGTGTCATATCAGCAGTATCAGTCATTCACCTTTGAGAATAGGATATAGTGTGTACATCCACAGAAATGAGAAATATTATAAGAAAGTATTATAAACAAAGATGCGCTTTAGATTTAAAAAGCTTCAAATCTCTGTGTCTTTGTAAAGTTTAAATGATCCTAAGATGCTTAGCAGAAATTACAGTTAATTTTTCAGCTCTAAGTTTGTGTGCTACTTATTTGAAGGAGGTGCAGAATTCATTACATTCAGCACAATCTCTGCCTTCAAAGACTAACTAAGCCTGACTAAGCAGTACTGGAGCCACTAAAATCTCAATAATACTTTTTGATAGCTAGTTATTATTTAATTTTAATTAAATTATATTGTGCAGACATAGTTCCATAGAGTACCTAAGTATCACAGTCAAGATCAGGGCTGTGATGTTGAAGAGTTTGCAGACAGAGGCCAACATGTGTTTTCTACCACGTTATGGGAAACTGTTTCCACCCAAGAGTTAGCTAAGAGTTTAATCCTGCAATTAGTATGCTCTCTGCCCAGAAACTATCACTTGCAGCACAGCAAGACAGATGTATTTTGGATTAGAAAGAAATCTTTCCCACCACAGAGTAATACACAATTTATCAGATTTAACTCGGGACAGTGGTTCATACTCCTCTGAAGCATCTCTGGGAGACAGAATATCAGAAAATTGTTATTTCTATTTCATTCCAATACAAAGTGGAGCCCATTCTCTCAGTCACTGTATAAACAAATAGTAAGCAGTGACTGGAGTTCCTAACATTTCATAATCTAAATAGACAAGTCTAACATAACTGTACAGGAAATAGAAAGATATGGCAATGGAACATGATTTGCCTGTGATCACAGAGTTGATTGGTTAAAATCCAGTTGTTTGAATTCCCAGCTCAACAGTCTGTACTATGGTTGACCTTACTATTAAATGATGATTAGTTTCTTCTGATGAGTTTCATATATTTTCATAATTTTCATTTGTATTTGGTCTTCTTTCTTTATCAAAACTGCTCTACAGAGAATAAGCCCTGGGAGGAGCAGGAAGCTAGTTGCACTACTTATGTGGAAAAGAACAAAGCTATAATGTAACAGATCTATAATCAATGTAAATTTAAGTCTTTGTAGCTCACAGCAAGCAGTTACTCTTACTGGAATGTGATACATATGCAGTATATATGTTTAAAAAGTGTACCATCAAGCAATACTTTAAACAAAAATAGCATCTGGCTTTGAAATTAATGAATATAATCTGTAACAGGTACATATATAAAGCATGATGTAATTCCTGGCATTCTTCTGTTGATATAGTATCTGAAAGTTGGGAAGAAAACATTAGAATCCAAGAAAGCGACACAAATTATTTGATTTTATGATTTTTTTTTTCTGCAAGTAGATTAACAAGCATTACAAACATGCCCTACACATGTAAGATCTAGTTATATGGCAGGTAACTAGGGAATTTCTCTGGTTTAAAATGAAATCTGCACATTGAATCAGTCTGAGAACAGCTGGCTTAGAAATCAGCCTGAGAATCAGAATAATCTGTGAGAGGTATTTGTGTTAGTATTAAACATTTTTGCATGCTCAGTGCAGAAGATAGCCTCTGAGCTTTGAGGATTAGGAAGTGGCTGGTATAGCTTTCTGAAACTGGGCTGCCTTGTTAAGAATGGAAAGCTCAGTTAAAATTTAGTTATGAGAAACCTATAATTAGAAAAACCTTGTGATTTACTGCTAAGCAGTGTAAATTCATATTTTAAAAGGCAGAGTTTTCAGTCAAATTCATTTAAAAATTATTAGCAAATAAGGTTCTGGTGATTTCTGCAGCATGTAATTTCTTTTTGAGCAGGAGCTATATACTGATATGTAAGTGTATCTGATAAGCAATAGAAGGGCAAATGAAAAAAAGAAACTGTTCTTTAATATTCAAATACAAATAAAGTTGGAGGATTAACTAAAACAAAAACTTTGGGAAGGTCTTTCTGGATACAAGGAATCAGTTCCTTATTACTGGAATTTTAATCTGATTATTAGACTGATGTTTATACTTTGTTAAATTGTACTGTGTTCAGGAGCAATCTACCAGCTCCATGGCAGAGCAGGCATTCACTTACTTCAGCATCTCTAGTTCCAATGTTAGAATGTGAATCCCATTTTTTTCAACATAGCTACTTTTAATCCATGCTTTTTTATATGCTATTGCAACCTGAGTATGAATGCTTTTTCCTTGAATTTTCCTTAATACAAGGCCTGTAAAAATAATTTACATTACATCAAAAAAAAAAAAAAAAAAAAGGAAATTATAAGAGAAAACTGACTAAAGTAAAATCAACCAAAAAGCTAAAATTAAATGGAAACAAAACCTGTTAGTATGGAACAAATGTGCCCACACACAGACTTGCTCAAAATAATTGTATGAAATAAATCCAACTGTTATTTTGGTTCAGGTTCATTTTTTTTTGTTCCTTTTTGTTTCTTGGTTTGCTGGTTTTTTTGGGTTTGGGGTTTTTTTGTTTTGTTTGTGGGTCTTGTGTGTGTGTGTGTGTGTGTGTGTGTGTGTGTGTGTGCAGAGAAGCTATAGGACCTCTGGCAATTAAAATGTAATTTTTCCTGTGGTACAAATATTTACAACCAGTCTAAGGCCCTTTCAAATTGTCAGTGCAGTGTAGAAGAGACAGAGCACTGCTGAAAATGAAGTTAGAGATAGCGAGACCAGAGGCAGCAAGGCCTTCCATATTTTATATGGATTTTTAGGAGACAGCACTTGCCAATCGTATGAGGTAAAATAAGAAGAGTGGTTGAAGGGTTTGCAGTGAAAAAGCAGATTGCTGAAAGCAGAAGAAATATATTAAATGAAAATCCACAAAAACAAATGGCAAAGGATAAAAGGTGAGGGGCTGTGTAGGAGGGAGGTGCAACTGATCATCCCAGACATTTGGGGATGGAAAAAATTCCATTAAAACTAAGCACCTGCTGCTTAAGATCTGGGCTTCAAAATTACAAACCACGTCAGTAAAAGCATTTTGTTTTGCAGTTTAAAGGGAACTGAAGGAAACAGTCAAAGTATTAAGAGAAGGAAAAAGAATGGGGAAATATTTTATGAAACTGGTCTGCGCACATTTAAGGTAGGGTATTGGTTAGGCATGGCTGGTTTCAATTTGCTTATAATTTTTATTCCTCAGCTTTTCAGCTGTCTTCTTGAGTAAAAAAGGACTTTAGCTCAATTTAGTTTAGTAAGGAGGTAGGCAACCATTCTTTGGATGGCTTCCTAACTTTGTGCCTCATTCTTCTTCATGGGTGTGTCTGACTTAAATTTCTGGTTGTTAATCCTACTCTAGTCTTTGCGGGAGAGGAGAGATGATTTTTGACTCTTTTGCCCACTTTACGGTAGAGCACAAAACTGAAATCCTTCTGATGGAGTAAAGGCTGGCAAATGTTAGAAACCACAAGAACTTTGATAGAGAACCAGCCTATACTTAAGTGACATTCACACGCTCACACTGGCATTCCCACAAAACAAAAAACCATACTGAAGGCTGCTCGGTTTGACATGGTTGTTTCTCCTGCCCATTCTTCTTTGATATTTGCAAGAAGATGAGTTGAATATTACGTGTCAGGGGTTGGCAGCAAACAGTGGAAAACAAGAAAAACTGTTCCCAGCCCTCCACACTGAGACAGAATTGATCAAGTTGTCACTTACAAATTACAAATCAATGGAAAAACCCAGCCTATTCTGCAGTGAGCTCTCTCTCTAACCCCGTTTACAGACTGCAATTTAAGCACACTGCTTCCCTCTAAAGAACTTAAGATAAACCTGATGACTTATTTTAAATATGAAATTGGAAAAAAAATAGAAACAAATGGCTGAAAGAAATTATATGTCTAGAATGTTACTTTCCTCTGCTCAAGGAAGGATACTCTCTCCTCTTGTCTACTTTGAATACCACATGTCTCTGCACAGTCAAATTGAGGCAGTCTGAAGGGGAAAGGTTTTCAAATATCCTCAGCTTTTACTGGAAAATGGGCCCCTTTAAAGATGTCTCAAGTATGACACTCAAAGAATCATCCCAGGTTGTACAGAGCTTTTCAAAACTCAGCCAGCATTTTTAGTAGCCTATGCCTCAAAGAGTCTGGGCACCTTACCCAAAAAGAGCTAAAAATGTAATTTGCAGTTCTTCAAGTAATCCAAAACAAAGTATCAAATCCCTTCCCATCTTCCGTTGCCAAGGAAAGTCCCTGTGCACTAGAACTGGCCTCATTCTGCTGCACAGGGGACAGCAGAAGTAAATGGAGGGTGGAGTGGGAGAGCTTTTGGAAGAATGATCAGGCCGTGCACAGTGCTCTGCCCTCCTTAATCATAGGTGCCTTGCTTGAAAATTGATTTCCAAATATTTCCACGATGCTCAAACACAGAGTTACCTGGCTCTCATCTCTGATGAAGAATTTCAACCAACAGAATTTCCTTGGCAGGGCTGCAACTGATGGCTTTTCCCATTGTTTTAATACTCACTCTGAAAATACCTATTTTGTGTGGGTCACCAACCAGGGAAAAAAGTATCAACTGACTGTTGAATTTTCCAAATGTGGAGGTTTATATGCCTGTGTATTTTGGCCACAGAGGAACCATCTGAAGACATATAGAATAAAGGAGTGTAGCAATATCCATACAGCATGACAGACACATGATTTGACATCTAACTAAATGTCAAATCTTTGCCTTTTAAAAATAATATACTCCTTCTGAGAGTTAAGCTTTTGGCTAAAACAAGCGATTGTTGAGGAAAAAATAATCAATGTAAAAGTCTTAAAAAAGTGACTGGAAGCAGTTCTGCTACAGGTGGACTGAAGAAGGCTTTCATTTCTCAGTTTGTTTCTCTTGATTTCTCAGTTTTCTTTCTCTTTTTCTAAGATGGATGTTGCAAGACATTAATCATCCTGTATAAATGAATAAGTAACCTGTACTAATATACCAGTGGGTTGTGGTGAGGTTAGGGAACTTAATCAAAGCAATTTGGTAGACTGCTCCTGCCATAAACCATTTACCATCCAGTTCACTTTCTATTCTGGCTGCCAACCATTGCTGTTAAAGGGAATGTTACAGTGGAGTCTAATACTATCAGATAGGAATGCCAGAATAGGACTGTGCAACAAACACCTCTGGTTTTGAAAGGAGACTTAAAGAAGCATGATGTGTGAGCCATCAAAAATAATAATTTTAACATAAATTCCCATTACAAGGTGTACTGAAAAGAGCTGGTCTGCTCTTTAGAGGCATAAAAATTGGACATAGAAAATTATTTATATCCTGCAAAATAATCAGTCCTGTGTTCTGATGTCCAGGCTTACAGAAGGGTACAGAAATAACTAGAGAAATACTTAAAGGACAGGCCACAGAAAAATGTTCTCTGGGAGCTGGAATATCAGGCTTGTGAACCTTGTCAGGGTGTTTGGGAACAAGAAATGCATTTTCAAAAGTTTCTTAGGGGAGCTTTTTGTGTATTCTTTTGAATTTGTGTTAATGGAAGGCCCAAATGTTTTTAATTTTTAGTTATTTTCACCAGTTGTTTGGAGAAAGCTTAAAGCCTCCTATCCTGAAAAAGTGACCCTTGAGTAAGCAAGACAAATTATACCCAGACTTTGGATTAGGCTGTGCATGTCCTTCAGTGTGCATTGTCTTGCATCCCTGAATTATCAGCTTCATGTATCTGGGCTTCAGCTGGTTGCCTAAAGAGTAAGGAAAAGCTCATCTGCAAGGAAGAGCTCATCTGCTCCCACTCTGATGATGCACAGCTGGCCAAGAGGATTACTTTTTGGGTCTCTGAAGAGCCAAAGAATCCAACTTATAGCTGGAGACAGGACACAGGAAAGGACAAATTGGTGCACTGAGGAGATACAGACTGGGTTGGCTGGCGTGTCTTATTCCAGCATGCAGGCTCACACTAACCACAAGGCATGGGACTCGGAAATAGTTTTCACCAGACTCAGTAGGAGAGCCTCCCCTCCAGGAGCTGCTTCCCTTCCTGTTCAGCTGGGGGCATGATTCACCTTCCAGATCATGTGGGTGTGTTGCAACTAGGCAATGCTCTGTCCTTACAAGAGGCCCATTTCAGGTAGCATTTTGTTTTCTCTTGTTCCATGCATGTAAGCATTCTTCTCTCTAATTACTCTCCATACAATACAGTAGTTAAGGCCTTTTGGCTTACAGTAAAGATGGAACATGAAACAATATGTGACTTGACCATCTAAGTATCACAGGAGATTCAGATAGGCCATTTTAACCCCAGTCCTGTTGCACGGAAACAGTTTTGCTTACGGGCATTTAAGAAATTAAAATGTTTTTTGTTCAGAAATAACCACTGTGATCATATTATGATCTGACCTCCTGTGTAGTGCAAGTTCAGCTTCACTCTGTAATTTTCTGCATTAGGTACACAACCTGTGGTTAACCAGCATCCTGTGGTGGGATTATATGTTGCGTTTTGTATTGATTAGGTTATGACTTGAGAAAAATTGTGTTTTAGCTTGGATTTTCAGTAGTTTTGGCTTGTGTCTGCAGAATTTTCCTTTTAGAGTTTTACAGGGATTCTCTCAGCAAGTTGTCTTTGCCATGTAGCTCTTCAGCTCCTTCCTGCAAGAACAACAAAAAACCCCTAGAACACACCTTCCACAGCACTATAGAAAAGGTACTTAAAATAAATTCTGGCACTAAATAGCATTGTACTTCAAACTTATATCCTTGATAAACTCTATGTGTGTCCTTATTAAGACCTGAACTATCCTCATGTCCTTTAAGCCTTCTACAGTATGTGCTAGATGTATCTGACAGAGCTCTCTGTACTTACTGGTAAACCATTAGCAGCCAAACAGAATAATATAACAGCTGCATTCTTTGGAGTTTTTCCTGTGTCATCAGGGCAGTAATTTGGGCATCTGTCCTTCAGCAGTTGCTATTTTTCTCAACACTTTTAAGAATTTATTTACCTTGGGATGTCTACACTTTTGTCAAGATTGACAGATTCAGAAGTTACTGCGTGTGGCAGGGACAAGGCAGACAAACAGATGATTAGAAAGACAGCACAGACACATAAACTTGTTTCCTTAGGAAATGGAGCTACAGATTATTGCCTGGGGAATTTATAGTTCTTTAAAATTGCTACCTCTGTGTATTCTTACTGGTCATCTTCCTTCCTGTATTTCTTTAAATCCTCTCTTGAGGTCTTTGGGGGTTTCAGGAAGGAGTGGGACCACGTGAGTCTATACTAAAAGTTGGGACAAATTTTAAGCATTGTGAGATGATACACATGGGAAGAAGTAGACACCACCATACTGCAACTTTTTAAAGTGCTTTTGGGTGCCAAGAGTCCTATCACAAAATTGTGTTACTCAGATAGCACAATTATGTGGGATTACTCTCAAATATGCAACTAGAGTGACTGATAATTTTTTTCCTTTACTCCAGCGGTCATATTAATTAGGTACAGTCAGTATTGTGTCTCTTGGAAAATGTAAAGAGTAATATAAATGTTGAGTGGGATTTACGCTGATTATATCCAAGATATTTGTTAATATGAAATATATAAAATGGTTTTTAATGCATTTCTTCACATGCAGCTTCAGGTGAGAAAGTGCTTTTATAAATGTACTTGGCAAAGGATTTCCAGAATTGTGTAGGGGATGTTTTGAATGCCTAAGTGTTGGTTTAAAAGTGGTCTCATTTTTAAACACCCACCATGGCTATCACAGATAATATGTATTTATCTGTATTTACTTTGGCCGGTCAAGTCATTCTTCTCACAATGCTTTGGTTTTAAATTTCTTGACATGTCTGCAGTTGGACTCTCCTCATACCTCTTCCACAGAAGTCAGAATTGTCCAAATGAGAAAATGTGGCTTATAGATATTTCTAGTATTGACACTATTTACTGCCCTACCAATTTTACTGGTTAGTATTTACTGATGATATATATGTGTGTTTCTATGGCACCTCGAGCAAGGTTTACTTTTTTTATTACCATTTGCAAGTTTGTCCATCCTCTCTAGTCTCAGTTACTGATTCCTACTTATCCTGCCAAAGTTTTCCCCCCTCTCAGCTGTGCTGGATGCCAAGTGTGAGACTGTGCTCTAAGTGGGGGAGGAAGTGGAAGCAGCAGTAAGGAAGGAGGGGCAAGATTTTGAATATTATTTCTTTAATTTTTTTTCAATCTATTATGAGTTGTTCTTAAAAGGTAGATCACCTGCTCTAATGTAATGCAAAAAGAAATATTTTTCCCAGCAATTAAATAGATTCCCAAAAAGTCTCCCAATCTCCTAAACTTTCAGATCTATGGTAAGAAAAAGAAATATATGAGAAATTTCCAGTTGAGATGGATCAGATCATTAATTCTGAAGATTACTTTGAAGCCTGTGAACACTAGTCATACTGGCAAGTATGTATAATGAGCTTTTTTGTCTTGTGTATTTTTCTGCTTCGATTTTCATCAAGGGGAAGAAACCTGTGTAAAGTGGTGTAGCCAAGCTGTGCAGTGCTGTGTGCTCGGGCACACCATCTTCTCAGCTGGGAATAATGGATTGACAGAAGTCATGGCTGGGACCAATGGGAAGAAATCATACACTCAAAATGCAGTTGCCCTGGTCTACTCCTCATATCATATCCCTGCACACATCATTTCCAACACCCATATATTCTTCATAGTAGCCATGAAGCCCCTCTCATGGACTTATTTTGTATCGCTTTCCTTTTCATTGCCTTAAAAGTCACTGCTTCTTTCCTGCTGATCTCCTTCAGGCCAGTTTCATAACCAGTTGATTGCATGCTCCAAACACTTGACCTGTAGCATATAAGGGATCTGCGTGCAAATATGTTGGCTCTGGGCCATCATTCTTAACTGCTGATGATATTTCATTGGAATTGCAAAACTCCTGTGTAGCAACACCATCCTATTGAAAGAGGCATGCATGCTTGTTTTGTGTGGTGGGTTGACTCTGGCTGCACACAGCTGCCCACCAAAGCTGCTCTGGCACTCACCTCCTCTGCTGGTCAGGGGAAGGGGTTGAGATAAGGACACAGAAAAATCAGTGTCATGAGCAAAACAAACTCACTTTGGGGAATAATTAATCTATTTCCCATCAAGTCGCAGTAGGATAATAGAAATAAAACTCTATCTTTAGAACACCTTTTCCCTACCCTTCCATTCTTCCTGGCCTTAGCTATACTCCTGATTCTCTACCTTCTCTGCCACAGTGGTGCAGGGGGGTGGGGAATAGGGGCTTGTGAATAGTTCATCACAGATTTCTGCTGCTCCTTCTTCCTTAGTAGGAAGACTCACACTCTTCCCTGCTTCTATGAGGGGTTCTTCTCATGTGTTATAGTCCTCTCCAAACTTCTCCAACATGAGTCCTTCCCAGAGGCTGTAGCTCTTCATGAACTGCTCCAAGGTGGGTCCGTTCCATGGTTTGAAGCCCTTCAAATGGCCTTCAAGTGTGGAAATCCAGAGAGTCACAGGTCCTGCTAGCAAACCTGCTCCAGCATGGGCTCCCCTCTCTACCAGTCCACAGCTCCCACTGGAAGCCTGTTCCAGTGTGGGTTTCCAATGGGGTCACAGCCTCCTTCAGGCAGCTCTGGCTTGGGATCCTCCAGAGGCTGCAGATTGGTCTCTGCTGCACTGTGGATCCCCATGGGCCAAAGGGGTACAGCTGCCTCACCAGGCAGAACACCTCACCAGGTCTTCACTAGAGGCTGCAAGGGAATCTCTGCTCTGATACCTGGAGCACCTCCTCCCCCCAGTGACCTTGGCATCTGCAGTGCCATTTCTCTCACACATTATCACTTCTATCCTTTGCTTACTGTTCTGCAGGTTTTTTCCTATTCTTAAATACGTAGCCCCAGAGCTGCTGTCACCACTGCCCCTGGCTGGCTTGGCCTTGTTCAGCAGTGAGTCTGCCTTAGAGCTGGCTGGCATTGGCTTCATCGGATATAGGGAAAATTTCTGGCAGCTGCCAGAAGCTGCCCCTGTAGCCAAAACCTTGCAATGCAAACCAAGTACTGTTTGTTTTCATATGATTCCTACATGTGTATAAATTACACTGTATGCTAGGGTAGAACTAACTAACAAGTGGTGCTGTGTTTCTCATTGTTCTTTTTTGCAAAGGTAGATGATATGTTTCAAGCAGAATGTATACACATACATTAGCTCAAATTTTCCTTTTTTTTCCCTTGTCCCACTTGAATAATAACAGATAATCATGACTTTTCTCCTGAGCTTGACTGTCCCCAGGCCTGATTTTGTCTACATAGTTTGAGAGTTAGATTGCTTCAATATGCTCTAACCTGTGCTGTAGAAAATGCGGTTTCCGGTGGCTGCTGTAAAATGCTGGAGGAATGCTATTTGTCAGGACAAAGCAAAGATTATTACCTTTATCCATTTTTATATACTATGCTTTGCACATTTAATTGAATTGAAATTCACCTTTAATTTCTGCTGTGTGTAGAGTGAAAATGACTTTGCTTCTGTTGTCCCAAACTCAGCAATACCCAGAGACATATCCCAAAGACTGCTGTGTATTTCCCCTGTTACGGGTGAGTGTTCAAAGGCATCTCACTCTTGCAGGATCCTTCTTGGGCCTGTTTCAGTGGTTTTATCTCATTTTTCTCTTTTGCTTTAATGTGTTTGGTATGTCTTTAACTAGTGGCTCAGTGTGATGCTTAGCAGTGCCATAGTAGATAGGCCTCAAAGAAAAAGAATTTTTTATAATGAAGCTCAGTTCAAGTATTCAAGATGTCTTGGTACAATTGTCATTGTGGTTGCAATCAATAAAAAATTTTGATTTATTGTTCTTGTAGGTTCTGTGGTGTGCACAGCGTGTATTTTAGCAATGTGTCAAAATCAAATGATGATAATAATAACAAAATATTAGCCTAGATTTTAAATGTGGTGAAAGAGCTCTTTGCTTTACTGTCAGTGCTAATCACAGCAAAAAGAGAAACAGACTCCTTTTAATTTGACAGGACAAAGGTAAATTACAGCTACCACTCATTCTTTCATTGCTTTTTTCGGGTGACAATAAATGCCCCCTTAACTTCATGCCTGAATGGAGTATGTGCTGCTGACAGCAAGGATGCACAGATGACCACCAGCTTACACCCCCTCACCAGTCACCCTGCTTCTACCCCAGCAAAGGCCTGTTTTCATCTGCTAGGCTCCTGTAACTCACCCACATGCAAATGCTTTTGACCTTAATTAAAGCAGTTCACCTCTCTCTGCCTCTAGGGATGGTTTCCTCATAAGGCAGTTGTGTTTAATTAGCATTTGCATAGCATTCTGCTGGTTGCTTTCCTGGAGCGTTGTTCAGTAGGAGCGTGGGATTGCTGAAGCCTGACTGGCAAGCTTTGCACCCTCCTAATTGACACAGAAGCCAAGTAGAAGTTACACAAGGAAAGAACAGAGAATCGTTAATGATGGATCATTAGCAAGTAGCTCCTTTGAATGAATGTAGATAACTTTATAACTCTATCAAAGTGAAAAGTAGCGTGATGAATTATGCATCAAACAATAAAAGCTCAAGGAAGACACTGGTTTTATAATTGCTGTGCAATTTTCCAGCATGCTCTAGTTTGTAAGATTAATTTTCTTTGGGAAGCATGAAGCATTCTGTCTGTTGCACAAAATGTCAATTTTGGTTTTCTCTCTTTAGAGATTTTATTCTGTGTCTTTCAATATCACTGCAAAAACTCCCAGGGTTTGAGATCTATAATTTTTTATGTTAGCAAAAATTTGCACAAGCAAATGAAAAGTCTGTAGTTACTAAACCTTTGAGTGTTTGCTGATTTCTCGGTGTAAAGAGCTCCCAGATACACACACCTGAAATAAGATTGCTTTGTCTCTTTTCTTTTTAGTAGAAATTGCATAATAGTTCTGTGGCTCTGTTGAATTTCTAGACTAATAAATCCCTAAAGGGCTCTTTTACTTTGAAATTATCGTCACAAGCATTTCAGCTGGCACAGAGATCATTCCTGTGGCTTGCACTACTGCCAGTTTTGCCCTCCTAGGGCTCCTACTCCCTCCTAAGTAGAGGAATTAATACAACTATTGCCCAGAGATGTCACCTTTCCCTTTAAAATGTACTGGTCTTTCACTGAAGTTTTCCTCTGGAAATTGAACTCGGTGTGTTTGAAGAGAGTAGAATCAGAGGAACAAGTTAATAGAAAACTTATCCCTGATGTGAGCTGTTTCTTAGCTTTCTTATTACAGTGGGTGAAAGGGACATATATTAGTGGGTGAAAGGGTCTTTGAGAGATCTAATCCATCAGCAGGCCCCAGGGATAAGCTGTGGGATGACCTATTCTAGAATAAATCTCTTTACTAAAGACTGGATTGATACAAACTCCACAGCCTCCTCCTGTGGCTTGTTTCAGCATTTTGTTACCCTACCATTATAAAAGTTTATTTTTTGTTTCCTACACTTTCCTTTGTTGCAATTTAAGTCAAGTATTTCTCATTATGGACATGAAAAAGGATTTCTTTCCCCCTTCCAGGAAGTTTGCATGGATTTTGGGGGGCGTGTTTAGGGTTTGTTTTAGTGGTAGTGGTGGGGTTTTTATACATTTTTTGAAAACAGTTTTGAAGTTGTTTTTCTCTAGCCTTTCTCTTTAGGTCCATGATCCCACTTAGTTCAATCTGTCATGTTGCCTGTGAAAATTTCAGTTGCTGTCTTGTGGAAGCTCTCAGGTGTTCCACATGGCTGTGCAGTGGGGGCCCCACACCAGACACTGCTCCAGCTGTGACTTGCCAGCTCTAACTGGAGCAAAAATGTGTCCTGCAGGCATTTCTCTTGTTTGTACACCCCTGTATGATGCTTGCCTTTTTCGCAACAGCATGACGTTGTTGACTCATCCTCGCTTTGTGATCTAGAATAACCCCTAACTATTCCTACTTTCCTGTTTGTCCCCTGCACTGTATTTATGTAATGAACATAATTCCTCCCCCTTGACAGTATTGAATTTCATCCTCTTTTATCAGACCATTTCTCCAATGTAGCCAGGTCATTGTAAAATGTGCTTCACAGGAAGTTATAATTTTTGATGTCCTCAGAAAGCTGAGAAGGTAAGATCTGAGTTCCATCAGCCATCAGGTGCTGTGCTGCTGAGCCATCACTGCTAAGTGCTTCATACTGAACAGATTCCTCTGGAGCTCACTTACAATGTTCTGTTTTACAAGATCCCAAGAAGCAATTCTCTGAATATGATTTTCCTCTCAATATTGCACCTTGTTTTGGATTTATCTAGACCTTGTTTCTTTAGTCAGTTTATGGAAAATGGCAGAGAATTTTCTTTCTGGAAGTCAGTTCTTGATTTGGTGTCTTACAGGTTGAAGAATGTGTTGGTCTTGTCTGGGGTAGAGGCAATTTTCTTTACAGTGGCTGCTATGGGACTGTGTTTCAGATTTGTGCTGAATACAGGGTTGATAATATAGAGATTTTTAAAAATTGCTGAGCAGGGCTTTCACAAAGCCTTTCCCGCTTCTCATATTGCCACACTGGCAAGACTGGGAACACATGGGAGATTGAGAAGAGAGACAACCAGGACAGGTGACCCCAGCTGACCAGAGGAACATTCCAGATTGTATGACATCAAGCTCTGTATATAAAGTGGGGTAAAGAAGGATGAAGGACGAAACTTTTGGAGTTTTGGCATTTGTCTTCCCAGGTCACTGTTACATGGCCCTGCTCCCCTGGAGGTGGCTGAACACCTGCCTGCCTATGGGAAGTAGGGATTTCTTGTTGTTTGTGTGCAAGGCTTTGCTTTCCCTGTTAAACTCTCTTTATCTCAACCTGTGAGTTTTCTGCCTTTTCCTGTTCTGATTATCCCTCTGATCCCACTGGTGGGGGACTGAGCAAATGGGGCTTGTCTGCTGGCTGGAGTTAAACCATGACAGAGGGTCATCTCACCTGGCTTGATGTCTGGGTGGTAAACCTCCCCATCCAGGACACTTGTCTACCCTTTCCTCTATGGAGAAACACAGGTGATTGCAATTCAACTGGCCAGGTTTACTCATTTGCCAGGGTCTTAGAAGACACTGTAAGTGTGTTCTTTCATCTTCAGTATCTCCAAAGAGTGTCTAAGGAACTAAACTTCTATATCTGGATTATTAGATGGGATGTATCTCATGGCCAGCCCTTTTCCTGGTAGAAAGACAAGAGATCACACATACTATTTGTTCTCAAGAGGTACATGTTACTCATCTGCTGATTATTTTCATTGTGATTATTTCGTCCAGTATTGAATGGAACTTGAAGTTAAATTATTTGGTTTGCAATTCACCAACTGTAATTCCTTTCCTTTTTAAACTCAGAAACCATATATGGGAACCTGGAATCATCTGGGTTGGCAAAGACCTGTAAGATCATCAAGTCCAACCATTAGTCCTTCCAGGAGCATACTTGTCAGAAATGTACCAAATCAGCTTGAAAATTACTGTTTTTCTAGGCACCTTTTGTCTTATTTTATCTTTCCTGGAGGTGGATACTTTATTGTATTAAACACTTGATTCCAGTTCATGAAGACTGGCAAAAAATAGTAAAATGACATGTTTTGTCATCCTGACTGACCTTTGCCAACATCTCTCCTTGAATAAGTAGTAGCTTCATGTAGCAAATCTATCAATTCATGCTGTGGTTCACTTCTCTTGCTGGCCAATATTCTATTTCTTCAGAAATAAAATAAATACTGTTCTGGTTTTTGAAACATTCTTTGTACTTTGCATTTCAAAGCAAAGCTGTAGTTTTGTAGACAAAGATATAATTATATATAACCTTTTTTGTAAATTCTTTTAATGATGTAATAAAAGCCATTATTATTAATAGAGGAATAATTTTGTCAATAGCATCAAATGTTCTTCAGTTTTGTATTAAAGAACAGTTTTCAATTAGCAGTTAAGGAAACTATTGTCCTCTCTTTCTCCATGAGGCAGCTAATCTTTCATTGCATGTGCTGAGTGCACGCGCAATGAAAGTGCACCTCAGTTCTGTGAGGTGAGTGGGTGCACCTCACTTCTGATTCCAGCATGAATTTGTGGCTCATTCTCCTTTCTGAGTCTGGCAGTAAGGATATAGCTTCTTGTCTGCAGGGAGCTACAGTGAACTGAAATCAGTTCACTACAGAGCACCACTAAAACATGACATCTGACTACCTGTAATAGAAGAACACTTCTTAACATTGCCAGCTTCCAGATTTTCATTTTTGAAATTATTCCTTCCAGAGCAAATAAATCATTGTTGATTTTCGTATGGCTACTGCTACTTGTGTTTTTGATAAAGCACGTAAACCAAACTGGTTTTATCGTTCTGTCAGTTGTGTCACTGCAGGATACTGGAGCACGCTGCAGAGGTGCTTGAGCTGCTGCCAGCTGGAGATGGTGCTGCCCATTGTCCGTGCACTGCTCTGACAACAGTGCAAGTGTGTTAACGTGACACTGAGTTGTGTCCTTATGCTTGTTCTGCCTCATGGTGCAGAAATGTGGGGATTTCTGCATCTCATCCTGAGTGGGCTGGGCATTGCTGTTCAGGTAGCAGGGAGTGGAAGACTGGCGACATAATATGACTCAAAGCACCCTGATATCCATATACATATCACTGGAAAAAACGGGAAGCTTTTCATAACATTTCATGACTATTCAGCAGTCCAGCAATTCTGCATTTGAGTGAACTATTTAAAAGTGGCTTATTGGTATATTATTGCAAACTGGAATCTTTTTAGTCTGTAATTTCAGAATAAAACATTTTGATGGTAAGGACTGTGATTAGAACTGGTGTGAAAATGAGGTACTTTCCTTTAACATTTCAATATAAATATAGGTAGTAACTCTGGAAAATAATTTCCCTCCTATTTGTTTTTTTTTATATTTTCAGGACCAGGCGTCAGATACAGTGAATTTGCTATGTCACATCCAAAACCACCTCCACTTGTTGGACAACACACAGTGGAGATACTGAAGAGCGTGCTGGGGTATGAGGATGACGCTATAGAAGAACTGCTTTGCACTGGTGCTGTGGCTCAGCATGAGGTCAGATAAGGAACATTAGCTACATTCCTTCACACTGAGTTCACATTACTTTGTCCTCTCTTTGCTCCCTTCAGTTTCCCTAATGGGATTCAAAGAGAAGACATAATTTAATTCCTAATTTTCTTCCACGTGTGTTTGTATGATTTTAACACTGATGTATCAAATAAACAATCTCATGCTGTCTGAGTGAAAGATTTTCTTGGGGGGGTTGGGAATAAATGTAATTATACAGTCCTGTGTGACTACTCATTCTCTCTATTTCACATGGAAAATAGAGTCCTTATCATAATTATAGTAATTGCCTAAACATTTGTCCCCAGAAAGACATGATGTTAGTGAAAAGAAGCAGAAGCTTTAAAATCTTTATACTAGACTCTCTGCTCACAGAGAGCTGCTTTGTGTCTTAATAGAAAGTAATTTATTTACAAATTGGTAGTTGATACGATTGATTTTGAACAGAATTATCCATCCTTTGATCAAGATCCATCCATCTTGATCTAAACCTCTATTCCATGGAATTCCAAATTACTAATATGCCATTATATTACATTGCATAGTCATGACAATCTCAACATGTTAGCAGAAAGAAGCTCTAAACTGGCACAGTTCTTCAGTTATCAAAAATACCTGTTCCAAGACCAGTTGAGAGACAAACTGTGGCTGAATAGTCTTCTGCAATTTTATTCAGAAAGGTTCAGGGTACTCTTCATTAAACACCAATTCACAGAAAACCACATGCTGAATGTTGAATACCAAAACTTGCCTGATGGTTCTGTGAGTAGGTGCTGACCCCTATCTCTGACTCTAGTTACCATCCAAACCACCTTCATTATGGAGAAAGCACAGTTTGAAATCTGCACCAAGTTTTTTACTCAGTCCAACCTCCATGGTTAAAACCTGGTGAGAGTTGACAGATCTTCCTCAAATTTCAAAATACCCTATCCTTCAGTAGGGTCACCTTGAGAGTAAGGTACCCTGCAGTGGAAGAAGCTGGAAGAATTTGATCCATGAGAAGTAGTAAAGAAAAGATTAAAGGAGAGCCCTTTCTTCTCTATAAACCAATTTGGCAGTTCTTCACTCACAGAAGACATCCCAGGCTCCTCTGATACAGTATATAATTTACAGCTAAAGTAAACTCAGTGTATGGGAAGGGTTTAACCTTTGTTGTGTGCACACTGGGAGCAAGGCAAAGCCTTTCTATTCCTAGCACTGGACAAAACTAAAATCGACACTCAACACACAACATCCATGTTTCTCTCAAAGTATCAGAAACAGGCCTGGCATTATAAATAGCTTGTCACTTCGTTTCCACTCTAACAAACAAGATCCTCTGTATTATATTTGAACTTCACAACTCTGCATTACCTTCTGGAAGAAGAAAAGAGGTTATTACATAATCAAATTGCAGTGGAACCCCACTGTGGTTGCTTATTTTTAAAGCCCAGTGTTTTGGTTCATTTGTTTGCTTGTTTTCTCTGTTTTTTGTGTCCTTCTAATTTTTTTTTTCTGCACTGCATTCCTGGCACCAAACACCATACTCTATCCATGTGCTAAAGACATCATGAGATCCTGGAAGAGTGACTTCTAAAATAAATATAGAAATTAGTATGAACTGAGAATTGGGACACCGTAGGGGAAGAACTGAAACTGAATTGGAAGAGATTTTAAAATAGTCCACCTTCCTTTTAATCTAAAGGGAACATCCCCTTTTTAATGAGAAAAGCAGAAATTTGAATTCTGTTTCATATAAAATGGATAATTTGATATTGAACTAAACTTTGTTTACTAATGAAAAACACTGTCAGATAACATTCAGAAATAAATTTTCTGGGTTTACTTTCCAAAGGGTTATTTTCTTCACATTTCTAAGAATCACATGCATACGGTATAGTAAAATATTGCTTAGTTTTGTTAGAGGATTTGTAAAAAAATTAAGATTTTTTTTCCTCTGCTTTTCCAAGCAATGGAAATAGCTAATCACCATATCCTTAGCTAATTGGCGGAGCTGCTTTGACTTTAACGTGGTAATGCTGGTTTAAATAAGCTGAATATTGGGCTTTAAACTCCATTAAGTATTTTGTTCAGAGTTCACACACAAACAGTGTTTCCCTTTCTTTTTCTGTTTTTTCATTAGTGTTTTTCCTTTCCAGTTTGCTGTGTTGACAGTCAAATATCTAAAGGGACAATTGGAGACATTATTTTGTCTCACCTCCAGTAGTTACTGCAAAAGGAGAAATCCAGATACCATTTCTCAGATTTTAAGTCAAGCACTCACACCTAGACTTATGCTTACCCCTAAAGTCAGAAATAAATGGAAGCCTTTAAATAGGAAGCTAGGAAGCCTTTAAATAGGAGCATCTGGAAGCTAGAAATTCCTTTAGTTTCCAACATCTGATCATGAAGTTTTACCCTTTCTTAAGTTTTGGTCTTTTGGTTTGGATGATTTGGAAGACGTTTAAATGATAACTATGATAATATTTAAGCTGTTATAATACCCTTTTCCTTTAAAAATTAACAAATAAATGCAGAAAAAGATATTCAAACAAAATTTACGGCACTCTTCCCAAGAATCTTCATTAATAGGTGTCTCTAGAGCTCAGTTGCATTTTGACAATATTGTAATTTCAAAATGGTTTTCTCTTGTACCTCAAAACTTGGAACCATCACATCACATGGGATTCTGGAACTCATAAACTGAGATCCCTCCACTTTCGAGGAAGAAATGTAGTTTGTGATGGCTATACGCAGCTGCCTCTGGCAATGAATATTTGTTTTTCTCTGCTTAAACTGGAAAGGAATCTTGTGGTGCTGCCATGATGTGAGAGTGTGTGTGGTACTTGCTTTAATTTGACTTCATTTATACATCACTGTGTTAAAAAACAAGATGAAGAAAAAGCCCCCAAAAGCAAAAGAGTGATACAGAACACACCTGTTGTCTAGTTCCAAACTGAACCCACTCACAGGTGTTTGCCAGGAAGCTTTAGCTACCATTGGAAAAGGAGCTTTCCTTTTTGACATGTGTTCTTGATGCCATGGTCCATGGCCACTTTGGCTCCATTCTCTGCATTTGGGGGTCCCATTGTTCTTGTATTATCTTCGCTATTAAAAATGTTCCCTCAGCCATCCTCATATAACTGTCTTCCTTTCTTTTCCATGCAAGCTAGTAAAGCTCTACACCAAGTATAAATCACCCAGAAAACTGCAAACTGGTCAGGTATTACAGCGGCCTGAGTGGGTCGCTGCTGGTGAGAGAGAGACGGTGAATCTTGTATCTTGATCAGAAGGCTGAATTTATTAATATATGATATAATACATTATAATTATACTAAAAAGAATATAGAGAGAGGTTTGCAGAGCTGCTAGCTAAGCTAAGAATAGATAGAAAAGAACCCACAACAAAGTTGTGGCCAAGGACTCAGTCCCCTGGCTTGAACTGGTGATTGGCTCTTAATTATAAACATAGAAAATGAGCCAATCAAGGTGAATCCTATTGCATTCCACAGCAGCTGATAATAATTGTTTACCTTCTCTTCGGGGGCCTCTGGCTCCCGAAGACACAGAAATATGAAAGGAAGGATTTCTGTGGACAAATGTCTGCGACAGTCAGGCAGTGTCAGGAGGATTTTGCATAGCCCAAGGCTCTCACTGAGGGATACTTTAATGCATCAAAAATAAATTCCAATCAAATAATGGTCAAATGGACAGTAATGGATTTTTCTTGCTCCTGCATGGATCTTGTTCCTGGCAACTCTTCCCAGAACCATGCATTTGGGAAGTCCTCTCATGTTTGTCTGCAATGGGTGCCCTGGAACTGACATACAAAAGAAGGTCTTTTTTGGTTAGTGGCCGGGAGGAACAATTTGCTAACTATCAGAAGCTCACCAGCCTCAGTCATGATCCAGCTGATGTGCATAGGCCAGTAAAGCCATCTTGATATGAAGAACAGTCTGTAGAAGAGCATCACTTAATTATCATGAAGGGAAATGCTCTTTTTCTTCTTAGGCCTATAAAATCAAAATAAAGATTTGTTATTTTGTCATTTTTATATCTTTTAATATTAAAAAATATTCCAAAACAGAGAAAGGGAAAATATCCCTATCCTTGAATTGCAGACAAGATATGAAAATCCTTTTTTTAAAGTTCATTGAAATAGATTGATGCCTGATGATGTTAATCAGTTTTGGTCTTGCTTCTTCAGAAATTAAAGCTTGTCCCAAACATGTCTAGTGACAATAGGTAGAGGCTAAAATAGCAGTCAGAAATAGTTCTTCCAGTGAGTGTACTCCAAAACTGGGGAGAACATTTTCATTAAATTGCCGTATAGCTCTGCCACTCACAGAGCACTGTAAATCCTCAGCCCTGGTGAACCTGGAGATAAAAGGCAGCTAGACATCTCTGTAATTGAAATGGTCTTGATTTCTTTTACTATCTAGATGACAAGACACAGTTAATCCTTTGACCTTCCTAACATTATAGCACTGTTCTAAAACATATTTATTTCCCCAAAACATATTAAAATGTATTTAATTTCCAAAAGACAGAGGAAAGGTAAAGTACTTCCAGAGTTCAGGAATGCTGGCACAGCTGCTCACATTTCATGTCAGTGACATTAAACAGTGCCAGATACAGTACTTTTCTTAACTGTTTGTACATTGAGTTTAATGTGGCCTGATGAAATGCTAAAGATTATTAGCTGGTGAAAAAAACCAACGAACCTGAAAGCAGTTCCTGTAGGATCAAGTAATGTCTCTACACAGAGGCCTCTGTGATACTGGCCAAGGTGATTAAAATACAGTGGTAGACAGTGATATAGTAACATTTTTAAAGCTGACAATCAATCAATTCAATTACCGTAGGTTTCTGTTGTGACTGGAATTTGGAACAGACATGAGAAAAATACCTGGCATCACACAGGACTATGAAACTTTTGAAAGAAGATCTGTTTTTTGGCTCAGACTGTGCCAAGCAACGGAGAGGGACCCATGCAAGGGTTAAGGTGGAGATAAGATAATTTTCAGGTTTTAATTTGTTCCCTATAGCTACAGCTGAAAATGAATTAGTAAGTACCAATTAGTCCTTAGTTATCAATAAGTTCTTAAAAATCATAGTGGGAAGAGTATACTAAACTGCCTGCCTTAAAAAAAAACTCAATATGGTTTAATTTATAGTGAGCAGTGTCACACAGCTTATTTACAAGGTACTCAGGGAAGCAGACTGGGGAGGAGCTCACTTCACTGCAATTGCTTCTGTGCATCAGCTATTTCAACATTTGCCTAACAACTACCCCAAACTAGCCAAAATACCTTTTCAGTATAAAAAGAAATTTGAAGATGTGCAACCTGGTGGAGGAATGCATATGTAGCTTCCATTTCTTAAAGATCCATACTAGGAGAAGGTAAAGTTTCACATTAAACAGTTGAGTACAAAAATGCAGAGCATTGTGTACATTTCCCACTGAGATTTTCTTCTCCTGGTGGATTGAGCCTTGACTAATCATGTGAGAAAACTGACAGTTCTCTGATAAAACTTTTTTGGTCTTTTCATCAAAGCCATCTCTCTCCCAAAGCCAACACTAAGGACTTTTAGCAGAAAGATGGAAGTACTGATTCAAGAAAGCCACTGCAGAGTTTTCTGAAAGTCACAGTTTAGGTGTCTCGTGCCCCTACTGTCTTCAGGCCAGGTGGCCTGGGGACATCAGTGATACATGACGTGCTCATCCTGTGAGTATACTGTGCTGCTTATCCAGTCTGGTCAGAGAAAAAACAGGGGAATACAGTTTAGTCAGAGAAAAAAGGGATAAAAAAAGGGATAAGGAAGCAGTCACTCTGCAAACCTCTACAGGTGTCACTAGGGTACCATTTTTCTGAATTCTTCAGGAACAAACCACATTGCCTGACTGCCTGTACTCTGTGGCAGTTCTGCCCACTCATTTTAGAGAAAGCAAATTATTTTAGAAAAGTCCTGTTATTTTAGAAAAGTTAATTCCTAGAATGAATGCTCATTTCTCTAAACAGGACATTTGTTTTCTCTACTAAACACTTGTGTGTTTGATGGGGAGCAGGTTGAGATAGAGAAAGAACCTTAAGAATAACCAGGATCAAAGAGAGAAAACACTGCTTGAGACTTAGTTGCATCTATGTTGTCAGAAAACTCCAGATTCTGTAGTATGGTCGTAGGGCTGATGGCCTTGAATTCAGCCCAAGTATCCCTGTATCTCTGTAGAACAGTTCCGATTGTAACAGATCTGACAAAAGTTTATGTGACCAAACTGAACAACCACAGATGCTGGTTGCAAAACAATATGAACTTCATCTGAAGACCTGGTGAGGCCTGTTACTTTTAGTCAATGATGTTAAATTGGTAGAAGTATTAATTTGTAAACAAATTTCAAACTGTTAGTACTTTTGAAGAGTCTGTCCTGCTTGCTGACTTATTTTGTGTGATTTTATGGACTTGCTTCCTTCAAATTGCCTCCTAATGCACTGGTTGTCCTCTCTCATTTGCATTAAAAGCTGCATTTGTGAAGTTTTAGAGCGCAGATTTCCAAAACATTGTACCTCTGACCATTGAATTCATTCTCCTAAAGCATGAAAACTGTTTGACTACATTACAGATCTATTTTGTGCCATAAATATTGGACAATTAAAAACCTAATTTGCTGTCCTTGAAAGGCAACGAAGGGGCATTCACATTTATTTCATTAGGGAGCCTGAACCTCAGTACAACAAGTTTGTGCACTCCAAGTACACAAAGCTTTAAATTCCTATGGTAAAAGCTCACAGCCTTTTCAGTGCTCTCATCCGGAAGCCTTACATTATTAGGGTTTTTATTCCTTTGGTAGGGTCATTGCACTTTCACTTTAAATCGTGATACAAAAATTGACGTGTTTCTTGCATCAAACGCCCCACAAGGCTTTATATGGTATTTGTACTTGCCTCAATGACCATGCTATTAGCAATGTTAGTGACATCAGTAGAATACTCATTTATTGAACTTTGGAGAAGAAGGGATTCTAACCTTTTGGAGAAGAGAGGGATTCTAACCTTTTCTGTGTAGCTTTCTGTGAGAACTGTTGACTATTGCCAGCCTTGAACACTCAAAAAACTCCAGAATCAGACCCTAAAGTAATCAAGAACAGATTAACATTTTTGAAGATAATATTATGATAGAACAATATGTCTAGATGTGATTTGTAAAGAAGCTATAACAAGATTTTTGATAAAGAGCTAGCTACATCTCTGGTACATATTTGTCCAGGGAACAAAATGCAGCATGACTGGCTTCCTTGCAGGCCTGGAATTTGTCCAGCTTGGTTCTTTTAGCTTTAGTGAGCTGATACTTTTAGAAATTATTTCTAGGAAAACATTGGAACTGAATTATAATGATGATTTTGAAATATCTGGTTGTTGATATCAGCAGCTGGATGATGGGATCAAGCTGATGCTATTAGCTAAATTGAAAAAGGTTCTCTTTCATGTTATTCAGCATGTATTTGAATAGGTTGGATGTGAACATTTACAATGCTATGAAAATAAGCATTGTGTGACTGAAAATAGTTTTAAACTGCATTCCCCACCTCTTCCTATAAGTAAAATCAAGGACAGTTCCTCAAATTCTTCACAGAGAATGGAGAGAAAAACAAAACTCTTAAGGGGGGATGAAGATTAGTAGTAGCAGACACAGGAGTTCTTCTTGGCTTATTATAGTTCTTTTGACTCCCATAGCTTTAAAGAATTTAGCCTCATGTGAAGAGGACTGATCCAGTGATTGCTGGGCAAACTGAGGGCTATCAGAAAATCTGCGTGCTACAGATTTCCTGTTTGATGCTGGCCAAGTCCCATTCTCTTCCTCTAGGTTATCTGCATGTAGTTTAGTACTTTCCATTCAGAAAGACAAAGTGAAGATTGCAAGCTGACCTGATAGCAGAGGCCATCTCTGTTTAGACAGATGGAATCCATTGTCTGCCTTGCAGAGGCATTGTGTTGATTTAAAAATGCATGTGTTGCAGCATAGTAGAGAAGTTAAATTCTTTTGCAAAGTGAGGACATTCTATTTTTCCTGTAAAACCAACATGAACAACCGCAGTTTCCCAATCTCCCGTTACTGAAACAGAGAGGAGCCTCCCCAAAGGGCTTGTGAAAGACCTCCACAGATAATTTGGGTATAAACAGATAGTATCTTTGTACCTAGTGGTTGCTTATGTATAAAATAGGGATCACAAGCTTTTAGACTTTGGCCTTTCTGGCAGCAACAGCAAAAAGTTCAGGAAGTTAATCTCATTTTCTGACTGGGATAGTGAATTTAGGGTTAAGGAGATTAGCTGCAATGTGTATTCCCAGGAAGAACTACTGACAGCTGCGATAGAAGCTAAAAGAAGAAGGTTTTACATCTAAGGCAGAGAAAAAATAGAAGAAAGGCAAGACAAAAAAAAAAAACCAAAAAACCAAAACAAACCACAACAAAAAAAACCCAAACAGGTAAAAGAGAAAAAAAAACGAAAGAAAAAAGAAAAACAAGAAAAAAAAGGAGAATAGAAAAGAGGAGGGAGAAGAAAGGGGAAAGATATGATGAAACATACGAGAAATTATAGGAGAAGAAATAAAAGTGGGGAAGAGATAAAGTGGGAAGAAAGGGAATGGCCTTGGTATACCAAGAAATATCTGTCATATACATGTCACTGTGGGCGATCCTTGTGATAGGTTGAATAGTGATACATGGCTTTAAAGGTGTGGGGAATGATCCCAGACAGGAAAAGGCAGAGGGCACTAGCAGTGACCTGGGCTAGCCTTGTGGAGACATTTTAGTAGGGTTGCAGGAAGGCCTTAGGCACTGCATTGTTTGGTCACTGGAGTGTGCCTGGTGGTTTCACCCCAAGCAGAGGGGTGAAATCACACGGGGGAGGAGAGACATCTGGACAGACCATCAAGCACAGCTACTCCCACAACCAGGGCAGGGAGGAACCCGGGGATGTCTAACTGTAAATGAGGCTCTTTGAATCTTGGAAAAAGTGTTCAAATTATCTAGGCAATTATTCCAAATCAGTTCCCTGTTCTGGTGGTATGTGATGACTGCTTTTCCAGTTAAAGAATTTCTCTAGAAGGGTGGACAAGTGAGTTTGCCCTTTAAAAAGCAGAAGGTAACAGTGTTGTTTTCCATTTTCCTCACTCTGCAAAATTTCAAATGAAGGGCCTGATCCCATGCCAAGTGGAGCACATGGAATTACTTCCTTGCCTTTGATAAATTCTGGCTCAGCATTTAATTAATAGTCCTGATTTTATAAAGTTTTTGGTTTTGAACTTTTCACTCCACCTTTCCCAGATAGAAAGATGGAACCCACACTTACCTCATTAATTTCAGATGGTTTGTTTCTGCTTTCAAGGTGTGCGTGTGGAGCCCTCTGAACTTCCTGGACACAAATGAACATTAAATCTGCCTACACTTAAAAGTAGGTCTCAATAATGCCAAACTTTTTGAAAGTGAGTTTCAATCTGATTTTATTTGTAATGCTCATATGCATTCCAGGAAATACTGACATATTTGAACTCCAGGAGAACAGATAGCAATGAGAAATGGATTGAAATCTTGCATGTTCAAATACAGAAGAAATTTAAAACTGTTGAAGACGTGCTAAACTTGTCATTTGAGCCTTGCTGATTAGTTACTGAAATCATCCATTCAGAGCAAAAATGTCCATTTGATTTCAGCAAATATCCGGTTTTGCAATCTGCACTCTAAGTGAAAAATGAAGAGTAATTAAATGACCTACACTGTCACATCAAACCATACAGTTTAAATGTTCAGCTTCCATGCAAGTCAGGAGGGAAACGCAACAGCTTCCAAAGAAAGAAAAATCAGGAGCTCAGGGTATTATTCAAATTTAATGACAGTAACTTACCTTTAAGCCCTCCATACTCAAATCTTAATTTTCCCATTTAAGGTCCTGAAGAGACTGAAAATATGTGAAAATGTATTTGGGCTCAAAATAAGCTTATTTCAGACATCACCATCTGAAAAAAGCCCTTGCTTTTAAATCTCCGGATTATGCTGCCGAGGTGAAGGGGATTTGCTCGGGAAGACCAGCTGTCTGTGAGTGCCTGTGGGTGCACTTGCAGTTTGAGTCCTTTGAGAGCAGCCCCAAAGCACAGCAGTAAGGCAGAGGTGAGGGCTATCTGTGGTGTGCTCCCCTCTCCTGCAAGGAAGGCAGGGATGGGCATGGCAGGGAGGAGGGCACACAGCACAGTGTGTCAGGAGCCAGCCGGGCTCACAGACCTTAGCCCTGGTGAGAAGTGGGTCTGCAGGGAGCATTCAGTGCAAGCCTGGTGTGGAGGCACAACAATTTTGAGGACCCAAAGGAGGGAGGCCTTGTAGGGTATTTGGAAGTTAAAATTTGGATTTGTCTCTTTCCTGGAAAGGAGATGACTGATGCAGCCAAGATGCTTTTTGAAGCCAGGCAGGGATGAAGGAAGGCTTCTAGGCTGTGGAGCAGGGTAGGTCCTGCTGGCTGTTAGCCGTATGATTTGGGTCACTCTGTCATGCCAAATCTGTGAGCGCCTATGGGAAAGAAAGCCAGAAAATCTGCCAGAACATTAACAGCACTGCAGGTCTTTTAGTGTAAAAGGACCAGGGTGCAATGACAAGTCTCACCTGACACACGCTCAGAAATTTATGGCAGGTAATCTGAGGCATAAAGAGCATCCCCTGAGCTCTTTGCTCAATGGCTTCACCCAGGATATCTCTTTATTACACTTCCTCCTCTTGTTCTCTGGTTATCCAGTTGCTTTGGAATGTCTCTGGGCAAGGACTGCCCTTGATCAGGCGTTCCTGTGTGTTTGATCAGAATAATGAGGTACTGATTTTACTTGGATGTTACAGTGTTATGAAAAACTAGGCTTTTTTGCATAGCTATAAATTTTTGAGGAAAGTAGCTGTCTTTCTTGTTGTGCTTTTGGAATTTGTCACCAAGAAAGTATCTGATTTCTTCTGTCACTATGGGTTTGGGCTACACTCAAAATGCCTGGTTTTTCTTTATTTTCCTTTTGTTCCTATTTCAGATCATCAGCTCTTCCTTACACTTATCCCTTAGATTTCAGTCTTTTCCCCCACCCTATGAATGTTTTCAGTTGTCAAAAGAAGAAATGTGATAATTTGGAAGGTTCACAGAAAGCATGTTTTATGATTATTGTTTTTGTGATCTGTCCAATGTAAACTGCTTTAGAAAAGCTCTGTTCCAGCCACTCTAATTCACTTCTGCAGAATACTGGATTTGAAGTTGACTAAAGAGAAAGCCTTTTCTTTTAATGGGTACTCTGAGAGGAATGCAGCTTAACTGTTTGGTTTCTGTCCTGACTTTTAGCTCTGCCTTGTGGTGCTCAGAGGGAGTCCTATGTGGTTAACTTAAAATTAACCTTCCTCTGACATTTTATTGCTGAAAAGGAGTAAATATGCCTATTCCAGTGCTTTGAGTGTTGTGGTAGAGCAATTTGAGGGTGCCTCATCCCTAGTGAGATCTGAAATATTGACAAAGAATTGTGTGTCCTCCAGATGCTGCAGTCAGGGAACAACTGCCTGTGCAGGCTTGAGAGGGAGATTCCCACAGGGTGTCTGTGTGCATTTGTGTTGCAACTGGAAGCACTGGTGGTACCTGGGAGCACAGTCCCAAGAGGAGAGCTGAGCCACGCAGCTCAGCTTTCTGTGGATGGAATGACACCAGTGCACACCAGCTGGGAACACAGCTCGGTTTCATGTTCCAGCTCACTTCAGAGCACTTACACTCAGTGTTTACAAGGTTGCTGATGCTTGCAAAGGCAAGGCTATGTTCCCACAGCTGACTTTTTCTCACTGATCCTGGAGAATTGCTGAACAATCTCTGGGGTGTATGCCAACTTGATAGGAAAGAATTGCCCTGACTCTCTCTTTTTGTTTGTTCTGTTGCTGTGGCCCCCTGGCAGCAATCATTCCAGGAATTAACTTTTCTAAAATAACAGGACATTTGTTTTCTCTAAACCTCTAACTTTAACTCTTGCCAAATCAAAGCAGAGGTGCTGGGGAGCTTGACTAAATCTAGTTCTTCAAACTGATCACTCCAGTAGCTGGACTTGTGCTTTCCATTTTCTTCCCCTGGAAATTGCAGAGATCATGCTCACTTGGCCCTTCCACTCTGTGGGAGGAACCAGGCCCACAGAGGGCCCATACGTGGCACTGATGGGAGTGTGCAGCAGGGCACTTCTGTGCAGACAATCCATGACTAGAGGGCTAGAACTTATAGTTTGGTGTAGGCACAGAGTTTGTGGTAATTGGGAGTGGGGCTGTGGCTGACCCTCTTCCCTAATGGTCTATAGCTGTGCAGGACAGGTGAACAGCATTGAAGGCAATGAGACAAAGAGTGCCCAGGTGCCCTCAACAATCACCAAAGGGACACAGGGTGCAATGCATGAACGATGAGGGGTATGGAAGGTTGGGCTGAAGGACAAGAAGGGCAGATGCTTGCAGCTTTCTGGGGTGGTATGGTGCTACTCTATGTGGGTTGAAACCTTCTGAAGTGCTGTGATGATACTCTGTGTGTTGTCGCTGTCTCAACTGTGACAGTTTGGTACCTGTCATGGTGGCACTCACCACTAGACAGTAATGTCCTCTCAATACTCTTTCTTAGGTGTTGAATGATGTAAGCTTAACCTCCCAGTGAAACACGGCCAAAGCCATGTTGTTTAAGAGCACGTTTAGTCCCAAATGCAACATCCATTCTTTCCACTCTGGTGTCATTGCTAGAAAAGTACCCATCCACGTCAGAGGGACACAGCTGATGTAACAGTGACGCTAAAGTGAAGTCGGGCTATCTCTCTTGCTGTAAGACATACATTTCTGCTTTGAGAACAGATTCCTAGAACATATCTAAACACAAGCTGCTGTAACCTGTAGTGAACCTAAATCATGACACTTCACTCTTCTGAGTTTAATGTAGATGGCAAAAGTTTTCCTCGAAAGGAGCACTGGTTTTGTTTGGTTGCATGGCAGTTAACAGCAGTATAACAAAGCAATCAAACTTTCAAAACCTTTCTGATTCAGTTCAGTGTCTTGTTACTCTCTCTGATGCATCTGTTAACCTTCAGAAAGCTACGTGGGTGTTTAGAAGAATAAGGTGCTTTACATTAAACACATTCTTTATCTGCCTAAGATAAAGAATGGGTTTTGGCAAGAGTTACACAGGCACGGAAAAAAAATTGCATGCTTAAATAGGGGGTTGGTGTTTCCTGACCTTTCTTCATAAAAAGCAGAAGAAATAGTTGGGTTTTTTGTGGTTTCTTTTATTTTTGCATTTTTTTTTTAATACTACTTAATGCATGTGGTGTAGTTACCTTAAAAATAAAAAGCTTCTTTTTTGAAGGTAATCAGCTAATGCTTGAAGAAACTAAGTTTGTATTTGGGATTTCTGGTGACATGAAAAATCCCTTAAACTTAATTTCTTATGGAAAAATCTAGAATTGTCTCTAAAATCAATTTATAAACATGATACTTCTTTCTTTTTTCTCTTGTTTTTATTTAGAAATTGGATGTAGGATTGGATAATGTGACTTGATTAGTTTTTACTTCATTTTTTCCTTGTCACATACTGTTATTAAAAAATTTTGGTGCATATAATTAATCTAGCTCTTCAACATGAATAGTGGACTCTTGCTGACTTGAAAATTCTGGAGCTGAAGTTTACCTTTAAGCTCTGTCCATTGATTGTATAATACAATATGAGTAATTAACTCTCAATTTTTACTTACACATGTGCATTCCATATGTCCATTAATTTTAACTCATTCTTTTTCATGGTATGTGATACATCAGGTATTCCTTTTATGTAGTGCAGGCTTTAGTATTTCCATCAGTAAAAAGCTTTGGTCAAAATTCTGCTCCTGTTTCGCAGATAATTGAGCCTCACAGGTCTGTTTGGGAGTCAAATATATTTTATGCTAATCTGCATTTAACTAATGTATCTCTTTCACTGAAGCATTGAGAGTATCAACTCAGTTTGCGATGGCTTTTGCCATTAGCGTCCTTGTTTGGGATACTGTTGAGACCAAAGGTCACTTTTGTGGAGCAAGTGACACTTGTTCTATGATGCTCTGGGCTACAGAAAGTAAGAGGAAGGTATGGGGTGTGTCTAGATAGTAGGTACCTGACCTAAAAAGGCTAGATAAATCAAAACTTTTTTGTTTGAATACAGAGATGAGGCATTTTTGCCAATAAAATGCGATAAGGTGAAAACTTGGAGTGCTTGAATGGTAAGTTATATTCTTGCTGTGAATGTATAAAATCCTTCTGAATGACTGAATCAACACATGAATGCTATTTCTCTTCTAATTTAATTAAGTAACACTTAAACATCATTGGTACTTGACATTTAGGTCCCAGTTTGTAGCAGCATCTGCTGTTAGGTTTGGGAATCTCAGAAATTATGAGTAGCTTACGACCTGATTTTTATATATCTTTAAAAAAAAAAAAAGTTCTTAGATATTTGTTTCCATATGTGTAAATATCAGTTTTACTCTAACTGGCCATCCAGAAGTATCAGTTGTTTTTAGGAAAATGTGGCTGTGGCTCTTTGGCCCCGAGGCTCGCTGTCCGTGAGCGCAGTGAGCCCCCCGAAAGCCGGCCCCGCAGTTGCTCCTGCTGTCTCCATTTATGCCAGGTATGTAAGCACAAGCCTCATGTTAAGCATGTTTAAGAGATCTTGTTGATTACAACGGGAGTGCTCCCACAGCTTATAGCTGTGCAAATGTTTACATACCTGGCCTGCTCTGGTCCTATATAAAGATCTGTCTCCTTTTCCCTGCAAAGCCTTTTCTGTCTGCTGCTTTGAAATTTCCCATGCTTCGCACTTTCCCCTAGCCCAGATCCTTACTAGGAGAAGTCCTGGTGTCAGAGGTTGGAAGACTGCAGCTTGCTGGGAATTTAAAGGCTGGTTGAAGCCACAGTAAACAAGTACATGCTGGTAATGAGGTTCATGTCACAGGAGAGGCTTCTGCCAGGGTAAAGTTTGTCAGGATTCCCCAAACTTCTGTTTTGGATTTGTCCCTTATTTCCCTGCTGTCCCTGAGAACAGGCTCACTTATGGATCCGTTCCAGCTCCTGAATATTCTGTGATTATTTAATCACAGTATTTACATACTTTATAAAGAAGAAATAGACTTTGTGTGCATCACTGCATTTCACAGAGAAGGTTGAATATTGGGGCCATATGTGTAAACACCTCTACTTGCAACAGACATTCATATATGTGAATATGAATATGTATGTATAGTGTATATGTATAAAATGAAGGTACACATACAAAGATATCATCCTTTCAAAATAGGTTTTCTTTCCAGAAGCTGTAATAACAGGAGGACCAGTGAAAGCAATAACTTGCTGTTTATCCAGGGTGCAAATGCTTTTACACTGGTGAAAAACAAGCCTGGTCTACAGTCAGTCATTCCTCCACTTGTTCTCTTTGCTTGAAAATTACATTGTTGCTCTATAGAAGGAAAAACAACCTCTGAAAATAGCACTTTCTGGGCTCCAAAGATTTATACTCTTCTCTGTTGATGCTTTGCACTAACACTTATGTCAGTCCTGCTCTTAAACCGAGTGTAGTAATGATCCTTTGATACATTTTGAAGTGACTTTTACTAGCTCAGAATAAAATAAAAAAAAACCAACAAACCTATTTAATAGCTGTACTGGCTTTAAAAAAGTACCTCACTGCTCATGTGCTGTAACAGAATATGCATTCAATGTTTACTTTCTATCAAGCAATTTGGTGTGCAAGAGACTTTTATGAACCCAAGCCTAATTTTAATGGCTGTGATACTGCCTGTGATGAAGGCCCTGATTCTGCTAAGCAGCTGGACAGGTGTTCCCCTTGGCTCTTTAGTACTTGTCAGAGCACTGAAATGCCAAGAGCTTGTACTCAGTGATTTTATGTCCCGGAATTAATGGCATGTGGAAGTGGCAGGCATATCCTTATTTCCAGAGTTCCCCTTGAAATACATGTTGCAACTATATCTATTGTGGAATATTGTGATGGTGACTGCAAGCAGGGGAGTGATGGAAAGAAGATCCTGAGGAAGATGCCAGCTGACATCACACATCCACAATGGCTAATCAGGCCTTCCAGAGTGCCACAATTGCTGTTAAACATGTTTAGAGCTTTACTTTGTGCTTAATTAATGCTCATGTGTTGTTTGTTGTAGTCTCCAAACCCACAGCGTGCTACTGAGAATAGTGGATTTAGTAGAAAAGGTTTTTCTTAAAGCCTTTGTATCACTGCAGCTCTGTCAGCAGCCCTGGTCCATATTTTCCTTCTGCTGTACACAGTAACCAATCTGTGCTGGGAAGTGAACTGTGTCTCAATTTATTTGTAAAATTACACTGGGTTCATAGTCAAAGGAATATCCATAGGCATTCCTCTAAGCAATTCTTATGCTTGCAGAAAACTGGCACCCTGGGTTTTGTGGTGTGAGACTGCTATGGAGGAGCTACCTTTTGGAGTGTTCCAAATGCTTCCAGAATACAAGTGCAACTCAGCTTCACTGGGACCTAATGTTTTGGAACAATTCTGGGGCTGCATGTGGATAAGGATGACAGACAAATGAAAGGGAACATTACATCAGTGAACGTGTAGTGACAGCTTCAATCTCTTTCAGGGGGTGACACCAATCCTGTTGGCAGGCAGCAATAGCAGCATCTGACAGGTCACAGCTGAAACAAAAAATATGTACTGCAGCTGTACTGCAGGTTTCCTATATGACCTTGAGCAAGCTTAAGTCACTCCCTGATTTGGGTCTGTATTACTAGAAGCAAGAAAAATTTCTCCTGTATCTCCTATGTTTATATGGTGAGTGATTCGGGATGGAACGCTCTTACTGTACCGCTGTGCAGCACATAACACAGGGGAGTTTTAAGCAACTAATATAAATAAGAGAAGTTCTTCTTCCAGCTCAAGGGATAACAAAACCTTTAGAAATCTAGCTTGTTTAAATGAAGATAAACAGATTTGATTTGGTATGATAACTATTGGTGTGGCAACTATCTGTCACTACTGCTGGAAAGCAGAGTCCTTTATCTGTGTGGAAAAACATAAAAATAAAGGGTTAGTAAGAATGTTGTTGAAGCCTTAGACTGCTTTTCTGGTATATTTCTTTTAAATCAGCAGCCATACCCATTGACACACTGGTCAACCTTCTTGCCCGTTGCAAGACAAAGGACTCTAGGAAATTGAGCCCACTTACAGTAAATTGGACATCCCAAGATTCCCTGGTGCCTCCCTTCCCTTCCTGCTTTTGGCTTATTCTATTGAGAAAAGGAACACCAATATTGTTTTATGAACTGTTATCAAACATGCACTACTTTAAAGGCATGGTCAATTTTTACTGAGCCTGTATTTATCATCTGAGTTCATTTAGGCTCTTTATCATAATGACTTTTAAAACAAAAATACATCCTCATAACAAAACACAACTTAGAAGCTTTCAACACAAAAACTGATTATGGTAGAATGGTTTGGGTTGGAAGGGACCTTTAAAGGTCATCTAGTCCAATCCTCTCACAATGAGCAGAAACATCCTTAACTTGACAAGGTTGCTCTGTCCAACCTGATGCTTGGTGTTCCCAGGGATGGCATATCTCATCTCTGGGCAACCTGTCCCAGTCTTTCATCATTCTTATTATTAAAAATTTCTTCAGTATATCTTGTCTGAATCTACCCTAGCTTATTCTAAAACAATTGTCCCATGTCCCTCTAAAATGATAGTCCCTTGTCCCTTTGATGCATGCCCCAACTCTCTTAAAATTCTTTTGGCATTGAAAGGCTGCAATAAATTCTTCCTGGTGCCTTCTCTTGCTCTAGGCTGAACAACCACCACACTCTCAGTCTTTCCTTGCAGGAGAAGTTCTCCAGCCCTCTGATCATCCTTACTGGGAAGAGGTGAATGAGATCCACTGTCTTTTCTATCCTCAGGACCTCAGAGCTGGGTGCAACACTCCAGGTGGGATCTCATCAGAGCAGAGCAGAATGGCAGAATCACCTCCCTCTCCCTGCTGGCCAAGCTGCTTTTGCTGTAGCCCAGGACACGACCGGATTTCTGGGCTGCAGGCCCACATTGCAAGGTCATATATAGGTTTTCCTCCCCCAGCACCCTCAAGTCCCTCTCCTCAGAACTGTTCTCCATCTTTTTATCCCCCGGCCTACACTGATGCCGGGGGTTGCGCTGACCCAGGCTGAGGACCTTGCACTGGGCCTTGTTGAACTTTGAGGTTGATATGATCCCACTTGGGCTTTTCCAGGGTTCCCTAAGTGGTAAGCTGTCTCTCAGCTGTGTCTACTGCACCATTCAGCTTGGTGTCATCAAGTTGTACCCATTAGTAAGCTATAATTATAAGTAACCATAATACAATGCGCCCAATACCTAGGACCTGGATTCAGATTCTGCTCTTCTCAGTGGAGAATGCCCATAAACGTAAGAGTGATAGATGAGGCAATTGAAATAATTTCTAACCCTCTAGGAAGCTTGGCTCTTGTTAGTGCTGCTTAACAATTTTAACCACGGTGCTGCAAAAACTCCACACTTCATGGCAGTGATCTGTGCCAAAACTATCCTTTTTGAGTTGCAATTGTGCTTTGGTAGTGGAGGAAGAAGTTGGGGAAGCTGTTTGGTGAGTCACAATAAGATAGAGTGGAACAAGTCCCAGAGATCAGATTAGCTCAGAATCTGAACCAGAATCTTTAATAAGTACATTAAAATAGTTCAGTATCACTTTTTTCTCTTAACAAAAGTTCTGTAAAACTTGTCTGAATATCAGTAGCACCTGCTTTGAGTGATTTAGAATCAGGACTTTTGGGCTTTTTGGTGTTTATTGTTGTTGTTCGGTACGGGGTTTTTTGTTGTTTTATTTGTTTGTTTTTGTGGGGAGGATGCTATTCCCCCCAAGATGAGAGAGGAAAGTTGAAGGCCATCATAAATCTCACACAGGGCTTTTACTTTCACTGTTTAATCCAGGAAGGGTAAAGCATATATTCTCAGACATTTGTCAACAAAAGACCCTAAAATGGATGGATAATCTTTCATTTTGTTGACTCTAAAGAGATAAAAAAGCAAATACCCGTTTCTCCCAGATGAACATTTACACTTCAAGCCATGGTGGTAGGATGTTGCAGGTTTTTGGGTTTTTTCATAAGAATGAAGACTCTGCAAGCGATTCTAAGACTTTGTGTGTTTAAGAAGGTTAGATGAAAAAAATATATGCCAATGTATAAACTTTGAATTCTTGCATCTTACAACTTTAATCTTTTTCAGAATTTTGTGGAAATTTCTTGTATTGGAATGTTGAGTTTTGCAATTTTTAGGAATATTTTTTCAGAGATTCCTTGCAAGGGAACTGAGCATCCAGATTTGAAGGTGTCTTTGAAATATCCATTCCTTAGCATTTCTGGAGTGTTTCAAGTTTCAGTGTAGATGACTGCCAAGTATTTATGTTGTGTTCATCTTCAAAGAAATATCAGCTGCTGCTGGGACAATATGCAGTGAAATTCATGTGACTCATGCGACACTTCCCCAAATTTACTGAAAACAATAAAACAAACAAGTGAAAAAAACAAAAACTCAAACCCGAAACAGCACCCATACCAACCCTCCAAAAAGCTACGGGGCACTTTAAATAAAAAGGAGAATCTGTAATTTTGATGTGCTCTTTCTGGAAGAAGTTCTTGTAGTGAAGATCATCTCTGGCTCAAGATTATGATGTCTGATTTCATGCAAATCTGTCATGTTAACCTTCTTATTTTACCAAAAGGTAACAGTGAAAATGCAACAATTTTTATTTTATGTAGTAATAGAATAAATATTGTAAATACTAGTAAGAAAGTTGGGTTATTTGACCTGAAAGGACCACAACTGGATTTCTTAAATAAAGGTATCCTTTTCTATCACTTCAAACTATTGGTCACTAAACTTAATTGTAAAGTTTCTGCTTGCTATACATAAAAAAATACATGTAGATGAACAGTTGTATGTAATCACTAAAAGCATATAATGTATCAAACAGTAATATTTTAGTATATGTATTGTATTTATGAGACAGGGAAGCTGGTTTCTTCCCTCAGCATCCAACCTGTGTGCAAGAGTTCTGCATGCTGTAAGTATTGTTATGAGAGCTACCAGAATAATATTTTCATTAATAATTTGTTGCTGTTCTGCTGGTCACTGCTCTCTTCAGTGCTGTGTTCATGAGTTTTCGTAGGACTTGAGGCACCTAGCATGCTGTGGAAGTTCAAAGTTCCTGATAAGCTGGACTCAGGATCCTACTTGATCGGATTGGTGAATCTAAGACCTGAATTTCAAGATAAAGTATATCCGGCATATATTGTTGGTGATTTGGTGATGCAGCACCAAATCCTGTATTTCTTGTGTGACAGCATCAAATGTGCTTTTCTTTTAAGAATAAAAAATGAGAAAGTTAAATATTTGCGCTATTCAGTGATGTGTGGATAAAATATTAAGGGAATGTTGTAATTGAAAGTTAGATTTGCACTTCAAAGAAGCCCAAGCATGTGAAGGTAACAAGACAATCAAGGCCCAAATGATGGTTTTAGCTCTACCTTTACCTGATACATTAATTTTTGTGCCTTTGTGATAGCTATAAATATCTGTTCTGCAGCCTACTGAGAGTTCTTCTGGTATTGAAAATTTGGCATGTAAGCAAGTGAGTGGGAATCTATGGGTTCGAGTTATTAAAATGTGCAAATGCTTTCTAAATCTTAAGGACACAAAGATGTGTTACACTTTGAGGAAGTGACCTGTATATGTGAGTGAGGATGGTGGGATGCTCGTACAGGAAATTCAGTGGGAAGGACAAGGAAGGGTTTTTAACTTGTAAACCCAGTTTAGCTCCAGCTGGTAGTATGGTATAATTTTCTTAGGGTAATGTGAGGATTACACCCTCCCTGAGAAGGAAAGGAAGGTGCTTCAGTACTTCTTTAGCCCTTTTTCTTAAATCTGTGCCTAGGAAAAACAAGGATAATGATGACTGGGCATGCACATCTATGAAAACCTCAGAGCACAAATGTGGCAGAAGACACAACTTCTCTCAGGGCAGGTGTCAAGGCAACATATGTGAATTGAAACAGAAGAGAAAATGGTAAATCACAGTTAGACCACGTCAAGTAATACTGGTAACTTACAGTGCTTTACTACTGCTTGTTATTCTGGCCTCACATCTACTTTTAGCTGTTTAACTTATCTATATATTCCCTTAGCACCATAGGCTGATGTCATCTTGTTGCCTACTGCATCCCCTGGTAAGCCCCTTAAGAAGCATCCTTCATTGCCACCACAGGGAAAACAACAGTAAGAAGAAGCATCTTGAGAATGCTATTAATACATTTTCATTCTTAAAACATGCTCTGTAAAGGTAATTCCTGAACAAATACTTATTCAGGCTAAATGATCATCAGAAATGTAGTGTGTGAGCAGGTACTCTTTGTCACCAAGAGCGTGCCTCTTTGGGCGCTGGCTTGAGGACTAGTTCTGGAAAGGGGAAGGATAAAATTAAGAGCAAGACACAATGCTTCAGGGCCTTGAGAGCTGTGGGGTGCCAAGAGAAGAGAGTGGTGCACCCATCAATAACACTTGGGTTTATCCTGCTGCTGCAGCACTGCCATGCATGTGCTCAGGTTACCTGCTGCTCCACTCCTACTGCATGGCTGTCAGCTGGTGAGAGAACACAAGGAGCACACTGCCTACTGCTCTGGGATTTCTCTTCCATTTGACTGATTTTCATTTTGGCACAGAGCGGCTGAGACTGGAAGAGAATGGCTGCAGCTTAGCTGTGGTTTGAAGGGAGGCATGCTGGAAAGCTGAGCAGCACCAGTGCAGCCTTGCAACTGCTGTGACAGCAAAAGGTTCACCAGGCTCCAGCACATCAGTAGTGCTCTGCTGTGCAGGGGGAGACAGTGGCCAAACTATTCCTGTCTAAATCTGTGGGTGCATTCATCAAGACTATTATCTGGTGGCAACTTTGTATTTCTCTGGTTTCAAAATAAAAGCAGATGCCTGGACAGAGAGTCTCTTCCAGTTACAGCTGGGGAAGGAGAAAAGATCAGCCTTGGTGGAGCATCTTAATTTCTTGTTTCTTAATGGTCAGCATTCACCTTAAAAAATGAGATGTTGCACACATGCCAGTGAAAATTCCCTCTTCAACCTATTAGGAAATTGGAGTGCTGAGGATTAGAAATGCTTACCTAACTGTGGAAATGCCCTAAACTTTATGCTTACCTAACTGTGCTGCTGCTGTGTATGGCTAAGTTTTGGGCTAAAACTTCATGGCTAACTCTGTCCATCCTATTCTAGCTAGTGACATGATGATGATATGACAGAGATAACATGGCAGAGAAGTCAAATATGTCAGACAAGGCACTCGTACCATTGTACAGGACACTGGAAAGCATGTTTTGGAATATTGCATACTTACTTTAAAATAACTGTGTTAAAGTTGAAATAAAACTAGAACATATGGAAAGTCTAGTGTGGATATTAAAAGATTGAAAATCCTATCTTATGGGAAGGAACTAGAAGAGATTGGCTTGTTTAGTTTAGCAAAATAGAGTTGAGAGACTATTTGACAGCACTCTATAAATACATCCAGGGCTAAATGCCAGAGAGGGGAAAAAGCTTTTCAAACCCAAGAGCAATATTTGCATAAGAACAAGTGGGCATAAACTTGGCCCTGAGTGGAATTAAAATGGAAATCGGATGATTTCTACCCCTCAGTACAGTGAGGTCATAGAGCTGCCTCCAAGTAGGAGCAACAAGGGCATGCAGTACACTTTTTGTAGGCAAAGAGAGGGACTTTGTGCCCCAGTGCCCACAGTTCCAACCCTAACTTCATGGCTGCACAGATTCATTCTGGTCCTGTGTTCCTAAGCACTTGCCCTGGTACAGTGGTGACAGACATGGTCATGCACTGACATGAGAAGAACGTTCTCTTGCTGAAAGTGAAGCACTGGTGATAAATTATAGCTGTACTAAGTGTCCTTTAGTGGCCTGGGGAAGTTTCCTGCACCTCTTGCACCTGTGCTTGTAACTTTGTTGATGCCAAAATGCCTACTGATATCTTAGGAGCTTTCATATCAGTAAGATTCCTCCTATAAGGAAGGGATGCAGGATGATGCTTTTAATTGTGTAACCCCAGGAAGGAAAAGTAGCTTCCCTGACAGAAAATGGCAGAGGTATCTCAAAAGTAACAGCACAGAGAAGGTTTTTTTAATAACTAAAATGACTTTTTTAAAACTAAAAAAATCATATGAACTTTAAAGCTGATGCTCATGATTAAACATTTGTTTCTATGCTGCAGTTAGACCAACATTTAACAGATAAAGCAACCAGAGTGCAGAGGATTTTGGGATTTGGGGGTTGGCATGATGATGCCATGATGCCAGGCTTTTGGTTTCCAGTTGGTGGGTCTGTCTCTTGCACTGTTCATCCTCTTGAACGACAGCACCCATGAAACTTAACAGTCTTTCTGTTTTTACCCACTCTTTTCTGTCACTAATTTCATTTGGAATCTTTGGCTTTTGAGCTGAAATTTTCCAGGCTGGTTCCTTTATTTGTCTGTGATATTTTAGGCACTTTTCTCTTTCCTAAAACTCAAAAAAATAAATGCCTGTAAACTTGGTGGTGGACCTCTCTAGTGCAGAAAGAGCTGAGGAGAAAAAGCTGAAGCAGGCACAGAAATAACCTCCTGGGAAGCAGATTGACACATAGTACTTTGGTAGCTTTGATTTGAGTCAGATGTAACTTGCTGAAATTTGTACTCTGTGCACAAAGGTACTTTCTGTACTGAGAGTTAATCTGGCAAAATGCATAGCTAAAGACAACCTTAAAAAAGATTGCAGTGGTACACAGTCAGAGATGTGTCAATTATAGTAATTTTCCCTGGGTTTTGATTGCTTTTCCTTGCACATCATATATTCCTTCTATGTAGGATAAGGAATGTGTCTTCATGTTTTTCATTGTCTGCTACTGTGTTGTGCCATTGATGGACCTCGGTAAGGAAAAGGTACAACTTCTGCTAGAGAACATTGCCCTGACAGAGTAAAAAAAAAAACAAAACATTTCTGGTGCTGGCCTTCATCATTAACCTTGCTTTTCATGCATTTACCCCACAGCATGGTGTTGAGAAAAAGGGAAGCTGGAGCCAAATATTGTGCTCTTGAATGCTCCTCAGGAGTCTGTGTTGAAGGCTTTCTGTATATAAAGGTTTTCCCAAAAATTAGTTTTGGAAGGTTTTAAAACTTTACATATTGGGCTGGATGCCAATTGTATTTTAATTAAAGAAAGAGAATTGGGTTAGTCTCTCAACATTTTAAATAAATAGTGTTACTTGAGAAATGCAGAATTCCTTCAACAATTTTGAAAAATATTTTCTTATGCTTTGTTTAAAACAAGACTGTTAAAAAAAGAAACAACAAACAAAAATCTGGCAGACACATCTTAAATAACCAAAATATTTCAAAAAGAAAAATAAATCCAAGTAAAATGGAATTACATTTGGGAGGAGAGGAATCAAACTAGTTTCAGAGTTGCTATAAACTTTTTTTTGGTTAAGAAAATCTGTTATTAGTCCAGCACTATTGCTTGATGATTCACTTTCTATCATTCAAAGCAATCCATTTTCCTTCTTAGGACTTTAAATAATGTAAAATTATGTATATCCACGCATTTACATTACAGCTCTCACTGTGCTTTCTTGTCAGGATCACATTGTCATTTAGCATATTTGGAGGAGGAAAGAGAGTTTGTTTGTTTATGATTTCAGCAGAAAAGTATTTTGGCTTACGCGTTCTTTCTTTCCAGGAAAGAAAAAAGCCACAGAACCTTTAAATTCTTTCTGATGTTTAAAGAATCAAAAAGCTGTATCTTGGGAGAGTACAAACATATGTAATTACCATTTTCCATAGGCCTATGTCTGATTCACAGCACCTAAATTCTTACAGTAATCCAACTTCCAAGTGGGTTTTTTTCCCTATATAAGAAGAGAAAATGAAATGAGATAAATTGCAGATTAGCAGATGGCAAACACTTAGCAGCCTATGTGAAATAATTTTTTTGGTATTAGTCCAGTTCCAGGCGGATGGATGTCCTCATCCCCAAACCTGCCATAACAAATTGCTAAGAAAGCTGAATACTGACTCATTTACCACCTACTTTGGAGAGTTGTTCCCAAAGTCAGAGATAAGATAAATTTTGGAGGGGTAGTCTGGGGATGTCCACAGACATCTTCATTACCTGTGTTTTCCCTTTCTGTAAATAAACAGAAGCCTGCAGTCTCTATGGCTGTCAGTGTAGCACCCCTCACAAGCCTTAAAATTCATCTTAAATAAAAATAAAAAGCTACTATGTAGGCACAACAAAATTTACTATAAACGGGTCTTAAGTACATAATTACATGATAGACCCAAATGGCTCCAAAAGAGTTGCTCCAGGCTATTGTGTAAGCAATACTCCTTTGAGAAATATATAAATACATGTAATTCAGTATATAATACACATGTTAAAAAACTACCTAATTACATATTTTCCCAGGAGAATGAAAAGGCTCCAAAAGAGCTACTCCAGCCTCTCCAGTACACAATGTGTGTTTTATAACCTTTCATGAATCTCTTCCATTCTTTTTCCGTTAGGAGGGGGAAAAAACGTAAGGAAATTAAACACAAAACACCTACTGTACATTTAATTTAGAGGACAAAATGCAATGTTGAAATAACATTAAGGGTGTGACGCAAACCAAGGAAAGCCAGGAAATTGAGTGTAAAGGCTGTTACTCCATCCTTAACTCACGTCACTTATATAATGTTTCAGGCCACTGTTCTGTAATGGCAGATTTTAAATTTCATCACTTAGACCCGGGTTGTGGTCTATCTACACTTAGAGGTAATTATGTGGTTTATACTGCTGGAATACCTACATACTCCTAATGTATTTATTGATGTGCAGGCATGTACGCATATGTTTTTAGGACCTTTTCTTTTTTATTTTTTTCAGCCATCTTTTTCTTTCCTTGTGCTGAAATTGCTGTGGAACTTCCACTTGCCTGAGAATATGTTCATGTGTAGCAATGCGATGAAGGGAAAGAAAGAAAGAAATGAGTTTTGCCTTTGACTGGTGGCAGTGACATATGTGGTTACTCTGGGGATGTGCTCTGAAGTCTGAATCCCGCTTTGGAGGAAATCCAACTACCCACGTTTACAAATCCCCTTTGCTGGCTGGCCATTTTGTTAGTGCAGGGGAGTGGAGGTCCTGGAGAGAGAGACCACATCTCCAGTGCAATGCTGGGAGGGTGAGAACCTCTGTGCAGGCTCTGAGCTGCACACTGCCTCTGCAAAGAGGCAGGCTGGAGAGAAGGGTAGTGATGGTCTGATGTGTTCATAGCAACCTGTGTTACTAAGTGGATTTTTATAAACAGTGTTTTCCTTCCGAGCAAAAATATAATTTGTTCCCTCTCTTTTGCACCATTCCCTGAAAGCAAACAAAATAGTACATACACATTTTAGCATTAGAAGGATATGCTACATGCAAGTAAATTTCATAGTACTGTGTATGAATTTCACCACAGAGCCCAATAGAATATGCTGCCATTTGCTTCATCTGTCCTGGATTTGTTAATACTGTTTATAAAAATCATACTTTGGGGATATCTATGTTTATCCCAAGTGCTGGCCCAGGCAGAACAACAGGATTACAGAAGACAGATAAGTTTTCCACTCTTATTAAAATGTTTGGAGATTTTATTTTTATTTTATTTTATTTTATTAAATAGATATTATTATAATATTCTCTTCATGGAAATGAATCCAAGGCCTTCCTATAAACCTTTTCCTATTTACTTATTTTTCCTCACAAAGAGTAAGACAGTAGTCTCCTACTTGAAGGAGGGCTTTCACCTGGGTTGCAGGAGACCCAGTGAGTGTGTTTGATCCGCAAATTTCCCCTAGGAATAAGGCAGAGAGTTTTGCCTGAGTACAGACAGGTGCTGAGACGAAGTGCCTGGCGTGAGAAGGCTGTCAGTGTTTCTGTGGCCTGAAGGAGGCAAACATGGCTCAGGCCAGCTCCCTGGTGTCCTTATGGAGGGCTGTATGGGGAGTCTGCAAAGTCAGCTTCTGATCAAAACCAGAAATATTTCTGCTTAATCCAAAGCTGCCATTTGTCCATCTTGCTGATTTAGCAAATCAGTGCAGTTTCTTGAAAACCTGTTTTATCCAAATGCTCCAAATTTGCTCTAAACTTTCTGCAGATTTTTTTTGGCAAGTGTCATACATAAAAAGCAGTTACAGAAAATTTTATCTTTCAGGTTCATGGGGTTTTTTTAGGAGAAGCTTTGAAAAGTTTCTTACATATGTTTAATTCTAGCAGGTCTGACAGTGGGATTGCCTTTTTGTTCATGAATCCCGTTCCTTCGGATGGTAAGAAAATGTGATTTCTTTTTTTAAAAAAGGAAATTTTAGCTCTTAGGGCTCACAAAATTAGATGGGTTGACAGGAAGCTGCTGTATTATGCAAAACAGAGGTTGAGGTAAATGAACATAAAAAAAGCACCAACGGAGTGTAATCTTTGCAGTGGTGTGACAATCTGCATCTGAAACTGGATTTAACAGTGTTTTCCAGCTGAGTGGTGCTGTTGGTTATTAGCAGCCTTTAGAGTGCTTCTCATATTATCAACAGAGCCAGAGAATTAACTAGTTGGTGTTTGCTTAACAGCTGTACAGATGACAGAGGGAAATGACAGATAATGTCTCTTTCCTCCACTTTCCCTCATGGATATCCAGTGTTTGCACATTGGGTGTTTTTGTTTGGTTTGGCAGCAGGCTTTAGGGTTAGAGGAGCACTGGCTTGCTGTTAGCACTGGGACTGCTAGTCTTGTTTACAGGCACCTGAAAATGTTTGCATCCCAAGCAGGAAGCTGGAGGACAGTGATGGAGTCTGCTCAATGCAGTGCAGAACACCAGCAGCCTGCCTTGGCAGGGAACTTGCATGCTGGAGTGCAAGAGAGGGGGAGAAGGAGGGAGTGCTGTGGGAAAATGCAGAAAGCTGGCACAAGCAGCAGGTGAGTTGGCCTCCTGGCAGGTAAGCTGGCCTGGGGCACCTGGTGGACCACTGGGTACCGGCAGTAAACCTGGTATCCTGCAGGATCCCCCTGCCTGCGCTCTCCTACCCTGCAATCCCCTTAAACGTTAGGTACAAACCCTTGAGCTGCCCCTCTCCTCTTCTGCTCCTAATGGCAGGGTGAAAGCTTCTAGCATGGCCTTTCCAGTTCAGGTCTTGCTCTGAGTGTGAGGTTTCCTGGTTTGGCAGGGAAACAGAGCTGGCCCCAGGTTCTAAGTACACATACTTTTAAATCTGGACCCAAGCATTGGATCCTTATTCCTATCCTTATTCATATTTCACTTGCACCAGCAAGGGAATTATAAATTCCATAAACACCTTTAGCACACATCCAAAAAATTGGATGATTTTTTCACTCTATGCTTTGCCTGGCTCTAATTTCAATAACAAATGTATGTTCAAGTGAAAACTAGATGCTATGCTGGCATTGGGCAATTTATAATTATAGAGGCAGATAGTAATAGGACTATACTGGTTTTATACTAAAAGATGAGAGATTTAGATTAGATGCTAGGAAGAAATAGTTTTCTCAGAGGGCGGTGAGGAACTGGAACAGGTCACCCAGAGAAGCTGTGGATGCCCCATCCCTGGAAATGTTAAAGGCCAGGCTGGATGGGGCTCTGAGACATCTGGTCTAGTGGAAAGTGTCCCTGCCCATGGTGAGGCATGTTGGAAGTGTATCATCTGTAAGACCACTTCCAACCCAAACCATTCTATGATTCTATGATTTTATGATAGTTAGTGAATTTTACCTATTTTTCTATAACAACAACTTAGGATGCAGCAAACAAAATTATGAATTGGATTCTGGTTCCAGTTCTGCTTATAGAGCCCCAAGATATCTCTGTTCAATTGTGCCATCTTCATTATTCAGTTGATAGAGTGGCTAAATGGAGCTTTCATCTGGCTTTCCTGATTTAAGAGTCAATAAAAAAAAGACTGTGGTAAGAAAAAACAACTGAAATTCTGACCCAAAATTCTAACTAGGTGAATAGAAACTTACTTGTTTAAGAATATGAGATATCTACAGGTTGATATTGAGTGAATTAGTGTCTAAATTGGTTGACACACTGGTTAATCCTTGGTTATTGTTTGTGTGCCTACTGTTTTAGAGCAGAAAATTTAAAGTACATTCCTATTTAGTAAAAAGTGAAGACAGCCTGTCCTCTATAGGACAGATGAAATTATTAAATTAATATGCAGAAATAGTGTCTACCCTGTCCTATTTGAACTGATTCTGCCTTTTAGGGTTATACCAGACAGCTCTGACCCCATGAATCATAAGAGAGACCACAGTCCCGTGTATGCAATCAGGAATGTGTGTGTTGAATACCAGAGTACTCTTTATTGCACTCAGAATAAAGCTCCACTTCAAAAGATCGTGTTCTGCTCATAGGGCTGGTAAGCAAATCTGGTGGGACTGTCTCCTGATGTAAATGCTTGAGCTTCATTGAATTTGAGATGAAGAAAATTCAATTGACAGGGTGCTGGTGTTGGACAGGGGTGATGGAGGTTGAGACTTCCAGATGATCACCTGAACACTGGTCCTGGCATTGGTCCCTCCAACTACCTCACTGTGAAATAGGGTTAAAAGCATGGAAAATGAATGCATCCCAGGTGTTAGGCCTGTGAGAGGAGACACATGAGTACTGCAGATCAGCTGGAGTGCTGTGGGCTGAAAAATTCATCTGAGTATGTTCTTGGAGACAGGATCTGTCCTGAGCAAAGAGAGCAGGAGCCAGAACATGCAGAAGAGAAGTGTGTCCCAGTGGCTCAGGGAGGGCTCATTAAGATTGTAGTCATGGCAGGCACACTGCCAGTTGCCTGCAGTTGGCATCAGGCTAGGAAAGTAAAAAAGATGGCTTGCTCTAGATCTTATCACAGACTGGTTGCTTCTGCTGCCCCTCTTGTCAAATGACTTGCTTTCCTTGAGAGAAAAATCTAATTCACCACCATGTGACTTGAGTTGCTCAGGGAGAACAACATGGAAAGTCACTTCTGCCAATTCACTTGTATGTAAATAGTCATGGCTGCAAAATTGATACCAGGAGATATTTGGGATCATCAGGATTTTTGGGTGTCTCTGTGTGTTACAGGCACAAGGAAATATGTTCATTTTCTAAAAATAGGGTGTTGTATGCATTTTTAGGTTTTAATTTTACTTTTCATTTTGCACTTAAACTGCCTTCCCAGTTCTTCAGCATCCCACATCTTGGCCCATTTTCAAATCACTGTTTAGTTAACAGGGCTAGGAGTAGAGAATTCACTATACAAACTCATCCAATTTAAAGATGCTGGTGACTAGCTCTAAAAGGTCAGAATACTTAGATTTTTCCTGTCTGATTGTGGTCTAGCTGGGCTGAACCACCTCTAAAACACTGCGTCCTGTGCAAACATTTCATTTCTGACAACCCCTAAAAATGTCTTCTTCCCAATTGTATCTCTTTTCCTGGATTATCACCACCCTCTAACTTTGGCTCCAAGAGTTAGAGATTAAAGGAAAAGAGAATGATTGTACCCACCTAAGTTGTGTTTGCCCTGTTCCTTCTCATCTGCCATGCCTGGGTCCCTGAAAAGGACTTATCTCCAGGCTCTCCTGGTGTGACCCAGCCATATCCTCACTTGCAATAGGGTAGCAGTGCTGCATTTGTGTAGTGGAGCAGCAGCACTTTATTTCAGTTAAAGACTGAGTTCTCTCCAGCACAGGAGAATTCATTCAAGCCTTGAATTCAATTGATTTTAGCCTTGCTGAATAAATTTTGCTTTGTAAAGTGAGACCACTAATCCATGCTGTAATAAGAAGATTTCTGGAGACATCATTCCCTGCACATACTCCTGAGTGAATGTGATGTTGTACACAAGATCATACCAAAACTGAGAAGTACACCATGAATGTTTACTGTCACTTAATTCCCCATTAGTTCTAGTTTTCTATTTCAATGACTAATTTTTCATCCCTTGAAAAACACTCTTCCTCCTTGCTGCATTCCAAGGTAGGAGTGAGATATCTCACTGTACCATCATTTAATTTATAACTTTGTCAGTCATTCAGTGAGTAATTATTTTATTATTACAGGAATGCAACCCACAAACAGATTTCCCCCTCTGTCCCTCTCCCCCCAGATCAGTTTGTTTGGTCCCAAAGAAAGCCTAGATGCCACATTGCCCAAAGGACAATTACAGACCATGTTTCCACCCAGGGCTTCTGTAGCTGATGGGTTTTTGTTTGGGGTTTCACCCTCCTGCCTCTTGCTTCATCTTCCTTTCCTCTCTTATTGTTCAAGTAGCTTCTCTGAGTAATTTTTTTTGTGTGTTCTGGTGCTTGCAGCCTGAGCATGTGGAAGCACCTTGGAATTAAGTGTCTCAAACCTACCCCTGATCTGTGTTTTTGCTGTAATCATTGTTTATGCAGTAGTCAAAAGAGACAGTGTGAGCACAATCAGCAAGAGCACACTGGAAATTGCTACCTCCTCCTCTCTTCTTCCAGTTAAAAACAACAGTATTTGTAACCAGAGAAAGCCTTATGCAACACACAAGCATCTCAAGTATGGTAAATGGCTTCCAATTGTTCCATGTGTCTAAGTAATTCCTGGTCCCCCACTTTTGATATATTTTGTAATTTTTATTGAAACAATCACTTAGTCCTATTCTATTAGTGACTGGATGTTTTGTGTGGACAGTGTATAGCACACTTTCTCTACCCTGAAAACTTTGCAGACTCATTTAAAAATAAAAACACATGAAATTAGGGATGGGATATATGAAAAGTTCCAAAGGGAAAATAAATGTATTTTTCCATGTATTTTCAATCAGCAAAAGTGGGTGGGTTGCTGCACTGCAACAGGTTTCTGATGTTCAGTGTCTCCTGACTAATTAAGATCTTTCAAAAGGAAGCTCCTCTTCCATTTGGGGCTTTATTGAGAAAGTATAAATCATGCCATTGCAGTGACTTTTTTCAAGAAGTTGGATGAGCTTTTCCAGCCTGCCTGAAAGACCTCAAAGCACCTCTGGATGGACATCCCACTTTACAAGCTAAGTACTGGAGACAGGTTTTACGAGAATTGATAGGTAGTTTTGAAGGTTTTGTTTAGGTCCTGAATTGGAGGCACTTGAAAATATATTATTTAAGCATGTATTTTGGGATAGATCTTCTCACCTCCCTGTTTAGATTTAAAAAATCCTAGCCAAACAAGAAGCAATTACTCCTAATAACAGTTTCTAAAATTTTAGAATTGAATTCTCCTATTCTTAATGAAATTACATGTATATTAAAGGAATGTCTCCTTATTTTCCTTCATGTCCTCTCAAATTGCTCTTCCCCCCCACCCCTCCACTTTTGTCTAGAAATGACCTCTAGAAAAGCTAATAAGGATAGACTTTTTAAATTTCCAACATAAGATAGTTTCTAGGAGATTTATTTATTTACTCATTCAGGTCACTGGATTGCTAGGACTCCTCTTCTGCTAAAATCAGAATTGGCTTTAAATAAATCCTGATGCTTTACACCACAGATATGATGGCAGAATCACTGGGATGTGTTTCAGGGTCATGTGCTAAGATCTGTATTTTACTGCTTGTGATTAACCCCGTTGTTCCATATGCAGTGCAGTCAAGTTGTCAATTTGCTGGCATAAACATGTCTGTCAAAGCTTGGACTTCATGTATGCTACTTGGGATATGGGAAGGAAAATGGTCATGGGTCACTGTGGAAAGGCAGGAAAATATAAGCACAAGCACCATGGTATGGAGAGCTGCCACGTGGAATCAAGGGAACAAAGGATAGGACATGGGACCTAGGGTTGTATTAGCAGCATAAGAAGACTTTCAGCCTATACTTACAAGAAGAACAAAATAGATTACATGCAGATGTATAAAAGAAAGCTGTCTGACAGCTGAGAAATCTCGCATTGCAAACCACTGACTGTCATTCAAGAAAGAACTGCTTATGACCTTATTCTGTCAAAAAATTCTTTTGCATGAGAGAGTCTGTAGAGCAGAGGAAGGAAAATCTTCAGGACCAGGATTATTCTTTATGGCCCAAATAGGTGATAGTGGTAGACTCATCAGGCTGCCCTTTCAACAAGACACTGAAAAATCAGAGAATTTTCTGCAGTAATATCAGCATGAAGAGTGAAAAACATCACTAAGCCTGCAGACCCTGAAATGAGAAAATGCCAAAAGAAACAGAGATTTTATTTCCTCAGCTGTTATCATGAGATCACAATCCTGTTGAGCAGTAAAGCAATGGTGTTTTCTAAAATGAGCTACAAATTGAGTGATCAGAGGCAATTTTTTTCTGTTTTTTTTAATTTTCCTTTTAGTTTTTTTTAAGCGACTCATTGACCCCTGATGTCAAATCCCCATTTTGGGGCTTCTAGTGGGAAGCACATCCACTGGGTCTGATTTTTTTTCAGAATGTGTTAAACACTTCCACTCCTTCCACCAAAGCCATACTTCAGGTTGTGTAAAAGCATCAGAAGTTCTACAGGGATTTCTTCTGGAGCAAATATGCAAACAGCAGTCTGAAGGCTCCAGCTCTTAAAAGTATGGAGAACCTTAAATGGATGGGCTGGGATAACTGGGATGGAAAGAGGGACATCTGTTGAGTTGTTGAAAAGACATACGCTCCCAGCACTTCCTTTGTCATGCAGTTTGGAAATCCTTTCTCTCTGAGTTTATGGCTAATATTTAATTTAAAACCAAATTTGGATTGTTGACAAAATTATAACTTGTAAATGGACACTTCTCCCCCTCCTTCTTCCCAGTTTGTCTGGGCAGTGCTTACTCTCCTATTTCCTCCTACTGCTGGTCCCAGCTCAGGTACCCTGGGCTGTGCTGGAGAAAGGGGGACCTCACCCTGGCTTTGGCCTTATGTGAGAGGACAAGGTTGGCAGGAGAGTGGGAAGTGGTGGTTTGCAAGTTGGTAACATCTTGCTCTTCCTGTTCTCCTTCAGGACTGTAATCACGTTTATATTGGATGGAAAACGTGACTTTATTTGTGTATGTGTGTTTGTGTATGAACACTTAATGACATTTCAAGGCATCCGACAAAAGCTTAATTCCTTGGATTGGTTTCGTCAAATAATAAAATGACTTGACATAAGTATAATTGAAAGCAGATGTGGAAATATGGACTTTTAGCAGTCATTCTTACCCCCTCCTCCTGCTTTTTTTCTCTTAACTCTGTTCATGCCAGAAATATTTTCATTTTTGTTTCCTACTTCCTATATGCAGAACAAAGCCTGGGGAGGAAGAGTTCTGAAGCAAAGAACCAAAGAGTATTCATTTTGCATTTTAATGTCTCCTTGTAAAATTTCCACCTTTTCTGAGTTAATTTTCCATTATGAAGGAGAGTTCCTCTCCCCTCATCCTGAACTCATCTGCTCTGTTATGTAATCATTCCTGTCCACAATGGCTGTTTACTGCTATTGCTTGAATCTGAAATTGTAGGTTATGTGTTGGGCTCAGCTAAGAAAGCAGCCTACATTGTGTTTTTACCTTCCCCCCCAGCTGGACTAAGTGTTGGCTGGAAGAAATTATAAAGATGCAGAATTGAAACTGGAAAAATTGCATATGGGCAAAAGGTGGAAGGATTCCTTTGCTGTGTTTTACACTATAAAATACATAGTCTTTATGGCTGCTTCTTAGCCTGAAAGGAACAGGATAAACCATCAGTGGTGATCATAGAATCATTGAATAGTTTGGGTTGGAAGTGAACTTGAAAACCATCCAGTTCCAATCCCCTGCATTGCATGGACACTATCCACTAGACTACGTTGTTCAAAGCCCCATCCAACCTGGCATTAAATGCTTCCAGGAATGAGGCATCCACAATTTCTCTGGGCAAACTGGTCCAGTGCCTCACAGTAAAGGATTTCTTCCTAATATCTAATCTAAATTTATCCTTCTTTAGCTTAAAGCCATTAACCTTTTCCTATCACTTCATGCCCTTTTGGAAAAGGTCTGTGTCCAGCCTTCTTGTAAGCCCTCTTTGGGTATTGGAAGGCTGCTGTAAGATCTCCCTGAGCCTCCTCAACAACCACCCCAACTCTCTCAGACTGTCAGAAGCAAAAGTATTATAAGTATTATTGTAAGAGCAAAAGTATTATCACCTGCTTAGTTGTCAGCAGTGGCTTTGTCACTGGAACAGCTCTTCCCAATGTGTCCAACCACTCTGACTGGAAAAATTTAAAAGAATTAAAAATTAAATTGGAGTAACAACAATGGCAGTTTAAAGTGTTTAAAGTTAACAGTGATTTTCTTGAATATTCAGCCATGCCAGCATCATGGTATGACTGTTCACACTGTTTTGGGAAGAAATGAGACTTATAAAAACTATTATCATCTTTGATTTTATCATCTTTGATTGGGGGAAAAGACATATATGACCTAGAGGACTGAAGGTCTCTAAGTTTTTTATGACTTGAATCTTGGAGACTGTGGTCTCTAAGTTGCATACAAATGGGTGGTCAGTTAATGGAAAAGCTAAGAGAGGTGCATTGCATTACTTGCAGAACTAACAAAGAGGCTGCCAGCACACAAAACGTTGCCATCAGAAGTTGTCCCAGCCTAGAATCCAAGGTCAGCCCAATGTTCTCCAGAACTGATGGTCACTGCTTTCAGCTGCCCATGAGATTGAGATTTAATGATTCCTTCCTTCAAAGATGAGGTGACTGGTCTAAGTGTGAGGAAGACCCAAATCTGCGTTTTGAATTCAGAAGCATTAGTTTTACTTTGTCTGGGGCAGGGTGGGCCTGGTTTCCAAGGGCACTGAGACGACTGGGCTCCAACTGCAGGCACCAGTAGTTATTGTTTTTTGGAAAGTCTCCATTAATAAGCTGTGTTAGTAATACAATGCCAAGTTTAAAAGCAGCAGATAATATCTGAGGTGAGATCCTCATTTGAATTATGGGAGGTGAAATGCACAGGCTGAAGTGCTCAAAAATTAATCTGAGTGCAGGAAAGTATCTGAATGTATTCAGAGTTTAAAAAAAAGAGATGGAGAAGGATGGCTGGTGAATCCAGCCAAAAGAGGAACTGCCAGGAATATGTCAGGAGGATAATCTGACAAATAGAATTCAGCAGGGGTGTTAGTCCTGCAGAAAAGTGATGATGAGGAGAGTGTAAGTTAAACAGCCTGCTCTTTTAGTGTACACTTACATGTGACAGGCACACCTACCACTCCCAAAAAACACCCTTCTATTTCAAGCAGAACTTCAGCATGGAAAGAAAATCTAGTATTAGACCAAACACTCTGGAAACATTCTTCTACCCCATCTTTTGCAGCCCTGGGAATCTTAGGCTCCTCCCGGCTGCTGGCCAACCCAAAATAGGAGTGCTGAGGAGACATTAGAGTTTCTCTGTGTCGGGCATCTTTTGTGTCAGGTGTCTTGAGTTTACCCAGGTCAGCATGCACCTCCTTGCAATGCACTGCACAGCTGGAATGATCAGCTTGTGCCATGGAGGTAGTGTAAGCTCCAGACTGCTGAATCAAGTGTGCCTGGTAAGTGTAACCCTGTGCTCAGTCTGGAATACTCATTTCAAGAAAGGAGATCTAACGAGTGTTTGTAATAGCTTAGAAGAGGTTAATGCTTTATTAAACGATCACTTATTTTTTAAAATTATTATCAGGAATTTGTTAAATAGTAGAATTAAAAATTTCTGAGCTACTCACTTTATTGCTTTATTTATTAAGGCAAGTTTCATACTATACTTTTCAATATCAGTAGTGCTAGAGACAGATGTTACATTCCTTCAGGATACTGCAACAGGATGCAAGTACTTATAAAGTTAATAATTATGCTTACCTGTGTAACCACAAAGCATCTTGGGATTGGCCTAGAGAGACAAAAGTTTAAAGCCCACATCTCCAATCTATCTTCCAAACATATCAGTAAAACCATCCACTTGTGAAACTCTGATTGCGTGATTCAACCTGCAGCATCATTTCTTCGTAATGCACAAACTTATCAGATTTGTGTGGCTAAAACAGAGATTTGTGCAGTATTTATGGCAAGTTCATCTGTATGTTTTCTTTTTTGCCATATCAAAATGTCAAGAATGTCCATCAGCTTTTCACATGTACACACTGTTCTCAGTTTTGAAAACATAATCTGTGGAGGCATGTAGTCATCAGCTCCATCAGGTTGTTTTGTCTTCTGTGGGCTTCTGTGTAGTGTAGACCTTAGGTAAGTTTTCTTCAGAGCATTTGTTAAACATGTAAAAGTCAAGTATGCAACTCTGTTTCCTACACTGGGCTAATTTGGTATCCTAGACTAAATGCATAATGACAAACTGAATGTTTTCTCCTGCTAGGGGGTAAAACAATGCTGGCCACAAGTATTCTAGGTTTTGTGCTGAAGGTGGTAAGCTTATGGCTGAGAAGAAATTTATCCCACTGTTGAAAGAATCCTGCAAAGTCAAAACTCTCTGGATCAGGACTCAAGGCTAAGTGTGATTTAGCTTGAGTGACCGTGGGGAACAAAAAAAATAAGCCACAAAATGAAACACTAGATAGGTCCTCTTATTATGCTTACTCTTTTTTTCCTTGCAAATGAGATAGAAGTATAACTGTGTTCCAAAACTATGAGTACTGGCCCTTGCTTCCAACATTTGACTATCAAGTCCTCTAAGTTGTCAGTTTTGACCTTAATTTTGAAGGAAGAGTTCAGAACTCCTTACAATATGTGTTTGTGTTATTTCCATTTGTACCTCCAGGTCTGGAGACTTTGACCCCAGAGTTACTCTTCTCTCCTAGTCCTTCCCTGCATCTCCCTTTTCCAGGCCTTTCCTTCTCCATTACACTACAATTCATGCTTCCATAGGGAGGTACATACTGTGGGTTCTCATTCTAGTACTTGCCTCCCACCGTCTCCATCTGTGAAGGCCTTCATTTGTGTCTCTTCCCTTCCACATCCTTCCTCCCATTATTTGGGAAAGTATTTGTTGGGGGACTGCATAATAAGCTCTATTGGAAAGATGGGCTGGAAAGAGATGAGGGAGTGATACTGTTATTTCAGAAAGCATTAATGAATGTTGTCAGCCAAACCTTTGACCTGAGAGGGAGTGGTGGAAGCACAAAGCAGATGACGAAGGTTCTTTGTGTTCCCCATTACTGTTGTGCTGGTTTTCCTTGGCTGGGAGCATCTGGAATAGTCTCTAACGTTTTTAATTGAGTAAATGCAGCATTCCCAAGCTGTTGTGTGACAGACAAACAGACAGACAAACCTACAAAGAAATGCCATAAGTTTGACTGTGTGGGTTCACAAGATTGGTCAATTATTCACAATTAGAAAAATAAGGTTACATAAATGGTCAAGATTTTTTGGGAGTGACTAATTGTTTTAGATGTCTTATGCTTTGGATGATCCATTAAAACTACCTTAAAAGGGCTTGTGCTTTGGCAAACAAGTTTCCATAATTTGGAAACTGAGGGTCCTTACAGATAAGATGGACAACAAGAAAAACCAGAGATTATCAAAATCAGTTTTCATCTAAAAGCGTTGACAACAAAGTTACGCATAAGGACATTGTTTTCTGGTTTATATCACTCTGTGAATCTTCTTCACATGTTTGTATACAGCCTTACAAATAAATGTTAACAGTATGTTTTATAAGTGATGTTGTATGTGAAAGCACTTTACTAGAAGCAGACACAGTTGTAATGGTCTGAAAGGTTGGGAAAGGAGGCTTAGAAAGAGCTCATCTGTTAGGTCTTGAACACAGAGCTGTTTACTCCCCACACACAAAGTATTTTAAGAGTAAATGGGGCACTGCTGGTGCATGAAGCATGGGAAAAGCTGGGTGGTGCAGGCCCTAGCAGGCCTTTTTTAGGGTCACTATAGAACAGGGGTTGCCTGGGGTAGGCAGGATTTCTGTGGACACAGCCACAAACTGGTCACTTGCAGCACCCTGGGAAGAGGCTGAGGAAAAGCAGTCGAAAGGTCACACAATCCATCCAGCTAAACAGTCCTGGTGGGTGGCAGTCTGAAATAATTCCTGAGCTATTAATTAGGAAGATGCTCTTCCAGGTTCCGGCCAAAGTCATAAGACATGCCGAGGCAAGGAGCCAAAAGATCAAAAGGACACTAAATATTTTTTTTAAACCATTCTGTGGAGAGAGAGAGAGGAGAGAGCTGTCCGGGTCTGGTTCACACAGGACGTGCTGATGGGGCTGGGCTTTGGTCTAGGATGTGAGGAAGCAGTGTCTGCCTGTCTCTGCTCTCCTTGGTTTTCACCTAAATATGACTGTGAATTGTTGGTTTTTTGGTTTTCGTTTTTACCTTTTTTTTTTTTTAACTCTTTATCTTTTGACTTCTCTTATAAAACTTTTTTGCTGGTAGTATTTTTTGCTCTCAGTGTTTGGGTAGACCAGTATCTTGATTTGAAAAGGCTGTGTGATTACCCGTGTTAGCCATTTGTCGCAAGCCCTTAAGAAGGAGTTTTGCAAGTGTTGATTCCAAGCAAGTTCCTAGTTAGACATAAGTAAGCCCACCACATTTTCACTCGAGACTCACCTTGAATATCACATGAAACATTGAGTTAATCCAAGAAAACAAAGCAGTGATGCCCAAGTCCAAAGAACTTGGGAAGGATCTACATTGTTTATTTGGGAACAAGGGCCAGGTCAAATCCATGTTTCATAAAAGAAGTAGTTAATGAATAGCACAACTCAGAAAGCCTTGCTTACCACTGACTGCTCTCTAAAGCACTTCTCCTCTTGCTGTTCTCATTTCCATGAGTCTACTCTTTGTAGACTCTAATTTATGGTAAAGGTATGTGCTGCAACCTTTCCCACATGGACTCCATATGCCAGTTTGCACTCATCTCACACCCACCATTCTGTCATACCTGGCTGAAAATGAACAAGGAAGTCGAAATTCATTGGGAGGAAACTGATATGAAAAAATGACTATTTGACAATCTTGAATCCTTATTACCAAGGGAACTTTGCTAAACAGGGTAAGTATGGGAAACTGAAAGCAGCATGGAATTGATTTTTGCAGCAGCAGCCTGGTAGGAAGGACACCAAAGCATCTAAACTTGCCCTATGGACCATGGATTTGTTTCTTTTTTTCCCCCACTTTAAAAAGAAAGGTAGGTCTTGAATGCGGAAGTAGAAGTTGTTCACTTTTTGCAGGGAAAAAGAAAGCCAACATTCTGCAACCCAAACAGGAAACATGACCGTAGGTCCTGATTGTACAAAATCTTTCTTCTTCTGCCATTCCTCTTGTGGTTGCACAAGGGAAACCTCCTTTTAGTGGAATGTTTTGGTAGGGTCCAAACCGAGTCCAGTGGGGATTCTGTTGCAATTTTAAACTTGGAGCAGCTGCCATCCCTCCCTAATGACATCAGTGACATTTTGATATAACAGAGCAAGTTCTCACAACTTTGGTGGAACTCACATAGTCATATAATGTGAGACCAATCTTTTCTTTAACTGTCATAATTTTTCTTTTAAATGTCATCACATTTTTTCAAATAGCATTGCAGAAAGGAGAGGTCAGAACAATAGATTGGAGTATGCCTCACCTGAAATTTTGGTGCCTATTCCTGATTGTATATGCATTTATACAAATATTGAAGAAAATAACCCTTTATAGCAAAATATTATTGAAAGGTTCATTAAAACCCTTTTTTCCCCCCATGCAATTTAAGAGGGAAAGACAAAAATAAGGCAAGCCTGCCAATTGTTTAATGACATTTCTGCTAGTGAAAATGCACTTTTTTAAGGTCTGGAAGAAAGTAATCTGTTTACACTTTTCAAAACCACCTGAAGGCCTTAGAAGTGCATGACTTATTGTAAATATGATTCAGATAAATGAAATTTCTCTAACCAAGAAGTTGAAGTTCGGCTCCAGCAATTTTCTTCTATGATGCTTAGCTGATAATATTTACTTTATAAATTAATCATATTCTCCTATTGTTTCAGTTCTTATAAAAATGAAATTTGTCAAAATCAAAGGCAGGTGTATACCTTTTATTGAGCTGAGGGAGAGCATGTTATTAATTTTCCATTCTCTATACAAATACTGCCTTATAAGATGGCTGAGTGTGAGAAATTTATAGAAATCCTCTGCAAAATGATAAAATTTGGCACAATAGAGGGACTTTGTAGTTCCTGAGATAGCAAAGAGGAGCAGCCCTTCCTTTTCCACTACTCAAACTCCTGATAGCTGTGCATTTATACCATATTAACAAAAACATTCCCTCCCACAGCAATAACAAATTTCAGAGTGTCTACCAAAGCTTAAAGGACAGCACTCAAAAAGTGACAAGGAAAAGAAAACACGTTTAGAGTAACTTTGTTTTGCAGGTGTGTACTTGAGCACATGATGCCTGTAGTTTCTAGGCATATGCACAGTAGCTTTTTATAAAGATTAGACTTGTTCCTCATTGACAGCTATAAGACTGAAAAATGTATTTGAGTAGTGTATAAATCTGTACAAATGCTGGAGATACAGCAATGGAAAAAAAGGAATTTTCCCACAGCAGCAGTGGGGATGAAATACATATTTTAAATTAAAAGTTTAATCTTGAGGGTAAGCTCTTCATGGTGTTGTCACAGGAGGTACTGATAGAAATAAATGCCAACCTGGAATCGCTTGGTGAGAGACTCCATGTGACCTTCATGGAAACTGCAAGTCTAGATCAGAGAATGGATGAAACTTTTACAAATACAGGCTGGATAGTTGTAACCATGCAGCCCAAATCCCACCCTTGTGCCCTAAGGTGAGATTACCATTTAGAGTTCCAATGCAACCTGGAAAGTGCAAATGACTCCTGAATATTTGTATTCCTGTGTGCTGGGGCAGACTGTGAGCTTTCAATCTTTAACTTGTCTTGAGTTGCAGTGTGTCCAAAGCACAGCTGTGCAGACTATCAGTGTCATGCAGGGATTCTCTAGTGATTGTTTCTTTGCCAACTGAAGGCCTTCATAAAGGTTTTGGGCTGGATAATGGGTTACAAGGTCAGATCTCTGTCACTGACATTGATAATATAAGGCTTGTTCTGCCATGGATTCCTTGCCTGCTTGGGCTTTAAAAGGGAAAAAGTACTCCATGGGGGGTTATTTCTGCAGCTAAAACCTGCTGTTTCATTGTTCTGTGGGCTGCCTTCCTCTTCAGGCCCTGACATGGCAATATTCTTGGGGCTTGGGAGGATTAAGACACATTACTGTGTGCTTTTTAGCAGAGTGACCCATGCATGTGTATCTGAGACCAGATTTTGGTATTCTGTATGCCAGCTTTGTGGACAAAGCAGCCCCAGCTCCTTAGAGTCAGGGCTCTCAGTGCAAGCCAGGCTGCCCTCTCCTCCTGAAGAGGAAGGCTAGCCACTGCATGGTAAAGGCCAAGTGACAGGAATACCTCTCCCACTTATTTATAGCTTTTTGCACTGTAATCTCCCACATATATGAAGGAGAACTTTTATCTCCCTGAATCTTTCTGAAAAGGAAAAAAAAATATTTCCTTGGCACCACTTCTGTCTTTTCCTCTGAACTTTAGTTTCTCATATTCCTTTATACCCAACATCTGTTTGCTGGATCTGATTGTGAGCACACACTGGATGCCTCATTATGGATAGATTGTAATCTCTCTGTACATAAATTAATCATTTTACCAGTCTGGCTTTGCTGTCAACTTCTTATGTTGGTGGCCTTTGAGATTTTATTGCATACTCGGCTGATGAAAGGGAGACAGATTTGCATTAGAAATTATAAACTCCAGAGCCAAGGGGTAGGACAAAGTATGTTTAAAGAGGCTATTTCAAAGTCTTCCAGGAGAGGGGAAAAGACAAGCAGGTGACTAGAACCTCTTCTGTCCCAGAGCCTGGTGGCAGTGAGCAGAGAGTATTTTGAAGAGAAGATAAGAAGAGTGAAGTGTTTCCTTACATCCCTCTTGCTTCTGGCAAATTTTAGGAACGAGCTGAAGAATGTTCCCAAACCATTGTATTTAATAGCTAATGACTTTTGGTTAAGGAAATGTGATCCTCCCTTTGGTCAGTAATATGTGCTGAATAGTGTCTTCAGATCCCTGCCAGCCATGTCTTCCATGAACCTTTGAAGATCTGTGGAAATTTTCTTGGCTTATTATTCAGTTTCTCGTTTTTCAGATCCACAGAGCTGCTCCAGCTGAGGCCATCTAAGGATGTGACCTTAGGATTCATGGCTGCGTTAGTGTGCTCTCTGCCATGGCTCTGGTAGCATTTTGTCACTCTCCTTGCTGTGAATAGCTGAGTAACATAAAGAGTCTGTCTGTCTGTCTGACCAGCAAAATAAAAAGAAGCAGGAAGGGAAGTCTGTTTCTTCTTTCTGCATGGCCTTTGGGACTGAAAAGGCTTTTCATTAGTTGTTAGGTGTGTATATATATGTCTTTATATTTGAGGAATAATTTTCCAAAATTTTATGGTCTCATAAACACGCTGGGTTTCATCTTTTAAAAGCATGGCCCTGGTACATGATAGGAAAAAAAGAGCTTTTGTTCTGAAAGAGTTTTCTCAGTCATAAAACATGCATTTAGCTACTGAACTTGCCCACATTTTGTTACTGTTTTCCCTCCAAGTATACAATACAGTGTCAGATTAGACATTCTACAGTGTATTACAAGTCTTCCTTTTAGTTTCACATAAACAATACTGATAAATATTGTCAATCAGAGTTACTATTTTTTAACTGCATATGGTGAAGCTGTGGTCATGAGCAGTGCAAGCCCAGGCAGCTTTTGTAGCTCCCTTTGCTGACACTAAAGCACTCGTAATTTTCTTATTAATTTCTTTGAACTATAGAAGGAACGTGCTGCAATGCTTTACTCCTGATGACAGACTATACACGTCCATATGCCTGAGTTTTGGCTCAGAATTGTCCAGATAGATGTTTGTAGTTTTTTTCATGTGCTATTGATGATTCAAGGGTCAGATAAATTTACTGTAGTGGGAGGTATTGGCAGAAGTAACACTTGTATAAACATGATCCTTTTAGTTATTAAAAAAAACCCTACCACTAAATCACTTTGCTCCCAGTTTCACACACCCAGAAGTTCTTTCTCATCCCTTGGGACAAGATTTGGTAAGTCCTTTCTGGTCATGATTTGCTTTCAGAGGATAATTTAAAGTGTACATAATTACTGTATTTTGTTAGGAAATGGGTTAGCAAACCCATTAAACAGTATATTTTCATCCTGCTTCTTGGTGTCAAGGAGTGTAATGGAGATATACAACGATGTTGGCTTTGGTTTCATCTCTGTTAAGGTGGTCAATAGATCACTTGTAAGTAGCTGGTAAGTGAGTATGTCCATGTGCATCCCAGCAAAGTTGGTAAACTCATATGTAATAGTTGTCTTTTATTGACATTAAGGCTGCTGATTCATTTCCAGATGTAGTTCTCTGCCTGGGAGGTTTTATGCAGTACAGCACAAAAACCTTAATTGTAGTATTTTTTTGTTGTCGTTGTTTGTTTTCAATCTAGCTGCCCACTGATTTGGAAACTTCCTTCTGTGAATTGGGCTTAACTGTGTTACTATAGCATCAATTTTTCATGGCAGAGACAGAATTACTGCTTAAAAATGCAGCATTTGTTAGAGGCCCCCAAATTCAGATCCAACTTGAACATAAAATGAAAGATAATCATGCCTTTTGCTATCTAGGAATGACCTTGTAAGCCACTTGCTGGATTTTTTGATTCAGTGAATGCTTGACTTGTAACTTCTTTTATGTCCTACCATGAAAACCTTTGTAGGCCCACATGATAATGATTTTTTCATAAAAGAGAAAATTTCAGTTGGCCATTTATATAAGTTTTTAGTTTGTGTTGGTTTGACAAAAGTAAAAGATACTAACTAGCGCTCTCAAATACAGAGCTAGAAGCAAAATTTTAAGAACCATTTAAAATGCATACACCTAAATGCTACTTTGTATAGTTACAGGTGTCTGTGGAAGAACATGAAGCTGGTGTTTGTGTGGGTGCTTGCATATTTACCTATGTAGATGTGTATGTGTGTGCACATATGGATGTACAACATCTGATATATGACATTAAGGCACATACAAAATACGAGAAAATAGCAATACTTTGATTGAACTCACTCAATGTTTTTACAATTTCCTGCTGGAAAGACAATACCATTAGTAGTGTCCTGGGAACATGCTTGCCACTTTCTGCAATGCATCTTTATCAATCTTCACATGATTGAATAGATCTGGAGGGCCAGCTATTTCAGGACATATCAAAAGATTGCAGGGTTGAAATAATGGTTCTTTGGGGTGATGGCCAAAGCAGCAATCCCAAAGAATCAGCAAGACTTACTTGTTATTTCTCAGCATGGGGTGTTCTGTTCCCTTAGGCTCAATGATTATATTTGGGGAAAGTTTGAGTTGAAAGGCATTATTTTATTGGATTGACTTCAAGAAGTATTATACAATTATGTACACAGATTTCTCTGTATGACTTTGGAGTGTGGTTTTTCCAACTATGTAATGTGGTGTTATCTACAGCCCAGAAATATTTTGTTTGACAGTTCTGGTAATCCCTTATGAACATCACCAGATCACAATTTTGATTTTGCTCTATAAGTTTTTTATCCCCACATCTGGCCACACAGTCCTATATGCTCTATATGTATACACAGTCAAACTGTTCAGTTATAGTGCCATGACTTATGAAAGAAAACTTCAGGAAGAAACTGTAAGCAAAGTTTATTTGGAGAAGCAGTGGATGGCACTGTTGGATTATAATTATAAGGCAATAAAACATGCAAATCATAAATTGTAATTTTTTGGAAAATCCATGAGCTACATGTAATGTAATATAATTCCTCGAAAGGTATTGGAGTTAAACCTCAGTAGAACATGATATTCAGGTGAGCATTCTTGCTCTATGGTTTATTATACAAATCACCGGGGTCAGTTGAAGGGAGACCAATCCAATTTGGGTTCCAACATATTGTGATGTTTTCCCTCATCCCAGAACTGCTGCTTATGGAGAATATTTTTTTTTCATCTAGGGCTCCAGCTCCTGAGGGGGAAGGAGGGCTCTGGTGGAAGTAAGAACCTGAGTTAGAATGCTGGAGCAGAGCTATTGCTTCAGCCTGTTTAGGTGGGCTCACATTTGCCATCAGGGTTTGAGAGGTCCTGGAGGACACCAGCAGCCTGCAAATATTTCATGTAGAAACAGGGGCATGTGGTGCAAAACCCTATGTATACCTTGAATCACACTGATCTTGACCTATGCTAATTTTGAAATAATTTTGTGCTGATTGTGTGTACTGAGTTGACTTTTACCCTGCCTTAATATTCCTTTCTTGGGATACTTGCTGTTGTCTGCTTTACTTGGCATGGGTTGTGAAGGAACATTTGTAACATGGTAGGCCTGGCTCTTCCCTTGTGTTGTGAACATTTATTTCCTTTTTTTACCACACTGCTTCCAAGGATAGAGTTGTGGAGTTGTGGATTACGAAGAGCAAACGTTTTCAAGTGTTTGTTCCACTGCAGTGATCAAAATATCTTTCATTATTAATTACCACAACCAAATTGAAAAGAAAGCAACAGGAAAAATAGGTTATGTTAAACCACAGCCTGAGGAAAAATCTCAAATTTTCCTTTGTGACAGGCAGATTCTATGGGGTGTTTTTCTAGGTCCTTCTCAGGTGCAGGTTCCTCCATCACCTCTTATGCTCAGGCATGTTTCTATGCAGTGTCACTCTTTCTATGTTGTGTCAATCTCCGGACGTTGCCTGTTCATGTCTACTTTACACCATGTCCTTTTCTGGAAGAGAAAATGCCTCTACAGTACCTTTATGATTGCCAGACTGTGCAAAAGGGTGATACAGGCTGGGGGCCAGGGAGACACCTTAGAGATGTTTTTTCTCTTCTTTTGCTGAGTGCCAGGCCACACAGGTGTGTGGTGGAAGCTGTTTAACCTGCAGCATACAGTGTCGAAACCTTACGTGTTTTTATGCCAGACTCAGGCTGTCCTACTCATTGTGTTTTTGAAGGGGAAAGCTAGTTCCTAGTGCCAGACAAGAAAGGGAAAGAAATAAAGGAGGTTTAAAATAAAATATAATATGGTAATCAGGAGGCATATACCTGCTGAACCTGCCCTGAAAGCAGGTGCTTTCAGCCAACTGCTCAAAAAAAGGAAGAAATCTAGAGGTCCTGAAGGGATGGAGAGTGGCAGGGAGCAGGGAGTGAGAGGAGAGTAGTGGCTGAGACAGTGGGGTGGAGGGTTGTGGGATCACTGACTGTACCTTCCCCTTGGCCACTGCCCTTAGCTCAGGTGAGATGCTTGCCCCTGGCTTTGCCAGGATGGGAACCCATGCTGTATGCCTTGTGGAGGAAGGGAGGGAGGAGAATAGAGCCAGATGTCAGATGGGAGGAGGGAGGAGGAGGTTTTTTAGAAATACAAAATACTGGAGTTTTGGTGGGTGGGTTTTTTGGGGGAGAGAGGAGGTTGGGGGGTGGTATTTTTTTGTTGATTTTTGAGGGGGGTTTAAAATAAGAAATAGTAGGAAGTGTGATGCAGGAAGCTGATTGTAGGTGGAGAGGAGTGCAGAAGGAAGAGAAAAGGAAAGGAAGGGGGAGAGGGGAGATCTGAGGAGAGGTAGGAAAGGTGAAAGGGAGATCAGGGCAGTGCTCTCTCCTTTAACTCAGCGTACCATTTGAAATGGCTATATATAGTTAAGAAATGCTAACATATGGCACTCATATAGCATATGGCACTCAAAATAGTTAAGAAATACACTTGTCTTGCAGCCAAATGCTGCTTTCATTTGCATGGGTGTAAGTGAGGATAGGATTTATTTCATACAAAAATGTTTCTCAGATTCCTCTGACTGTTAAATAAAATAATGGGAGGGAGCTTCCCTTCTATTTTATCTTGAACCCTCTTTCATCTGTGTGCAGGAACTAAATCCCAGGGCAGAGCAAGATACATGTACCAAAAAGGTTCCCCCCACCTTCCCAGTCTCTCTCCAGTTTTGAGTTCACTAAGGTTCTTGCTGAGGGCTTACAGAAATCACTGGAGAGACTTACAGTCATTTCAACAGCCATTTAGTAGGCTCACAGTATCCACACACTTGAGACAGTTTTATAGGTTTTATTTTTATTTTCTTGGTTGAACTTTGTCAAATTGCTATTTTTTTATTTGGAGATTAAAGAATATGCTCAAAGCCATACTGCCAAAAGACATCTTGCTCCTTTCCTTGGAAAGTGTATGAATCTGTGAATTAAATGAGTGGAAAATACTGATTTCTGTTTCTCATTCTGTCCCTGACTGGCCTTAGTAATCATTTGCATCTGCAGAGCAGTTCTTAGATTTCCTGTTGCTTAGTAGTAGTTAGAATTGGAGGTGCCATTTGAAATGGGAGACGAACTATGAGGGATGTTGCATACATATGTGGAAAAGGGTAGTCCCTGTTCTTTAAGAGTTTATAATATAAATAGACAACAGACAATGGGGAGTGAATGGAAGGATTATTGTCCCAAGTGAAAAGCTAATTTTTTCTGTATGGATGAAGCACTTCAACACTTTGTTACTTAAAGAAGTCCTTCCACTAGACTCTGCATACTTTCAAAAAGCATGCAACATTTTGCACCAACAAATGAGAAAATAATATTTATCCGGTCTAAGGAAGGTGGTTTGTTTTCCTGCTGATTTTATTGAATGGCATGACCCTGAGAGTCCTCAGCTACTGCTCTCCTGTTCAACAGCATGGTCAAATAAGAATTACAGCTCCACATATTAGGTCTCCTGATCCTGAGTCCTGAGCTGTGTAGTTCTAGGCCGCAGGGGCATCTTCACTTTACCTTTTTGTCTACCTAAAAAATTAACTTGTCTTTGCTTACTTAGACTTGGCAATGGGGTTTTTTTTGCCTGGTTCTCAGTCCTGACTTCTGCTGTTCTACAGTCATTCATTGAGGCTATCTTTCAAAACATGCTCATTATTAAGGGGTTAGTTAAGGCTATCCTTTAAAAGATACTCATTATTTCCATCCCTCAATAAAAACAACACTTTAAGTAGGCTTAAAAATGAACAAGAAATGTGAATGTGAGACATCATGCTCAGTTGTGCCAATTTCATGCTTGAAAAAGATGATGAATTTGTGTACTAATAATTGAACAGGGACATTGGTGAGGTATGATAGATTAGGAATAAGTTGCAGTACTACTTTGCTCAGCCTGAGTTTTTTTGTGACTCCCCAGACTTATGTCTTGAGTGATACCTTTGCTATGTCAACAGGAAGCAAAGAATACATAATAATAATAATAATAATAATAATAATAATAATAATAATAATAATAATAATAATAATAATAAACCCTCCTCATTCAACTAGACAATGGAGTTCTTAAAGTGCTATTTGAAGTGCTATGTAATTTGGTTTACAAGCTCAGCTTTAGGAAGTGTTTTGGACTGCTGTGTAAAACCTAGGTCCGGTCCTTTTAAAATATATGGACACATGAAATAGAGTTCCAATAGTGATGGAGGTGTCAGGAAAAAACATCTCCTTTCTAATACATCTTCCTGCACCAAAGTATGCCATGAGAAGAAGTTGGGGGTCTGTGTTTTCATTTCACAGTCAGTCTTGGTTGTAAACAACTGAGATTATAGTCGTCATTTCCCTCTTGTATTAGGTTTAACACACTATAAACAAGGGACAATATGTATTACACATCCTATCAGTTTGGTTGAGATGAATGATGAAATGCTATGGTAAATCCATAACTAAAAGCACATTTAGTTTGGTACTGGACTCATATAAACCATGAGGACAATTGCCTTAGTGCAAGCTGTCCCTTCAGATTCATAAATCAAACACAACAACCTGAAACATGAGCACACCGTGTATTATCTCCCCCAGATCTGCCATATCTTGTGAGAGCTCTGAATTTTATTGAAGTCTGCTATTCTTTCAGAGTATGTGAACTTCTTGCCTCTATGGGACAGCAGTGTATCACACAACCCAATTAGATTTATATCGCCATCACTCCCTATCATTCTCCTCCTGAACTTTTAGTGCTTCCTCCGCCTGCACATCCTTCATTACCTTTGTAGTTTTCATGGAGATTTCCAGAGTGTGAGCCTACACACCACGAGCTGACCTGAAAAGCCATGCCATACAAAGTGCTCAGTGATGTGCCTGTTAGTCATCGGCCTAACTAAAAGTTACACTTACGCCAATTGCTTGCAGATACCTCAAGATGCTCTTTTGCTTACTGTAATTTCTCATTTAGAGCTCTTAGTCATTTCTTAGTCAGACCACCCCCAAGGGAAAAACTGTCCCTCAGATTTCTCATCTTTTTATATTTTTCTTCTTTTTTTATGTGTGGTTTTCTTTTGTTTTTGTTGTTGGTTTTTAAACCAACCTCCAGAGTAAGCAGATTTCGTGAATGCACCTTGCAGCTTTGCATTAGTCAGAATGCTCTAATAAGACATATCATGTTCCTTGCTCTCTCTAGCCTTGGAGCAAGTGGGGAGGGCTAAAGCATCTATTTTCAGTGTCAGCTTCTAGGCAAAGAAAATGAGCATTATGGAATTCTTCTGCTAAGGAATTAGAAATTAATCTCTTTTGTTTATGAAAACCCTTAGAGAAAAGAGATGAAAATCAATCTGTGATTAACAACTGATTCCTTCTTTTTTCTATTGAAAACCTCCTTTTAAAGCAACTATTTCAATAATATTAACATGCCTTCACTTCAAGACATGTAGCTCAACAAGCTTTCAGTATCTTTTCCCTCCAGTATACAGACTCATTTTACTGCAGGTCACCCTTCCCTTGCTATGCTCTCAGCTTTGTGACAGCTTGCCTCTCTCTGTGACACAGCCAGGCACCAAGAGATCTGTCACCAGATCATTATTGCCTTCTCCATCACCACTGCCTGTCTCCCACTACAGTCTTCTTTCTCTGAGTCTGTTGCATCAATTACATTAGAGAAACTGGAAATAAACCTGTGCCCACTCCAGAGCCTTAAGCCTACACCACAGGGAGACTTTTCCTTTCAATAAGAGGAAAGAATCTGAATAGTCACTCCCATGAATATCCCACAGTCTTTATGTAACTTTTCTAAAATTAAATTCATCCATGTTATGTCTATTCCTTTCCAATGTTTTCCTGATCGCACGATACGATTCTTCCAGTGAAGACAACTGGTTTATATTCCCTTGTGAATAAAGTGGAAACTTGTTAATGAAAATGTCATCACAGCAAATGCTTTTAATTCTCTCAGAACCACAGGCAGCAGTATGTATAACATTCATTTGCCAGTTGCCTCTATGGCTGTCCATTGCAGCTACTGCTAGCTCTGGGGCAGCTGTGTGGTTCTCTCTTTACAGATGGTAGCAGAGATTTTCAAGGAAGTGTATTAATTTTGACCTGAAGGAAACTGTTTTCAAAATGGTACCCCAGCCAAAGCCCTGGCTGCTCCTGATAACTGAGAGTAATTCCTTGCATTTCAACAGGTGACATATAAAATAGAACATCTTACTAAGCAGTTCTTCTTTGTCTACATATTATATTGAAATTATGCAAGAGCTTAGATATCTTCCTAGCCTTTAGCATTTGGGTCTACATAATATAAAAATGTGTTCTTCTGTGGGCCTGAAACACTGTTCATCAAAACTTAAAAGCACCCAATCAAGACAGAGCCACACTTAACTCAGTCTCAGTGCCAGCGGAGATAGATTAATGTATAAAAGGGCTGTCACAGCAGCAGTATATGTGCATAGCTCCATGGCATGAATAGATGCCATATCTGCCTGGTTTGGTGTGTGTGATTGCTTATTTGTGTATCTACCCATGTAGATCCTCTTCAGACAGATGTCTGCTGTCCAGACGACTGTGCTTTAACCAGCCTGGGAACAGAAAGAGTACAAAGATTAAAGAGGGTTGCTTACCAAAAAACCCAAAAAGCTCCATACTAAAAAAAACCCAACCAACCAAAACCAAAAAAAAAAAAGAAACCCAAAAAAACAACCAAACAAAAAAGCCCCACCAAACCAAATCCTGCAAAACCTCCAAACCAAGTAGAACTCTAAGCAGTAAATGGAAATACTACACCAATATTTTTGTGCTCAGTAGGTTGTTGAAGGTCCAGCTGCCAGCTTTTCACCTCATCATTTAGGTATTCTGCAGTTCAAATCTTTTTCCCAAGGCATGTACCTTGTATTTACCACCAGATGAACCCTCATCCTCCTGGTATGATAGGCTGGCTGTTTTCTGGCAAACACAGTTTGAGTTGCCTTTTTCAATAATTCACACCTCATTTTATACCCTCATATAGATTGGTACCTTTTCAGTCCAGCTACTATTTTTAGTAGAAAATGTTTTCCCTTATGGAGCCAAGGAGATGTGAAGCAACAGTATTTGCTAAAAAAATCCATCTGTCCTTTTTTCCCCTCCTGAATTTTAGCAACTTTTTTCATGTGCCTTAATATAATCTTCCTACACACTTGTTCCTCCCTGTCACCATTCTCCTGATAACTGATACAATCAGTGTCTCAGAAGACCTGTTGAGGTGCAGAGCAGCCTGTGAAGGTGACCAGACAAGGGAAACCACCTTCAGTGGGTTGACCAAAGCTGTGTACTTTGTATTGCATGGGAGAGACCCTGACAGCACTAGCTACACAGGATTGCAATTAAACCACCTTTTGTTCCTTTTGTTTTCAGGTGGTTGTTTAGCAGCTGCAGCAGCAGTCCAGTTTAGCACTGTACCATTCATCAAGGGCATGGACCTGAAAGGATTGTTCCAAAATAAATATGGCACCATATCTTTAAGTTAAGAATAGAGAAGTGCATTCACTACTGAAGCACTACTGAAAGTGTTTTAAGTGCTTTTCATTACTATGCCGATGATATTTAGTGGCTGGAAAGGGGTTGAGGTGTTTTGGGTTTTTTTTAAAGACTGCTTTTATTTTATCAACTTTATCTGTAGTTTTGGAGAGACAACACAAGGTTATATGTAGGTATAAATGTTAACAGGATTGTGGACACTAAAGCCTATACTTACATATTTTCTTGCCCTTTTGACTGGATTGAGACCCAAGACAAATGTTTGTACTGTTGGTGTACGGCAGATACGAAAGTAAAGCTCTGTATGTAGTGTATGCTGCTGATGAGTTTAATTACTATGCACATTACCAAGAGCAACCTGAGCACAATGATAACAGGAAAATTAGTTACATTAAATACGTAGGAAAAACATACAGAAGGAGAAATGGCTCTATATAGTTTAGAAGTCTCCAACACCCCACATTTGAGTCAAGCTGCTTGTTTTCAAACCTATAGAAAATTAATTCTTAGTATAATATATTTAATAAGCAAATTTTGACTGCTTCTTCTCTGGACTATCTGAGCACCTTCCACTCAATAGCAGATCAGTCTCAACTAACCTTTAGAAATTTTTTAAAACAACTTTTTTTTTCTGAATATCATCAGGGATGTCTAAATCCTCTGAGCTTCCAGGGTATAACTGTGCTTCTGAGTGCTATGAGCTAAAACCATCAAGGGAGCTCTAATTTTTAGGCACCTTGGTACTATTGACTCTGCCTAGAGTTAGGAGTCAAGGCTGTATGCACTGCTAGTGGGAGCAGTCATCAAAACAGGATTCACCACAAATCTCTTCACTGGTACAGCAGTAAATTAAAAGGGAACCAATTTATGTGTTTTGTGACTGGAAGTGGGCTCATATTGATGTATGAGAGGAGTTGGTAAGCTCAGTTTGCATGCATTTATTCCTAGGTAAAAGTGCAGCTGGAAGCTAAATGACTAGGGATAACATGAATTCTTCCTCTTCAGGCTTTAATTAGGGGCTTTAATTCTGGTTTGTAATAAGGTACCTCCTTCCCTTTGGTTTTGAAGACATCTTAAGATCTATTGGTGTTGGATACTGGCAAAGATCAGAATACAAACTCCTATGAATGGATGGAGTCTCCATTCCTGTATCAAGGTGGAAAGTTAACTTGGGTCTTCCCTATGCCCATTAGTTTCTTACTAGGTTCTGGTCCATAAAAGACAGTACTAGCAGCAAGAGTATTTTAAGAAATGGGGGGTAGTCCAAGGCAGAACTCAAGCTTGTGGACAAAGAACCTACATCATGTGAAGTTGGAAAAAATTTAAAAACTGTTCCCATTCTTTAGCATTTTCAACTGATTAGCATACTGGTAGCTTTTGCTGGCCATGGGTAGACCTCTTCCCAGCACTGACATCCCCAAAGAGAACAAAAGACTTATAAATTAAAAAAACAAAATCAACAAACCAAAACCAAAAAAATCAGCCTCAAATTTGACTGAAACAAAAAAGACTTTTTTTTTTTAATTAAAAAGAGAATAAAATAGTGATATCAGAATTGAAATTTGTAAAAGTTTATGCACCTATCCTCTGAACAATGTCTCACAAGGTTGGTTGCTGCTTCTAAACAAAATGGCAATTTTCCTGGTAGCAGCAAGTGTTGGGTGGTCACAAGAAGAGGCTTCTTCACACCCTGAACCCTGTCTATCTCTTTCATCCTAGAGATCCATGTTACTTGAGAGCTTCTTACTTGCTAATGCATCTTGCAGGCTCCATACCTGTCCAGATAGGTCTTTACACTCCCCTTCCTAAAGACAAATGTAACCAATAGCTGTCACAGCTAATTTTTGTGGCTTTTTTTCTTACCATGTGGGTTATGGTAAATCCCACCCTGACACAAGTCTCTCCATCCATAAAATAGGAAGTTCAAGCAACTAACTGAGAGGGCCAGGTCCCTAAAAGTAGGCTTCAGCTGTGCTCAGCGTGGGGTTGTGCACTTGGAGCTGGGGGACTAACCTAGAGCGAATGGAGAACATGATTTCTCTGTTTTTCATAAGACCAAGAGGAGATTTTCCACAGTCAGCCTGCCCTCCATTTTGAATTCAGTTTAGATGCAAGTATTGTTTTTACTGGAGGTTGCTAAAAACACATGTGCTTTGAAACCAACTACATAAAGGAAATACAAGTGTCAAAATGTAAGAACAGTTGCAGAACTTTCACTAAGCTGCTTTTCTGTCAGAGAAAAGAGGTTAAAGGGTGGTAGGAGAAAGCGGGCTAACAGGAACTTATTTTTTCTCAAGTGTAGGAATATTGAAAAGTTGTATACTATAATTCTGATAGCACTTGTGCATTTGATTTTGAAAGAGAGCAAACTCAGTTTAGAATAACTGCTTGAAAGAAAATCTTAAGGTTCTTCTGAAAAGTTCAACTATAACTAGGATATTTGATAGAACATATTTGGGCTAGCTGAAAACTACTAGGCCTTTCCTATGAGAAGAAAACTCCCTACATCTTCTATCTCATTTGGCAGTGTCTAGTGCCTTTTCTTTCCCTTTTTCTGTGAGAAGAGTTAAAGCAAGGATGTGTGGGCAAGCAGGACAGGAGGAAGGGCTCCTGCTTCAAAGGGAAAGGAAGTGTCTTTGGGGTGTGAAGTACAAGAGAGAGTAAAATCCCACTAATAGTAACGATATTCCTGGTACAGAGGTTAAAATTACATTTTTACACTGCTATCTCTGTGACTAGTGCCCTCTGCAAGGGTCAGTGCAAAGGCAGGCACATGTTGGGTTAGATCTTTGGTGGTCCATTCAGACAACATGCTGCTAAGGGCCCTGGCTTTCCTGTGCTACATTCTTCAGCCACCCAGCCATGGCAGGGTGCTAAAAAGGAAGGTAGAGTGTGGGTGTGTAGTTGGCAGCCTAGGGAAGGATTTTAATGAGAAAGAGTCCCATTCCTCCTTCTCTTCCTATCATTTTTCCTGTTTTAGAAGGAAATTACAAGCGACTTCATAAGGGGAGAGCTGGGAAAAGCAGCTCCTTCATTTATCAGAGTCTTTGCTACTTCTCCAGTGTTTTTCGTTATCATGCACTCAAGCTGTACCCTTGCAGGCGACACGGGAGTGATTCTGCAGCCGTGCCACTCCAAGGGTAAGGCCATCAGCCACCATCAGCCAAACCCTATCTCTCCTTCAGATTGCAGCACTGCTTTTCAACTCTCAATCACATTCCTTCTTCCTCCCTTTCTCCCCATGGAAACATTCCATAGGCTGGAAAGTTGCCATGAATTGCCCCCCCAGGATCTTGTATCTCCTGTTTTAAACCAGCATGCTCTAGGAGCTCTGGCATTTCCAGACATTCCCTTGTGGCAGTAAATGGTACTTTACACTTTAGCTCAGGAAGCTTTCTTTTTTTCCTGTGTAGCTGAGAGTGTTATTGATAAGATTCAGTTCTCTAATGTTGCAGGACCATCTGTTACTGGAAGAGGAGAATACTTTGCATTTTTGGAGATAATATGTTCTATGAGAAAATGCAACTACTGAAATGCATTGATGGCTCAGTCCTGGAAAAGTGATTTTAATGATAAACTCTGTCACAACATTTAGTATTAAATGGCATTAAATGCCATTATAGTGATAGTCACTATGACAAGGTCCAGAACTGAGTAGGCAGGGGTCACTTTTTTTATTTGGTGAGCTTTCCAGTAGCAAAAGGTCATTTGAGAACATGTATTTAATGGATTAAAGAAGTCTCTTAGGCATCAGTTTTGGGACTCACAACATTTTTGAGGTGGGTGCCAAAGTGTTGCCAGTTACACACTGCTGTGATTTATTTCTTTATTTTTCCATCCACAGGGAGGGATATGAAGGTCAGTGCTGAACTACATCTGTGAGGTCCTCTTAGAAAGCTTGCAATATCTGTTTTTGAGTGGAACTGGCTTTGGATTCAACTAAGAACTGTGCTTTTCATGCAAGCCCTGATGCTGCAAAGAACTGACAAATGAAGAAAGGAAAAACTGGTCCAGAGTGGGTAAATGTTTAACTCCAAAGGTGGAATTTTCCTACAGATGCTTGTGCAGTGTTTAGAACACAAGAAAGTGCTGAATTGAGGGAGGAACTGGCAAGTTAAGCAAGAATGGCAACATAAGATGACTTGTCCAAGGGAATTTGTTTTTGAATCAAAAGAGGAACTGATGCTCCCAGTCTCTTAAAGGGATGTATTTGTTAAACCAGCAATTTCCAAATGCAGCCACCAGGGACTTTGTGTGCAACCACTGTGTAAAAGCTCACTTTTTATAACTCAGTTTTGTGTCTGGCAACCGTGACCACTGTGAATTTGCTGTGGCTACATGTGTGACCACAGCACAAATTAATTTGAGAGCTCTTGAGTCAAAGGCTGTTTTCCTACCACTCTCCTTTGGAACTGGTGTAGGCCATCATGTGCTGATGTGATCGAAAGTATTTTAAAACACTGCCATTAAACGGCAATTTTTGAAAGCTCAAAATTATAACAGACCATATTGTAGCCCGATCTATTGTCACATTTAGGATTATACTTGGAAATTGCCTGCAGTAACAGGTGGTTAAAGCCAATATTGTTGGGACTCACTTTTAGCTGTTGTTCCTAAAGCTTTCTGTTTAAATAGCTGGCAGGAGAGGTTTTCTGTGAGTAAATGGAGCATTTATACATGCTTTTGGGTTACAGGCTTGAATTTCCATGGCTAGTCCAAAGGAAAATACTAACAGCTGAGCTGAAGTACTGGAAATATGACATCTATAATAGGCATATTGATGCAGTCTTAGCTGTGGTAAGCAGCAGGGAGGGAGCTGCATTAGCACAGTCTACAGGAATAGGAGCCAATGAGAATTAAACTTTCCTGTTTAAAAATTTTCTAATAAGTAAATTCCTGAAGATTTTATTTTCCAACTTGTCTTTAATGTTATTAACATAAGATCTTTGTGGTAGAGATAGAAGATAAAACACAGAGGCACATTCAATATGAAAGTTTCTTTTAGTGCTGCGCTCTGTCTTTGAAAAGTTAAGCTTTGGGGTAGGTTGGGTAGTCTGCTTAGGGTGAGGCTTATGGTACCTGCCAGTTCTGTGAAGGTCCTACAGACAAAGAGTGTCCAAACCTCTGTTACCAAGAGCATTGTTGTATATTCTAGTGGCTTTTGCAATTTTCGGATTTTTTCAGAACAGTGTAATGACTATACAACATCAAGCCACATTAGCACCATGTCGTCTTTGATAGGAGCAATGCCCTTTTACAAGAAGATGCAAGAAACCACAGAAATAGTGCCACAAGTAACCAATAAAATAAAGCAGTGGCTTTTCTTTATCTCAACTCTAGCAGGCCAAGAAGATAATACTCCCGCATGAGTGACTAAGAAGAGGGCTTAGTTGAGAGTGCACACACACAGCTATTAATATTGAATTTCTTTTTTCTTGAAACAAACTTGAACTTTTGCTTTCTCTTATTGACTTAAAATCTGTTAGTTGCATTTTCCAAATAACAGCCTTCCACATGTCCAGTGTGTAACTGTCCTTGTGTAAATGGTGGTGAGATAATTCAAGGCTGAGGTGTTTACTACCAAGGGAAAGAAGAATAAGCTATAACATATCTATAAAGTGTTGATAGTGTTCATGGGGGTGGTTACTAAGGAGAAGCTGACTAGAGATTTGTGTCCATAATTCCTATCAGGATAATGCTAGCAAAAGCATGTCTAGTGCTAGTCTCCTCAGGATTTGACAGTGAACATATGCTATACTTTCCCCAAATGAATCCTGAGAATTAGCATGACTGTCTTAGACTTGGTGCTGTTTGGATCTGGGTAGCTAAACAAAGTAGAACATTTAAGCAGCTTCTCCTGCTAATTTGTCCACATGTATATACCATGAATATACACATTAACACAGGCTGTAACTGTGTGATCACATGCCACTTGTGTCCTCCTACATCTCTGCCTTGTTTAGTGGAAGTGATTAGCTTGCCAAATAATGTGACACTGGAAACCAGATAGAAGGAAGTGTGCAGCAGTTAAGGGTGTAAGAGGCATACATTTCAGTATCCTTGTAAAAAGCCAATGTAGAATTCCCAGTTATGTTGTAAGTAATAGATATAAAGGAAAGAGTAGCACTGAGCCTGCAAGTCACCATCTACAGCTTTACAACAAGATAAAATGTGATTTATTTGATCTGGTAGCACTTTTCTACATGCTAAGGGTAGTAGCATACTGGTAGCATGGTTTGCATTGGTGAAGAGATAAATATGGAACTTAGCACTTCTGCCTCTTACCCTGCCTCACCCACTAGGCTTACAAAAGGTCTCTTTGCATACCACAGGTCTTCTCCAGACATAAACAAGAGGGGGCCAACCCTACTAGAATCCCACTGTTGACATGCCTCTGTTTGACTTGCCTGCTAGTAGGTCTTGGAGACAAGTGAAATGTTTGGCCTTCATAAATTTTGATCGCAAGCATGTTTACTTTTTTTTTTTTTGAGGGGGGGGCGCTTTCTTTAGAGGTCCTTTTAGTTTGTACAGGATATTTGGCAAATTACAAAGCTCTCTTACATAAGTTAGAATGAAAGACAATTGCTGGGCTAGTCAGGAAAAAGATAACATTTGGTACAGGAGAGAAAAAAGAAACTAAATTAGAAGTACTGGCAAAGCTTTGAGCAGAAGCTAGCACAGCATCTGCTTCTACTATATTGACTTTAGTCAGTGATATCAGATTTTTCTCCTCACTGCTTCCATGAGAACTGAACTTCTACACAGAAGTTAGGAGAAAAATGATAGGGGAATCTGTAGACATCATCCCTGGGTATAACCAGTGTTAATAATCTATAAATTCAATAAGCATCAGATTTAATCCTGTATCTCCTAAGAAAGTAATGAGGGAAATATGATATGGAAAAGGGGCAGCTGATGTTTCATTTTGAAATGAGCTAGGAGCAGTAGAAATTCTCCTTAATTTCCAAGTGTTTCCAAGAGTTTTGAATTCAGGATAATAACTTTTTGGGGAAAAAAAGAAAACATATGCCTTGTGCAATATGCTCCCTGTATCACTGATCAAAAATTCTGTATTGTGGAGTCTACTTAATACATGCTTTATACAATATAGCTGCTGTAAAACACAATGGTATGAATTTGAGAATGTTTTGAGAGTAATCCAGAATACATAATTTAAAATAAAGACTGTAAAATTTTAAATATATTTAATTGTATGTAGTTGACTACAGTAATAATACTGGATCTGACAGAACGACTCTTGATGAATAATTTATTCTTTTATTTTACTACTACTCCTGCTGCAGAGCAGCCCTGACTAAAAGCAAACAAAGCACCTTGTTGGCACTAATGCAGTGTTTTCCATGCTCAGAGCACTGGAAAAATAATAATTAAATTTCATTAAATTCTTGTTATAGATGTGGTAGAGTAGTATTGACTGAGACTGGCGGTTTTATTGTACCTGGCAACATACTTTGATACACCAAGTCTCTGAAGAATTTATGAATGGACCACACAGATAAAGGTCATTGATAAGATGTCTCAATCAGTGCTGGCTTGGAGAAGAGCTGCTCTCATCTATTTTACAGAGGGAGTTAAACTAGAGTGAAAAACAAAGTGCCTTGCCAAAGGTGTCACAGAGTATCTAGGGGTATGGTTATGCTTTGCCACTAACCATGGACTGAATGAGAGATATTCTGCTGCAAGGCTGCATTTTAAATCTAAAAGGAAATGATGCTCAGAAAATGCGTCTGTTATCAGGAAGATGACCTAGCCTGACAAAAGTCTAATATTTTACATATTAAATATCCCTCTCTAGATGTGCAGGATTTACAGGGGCTGTTTCCAGGATGATACAGGTCCAGAAGTAACAGTGAGAAGAGGATGCCCATTTGGTGCTCACACAGACAGGAAACAGGTCCACAGTGTCAAGAAGACCTTGATGGCAGGAACAATGTGTGAAAGACACCAGAAGGATCTTGGAGAGCAATTTTAGGCAAGTGGGCAGGCAACACAAACAAGGGAGAAGAGGGATGTGAGAAGAAGTGGAGATTATCATGGAAGCGTGAGAAAATTCCTCAGAGTATAGAAAAGCCAAAAGCAGGATTTGAAGAGAAGAATGTGATTAGACGGGTGGGGAAGGAGGGTGAATTTTTTTTAGCAGCATAATTGGTACTATTGAATGAGAAGGAAGGAAGACAATAGTAGTTAATCAATTCTTGGCAGACTATATTACAAGGAATGCCAGTAATTCAGAAGAAAAATGTTTAGAGGAATGAGGATTTTTTGATCTAAATAAACATCAAGGGAAGAAACCAAAATTTACAGGTGCTCCCATATCTGCAAATCACAGAAGTTTCCTTTAAAAATTGCTGTACAGAAACAGAAGTTGTAGAAGATAACCAGACTAAAAATTTTGAGCAGCTAGTGAGCAATCAGCAGGATCTTTGTGTCCTCAGATCTGCTGCCATTTGTCCAGAGATCAAAATGGGAATTTCAAATGAATAGTTTATCTGCCTTTCCTATTGAAGAATATAATTTATATTTGCTTAACAGCTTCTGAGTACCTTAGCATGATTTATAGCCAAAGTATTGAGCCTTTGCTAGAAGGAGGCTGTGTTGCTCTTGTGCTTTAGACAGCAGCATGTGCAGCATGAGCAGCAATCAGACCATGTTATGTGGGTGTATCTGTTTAGCAGTTGCTAACCCAGGTGTGTAGCTGGCTCTCCATAGCCAGTCAGCTCTGTGTTTTTTAAGGAGGAAGAAGGGGAAACGTATCATTTAAAACACGTAGGCAAAAATATCTGGCAAATTGTACTGAGAATATCCCTGCTATGTATAGACCCCTGAACTGCTGCACCTGCATTCGACTGGTGGAGGCTGCGGCGTCCAAGCACAACACAGGAACCTTACACCAACACACACACACACACACACACACACACACAGAGCCACAAAACCATGGTGTGGTGCAGCTTGTAAAGGGATCTCTCAGCAGTCATCACCTGACAAGGGCTGCAGTTTGAGATTAGCAGGGTCACCCTGGTGGGGTGGGCTTGAGTCGTACAACAGCCTTGTAACACATTTGTACAGTTAAAAGAGCACCTCAGTGACAATGCGCATAAATTTTAATCAGCTCACTTCATCTGGGCAATGGACAGAGATAATATGCTGGAAGGAGAGGGAGAGTGAGTCAGGGGGGGCAAGGGAGCAAGAACTCTGCTGGAATACATATTAAGTTTCAAGTCTTAAGAGGGAAGTGTGAAAACTAAGAAAACATATTACAAGAAGTCACAAAGGGTATGGCCTGGCAGTAAATCATCCCTCAATCACAAGTGCACACAGGAAGGTATTCTTTAATTATGTCCTTTAGCAGGCTGGCACCCTGACTAGATTGTCTCAGGCTGGGGGAGGTGGGAGGGGTAGCCCTGGCTGGGCCAGCAGAGCCTGGCTGCGCACAGCACAGCTGCGTTTTCTCAAGGTTCTTGAGAACCGGAAAAAGTCCTTTTGAGCCCTGGGCTGATACGTTGTACCATCTTTTGTGCAGCTGTAATTTTGACAGGGGGAGCCAATTTGAACTTCTGTAATCCTTAGCCCCAGACACCTCCAACGCCTGAGACTGTGTGTGTGTTTTTTTTTCCAAAGGTTTTTCAGCTGTGCTCTTGAGAAAGTCATTCCATCCAAAGAAGGGGGGGTGGGGGGGAGGGGCGGGGAGAAAAAAACATCTGTCTGACTTTGTCCAGGAGATTGTTTCTATAGCTGTAACATTTTGAAAAGCGGAGGAAAGAAAAGTTATTTTTCCAAGCCTGACTACCCATATTTTTCATTTTTTATATCCTCCTCTGTGATGGACATCATTTCCTGCCCCTCCTTTCTTTCAACCACTGTTGAAAAAAAAATAAAAAGAGGGGGAAAAATAAACCCAAGAAACTGATTGAAACTTGACTTAGAATTGCACAATGATCTTAAATTTTCCCAAGACTTATATTTTGGGAAGGAGCTGTTTTATGAATGGATATAAGGCTGACACATGAAACGCGTGGGATCTGTCTGAGTGCCTTGTCTGGGTCAGCTGTGACATCTGGCTCTTATGAATCTGGCGTATTGTGACTCACTAATACACAAATAGTAATCCTTGATAGTATCCACTTGTGATGCTTTGCGGGTGTTGTCACAAACAACATTGAATGCCAGAGGACGGCCTTAATTCTGGCCTGCCCTGCAGCCCCAGGCTGAGACGGCCGTGTGGGTGAAGCGCTGGGTGGGGGGATCAGCAGGCTTACCCCATTCCCTCCGCAGCCTGGTGGTTCCCTCCGGTGCTGCTGGGCTTGTAGGTGATCTCACCTCACCAGTCATAGAATCACAGACTCATAAAACATGGTGAGTCAGAAGGACACCATCAGGATCATCGAGTCCAACTCCTTGCCCTGTGCAGGATACCCCAAAAATTGCACTGTGTGTCAGAGAGATTCATTCTGTAATAAGCAAGTAAACCTTACTGCCTGAAGAAGATTCAGTCTGTGTGTTTCCCTTTCCATTTGCTACAGGGAAGAGCCTTCACTGATGCATGTCTGGTGGGTGCTGACATTGATGGAGGGCATGATTTGTGGTACAGGGCCTCTCTGATGTTCATTGTTGCCAAGGCTGCAAGGAGAGAAAACCAACTTCCACCAGCTGTAATGATGTTTGGTGTCAAAGGGAATTTTGTACCTGCTTTCACTCCTTGATCTGTGTGTGGCATTGCTGCAAAATGGTCATAGTCATGATAGGGTAAAGTGTGTAGATTATTGTACCCCTCCTGATGCCTGTGAAATTGCCTAGACCAACTGAAAGAATCTCTTGTGGTGCGATAAGGCACTCAACATTGGGACATGGTTCAGTATAAAACACATCCAGAAACGCAGCAGTGAGTTGACGAGAGGTGAGTTCGCTTCATTTAACAGCAGGTTTTTTTCTAATGTGTTCCTGAAACTAAGGGACTCATGAATTCAGGGTAGTTCAAAAGGTGAGGCAAAAGTATGTATAAAGTCTGGCTTGTGTTTCCTGCACCTCATCTAGCTGGAGAGACTCTTTAGGATGGACTAGGTGCGAGTTCTGGTCTTGTAGCTTTGGCTGTTTGGCTGTGGAAATCTTGATAACTGGTTTTCTGAAGTGCTGCATAAAAAATACATTAATTTTTAAAATTTGCTATCTTGAAGGGTACTGCAAATGGACTAAGTAGATACAGATCAGTGACCATGGTGAGGGCAAGCAGTGATGTGCCAAGAGACCATGATAACAATAGCTCCTTTGGATGACAGGAATTTCATGTACAAGCTCAGAGGACAGGCACAACAAGATCATTTAATCCCTAGTGGCAGAAAAATGGGGATGGGCATTACTTTTACTTTTACATAGGGATGAATTTCAAGTGATTAATGATTAGTGGTGTCAGATCCTCCCTTCCCACATCTATTGCAATAGTAATGTATGCATTATGAAGTCAGACATCTTATTTTTTTAGGATATTTTAGTGTCACTGCTTGCGCTTGGTTATATGTCATCCTGAGCACTGACCTGTACTTGTGGAAGATGAGGAATTCTGGCCCACTCTGGAGAGTGCAGTACCATACTTTAATGGCCTCAAGTGTGATCCCAGATCTGACTGGGCTCCTCAGAGGCTGCATTTTCATTGTCTCCTTGGTGGTGACCTGAACCTGAATAAAAACCCAGGGTCTGTGGGGAGCTCTGAGCCCCACATAGCTGCCTGGAGCCCCCATATCCTCTCCTCCCCTCAGTCCTCAAGTGCACTAGGAGGTAAAGGAGTCAGCTGTGTTGCTACAGTGAATATTTTTTCTGTCATTTTTGTTGTAGCAAGTGAGGATTATTTGTGGATTATAGCTATCTGGGGAAAACTCTGCTCTAAGTCATTTTGATATGAGGAGGGATAGGCAGTTGGATTTTTTCTGCCTGTGGCTAGAGTTCACACATTGTCTCTGTAAAGTTTTAGAGTGGAGAGAAGGCAGTGATTTATTAGTGGTTTTGTATTATAGCACTACCTAAGATGCCTAGTGATAGGTGAAGGCTCCTGCAGCCCTGCATGCTAATTATGCTAAGCAGCCTTCAGACACACAACAACAAGCAGCACTGAAAAACTGATTGTTCAGATGCAAGACAAGTCATATGCTTCAACAGGATGAGTGATAAATCTTGAAACAGAAGGAATGAGTTTCAGAAGCTTTTTTGTTGTTGTTTTGTTTCCTTGAAATTTCCCCACACATGAACAAAATCAATCCAGAAGAGCCAAGAAACCTGTAATGGATGGAATGTTTTACACATATGTGATGGAAAACTCTACTCGGTTAAGTCAAAAAGCAGCTTCTGAAAAACTTAATGTGGCTAGAAAGTCACAGGTGCCTGACCCTTCTGGCCCTGTTACCTCACTGCTGCATATGCTTGGACTTCTTTCACCACTTTTTCAAACCTGCCATATGGGGAGATCATATTCTGCTAACCCGAATCTTCCAGAACACTTTGCAGGACCTCATGCCAGAGAAGATTCCCCACATCTCACCCTTTTATCCTCACACAGGAGCATTAGCAAACTAAATATCTCTCATTTCAACTTCCTCCCAGCCCCATTTGTTTGGCTCATGGATCATATCTCTTTTCAGCAGCTGTTTTTCAGCTGACATTTAAACTAAGTTCATATCCTTAAGGCTGATTTCTAATGTTTCCTCGGGAAGGAAAAAAAAGGAGCACACACATATACAGACACCCATCTTACCATGTGAATTCTTTGCTGAACTCAAATGAGTATTCAGTAATACCTGCTTCTGGAGGCTATTGGCATCAAGCTCATCTTTATGGTGGATAGCCAAGCATTCGCCAGAGCAATACCCAGCTCAAGGGACCAATAATGGGCTGTACATAAGGCTTTTGCACCTCTAAGATGCTGGTTCAAATCCAGCCCAGGTCTGTTGTGATTGTAAAAGTTTATTACCATGTGATGTTTTTTGGTGGTCCTCAACCAGCAACAGGTGTCCAACTCATAAAAGGGAGCAGAGGAAGAGTGCTGTGGTTACTGCACTGGGCTGAAGCACCAGATCTCTTTGTCTCCTTCCCAGGTCTGCCACAGATTGTATAGCCATGGGCCAGCCCTCTGTAAATGTTGATAATATCCCCATGGGAGCATTGTGAGGAGAAGTTCATTAATATCACAGGGATGCTCAAATGCATTGGGAATAAGGAGCTTGATAGAACTAGAAAAACAGCTATTGTGTATTGGCAGCACCAGGGAGAGGCTGAGAGATGGATGGGTGTACTAAATGGTCTGCAAATGAGCTGTATCCTCATAAATGACCTGTACACTCTCAACGCCTGGTCATAACATCTCCAAATGGGAGATGAATTACTGCTCTTGTATGACTTTTCCCATTTATATACAAATAGGAAATTGATGGTAGAGGTTATGTGCATTTTTTAAGGGGAGGTAATACTTGGTACAAATACTCAGAGTCTCCTGGCCAGCTGCAAGCAGAATATATCAGCCTTAAACCCTGTCATTTTGGTATACCTCTGCAAATGACAGTCTAGGCTGCTGCTTGGTCCTCTGTATGGAGTAAGCTTCAGTGTTATGGTTGACTGACCCAAGGTGCTGCCTGGGAAAGGTCTTGCTCCATGGTTTTTGGTCTAAACCTTTGCTTTCACCCCAGCTCTGCATAAGGACAAGTAGAATGGGACCCACCTACACAGGATCCACCTGAGCCACGTTTCTTCTGCTTCCCCCAGGCTAGAGTGAGGGCACAGGGTTTGCAATTTGCAGGGCACCACAATTTCCTGCTCTTTTTCAAGCTGATAGAGCAGGAGGGAGTAGAAGCCGGTATTACTTCTCCCTTTCCCAACTGATGCTTACCTCCTGTGTGTCCAGGCCCCCTGTGAGAGTACAAACGCACTTGGGGTAAGAAGGAGTAAGAGGGAGTAGGCTTCTGCTCCCAGGAAGGCTCCTGCCTCCAAGAATTTTTCAGTGGAAGAGATATGTTCCATAGAGGGTGGGTTTTTGGGATGGCCTTGAGGGATGCAGAAAGTATTTTTTGAAGCATGAAGTATTTTTGTTAGGTCCTTAAATCTCAAACTTCATCATTTTTGTGATAGCCCACCCCTGCTAACTTCTAAGTCCCTCGAACCAGTTTGTTTCTGCTGATAGTCCTGTTGAGATTAATAGAGTGATCTGTGTGGGTAAAAAGTAGGTATGTTTACAGAATTGGGCTCTGAGCTCATTCTGCTGCCTCTTACAGTGGTTTTGAAGCTTTTTCTTATCTTGTTTTATCTTAAGTATTTTGCAAAAGGTACATTAAATGGTTGGGAGGGATTTTTTTTTTTTTTTTGTGGCGACAGAAACAGAAGAGCAAATGTTGCGGTTTGACATTTGAGAGAAAAGGAGCTAATTATTGTTACCCGAATTAGCTTTGGTCAGGAGTAAACTGAAAACGTGGAGCCACACGGAGAAGCATTTCATTTACGTTAGGGAGCAGTTACCAAAGTTGTTCCATTGATTCACTGGGGCGGCTCCAGCGCATCTGCACAAGCAAGCCCAGCGCAACCTGATCCTTCCAACTGAAAATCCTCCTGCTATGCCTGCGTTTCAGACAGGCATGCTGAACTACTTCTGTGCTCTCCCCAGCTTCTCAGAGTACTTGCTTCACAGTGTTTGCAAAGCCTCTAACTGGCACAACTGCACCTCTGCGGATAACGTGTTTTCCAGTGAACTGGAGGTCTGACTCTGAACGTCGTCCTTCTCTTTATGCAACGTTTGTTTGCTCTAGGTTGAGGAGTATTTATTGACACTTATTAATTAATAGCAAATAAAAAGAAAATTGCTGATATGTTCCTAAAAGAAGCAACTATAGTCTAAACCAGAGAGTGATTCAGAGAAACTCTCTTCATCTTTTGGCAAAATGCTGAGTGCTCCATGCTCTTGAGAATATGAGCTCACTATTATTTGAGTATTGTGCCAGCTTAACAATTCTTAGTGTCACTTGCATGAATAAGTAAAATTACTATATGTCATCTTGGATTTCCTTAAGCTGTAAAAATTAATCATGGCATTAAGTGTTTTCAGGACTTGAACTTTTAATATTATTTCCAGTGATCATAGCACTGGAGGGGGAGGCAGGGAAGGACTGAGACAGAGAACTGAAAAATCAGATGTTGAAAATTTTATTATTTGACGGGAAAGTATCAGGTAAAACTGTTGCTGGGAAAGACCTGGTGGAAAAATGTGTTGAGATGTGGGTAAGTGCTGCCAACCTCCTGCTCCAAATTCTGCTTCTGTGCTGTCTAGCCTTCGTTTGGTCCTACAGAAGTCTGTGCAATTACACCAGACTTGTGTTGCATTTCTGGAACAGAGATATATGCCTTCCTTCACTGCTCTTAGCCAAATGTTTCCTTTACCAAATAACCATCATTTTTGTCCCTTTCTGAACTTTTCTACTTTATGAGATTTGGACTGAGCCATGACAGTCAGGAGCTAAGTATATATTTCCTGCAAAGTTTGAGGTGCTTTGGAAGTAGGATTTTCATTCAGTCTGTTCTCTAAATATGAATTTAATGTAACTAAGAGACTGAGAATTCTCCTATCTTTCCCCAAATATGTTATTAAATGTAAGTAAAGAATGGAAGTGATGGAACAGGAGAAGGAAAAAAAAGAAAAGCATATTTATTCTTTATCTTTATGGCCTCTGCACAGAATTATACTTTAGATGGTTCACTGATATGATGTTCTTGTTTCGGATCTGTCTGTGTTCTTTCTTGGAATAGTTATGTTTATTACTCAATTTCTTTTTATATAATGAAGTTCCTGGGCAGTACCCAGTAGCCATGACAGTTAGTGCTTTGTGGAGTTTCTTTTCTCTTGTTCTTAGCTTTGATCAAGAAGGCTCATCCAGTGTCCCAACAGCGACCTCACCACAGTGTCAACCAGGGGAGGGCTAATATCAGTGAAGCACCATAACATTATTTATTTTGATCTGTAAAGTTAATGACTTACCTGGCTGTTTTCCCATCCAAAATATTGAGCATGTTCTAAGCCAAATATATAGGAAATAAATGAGAGACAGAAAGCCCCCCAGAAGCCATTGCTAGACATAACAAAAGTCACACTGGCTCTCCAGCTGGCTGGGGTAATGGGGGAAATATATCTATTTAGAAAGCCGTTTCCATCTTTATTTTTAAAATCCAAACGTAGGGGTGTAGAAGACATTCAGTAGTTCTGTGTTATCTTGCACAGTGGCTAATCATAAAGTCTTGAAAACTGTTTATTCATAAACTTATTCTGCTCCTGACCCCCCCCTCCATGGCAAATATACTACCAGAAATCATTGGCATCTGTAAAGGTCATATACTATGTTTGTCGTGGCACTGACTTAAATTTTTGATGAGTCATCCGCAAGGTTGTAGAAATAATAAATGTTGTAAGTTCTTCCAATTTTATAACTGTTAATTTTTGAACTCGTGGGATAACAGGAAACCTCTGAAAAGAGGACAATATCTTACTTGTAAAGGAAAGAAAAGCTTGAAAAACTAAATCTTAAAAAAAAGGTAAAATATGAAAACTGTTAACTCTTTATTGTTGATGATTAGTTAGTTTTTGTGCATTTACAGAGTTCAATAAGTTTTGTTGTTTCACACATATAACTGTACTATTTTCAGGGATAAAAAAACCTAAAGTAGTATAGTACTTTTTAATAAATTATTTTTTTCTGATAAAATGAAGGGCTGGTGTTTATAGACAGGAGCTAAAACAAAGGGAAGACATGAGGACACACAGTGCTTTCTGTGGCTCAGCTGTCTGCATGCCTGCCCCACGACCACAGTTCAAGTTATAAAGCCACTGGAAGAGATCCATATTATGTTCTTCTGTGGCTAGAAATCTGGAAAAAGATGTTAGCAAGGCTCCACACGTCTGTGGTACTGTGATGACCAGCTTGAAAGTCAACTGGCAAAGATGCCAAGTGAGATGAAACCAATGTCCCATGAACAGGCCTGACTCAATGTATGGAAGACTTTGAAGTGTCTCTTTACCACCCATCATTGTATCTCTCATGTCAAGAACTCTTAGCCAGAGTATGACAGTCACCATGGGTAAACACTGACCAAAGTAAGAAATTCATGTGAAAAAATGTCATAGCAGCAGGCATATATTAGAAAGATTTCATGATTCTGATACATGAACTTGACATTAGCAGTCCTCTCATTCTCAGTTTTGATGAGTTAAAACATAAACTCAACAAGCCAAACATGATAATGATTAATATTAATCTGTGCAAATTGAGAACATTAATTCATTAAAGTTTCAGTTGACTGGTTAACATTTAATTCTATGAAACAGGAAAATATGGAGTGAAAAATTCAAGTAGGATGTGATATTTGTTGTGTTCAGGGAGTGTGTGAGAATTATAATACTGGAGCTAGTTATTAGTACTTTTTTTTTTCTGTCTGAAGTGATTCTGAAGTGACCTAATACTGACCACAAGAATGCTTTTCCAATTTGCCAAATATCTGGGAGAAAATCTCTGACTTGAGCAGGGTTATTGTGTTTGACAGAGAAAATTCTGAAGATGGTTTTAAGTTCTGTTAATAGGATGGGAAATCAGACTGTCTGATCAAATTGCTGCTTCTGATCTGAAAATACACAGCCTTTCAAGAAAGGGCCAAATTAATGTCTTCTTAGAGAAGAAGAGAAAAAAATCTGATTAAAGGAATATTGCTGGCTGAATATATTTAGAGATAATTCCCATATTTTTGTAAAAGCAAAATCTTTTGCACAAACCAGAATTTTACACCAGTCAGTAGACTTTTGGTGCAAATAATTCAAGTGGTTAGAATGGTCTAATTTAGAAAACCTTCTATATCTACAGGGCAAAAAGCATTTTATGACTGAACTACTTTCAGGGCTCAGAAGCTGTAACTTTTTTTTTACAAACCTCATTGAGGAGAAGTACTAGAGATCTCACAGTGCAGATAAGATAGTGGGATGGGGACACGCATCTGATGCTCCTACCCTTCTCTTAGAGTACCCTGTATATATAATAATCCAATCTATCTAATCCTATATACCCATGGCCTTTGCTTTTACTTCATTAATTTCATCTGGAAGCTATTTCAGACCAGGTCTGTTTTCCTGTGCGTAATCTGAATGGGCTGTAATCTCAGCTGTGCCTTGTAGGTGCTAATACTTCAGCAGTTCTGAGGTTTTTGAGGGCAGACAGAGGGCTATTAGATGGTCTAATCTGACAATATATTCACACTGGCCATAGGATTTTGGAAGGCCTTCAGGAAATAAACTCTTGGATGAAGAGCAGCTGGCTCAAGTTGAATGCAGGCAAGACCAAAGCAATTCTAGTCAGAAAGGGGGAATGCTTTGAAGAGTGGGCCAAGGCACTGTCTCCACCTTCCATTCATTGAAGACATATGGACTCTATTTATCAAAGTTGTGCAAAGCCTGTGGGTTCTGCCTCTGGCTTCTATGGCCAGGTAACATCACTTTCCAAAGGTTTCACAGCTAGCTGGGAAATATCCCTTCCTTCCTCCCAGGCAATGAAAACCTGAGGGCAGGAGTACCCAGCCCTGGGTTATTGGAACTCATTTGACCTGGATGTGTTTTGTCTGACAAATGATGCTTACACTGAGGATCAGGTTAATGTGACCACCTAGTGGTGTGTTTGATGTCTGTAGATGTTGCTTGCCTCTTTCTGTGGTGCATGCTAACCTAGACATTCAAGTCCTCTTCTGGTGCTTGGTGAGCTTCTGATATCACTTTAAGTACTGAGAGTGGTTAGTGAATCAACACTAGCTAATCAAATCCAAATTTTGATTTGTAAACCACCATGAAAATTGTACTCCTCCTAACTGAGGCAGAACACATTGCCCAGAAGAAAGTATGTGAGAACCAGATGCAAGACTTTCTGAATTGGAGAATGTGGAATTGTCTTGCAGAGAAGATCAGACAAACCCTCAGTCTGACTGATCATCGGGAAAGAGGCTTTTTTGCCATCTGTTATATTTCATAGTTCAAACAGCTCTTAGTTCCTTAACTTTGATATTTTTTTCTGCTCTAAGGTTTTTTTTCAATTTTGCATAAAATTCTAAACCAAAAATTAGATTGAATTGAAAATCATGAACAATAATATTGGAAGCTTCCACTACTTTAAAACTTTCAAGTCTCAAATAATAATAATGAAAATATTAACAACAAGCACTTATCAAACTATATTTGGTATTAAAAACTTTTGTGTATTTCTATTTTTTATGTATCAAGGGGGAAAATGCAACTTGTGAAATAGAATGGCAACTCTAAATGCCTTTGTAAGGCATGCTGAATACAACAAAGAAAGTATAAGGCTTGTGATTATCTTCCCTGAAATGATGGAATCATAAATAATTTAGATGGAAAAGACCTCTGAGATCATCAAGTCCAACTGCAAATCTGACACTGCCAAGTCCACCAAATAAGCCATGTCTTTATGTACCACGTCTGCATGTCTTAAATCCCGCCAAGGATGGTGACTCAATTCCTTCTCTGGGCAGCCTGTTCCACTGCTTGATAACCCTTTCAGTGAAGAAATTTTTCTAAATATTGATTCTAAACTTTTCCTGGCGCAACCTGAAGCCTTTTCCTCTTATCCTAACACTTGTTACTTGGAAGAATTACTCCTATCTTGCTCCCTTCAGGTAGTTGTAGAAAGTGCAAAGAACTCCCCTGGACTGTCTCTTGTCCAGGCTAAACAATCTCAGTTCCCTCAGGACACTTCTTGGAGTTTGGAGCCTAAAACTGAACACAATATTTGAGATGTGGCTCACCAGTGCTGTGTACAGAGGTTCGATCTCTTCCCTGATCCTGCTGGCCACATTATTTCTAATACAGCCAGGATGCCATTGGCCTTATTGGCCATCTGGGCACACACTGGCTCATGTTCAGCTACTTTCAACCAACATCCCCAGGTCATTTTCCACTGGGAAGCTTTCCAGCCACTCTGCCTCCAGCCTGTAACTCTACATGGGCTTGTTGTGGTCCAAGTGCAAAATCAGGCACATTTTACTTTGTTGAACCTTACACACTTGGCTTCAGCCTGTTGATCCAGGCCTATCAGATCCCTGTGTGAAGCCTTTCTACCTCCCAGCAAACCAACACTCCTACCAAGATTGGTGTGATCTTGCAAACTGACTGAGGGTTACCCTGTATCCACTCACTGATATGACTGATAAATGTGGGATCTCAGCACCTCAGGACTGATGTGCAGAGTGACTGAGACCACCCTTGGGGGGCTCGGGAGTCCTGGAATATTGCCAGAAGTGTCTGGTGGCTGGACTTTGATCCTACAAGGGAGACGACACCTGTATGAGAATAGGAGGATTTCACTGGGTGAATGGTGAAGGGATAAGTTAATTAGAGTGTAAAACACAGGGTTTAGGATTTCTGTACAGGGGGGTCTAAAGAAGTAAGATGGAGGAATTGGGGCATGTCCTGTTCTTCTTCTTCTTCTTCTTGGCCTCCATCTTCTGTGGTGATGTTGGCACTTTGGGATTGGTTATTACTAAAAGTGCACTGGTTAATAAGGGTAAAAGGCATTGGGGAAAATTGATAAATATTGTATACGTAACTTCGAGTATAAAGATAGGTGACCGCCCCGGGGGCTCTCAGTGTGCTCATGGCTGGCTGCTGTGCAGACCTCTGTCGGGCCAAGAGAAAAATCTTTTAGATAAACAATTAATAAACACCGAGACCGAGAAAAGATCTGAAGCCTCTTCTCGTCCTTTGAAGCACGGGCTGTCCAAGGACACCCCGGGCCTTTCCAGGTCACCTAAACAGCCGAGAAACCAACAGATAAAGATATTAAACAAGACTGGTCCCAATACTGAGCCCTGGGGACGCCACAAGTGACCGGCCACCAATTGGATGTAACTTCATTCACCATCACTCTCTGGTGAATAGAGTGGTGGGTGGCCAGTGGTGAGAAGGGACCATACAGTCAGTGTTTTACAGTGAAGAGTACACAATCCAAGCCACAAGCACTCAATTTCCCCAAGAGAATGTTATGGGAAAGTATGTCAAAGGCTTAACTAAAATCCAGGTAGACAGCACCCACAGCCTTTCCCTCATATACTAGTTGAGTTCCCTGGCCATAGGAGACCAAGATGACGAAACAGGACCTGCCTTTCATAAACCTGTGCTAGCTGGGCCTGATCTCCTTGCTGTCCATCAAGTGCTATGTGATGGCAATCAAGATGATCTGTTCCATAACCTTCCCTGGCACTCAGGTCAGGCTGACAGGCCTGTCATTCCCTGAATGCCTTTTCTGGCCCTTCTTGCAGATGGGCAGTACATCTGCTAACTTCTGTCATCTGGGACCTCCCCACTTAGTCAGGACTTCTGTTAAATGGTGGAACACATCCCAGTGAGCATTTCTGCCAATTTGCTTTGTACATTTGGGTGGATCCCAACCAGACCCATAGACCTGTGTGTCTAAGAGCTACAGCAAGTCATTGACTCTTTCATCCTAGTTATGTGGGCTTCACTGTGCTCCACATCTCTCTCTTCCCGCTCAGGGGTCTGGGAACACCTGGTCTTCCTGAGGAAAAAAAGGCATTAAGTACTTCAGCTCTTTCCTCATCCTTTGTCTCTATGTACCCCTCTGCATCCAGAAAAGGATGGAGATTCTCCCTAGCGCTCCTTGTGTTGCTGATATAATTGTAGAAACATTTTTGTTGTCTTTCATGGCAGAAGCCAGATTAAGTTCTAGTTGGGTTCTAGCCCTTGTAATTTTCTCCCTGCCTAATGTCAAAACATCCTTGTAGTCCTCGTGGGTTGCCTGCCTCTTCTTCCAAAGGTCATAAAGTAAATAAAAACAAATCTGTATTAATTCAATTTTAGTAATATGCAATGAATTTAAAATAATTACATTGCATTATATTAAAAGAGAGAATCTGATAATTAATAATCATCATTGTCCAGATTGGATTAGATTTATAAAATTTTTTCATACCCACATTTTTTCCTACTGAGAGGCTGTAATTTTCCCTCATCTATTCTCCTTGCTGCTAACAGTTCTTTAAGGTTCTGCTATGAGAAATGTGGAGTAAATGTGGAATACAAGAAAGAATTTAGAATTCTTCTGGTATCTCCAGCATGTCAGGTAAAATGCTAAAAGTGTTAATATTAAAATATGCATCTTGATTTCCAAAATTTATTGGAGACCTGGCATCTGTGAAGTATTTTAGATTTTACAAGAGCATTGGTTGTCCTCAAGCTAAATTGCTCCAAACCAAGTTAGAGACAAGCCCTCCTCTTTTCCTATATCTTGCATGAATACCAAGGCATAATGGCCTCGCTGTATACTTCCAAATATTCCTTTAATTGATGAGACAATATGAGCAAATATTGGACTTGAGCACATGGCTGGATTAGACATGAACAAAACTAATTATTTGCTTCAACAACGTCCTACATGGACAAAAGATACAATGACATACAGAAATTAGGATTATTTTGAACCCTGAGTCAGGCAAACTCCTAAATTACTTCCTCAAAGAGAAGGAATAAGTACTTTTTTCCCTGTCTCTATACTTATAACTATTATTGTTCTCATTGTTATGAAGAATATCTGGATCATTTTTTCAGCTATAACAGCAGTGGAAAAGCATAACAGCAGTGTATAAAAGTCAGCTTTCTCTGCTGCAACACTGGTTACTTTGGGCAATTTCCCCAAAGATGCTGAGAGTATGGCAAAGAAGAATAATATTTCTTTCTACCTGAAAGAACGCTTCAGTTGTGAGAAGCATCTTTCTCTGAAAATTGAAAAGAAATATATACATAAAAGAACAAAATTAAAACTATGTACTGGAGCTCCAAGTGATACATTTGGGTTTTTTTTCAGTTGGGTTTGAGGACATGCAGAACCAGCTGTTTCCTAGGGGCAGAGTCAGCAGGGGGTGCCCTGCTTCTTCAGGAGATGGGTGAGGACTTCCTGCCCTAGAGAGAGTTGGAAGGGTTTGGTGCTTAGGGTGAGGCACCACCCTCACTGACTTGTGCTTGTGGGAGAGAATTAATCACCATAGGCCACATCCTTTTCTCCTTACTGAGGTTTTGTTCAGTCCTCCTCTATCTAAGCAAGGACCAAGGAATAAAGTGAGTCAGGGCAGGTTGGTCTTTTCCAAGTATAATCACTCCACTGGGGAGGAGGTGCTGTTTTGGAAGAGATATTGGTGAAATGAAATTATGGATAGGATCATGTTCCTAGTTTTGCTTCTCTTATCAAGGACAGTGCCCCAGCAATGGGAAAGGAGATTTGTGTTTGAAGGAGGACAATCATTGTGACTGCACCTCATAACACAGAGCTCCATGTGAAAAGTGTATACAGCAGCATTGGGTCATATTCTGCTTCAACAGAGGAAACCATTTCTCCCCATTGTTGGGTAGGGCACAAAGACAAAAACAACAAACAGGTTCCTACTCCTTATTCAGGCTATCCAGTCTTCTGTGCTGCACCATAGCACAGAAAATAGCCATTCAATAACCAGAAAATAGAACAGAACACAGCAATACGGTATTAGGAAATTATTTATTTTGATTTGCAGATGACTGGAGAAGGGAGCTAGGGCTTTATTCTGCTTTTCTGTGGTGTCCTACAATCCATGGGAAAGTCCTTCATTTAGGAATCAATTTCCAAAGAGCAGCTCTAACTAACATGAAATTCTTGTTAGAGGATGTTCCTGAGAGAAGTTTCGTGATGGTCTATCCATTGGTTCCTTCCCCTGGCTCACTGCATTCTCTGGAGATCATGAGAGGGACATGGTATAAAACTGGTTCAGCATAAGTCAGCTGTAACCTGCAGCGATTGAGGTGCTGGAGCAAAATGGGAACATAAAAGCTTTTTCAGGTTGATTTGCATTTCTGGAGTGGTGCAGAGGCATTCAAAACAAGAAAAGGCTGTAGCCCACTTATCTAGCCTCACAGCTGGATTCAATGTGGTACTCTTGCTTTCAGGTCTAGGAGTCTGGGGGTGCACCTGCAAGCTGCAGGTTCTGGCATGGTTTTGGTGTGAGGTAACTGGGCAGGAATATTGTATGTGTGAGCTAGTAACAAAGAAAGGAACTGACCATTGCCGTGTAGATTTCAAAAGCCTCCAGAGTATGGAGTTTGGCTCATGATGACTTAGGAGTTATACCAAGGGATTAAGAAGTTTTTATTCTTCCTGAAATAGTTATAAACACAAGTGGACATTTGACAAAATAAGCTGTCACTAGGTGTCTTAGAGAAACACTTGCAGACAACGTTCTCCATAATGGAAAATCCATATATGGAGCACAAAGATACTTCTTCATCAATTTTTGTTGTTGTCTTTGTTATGGATGGCTACACTGTGACTCTTAAGTAGTCCTTGATCTATTCCAAAGTCTAAAAGGGGGAAGGGAAAACCTATAAAATATATTGGCACTTTAAACAATAAGAAAAAAGAGTTCCTATGGTGCAGCTAAGGTCAGGAAGTAATTGATCATAGCAGGAGTCTGGATCCATGCCCTACTATGTCTGAAACAAGTCTGGTTAGAGAGCAGGAGAGGATGTTACCTCTGGACTGGAGTAATTGATACCTGAGCCGTACAGGAGGATTCTTGTTCTAGTCCAGGGAAGAATACTAGGAAAGCAACATCTTCACAGGAGAGGAACTGCGTAAATTCCTATGCCGGACGGGATAGCAAAAATTCACACTGAAAATAGAGCGACAGTTTTGCTGAATTATGAATTGCTGTTCCCTGCAATAATACCATTTGACATGACCTTCCATTAATACATAAAACGCCATAAGAGAAGGAGGAAAGACCTCAGCAAACTTAACAAATTTCCATTTTGAAGAAATGGAGCAGCCTATGACCTGGCAGGATGCCCCAGTATGACGCAGGGCTTTGTGGAAATCAAGTTGCAACAGTGAACGACTTGAAACAGAGTGCTGAGCTGTCAGATAAGTCACAGTTAGTGAATGTTAACTTCTATTTGTTATGTTTGGAAGACAAATACCATACCCACGTACCAGACAGGGCAGGGTTAGACTGCGGGGGTGAAGAAGGGAGGAAGGCAGACCAGAGGAAGGAAGATATCCTCTGTAAATAAATAGAAATTTCAGTCTTCCCCGTTTACTTAGGCTGCATTGCTCATGACCCTGTTGTACCAGCAGCCAGCAAGGCGAGTCAGTGAAGGACCATTTCTGTCCTCCCAGAATTAGGACAGAGGGTGCGAGTTGAGTTAAATGAGACTTACATTTTAATACATTTATTGACAAAACTTACAGTTGCTGTCAACCCTATTAATGAAAAATCCATTATTTGTCTTATCCTGTTATTTATTCTTTGCAGATACAATGTAAAAGTATACATAGCATCTCTGTAAATGACAACAGTTGTCCATTAATAATTAATTGTGTAGTCAATGTTCGCATTACAGTGGTGCACAGAGTTTTCAGTCAAAAAACTTTTTTTGTGATTAGTATGGATAATAACAAACAGGAAAGGAACTTGTGGAATTATAATATAGGGTTCCATTTATATTTAGGTGCACTGGGAATACTGTGGTGATTACTGTGATACAAATAAAACAAGTATTTGCACATTTTACTCAGTACACCTTGTCAGAGTCATTTTGTCTACATTTTCAATGGAAGGTAGTAATTGCTACTGAGAATTATTCCCCCCAATCTCAAAGTGCATAAAAGATGAGGTTTTAAAATGTTTGAAGAGATGACTAAAAATAATTAAAAACATATTTGCAGATAAAAATTAATATTTCTCAGAAAACATTTGTGTTTTCCTGCTTTCCCTTTTTTTGACTGTGCAGGTGAAAATAGAGGAAAAAGAACAAGTCACCTCCTCTGTTTATTTTATTCTTGGAGGTTTTACCTAACAAGGCTTGAATTGCAAATAGGGGCACAATTAAGGCAACACAAGGAGTATTTTGTAGATGCGCAGTTATAGAAGTGAGGCAGAAAAAAAGTTTATTAACAGGCATTGGCTGGTGTAGTCTGTTGCAAGCACTAGTGTACTCTGTGCTCTCGGAGGGTGCTCCAAAATGTCCTTATACGCTGTGTCAGGAACAATGGATACATCTGGGCCAGCAGTGTTACAGCTTCTTTCTTGTTTCTCTGCCGAGTAAGAGGATTTCCTAGGACTTGAATCTGATTCTGAGCTGTTGCTCTTGCAGCCAGCTGTCCAAGTAGCTTCTGAACAAGCTGAAGGCACCTGACTTTGGCGTTCAGTGAGATGCAGAGCAGTGTCCCTTGCAAGTCTGCTCGGCAGAGGTGCCCCATCACACTTACGTCAGGGGATCTCCCTGCAATTTCTGCAAGTGAGGTATCCTCACATGTTCTCCCCCTACTCAGTAGTGTACTTTGTGCTGTTCAGCAAGATGAGGTGACTTGTTAGGGAGCAAAGACCATATGGCCCTCCCCACCACAGATAATGGCCTGCTGCCATGAGCATGCTATGCAGGTGCTTTTACTTCAGAGCTTCTTTTTGATTCTGTGCAGGAAAGTTAGCCAGTGCATTTGAACACATAACACAGCATGTGTTTATCTTGCCTTGCTCATTCTCATGGAGTTGATATTGGCTGGTACAACCTACAGACAAGCTCATTATGTTTTGGGTCCTTAAAAATAATCAAGTGCTTCACTTCCAACAGCAGCATCCTCTTGCTTGGTCCCATTCTTGTGGGGTCGTTCTTCTTGTGCAGTTAAGTGAATCTTGTGGCCTAGTGCCAACAACTTGAGCTGTCAGAACAAGCAAGTAACTTCCTGATTTGGCCAGACCAGCCAACTTTCTTCTCTTCCCAAGGCCAGTCAGAAGCTTCTCTTGCTCATCTCTCATTTATACAGCCAGCCAGACAAAGATGACAGTAACAAAAGATCCTTATCTCCTTCCTGTTCATCCCAAGGGATAAGCTAATAGTTGATGCATAGATTGCAGTGGTATTGATAAGGTCCTGTGAAGTGCTTGTTCTATTAGTTAACAGGGCAGAATCATTCTTTCAGTAACATCTTTCAGTGTTGCTATTTCAGCCCATCTGCAGATTTAGTCAGGCTTGTTACATTGGTTATATCTGACCAAGTTTTCAAAGTTTTCTTTTTAATCATCATAGACTTGAAACCCAGGTGCTTTAGTGTGTTTTTGTTTGATCACTAAATTATTGATTTTGTTTTAGTAGAAATTGAATATCCAATGTCTTCAAGTGTCTTTGACTGTAACAACTGTAAGCACAGGTTTGTGATTTTTTTTATCTCACCCTTGTCATACCCATAATTTGATAAAGAAATTGCCTGCAGGCCATGGTTTTATTTCAGATTGCAGTTGATAATACACAGTAGAGATTCACAATCAAAGCCTGACTTTGAAGTATCAGAGGCTGTTAAGATGGCATGGTGCTTTCTAGATGTATCAAACGTGCTCTGTTTACCACCATTCTGCCTGCCACGCTCATGCCAGTTCACACCCATTAATGAATGGACTGGTTGGACATGGTCTATAGCCTCTTGAGCAATTATTTTAGCCCTTGCTACTGCAGTCACAATTTGGCTAGAAATAACTATAGCTTTCTCTAAAGTTAGTTCTGGTTCAAGCAGTAATTGCTCACATAGCCGTGGTATGGCTATTCTGTCCACAGGCTCCACAGAAATACTGCTACGCTAGTAAATTCTGGGAGTAACACCATTAGTATTGGGCTTGTTCATTTTATTAAAATTATAGAATATGTTAAGGAGGAGTTCTTCATATTCAGTTGTAATAATTAAATAATAATAATAATAATAATAATAATAATAATAGTAATAATAATATTGATAATAGCAAAAACCAACAGAATAAGTCAAATGAATAAGAAGTAGCAACAAAAGAGACTACAGCAGGCATTAGGAGAGAGACTGACTTCTCAATATTTGGGCATCTGTTCTCTTTAGTAGCAAGACTATATTTCTAGGATTTTTTTTTGAATGCTTTGTAGATAAATCATTGTTTTTAGTGATATGTCTGTGTTAAGAGTCCTAAAAAGGTTCAGAATCCTGCAGTGATAAGGACAGAAGAAACACACATAACACCCTGTGTCAAATGCAAGGCACCAAAGCAGGCCTGGTTAAGTAGGTTATTGGGAAAAAAAAAAAAAACAAATTAGAAGTAACAAAAGCTATATGAGGTTAAGCATAGCCAAATTTATTGGAGTTGGATGGGGTAGCTTCTGTATTCCCACTATTCTCATCTTCCTCAGAGGATGACCACTGAAACAAGCATTATGGGAGAGAGCCAGCATGTACATTTGATGGCAAAGTCTAGGACTGCAATACAGGCTGCATTTCTCTAGGATCTTCTGGCTAAAAGATAAGATTTTATCTCAGAAATATGAATAAGCAAGTTGTGGTGCCAGTTAACAACTAGTTGAACACTTCACCTAATGCGATGGGAAGAAACTGGGGACTTTCTGGGAGGGCTGACTAGAAACAAAGTGCCATGTAACAGAGACTTTGGAAAAAGTGTATTAGTGAGTCTCAAACAGTTGATACATATTCAAAAGGTATCCAGAAATCTGGGTGGTTATCTGAGCTAAACTGAACCCATCATTATTAAGTTCACTCCCAGGATTAATGGCCATACAGTACAGTATGTGCGTGTTTAGTGAAGCCACAAATAAATTATGAAGGTTAATAAGTGTTTCTCTGAATAAGGAGAATTATTCCTCAGGGAACTATAAAATAGGCTATTAAGACCTTAACAAAATAGGCGGCCTCTACCATTTTGAGATTGTGGCTTGTTTTGTTAAATAAGGCAGTAATTGTTTTTGTTTTAATGGTGTGACTGGCCAGGTATTCCTGCTTGAGCTCTTTCACTGTTTCGCAGGGTGAGAAGGTCAGATCCAACCCTTTAAAATTTGATTTGGAAAATGGAACCAAGGGGGGAAAAAGTCAAACAGAATGGGGTTATGTGTGTAGTCACAAGTCTATGGGAACACTCACTAACCAGGTCCTGCGTGCCCAAGTCAGCGACAGTCTTCTCCAGGGTGCCAGACTTCTCTGCCCTTCGCATGTACATGAATGCATAAGTGAATCAATGCTGTGGATTTTCCATTTAAATGGATGGGGATGACCTTAGCATAACTAATAGCTGGAGTGACACTACAGGAGCTCTTGTTTGAAATATGTAAGGTTAGGATGCAACATAACTGCCTAGGAGCATCATTTGCACATGAATTGACAAATGGTGTCACTGGGAGGACAGCGCTGTATTTGATTAGCAAGGTGACACAGGGAGGAAGATCAATCAGAGAGAAACAGCTTTAAGGAGAACAAAAATTGGATGCTGAGAGTATGAGAAATAAGAGAGCAAGGAATTAAGAATAACAAAAAATTAGAAAAAAATTGTATTGGTTATTACCTTGGTGGTTCTGGGAGACCTTTGGGATCACCTTCAGGATATGTAGGCAGCAGTAATAAACTGGAAATGCCAGCTGAGTTCTGAGCCCTCACAGTAAGCTTCAGTGCTTCGCTGGTTCCAACCTGAAGTGTTTTTGAGAAAGACACATGGGCTCTTTTACAGCAGTGACCACTGATTTTCAAAGACCCACAAATCAACATTGCTGTAAATGCTACTCTCTCTTAGTCTGGGATACAGCTGCACAGTTAAGAGGAACTTCTCAGAGCTTCTGTTGTCCAATCTCACATGGCATGAAGCTTTTATGATTCCAGTTTCTTAGAACACAACATTAAAAAATCCCAACCCACCAATCTTTGGTTAGTGTAATGAATTTCAGACAAGCTGGTCCAAAAATGGACCCTGTGGTCATCACGTAAAAGTCAATACTTTCCAGGGGTGATGACATTTTCTTATCATCATATTTCCTTAGGGTTAAAAGAAGAAAAAAATGCTCCATCTTAGATACCACTGTGTGATAGCTGTTGGCATGTATTCACCAGTGTAAGTAGCTCCTGATGTTAGACAATTTGGTCCTGAAGCTAGGTGAAAGGAGCTAGGCTTTGCTGCAGATTTCTGGTTCTAAAGCTAGCAACAAACCTCAAGGCATGAAAATGAAGGCAGAATGACCTCATTCCAATTCAGATGCTGCATTCTGTGGGCAGAATTTGAAATTTCTTTCTTGATCTGGGTCCAAATGCTGAAGCAAGAATAGTCTAATCAAACCAAAGAAGAAGCTTGCATAAATGCCTTGAAACAGAACCTGCCAGTTTCTGTAGAGCTGTGCTGACAAGAAGTTATTTCTCCCGTGTTAATATCATTAGAGAAAAGCATTAGAATAAGAAAATAAAAAAAAAGACACATTGACTTGAGGTTGAGTGCAAGAATGAGGATAGCTATAGCTCAGTGGGAGGTTTGCCTGGGATTTTACTGAATACCAGGACTTTGTGAATTCTGTTTTTCTGTAAATGTTTACAGAGAACTGAGATGCTGAATATTGAAATCAATCTTCAGGTTACAGTTTGTGTCAAGAAAATGTGTGTGTCTGCAAATGAGTGTGCACACACGTGCTTCTTATTAAGATATCTTTTCCCTGTTTCAAATTTAAGTTTAAAACTATTTTTTTAACACATGGCACTGTCAGAAACACGGGGGAAGATCTATGCAAGCTGCTCTGAGCTATTTTCAGTCTGACTGGAAACTACCTTGCATTTTGCCCTTGGTTTACTCACAAATATCATGTCTGATCATGTCAAGTCCACAGGTGTTACTTTGTCATGCTTTCACATAGAGATCACATTCCTCATTTCCTTTCAGTAGGAAACTGTAATGAATTATTTTAGCTAGTGATGAAAGATTTAACATAGACATTGACTTCATTTAACAAAGGGAAGTTGGCTTTTATTTTCAGGGAAAGCTGAATGTCAACTGTATCAATTTTGACTTCCTTTCTTAGGAAGATGCAACAAGCAGTGCATACACTACAGACTCAGATATTGCAATGGATAATAAGAGAACTTTTTAAAGAAGATAAAAATCAATTGCTCATCCTGTCAAATTTTTTGAGGAAAAAAAATTAAGAGGAGACTAGTGGGAAAAAAGACAATTTTTGAAAGGGATGGTTGTTAGTGGTAGAAGTTCAGAGAAGTCAACGAAAGACTGATTCTTGAAGAGAATATCTGTGGCATTTCTTAGTAGAAGGAAGCCAGAAAAAATAGTGGAATATAAAAGAGTGCCAGGGAAAAAGAATGAGACTCAGTGTTTTGAGTTGATGAGTAAAACATGCTTCTTGGTACTTGGTAAGGTTGTAGCACTGGGAAACAGTTGACTCCAAGTTGGTTTGGCACCATAAGGTGGTGAGATGTAGAGGTGCTGCCTTTGCAGGAGAAGAGTGTGGTGTGTATCCCAAAGTCAGGGAAATGTGGAGGACTCAGCGAATTTGGACAGATGTTTGTGAGCCTAGTGGGAGGTCCAGGTGATCCTTAGTGACTTGGAAAAGTTTGGTAAATGTTTGCAAACATCTTGCAAGGTCCTTTCTTGGCTAATGTCAGTTTCTTAGCTCACCATCCAGCTTCTTAATTTCCTTCTTCTACCCAAAAGCAATTGCATGTCTGTCTTTAAGATCCTTCAATTGTGAGAGTTTCAGTGACTACCAGTATATTTCTTCTTTCTAACTCAGTGTTTGGTTTGTCTTCAGCAAAGACCATCACGTCAGTTTATAAAGAAGCATTTGGTATGGGACTTGTAAACAAATGTGTATACATGGGAGTAATGGATAATTACTTTGACAAAGTAAACTGCAATCTAGACAGGATGGAAAATCCACTTATGGCCAATGTTGTAGTGAATGATGACATTAAGAACAAATAACTCCCTAGTGGAAACTGCTCAGAATTTATTTTAGATGGAAAGCACTTGCTTAAACACAACAATGAGCAAACAAAGTAATTTGTTGAGGCTTAACTTTGTGTTAATGGTATGCCATAGCGTAGCAGGTGTCTGTGCATATAATGGTTTATTTAATCTGGGTTTCTGAGTTCCTCTGAGTCTGCCAAGAACAAATATTTAGTACTGGAAATTAAAGCTTAAGAGATAATTTGGAAAAGGCAATTAGCTGGTAGGCCTTGCTGAGTTATAAAAAGTGGTTTGTGAGAATCTTCCCAAGTGAGAACATTCTCAGTAGAGGCCCAGGTGATCAAGAACTGCATGGTTGTCCTGCTTATACCTGCACACTACAGACTTGATTTCAGTAAAGGAGAAGGGCTCCAGCTTTTCATGAGAAGTTACATATTTTACAAAAATTTTTAAATTTTTCCTTCTATTGCCTAAATATGCTTTTATTGTCTTCAGACTCAATGGCTTTTAAAGGTACAAGTTGGTTTGAGGCATTTAAAAGAAGAAGGTCTAAAATATATTCAAAGGGATCTGTTCCTAGCATCATCCAGTATGCTTCCCTGAGAATATGCATTTGTTTGTTCTGTGAAGGACATGTTTATCCTTCTCTTTGACAGAGCCTTGTAGAGTCAAGATCACAACTGAATGAAGATAAAATGAAAATGGTAAAAAATAAAGGAGATAATAAAGGTGGAATGATAATGAAGAATTTACTAAGGTTGCTTTTGTCACTTGTTTCAGAGAAAGCTTTATTAATGATTTATAATTTTGTCTTGATTTTATTTTATAATTTTTGTCTTGAATTGATTTTATAATTCCTCCATGATACTTCAGTGCCAGTTATTAGTGAGATTGAATTAATGTGAAATCATGTAGATAACCAAAATTATACAATTTCTGCTCTATACACAGAAAATTAAGAATAAATTTAGACTACAATTTTTTCTCTGAGGGACAATTTGCTTGACTAAGTGACATAAGGCATTCTATTCTATAAAGACATCAGTAAAAAAATTGTATGTATCTCTTCAATGACTGAAAGATCTGATTTTTTGATGCTCAGTGCAGAATGTCATCCTCATTTTCTTTTGATTGTACTTTGATAAGCATAAGTTATCATTTGATGGCTAAAAGTGAAAAATTGAGCTTTGGTTGCATTTCTTACATATTTCAATTTTATCTTTCTGAGGATGTTTCCTTTCAAGGATGTATTATTATAATAGTGGTTTGTAAATAGGCAGTGTTTAGGGAAGATAAAATAGTTCCAGTACTACACAATACAGTGAAAATACATCATTTCCAATTTAGCTTCACACAGAGAAACATCAGTGAAATTAAAATGCAGTCTTATAAATGTAGGAGATAAACCTCTGTCTTCACTTTTCCAAAGGAAGAACCACATCCTGTGAAGTGCTCAGCATCTGCTGCCCTAATCAATACAGCTGAGAGTTGGCTTTTCTCGATAGGTTTGTACTCCTAGCCAGCAACTGTCCAGCTATAAGAAAGCATCATTGTTTGGCGTGAGGAGAAAAAAAGAATTATATCTTTTATGGGAGATCTAAATCATCTTGTCATCATATAACTCAAAGATGGCCAAGTATGTTTTCCCTCAAATTTGTTTAAACAAACAAATGTAATTCTTAGGTTTGTGCCATGGAAGCCAAGTTTCCGTCCAGCATGAATTTAGGACATAAAGATTTGTTTGTGATGGAAACAATGCCAGACACTTCTGCATAGCAGCGTAATGGAGCGCTGCTAGAATGTAGCTTATAAAACCAGATTCAGGAAAACAGAGCTGCTCTGTCTAATTTGGCCTGTGCTTTGTGATTACAATAGCATAATTGTGCAGCTTGGAAGCCTTTCCCTCTCTGCTGAAATGATGCAGTATTCAAACACGTGTGAGAGTGTTTCTTCACAAAAGGCCAGAGCTGAAGCCTCCTCATATCCCCCAAGCCCTCCTCTGGGTTGGGTCCTCCTCATGCTGCCTGATTTCCTGTGGTGACTCTGTGCTGTCACCTACATGTGTCTTGGGACATCCCAGTCTCCTGGTACAGCCACACTGTCTTGTTAGGACATCGCATTTTTCTAGCAGTTTGTGGAGTAAATTTCTCTTAAATGGGAGTGTTTGCTCTTTTCCTACTTTAGATAGTTGTACTTGGTCAGTGAAGATTATGTGTGTCAGCCTGTGTGGATACTTGAGACATGCATAAGAGGTGCTTACCGAGTGGAAAGCCCTCAAATTTTGAATTCCTCCGGAGCCTAGTCTAAAGTTTCATGGAAAAGACTTATATGAAAAGAACTGAGTTCCATTTCCTAGAGAAGGTGTGAATGTATAATCTTGTTCCCACAGAAAGACTATGAATGAAAAGAAGGAAAAACAGGTTTTCAATTGCAATATTTATCCCTTCATGTTCATAGAGTCATGGAATCATAAAATATCATGATTTGGAAGGGACCTGTAAGGGTCATCAAGCCCAACTCCTGACAACCCTAATGCTTCTTGAACTCTGTCAGGCTGGTGCTGTGCCAGCTTCCCTGGGGACCCTGTCCCGGTACCCACCCTCTGGGGAAAGAACCTTTTCCTAATATCCAACTCAAATCTCATCTAAGACAGCTTCATGCTGCTCCCTTGGTCACCACATAGAGAGATCAGGGCCTGCCCCTCCACTTCCCTCATGTTCAGTGCTTCTGAATGTTTCATCATTTCTTTGTTTTCATTTCTTTGATAAGTAGTGCCGTCCTTTGTACATCACTGACAAGGAAATAGATACAGACTGCATATTGGTGAAAAAAGGAGAATTTCAGTGAGCATTTCCTGTAAGAGACAGGAGTATGATGATTTTCCATCAATATATCATTTGGAAGAAAAAGTTATAATGTTTTTATTGCGAAATCAGAACTATCTCCTTAAAATACCCAATTTTAGGTATTCAACTTTGAACAAAAGCAAAATATTAATTGAGGCTCAGAATATTCCCCCGCTTCATCTCAGATCAAAGTTTCCATTCCTTTTTTTGGGGGAAAATATGAGGAAACTCTATTAATTTATTCTTCTGTTGATGGTGCAATAGGTGATGGGAACTAAATGTATTAATATATATTTGTACATACAATTATATAGAACACATGTTAGAAGCCAGCACATGGACCTAAATACAGAAATGATAATTTAGGGTTATCTTTGTGTTCTTGGTTTCAAAATAACAGCTCCTGAGAAAAACTAATGAAATGTTTCTCAGGTACTTATGTGAGAAACTTCTCTGAACACTCTTGCAATCTCAAGTTAGTATTTGTGCTAAATATCTTTTTTTTAATAGGTGCTCCATTCTGAGGGCTTTTTTTTTCTTCTGAAAATCAGAGATTTTATCTACTTTTACAATATTTTGAGAGAGATCAGTTCAGTATCTTTTGATCCCCATACCATTCAAGTCATGGCAACCAGAGCAAAGGTTTTAGCCTGACACTGAAGTCCAGATCTTGCTCTATGTTCAGATATTTTTTTTTTTAGATATTTTTTTTAATTAGAACAATTAATGAAATGTTAAGCCACTTGTAATTACAGCCTCTGTTCAAGAACAAAGTTGGAAATACAGAAATCATGGGTGTTTTTTTCTGATGGCAACTGGGGAGAGTAGAATTGGTGGTGGTAGAATCTCATGGCTCATCCCTTGGCAAATTTTGAAGGTCAGAATGAAGCTCAAATAGATAAAGAGACTTCAGATGCCTCATTGCCAGACTCTGTAGTGGGGTAGAAAGTCTAAGCCTCCACTCCAGGAGTCATCCACCAGTCACAAAAAGAAGAGAAATTTTAGTTCTGTGGCATGTGGTTAATTTGCCTTTAATGGTAGTGGGATCTGAAAAGAGACCTGTGAGTTTATTCTCTTAGTCATTTCTATTCAGCAAATTTAGCATACCCCTCCACGGGAGTTTCTTCTGACTCGTGACTGAGTAAGACCTACTGAATATCCTGCTGACAGACCTTCTAAAGATGCTTTAGAGTTTACATTTTAGATTCTCTACTTGGTAAATTTTTTTGGGCTGCATGAATCACCTTGGCCTTCCCATTCCAGGGGGTAACATTGTCTTCTGAGGAAAGGTAGACTAAATTTTCATCTGTGTGTGTCTGTGCAATTGTTTTTTAATGCGTTCCCATACCTAATGTCACTACTGAGTGCTACTGTCAGCAACAGCAGCTCCTGTCTTTAGCATGGCTTGCACACTGGTGTGATCTGTGTCGCAGTTTGGGAGCTTGGGAATGACTGTATATTTCTTAGAGACAGATATAAGCCATGTTCAAACACAGAAAATGATGAAGGATTAGTTGCTTCAGTGGTGACAAGCTTTCCTTGTTAAATGTTTGTATATATTTACAGTTTAAACGTCTTTAATTTCATCTTCAACTTTTGAACCATACCATCTCCTTTCTTCTCTTCTCCTCTGAATTGAAAATTACTAAAATGAAGCCTGCTCTTATGTGAACTGTGAAGACACTTCTTTGAGTGATTTCAGGGCAAGAAAGGAAATAAGATCAGAAACCATGGACTAGTCTTGTCACCACATTTAGCCAGTGCCAAATGGAAATTGAACCGCAGGTCTCGAATTATGCTTTTAAGTCCTAAAATGAGTTCTGCTCAGACGAGCTATGCTGACTTTAGTGAAGCCAGGGCAGGGGTATGAGCCTTCCTGAGAAAAGAGTTTTGATTTCACAACAGATCTTAAGCCCCACAGATTCCAAGGGGCATCCAAATATGGTAAAAGAAGCAGAGAAATACTTCCTTTTTCATCATCCGAGAACTGTTAGTATTCACAATACTGTTAGCATTCACAATACTGTTAGTATTCATAATACTAACATGAAGCTTTTAGTAAATTCCGGGAAGTTTCTTACTACTTGGAGGAAGGGAAAAATCCAGCATAATAAGGGTTGTAGCTGTCTTTTGTGACTGCTGTTGCTACCCTGGACATAAACAGGAAAAGGATCTGATATACTTAAAATAACCCAGTTGGTTTAAAGAGGGAATGTGTTATCCTTGCTTCCTGTGTGTGAGACAGTTAATCACTGTCAGTAGCCAGCAGCATGGGTTTTCTTACAGAGAAATCCCTGTGTGTCATGCACAGTGTGTACTTTGGTGGCTGTCTTGACTCAATGACACAAGATGTAGTTTCCTTTCTTCATCATCCTGGGATATAATGGGGTTTTCCTGCCCTCTAAGAATTTTTTTTTTTTCAATTCCCCTTAGCAACAATGACTAGATAATGAAGCCAAACAAGGAGATACCCTGCAGTTCCTATGATGACACATCTCACTGCTGCTGACTCACCTGGTGATATAAGACTTTCTGTTGGTATTTCTATAAATGACAAAAGTAAACATCTGCTGAGAAAATCACCTCATTTGCTATACGTGACTTATGTGTCGAGCTCTTTTAAGAACTCCAATTACTTAGTGTTAGGAAATAATACACCAGGATTAGAGCTGTTCTGCACTGTGTTGAAAGATTACAGTTTACCTGTGGCCTTTGTTTGTGGTGAGCTAACATGAGCCAAACTGTTTAAATTCTGTTCTGGATCTGATTCCAGATTTCAGCAAGCTGGAAAATGCATATTTGCTGTAACAATTCAAGATCTATCTTTGAAATGGGTAGAAGGAGAAAGCTTATCATCAGGAGTTATAGTCAGTGACAGCCCAAACCCCTCATTTATTTGTTCCTTTTTGTTTGTGCCTTAATGTATCATCCTAGAGTATCTATGTAAATATGCCTAAGGCTGATGTGGATGAGAGTAGAATCAAGCCTGAATAATGCTGTATTTTACAGGTCTAAGAAAACATATAACATTTGCGTAGATATTAGGATTTGCAAAATAAAGATGCATGAAAAGGAGTTCTTGTTTTCTCCATTTCCTGAGTACTAATAAAATTACATTGCTCTAGACTAAGGATTTATTAGATCTGATGCTCAGCTCTGAGACATTAAACAACTGTATAGATTTTTCATGCATTTTCAAGATGAAACAATTAATTTGTTGACTTTGAGGTGACAGAGGCTGAGCTGGGCAATTGCACAGCTGGCATCAGTCATCTGGGGAGTAGGAAACACAGGGGGTACAGGGATGGACTATTGCCAACCAGCAAAGCTTAGTGTATCCTCATAATCTATGGACCTATATATATATATATATATATATATATATATATATATATATATATTTATATGCCTTACCTACATGCCTAACTATTCCCTCAGTTAATGTAGATGGTCTTGCAGCTTAGACATTACATTCTTGTGACTAGATGGCATATTTGGTGCAACCTCATGACACCACTGTGCTGACCCTTCTCCATGTGTTTTCTCCAGCACATGAGGCCTGAGTTTCTTCTCTTTGCAAAAACTGTGATGATTTTGTCATTTGACTGGGAAAATCTGCTGCCAAAAGAAAAATATGTTCTAAACTGTAATTTTAAATCCCTAGAAAACATCTGTATAGTAAACACTAGGGACTCAATTCTCAAGTACATTGGTGATAAAGATCAAGAAATTTGAGGAAAAAAAAAAAATCACTGTCACAGGGGAAATCCTGGGTTCTTGGATTTGACTCCCAAAGGAGCAGATGTGGGATAAGGGTGGCCTCCATCTAAGTTTCCATCTCTTGTGATGACTACAGCTAAGTTGGTCAGTGTAAGTCTGCAGCTAAGTCTACATTTAAGATGTAAATCCATTAACAGAAATGTCAGTTTACTATAAAGAAGGCTCTTGTGAAATTTCTTACTGAATACAGGGAGGTGACAAAAACACAGTGAAACATTTTGAGATTCCCCATCTATTTTTGCAGTTCCAGGAGGTTTGAACAAACGCTAGAAACCAAAGCCTTTAACTGAGCCAAAGCAAATAAATCTTTTTGAGGCTCCTCTCGTATCAGTTACAAAGACACTTAAAACCTTTCAGGGACAGATGTGCTGCTGCTGGAAAATAGAAAAGCAAAAACCAACCTAAAACCACTAAGTTTTTCACAGGGAGCTTGATTTTTTTAGCTATTAGAATAGATGACTTTTCACAAAGTTTAAAAGCAGAAGGGATGAGATGTAGCTTATAAAAGTTAGGCAGAATTACACGTGAATCATTGAAAAGATGATATTAGCCCATGATTACAGCCCTCACCTCATTACTTTGTACTGACAACTCTTTTGAACAGAGCTAATGATTAAACTAATAACTAAGAAAGCAAAACATGTTGTTCAGCCAGGCCTTGTTATCAAACACTTTTTATCAGAATGTTTCACAGTCATCTCATTGATACTGGGCAAAACCATGGTCACGATAACTTTTCCTACTCATTGATTGTTACTTGCATCTTGGTTAAACTGGAACGTTATTTTAAATATTAGAGAAATGTGTCACTTTGCTCAAATAAGGCATCTGTTCCAGGAAAATGTTATGTTTTGAAGATTAAAAAGAAGTTTTCTGGTTTAAAGAAAGCATGTGGACATCAGGATGAGTCAGTTGGTTTGAGCAGTTATTTTACATGAAATTGTATTGAATTGTGTAAATATTAAAAGTACTTTGAAATAAATCAGTTTCCAGAAGTATTAATTTAATTTATGTCTTTGCCTTTGTTTTATGTTTATCTTTCCATTTTACCAACCAATCGGCAAGGGAGAAAATGGCAAACTTTTATGACTGAAAAAGACCAGGAGATTACATGAAGTCATGTAGTTTTGGGATTCTGACTGGAGAGTACAGATGAAAGATCAGCTGCAACTGAACTCCCCTTAGAGTGTTAAGATATGCCAGTTAAAAGTTTAGGTTTTCTGTAAACACTAGGGTTATATCTATGGCCTTGATAACTCGACAATTCTTAAAATAAGTGGAACTCAGGGGATACTGAAAACCTTATAAAATAGAATATTCTGAGCAGTCATATTCCCCAAAGCTGTTTAGAACAACATAGGGGACAATGAAAGCAGAAGGGATATTTAAATCCAAGGAGCTTTCAAGAATTTTGTAAGACTTTCCAGGGAGGTAGGGACGTATTTGTCAATTTGCCTAAACATCTTCACTCCATATGTTTTCACATTTTTCTCCTAAGCTTTTAATGCATTTTACATTAAACAGTCATCGAATAAAAAGAAAATTGTCCTGGGATAATTTCTGAAAGCAGGTTTCCTCTTTCGAGTGGTGTGTTCTGCCCATCAAGCTACAGATCTGGTGTTTGCCTGCTGCTGCCCCAGCTGGGAGAGCCCTGACCTCTTGCCCTCCTCCTGTCTGTGGGAAATGTCCTTCCAGAGACATTAATAGTAATAACACAAAGATTAGGGTATCCTAGGGCAAAAAAAGGCAGAGGGTGTAGCGCTTTACACTGGGACAAAACAACATCTAGGTCCAGGACTCCTGAGGGATGTGCTGGAGCTTTTGGTATTCAGGGAGCTCTGCAGCACAAGCAGAGGATCCTGCCTCAATGGCAGGAGCACCTGAAACCTTGGGGTATCCTCAAAGCACACAGATCTCACAGGTGAAATTGCCCTGCAAGCACAACCATCCCTGCATGACTGGATTTTACTCCAATGGATATTAATAAAACTTTATTTGGAGAAACTGTGCTTCAACATCTGTGATGGAAATAGCTTTCTGAAGAATGGATTTAAGATTACAGTTCTGGTACTCTGAAAGCACCCAGTTACCTCTCCTGGTGGTAAGGTCCTGTCTGCCAGTGCAATGTGAGTTGTAGTGCTATGGCTTTTCAGAGCATTTGGCTGTTTACCATCAGTGTTAATCTGATGCTGTTATGTGTGGGCACCTGTGTATGCTTAAGCAGCAGATTCAATGGATGCTGATGAAAGAGAAATGGCCAGATTTTTTGGTCTGAGTTTCTCAGCTACAAGTGGAAGCTGGAGAAGAAATTTTTGAAGAGGGGATAAAAAAATAATAGGGCGTGTGAACTGTTGATCCTCACTGTATTTGTGGATATGCTATGGATTGGAATGGGCTAGGACAGTGATCCTGATACAGGCTGAAAGAAAAGAAATAAAAATGGAAAAAAAGTTCCCTGCCCAGTTCAGATTAATTCTGGGAAGTATTGTTTTGGCAGAAAAGTTACAGACCTCATCTAGAAACTGAAATAAGAAAACACAGCAGCAAAGGCCTCTCACAAAGGTACATTCTGACATTTGTCTCATCTTTCCCTTCATCCTTAATGACTACAATACTGAAAACTGTTTACAAAGCAAGAGATTTGCCCGGGTGCAACAGCAAGACAAAATAAGCTATGTGCCCCTGTGGCAGGGAGGACCAGAGGCTGCTGTAGAGAAGCTTTTAATTCTGCAGTTTCATGTGAATGTTGTCTTCATCTGCTCTGGGAACACTAAAGACTCCTTGCCTGACTTTTATGGACTCCTGGGCAGAAAGATCCTGCTGCTTGCTGGTCCAAACAAAGTGATGCATCAATGGCTGCTGTCCACTATGGCTGATGTCAGGCACTGCCACTCAGCTTCTGCCCCCTTTCCTGCGACTCCTGAGCTGTTGATTGCCTTCTTCAACTTCTCCTGCCTGCACTTCAGCCAGCAAAAAAGGGCAAAACCCTCTGTAATCCAGTGAGGCTGAAACATCAATGTGCTGGCTTAGAACTGATCTTCTGAAGCCTTTTGGAGACTGTGAAATCTCATCTGGAAAGGTCACAATAAGACACTGAACACTCTTGATTAGTTCATGACCACTCTACAAAGTAGTTGGGAAATTCCCTTATTTAAGAAAATGTTGTAAACTTGAATCTAAAACTTCATGCAAAATGAATAGTCTGAGAAAAAAAGAATGCAGTCATTTTCAGGATGCTTGAAATGTTTTCTATAATATTCAATTAAATCTGTTCTGAATTTCAAAATTAATTTTGTCTATCTGTATTCTATATATGTAACGATAACATGAAAGTCAAAATGTAGTATTTCCCCCTAAATTTTTGGGTTTGGAGTTGATGCAATTCTGTAAAATAGCTTCCTTTATAAAACTGATTTTTCTTCTGATGGGAAGTGTAAATAATGACATTTTAATTAGGTTTATATAGAGTGGATTACCTCATACTGTTTTGATACCTTCTCTTCCAAAATTGACATAAACCAGAACCCCCAGAATTACACAGAAAACATGAAAGCAATTCTCAATTTGTTGATTTAAAAGTACTGTGCTGAAGTCTCATGGTACTCCTATTTTATTCATTTTCCCTTCTATGGAAATTGTTGGTATATTTTCCTGAAGGCTGGTTTTGTCATACTGTTGTATCCCAGATGATTTTGGATACCACAGAAAAATCATGGTTAAAGGGAGTGTGTGAAATGTCTGGACCTCTGAAAGGTTCAAGCATGGAATGAATGTACTTCATTATCCCGAATGTAGGATGCCTTCTGCATTCATAAAGCAGTACTTTTTCAGTAGATGAGTTCTGGGAAAATAGCTAATGATTCATGAAAAAAATCCTACTTGTACACAGTTGGATGATCATCTTACTGCTACTTGCTTTTTTTCTAAGCACGAATTTGGGTGTGGGTGCACAGTGGCATGTGGATAGGGGAAGGGGGGGACTGTGTGTGCATGTGAGTTTATATATGGAATTAATATATGGATTGGGATATTCTTTTAAAGTCTGTAAAGCGTGCGTGCTGCTTTTATTCATTAGCACCTACAAAGGACTAATTGCCATCAGGCATGTAGGTGGAATTTTTGGCAGTAGGCAAGAAACGCAATAGGTTTGATGACAACCAATGATCTGCCAAAGCCTTTTCAGAAGAAGAAGCTAGTTGTCACTCACCCACCCCTTTAAATTCAAATGCAGATGCTTCCAGGGGGTGTGTGGCACCCATCCAAGTCAGCACTTGAAATGGAGGGTTTCTAACACTGTATGTGCAGACCGTGCTGTAGCTGTGGTCTAATGCACTGCCTAATGCATGAGGGGAGAGTGACATGTGAAAGCTGAAGTGCAGATGGCAGAACACCTGATGGTCTGGCCTTTCTGCCATGAGGACAAGAGGATGACAAGGAGCCCACGTGGTGCCATGTCCAGTGGGACCTCTCATGGGGGAAGCCAAGAACAGAAGCTGGCTTGAGGCCTGTAAGCCCCAAAAGAGCTCTCACAGAGCTCTCTCCAGATTGACAAGAATGGCTTTGCAGGGCCATGGTTGATCATGCCAGGCTGGTACCCTCATGTCTAAGCTATGTCAGCAGATTTCTGGCACCATCAGTACCAGGTTCATGTTCCCTGCTGGAGGAGCAGAGAACACTGACACCCCAAGGGGTCAGATAAGGCCCCTCTGACCTTTGGCATAACTACAGAGGTGATGCTTTTGCCCTCTTATCCAGTTAGTCCTTCAGAAACTAAATCTCTGATAGGAATTCTCAGACAAGTGCAGCATAAAAAAAATTATGTGGCCAGAAACTGCCTCTGTGTTAAGTACTTGTACTGTTGAGAGCAGCACATCAGCTGTGGCTGAAAACTGGCCTGATCTATATGGAATCTGCAGATGGACATCTGTCATATGGTAAAGCACCATCAAATGTTGGTATAAGAAATATTACACAAACAAAATTTTCATATTCCATCAAAATGAAGGAAAGTAAACTATTTGCAAAAAAACTAAAAATAAAGTTAAGGCTATATTTGGTCTCAGCCTATGCTTCTGCATTTACAAACTCTAAGAATTTATGTAATCCTTTAATTAGTTTTGCAGAGCAGGTATTAACCTCTAAGAGGGCCCACACTGATGTGACTGAGGGGATTGAGATGGGTCTCTGGAGTGTGGCTCAGATTGTTTTTATACCCCTGAGTCATGGGGGCTTCTGACTGCATTCCTCTCCTGTCACCTCAGATGACCTCCTTCTCCCCTCCCCTCGCCCACAAAAGGAGCAAGAGGTTGTAGTTCGGCAGGAATGAGGCATTTATCACCTACTGTGTTCTGGGGAGATTAGTAGGATTGCTTCTTCATACTGGTTGTTTCTATACAGGCCATACTTTTTGTTTCATACCCATAAACTTGTTCAGTTTGTAATTAGCTGTTAGGAGTCAGTACAGAAATACATGAACTCTGTGTAGTTGATCGTGTAAAATAAATAAAAATCACTCCCAGAAAAGGAGGTGAGTAGTGGAAAACAAAAAATATTTTATATATTATACAGAAGTTCACATATTGGACTAACTGTGGTAGTGTAAAATTATTTCCATAAAATAATATTTTATCTGAAGTGTTTCTTAGGGCTGTTATGAGACTAATACATGCTTGCTAATCGCTTTGACAGCTTAAAAAAAAGTGCTATGAAAGTAATAGTTATTTCTGTTCTGCTTTTTTCTGTATTTTCCATATTACAATTGTGATCAGGAATTGGAACATCTACTTTTATCAAATGGTGGGTGGTATCTACTTCTGTTCTTATGCCTATTTCTCCAAGTCACAAACTGACATCAGAATAACAAATAAAGAGGTAACGTAATTATGTGGTCCTATATTTCATTTCTCATAATGTCACAAAGAGAACTCATTCAAATAAAAATAATTCTTCATTTGCTGCACATGTAATTAGTATGCTTAGGCAGCAAGTTCTTTAAATTAGTGAGACACTCGCTTCAAGGCCAAATTCTGTCACACTTTATCACATTTCATGTAAGTCCTTGCCAAATAATTTAGTATTGGCCTTTATGAGGAGGAATGCTACTCATTGTATCAGAAGCTACATAGTAAATTTATTTAAGAAGGAGATCCCTGATTTGTAGGGGTGTGATGATCTGTGGAGCCTTAAAAAAGGTAGTTCATGCCTTTATAAACACTGTTTTCCTTATTTTCATTCTTTGAATTTCTTTGAAAGACTGCTTTACAAACACAACCAAAAGTATTGCTTCTGCTTTATATTTAATGGAACCTATTTATTATTTGTTACGCAAAAATTTGTTGTTCTTCATGGCCAGCGTGACGAGCATGTTGTGATGCTTGTGAATGTTAAGTCACTGATGCTTGTAGGTGAAATGAAGATTGCCTTAGATAGAAAGGCAAGATTTCAGCCTGAGCATAATACTGCTGAGAGATGGACATGCAGTTCTATCCTTGGGGTGAACTGCAGTCCTTCAGATTATTTAATCCATATTACAACTAATAATTCATCAAATAATACTTGTTATCCAAATACTGGACAAAGATCCCAGGAGTTTTGGGCTCTCCATGAAACTGCTCTGTTTCCCTGGTAATTTTCCTCTGAAGAACTTGAGAGATGTTTCTTTTGGTGAAGTAACCTTGACTACAGCTCCCTTTACATTTGCTTTACTTTTTCTGGCTAGTAGATTTGCATGATCAGGCCTGGTCTTGGCTTCTTTTTCTCTCTTGAAATAGAGGTTCACTTGAGCAGTAGGATCAGTGTAATAGAAAATTTCTTCTTCAAAGTTCAGTAGCTCTTATCCTTCTCTTCTTGGAATTGGAAATGCAGTAATTAGACCTGAGGTAATCCCTGCAGTACTCATGAAGCATGGTCTGTAGCATGATGTGTCTAACGTTAAAAAAATATACACTGTTTCTTACTTGGAATCAACATTTCTGGATCAGGTCATAAAAATTCCCAATAAATAATATTTTACAGCCCCTTTAGGTAGCTTTTCCAGTGCTTCATAACCAGTATAAATAGACACGTAGAGAAAACTTTGTGGCAAATTAAGCCCCATTTTCTCAAGTTACTCCAAGTGTGTATGGAAAACCTTGGTCACCATCATCTCCGTAACTCCTTCTTTCTTATTTGCATGCTGTCATTATGTTTTTGCTTCCCTGTCTTCCACAGAGTAAAAATGACCAACTCCTTCATCTTTTTCTCATGCTAGCCATTTTTCTGGTCTCACAAATTTGCCTTGATTGATCCTATGGCACGATACTGAAAACCTGCCTTAATTCTGCATTTGAGGCATCACCAGAAACAAGATGAGCAACACAACTACTGTTGAAGCAAAAATAATTGAACCAAAGCCAGTTTAAATAAACATTGATGTTTAACTCAAAGAAATTATGAGCTATGGCTATATGGGTCTATCTGAGGTCAAATGAATCAGGAGGATGTACTGCATTTCGGAAGAGAGAGATACAAGAATGTGATTTCCTAATACACAGTTTTACATTTCTAATGGAACTGGACTCCACAAGTTGCTGTGTTCTCTATTTGGTATTTGTTATAAACAGACATCGCAATTTGCCAGACATTAAACACATCTGAGCATATCCACAAGCTAATTTGATGAAACATCTGTGTACATATGTGTATAACAAACCACAAAAGGAATTTTTACTGTAAAAGATAAGAGCAACTCTGTAGATTGCTTTTCTATTATCCTTTTTTTCAAAATTATTGAAGTGTTTATTGAAGAAAGAGGAACAGAAGAGAAATGGATGACTATTTTTTTGACTGTTTAATAAAAAGGATTTTCCAGTTGTGCCAAGCGCAGCATGATGAAAATCCTGTCTGTTGATCACCTCATTTAATGTCTGCAGAGAATCAACATTAGTTTACATTATTATTTAAGAGGGAATTATTTAGAGCATGATGTCAAGTTTCTGTTCTTCTTTGAAAGTGGAGAGACACATTTTTAAACTTCAATGTTCAAATTTATGGTTCTAAATCTAAATTTAAAGTTCTTAAATCTTGAGGGTGAGGAGGTTTGGTGTTTGTTGTGGGAATTTGGTTTTGAATTTTGGGTATTTTTTGGTGGCTTGTGTTGGTTGTTTTATGGTTTTTTGTTATTTGGTTTTGGATTTTCTTGGGAAGCTAAAAAAATCCAGTGACTTGGGTGTGGATGTTAGTGGAACCTGTATGTTCTTTTCATGACATTACACAAGGCCCCTTTTTAAAGTGCTTAAGAGTGCATTTTGGTCTGACAGACTTAAAAACTGAATGATAATCTACAGAATAATAGGACCTGTTTTAAGAACCTCATTTACATGTAAAATGATTGTTCTGGTTAGTTCGACATCACACAAGCAAGGGATTCAACATAGCATCTCAATCCTAAAATCATCATATCTCAGGGAATGCTGAAGTACACACCTTCCAGCAGGCAAACACTACGACAAATGTCTCTCTTGGGAAGGGATTCTCTCCTGAGTTCAGGCCTACAAAAATAGCTTAAGTAAATAAATAAAACATGCTTTAGAAATCTTACCACCATGTCATATCCTGTTGCTTCCATTTATATGAAACAATGTGTTGCAAGAAGTTGATCCATTTTGCTTAAGCTTTTTAGTAGTGTGACATTAACCAATGTGAAGTCCACCCGATGGAAATATCATCAGTATCTTTGTGCCTTTAGGTGGAACTGGGGTTTCCACAAAAGGGGGTGGTCTTTAGGTTTATCATCCCAGAAAAATAATGCAAACTTCAATATGTTATCCAGCTGTATCTCTGTATCCCCTGCTGCTCATTAAAATCACCTTCTAGAGCTTTGATAACTCATTGAACATCAACTCCTCTTTTTGTGGGAGTTGTAACGTTTAGAAGTGCAGTACTGTCACCAGTCTACAGTCTTAACCTGCCCATGAGGAAGAGCATGAAGGGTGTTCTTTGGTACTGATTTCTCAATGCTGAAATATTTTTGAGGCATATCATAGGGTTTCTAATATTTTTTCCACTCAGGGGAAAAAGGTGGTTTTGGCACCTGATTTATTATTAGAGTGTGATGAAGGAGAAAAGGTTTTATTGTTGCTTTTATTTTGTGAGCATGGAGAAGTTTTATTCAGGAATGGAAAAGAGATTATATGCTACTCTTGACCTGATACAGTTTTAAAAATGGTGCTTCAGAGGTACCAAGCAGATCTCTTTAGCTGCACAAATAATAGTGGGAATAAAAAAAAAAAAGCTGTAAAAGAGGAAAGGAGAGGTATTAAAGGTCATACAATGGCTGACAGCCATAACAGTACAACTGTACAGTTATATTCTGTTCCAAAGAATGTGTATCTGTTGAATGAATGGATTTCTTTCTTTTGCATTTATCCTTAAAAGTTGTTATTATTCCACACCTCAGTTTCTATGAATCATTCAATAATGTTAAACAAATTCCCAAAAGTGAGCAAATATTAGTCACCTATTTCCTGACTGATACAGGTAGCTGCGTGGGTGGACAGGTGGAGGCAGGTTAGACTGTAGCTATCACTATATTTTCAACATTCTCTTTCTGCTAACTAGTTTTCCTTCTAATCCCCTGAACAGATCAACTGCGTGGAGACAGGGGCAGAAGGACTATCCAGCCATTTACCACATCACTCAATATTAACATTTGTAATGATAATAATAATGATAGATAAATATCCCAATCATAACAGACAACTTTTTTTTGCATGGGGTAGTACAAACTTCACATGGATGACTTACCTGTGTATAGGCCTACATGATTTCATTGTATTTTTCATGCTTCACATAACAGGATAAAGGCAACAAAAACTGAAAAGGCATTTTCCTTCCCTCACTTTCAAAATGAAAAGTACAGCTGTGCTTGTTTTACCAAACAATATTAAGGCCACTGTAGTTTAGAGGTGCAGTGTCCAGATAGGAAATGGATCATCTTTGAATAAGAAGGAAGACAAAGCAAATCATCCTTCACTCTTGATGCAACTCTCCTAAAATCCCAGCCTATTGTTATCATTCTGTCACATTAGGTCTGTCTTGCCCTCTAGTTGCTGTTCTGTTCTCCAATTCAACAAATTCAGTTCTGTGGTGTGGATTCTCTTAGTCAAATTATCTTCTGTACATAAAACTTTTTGTCCTTCCCCTGCAATTTCTGTTTTATGTGGCTTTGTACCATACTGTAATGCTGTAACATCTGATCAACATAGATTGAATAGGCTACTTGAACAGAATTGCATGAACTTCTATCATAAAGTGGTTTGGATTTGGAAAGACCTTAAACACCATCTAGTTCCACCCTCCTGCCATGGGCAGAGACCCCTTCCACTAGACCGGGTTTCCCAAAGCCCAGTATCGGCCTGCCTGAAATTCTTCCACAGCTTCTGCGTGAAACCTGTTCCAGTGTCTCAACACTCTCACACTAAAGAATTTCTTCCTAATGTCTGAAGGGAATCTACCCTCTTTCAGTTTAGAACCATTCCCCCTTGTTCTAACACTACATGTCCTTGTATAAAGTCCCTCTCCAGCTTTTTTACAAGCCCCCTTTAGGTACTGAAAGGCTGCTATAAGTGGTCTTCTTGGATTTCCCAGGTGTTTGTAGTGGAGGCCAGTCAGGCTGTGCAGAGGATAAGTCTGATGTCCCCAGTTCTGTTGTAAAGCACGGCTTGAAGGGCAGCAGGGTTGGCTTCTGCCCGTCCACGTCATCAGCTGACTAGCAGGATAAACCAATCCTACTTCAGGACAAACAACCCCACCTTTCTTGTCTTGTCTTCATGAGAGAGGTACTTCAGGCCTCTGAATACCTTCGTGGCCTGCCTCTGGAGCCACTCCAGCAGTTTCACATCTTCTTATGTTGGGGAGGGACCCCACACCTGGATGCCAAACTCCAGGCAGGGTCCCACCAGAGCACAGTAGAGGGGATCATCCCCTCCCTTTCCCTGCTAGCCACACTGGTTTTGATGTGGCCCAGGACACCATTGGCTTTCTGGGCTGCCAGTGCACACTGACAGCTGGCATCCTGCTTCTTGTCAACCAATATCTCCAAGTCCTTTTCCTCAGGGTTGCTCCCAAATCATTCTTCAACCATCCTATATTCATTTGTGGGATTAATCTGAGCCACGTGCAGGACCTTGCGCTCTGCTTTGTTGAGCTTAATGAGGTCTGCACTGGCTCACCTCTCAAAGCTGTCAGGGTCCCTCTGATGGCATTATCCCTCCCCTCCAGTGTGTGGACTGCACCCCACAGCCTGCTGTGGTCAGCACACCTGCTGAGGGTGCATTCAATCCCACTGTCCATGTCACTGGGAGAGCTGTTAAGCAGCACTGGTCTTAGTGCCAACCCCTGAAAACCGCTATTCATCCTATGTTTTGGGAGCATTCAGTGTGAAATCCTCACTGTTTTAGGAGAGTTCAGACTGTGTCAGTTCAGCCTTCCTAAATTATCAGACCCAGTGGCAAAAATTTGGTTTATACTCTTGCTTCAAACATGAGATGTCAGGACTATAAAGATATGTTAATTAACCTAATACACACTCCTTAAGTGAAGATAACAGAAGCAGAGGATCATTTGCTTTATGGGAGTGTATTGTTTGGCAAAACTAGTCTGACATCTCCCCTCCTGAATATTGCCTTGGAAAGATTTTTTGAATATATGAAAACACTTTAACTAGTATTTACTAGCATCAAGTGTTATCAAATACTCCTTGGAGGACATTTGATATAGTGGTTCTGCACAACCCTTCTGAGTACACATTAATCTCTTTCTTTAGGCCACCTGACAAAATCCTTATATAAACTACAGTTAGAATCAGTGTAATACTTTAGTACCTCTTTAGATGTCCTGTCTGGCTTCAGCCTTTGGTTGAGACCTCCTGTTGCACATCACATCTGAGATCTGTCTTGCTTTACAGTCAATAAACTGGCTGAAGTCACTATCTTGTACTTAAAAATGAATGGCAAGATGGTGAATCTCCAGATTTCCTAGGGCTGCACTCTTGGAGAGTAAATTGTACATAAATCACATGAGAGTTCTTAGTCTATACCTCTTTGCTTTTATAAATGTAGTTGATGTTACATAAATGGACTCAGCAATTTATTCCAAATCAATGTGTCACAACAATGTCAGTGTTGGCAATTCTTGACATATTATCAGATGACAATGCTTTCTTCACAAGGACACTCATTATAAAAACCCAAAAGGAAAGGGTAAGAGAGAAATCCTAAAAATCCTCATTTTTATTGTGTTATAAACAATAAATACATGTATAAAAATATATAGACTGCCTTAAGTTAATCAGTAGTTCACAACTTGAATGATTTACCATTCACTAGGAGCTGGGATGGGGAGAAAAGCATGTAAAAGATGGCTCTTGATTATTCTCCTTTTATATATAGCACAGTTCTCGACAGTAATGAATACATTAACCAAACAAATGAAACCTTGATTGCTCTCTGAAGAATTCTGACACCAGACTTCATGAATCCCTCTGTGGGGAAAGTATACACTCAATAACCAACCAGCCTTTTTGTGTGTGTTTTACTTTGGTTTTGTTATAAGTACATCTTTGCTGGTATTAAAATTTAATATAGCTTATACAATTAAAAACTCGTGCAATTTTTAAAAAATATGGTACAACTTGATTGCATTTCATGTGGTTTAACACGTTTAGAGAATTATTTTAAGAAGTTTTACCATTGTAATTAAATGCAGACATTTATAAATGTTTCGTGTCTGCAAGTTGTGTTTGGCTGATGCAAAGCCTGAAGTTAAATCAGCCTGACTATACCACAGTAACAAGTAAAATTTCATATTTATACTATTCTACTTTTTTTTGGTAAGGTCTTATCACTCAGTGATAGAGAGTTTGTTCTCATTGATACCTGAAGTGATTATAGCTGTCTGCTGTAGCCCACCTCTCCCTGGAGAGTCATGAAATGAGCTGTTGCAGCATGGAAATCCAGGCTCTCTGTTGGAGAAACCTCACTGTGAGCTGCTCAGAGTCATTCTCGCTGGCACGGCTGCCTCAGCCCTTCTGTCTGCGTGGCTCACAGAGGAGCCAGATGGGTCAGCTCTCATTTCTGGCTGTTAGCCTTATGGAAAGTTGGGGAGAAATCCATGGCCTTTAAGGTGTCTCTTATGCACAGCAGAGGCCAGCATCAGTTTTGCCTCATTCAGCTGGCACAGTGAAACATGAGGAACAGTCCAGCGGATGTAGAAGTAGTGACAATGGAGGTCAGTCCTAGAAAGTTTTGTGATTTTCTGCCATGTGGTGGCTGGAGGATTTTTTATTGTCTTTAGAAATGGAAGTAGGTTTTACAGCTAGTTCAAGAATTGTTTCTGTTCCTTCTCTGGAGGCCCCTGAGTACCACACTGTTGGGAAACATGTAGGAAACACCAAAAAATTCTCATGCCCAGTACAGACACTGATCCAGGAGCACCCTTACTCATAAGAGATATATCCTGTATGTCTCTGCTTGTTAGGTGAGAAAAAGGTGAAGATCACAGCTCTGAGAGGCCAGAAGAATGTGGGGGACAGAGTAGGGCATGTGATAGTTTCTAAATTTGCCTTTGTAAAGTTCATAATTTTGTAATAAGCAGAGATATCCCCAAAGCAAACAGCAGTTCTGAGCTGAAACTCCACGAGTTTGTGGGATGCTTTGTTTGGGTATTTTAAAATAAAAAGAAAAGAAAGTTGTTAGATCATTGAAGGCATTTTCAGTAGTGGATGGGTCACAGAATAACAGAATGGGTAGGGTGGAAGAGAGGACAGTGGGTCATCTGGTCCAATGATGATTATTTTTCTTTGAATAATAGGGAGTAGGGAAAAAAATCTGTCAGGAAGCCTCTGGATTGATTGGAGTTTTCATTGAAAAGGCAGAGAAAACACTTTCACGTCCTCCTTTTTTTTTTTCCCATCTTCTTTCTGAATTTTTATTCTTTCCTGAATGTACTGGGAACTTGCCATGTTCTGGGTCAGGAAAAAGACCACAGCCAGTTTATTATTATTTTTCCTTTTAATGAAGCTGATTTCTTTTCCCAGCATGTGCACTTTGCAGTCCACTGGTTTGGACAAGGAAATCTGTCCTTGTTAAGAAAAATACTGAATAAAACAGAGCTGTTAGCCCATATCCAAAAATATTCTATGTTTTTGTTTTGGGTTCTGCTGGAAACATGACATTAACTTTGCCTCAGGACACTAATTAACAAACTGGCCATTAATTGCTGGTAATAAGGAACTTGTCAGCAGTCATTGTTCCCTTAAATTGCCTAAATTCAAGAGGACAAGTTTAGAAGTACCCCTCTGAAAGATCCCTGTCTTTTCTCTCAAATGAGAGAAACTCTCAGTAAGTGAATGAAAAGGACTTTGGGACCTCAGATAATGTTATTTTCTGAAGAAATAGTGATTTGTCTAGAAATGGCCAGTAATGTGATGCTAGAATAAGTTAACCTTGATAATTGTTCTTGCCTTTGACTAGAAGCAAGCTTCACTAAAAATAGTCATGAGAGAAAGTGATTCCATTCCCAAGGACTGAGGTGATAGTCATGTATGTATTTCTTGCCTGTCTTCAATTCTCCTGTTTGTACAAATCATGAAATGGTGACAGATAGGTGTGGTGACATTACAGACAGAAATAACTGTTGCTGCCATTTACTCCAGAGGTGAAAATTTGGCCTGAAATTGGAACAGGTATCTTAGGCCCCAGGGAATTGGGAAAGGGGTTGTAGTGCTTGGAGTTAGGGGTGGAAAACATTTCACTATACATAATTAATCGTAATGTTCAGGCAGTTCCTAGGCAGCTTCTGACTTCTTGCGTTTCAGAGATACAATGCGTCTATTTTCATAGTTTCTGATTTTCAAAGAAGATGTGAAAAAGGATATAAAACCAGATAAAATTCTCATTCAGAGGAATTAGAAGTTGCTCTTATATTCTGTAAGTAAGAGAAGACATGTCAAAAAACCCCCACAGTCACCAAACAAAAAAAACCCAATGAAAAACAACCAACACCAAAAAAAAAATCCCCCAGATATTAGATATTTTTACTTGGAACAGAAATCCAGAACTCTTGATAATGAGAGTTTATTGCTCTGCTAATGTTTGGCTTTTCTTTTCTGAGCTAAGGAGACCGGTTTCTCTGTTGATGAAACATGACAAAAGTGATAATTTCTTTTTATCCTCCTTGTAAAAGTAACCTTGTAAAAGTAAAAAAATGTAACCTTTTTTTTTTCTTTTCATAACTTTTTAAATAACCTGTTAAACATCTGGAGTTCAAGGAATTTTACCTTGAAATTACTGTGAGAAAAGGTAGATTTTGATTATGTACTATAGTATATTTTTCTTTATTTTAATATCTCACATTATTGTGGGAATGTTGAGATCACTTAGATATACACTGGTATTTGGATTATAAAAACTTGTGAAATAAATTTTGGTGATTGCAAAATGGATCAATGGAGGAATAAAACTTGCTAACATTTGAAATTTAAATGTATTAATGCATAGAGGAGTGTTGTTTCATATTCAAACTGAAAAAGTTTTTTTAAGAGTCACAGATCTTAATTCAAGAAATAAATAACAAAATTAGATGCCACCCCTCTCTTCTATCTTCAATTGCCTTCCAAAACTTGGGAAAAGAACTTTAATTTCTGGCAAGAAAAGAAAACATATAAATGCACATATCTTTGCTCCAAATCACTGTAAGTTCACTTATGCTTTTTGTTTATGTTTACTTTTTCAAGACATTTTGATATTATGGAGAAGTTTGGGGGTTGGGAGCTTGAATAGATTTTTGATTCATTCCTGAATATTTTTTCATTTTTGCCTTTATTAAAGATGTACAGTGGAAAGTAGTATAGAAAAACAAAATTTTTCCAAACCCAGAAATTAGTAAAAAAAAATACAAACAACAGGAAACAGAAGTTTAAAGAGTCTCCAAACCGAGAAAGATTTTGCAACCTTATGGTGCCAAAATCAAGATCTATTAAACCTGATAGATTTTTTTTTTTTTTAAGGACTGAGTGTTCACCCCTGTTAAGGCAGATTTGCTTAAATTAGTGTGGTTGGTTGATCTTCACCAGTTGCCAGATCCTCTCCAAAGTCTGTCTATCACTTCTCCTCAAGTGGTCATGGGAGACAAAACATAATAAAAATAATGAGTCTTATCAGGAGACAACATAACAACAAGGCAAAACAGACCTGACTGGGGCAAATTAATCACATTTATTTAATTTACTGCCAATCAAAATCAGAGTAAGAAAATGAAAAATAGACTCAAATCTTAAAATCACTTTCTCCCATCCCTCCCTTATTTCTGGGCTCAGCCTCACTCCTAATTTCACTACCACTTTCCTACCAGTAGCACAGGGAGATTGGGAATTGGGCTCACATTCAGTCCATCACACCTTGTCACTCTTCCATTCTCACGCATTTCCCCTGCTCCAGCATGGGATTCCTCTCAAAGGAGACAGTCCTTCATGAACTCCTCCAACGTGAGTCCATCCCACAGGGTACTGCCTTTCCCAAACAGCTCCAGCATGGCTCCTCTCCACGGGGTCATGAGTCCTGTCAGCAAATCTGCTGCAGCATGGGCTCTTCTCTTCATGTGTCCACAGGCCCTGCCAACAAACCTACTTCAGTACAGGCTTCTCACAGGGCCACAACCTCTCCCAGGCATCCACCTGCTCCAACACAAGGTCCTCCAGAGGCTACAGGTAGATATCTGCTCCACTGTGATCCTCCGTGGACTGCAGGGACATAGCTGCTTCTTTTGTCATGAAACAATCTTTCATTTAAATAAAGGATTTTGCTTTACCTCAGGTGAAAAGAAAAAAGTTATTTTTAAAGGAAATTAGCAACATACTCAAAAGTTCTTGTTCCATTCTAAGAATATTGTGCAGTGTAGGTATAACCTGCTCCTCAGCTCTATTAGAGTGCCAAACTGTAAGGCTCTTTTCAAGTTTATAATTCCATAATTAATTAACTAAATATTTTGCATTGGCTTTGCCTTTGGCACCTTAATATAAGTTTTCATAGCCTTTTATTCTCCTCAGTGCCATCTGACCTGAGCTTTCATTACCCATGAGCAAAGACTAGGGAGTTTTGTTTAGTTCTCTCTTCAGCAAAGTCCATTAAAAGACAAAGCTTGAGCTTGTTTTATTATGAAAATCTCCTTGCTTTCCCCTGTTCTAAATGTAATAAACCTGAAAACAGGTGCACTGGCTCAGTTGGCATATCTTCTGCTTGCTCTTAGACAGTTCTTAGCAAAGATGCATTGTAAAATGGTGCACTATCTCCTATCAAACTGTGTGGCTTGAGCTTTCTAATATCTTGAAAAAATTGCCAGCAGGTAGAATTCTAGCTCTTCAGAGCAAGCAACATTTTACTTCCCCATGCAAAGACAATTTCCTAGCTTTGCTCATGAGTAAGACTAAAGTGAAGGATGCAATATGCAGTTGGCATAAATCCACCAGAACCTCTGGACTTATTCTACTGTGCTATGAAAATCTCCAACTCTCTGGGTCAATTATGTCCTGTGTCTGAACGACCATTCTTGGAAATTTTCAGCTAAAGCAGTTGGCACATACAGCAACTCTGTCATACATCCAGGCTTATATTCTCAGTTCAGAAAAACAGGGTTTAAGGTATCACAAAATTTCTGTTAACTCATGTCATTATTTAGATTCCATTGGTAAGGCGTCAGCAGTCCACAGGACAGGTTAAAATATATTCCCACTGAAAATGACAGGTTTAAATTTTTATTTACTAGTAAAAATAAAAGTGTATTGTTTTCTGATAATTAATTAATTTGATATACCGAGATGTTACCTATAAATAGTATCCTGCAATAATTTTGTCATTGGAGTAATATGACTTGGTGTGGTAGACTTCATGCATTTCTGTTAGGGGCAGCCGATATTTTACATTTAAATTAACATAAGAAATCCTAAAAATGGAAAACAGAAAAATATGATAAGATAATAGCCATAACAAGAAGAAATTCTGAGGCTCTACTGTCTTTAATTTTAATGGAGACAAATATAACTCTTTGGAATAAAGACAGAATGTAATTTTTATGCTATTGTGGTCTTTCACTGGTGAAGAAGTGGTTCCAAAAATTAGTTTTTCTATTAGGTTGAGACCATGTTCTGGCAGGGCAAAGTGGTATTCCAGAAGATGATTGTAATATGTGGACACGGAAATAGTGACAACTCAATTAGAATAGAAAAGATTATTTAACTCTGTAGAAAATGCTCAACTGCCTCTGGAGTATTGGCTTGTTAAAACCTCTGGGGTTTTTTTCAGAAATGTGATGGGCTTTGGAACAGTGTTTAGGAATCATCTGATGTCCAGAAAAGACATGCTAGTTAGAAAACCTAAGGTAATTCAAAGGGATTAGTACATTGAAAAGCAGGTTGGAGGCTTACACGATTATCCTTCCAGTATTTACCTTGTAGAATACACTTTTAATAATAGTCTTTTATTATTTATAAAAATATTATTTATAGGCTTTTATTATTAATTATTTTATGTCTAACAGAGAATCATATAATGAGAGGCAAATAGTAGAAAATATCTTCAGACAAGAAATGTGAACAACTCTTAGTAGAGAGGGTAAGCAACACTGGACAGCAGTGTTTAAAGGCAATTAAGATTTTTGATGTGTTTCTCACTCAATTTGGAAAGTAGCAACGGGCTTTCTCCACACTGTGTATGCATTACCTTACAGTAATTCTTTATTTTGACTTTGGACTTCAAAATGTCAGTATCAATGAGAGAAAACATCCCCCCTTCTTCCCCTTTTAAGGGTGTATGGAGCAATGGTGTTACCTTGAAAAAAATCTTTATTCTAAAAGAATCTATGAAAACTTATGAATTTTGTCATTAAAAACAAAGCAAACATCACAATGCATTTCTGCATGTGCTGAAATTTACTGCATTTTACTGCATGTGCTGGTTACATAAGAGCCACAAACCCCTCCAACAATAAAATACTCTGAAATTGTGATGACTGGGAAAATGCTTACAGCTAAACCAAATGGATTGATTTGGTAGGAAGTGAATCACACAGACTTGGATGTCCCTCTGCTACCCTTCAACATTGTTTGATTATTTTGTTAATTCTGGAATGCTGAATTCATTCTCAGAAGACAGCTATTGAGCATCAATACAAATTTGTTTTCCTACCTGCTGGGTATTTATTTTCCCAGCCTACTCTTTTTCAGAACTATTAACACCTTTTGATCTTTATCTGTTTTCAGCTACTGTTGCCCAAGAAGTATAAATGAGAGTTTTCCAGCAGTGTCCATTACAGACGATTAAATTTATTGGGAAAGATCCACTGTAAATTGTCATCACTACCCCTTTTGAAACCTCTGTCTGCATCCAGCTGCAGCCAAGCAAGCTTAGCTTTTCCTGATGTGCTGAAGTTTGCTGAGGCACACCCTGGTGAAGGTGCAGACTTGCTCTAAATCCATACTCAAAACCTTTTCCCTCACATTTTTCAGAGGTCTCTTGTGAAATGAGAGCCCTGGCTTTCCCCAAGGTGGGGATGAACGTCCTCGGACACAAGGCACACTCACAGAGGGATGTGCAGCAAGGTCTCCTCTCTTCATCACCTGGGTTACTTACCTTGGCCTTTACCAGAACAGGCTCTGCCCTACACCCCTGTCAGAAACAACTGAAAGAACTACGGGCCACAGAAACACAGCCTTCTATTCCCCTAATAATTTTTTTTTCCTGCCTCCCATCGCCTTTGCTTTTGCTGTTTTCCTTCCCTCTCAGTCTGAAGAATCATGAAACAATAACAAATACGGGAAAGGCCATTTTTTTTTTTTTAAGTACAAGAATACTTATTTCCTTGTTATGCGTATTACATATCACTTTGGGTCAGAATTTTCAATGTCCTATTTATTTCAGATGGAACAAAGTTGAATGCTTCTCATCTCATGTCTTTTTTCCTGCCCTTCCTTCTAACCTGACAACCTGTGAGTGAGGATTGAACCTATATGCCAAGTTGATGCCTACATAAGCCCAGAAGGGAAATTAGACCACTCATCTTCCAACTAGGTATTTTTTTTCTAGAAGGAAAAGACTGCATAGTGGTCTTACAGTATTGCAGATAATTAGAATCTAAAGACATCCTAATCTTTGTAATACATGCACATTGTCAGATGCTTGGGATAGTTAATAATAATTTTGTGCTGTTGCTGCATTTTTGATCTCTCCTAAAGAGAGTAAAAGTCAGCTTTAATATTTCAGAACCAAATTCTTCTTAAAGTAGATATTACTATTTCACATTCCTTATTTTTCTATGTTACTATGTCTATACAGTTGCAAATACAGCAGTATAATTGACTTGCATCAAGATAAAACTTTTTAAAATTCAAATTCTAAAGAGGAGATTCAGTTTGGATCCCTGACTTCAATCAGTTTGGGTTAATACACTTCCTATTCCAAACTGTAACTCACATCACAGCTTCTAGAATTTTATGCTTTGTGAAAATTTTTCTACCAGTGGAAGACAAGCATGCTGAGCAAGCACATCATTTTCCTGGGGAAGGCTATAGTCTTTGTCAACCCAGGAAATTTCTACTATTGAAAAGTTTCATGCTGGAGCAAGCCGCACACATCACTACCCTCACACAGTTAGAAAGCTATTTGCAGAAATTCATTGCAAACCAAACCAGAGCCAACCTGGCATGTAATGAGCTCACCTAGGGGCAATGCAACACACGTCTGTATCTTGAAAGCAAAATATATCCTGGTGCTAACATTTATGTTTCAATATAAAACTGTGACATCACATAGGTTTTATACTCCCTTGATTTGTGTTTATAACACAACAGGGTATTATTCTCCTTTGATGGATTATGCCCTTTGGTATTCTCAGGAGCACTGAGTTTATTTTACGATAGCACAAGTAGTTTTTAGGGTGTTTTTATTTAAATGCTGTGCATAATATTTGAATGCTCTTTTCCGTTTCTGAATATTAACAAAATATCTACAAATTATATTTATTTTTAGAATCCCATCTGATAAAAAACTACTTTGATCTGTATTTCAATTAAAGGAATTGTGCTGTAAAGGAGATTATAATTGTAAAAAATTTGGCATTAAACTCACATCTGATTTTGCAAAGGTAAAAAAATTGAGGGTGTTTTGCATGTTCTTCTTTCTCTTCTTTACAAAGGATACATATTCTTAAACAACAGGCTTCTCTGAACTGTCTTTTCGTATATCTCGTTTTGTTGAGAACAAAAGGGCAGGGAGGGAGAGTTTAAAAATATAAGAGGAAAAACACAATGTAGAATAATGTTTGTGGTTATTCTAAGAGTCTGCTTTACCATTAACTATGACAGCCACTGTTGGGCTTCTCTCTTTTTCATTCTCTCATTCTACACTATTTCACCCTTTCTTATTATAATCTTAAGGTTAAAGAAGTTCCTACATGTCCTAACAAGGTACTGGGATCAGCTGAGGACTCACTGAAAGCTATTTTGGAACAGTAGGATAATAACCCTAAATTTCCTCTGATCTCTTTCAGTTTTATTAAGGTACAATCAGGCTAATAGGAATTGCACACCAAAATTTAAGTTTAGGAAGTGGGAAATGCAAGCTTACTGCAGGTCTTGTGGCTAAACTGCATGCAAGACTTACCTGAGAGAAAACATATTGGTTATTGGCTATTGTGGAGTAAATCCCCACATCTGTGGCTTCAACCATGCCATCAAGCTATCTTGTTTCTGCATTCATCTAAGGTTCTACTTCAGTGATTGTCTCTTCCATGCTAACTTGCCTGTGGGCCCCAGTTTGGTGTGACTCAACTAGTTCTTTAGTAAGAAACCTTTAGTGAACAAACCAGAGAAGAATTTCATGTCAACAATGACACTGTCCAAGAAGCGTAACCAAAGAGACTGGTGTTTTGGGAACAATGTAATTCTATACTGGAATCACATATATATATCTATAAGAAAATGTGATGGATGAAAAGGTCAGAGGAGCCAGGGTGCAGGAGGAGCTGAAGTCAAAGGATAACTTAGTCTCACTGACTGGCATTTCAGGTTTCCAAGAGAAGTAGTAATGTTATATGGAATGCAGTTTCCAATCTGTAGGTTGTTCCCCGGAGGAAGACCCCTTTCACAGCCTCAGCTTTTCGAGAGTGCTCTCTCAAGCTGTGGATAATTGCTCTGGCTCATTGCAATGGATCCTCAGATGAGTCCTGGCTCCAACAGCTGCTGTGTGCAATATTCCTAAAGCCCATGGTATATGTAGCCAGCTTGTGAGGACGGACATTTCCTTCATGAGCCTGGGTATTGAAATGCATTTCTCCCACAGCTATTGTTTATACTTTCAATAGAGGCCTATGTTGATGTGTCTTTCTAAAAATAGCTATTAAGCTATGTGCTTCTCTGGATTTCTTGCTGTCAGGTTAAGGCCAGAGAAAGTCCATGTGAGAAACATTTCACTAGAGGTGAGTATTGGAAGGAAAACCAAGTGTGTTAAAAAGGTGAATTAATTAATGTGAAGCTTGTAATGATGATACCATTCCAAGATGAAGGTGGGTGGAAGGTGGGAGGAGAATTTCACCGAGCAGGAAGGAAACAAAGAGTAGGCTTGGCCAGTGGTCAAGTGCACTGTACAATCTAATGCTGACTCTTCACAAGGCTTCTTCTTTAGACTGAGAAATACTAGAAACACCAACTCCAGCAACACACTGGAGGTGTGGGCTATGCAGACCAATCTGTCTTGTAGTTATCTACCTGAGGACAGTGGGCATGCTGATGCCAGACTTCATCAGGCATTGCTGTATTTTTGCACATTTCCATCAGAAATGAATTGCTAGAGCTGAGGTCAATATGGGAGCTGTCACTCAGGTAAGTACCCCCTCACACCAATCAGCTACTTTAGCTAAGAGCCAGCTGCCCTTTTACTCCAGCTCTCCCTTTCAGATTGAAAAGCAGCAGTACTTTTTTTTTCCCTTTCTCCTTTTTCAAACAGTAGTAGAGTCTCTTTAGAAGAAACTGTTGCAACCTTACCAATGTACTCAGTTTCCATGGTTTAGGGCAGTTCCTGGAGGAGCAAGTTCTTCTTATATTAGGCTTGGGATAGCAAAAATTGAAAGAATTAAACAACTCATGCGCTGGGTCCCTCTCAGCCATACGTTTGATGCTGTTTCTTATATTTTCCACTATGTTTAATCTGTCTGTGTTTTCAAAGGAGAATAGGAAGAAGGTGAGTCCATTTATTTTTTAGTTTCAGACCTGACTGATAAACAGTTTAGCTATTTACCTCTGCTCAGTAAAATGATGCATGATTTGATTCATTATTGTAATAAAAAGGGTAAACAAATAAGTTCATTGAAATGCACACAATTTTGTGTTTGAAAATGCAGTTCTAATTTAGCTCTGTTTCAAACCACTGAACAACTGTACGCTATTTGAAGATTTTATGGACCTGACTTTATAAAAAACACAGAAAGATCTGAGCCAAATAGTTACAAAATTTGCTAAGGAAAGCAAGGAAGGATGTTCTGTTGGTACAGTTTGAAATAATGAAAAATGAGCATTAGGTTTTCAGGTCAGGGAGAAAATGTTATATGCAGTCAATACAAAGAAGCCTTTCAAGAAATTAGGCTTTATAAAAACAAATGAGAACAAGACCTGGACAGTTTTATAGGGCCGCATTAAGCAAAGAGGGATTACACAACGACAGAGAACAATGATAACTGTTCTGCAGAAGCCTGAGACGTTTCATTCCAGTTCTGGGAAAACACAAAAGGTTCAGGTAACAGCTCAGTCTCTATATGAACTTGGAAAACTGGGCAAGAAATCCGATGGCAGAAGACTCAGTCATGACAGGGACAGTGCTTCGTGCCTGTGGCCCTGCATGAGACATGGTTGTGGTGGGTTGAGCCTGGCTGGACACCAGGTAACCACCAAAGCCACTTCACTGCTCCCCTCGTCAGCTGGACAGGGGAACAGAAATACCGCAAAGGATTGTGGCTGGAGATAAAGACATGGAGAGAGATTACTCACCAGTTACTATCATGGGGGAAACAGACTTGGCTTGGGGAAATTATTTTAGTTTATTACCAATCAAATTCTTCCCCAGAAAAGGAGAAGCAAATTCTCACAGAAGCTGTCCCTGTAGCCCCCCATTATGAAACACTTTCCACACAAAAGCAATACAATTGTGGACCCTCTCACATTAGACATGGACTGAGGTCATGAGATACATGTTGGAAAATAGGAAGAAAGAGAATTATTGATGATTTCTGCTGCATTTACAAGTGGGTTTTCTTAGTTAAACCATACCAACCAAGATACATGTAGCAACACAGCAGTGTAGGAATATTCTGGGGAGAAATTAGGTGTAATATTTAACAGTATGCACCTCTGTGAGGATAGATATCTCTCTGCCACTTCAAATTTTACTGTGTATCTCATTTGAAAGTAAAATCATGAGCCAGAGACTGACATTAAAGGTACACACTGTAGTGCTGGGAGCTGAGGGTGCCCTGTTAAGGCTGGTCCCACAACAGCAGGCTCAGGCTTAAGAGAGCCAGCAAGGCCACACTTCAGACATAAGGAAGGGCAGCTCAGCCCAGAGAGCAAAAGTAGTCTGTTTTCCTTCAGATCACCCATCAGTCAGTGGGGGATGAATCCATAGAGAAGAACGGGTAAGACTCCTTAAATACAAGGATGCTCTATGCACATTTCTCCGTGTCCCTTTCCAAAAGCCAGCCCATCATACCTCCTGGACTGGAGAGTTACTGAAATTTCTATCTTATTGCAATTCCCTGTGCCTAGTTTTAATGCAGAGCAAGGATTTACTGTTTTCCTGGAGAATCCATGCACTTTGCTACCCTGCCAAGAAGGATTTAAGCTCCTTTACTGAGCAGACAACCAAAGCACTGGGAGCTATGAGCCAAAATGCACAGCAGCTGCATGGGTCTGAACAAGATGGGAGTAGGCCTCTGCTGGAGAGACATCGGACAAACTACCAGGGAAGGAGGCAGGCTGAAGACAGCAGAAACACTAAAGAAGCTGATGGCCAAGGCAGCAGAAAAGTCAGAGAAAAATTTTTATCATGACTTAAAGGCAGAGTTTGTAGGGAGAGAGTTGTCAGGGGAAAAGCACAGATATCTTAGAATTCAGCAGCATGAGGGGCAAAGGGTTGGTCTCCATTCTCCATTAAGAAGCAATCCTTGGCCAAAGGTAACTAAGGTTTGAGCTCCCTGGTAGTGTTGGTGACTGCTTAGGTGATTGATCACCTCAGGACCCAGTGAGTTGCAGCAGCTCAGCCTAGAGAAGAACTTATATTTATGACATATCAGCTCATCTGACTTGCTCTTATTGAAGCACAGAGCACCTGACTGCATAGCTATGCCAGCAGGTTCACAAGTCAGTAGCCCCAGCAAATGGTGCAGATAAACAGCTGGGAACAAGGCAAGGCTGGCAGTGCCTTCACTTGGCTCTGCTGCAGTAAGGTCAGGATGTGTGACCACAGCCTCAATATGGTGATCAGCCACTCAGGTCAAAATTACCGTCGGAGATGGTTTGTTATTTTGGTACCCATGTGCTAAATTGTGAGAAAGCAGCATTGCAGGTTTTTCTCTTTTAGAGAAAATAAGAAGGGAACTCTTCACCACTTTTCTGTGATTACAATGTTCAAAAATAAGCTTCACTTCTCTTTATTAAGAAGATCCATCCAGCATAAATTATTGAAAAACTTTCTGCAGTTTTTCTAAATGAGTCTGCAGTTTGCTGAATGCCCATCATCATCACCTGCTAGAAGCTTTCACCTCCCTTTCAATGAAAGTTTGTCCTCTCTGGTTACTTATCTCCATGGTGGGGAAGGTGATGACCTCTCCATGTGAATGTTGTGCTCCTTCTGTCACACTCAAAACTCTGCATTGCTACTGTGGAGACACCCAGGAGATTTTTTCCTTTCCTCAACTTTCTGGATGTGTCATGTTTTTGTTTGGTGACCACACTTACCTTGTCCCTATCATTTTGTCTTCCCTTTTCTTTTGGTGTGAGTGCATTTCCCCTGGCAGCCTCAACTTATTTTGTTCACATCCCTTTCGGGATTATGTGGTGCTGAAACTCATGATGACTCAGAGAGTCACTCTGGGCAGCTGGAATGGCAGCAGAGCCAAGCACTACAGGGGGGAGGACAGAGGGCTTAGGCAAGGCGTGATGCTGAGCTCTGGGGTTGGGAGGCTGCCTGGCAGCCTTACAGGCCACCAGGGCAGCTCTGGGACTTCTGTCTGTGTTTCTTTTGATTCTGGCTGAGCACTTTCTCCCAGTCCAGTTTTTAACTTTCTTCTGCAGTCATCAGAGAAAAAACCGAGTATTTTTCATTTGAAAAAAAATTTAAAAGACAAAAGGAGGTAGATTTAGGTATATTTTACATAATTCCTCAAAGAAGGCTCTAGAAATTGCTATTTATAATGATGAAATTATAGGAATAGAAAGACTTGTGGTGAGCAGATTGTGAACTCTTTGTTGGTTAGAGTGATACCCTATAGATTTCAGATTAGGAGGAATTTTACTCTCCCAGAGGGAAACAAGGGGAGTTCCAAAGAAGTTTTTCTTTTTTGTTACTTGCTCCAAGTTATACTTGATGATACTCAGAAGGTCCTGGTTGGTGGCCAAATAAAGGTGCAGATACATAAAGCTAATGTAATATGGTCCAGATGCATAAAGTTTCTGAAAAAGAAACGATCATTCTCATCTCCCATGGCTTTATCAATGTAAAAAACCTTCAATACATTAAAAAGTTTGATTTTCAACCTTTTATGACTTGTAATTTTGATCATAACACTGTAATAATTCTTAGTGTGGGTTTGTTTTAATAACATCTGAAGCAGGTAGACTGAAAATGCTGCTCTTCTGTAGGAATGAGGCTGTTTGTCCCTTTTATTGCAGAACTTCTGTTGGTCCCAGATTTATGGATCAGTGTTTTCTTGTGTGGGATTTACTTGCAGTCAGGCTTCTTGTCTGAACTTCTTTTCCCATCAATGGAAGGTAATACAATTTGCTCAAGTATGAGTCATCTTGTCCTTCTTAGCAGATTTCTAAGACAGGTCAGATGAATCATTTTCTTGGTACTTACTTCTCCCTGCTGACAATACAGGGAATCTAACAGAGCAGCTCTGATATATCCCATACATCTTATAAGTGTCTAAAGCTACTTGAGATGAAACCCACTTCCAGTGTTTGTAGAAAATGTACACAATCTATCAACACAAATTGGCTTCTGGGTGAAATGGAAGCTATGGGTACACAACCTTCCAGCAGAGGTCTGTCCTTCAGTAAGAGAGCCCACATCATCACGTTGCCTACAGTCGTGACTTTTGTCTCTTCAATAGTTTTGCTGCGCACCAACCAATGCCCTAATGCAGAAACCCTTCCTGTTGTGTTTCAGGGCAAATAAAAAAAGAGTATTTAGCCTGATGAATTTCATCAAGTGTATGCCTTTTCCAGCAAAAGGTCTAGTACCTATTTTTTTTTTTAATTGGAACATTCTTGGCCTGTTTTATCTGGGGCATTTGCTAACACATAGGAGCAGTAGCAGTGACATCTGACTTAGATGTCTGCCATAACTTTGAATAGCCGAACTTGGGGCATCTGCATGGTACCTAATCAATGCAAAAATTTATGTTGTGGGCTTAATTAAGCAGTATTTAACAGACCATTTAGTAACGTTAATGCACACACACAGAGTCAAAACCACTAATTAATCTGACCTGCATCTTCCTCCATCATTTATTATTAAGCATTTGAGAATACAGAAAAGTGCATAATGGGCTAATCAGATACAGCCCTTTAATGGACTACATGAACTGAAGACCAGAACTGTAAGACTTGGACCATTCCTGTTTGAATCTTAATCAATACTGGCTCCTAAAACAAGTGTCAAAACAGCTAGAGATTTTCTAAGTCACAGTCTTAAGTGTTCCTGCTAGCAATCAAGACATCCTGTTACCAATTCCATTCACAATTATCATTTTGCAGTCCAAATTGTTGAATTTTTTCCCACATTATAATTTGTAATACTTTTCATGGATTTGTTCTGTACTTAGACCTTCCTTGAGAAAATGGGAATACGTTCAGTGGCTTGCATAACCCAAAGGTAATCATGAGAGAATTTGGAAGATGGTCTTCAATGGGCTCTCTCAGGTTGGAAGTGATATCAGATCGGCATCTGCTCTAACATCCCACTCAGAGTTAATACTGAATTCAGCATTTGGATCAGATTCCTCAGGGCTTTTTTGGGTCGGGTATTTAAAGCCTCCATGGTAAAAACTCCACAACTTCCTGGGCAGCCTGTCCCAGTGCTTTGTTGTCCTCACAGAGATCCTTGGACAATTTGTTCCTGTTGGAACTTCTCCTCTATTAGTCTGGGACTGTTGATTCTCATTCATCTACCATGCCCCAGCATCAGAGGAATTTGCATTCTTGCTAACTTCCCTGTGGATATGGACAGACTGCTGTGAGGTGTTCCCAAAGCCATCATGTCTGTAGGTTGAACAACCTCTCTCTTGCAGCTTCTGCTCACAGGGCAGGAGTGCCAGCCCCGACCATTCTGTTGGCCTTCATTCAACTCACTCCAGTTTACCAACATCTTACACTGGGAACCAAAATTGGGAGGATTCAAAATGTGATCTAATGAATAGCAGATAAAGGTGAGTAATCATTTTCCTTTGTTAATTGGCTGCAATGTTGTTTTGTTTTGAAAGCCCAGGAAGCCAGGACACTGCTGACACATGCTTAGATACAAACATATATTGGTGTAGTACCAGACTGTTGTGATACACCTCAAGGATTTGCAGGCAAACACTGGTTCTGAGCCAAAAATAGTATCTTTGTCTAGACAATCTTGGATATTTTGTGACAAAATATGTCAAACCTACCTGGCTGTCTGACTTCAACCCCAATAAATCAGATGGTTTCACAGCAAGCAAGTCTATTGTATAGCACATGTGCCAAGTTTATGTTTATTGTGCAAGTATAAAATTACTTTGATGCTTCCCCTTTTTATTTGGCTAAAGGATAAGATATACTTAAGAAAATCTTTCCTAAATAAAAAAATACTTTTCCACAGAGTTGCCCCTTATTGATGGAAACTGGCTAGGAAACTGTTTAAAAGAAGAAACCCAGAAAATACTGGATGAGCTTTAATGACCTTAACAGGCAACCTAGCCCCTGATAAGACACAGGTGAACTAAATACAAAACAGGAGGAACAGCCTTGCCCTTAAGGGATCACAGCTGTGGGTGATTAAGGTAAAGGTGATAAAAGGAGTGGGTTGGCAACTCAGAGAAAACCTTGAGGTAGAGGACCTTGTGGAGGTAGAGGACCTTGTGGAAGTAGGGGACTCCCTTTCTCTCCTCGAGTACCAAGAGCCATTTGGAGCTGAAAGGTAAGAACCTTGCCCTTCTCCTCCCCTTGAGTACCAAGAGCCATTTGGAGCTGAAAAGTAAGAACCGTGCCCTGTCCTCCCCTCGAGTATGAAGAGATATTTGGAAATGGAAGGTAAGAAACTTGTTCCCCTATCCTTATAGAGGAATCTCTGCTGCGATGCCTGTAGCACTTCTTTCTCCTCTTTCTCACTGAACTTTGGGTCCTCAGAGCTGTTTCTCTCACATATCCCTATTCCTCTCACAGGTGGTGTTGGGATGCAGTGTTTTTCTCTTTTTCAATTATGTTGCCCCAGAGGCTCTGCCACCTCTGCTGGTGGGCTTAGCTGTGGCCAGTGGCATTGGCTCCATTTTTTGCAGAGAAAGCTTCTGGCAACATCCTGTAGAATCCTACAGGCAACATTCAGACGACTTAAGGCGTTCCAAATGATGGACTGTTGCCTTAATTTGGGTCTGTTTAAACTAAAGTAGAGAAGATGGAGTAAGGATATAATAAAAGTCTTCAAATATTTGGAAAACTGATGCAAGCTACCAGGAATTCTTTTTTTAGCATGCCCATGTAGTAGAAATAATGGGCTTATATTGCACAGATTAGATGTTAGGAAAACCTTTCTAGCATTAAGGATGCTGAAAAGTTTCTGTAGACTGCTGGAAAACTTATGCTGTTCATAGGAATATTTGATGAGTTCTCACAGCTATGCTGGATGAATATCTGTTAATAATCAACTTTTGGAACTACTGTGGATTAGAGGGTGGGCTGTGGACTGGATCAGGGACTAGGGGAGCCCTTAGGATCCCTTCCAGGCTGATGGTGGTTCTGTGCACTTAAATGCCTTGTGGAGCCCAATCAGCTGTGAGGAAAATTATTTCTCTATCATCAGACAAAAAGCTTTAATAACTAGCAAACAAAAACCAAAACACTTATCAGTGAGATGCTGAGTCCTTGAGAACACATTTAAAGACAAAGAGAGGTACTAAGACTGGGTTATAATGGTATCAGTTATTGTTTTGTATAATAGGAGAGTAACTTGTGGAGAACAAAGTAAGAGTTTATGCTGCAGGAGCACCCTTGACCCACTTTCTGGAGCTGGGATTCTCACAGAGATAATACAGAGATATTGAAAAGAGTTTACTATGCTTCCAGAAGATTGAAACCCAGATGAATTACAAGAAACAACATGTGGATGAAGAAATTGGTAGAATTGGATAGTGGTAGGATGAGCTCATTTACAGAAGAATAGCTATCAACCAATGAATCTATTCTTGGCCAAGCATTACTGTCTGGCAGTGTTTGGTAGGCCTTGTGGCAAAAGCAAGCCTTGAGATGGGATGAAATCCAAATTTAATAGCTCTTTGAGTTAAACACACTCTAATCTTATTAAATTATTAGGGGAATTTCAGGGAATTTTAGCGGGACAGGTGAAGGAGCAAGCGGTAAGGCCCAGTAGCTGGACGATTTTCTGAAGAAACGTGTTCTTACTGCAGGAAAGGCACCGAGGAGGGGACAGCAAATTCCTCCTCGTGCTGGCTGCAATGGCAGCATGCTGGTGTTGGTCAGTGAGAGGCTTGGATGTGCCCAAGCAGAGTGCGTCCTCCTTGGGCATCTGTTTAAAGGGGCAGGGCAGGGTGTGCCCACCTTTGCCATGCACAATTAAAGAACCCAATGGCTTCAGAGCTGGAAATCACTCTCAGAGCCCTTAGGTTTCAGAACTGATTCTCACAGATTTTAAGTTTAGCCATAATGAGGTAGTTCACCGTCATTTTTGTCTTTTTCTTCTTAAATATAATTTGCTTGCTTATTACAGCAAGAATTCGAGGATTGGTGAATTACATGTAGAGTTTGAAAATAAATTGCTGGTGATTGTTGTCAATAAAGCTATGAAAATCTATATCTGAGTACTACATAACAAACATTAATTAGGTGAAATATTTCAGGAATATATGTGGGGAACACATTTTTTCTTTCTACTTTTAGAATTAGCTTTATTTGCATTTCATTTTATTTGTGTTATTCTTTGGGCTATTTAAAAATCCTTTGGAGTTAAACATGACAAGTTGTATGTGCGCATTGGAATATGATTTACCACATTTTTCCCATGCTATGAGTGTATGAATTCCTGCTTACATAAGAAAATATTTGAACAAAAAAGCAATAATTTGGAATCAGATTGTGCAGGATGAATCATGAGACAAAATCTCCTTAGAGCTCCAAAAACATATTCTGGTATTTCTGCCAGAGTGTTTTCATAAAATATTTTTTTCTTGAAAGGAAATGCTCAGAAGTTAATAAATAAAAATCATAATAAAAGGCAAGCAAAAGTTGCAACTTGATTTTGCAAATTGTATATGTTAAATGAAAGAAGAATCTATATGAGGGCAAAGGTATATTTACTTTTCCAAGCCCCTCCTGAATCACAGTTAAAGAAAAAACTTCTATCTTGGTGTCTCACTTCTTTTGTTGCTTAAATATAAATAAAATTATTAGATAGTGGAATAAAGTAACCTACAGCCTTCATGTTTTTTTTTTTTCTTTTTGTTTTGAAGCCAAAGCTATCCAAATTCCCATGTCCCTTACAATCAGTGTGACAAAATCATGGGCTGCCAGTTCTCAGCTTGCTTTCTTTCTTACATTGTATTCCTGTGCTAAAAACATCAGCCCGTCTTCACCTGCCAGCCAGTTTCTGTAGCAAATGCTGCTTGAAGTTTCCACTCCTGTGTTAGTCTCACCAGGATCACAAGGGAGGTACAAGGTAATGAGTCTAACACGTGCCTCCAGGAAAACACTGCAGAAGGACCCCCATACGTCTCTGATGGGACTCTTGCTAAAATTGAAATGTGCCAAAAATGAATGTAGATGTTTTTCTGAGAAAAGGAAATACTTTTCTTTTTCTATCCCTTTGGAATGAGGTAAGGGATGCCACATTTAAAATGTGCTTTATGTACAAAATACAAAAAATGACTGCAGGTTTAAAAATTGTGCACCTATAAAATAATAAGTCTCTGGCAGTTTTGAGTTGATAGAAGCACAATAGAAATGGTAACGTTGAAATTTTGTGGTATTTGCTGTTGAAGTTAACTGAAAGAGTAGTTCCCTGTAGCTTGACCTATACTACACCCTCAGTTTATGTATAAGATTTGATGAATTTTCCACTTAACAAATTAAATTTAAAAAATGTATCAAAACATCCAAATTTATATTTTAAAATCAGATTTTTTAAAATTTAAAGCTATTATCCATTTGACAATATTGGATAGTTTTTAATGTTTTAAATAGTTTTTAATATTGCACAATATTTCAAAAGAAAAAATAACCTCAAAGTTGAGTGTTTCTTTTTAAAAAATTGATAGTCCCAGTTAGGATACACAGGCTTGTTTCTTGCTTGTGGGAAAAGCTTAATGTTTCAATTTTTCAGTTCAACTTTTTGAGATCATAAAAATTCTAGAAATACAGGAAATCTGTTTTCCACTCCTGCACACAGACGCACAAACCTGTGGCTGTGCAGCGCATTATTTATTGGGGGAAAAAAAGGCATTATAATATAATAGTACTGTTTTACCATAGGATGTGCAAATACCTTCATGACATCAGGGAGGTTACTGTTAGTACGTAAGAGTTAGGAGTTAAGAAAAAAGCTGCTTAGCATACATGCTGGGTTATCAACTTAAATGGCAGTCCCTGTTGTTCACCTTTCTGTAGTGGGGAGGGGGGCTACATATGGAGCACATTGGAAAGTTCTTAAACCCAAACTAAGTGAGCCCAAAAGTCCTTTCAATTCCTCTTGCATGGTTTGTGTATGGAGGTATTTTGGGGCGGGGGGGGGGGTGGTGTTGTAAAATAATTATATTGATCTTCAGCTCTATTATTTTCATTGCGCTGTCCATGATCGTATTTGCCCCAAATAATTCTGGATCTACTGGCTTACTTTAGGTAAGTTTGCTAAAGGAGTTAGGTAGTCGAAAGAGCAGAGACCTTGTCAACGTCCCCCCACAGGAAAGGGCACTGTTGTGAGCTTTCCCTTAGTACATGCCAGGAAATTCACAGGATACAGAAGCCACCAGAATCATTGAAATTGCAGGGAAAAGAAGAAATTAGAATTTACACCTTGCTATAAGCCACTATTTGAACTTTACACAAGGAAAAAATGTATAGAAATTATCTCTAGCACTCACAAGCTACTTATATCAGCCAACCTGTCCTTTTTTTTTTTTTTTCCCTCCCCACGCCCATCTCCTGTAAGCACAAAGCCTGTTTGCAAGCAAGCTGATTCCAAAGCAAAATCTTACAGTGACTTGGAAAGAACGGGGATGCCACATAGGGAATATAGTGGAAAAACTGGTATAGCAAAGTGCTGTATGGTGGGAAGGTAGCTGCTTGGAGAGCACAGCAGAGGGCTGACCATCATTCAGTGTTGCAGACTGCCCTGGGACACTGAGCTGGCTACAAGTGTCTTCATGCCAGCAGGCAGCATAGAGCTGAATAAGTGGCCCGGGAATGGCTGTATCCGCTTTTAGGTACATTTTCTTCATTTCAGAGATTGCATTATGAAGCCGGAGGGAGTGCTTCAGGCAGAATATATAAATTAACTGGTTAGTGAACTGTGTAGGAGGGACTGAAGTCCTGAAAATGGAAGCTTACAATAAAACCTCTGTCTGTGTGCTGCAGAAAGGCGTTCAAACTGCCCAGGTCAAACCTCACACACTATTTCCAGCAGACGAAAGTGGTGGCCTAGAACAGCTCAGGAGACTGAACTGGTGAAAACAGAATCTTGGCTCACCACATGGTTTTTCAACAATTGCGTTAATGTAAGATTTCCAGCAGACATGGGTGGAAGATTCAGGATGTGAATCAAAAGACACTCTCATACTATCCCAGAGCTTGGAAATGGAGTTTGGCTGTACGTCCATTATTAAAAAAAGGCAATTTTGTAGCGCTCAAATCCTGTTCAAGCTATCAAGTGTCCTCCAAAATTTAGAGGTATCTGGATCAAGCCTTCTTGCTATGGGCCCTCTCTAATTTTCTCAGAGTATTCTAAACTTCTGAATCCCCCTTCTGTCCTACTTTTCTTTCCTGATTGTATTTTGAGTCTATAGCTTTTATTTTTCTTGTCTGTTTAAAAATGTCAGTTGGGGTTTTACAAGGGAGTTTTATTACTTTGGAATGCATTAAGTTTTGTTTATCTGGTCTTCTTTCTCCATGTCCTCTCCCCACCTCCTGTCCCCACTTACCCCTCCCCAGTCTGTTCAACAAATTAATTTTGTTCTTTAACTGCAGTTCCAAGGAATAAGCAGCAGTCACATACATTTAGCATTTTAGTCACATTCCACTATCTGCTCATAACTAGATACAGTGAAATACTGTTTGTGCTCTACACTACCAAGAAGTTTGGGTTTTTTTAATTTCAAAGCATCTAAGTGTATTCATGTTGCAGTTGTGTCAATTCTTTCCTCACCATAAATGTGAAACAAATGAAGTGCTGGCATCCTGGAAACCAATGTGCAGAGAAATTAAGCTAAATGCATCAATTCATTTTTGGGAAGTCTGAGATGTCTAAGGCCTGATTAAAAATTAGACATTCCAATACCATGAATTAGCTTGATCTATGCAACATGGAATGGCTGCAGTCACATCTCACCAGCACCTATGTAATTCAAAACTCAGCTTTCAAAGTAGGCATCCAGAAAATGAGTTCATTTGGAGTTAAAAAGAGCTTGTGCCTATCTCTGATGAGTCACATACAAAAAGCTTACATGATAATTCAAAGGCCATAATTTGAGTGTCTTTTCATGGAGATTAGAAAGCCTTGGAGCTATAACAATAAAGGTTACTAAACTTGTATCTTGTCAAACATGACTTAAACAATTTTTTTTCGGCTTCCCTCTAAAAATTGCACTCTTGGAAATAGTCAAACCCATTTTATTGAAATTAGGGATAACATATAATTCAGTCCACAAAAGAAAACACTAAACAATTCAAGCAATAATAATTTGTCAGTGTCAGAAGTGAAGAAAAGTGGGATTGTGCAAAAGGCTTCAGTGAACAGTGGTTAGCAGGAGAGCTTATTGCAATGCTTGCAATAATACACATCTCAGAAGTCACCTGTCTCGATAGCAATAATAAGAGTAAAAGAATCAGTAAATTATACTGCAAATACAAAAAGAGATAGAAGGGGTGCTATACTTCTTTCTCCCCCTGTGTTCAGGCAGGAATGACTAGATTGACTATTGAGACAGGTCCTGAATTTTTGTGTAGGCCTGCAAAGCTTCTCCTCCAGTGGAAAATTGATTTGCTCACAGGGACTATAGCATTATACACAGAGCCATTTGAGGATGGCAGGTCAGCAAGTTGATTCCCTGAAGGCTGCTCAAACTAAAAGTTTGCTTCAGGCCCGAGAAGCTTGCTAGAAGGAAAATATTGTGGGAAAACACTGTATTTATTTGCTTCCTTTTACTTTAATATCATATAGTCCTCATTCTCAAATATAGCTGCACTGAGCTTCAAAGGTTGGCAAATAGAAATACATTTGCCAGCCTCCAAATAAAGCTGTATTCTTTCTTCTTCATATCTCACCTGGCATTGACAAGCGTTTCCCAGGCTGACTCACACTTGTACAGAGCCTGTGCTTGAGAGCATGCCCAAATGCATGCTATGGAAAGGTGGGTAGTAAATCCAGCTGTGGGTAGGAAGAGTCAAATATGTTTTATCCTCCCTTCCCTGCTTAGAAATATGGGGAGCAAAAGCAATGAAGAACAAGGTTAACTCAGGTTTGCCTCTTCTATCTGCAATCAAAGCTCACCTGTGATGTGGACCTGATGCTGCTTTAATTCTTGGGCCGAAGTAGTTTAATTGACTACTGTAGGAAACTGGAAGGAGGAAGGGAGGCCTTCCTGTTGCCTGGACTTCTGTTTCAGTGGATAAATTGAGCTGATTAACTTGCTGGTTTCCCTTTTCACACCCCTCGGCAGACATTCAAACAGCAAGGACACTGTTGGGTCTGCTTTGGCAATGTTCTCCATGGTCTCTGTGTGTGTTTAGTTACAAACTTCACTGAAAACCTGCTGTCAACAGTAGTTTACCATGCAACAATGAATTTCTAATGCAAAGACAGCTTTGGAAGAAAAGCTTTTTGTGCATTTTTCTTCTATGGACAAGGTAGCCTTTGGGTAGAAAAAGCTGGATTCTAAAAGGCTGGGATTTGAGGTTAGTGATATCCTTAGAAAAGACTGTCTAGAAACAAACTAATGCATGCTCCTGATCCAAAGGGAAAATAATAAGTAACTGAAAATTCTTTTGAAGAAAATACAGTTTTGTCTTGTTGAGGAGAGGGATCTAAGCATCAGATTGTTTCATTTAAAATAATTAGCTTGAAGGTAGTATTACTTTTATTGTCTAAAGCCCTGAACTAGAAAGGCTTTAACAATATGGAGAACTTCAAGCATATAATGTCAAGGTTCTAATTACCTCTTACAAATTAAGCTAAGTTCCCCAGGCAAGTAAGTAAAAAAGAAAACAACTCCCACAAAAGAGAATAACTGTTCTTTTTTTTTCTTGGTCTTTTTTTAATCCACTGTGAACTCATCTGTTATCATGACTTTGCATTTGTTAAAAATTTTGAAAGGATTTTCCTAGAAGTTTCACAAATTATGATAATGCCATGGTGTTAGAATTCTTGGGGTTGCCTAAATTCTTCCAGTCCCTAATTTTTTAAAAGAATATTTACTGTGAAAGGAGGCACAAGAGGAGCATCCTGTTCCGAGTATTGAAGAAAGACAGAACAATAGTTCTCTTTGCTACAGGTAGCTTGTACAAGTATTACCCTGTTGTTATGCAGTGACAGCCCAAAATAACACAGCTGAAAGTTGCTTTGCTACATACTCTGTTCTGTGGGACACTTTATGCAGCATATAGTCACAGAGGTGAACCCTTCAGACTCAGCTTGGTTGCCATCTGCAGCTTGGTTCTGTGGTGCTAGACAGCAGTTTGCTAGAGCCTGTCAGAAAATGGAGAAGCTTATTCATTCAGTTTGAAACCACCGGACCATCCCTGGAAATTTCTATGCTTACGCTCTGGGAGGGTACAGTAACTGCCTGGTGTTTCTCAACAGCAGCTAACACACTCTGCCTCCAAAGTTGTCCAGAAAGGTTTTTATCCTCCAAAAAGGTGGATTAAGTTTCTAGGAAGCTAAGACATTATTTCTGAGTCGAGATATCATAACATAACCCACCCCAGCCAGGTTGGAGGTTCAGCTGCAGGTGTAGGTGTGGGTATTTTGCAAGTGTGTCTCACTGTGACAGTCTGGATTTATAATGGACCCAAAGATAATTTTTTCTCTCTAAATTAAATGTATACTTTCTTCATGCAGAGCAAATGCAACAACCTAAGATTAATGAGCAGATTTTCACAAGAAGTAATATAATTCTGAAGTTCAAATCATTAAGTATAATCATGAAGGAATGTCTGACTAAATAAACAAATAACATCTATGATTTTATACGCCTGACTCTGCATGTTCTAGTGGGTTTTGACAGGTGTAGGATTACCTGTGACCATGATAAATGGTGATTTAAAAAAAAATTGGAAACTAATAAAAATAAGTAGGGCATCTGGGCATTATGTCACCTTCATTTAATGCTCTCAGGAAAGAGCAAAGTACGTCAGGCTTCCGGGGACTTCGTAAAATCTCTTTTCAACTGTGTCCTGCAACAAAGGAAGTTAAAATGTAGCTGGAAAACCCCAAAAAATGTGAGATTTATTTGAAAGCCTTATTACGGAGTTTGAAGCTAAAAATGCATAGTCAACCTTAAACTTAGAGGTTCTCTTTCCAATACTTGATTTATAGTATAAATTATTTTTAATATCTATATTCACTTCTATTGCTTTTTAATACACAGTCACAATAATTGGCTGCTACAGGTTTGATCCTGCTGTGCATGCTACTGGATGTGTTTATTTACTATGACAACAAAGCTGTCAAGACACTGATTTATGGCAGTGATCAGCTTGATATTTTCATTTTCTTTGCACATGGGAAGGCTCTGCCTGCACAACATCAGCTGCTTGCAAATTAATTCCTGCCTTCACCCTTTTGCCTAGGGCATAACAATCCTTCCCTAACCTCAACACAAAAGATTTCTTGTCAATTGCAGTGTGACTCCTGCTTCTCCAGTTCCACTGCAGTCATCTGAGAGTCAGGGAGTGAGGGAACACATGGTTAGAGAAGAGGAGCAAATAGATCCATCTGCCCTGATGGCAGATGTGTTGTGTGAGCTTCTAAAAACTATGTCAACTACTTGTTCTTCCCCGAGCTCAAGGGGAGGGTGAATGGGCAGCACTCACAATCCATATGCTGAACTGAAACTGGGCTGTTTTAGGAAAGAAGTTGAGAAGTTGTACAAAACCAGCAAAATAAAGTTGCGTTCCCCTTGGAAACAGTTTTTACACTTAGAATGGAAGGTAATTGGGCATTTTACATGGTTAAGAACCTAGGTTTATGCTCATAGGGTGTTCTTCTAACAGTGTATATTTTTGATTGATGTTTTATGAATACATGTTGGTTTAAACAGAGACTCCAGAATACTTGACTGGCAAAAGAAACTATATTTGAGAAGTTACTTAGGGATCACCAGTTCAGGATGGATCTGATTCACCATAAGTGGAAGTAGAACTTGTAGAAAGCGTTCAGGTTTCCTCAGTGCTCTCATAAATAAAAGACTATTGTTTTGGCAAAGGACTGTGTGAGGACCTAGGAAATAGTTTCTCATAATAGAGATGAGGAAAAATAGTAAATTCTTTCTATTCATAACTTTTGCCTTGAACTTTTAATGATGCAGTTAAAGTGAGACCCTATATTCAGCAGCTCTTACTTCAGAGTCATCAAGGAAAAGCACACAGTTGCTTTCAGTAATTCCTTAACAGTTTCACTGTTCTATCCTTTGGGTCTCTGTAAGAAATTACTTGGTTTCCATTCGTGCCCTATCATAACTCATAGCGCAAAGTTTTTAAAAATAATTCTCCTGGCCAAGTGCAGATTGCAAACTGTTACGTAATGCTCCAGTGACGTGGTAGTGGGATTTTTCCAGCATTGCTGAATGGGTCATTGTTAACATTTGGGGGGCGATTTGCAGCAACTCTTGAAGAGCTGGGTTATGATATTAGCAATATTACCTCAGTATGGCATCTTGATATTTCATGAGTTCAGCTGATTTTTTTAAGCTGAACTTTTACTCTAGTCAGGTTATAAGTTTCTCCTTCGTAATTTTCATTCCATGAATCACTGAAACAGGCCCCAACTTGGTATGAATGTTCTACCTGCCACTTGCTTACAAAGATATAATTGGCACTGTTCCAGCAGTTAAGCACAAGGGTTTAGCTGGAACATTTCACCACACTCAACAAAATCCACATGGCTTCCAAGTTTCAAAACTTGTTAGCCAGCGATTTTTGAAGATCCTGAGTAAACAAGAATTATCTAAATTCACTATGGCCACTAATGGTTCCTTGATCTGCCAGCTATAACAGTCTGTGTAAGTTTCTGGACTTATCAGTTTCTCCATGAAAATTTTACTCTTAAGCGAGAGGCTCTTCAGCTTGACTTTATAAAAATGTCGTGGTTCAATTAAGCTTCATTTTACCCATCATAACTGGTATCTCAGATTGCAATTTCTATCCTAAATCAGATAATCTTTGACTAAATAAAGTGAAAGTAATATTTTTCACTCTGCTTCAAATCCTGTTTTTTTTTCCTGCAAAAGACTTATTCGCCTGCAGACTTTCCTTTTACATTCAAGAAAAACAAATGTGAGATGAACGAAAGACCACATGAATTGTAGCTGTGAAAATAAAATCAGTGAACGTCAAGCCAAATTATTACATTTTCTACTTGTTTGAACAACCATGGTTTGCCTACACTGGACTGCTTTTCTTTTTTTTTTCACTAATTGCCTTCAATTACCTGAATGCCAATTTACTCAAGTCAATTAACACATCTCTAAAAGTTAGTTTGGGTATATATATTTCAGCATAAAAATTCTTGTGTTCCAACTCAGTGAAGTCCAAGAATAAAAAAGCATGAGTGTCTTGGAAACATCTAGTCTATATATATTTTTTAAATAAACTAGTTGATAGGACATAAGTTAAAACCTCCATGAAGAAGAATAGTCTAAAAACCCCCCAAAGCTCAGCCCCTTGAGCATGTCTCATTTTAGACAAAGGATTCACAGTTGGAGTGGTGGAGAAAGAAAGCACAAAATTAATAAAGGTCACTGAAAGGTAGCTGTAGTTAGATATAAAAACCTGGATATATTCTATATAGAGTTGTATAGGCCTATGAAGGGGGACCATGATTGGTGCATACAAAGGTCTTTGACATCAGTTCAGTGCTATTGAGACTTATGAAAGATTTATCTACCTGTTTGCTGGAGCTAGAGTCCGTCCTGTTGTCTTAGGCTGCAAATGCAAGACATGGCCCGGGGATGTGTATTCTACTGCCATCTGTTAAGGTGGGACAGTTATCTTCTGTTAATTTGGCTACCTGTTAAAACCAGGTGGGGCAGTTTTCTTTATCTCTTCCATGACCCATCCTCCCTCTGGAAAATATCTGCTGTTAATGGGCCATTGAGTCTCACTGCAGGACTGATGAAATCACATCATCCTGTTGAGAAATGCTCCGCCCAGGGGGAGGAGCCAAGCTTTCCTACATGGATATAATCTGAGATTCAGAACACCACAGGCAGTCTTTTCCCACTGGATTCCCAGAGGAAGACCAGATCCATCTACACCACTACTGGGCCTTCAGAGAAAGACTACACCCTTCTACAGGATCACTGCTTCAAAGGAACCACATCTATCACTCCAGGAGGATTGCAGCCACCATCTAATGGGACTGCTACCAACACCCTGACCAACAGGGTGTCAGGTTGTATTCTCACTCTGTCAATGTTGTTTTGCATTACTGCATTTTTATTTTCATTTTTCTTAATAAAGAACTGTTATTCCTACTCCCATATTTTTGCCTGAGAGCCCCTTTAATTTCAAAATTATAATGATTCAGAGGGAGAGGGTACATTCTGCATTTCAAGGGAGGCCCTGCTTTCTTTAGCAGACCTGTCTTTTCAAACCAAGTCATCTATGCAATGCAACCCCAAGACTATTTGTGAAGCAGGGCAAGAGATAAAAAAAGTTTGTTTTGTTTTTTTTTTTTAAATACAATTGGCAAAGTAAGATTATTCCATACAGAAGGAACATGTTTCATATTTAAAGAAGCTGGAGAGTGACAATTTAAGGCTAAACTATGGAACTAAACTTTCCTTTACAAAAGCAGATTAAAAACAGCAAATGGCTTAGTCAGCAAACCACAGTTAGTTGTTCCAGAAAAGAGGAGTTGTGTAGAATTTAAGAAAATTAACCACAGCCTTCAACACCTGATCACAGGAGTCCAAGAACTGTAAAAATCACTGTTCCAAAACAGAATCATTGACTTGTGATCAATGGAGCACTCTTCAAACCCTGGCTGCTCTACCTCTGAAAATGCTAGCTGAAAAAAAGTCCCCTTACATTTTTAAACAGAGAAACTGAATAGGCACGGTAGAAGACAGGCCTATGGCAGTTTTTTGTGTCCTTTAGAGGAAGTATGCCTGCAATTCCTTTGCTCTGGATACCAGTTAACATAAGCTACTGGTTCCATCCATGCTGTCTGTATGTTAAAGGCTTTTTGGACTTTGCCTTCTTTTATGATATCTATGTTTCTGTGATTTTTTTCCTTGGGTTATGGGTGTTTTGCTTCATATCATTAAATTAAGCAATCAGTAGGCAGGTTTTTCAGAAGGATGTCACAACACTTTCATGAAGCTCAATGTGAGCCAGTTTAGACTTCAAGAATATCTGTTTCTCTCTGGATCAGTTATGAGGCTTAGTTCTGGATATATCAAAGTAGATCTTGTGCCAGGTGCTTTGTATCTGAGCTTGGAATGTCAGAGGTAGATTTTGTTTCAGATTTCAAGGAAATTTCTGCTCTAAGTTTATAGCATAAAAAACTCAGAGCTTTATTAAAGTAGCTTCCTTCCCTCACCCCTCCATCCTCCCCCCCCTTATGGAAAAAAAGCATCCTTCTGCTGCTTGATTGACGTTGCGGTTCTGGAGGGCAGCCCACACTGCTTGAACATGATCTTCACAGTGCAGGGATGCATGCTAGATTTCTCCCTAGTTATGCAACATACTGATTTTGTGCCAAAGCTGAATAAATTGTCATTCACAGGGCCACAGAGGAAAACTGTGAAGTGTGAGGGCTAATCTGGGGGCTACAGGGAGGGAATTCAAGGCAGACACTCGGCCTCTCTGGAATACCCAGAAGGTGCCCAGGCAGACTAACAGAGACACCAGCTGAGCTCAGCCTTTCTTGTTTCTTTCCACAGGGTTTCCTTTTTCTACCACTCTTCTCTCCTGGAAATGAGTGAAAAAGACTTTACAGGTTAGGTGCCAAGGGTCACTGCGTTTGCATTCAGTTGTACTTTCTATAGCCTATTCAGGCTACTGGTACTGTTATTTGTTTTCTTTCTTGAATCATTAACTGACTAATGACTTTCTATTAACATTTAAGAACTATATTAACAGGTATTAACATTTAAGAACTATAAATACATCAGAAAAATGAACATGTTTAGTGTCATGTAAGAAAGAAAGTGCAACTTACAAAAGGATGGAATGATTTCCCCCTCTCATCAACCCTCCAATGACAGACCCTAATTGATAGCTCACTGAAGCCAACACAGGTTGTCCTCTCAGAAGTTGGGGATAATCTCTCCCGGCAGCCAGGGTGGTACAGGGGCAGATTGCTCTTGATTTGAAGAATGTTTAACAGTTGTCATTCAGAAATCACTTAGGTGCATTCTGCTCAGGAAAAAATTACACCCATCAGACTGAATTCCTTCAACAGATCTGGACCTTTTTGTGTAGACAAAGGAGCAAAGGGTCTGGAAAGCAACTGCAAGCATCCAGCCACATCACTGAAGAACTCGTTGCTGGCACATACATGTTGGTTTCCAGCATTGCACATCCTGCCTCTCTTTCCAAACCCTCATCATCATGGGATGTATGCTCTTGAGAAATTCAGCAGCTCCCAAGAAGAAGGCATTATTTATGCCTCTGTTTGAAAAAGTGCACTAGAACAACAATAATAAGGCTAAAAACATCCAAAAATTTAGATAAGCAAGATAGTTTTTATTTTCCATGAATGTAAAGTAGTAAGATGAAAGAATACTTACAAGAAACCAAAAAGACCTGAGTAGAAACTTACCTTTTGAACAAAGGCTCAAAACAAATTCTCAAATGAACATTTGTAGTTGGAGGAAACATCATATTTCACTATTACTGGGACTTTGTGGGGTCTTTTCTCCTGCAGAAGGAGGAGAAGGAAGGGTAGACTATTTAAATACCCAAATGAATGGAGTAAATTGGGTGTATCTGTCTTAGTGTCAACTTTCTTATGCCTCAGATCATGTCACATGGTGATACCACCATTAACCCTCTAATAGGGTGATATCTCATTGGAATGTGTCAAATGTTTGCAATATTTTGTTGTTAAATGTCATGGGATTAGAGCAAATTATGTAAGTCATCAGGTTTCTTAGAGATGCATTTTTGCAAATCTTCTTTGGTCACAAAATGAACTGAGTTACATGTTCTCTAAGACAAAAAGGTAGAATCCTTCTTTCAAACACAGAAAAGGGAATTTTACTTACAGCATTTCAAGTAAGGCCACAGGGCGTTTCTCTATGAAACCAAGGCTAAAATTAGTCACCTCCTTTCCTATATTCATTTGGGTTAGCTACATATATGTGTGACAGTATATGAAGACTGAGATTTTTTGACCTGCACATGAAAGACATACATGAGTTTTTCTGAGGGAAACTCATAACTATTTTTTCTACAATCCCCTGCCTACTAGGTGTTTGGCTAGTTGTGACATCCCAGCTGCTCTTTGATACCATGGTTTGCTCTAGCTGGTTTAGCACCATGGTACAACCTTTGGCTGTGGGTGTGCCCACACTCACATCCTGACCTTGAAAAGAGATTAATTTTGTTGACTCCTTCAGCTTTCCTTTCTTGGTTTTGAGACTGTCCCAGCAAATTTATGCTGTCAGCTTGGGCACTTGTTTGTTATGAGGCATGATCTAAAGAGCAAGACAATATAATGGAATTGTAGAAGGAAAAATATCTTATGGGATTTTTGACAATTGGTTATTGTTCTTTTAGAAATAAGAGAAGTACTTTAATTATTTTCATTCCCTATCCTACATGTTACGTCTCAACACTGAGGAATGAGAAAACTTTTATTTTTTACTGATGTTTCTCAAGAAAATAATCTTTTAATGTTCCTAATGAGATGGTATCAAAAATAAGTTATTTTTGGTCTGTGAAGCCTTGGAGATAATAGAAATCTGTTTTCTCTTTCACGAACAGAATTCAGTACCTACATATTGATGTGTCTTTCTTGCTTATCTGGCTGGTCCAGAGACAGGTGTTCTGGGTTTTCTTCTGCTTTTCTGGAATTTGCCTCATTGCTAAGAAAGATAAGGTTCACTTAAGATGGCCTGCAAGACCAGGGAAGTTTACATTCTTTTCCCACAAAGTTACCAGAGGGAAATCATAAAAGTGTAAGCATTCAAATTTTTGTGAAACTTTGCATTAATTTCCCACAGAAAGGGAAATTTCCAAGCAGTGGTCTCTGATTTCTTTCTGCCTTAATTTCTATTGAATTTTGGCCCAAGTAATGAAACAATTTTGTTCCCTTTATGTTTTTCAGCCGTGGACATCCTCATCAGCCACCATCAGAACTGATGACATCCATTTAATGGCAATTTGTTTACACTGAAGATACATTGCTATTTTTTGTTTTGCTAAGGAGGTAGTGCCTCTTCTTGTGTTTTCACATATTTGCTGGTGCAAACTATGGTGACCAAAGGAAGAATCCTGCTGTCCATGTTCAATACATGGATAAAACCCTGCCTTTTACTCTCAGAGTTTTCTAGAGAATAAAGATAAGTTGTCACCAGTTGAAATGAGTTGATACACTGTTGTCTTCTGCATCCCAACAGCATGAGAGATTCACTGTGCCTTAGCAGTAATCAGGCCCAAAAAAAGAAAGTTATACTTGCTGGATTTGTTTTCAACCCTGTCCAATTGTTTTTTTGCTCCTGGAACTCCAGCGGTATTTTTCTACCCATTGTCTTTTGTCCATCTGACAACTTTGTGGAGCTGGAAGATAGCATTACTCAAATTGGAAAGAACCATAATTTAATTCCTGCATTTCTACAAGAAAAGAAAAATAGCCCGTTCTGACTGTGAGGTGCAGGGGGTTGGAGGAACACATTCAGTCAGTTCCCAAACTCAGCTGGAGGCAACCCTAGTCATCCAAACTTTCTGGGATGCATGAACACTCTCCTCTGCAGTAACCCTTCATTTTACATTCCTATCTTTTTTGGTCCACCTGTCTTTCTCTATACAACTCCTGCATTCCTTGATTATTTTCTGTGCTACTCAGTTTTTAAACTCGCACATTTTCTTGCATGTTCTTTCCTCCTTACTTGTTCCCAGAGTCCCATCTGTGAAATGGGAGACTGTGCATAGTCCACTCTGTCCTCATTGCTGAACTGCCTGATGTCTTCTGGTGAGTGAAAGAGGAGCTTTTGTTTCCTCAGCTTTCTGCTGATGGATTCATGCCACTGCACAGAAATGAAATGCCATTTCGGCTGTCTCTGTTCTTTCACCCAAATTTAAAGAACATGTAGTTCTTTCTTCACTGTCTAATGGAAAGTAATTTCCTGTTAAAGACGTGAGGAATTCTTATTTACACTCCTTGCTCACTTTTTGCAGGGAGAAGACAAGCTCTCTCACTTTGTTCCTCTTTTCTTAACCCCAAAGTTTATTGGAAGGTTTCACTTCTGGTTCAAGTCTCCGCTTTCTTACACAGACTGTGATGAACATCTCTGTGTATTGTAAGGTTTTTGCTTGCTTTATGTTAGGGAAATTATCTCACTAAGGATTTCTGATTGCTGATTTCTTTTGAACAATAATGAAAAGAACTTTTTGGTTTCTCTTGAATTGTAATGAAAACCCTTTCTTAGTTCTTATTTCATGGTTCTTTTATACACAGCTGAAAGATTCCACACCTCTATCTGGAGACATAAAGCAATTGCAAATACAAGGAGTATTCTCTGCCGTGCCCTCTTACTGATTTTTCCCATGCATGTTACCGTTTCTTCTCTTGAAACTCATACCACATAACAGAGAGTGGAAATGAAGAGTCTTTCTCATAGAGTTCAAGGATTCATCCTTCCTCTTCTTATCACTGTTTCAATTAGCACTGGCAACTGTTGTAAAAGGTTACGGTTGGGAGGTTTTAATGTTTTCTTTGCCTGTTTTTTAAACATGTTACAGTGTATAGTGTTTGTTTTCCCAGGAACACTGTGATGTTCCAGTTTTGACATTTAAGAGTGACCTTGAACTCTACTTTCAGACGCTTTACATACAAGTAGAAAAAAAAGTGGAACATTTGGGTTCCTTTCTGTAACAGAGCAGCCAGTGAAAATGTGTGGTATGGTGTTTTGGTTTTGTATTTGGAATAAGTCTTTTGACATAGAATTTGTATATATGAGAAAGTAAAATTGTGGTAAGGTAGAAAATGCCATTGTGGTAGTGTATATGTATCTAGCTTGTTAAAAAAAAAAGCATTTTCTCAGTATTGCTGTGGCACTGGGGCAAAGCTATTGAAGGATATAGTTTGAATTATTCTGGAGAGTGTAAAAACAGCTGGCAAAATATCCAAAGTTAATATCTTGCATTATATAAATAACTGCTTTTATAGAGCAAGGCTTTAAACATAAGCCCTTGAGAAATGAGACACTGAATTTCAAAGCAGGTGAAGATTTTAAAAATGCCTTTTGTCACATCCATTGATGTATTTATATGAACAACTCAGATGGTCATCACCAACAAAACTGCCTCCTACTTTCCAAAAGCTGCTTGAACCTGTTTATGCCTCTCTTGCTGAACAAGCAGATAAAAATTATGTTGGCAAAGATAGAGAAAATCAACTCTCTGTTTAATTTTTCCTCAATCTGTTGAAATAAATAGTACTTGCTGACCCAAGCATTTCTTCCAGATCTGTACATGTGAATCCTGTCAGAGATGGTAGTTACAATAAAGTGAAGGAATAGAGTTCTTAATATCTTTGATTGCTGTATTTTCTGACAAGTCAACTTCACATCTATGATGGTATTCCTTTCTTGACAAGCAGTGTTTATAGGCAGCTTTGATTGGTAACTCCCACTTCTACAGCCTTCTTGAGATGAGTTGGTTCTAAGCTACTTTGGCCAAGTTGCAGTTTTCATGTGGTTTAGGGCCTGGGAGTAGAATATCCCACACCGATTTAGATTCAGACCAGATATGCAGTTTAACCTGTTGTTTCAGAGATGCTTGACATTATTTCCTGTTCAAATACCTAATTCATGTAAATCCTGTCACAGGTAGCCTTTAACATTCTTTCTTTTATTTCAATAAAAAAACTAACATTTCTATTTCAAGCAGCTACCTAGCTGTAAAAACCTTCTGGAGGTGACCCTCTGGGGCAAAAGGATTCCCAGAAGCTGCTTGCCCACAGCAGACCTCCTCTTGATGTGTATGCTCAGAGTCACAGAATTATGTGAGGCAGTCATACTCCCTAGAACTGTCCAGCCAGGTTTTGGATGTTTCTACAGATGGAGAGTCAATCACTTCCCTGAGCAGCCTGGCCCAGTGCTCAGTTACCCCCCTTACAGTGAAAAAGTGGTTCCTGATCTCCAGATAGTCTCACAAGGTTTCAGTTTGTGCACGTTGCCTCTTCTCCCATCACAGAGCACCACTGAAAAAAGTCTCACTCTGTCTTCTTCTTAGGTGCACTGCTTGCTGCTGACCTCCAGCCACCCTTCATACCACTGATCACCACCCTTTGGGCCTGAATGTTCAGCGAGTCCTGAGCCAAATTTACTGTCTGCTCATCCAGCCTATTCTTCATCAGTTTCCATATGAAGATCCTATGGGATACAATGCCAAAATGCTCCCCTGACAGGCTGGCAATGTCCTCTCCCCTCAACTGCCAACCTATTCAGTTTATTGGAGAAGGTTATCAGGTTGGTCATGTATGATTTCCCCTTTGTAAATCCATACTGACAACTCCCAATTGTCTTCTTCTTCTCCATGTTCCTGAAAAGCATTTCCAGCATTAATTGTTCCATGGCCTTACCAAGAATTGAGGTACTGCTGAAAAGCCTGTAGTTCCCTGGGTCTCCTTTCTTGCCTTTTTAAAAACAGGACTGACATTTTCTTTCCACCAGTTACCAGGCATTTCTCCCAGCTTCCATATTGTTCTAAAGTAATCAGGAGTGTCCTTACATTTCATGACAAAAGATGTCATCACATCCCCCAGCTCCCTTAGTACTTGTGGGTGCATCATATTGGGGCCCAGGGATTTACATATGACCAATTTGCTTAAGTGTTCTCCAACCTGATCTTCATCCACCAATAGCACATCTTCCTTGCTCCAGACTTTTCCCCTGGTCTCTGGGGCCTTGGGATCCCAGACTGCAAAGTCTTTGATGAAGACTGAGACAAATGTGGCATTTAGTACTTCAAATTTTTCTAAGTCTTGTGTCTCTTTCCCATTCAGCATCATGTCTCTGCCTGATTGGATACTGTCCTATGTCCTCTCAGGTTGTTTGTCTCTACTTCCATCTTTTGTATACTTCCTTTTCATATCTAATCTTTGCCAAGAACCTCTTCTTTATTCATGCAGGTATTCTGGCATTTCTGCCAGGTTTGCTGCTTGTTGAGATAGACCCCTCTAGGGCTTGAAAGGGATGATCCTTCAATATGAATATTTGCTTGGACCCATCTTCCATCCAGGGCCTTATGTGAAGAGATCAAGGAGTACTCTCTTGTTGATGCACTACATGATCCCTTAGCCAGGGAATATGCAAGCGAGTCTTACAGCTGTCTCTCATTTTTGCTCTCTCAGGCTAATCCAGCCTGCCCTGAAGTCAGAATCTAGGACTTCTACCTTTCTGCCTTGAAAAAAAGGGCCTGAATCACCATGAGGTTGTCCGCCTTGCAGTCTTCCAATGCTGCTCAGGTCACACAAGGACATGGGGTCACACAAGGACACTGGTTTTCACAGATCCACATTTCCACAAACTAACCAGCTGTGTGGGCTGACCTGTGTGTGCTGGATGAAGGAAGGGGAAAGAAGAAATGAGCAGTAGAATGGTGGTATAAGTAATCCTTCACAGATATTGGCATTCCCAATGTCAAATAAAAACCAGCTGTTATCTTAAAGTTGGAGTATTTGGTATTTCTTCTTTTTCTCTTCTTCCCCCCCCCCCCTTTTTTTTGATTGGCTTGACTACTCACAGTCATTTTTAAGCACCACCTCTTTCTCTTTGGAACCACCCTGCTACAACTTCTTAATTTGCCAAAAGTCTGCCTGGACTTTGCTCACAAATCAGAATCATGATGTTTTTCTTTTCATTTTTTCTGACTATTTTCTGAACCAGAATTAATGAAAGTTCTGGTTCAGAAATCAACTTATGCAGTCTGTTTTCCTAGCACTTTAACAGTAGGACAAAGGTAGCTGATAACAGAGAAGAATATTTTCATAAGTGCTTGCTCATATATAAAGACACAGTTTGTATTAGAAAATACAAAGCTAAACAAAGGTACTAGGACTCCTGCTATCCTGACTCATTCAATTTCTATTAATGACTCTCAATGACAGGATTTAGATTTTAGATCTAAATGCAATGATTAGCTCAAAGATTCTAAAGGTGATAATTTTAGAAAATTCAGGGAAACTGAAATCTTTCTTAGACTTAAAGTATTAAGTTGATCTGAATAATATTCCTATTGTCATCTAAACAGTTGTGGGCTTACCTGAATCTAGCATCTGTTCCTTCAATTTTCATAACAGAGCTGTAATATTATGTCTCTTTTTTATAGGAAATGTCTACAGTATTAACAACAGCATAGGGTTATTATTATTTAAATCAATCACTGTTAAAGCTGGTTTTTTTTTCTTTTAGTGATTTAACACACACAAATTCTCTCTGATGTGGAAAGAAGGTTCTTATTGAATTAAAATAAGTTACTCAGATAATTAATTTTTAGAGAAAATATGAGTATTTTATTAGTGTGAGACATTCCAGTGCTTTGAAATTGTGAGTGAAAATTTTGTTTCAACTTGACAGCATACATTAGTTGCGTTTTAAGTGCTTTCTACCATACATTCAAAACAAATTTTAAACTATTTCATGGGATAGGTGCTCAAAAAGCAATTTCCTGCTCTTTAGAGTAGAGACTGTTACAGTTCACTCTGCTGTTAATGGTTAATAAATGAGAAGCTGGAAGTGCTAAATTCAGACCTACTCCAAGACATCTTGCCCTGCTTTGGTCAAATCTAGGCTTCTCTTGAATGAAGACTGTTTCAAGCAAGTGGAACCAAAGTTTTCTTCTTTGGCCTACTGTCCTTTAACAACGCACAAGAGCGGACACTGTCTAACTCAATTATGTGTGACCTAAGACTGATTTAATTTAATTCCACAATGGCAGAGAACCAAGTGTTGGACACCAACAAACCATTATTCCCACTGAAAAAATACCCTTGTGTGGCACTATTCTCTGAGGACGAACAACATCTGATTTTGTGCTTCTATAGCAAAGAGTCTGGCATGAATTTGATCTGGGTTCATTCAATCAATGGTGTTGGCCAACGACAGAAGCTGCTGCCATTTGAGTCTTATGAAGTGAAATGTAAAGGGTAACTAGTTTTGTATACAGGACTCAAAACCTTCTTTGCTCTCTTTTAAGGATCCACATGAGTTATTCTGGGGTAAAGAGAATCTCTTCTGGAGAGTGGCATAAATACATAATATATTGATTTTGTCAAAACACTAACAGCTGTAAAAATGTAATGGATTTTATTCACTGTATGATCTAACTGCAGGAGAAATTCTGTACCAAATGCAAATGGAATTACATTAGAAAGAAGTAACACAGAACATGCAAACTGCAATAAACTTGCCATTGTTTATAACAACACATTTCATTTTAAACAGGAAGTGGCATGGGAGAAGTGAAACAAAGCTGTGGGAACACCTCTAAGCCACTAATTTCTGAATTATTTATTATTATTTTGAATTATTATTTTGAATTACTAAATTAAAAGTTATAGATATACTAATGCAAATTTCTAACAGCTACTTAACAAATTAAAAGGAGAGGAAGGTTCTCTGTCTTTTTAAAAGTCTTTGTAGTTTCCTGGGGTTTTTTGTGCATTTTGGTGAAAAACTTCTTGATGCTCTTTGCTTGAGTTTAAAAATTGATGCAGAGTTAAGTAGTAGAGGGTGTTAGTCTTGGAGGTTCCCTCAGCTAAAGAATAAGGGGTGATACAGGGCAGAAATCCTGGGGGGCACCTGGTAGTGCCCAAGACTTCTGGCTCTACAATACAACAATCTGAGCACAATCCTAGATCTGCTCACTCAAAAAAAGCATTTTAAGCATGTTCTGTCATTGACTTTGTAAATGGAACTGGATGTCTTATCAAGTACAAGCAGACGGAAACAGAGATAATAATTTTATCCTGTATTCATTGAAATAAACATTAGTTCTCCTGAACTCATTAGTGCAGAAGGTAGTTCTAAAATATGCCTTAGGGAAATGAATGCATTTATAATTGTTATTTAATAAGAGGGGGAAGACAAAACCAGATAAAAAGTTTTCTAGGGTTTCTTTCATGCTATTCCTTTTCCTTTTTATACATGAGCTTAAACTAGCGGTTAATTCTCAACATTGGACACTGAAATGTGAGTAGTAAGGGCTGATAAATGTGAGTTTCATCATTAGTTGGTTTTCACTTTCTCTTTGCATAACATTTTGAGAAGTTTTGAATTATCCAATGCTTCGCCTGAACAAGACCACCCACAACTGCGATATGATAGCTGCAAAAAGATTTAGTGGAAGTTGTAGCACATCATAGAAAAGTAAGTGAAATATTAATGATGTCATCTAAAGAAACAATGCATTTAATTTGTGAAATATTTTCACCACTACAATGAAATGATCATAGTAAAAACAATAAACTTCAGAAATATAAGATTCTTAAATAATCAATCCCACTACTTTGGGCAGTGTGAGAGTTAGTGATTATGTGGTTTGACCCTCATATGGTACATCAATCATGGCAATGCACTTTCCCTTTGCATACAAGTAAAACCACTACTTCCCACGCAACATGTCATTACTATCACAATTGGATCTGCTTGGTAATAGCATTTGGAAGGGATCCTTCACTTTAAAGCACTGCTTGAAATCAAAGCTCCCTTCCTGTCGCAACTTAGCTTTAAAACAGACTTCTAGTGATCCTGGAAAATAGGATCTTTTTCTTTACCTTCCTTAGTTCTGATTATATTCATTGCCTTTTGGCTATATTTTTTTAAATGGAAAACCAAAAAAGAGGTTTTCCAGATCTTGAAGTGGTATTAAATTCTAAATTTCAGAGGGGAAAAAAGAAGAATTTTCCAACTCACATTTGTCTGTGTAATTTTGAAACCTCCATAGTATGTCCTTTAATTGAAACCATCCAACAAACTGAAAAAATCCCCAAAAATCTCCAAAGAATTAAACTGCAAAATTCTACTTTAATACAGTTCCATTATAGAGTAGTAAGCTGCAAAAAGGAAAAATCCAGAGAACACACAAACTCCACCTGTTGCGGTAAACAGTAGCAAATGGTATTCACTTACAGACTTCACTGTTTGCCAACAAATTGTGCAATAGTTCCATGTCTTTTCCTTAATTTTAAATACTGAGTCATTAGTTGCTAAGATTTGTGCCCTCTCACATATTCAAAGGCTAATGTTGCAAAAGAAGATAGTTTACTTTTATGTTTTGATCTTTCAGTACACATGGCTGCTGGTTCTTGGCTATTATCTGTCCAAGAGTATTAGAAATGAACCCAGCACTATGCTATGTGGGAGGTCCACAAACATAATGGAAATAGTTATCTTTCTTAATTAAAAAGGATAAATATTTCCCTCCTTTCTCATGTTACAGCTGCTCTCCTAAATAGGATAAAATCCCCACTGGGCTTTTGGGAGAACCTAGCTGGAGGGAATAATTTGTATCTTAGGAGAGAGAGGGTCTGCCTGAGCACATTCACCTTGTGCCATGTTTTAAAGCTGTATCAGTCTCATTCCCAGCTGAAGCTGGATGCTACAGGCTATCGACCTCTTCTGAGAATATCCAACCACTGTGAATTCACGTAGAGTTTCCCCACAAATGTATCTGGTGTTCAGGGAAATAAGAAATGGCTTAGGATAGTAGAAGCAGCTGTAATTTTCACAGCTATGTATTAGAACTGCACAGTCAGCTTATAAATGGAATTTGAATTTGTCTAGTCACCTGCCAGTGGCCTTCCGGTCTTCTCCACTTGGTGATTAATGAATTTTCATGGGTTTGTGTGTTCTGTTTTTGTTTTGGTAATTTGTTTGGTTGGGATTTTTGTTCGTGGTGGGGTTTTTTTTTTAAGTCCTCCACATTGTTACCCAGCTTAGTGGGTGCTGCAGTAGGCTAATATAGTTGGTGAAAGCACATACTTCTATACCTAGACCAATAACAAAGTTGTGCACCAGGACAAGAGTCTGTACCTGTGGACTAAAAAGGATATAAGCATGAAAATCATATCAGGTTGTGTTTATTGCTACAGTCATAACTATTGCTGCTTCCATAACACTGTATTAATGGGCCTGTCTCTCCATGATGGGGTATTTTGGGGGTATCTTTTGTTTATTTGTTTCAGTTTTTGTTGCTAGATCTTTATGAACAGCAGAACATGTGTCTGCACGTGTCATATCTAAGGACTGAATAGAAAGCAACAGCTTTCTATCACCAAACAATTGTGAATGGAACAATTGCATTACTGCATTCTAATATTTATAAAAATAATGGTTTTCTATAGTTTCCAATAAAGAGAAATGCCCTATATTTCATTTTAATCATCTAAAATTACTTGGATCCTTTGAGGTAATTATTTCCTCAAACAGAGAAATGAAAGGAAAATTTAATTTGTTGTTAGCTATGAGTGTCTTCTCTATAACAGAAAACCTTTCTATGACTACTTAGCATGAGACTAAGAATAGGGAAGCACTGCCTGGCTAGTGGGTGCTGATGGAAAGTGCACATACCAGACTCTTGGGAAACACAGTATAAACCCATATTGGTGGAGGACTTGACCCTCAGGGGAGATTGTCTAAGGGATATACCCCTCGAGAGTTCTGGAGCAAAGCACTCTCTCTGTAAAGCTGTAAGAGGGCATAACAGCCAGAAAAAGTCAATGTGCTGTTAAGGACATCAGATTAATCTGGCCATTCATTGCAGTCTTGGATATGAAATAGTGAGTGCTGCAGCTGGACAGGGAGCTGTTTCAGCAGTTTCAGCACAGAGGCTATTGCTGGCATATTCTGGGAAAAAGGCAGTATTGCCTATGGGATTGTTTAGGTTTTCCTAATCCATTTTCAAAATGTTTTGCTTCTCTTCCAGTGAACTTCTCCTTATTTAAACCTATTTATTTGACTTGCTGTTTATAAATGGGAAAGTATGGCTCACTGAGTAACTTACAATATAATTTGATTGCCAGACTGCTGGGTAATGGCTTGAATGTTTTATTTTGCACCTTTCAAAACTCTGTTGCCACTGCCGCAGCCCTGCTACTTGCTAATCAGTGTCTGGCTGAAAGGTTAGGTTTGTGAAAAGACAGGTCAACAGAGGAGGGTGAATTGGGTAGTTTGCACCTCTTGTGGTTTTTCATGAAATTTGCCTTGTGAGAATGAATTTTCAGGGAAAAAATTAACTGACCTGAAAAAGGGGTGAGCTGGGAGATGACAGGCTGCTGACAGTTAATTGGGGTATGCAGGGCAAGGCTGACAGAAGAATTTCAGAAGGATCCAACAAGACTGAATGACTGGTCAATAAAACAGCAGATTAAATTCAGTGTGGACAGAAATATAGTGATTCACAGAGCAGAGAAAAATAATCCCATCTCTACCTTAACTTAAGGACAGTGACAGCAGAAGGACACTGGCCTAGTCAGATCTTTGCTCCAACCTAGCTGTTTTTTGCTCCAACATCTTCTCTATTTTTCCTTTTCCTGGCAAGAGTAGGAGTACAAAGACTATCCCTTTATGCTCTGTAAATTATGTGAATTCACAGCAATTTATAAAAGTAAAAAAAGGAAGGAAAAACAAAGTGCCTGACTCTGGGTTCATAATGAGTTACAGCCTTCAGCTAAAAGTCATAGAAAAGTTTGTGCGAATCAATTTCTTCTTGCAGAACCTTTATTGTTGTCTTCTTTGTGCACATCTTTGTGGGAGAAGGAAAGTGGAGCAGAGAGTGTCTTTTCTAAATCACGTCTCAGCATCTGACTCTAGGAATTTACATCATTCTTTTTTCTCCTCAGTTCAGAGGAGAAGAGAAAGAAGGGAGTGTTTAAACCACAGTGACATCCTCTGGTATACAGACTACCCAATTGTCTTCAGGTTTTTGTTTGAAAGCAAGAGTACTTGTGTACAGCTGGAGTAGGGATTGACAGATGTCTTCAAGAACAGGCAAAGCAAAAACTAAGTTGGTCCAAAAAACATGTAGTGTTCTTGGTTTAGGAGGTTTATAAGCTGAGAGTTGGAATACATTAGCTAATCCAGAGAGTAGCATCTACGCTGGCTTGTCTGGCCTGCTCAAAGAGGAGTTTGTACAGTCTGTGATTCTCTGTGCTTATATTTTAGGATTCTGAGTTTAGTCTGGGTTAGAAAACTTGGGATAGACTATGAATTCTTAAAAAGAGCACTCCAAACATTTCAAATGTTCAATCTTGAGTGTCATTTCCTTTCTTTAGAGAATGTGGTTTTCCTAGATACATAGTTCAGCACGAGCCTCAATGTGGCAGACCACTAAGGTTAGGATCATGGCTTTTATCTTTAAAAAACATTTTATAGCATTCTTAGCAGCAATCAATACTATGGGAGAGAATGCTTTATGATTTATTGCAGTCACAAAGTGCACACTTACACGCAAGGGACTGAGCACATCCTCAGTTGTTTTGCAGATGACAAGCTGGGGGGGAGCATTGATCTGCTCGAGGGTAGGAGGGCTCTGCAGAGGCATCTGGATAGGCTGGATTGATGGGCTGAGGGCAATTGGATGAGACTCAACACAACCAATTTCCAAGTCTTGTACTTGGGTCACAACCCCATGCAGAGCTACAGGCTTGGGACAGAGTGGCTGGAAAGCTTGCCTGGCAGAACAGACATGGGGGTGCTGGTCAAGAGCAGCTGAACATGAGCCAGCAGTGTGGTGAAGAAGACTGATGGCATCCTGGCCTGTATCAGCAACAGTGCAGCCAGGAGGACTGGGACACTGATTGTCCCTACTTGATGCTAATGAAGCTTGTGTTCAGTTTTTTATCCCATACTTCAAGAAGCATCTGAGGGAGTTGGGATTGTTTAGTCTGGAGAAAAGGTGTCCCATGGGAGAACTTACTGTTCTCTGCAACTGATTGAAAGGAGGGTGTAGCCAGGTGGGACTGGTTACTTCACCCAAGTAACAAGTGATAGGACAAGAGGAAACGTCCTTAGGTTGTACCAGCTAAGGTTTAGATTGGATATTACCAATAAATTCTTCATTGAAAAGATTGCCAAACACTGGAATAGGCTGCCTGGGGAAGTGGTTGAGTCACTATTTCTGGAGGTATCTAGAAGATATATAAATGTGTCCCATAGGGACTTGATCTAGTGGTGGACTTGGCACTGATGGATTTACAGTTGGATTCAATGACCTTAAAGACCTTAAAGGTCTTTTTCAATGTAAACAATTCTATGATTCTAACTTAATGTATGACAGAATTTTCCATCCATTTTGGTGTAAGGCTCCAAAGTATAACAGTAACATCAGCAGGATGGCATAGGGCTCTAAAGCATAATATTAGTAGGATATGCTAATTTTCTCCACAGTTCTCTTAAATACTTATGATTTTTTTTTCATTCACCTACTCTTTCTTTTTTGAGGGATGTATGAGAATTTTTTAATGTGGTGAACCAAAATTAATTTAGTATTTAATCAAAAGTCCTTGCCGCTCATTTGCAATGTAAGTTTTCATCGATGTTTTCATAATAGATACTCTAGATAACCAATGTGTACCTGGTGTAGACAAACAGAAAAAAATGATGACAAGTGGAAGTGTGTTTCTAATTGTAGTGGGAGTTTGAATTGGCTTCAAGTTATTATGTTTATGCAATATAAATTATTAGATAAGCTAAAGCATTGCCAGTAGCTGAACCTTCTATTATTGGATAGAAACTTATCTATAGCACAGACTGAGTTGAGTCTTTTTTGTAAGCTCATACACATGTACACACAGAACTACTAACATAAAGCAGTCTCTGAACATAAAACGTTACTCCAGATACTGTTAAAGAGGTGTTGGAGTAAGTAGCACTTGAGAAGTTCACACTTTTTGTGTTTGTTTCTACCTCTTCCAGGAAGTACCCTGCCTCTCAAGTGGCACCAATTCATCTGCTTGGTTTTTAACTTGAAATTTTCAGTGATCCCACATTCTCCTTCATTTTAGTGAGCTTGGATGTAAGCAAGATAAAGTACCAATAAAGTGATTTGCGTGGTATATCACAGGCGATAAAGCTATGCATACAATTCTCCTGAACTGAGTACTACAACAACAAGAGAATTCTAGTACTAAATCACATATGAATGTTAAACTCTATTCTTAAGAGATTTAGTAAATTATAGAAACATTTCAGGCAATGAAAGGACAGTTTTGTAAACAGAGCATATAGGACCTATGCTCTGAATACCAGTAGGCATTGGGTGTTCCCTTGAAGAGCCTATCTAACTTCTGACTGAAAATCAGATGTAGGAACATTCACTTTAGAGAGATGTTGTGAGGTCTAATATTGTTTTCTCCAAAATACTTTCCTTTTTGTTGCTGAGGACATACATGGTAGGAAGATAATTGGTTTCTAAATGCATAACATTTGCCCTAAGTCATGAATCCATCTCCTGCAGATACTGATTTCTCAGACATTGAATATGATTAGAGAAAAATACTGAAAGGACTTTTACTCAAAGGATTTTTATTGATGTATCTGAAGAGTAATTGGGTTTTAAGAGTTACCATTCATTAAAATCCAGTAGATCTGTTTCCTTTATTGTGTTGCATTTCTTTGTACATATATCCACACGCTTTCTAGTTTGTACTTGTACTTATTTCCTATGATTGTCTATTTAAGATGAACAAATTTTTGCTATGGCTTCTGAGAAGAGGCTACATTTTGAACAGTTTCTCTAGAGAAATGAAGAAACAGTGTTTGAATTTAAATATCAGTTGTGTTTTTAAGGTCCCATGGTGTCTAAGAGATGCTGCTGCTGAAAAACAATTCCAATAACAAACTTGACTGAACTTCGTAGGCTGGTGTTGCAAGCATATTGCTATTCTGTGAAAAACTAGCAGAGGGAGAAAAAGAAATTATCCTAAGTTATTGATTTTGAAGTTTGACTGTGAAGAAAGAACAGGTGGTTGAATTCTGCTGTTAGGTGGCAGAAAATCAGTTAAAAATAGCAGCTGAAAAGTAAAAATGGAAATTTGAAGAAGAAATGTATCCATTAGGCTAAAAAGTCTTCTGTGTACTGTAATGAATATTGGTATGTGTGCCACCACACATACTCTTTGTGAGTATCAATGTTTGCTGCCTGGTAGCCGAGCATGGAAGACAAGCTTGAAGTAAGACAACCAGTTTTCCATAAGGCTCTTTCAGATATGTTACGCATGGATATGGAATTGCCCAGCTGGGCAGTGCTCCCTGTGCACTGCTCAGTTTAATCTGTCTATCTCTTCTCTTTGGTGATGGCAATATACTCCATTCCCTTCAAGTGCAAAGAATTTAGACAGAACTGGAAGAAACTAGAGTTTTCAATTAATTACTACGCTGAACATTGATTAGGAATTCTCCATTAAGCACAGGTAATACCTCAGTACCCAGTTTCTCATTCTTGCATATAATCACAAGTAAGAAGAATTAATAACACTTAATGGTAATTTACTAGCCATAAGTATGGTAGAGGCCAAGCAAAATTTTGTTGTCTCATACCAAGGATTCCAGGTAGTACAGACCTTAAGAAATAATTAAACAAAATCCTGAAACTACTGTCATAAATGTTTTTTACTCTCGTGTTCACATTTGGTGCTAACATGATTTAAAATATATATTTATGTGTGTAAACTTTTTTGAGGGAAATATTCAGAAAATACTTTTAGGATTAACTATTAGGATTTGAATGCATTACCCATTAAAATTTGGTTTTGTTTTTACTTCTGCCACTCTAAAACTGGGTAACTTCATGCAAATCAGGGCATCACTTGGAATCTGGGATTTCCATTTTTACAATGTGGATAACCTTGTTCAGTTCCACCTTTCTTCTATTGTCTTTTGACATTTTTTTAAACTGTTTTGCTTTTACTAGCCTCTTATGAGACAATATTTTCTTGCACTGTGAATATGCAGAACTTGCACAGATATTCTAATGTAGATTGACACGTTTAAGTATTAATATAATGTTAAAATTCTCTATTTTTTTTTGATCTTTCACATCTCCTATCTACTCCAGTGGATCTTTGCTTTAGTAGGCTTGTTTGCAGTTTGAAGGGTTAAATAATCTAACAGTTTTACCTTCTGCAGTTTGGTTTTCTCTGCTGTGTTTCTTGCTGTGGTGTTGAGGGAGCTGGTGAAGAGAACATAGAGCAAACCAGTAGATATTTGTACATATATCAAAGACTTTAAGGATGGTATTCAGGTCCCTTTGAAATCAGTGAGAATTCAACGGCAAAGCTTTCTCTGTTTAAATGGAGTAAGGATTTCATCTTCTTTATGGCCTTATAAGAAAGTTCTGAATTCCAGAAAAGAGCAGTACTTCAGTTAAATGTTTCAGCAGTGTTTCTCTCAATCTCAGCTGCACTCAAAGCCTTAATTTTTCAGTCAGATGTGAGGCTGAGTAAATGCTCAGGAAAGGATAAAAGTTTAACTTTCCAGCTCAGCTGTGGCTAGGAAAGCTATTTAAAAAATCATTCAGGAAGGAGAAAGGGAAATCTCAGATGTACTTTTTTTAATGTGCAACAAAACACAATAATTTTACATTTTACATATTTTTCCCTTGTTCAGGAACACTTAGTAAGAATATGTGCCGTTTTGGCTGCATTTTGAGAGATAATTCATACATTTTGAGATGAGCTATTGTTGTGTAGTGAGCTCACTGCAGATAAGATAGGAGATTAATATATATTATATAGCCCAAATCAGGGTTATATGTATGTTTCCTTGTTTGAAGGGAGTGGGGATGGGGCTTCCTGCTCCTGTAGCATTTCCTGAGCACTTCCTGCTTTTCACAAAGCAGCAGGTACACCTACAAGAACCATCGAACACAATTAGCCAAAAGCCATCAATTTCGTCCTGTTTTCTTCACAATGGTATTAAAAATCAGTAATTACATAGATCTCCAGAGAACATAAGGATCATCTGAACAGATATTGCATACTCTTTTCAACTTAGCAACCCAAGGGATCTCCTTCTCTCCATACTTGACTTGCCACTGATTATTGCCAAGGCATGAGCAGAGATCTTTGTAGAATATAGAGAGAGGTCAATATATCCTTTAGACTAAGACAAGGTGTATTATTATCATAATATATAGAGTTATATCCTATACATACATAAGTACACATAAATAAACCCCCAGAAGTTCATGTAGTCACAGATATTTTTGCTATCTCTTTATTGTGTGTAGCTTTAGTTTTAAAAAGGCAAACATTTGATATCAGGTATTCAAAAGAATTTCTACCATAAAGTGTCACAGGGTGTGGGGTGGAACTTTAGTTCTTACAACAAGTAACGCCTAAATTCAGACCTGGATTCAGTTTCAAGCTTTCAAGCTTAGAAAAAGAGTAACGAGAATCAAGGATGTTTTCATGTATGTCAGACTTTTAAGCTAAAGTCTCCTACACATGCTTTATGCAAGTACTAAATAACTCTGTATTTTATAAATTAAGTAGGTGGACATGATGTTAAGAAATTATTAACTAGCAGTTGGCAGGTGTACCTTAAAAAGATGATGGAGAAGAAGTACAGTCAATATAAGGCTTCTGCTAAATTTCACAACTCAAGCACGTAGGTGTGCACATGAACAAAATTAGCTATTAAGTAGAAAAGTAGTAAGAAATTATAATGTTATAAATATGTTGACTGTTTAACTTGTTTCCCATTCCTTTTTATTCTCTGGGTTGCAAAGCAAAATTTTACTTTGAGAAATTAATGATCACTGAATGACACAAACAATATAAGTGGGACAAGGGCAAAGATGCAGTTAAGATTTTTTTTCAGTACTTGATCAATTATGTGTTGCTTGATGGGATAATATATGGTGACAAAACACAAGCAACACTTTAACTTTTAGGTAGTTGGAAACCAACATGACATGGTGCCCTCCTTGCAGTGCAACTACCATGGAAAAAAGGTTAGGGACGCAAGAAAAATACAAATGACTATGTAGGCAGTTTTTCCAGCTCTCTTTTTTTGCTCTAAAAGAGAAAGAAAGAAAGAAAGAAAGAAAGAAAGAAAGAAAGAAAGAAAGAAAGAAAGAAAGAAAGAAAGAAAGAAAGAAAGACTGATTATTATTTTTACCTCATACTTGATTTATATTTTGCAGTTCTGTTTTGTTTTCAGATTTTTTAGCCAGACTTGGGAAATATTTTGTTTCAAACTAATTTGGGTAGATTTTTTTCTAAATTGTGGGAGGAGAAACATAGAAGCAAGGAAGAAGCAAAACTTTTTATCTGGTCAAGACTTTAAATTTTTTTTTATTTGATCTTTGGCAATTTTCTAAACAAAGTTGTCACTTCAAAATGAAAACAAATGAGTTTTTTTAGAGAAAAGTTTAAACTTTTCTGAAATTAAAACAATCCACAAAAATAATTTTACCACAACCACAATAACACTTGTCTAATGATAAAATTTCTTTTGCTTTTGTTTTTATTTTTTGCTTCTTTAGCAAAGCATATATTAAAGCCCCCCAAAAATTCTCTACTTCTGTTTGGTTTTAGTTTAACTCATCTCTGACAATATGTCTCTTTTGGTAATCTTCCTGTTGTTAAAAGTTTCCTTGCCTTTTTCTTTACCCCTTTTCACCTTTCTTTCCTCTTGGACTTTTTTTTGCAATGGTGCTTCTTAAAAATGCAAATTCTCAAAGAATAATCAATGAAGGTATCAAAGAAGCCACATAAAGTCTGTCAACACTGTGGAGCAGCACAGCTGACATGGCTCGGTGTTAGTTTTCTCCTTGAATTTGGCTCATCCATGAGCTGCAGACAGAAGAATATGGCGACTCATGAAGAAAGGACTCCTGGAGGGCTGCTTGCTGGGCAAACCAAAGGGGAAAGCTAGTGAGCTAGTAATATCTTTATTGAAATGTTCTCAGTCACATTGTTTCCACTGTATTGAGCAGAGTACTAGTGTCTTTGTCTTCTGTACAATATCACACGGTCCTTTCACACCATATCAGTTTACACCATGCTAGGTAGCACAGAGCTGTCATGCATCCTCTTGCAGCATAAGCAAACATAGTTTAAGTTTGGAAATATTGCTGTACTACAGTATCTATCTGTTATTTAGAGAAAATACAAATATAACTGATTCTAAGAAAGGACCCCTCATAACAGTCTGTTTTCCCCATGTTTTCTTTTAAGCTGCACTACTTCATACCTCAGGTCTTCACTGGGCTGCACTCCTACTGTTCATCAGGCCTGAGTCCAGCAAGGAGTTTCTGTGAGGCTTGATGTGGGGAAAATGTCACATGAAAATAGATGGAGTTCAGGAACGGTGTTTTCTTAGAAGAATTTCAGTGCAAAGCCAAAGCAACAGACTTCAGTGCAAGATTACCCCTCATTGCCTTTCCATTTTATTTTTTTTTATCCTTTCCTTGGTACAATGACCTAATTGAGATGCTGGAAGCACTAGAGTGGAGGTCATAAACTACAGAAATCTCACCCCTCATTTCCTGTCCTTTTTCAAGTCTGTAGAAAGTCTGTAAATTACAGTAACTTCTATGAAAAATAAAGATGCGTTCAACATTAAAGGAAATTTAATAATAAAACCCAAGATATTGTTATTAATTTTGGTTTTGCAGTAAAGATTGTGTAAAATATGGGAGCAACATTACTGTTTCCTTTTAAAATTCATCATAACCCACCCAAGCAAGCTTGATTTAATTTGGGATCTATTTATGTATTTTTCAGTTTTGGACCTCTTGGCTGTCCAAATAGAGTTTCAGAGCCTACACTTAAGCTTCTGCTCATTTATAGCTTGGTCTTAATTACAATATTATTGAATTGTTGCAATCAAAATCTCCATTGTCATGACTGGGATGGATGTGGGGATCAAAAAGAAACCTTAGGAAAGAAATTAGAGTTTGTTGTTTAACCTCATAAACTGAAGGCTGGAGGAAAATGTGTAATGAACCTTTATAAAAGCATGGCAAAGATGAATTCTAGGGTCAGAGAAGGGGGCTGAAGCTCAAGGACAGTGCTGGCCCAAGAAATAAAAGGGATATTAAATGACTAAATTTAGCCTGGAAAAGGTTCCTCTGATGGTAAGAATATTCTGCTAATAGTGTACCGGAATTGTCTTTTAATAATAGCAGCAAGACTCAGGCCAAACCCAACTCATTAGAGTTTGAATTGCTTTCTGAGTGGGATTAAACAATCAGCTTGCATTATCAGAGGTCTTCTCTGGAGGCAGGTTCTCTTCCTGTATTAAGTATTCAACTTAATTATCTTTTATAACAAAAATTGTAAAAGTTTGTAAACTGGGAGCTTAACATTTTTCTTTGAGACACAATATTCAAGAGATTTATGTAAGAGTAATGGGAATGAAAAGATTAGCTGAAAGAATGCATGATTGTCTCGAGTTTGTTTCTGGCATTATATTAAATAAATCTTGATTGTATGATATACTTTGTATTGCTACATTCTTGTGTGATTGCTCTAGATAGAACTGGTAAGTCATTGAAAGACAGAGTTGGAAAATACAAAGGATATTTTTGTTCCTTTCAATACCTCCTGTACTTAATTCAAAAATAGACTCTTGCTATGACACCACCTCCTAGATGTGCTGCGGTTTGCGGTCATAGTTTAGTGGCTTTGGATTGCAGCCCAAGGTACATTGAAACAGTTTAGGTGTCACAAATGCTGCTCTGTTTCCAAACAAAGATCAGCTTCCCTGGGCTTCTCACCTTGAAACCTTTGAAGACATGACCTTTTTGAACTTGTTTGTGTGCAAGGATGCTTCTGGGTACACCACAGAAAAGCTTTTTGCTCTTAACTAGTAAAGGCCATGATATCCCATGGAGTTAAACATTTCGGTTTCTCTGGACTTGGTTGTGCTCACTTTTGTGTGCTCACTTGTGTGTGTTCACTTTTGGAAGTCTTTGTTATATGCAAAGCTTGCTTAGACTGGGTGCTTAAATGCTTAAAACTTCCATTCATATGGGGTTTTTTTGCTGCTTCTTTACCTCAAATGAAGTGACAATATGTAAACTGCAATATGTGGCCTGCAAAACTTCATGAATACATGTTGAAAGTCAGGTTTTCTGAATTTGGAAGAACCAATGAAAACCTGCCACTTGAAAGCCCAAAGATATTGAAAAGAAGCATTTGTGCCTGGGTCAGGGGAGAGTTTTAGTAATGTATAGATGGTAGCTATGGAAACAATATCTGACTTTGCCTAGATGGTCTTGAGAAACGTAAATAATGAACAAACCATACCAAATAAATGTACATACCGTGCTGAACAGAGGTAAAAAAAATTCACTAAGAAATCATGGAACTGGCAGCTGCACATTTATTTCTGTTCAGTGTGTGTGCAGTGAATAAAATCTTAGCCAAGGGCTGGGTTGCACATCTGCCTTGACCCTAATGCTACAGGCTCCAACATAAACATTAAAAAAAAATCAAAACTTATTTCATTTCTTCCAGCATAGCACACAAAGACCACTGCTCTCTGGAGTGATTTTAGTAAGAACAACTGCCCTTGCATACAATGTTACGATGTTTTTAGCTTGCACTTTTCAAAAGCTCAACTCTGACCTAGCAGATAAAAGAACATTTTATGTGTGATTTTAGGTAAATGGAGTTGGATTAAAAGATTTCAGGCTGGTCCCCCTTTCTGTATTTTTTTACTCCATGTTACTTTTACAAGAAGATGTCTGCTGAGAAATCCCACTGCAAACTTTGCTTCATCCTACCATCAGAGCTTTATGTGAGATATCCAGACTGGATGGCTTTCAAGGGCTAAGTCAAGACAAAGTATAAAGTAAGAGCCAAGACCATTCATGAAACCTTTCATCTTTTCAATTTAGCTTTGGTTGGACAAAGGCTTCTATAGTAAGTTTTTTGCTGTCTGTTTTTGAGCTGCTTTTTCCATTATTGCATATGCAGACAGGGAGAGATTGATAATAGCATTCTGTAAATAATTTCATTGCCATGCCTTACTTGATCAACTACACAATCAAAATAATTGATAAACTGTTTTAAAGGCTTTAATTTGGGAGGTTAAGGGTGTATTTGTCTCACTAAGCAGAAAATAAAGATGTTCAGCAATTGTTAACAAAAACATGCTGCTAGTAAAATAAATTGTTTTCTTTCCACATGTGTAAATTATTCAAAAAAATTGTGAGAAAAAAAAATAAGTTTAATGTCAGCAGTTGGGACACTTTACCCAGGAAGTAGCATCACATGAGTTATTGTTTCTAGTCTGTTTTTTATTCATACTTACATATTTCTACAATGTGCAAAGGGATGAATAAAGGAGATTGAAGAACCCATGTAATCACTAGAATATCCACATAGCTGTGCTGGAGATGGTGGGTTCATGTGTCATTTGGCAAATAAAAATGGCCTGTATTTCACTGTAAGTGACCGGGTTAAATCGCTTTCCTCCATTTTAAAACAATCAAAACAAACTTATTTCTGAACAAATCTTCTTTCTTATTTGGCTTGAATTTGTGAAGTTTCAAGCTGAAAATTTTATGAAACATTTTATGGAAATTTTGTGGTTTGTGAGTAAGTTTTGCCCAGCTCTCATCTGTGTCCACATCAAAGCAGACCTTAATGCGTGCTCAAGCATCATCTTGCACACCTAAGTATAAAGAATTGTCTTTTTAATACAAGTGGACAAGTCAGCCTCTAAAAATGTTCTGTGTGCAGTCAGTCTCTAACACTAATATTTCCTGGATGATCTCTGACAAAGTAGAAAGCCTTGAAGAGAAAATTTTATAGTTCCCTGGTAATCATAATAACAGGGCTCTTGTTCCAAGAATGGGGGACTAATTGCCTTCTGAAATTCAAAAAAATCACACTGACTATAGTATATTTTACATCATGTGCTACAGTTATTTTAAGATATGAGCAATTTCAATCTTTTTTTAATAAAAGCTTTTTGCATGGCACTTTAGCAAATCTGTGTATAAGTGGGTTTCCAGAATCACTTACTTTCTTGGCATATAGTCAGGAAGATGTAAATTCTGTGAACTGGCATCTATATATAGATGTCATAAATGCACAGACATAATTTAATTAACTCTTGCATATTTTTTTTCTTTTTAGAAACATCCTTAAAATAAACTAAAATTCTGTGCTTCATCTTTGAGGTAATTTTAAATAAGGCTAACTTAAAACCCCTGGGAAAATGCCTGCCTAGACCAGCCTTTAAAAGCTTGATCGATATGAATTACTGTTCTCTATTCAACAACAAAATCAATTTAAAAGAATACATCCTTAATTTTTGTTGTTTTCACTCAGGAAAAGCTTGAGAAATAATTAACAGAATGGTAGTGGTGGAGACACCAAAGAACAGTCAGAATAAATTTTTGAATACTGCAATAATTTTCAGTGCTTGCAATGCTTCAAAAACAATCACTCTCTCAAGGGTCTGATCCTAGTCCCTTTCAAGCTGATGGAAGTTCTTCAATTAATTAAATGAGGAACAGCATAGACACAAGTTAAAATGAACTTGTTAGTTGGAGTGTCACTTTATATTCTGCCTCCGCAGAGCTAAAATTTGTTGCTTTACGAAATGAAATTCTCTTCATTTGCTTACCACATGTTTATGTTTTAGTGAGAAACATCCCTGTCTTGTGTTTACTTGAGTTTAATCTTCATGTGTCTGTGCCACTGTGGGAGGTAAACTCACAGGTTTCCCATTTGAAATCACTCTCTTGCCTATTTACCTGCGAGTTGCTGCTGACTATTATGCTTTGGGAACCAGACTGATGACTTGTCTAAAGTCACTATCTCCATCATAAAATGAGAGGGGGGGAGAAAAGCGCTTGAGAGTCAAGATACAGACAGGGAGATCATTTACCCAGGGGGACTGGTTGCTGCGCTCAGTCCGTGCCAGCCCCTCTTGACCGCTCCTGCTTTCTTTCGCTGCTCCCCTGCTCCGGCGGGGATTCTCCTGGGCAATCCGGCGGCCGGAGCCCCTGCTGTCCCTCCTCCTGCTCTCCCTTCGGGGCTCGCAGGGCCTTTCCCACCCTTTTTCCCTCACGCCTTCCTGCCCGCGGCTGAGGGGCTTGGCTGTGCCCGGCTGTGCCCGGCATTGGGCAGCGCGGCCTCGCCTCGGCCCTGGACACGCGTGCGGCCCCGGCACACTGTAAATAGGCCAGAGATTGTTAGTAGCTGTGATGATTACCACAAGGAAAAGCTAAACAGATGTTAGCAGTTGGAAAAGCAAACCTGTGGGCGCTGCTGGGTTGTGCAGAGGCTTTTGTCAGGGGTGTTTCACCTGTCCCTGGCAGCAGCGTCCGGGAGCGGCCATGTACTGCTCCTGCCGAGCTGCGGCACGGCCCACAGCGGAGCTACAGAAACTCTTTGTACTTGTTTAAACACTCCTTCGGTGTAGAGCCAGGCTAGCAGGGCTAATATATGGATTTACAGTGCTTGTTGTGGTAAAGGAAGTCTTACATATTTCAGTATTTTTATAAAATTTGTCAAAGGTTTCTGTCTTTGTAGCCATGATAGAGATCTGTGCCCATGGCTATGTACAATGCCGGCTTATGCAGTGTCAGGTTTTGGGGACCAAAGAGCCTTTGCTAATGATCTTCGCTATTTAAGGTGTGGGGAGGAAACTGCTTTGATCTTAATGATAATAATCCAAGGGATTAGCACAATGAAGTTCTGAAGTTCCTTAGGATACCTACTATGCTCCGTATTGAAGAGCAAAAGATTAAAAGTGGATAATAGGGGACAGAACAGGATACAACAAAATGTGTCGGTCAACAAACTCCATTAGGACTTTATAAAAAGCCTTTAAAAACATGCTTCCTTACCATAGAAGCACAGAGAAGCCAAGTAGCCCCACTATGGAAAACAAAATGTTATTTTTGAATCTGCAAATGATTAAGTCAAGTAACAAAAAAATGAAGTGATTAGTGTTTATCCCACTAAAAAGCTACCATTAGAAATACACAACTCACGCTGGAAAATAAGTATTATACTTATTTTCCAGGTTTTATTTATATGCAGAGACTAAGGAATTAAGCAAGAGTTCATAAGAAAAAATGTCCAGAAGTTATGAAAGATATGTTTTTGCTGTACTGTAAATGTTGAAATACCTGAGTTAGCTTAAAACAAGAACTGGAGCACTTTAGGGGTGATAAACTAGCAATTTATCACTAACAGTGGATTTTCCCTCCTATGTTTCTCAGTCAGAAGCAGCTGGGGAAGATAGCTGGGTATGGGCTTCTCAGCATAGGACAGCTGAGACCTTTGCTGAAGTAGGTGAACTGCTCTGAGTATCCCAGCTTGGTCCTATGAAAGCAGCCTGGATATCTCCCTACTTGAGAAAAAATTTGCAGCAATTTAGGAGGCACCATGGCTCGGAAAAAAAAATCCACCAAACTGCCAAATAGGAAAAAAACTCCAAACAACCATAGAAACCAAAAACCCAGACCAATGTTCCTATATGAACCAATATGTTCCTAACATACTGAGCCTTTATACCTCTTTTGGTATACCAAACAATCGCCGACCCAAACCCACACACATTTCTTTCTCAAAGTCTACTTCTTGCAACAGATCTGTACATTTAAAGGATGAGGATCCAACACCCATGAGTGATTTATGTGCCTTGCAAGGGTATAAAAAATTGCAATAATAAATTAGGAAAAAAGTTTTGAAAGGGATCCTTATCACTGTATCAGCTGTTTATCAGAGGATAAACCAGACTTTACTCTCTGAGGTCAGGAGGAAACTTTTCATTTTGGAGCAGTTCTTCCTGTGGTCACCCACTGAGTAGACTTAGCTGCACCTCATACTGAGTGGGACTGCGCACAGTTGAAGAGAGGATACCAGGGTATATGAACCACTGGTATCTTTTAGTATCAGAGCTTTTTTTTTCCATAAAGCTCAACCAGGAAACCTGAAAGTAGTGTGGTTTGAGGAGCTCAAATTGAGGTAAGAGACAAGGTAAGTACTGCAGAGGGATTTTCCCATTGCATCAGCTTCTGGATTGAAAATGTCTGCTAAGATGTTTGGGTTTGTTTGGTTTTTGTTTGGGATTTGTGTTTGTTCAGCTTTTTGTTCAGTTGGGTTTGGTTTTAAAAATATTTTCCTGTATGTTACTGTCTTTTTGCTACCTGTATAGTTCATTTAAAAACAAATTATAATAAAGGAACTTTTTATTAGTAGATTGCTGTGCTGACAATAGAATTTTAATACACCTCCAAGATAAGGCCCTGACAAGGTCCTTTGTAAATCAGATACAGCTGTTTCCTAAATCCAGTCATTCCTGCCTTGTTGTTTTCTAGTAATTACCTCATCTACGAGAAATACTGTATTCCTGTATTGTGCCCTTGAGTATACTAAGCGTTTCTATTAGCTTGCGCTTCTGCTGAGACATCTGAGAGTTTTTGGTGTGAGATTGGGTTTTTTTTAAATATTTTATTTTTTTTATCTGAGTAAGTCATATGGGTGTTGTGCCTTGCATCACCCGTATTCCCACTGGTTTAAGAAAGGTTTTGGTGTACACACTCCTTGCCTCCCTTGAGGTCTGCCTCTGGATATTTGAGATGAGGGCTTGTTTACATACTGTGGAGTTTTATCAGTCATAAGATGAGATGCCCAAAGTTGGAATTCTGGCTGATCATAATTTTTTCACAACTTTTCCTGAGAGATGTATATCTGATTTTGTCATTTAGTCCCTGGATTTTTTAAGCAATTACTCAAAGAATTGATGTAATGTCAACAAATTACCCCAATCTCTCTCAGAGGCCTTTTTGCCTCCAAATGCAACCTAGTTCCTGAGGGTTTTTTTAACATCCCCATCTCTGAAAACGTGGGGCTTAATTTGTGCATTTGTTCTATGTCACTTAAGCCTGTTATGATTTTCAGGGTCGTCTTGTCCTATTTCTGGTCCCGCTACAATAAAACTCCTCCTATCTTAAGGTGTTTAAGTATTTCTGTTGTCTTTCGCATTGTTTTGATGCCTTCCTTTGAAAAGGAATCTACTTCCTGGATAAAATCTGATTTATTTCTTAGGTTCAGGGATATGCTGCCTCCCCCTTGCAAATGCAGGGTCTCTGTCATGCCTTAAGAAAAACATGAAGTTAAATATATTTTCTGTAAAAACTCATTTGGACATGGTTTGCTTTCTTCTCTGAGTAGAACAGATCAAACCGCACAGAAATCAGACTGAAAGCCTGATGGGAACATATTTCTGCTTGCAGTAGTAGTAAGTAGTAATAGTCTTGTCCCATCAGTCACTTGGTTCTTTCACACTGTGCACTCCATGTCCTTCTATTCATATGGAATGACTTTTTCTTCCCAAGACTAGCATTGGCATAATATCAAAAGTGAGATATTCACTGCGCAATTTCATATGTGTGAACTTCATCTGAGTTTCCCAGGTTTTGTTTCATAGCTTTCCTTTGACTTCACTCATGTTCACAGTCAGTCCTATACAAGACTTTTTGAAAATGGTAGAAAAATTCCTGACTATTCATCATCCTTTTCCATGTCTTTTGGCTTGCAGTGATTGCTGTTTTCCAAACTGCAGGGATGAAAAAGTAGCTTCTATGCTCTGTCCTCTACTGATTTTTCACTGCAAAGATGACCAAAGAAGTGCCAAATATTGTAAGATTAATTTGTTTTAAAGCCTAACAACCTTTATATCAATTAAATATTAGTTTTTCACCAAGCATTTCATAGTTCAAAGACTTTTATGCAATGTCTCTCTATCTTATATTCTTAAAGTGGTGAAGCATGAAACAACCCATTCTGTATGAAGATGGATGATAAAATACCATTTGCACTTACAGCAAAACTTTTTTTAGGATTTCCTATTAGCTTATGGGTTTTGATTTTTCTTTAAAGGCCTATGAAAGAAACATTGCCAGCTACATTACTTTCCAAACAAGCAAGATCATGCGAAGGCATTTACATTTTCAAATGTAAATGTGAGATGGCCTCTGGGCACTAGATTAAGATATCTGTTGGTCTTGTGCTTTTCAATATAGGTATTTTTGATTTTGCTATTAATTTGTGTTAGTGCTGGAGGTAGCTGTTCCAAAACTGTCTAAGTCTAAAGAAAGTACAAGGAAAAAAGAAACTGGTTCCAGAAAGGGAAGATAGGAATGTGTCAGAATTTTTTTTCATTATATTATGCTGTTTGAACAATAGTGTTGCTTCATAACAGTAATTTGAAATTTAAGAGTTCGTTACAGGAAATAAGTATTTTGATACTGGAGCATTATATGCTCTGATGACTTAATGATTGCTATCAATGCCTAGTAAAGAGGGACTTGTTCCTACCATATTGACCCTTTATATCTCTTTTGAAAGCAAGTTAATGGGATACCAGCTGTATTTGTGAACCTCTTAGAAAAATTGAAGTTAGCCCACAGTAAACACAGCTTCTATCATAGCACTTGAACATCTGTCAAAGGTTCTAGTTAGAAGTCACAAACAAAAATACTCCATATTGACTCATGAACATTTCCACAATCCAGGACACTAGAAGAATATTGTGTTGCTTGGAGTGATAAAGAATGCCAACTGTATTTATTTTCTGAGAACCCTTCTTGCCAGGCTGTGAGTAATGCTCTGTTATCCATTCTGTATTTTGTGTTCCAAAGTCCACATTTTGTTCCTTGCTCCAAATCATGAATTCTGGACATGTTGCAGGCAAAACACATTTTTATTACCTCTTGGTTTGATCCTTAGCTAAAAGAACAGGTTAATTTAGATGACAGAGACAACTACATCAGTGTAATTGAAAAGATTGTGTTTTATTGCGTTTCTTTGCTTGTATCATAAATCAAGCTTTGTTTATGATGCAGGATAAAGGTGAGCCTTTAGCATCTTTGAATGAGCATCAGTGCAAAGCTTATCATAAAATCTGCCCTGAGTGTAGCTCTAGTAAGACACCATCTGATCTTCGGTAAATGCACAAGTGTAAGTAGCATAAATTAGAGTGTGAAATTTCTGAAGTAATTTCCTTCATCCTCTTCTAAAATAACTTGGCTGTGGATGGTCCATCAGTTTAAATGATAGAACAAAAGGTTCTACAGCTACAAAACAAACTATTTTGGCTTGCTTCTTGGGTGGCTGCTTATTGTTTTACAGGACAATGGGAATTGTCATAGTGTTTTGGATTATTTTCATCAATTTATTGAATATTTATTGTCAGGAATACTTCAGTTTTATATTTTGAAATTTGATGCTATTTACATTTTAAAGAAATCCTCTGATATTTTTCCAGTTTTCGGTGACTTTTTCTAACTGCTTGCTCTCAAAATCATTTTAATTTTTATTTGCGAACTGAGTAAACAATCTGGAAGTCATTGATAGACAATAAAAATGGCACCCTACAATGCTGTTAAAAAAAAAAAAAGGGCGACAGACACTATTATCTTGTCTATGTTTGACATACTTTCCTAAAATTTCCCACAATTACTGGCTCAATTTCAGCTCTACTGGTGGTGAAAAATGTAGAAATGTCAGTATACACAGGGCACTGGTGTGAGCTGGTGTTTTGGATCATCCATTGTTATTTATTGCTGTTTATTACTTGTGTATCGAAGCACACATGGGACCCAGCCTCATGGATCAAGTATTCCATTGAGCCTGGAACCAGGGCAGGTCTAGAGAGCAAGACTGTCCCTGCCACAATGGGTTAAAACACCGTGGTTAAACTGCTGGTGAGCCAAGCACATCAAAATATCTCTTTGGTTAGCACAAATGCAGAGGCAGACCGACACAGCATCCAGGAAATTAAAATACTAGTTTGTCCTTTCACAACTTACACATGGAAGTTATGCATTCTTTATCACTGTAAGGTCTATGGATGTTTGATTCTACTCACTACTACAAGTATTTTGGAAATAAACTTAAAAATTGTGGTGGGGAATGAAAGACACTGACCAAGAAAGACGTAGTAGTATATAGGTTTTGTTCCCTACTGGCAGATGTAGCAAAAACTTGTCCTTCTTGTATCTTTCTGTAGGTTTCTGGAGAGCAGGAGAAAATAAATTTCAAATAGATTTTCTGTTTCTTGTGAAAATTGCTCTTAGACAAATATATCAGTATATACATTGCTGTAGTCTCTAACTTGGAAAGCCAAGTTAGCCCCTAAGCAGGGGCAACCAGATTCAATGGACACATAACATGTAAGGAACTGTGAAAGTAATTTGGTAAGCTATATATGTCACTACATTCACAGTATCACAGAATCTGCTGTTGCTGGTGAGCTGAATACATTTTGACTGATCTTAGATCGAGTTGCAGCCTTAAAACTGCTTTCTTATTCTGATTGGTTTTGACCAGAGGAAGTATATTTGTTCAAGTGAGCCCTTCTTTCAGAGGAAGGTGTTTCATTACCCTTTGAGAACAGGCACATGTGCCAGAATAAAGTGTTTTAACCTCTGTAGCTTTTTCCTAAAGGGAAAAGGTACTGTCTTTTCTCTTTTTCTGGGAATAGATAAGATTTCCATTACTGTAAGAAGACAATAATTTGTAGACACCTTGAAGTACTGGCTTGTCTGTAGATTTAGCTGGTAACAAACTGGAGTGGCATATTGAATTAAGGTAGTAGAGTATAACATGTTAGCCTGCAGCATTTTTACTTATCCTGAATTACATTAGTTCTTGATAATGATTGGATTGTTTCTTCTTCGGCACCAAATGCAGCATTGCTGGGAATTCACCACGTTGTGTAACGGGATTAACATTTATTTATGGATTTCATTCATCAGTACTGAAGTAATTTCCCAAAGGCATTTTTGAATGCTTTATTATTATTATTGTATCAACTTTCCATTGTATCATCATGATATTTTTGGTAGGAAGCTGGCAAGTATGCAGGCATTTTAAAAGAATGCAGGAACTTGGAGCCCCACTGGAAGGCTTTCATTTGTCATTTTTAAACATTGCCAGTCTGCCCTAGGTATTGATATTTCTTATTATCAATTATAATGGGTAAATAAACTGTTTTAAATTAATTTCTAATTGTTTAATGGTTTAGACAAAAGAGAGGAAGGGCTCTTGCTGGATATCTTGTGAGTAGGACAATGATTGGTATCTTCATGTGATCTCTGCAGGAGTGACATTTAGAAATTCTAAACTGGTAGAGGTTACAGGGATGTACTTTCCCTGCCCAAAGTCTTTTGTGGATCTTCCAGATTTAGGCAAGCTCCACCCTGTCCTTTGATAAGAAACATTCCCCTTTTGTTTTCTCCTGTTTTCTCCTGTGCTATCCAGAAATAAAATCCAGCCTTTATTTCTTTATTTATGTATTTATTTATTTATTTTAATGTCTCTGAAAGTTTTATTCTTTGAAATCACAGCTCCTTGGAACACCTCCCATGAAAAGCGGAAGATTCATTTGCTTCTTTACAAAACACTTTGATGTATTATTTCCATTGTGCAGCTTATTTAGCACATTTCTGGCTACACATTTACTTTGTTATAACCTTCTGAGAATGCCATTATTAAAACTTCACACATCATACTATGAAAAGTATTGATTTACAGTAATCTTACTGGGATTATTTCCAGGTTTTCTAAAAGATCATTGGGAGAGACTATCATTATAGATGCTAAAATTGGAACTGAAACCACCAGGTAAAGACCCACTTTTCTCCATCAGAAATCCAACCTGTTGAAATGCACAGCTACCAAGTCCTTGAGATCATTCTTCCCACTTAAAATGTTGCAGTACAACAGGAAAACAACTGAGAAGCTGCATGCCCCATCTCATTCACATAATGAATGTAAGAGATCACAGAAATAAAGCTTAGTTCAATGAAGTGATATCACATTAGGAACTGCAAAGAAAAGACTTAAGAGTTTAGTAATCCACTGGTGGGGGTGTTTAATATTTTCTGTCTAGAAGTTAGACCTTTTTAAGAGCTACAAGGAATGAGCATTAATCCTGCTTTGAAAAGAAATAAGAAAAAACCTAATACGAAAACATTTTTAAACAGTTCCAGGAAGTCAGATATCATTATACTTGCCTTTAGTGATGGAGCATTTTAGAGACAGGTCAAATTCCTTCCAAGAGTAAATTGCATTAGTGGGCACAAAATATCTGGAAAAGTATGGTATGTCTACAAACACCCTCAATGGCCTGTTTTCAGAAGACTTGTCTGTATAACATGGTCTGATGATTTTCCTGTGTGTGGTTCAGTTGGTTGGTTGTTTTTTTTTCCAAAGTAGAGAGTGTGGGCTAAGAGACGAGAAATAAAAAGATATTTGGAAGACTATGGTCTATTTATGTAGCATTGACTATTGGAGAAAAAGAATGGTTTTGAATGGAGAAATGAAGTTACATGTGATTGCAGGTAATTGGCAGTGGAAGAGGGTATAGAGTGAAGATAGGTCAAAAAAAACCTCCCAAAACCTGAAGATCTACCTTGTGGGTCTAACCTTGAATGGCTTACATTTTTCAGATGGACCATAAGTAGATCAGTTTGGAAGTTTTCTTAATCTGGGAAATTCTTTTTCACAGTTCATGAATCAGTTGTTTTGATTCCCTTAGGGAGAACATGACTAAAGTCTTTTAAAATTATAATGAAACGCTTGACTTAGCTTTACTGCAAAAGTCAACTCAAGATTTTACATAGTATCTCATGCTTTAATTGTTCTTCAGAGTGAACAGGAACTAAGAATTTGCACCTGAAATTAAGTCCATTATGTTTTGTTGTGAAAAGTACTTTATGATATTAATTGGTCACATCTAAAGTTGTGTATTAGAAATGCAGAGTTTACATTAACTTAGTATTGCATTTTCATTGAGCATTTGATAGAAACAGTGGCAAGAGTTTGGAACAAGGGTATCAAATTTTGCAAGGAATTAAGGTCTTACATATTGAACATAATTATTGAGTATGAGCAGTGTCCTCACTTGGTCAAAAGGTTGATTCAGACTTCTTTTTGTCCTCATGCTGTGTGGTGGAAAGAAGTAGGCTTGTGTTCATGTCTTCTTATGGTAAAGCTTTAGTTACACAGAGGTGAATACCCAGGATGGAGTTTAGCATTACTCAGCTTCTTTCAAACCATTATTCCAAACCTCGAGTATGTGTTACTTCCCTTTTAATGTTGATGTGCACCCTTGTCCTCTGCCACTCTGGGTCAGGGAAGTTTTAAAAGGTATGCTGAATGCTGTGGTCCAGTTATGCTTGATTTTTGTTGCTTAAGAGTGTAAAGGAAATGTTAGGAGAAAAGGCTTCAATTTAAAATTTCCATCTTATGTCTTGCAAATATGGCCAGGAGAGGTTTTAGAAATGTCTGCCTCCTGTTTTATTTGTACTTCTGCAGGTCAAAGAAGAAAGAACAAGTGTGGCATATAAAAATTGCACTAAGGTGTATTTGGATGAAAAATTCTGTTTCCTCAGTTTCTAAGGTGCATTTGAATAGCTATTTTTGAATAACCTTTCAGGCATAGAGCAGGAACAAGTTCAGAGGCAAGCTGAAGAATGTGCTTCAATCAATGAAATACTTTATTTTCAAAATATTTTCTCACACATACTGTTTCTTGGTAAAAAGGAAATGTTTTAGAAACACAGTAGTGTAAAGGAATAGCCACAGACCACATGCTGAATCAAATCAATACTGGTATCAAATGATCCTTTCAGCTTGAGTGGACAATTTGTTTGCAGTACTGTTAAAATATCTCCACTTTATTGCCTTGCAACTATTAAATAATAGTTTCAGATATTTAAGGCTCAACACTGTATCTTATAGGGGTAAGACCTGTCTATTTTATTTTGAATGCCCCTTTTGTTTCACTCATTTTGCTCTATTATTTTTATTAATTTCTTTGCAAATGGGGGTAGCTCAGGATGCACTCTGTTGCTACTTAAAATGGAGAAAGAAACCACAGCACCATCCTCACTGTAAGCAAAACTCGTTTCACATCTATCGAGTGTCTGAACAGACAAAAGAGCTTTGATCACTTTCAGCCTCTTTTAACAAGGGACTTGTTTTAATTATAGAATGCTTTAGCTATTACTAAACATTTGCCTGGCACAGTTGGCATATGACATCATTTTACAAAAGCTTCGGTTTCTTTAGAGCATTCCAGCCTTAGGCTGCTCTTCTTAGAACTAAAGAAGGAGCATTTTTTTTCCACCAACTAAAGAAGGTATCTTTAAATTAGAGCCAAGAAAAATAGGATGATAATCCAGAACCATTCCCAAGTAATGACCACAATGCAGCAGTCACCTAATGAAGACCTATTTATATTCACTACTGCAGTATTTCCGGTGACCTCATGACAATACCAAAGATTTTCCTATTCCCTCATGCAGGAAAAAAAAAAAAGGGACAGAATTTCTCATAATCTCCTCCCAGTTTTCACTTTACAAAGTCGTATTGCTCTCTGAAAAACAAAAACCAAACAACTAAACTCAAAATTATGGAGAATGTTTTCCTATCGTATATGCTGTATACAATGTGTATTATAAATTAAATGCCATGCAGAGTGAGTATAATGTAAGAAGAATCTGTCAGATCTATAAATGAATAATGAAAAACCAGTAAATAATATTTAATGTTTGACTTTGACTACATTGCAATATGCATAGTTTGTATAGAAGTAGTACTAATATTTGTTGTCACTGCTGACTATCAACATTTTCTTTTGTTCTTAAAGTGGAGTGAGATATGATGAACTGGATCTTGTTAATTACATTTTAGTTATTCTTCAGTAGAGCACAATATGAAGACTATTCTTAATGTCATTTTGGTAACCAGTGTAAACTCCATACATATCCCATCATTTGGGCTTATTTGCTCCTGTCTTCATTCAGCTTTAAGTCAGGATTATATTTTCCCCTAATGAGATGTAAACTATTCATATTTTTCACACAACACAGTATGTTTAAAACTTAGCATAGTGTAGCTACAATATTATGACAGTGGCTGTCTGGAGTTAAAGTTTCATAAAAGCTTTTCAAGTTCATTGAACAATTCTCAGAAATAAAGACTGCTGAACTAAAATTTTACAGCTTGGTGTTAGTCTTTTCCTCTATTCTTGGGAAATTAATTTGGTTTTGGATATCTCAGCATTGCCAGTGCAGAGTGCTGCTTCTAGGTAAAGCAAAAAAATATATAAATTTCTCACCGAATCTTGGTATTTCTGCATTCCTGTACGTCTCAGATATTATTTTATTGACTACAGAAGTGTAGGGTCAGTTAGGGAGAATCAGTAACCCAGGCAGAGGAATTTTTAACACCATTCTGAGTATTTCAGTCATATTTTTGTAGAAACTGAAATTCCTTCCTTTTTAAGTCACATGCCTGAATTAATTTATTTAGGATTTGTTTGTATTTTCAGCAGTATTAATCCTATTCCAGTTGTATGTTGCATATGTTTGTCACTACCCAGTAACTCTTTGGTCATCTCTAAGATAAGTTTATCTTTTTAACAGCTTTGATGTAAGTAGGGCCATACTGCAATGTATGGTAAATCCAATGAAAATTAATTTGGTTCGGCTATATTTATCTGAATTTTCTTTAAAAAGCTTGTCAGCTTACCATCTGGTGATTTTTCTCATGCTAAGTCTCAGAGATTTAGTTTACTAGTTGATATTACTAAATATTTGACATAAGAAATCTTGTTTTCTCAGAACTATTACGAAAATACTCTGACCTGACTTGAATAAATTTCAAAAATATTAATATATCAATTTATATATCCTTATTGTTTTGTCTTTTAAGCTACTTTATAGGACACAAGACTTTGCTTACCGGTGTAAAGAAGTGCTTGTGTTACTGTGTTTTTCATTTACATTATTCAAAATGCTACAGTTATTTACCTACATTAAACACATTACAGAAATGATAACTTATGATTTTGTAATTCAGTGCATAGATTGTGCATTATCACTCAAGGCACTACAGTGGACATCAAGAATCCAAAACTTCATTAAATAGGATGAGTGTGAATGCCATTCAATACCATTTTACATTTTGAGGTTTTATCCTTTCATTTTCACAAGGCTGAATATGATCTTGTTTTCTTAAGCTTAGGATTTGCCTGCCTTTGAAAGAGAACCTAATTTTCTATTTTAGAAAAGTTATCTCTGCAGTGTCTACAGGGTGCATCTACATGACAAAATTAAGCAGTGGAACTGTAGTCATCTTTATCACACTAATCCTTCCCCAGAGATTAGACTGTATTTATTCTGCTATCTGAAGTATTTCAGTATATTTAACATGAATAGATTCATATTATCTTTAATTATGCTATTTAAACCCTGTCCAACTTAGTGCTCAGATAAGTCATGTTCTTCAGGAGCCATTTATGTATCTAGAGTGAGAAGTTATTAGGATAACGTCATTGACAGTCATAGTAGCTCTGATTTATCTCTATTAGTGTGACATATTGAAACCTCATTAAATTTCTCTGTTACATTGAGGGATGCCAGCCTTGTCAGTTGGTGAAAGTTGCACACTATAACCAGCTGTGTTTTCTGTTTGAGAAGGTCTTAGCATAGGCATGAGACAAAAATGAGAGCCTCCCCTGTTAGTGTTCACATCATAGCTCTAAGCAGTGGGTGGAGGGTTAATGTGATGACATTTTGTGAAGGCTACTTGCATTTCAGGTGGCTACCCCTTGTTTTCTAAGGTGTTGATAGATCTTTATTCCTCCAGCAAATCTGATACAGTGCTGAAGCCCAGCTGCTGGTGCTGTATTTTTCACATAGATAGTAGCCTTTTAAAATACTTTAGAAAACTATAATAAAAACAAATTTTAAAAGCAGCTGTATGCCCTAAGTAGTGTAATTAATGCATAGGTAGCATTTATAAATATGAACTGTTTGATTATATAGACCTAAAATAAGCTTTTTATCCAACATAGTTTTATTCTACTGATTCTGAAATGGCACAGGGTGTCAACAAGCATTTGTCCTGACTTAACCACTTCCTCTACTTCCCCTGAGAAGCAGTGGTGCTGTCCTAGAGGGGAATGAGAAGGAAGAGAATAGGAAGAGATCCTATTCTTTAGGATAGGTTTGCAGGAGTTCTGAGCTAATCCAAATGTACACTAATTGACCTGAAATCCTCAGATGCATTCTCTTAATGCAGTTTTACAAGCAATAAACTTGGAGAGGGAGAACTGGAGAGAAACCAAAGTAAAAAACCTAAAAACAACATTTCTGCATTTCTCTTGAGCTCTCTGCCTTTCCTTTGGGTTGGCATGAGTTTTCTGTCTCTCTCACGCATTGTAAGTGCTCTTCTTCCTGGAGGATGAAGAGCAAAATTAGGCTTTGCTGTTTTTCATTAGCACCTGCCCTGGAATGTCTTTGAAAGTTGACAGGGAATTCTTAGAGGGACACTGTGTAGAAGAGAGGCAGCAGGGCTGCCAGTCTATTCCAGCACTTGTGAATGACTTCAAAACACATCTCCTCTCATGTGTTATTTTTATGCTGTATAAAAAGTGAACCAAACCAGAAATTTTGTGTAATGTGACAAAAATATTTAGGTATGAATACGACTTAATAATGCTGATTTTTCAAAGCTGCTCTTAACAGAAGCATACATTTGAAAGGATGCTAAACTGGAAAATGTTTCTGCTTTCTGTGAGGTCATTAAAAGTTTTGATTTGAGAGAAACAGCTATTTGAATTGAAAGGTAGATGGTGCAACATGAGAAGTAAGTGTCTAGAATACGGGAAGTTTAAATCACATCTCTCCCATCAGGTATCAGGTGAGTCACCACATTTTTATGCCTTTGGCTTTCCTTGGGTGGAACTAGTCCAGAAAAGAAAAAAATAAAAACTAAGGGGAGTTTAAGTTGTAGTATTGCACAGGACTTTGTCAAGTTATTTTCTAACTCAAATACTGCTTAATGATGACCTGAAAATGAACATGTATAACAAGGTGGAAAAATAGTTAGCTGAGAATAGCAAATCTGATGTAAGCCTCTTTCCATCACTTTTTTTCCTTACCTCAGTAGAGTTGAGAGCCAGGGGAATCCTGAGCCAGCACTGATTTAGGCTGGTATGCACACCAGGTGCAGGATGATGCATTCACAGTTTCCCTCCTGGTTAGCTCATGCAGAGATGTTTCTGCAGTGAAATACCTGCTTCTTGGGCCATGACAAATGGGGTTGTACAGCTTCTGGTTACAGATCTCACACAGTTCATGGTATGATCTCTGCACAGGAGTCACACAGTGAAGATCTGCGCTTGAAAAAACTGTCTCATCAGGTGTGGCAAGGCCCTCTCCTTATATGTATTCCACACCTTGAAAAAAATCTTTATCTCCTAGCTTTCAGCCTCCATTCACAAGAAAATGAGGTTTAGAGGATGAGTCTCTCCCTCTCTTTCTCCCTGAGGAACTTTGTTTATTTGCATAAACTGGAAAGCTGAAAATGTAACAAAAGCAGATATTTTTTCTTTGAGATTAAAGAATATAAACGTGTTGAAACTTTTGTTTTTCAGCATTATTAAAAAATTATCATCTTCATTCAGTGGTAGACTAATGCTTTTTTTTTAATCACTGTCCTTGGTTTCCTAATGAACTAAGATGCTCTCTGGCTACTACCATGGAATTGTGTGGCTTTTTCCTAATAATGATAGAATTTTAGGGTTAAAAGGGAGCACAAGAGAGCATCTAGTTCATCACCCTGCCCCAAGGCAGCATGAGCTAATCCTGGCAGATGTTTGTCTAACCTGTTCCAAAGCTTTAGAGATATTCTTTAAGGCCCCCAGGCAACCTATTACAGGGCTGCACTACACTTACTCTTGGGTATTTTCTGCTAATGTTTAAAAAACTTCTGCTGGTATGCTTGTCACTTCTTGTCACTGCAGATATGGGAAGCAGATTGCTAGCTTGCCCTTTACAGTAGTTTGGGGTTGTTTTTGTTTTGTGTTTGGTTGGTTGGTTTATGGGCTATTTTTTGGCTTAAAAATCATATCATGTCTTTGTTGTTTTACTTTGCTTCCTGGAGTTCCAGTCCTTTCAGTCTTCTTGTGCGGCTGATGTTTCTATAGCCAATATATATAGCTATCCTGTATACGTCTAAGATCCATTCAGACAATTCCTGCATTTCTTTTTTTACCATTACCTAGAACATATTCTACCAATTTTACCAGTTTGACAGCATTTTTCTGTACTAGAAACTCAGTTCTTAAAAAACCACTCTTCATTTGTAGTCTACTAGTGAAATGATACATAGCAGCAGTGCAGAGATAGCTGTTGTATTTTTTATTTTTTTTTTTTTTTGTTAAGAGATTACCACTGCAGGCAGGAGTGATGTCTGTATCCTTACTTAATAGTTGCTCTTTCCTCAACATGTGCTTAAGACTGGTGTTGGAGACTAGGTATTGAATTGGATTATATTACCAAAAATGGCTGTATGCTCTAATAATCCATGGTTTTCAGTGATGTCTTACTGCTGTGTATATGAAACTTCTATGCAATATTTCTTTAATGCTTTAAAGATTAGTGCAATGCTGGGGCATGTTAAAAGGCCTATTGAATGTCCACTTTATAGTGAGTTCATGAAGAGAAATCTGCAGTGTTGGCTGTCTCGCTGATGGTCATGTCATTTGCTGTTCCACAGAAGAGCCGGCAAACGCTGTGGGTCACAGGAAACCCCTGGCAGATAAACTCTATGGAATTAATTTTGGAACTTGTGACCATTCCATGTACATCCATGTAAGCTAGGCATTTATAGATGTCAGAGGCGCTGTGAATGACTTGTAATCTTTGGGGAAATCTTTAACAAGCATTAACCCTAGCCATGGTCTTGAATTTCCATGACTGTCTCTACAAAAATGTGTCTCTCGGGGAAAATAGTGTTTTGGTTTGATTGTTAAATTCTGAGTGAAGAGTTCAGTTGTTTGTGTAATGCTGTTATTAAGTCGTCATGTCTCAAGAGTTAAGTGATTTAAAGGACTTTGCTAAAAAAGAACTTTCATTTTCACCAAACCTGTCTTACCTGAAAGCAAAACTTCAAGGTGGGAATCCAGCTTCTGAGAAAATGTTCTTCAATAAGGAAGATTCTTTTTGGCCATTACTTTTTGTTAAAAATGAATTTTTAAAAAAGTTTATTTTCTTTTTTTTTTTTTTTCCTTCTTTCTTTTCCTTTCTTTCTTGTTTTCTTTTTGGGCATTCATATATTATCACAGCCATGTCTCTGTCACTGTCCCCATTTTTTCTTGAATGTTCTGTTTTAAGATATGTGCACCTTTTGTAAAAAGCCAGCTGGGATGCCACAAATAGTGTGCTCTATTTATGACTGCAAAGTAATTACAATGGAATTTAAAGACTTGGTTTATAGATCCAAGACGAGGATCTTCTGTGTACACTAAAAGGATGAATCCTTTCCAGACCACTTCTTATTTGGCCGAAAATGAACTTGAGGAAGCATTTTGGAGTGTCAGCCAAGCCTGCTTTTAGAAAGACCTGGGTGGGATTCATACTGTTGATATCCAAATAAAAATAGGCCCTGATTTTAATCTCTGCATGGTTATTTTATTGTAGTTATGAAACCATGAATTAACTTTAAGGCTTTCAGGGATGAAAGGAGACATATAAGTAAGTGCCTGTTATCTTTTTTAGATTCATGGGAAAATATTTCATCCAGTGTCCTAGCAGCTTTCTCTTGTGGACTTGTCTTTTGTTTATTCTGTTTCTGTGTGGTATCCATTTTAGTTTGTTTCCTGTGAGAGCAGAATCTCTGTGACTGGGAGAGATATGTTACAGGAACAGGAGAAGATGGGCAATTTGGGGAGGAGAGAGGGGTTAATCTGCTATATATAAATGAAAATGTACTAAGTGTTCTTCGCTTAAGGTGAAGTTGAATATAGCTCTTTCTGGTAAATGTCACTGAAAATTGTACAGTTCTAGTATTTTTCAGCAAAAGAGTTTATTTCAGAATTCAGTAAGGGGCAACAGTTTCAGAATATAGCGCTAATTGTATGAGGGATATAAATATAGTCATTCAAATGAATATATTTTAGATTATCCAAAAACCTTTTAGAGTTTAAATACTGTTCTCTCCCTGGTTTGTCTAGATACTTCAACATCCCTCTCCCTGTCCGTAAATCATATGGATGTCAGGGCATAATTTGTAGGACAAATATTCTGCATAAAGTTTTAACACTTAAATATAAATGAAAGTAACATTGGGACAGGAGAGAAATATATATTTATAGTGTGTGTGACATAGAAAAATGCATTCTCTAATCATTACTTCACATGATTTTGAGGTAGAGAGGTCTCTTTGCTATCAAACTAAGTCTTACTTTGTCATCAAGACAAAGGATAATTGGCTGCATGACTGTATTCCTAAGCAAATGTTTATATTTTGGCATCTAAAGAATAAGATATGCTGGTATCCCCAGCATATAGAGATGGTCTCTTTCTGGTTTGCTTCTTGAGATATAGTCAAATGGGGTTTCCATGTCTAACTGGAAGGCAAAACTGGACTCATCTAATGATAATAACATCTGTTAATGAGCCATGGCCTATAATGTACAGGCAGTACAGAAAAGAGCAGTGATACCGCTTTGAATGTAGCCATCGAGTGAATATGCAGTCAAAAGGAGGCTTGCTTTTCCTCATCAGCATGGAACATCAGATACTTCAAAGTCCATTCTACAATCTTTTATTACGAAGTTATACTTCTTGAGCCAACCTCTATGATAATGATGTTATTAAAAATGCCTTCCAAAAATGAATTCTCTGCTTCATTTATATTTCTTCATGGACTATGAACATTTTCCTTTTTTCCTCCATCTGCTTCACTCTGTGTTTCAGCTTTCCTTTTTTTTTCGACAATGTCTTTTCACAGCTGTAATAAATGTATTAGGGTTCCTATATATAGTTAAACTTGTGGTCTTAGCACAGTTAGACTAAGACAACAGAAAATGCAAAATGAAAACAAGACTGTTGTGCCAAAAAGGTGGCCTAAATGGAGTGATGTGGTTGTCCTTGGCAGTCTGCTCAGCAGATACTGTCAGCGTCACTTGGTGGGGAGAGAGAGCAGGAGATGAGCAAAAAGAGACCATCTGCTGTGCGGTTTTTTACTCTGGGATTATACAGTTTTCCTAGTCCCTGTTCCAAAAGTGGCAGATCTTGAATGTCTGTGTGGTTTTTTTAGTGGTTACATATAGCTGCAGTGCATGTTGGCAAACAGAACTGACACCATCTTTGTCAGGAAGCAAACAATCATCTCCTTAGTTAGTCCAAGTTTAGCAAGAACTGTTCATCCTGACCATCTCTGCATTCCCAAACTACATAATTTTGCCTTTTCACCCTTCCTAAAAAGGAAAAATTATAACCAAACTCCAGATATTTTAGTGAGCCTCTACAAACATTATTGCAACTGTATTGACATACGTGATAATTTCTCTTTGGGGCAAAGGCTACTAGTTAAAAAGTATACTTATACCATTCAGACTGCCTATCAGTTACTGGAGCACTGTCAATATTTTAATTTTTTTAATTTTTTTTAATGGGTTGAAATGAGGACGCAAAAAATTAGTACATTCAAAGAAATTATTTATAACTTTGTAGAATGTAAAAATACATGGAATAAAGCACACTTGTGTACCTGTGCCATGTGAAACTTGTTCTTGTCCACATATTAGCAGGAATTTGGGTTTACAAAGTTGGCATACCTTTTCCTTCTCCTAGGTCTACATGGCAGGAATCAGTTCCACTATTCTGCTCTATCAGCATGGGCAAAATGCCTTGTGAAATCAGAAAAGTCAGCAATTGGAATTTAAAAGGGTAACAAGATTGAATATAGGAAGTATAGTATAGCAATTGTCTCTTTTTGAGAAGGAAAAAAAATTGCCCTTAAAAGCTTAGCTGAGCCTAAATCATTTAGGTAATTCAGTTGACAGTTATTTAATGTTGGCAGCAGTATGTGTGTATGTACCACTGCCCTGGTAGTCAATGGAAGATGTCATAACCATGCAAGTGATTTATCAGTTTATAATTGTTATGGGTTGCAGTAGCTAGAGGCCAAGAGGAAGATAGTAGAGATTCTGCTTTAGCTCAAATTTTCCCTGTGGAAACATCCTACAGAATAGTAGTAAGAATAAAATCAGTGCTTTACCATAGAAACCCAATAGAATTATCTCATCCAAAATCCTATGTAATTTACTGGCCATAATAACAATTCTTTGCTCTGTTGACCATAACACAGAATTGCTCTTACTGTGGGATGTTTGAGAAAACAAACTACAAAAAATTTTGATGAGGTTATCATTCTCCATTAAATTTGGTAGTATTCTTCCAAAATGAGCTAAATAAATAGTGTCCAGAATTAGATCATCATCCAAGAGGAGCTTTTATAAAGCAAATTATGCTACCATAATCTATTTCTACCAAAGAAAATATTAGGTATAAAGAATAGGACTAATCTAAAGCAATCAATTCTCAATTTACCAAGCCACATGCACCAAAAAAAATTTGAAAAAAATAGATGGGCTTACTCCCTAGGAGAGTAATTTCTAGATGCTTTTCTTTTTATTCCATACAGATACACAATGACTGAAGACTTCCCTAATTTAATCTCTTAAATCCACCTGTAGTTTCTTGGATTATAAATATTACCTTCTGACTATGAACAGTGTTAAGTGATTGAGGTTTGCCTGAGTCTGCACATGGCCTGCATCAAATCTCAAAGCTGCTTCTGTCCTGCCACTTTGAAAAAAAGATGATACACATCATTGTTCCTATTATTAAATGTTTCCATAATGGCCTTTTTAACAAGTGGTTTGCATACTTCCCCAGGAATTCAAATGTTCTCTCATTACCATGAGTGCAGAAAGCTCTGAACTTCTGCCATCCAGTCATAAATACCCTTAGCCCTCTCAAATTTTGCACATTCTTAAAACAAAAGTCTGCATTGAGAACTCATATTGTTTGCTTTTGTACATTTTCTTTAGTAGAAATGGATGTAAGAGTTATGGTGACAGAGCTGCCCTTACAAAGTAAAATATAAAACTTTCAATCAGTACTATTTTTAGAGGCTGTATGGACAACTACAGAAAAATCTTACAGGATTTATTTTAGAATGCTAGCATATAATATGAGTAATTTATAACTTTTTTTGTTTTTTAATAGTCATATCAAGAATTACTTATTCTACAAGGCTGTTTAAAGGGTAAACATTATAGAAAAAAAGAAGCCATGGGGACACGGCAGACAAGTGACTTGAAAACTTTAGCATGGCAGTAACAAGTTGAGTTTCATAAGAAAGAAAAGAGAAAAGTAATCTGGGTTTTTTAAATGCATGGGATTGCAATAGTCAGAAAAAATGAGTTCAATTTTCATATTTAGCTCAGCACAGCTTCATTTTTTGTGTTTATCATAACATTCTGAATAATTGTCTCTCTCTGGCACTGAGACATACTGGGATATGGGTGTGTTACATGTAATGAGAATTGGTCAGCACTGTGCCTTTTTCCTACCTGATATAGTTTCTGCACGGTGTATCTCCAGCTTTTGCATAGTTAGGCATTCTGAGCTTTTAACAAAACTAGCAAATTTGTTTTCAAAGCTTCAAAATATGGACAAGTCACACTGTTTTCATGACTCAGATGGGAGCTCTGTCACAGAGGGCTTAGTATTGTTTCAGGTCACCATTACACAGCGAGTGTGATGTCCTGCTTTAACTCAGCTGTATGTGTACAGGAAATAGTAGGGACAGGAGTAGCTCTGAGCCAGTTTTAGATGCCTGTGAAGTCTGGGGTTGTCCTCAGATGTCCCTACTTCTTAGAAGAAACCAGAGCAATCTCAGAACCTCACTGCCCATTGCTGTAAATGGAGCAGAGCGCAGCAGTGGTCCGGAAATTCAGTCCCTTGTTCTGCATGGAGAGCTTTGTACAAGTAATCAGTTACCGCTGCTACCTGTATAATTTTTTTTAATATCTTGAGAAATTCTTTTTAAGGATGTCCCTCTTCTGCTTGTGTGTTGTAAAAGGGCTGGGACATTCAAAAACAAGTTAGGCCCAACACACACAGGGACTATTATATGTAGTTTCACACACCAAACGGGAGATTTTGTTAATGTTACAAAGTCTAGACTGAGAAGGAATAGATTGCTTTAGACTTGTGTGTAGACTACATTTAAATCATGTGTCTGATTTTGTTGTATGAATTTTATATCTCACGTACCTTCACTTTTAGGTACAGAAATGTCAGTATAGAAAATGTTGTACTTTGGAAAATGCTTACTCTGTGTGAATAGCAAAGAGTTAAGAAACCAAGACAGTCCAAACATGAAGAAAAATGTAAAGACACGTTGCAGTCTGATGAAGATTACCAGACCATCACAGCAAAGCCCAAAAGCATCCTTCAAACCTCAGGAAAAAATGCGCTAAAGAGTTACCATGGGAACAACAAATTTAAAGAACAAATGAAAACCAACAGCTATTTACACCCCAACAGAATAATACAAACAAACAACAAAAACAGAATCGTAAATCAGCTAAACTCAATAACTAAGCAGAATGTGGAAAAACTAAAATCTTAAGCATGGGAATAAAGGAGGCGGGGGGGGGAGGGCAGGAGAGGAACCACCCAACAATCCAGTGCTAACTAAGACATAAAACCGAAAATAAAAATGCTGTATAGAAAACAAAACGATCATTACCGCAAGACAAGATAAAAAGCTAAGCAAATGCTTCAGTCTAGATAAATGTTAGCATATTTTGTGTGAATTCTGCTAATTTCTTTACTGTATCATCACTGATTTTTTTCAACAGTGATCACAAGTAGTCTGTACTGAAATCAGTGTGTTATGCTGATTTAATGAGAACACCTTTTGTCCATCATACTGGTATTAATGAAGAATATATTAGATATTGATACCTCGAAAATATAGAGGATATGGGATTTTGGTTAAAGGGATGTCAACCTTTATTCCTTAGAGATTCAGGTCCCCTTAAACTCAGATTCCTCCAATGTATGCCTATTTATATTTAAAAACCAACTATGGGATGCTAAAACTATGGGATACTAAAAAGCAGTGTTATAAAGTGACATTTGACATGAGGAGGAAAGGCTATTAACCTGTAGCTGGAATAATTTTTAATGAAGAACTCAGATATGATAAAAAGATGAGTGAGAAGAGGCCCTCTAAGATTATTTTGTGCGTTGAGAGTGTCTTGAAAATGCTGTCTTCCTCAACCAAATAGTTGATTTATGGATATGATTGCAATAAAAATTTATATTGCAAGAAAAGAAAAAGCAAACAAAACCCAAAAACTTATTCTTCAGTGTGTTGGAAGTGTCTTTCTTTATATTTTGCTTATGAGATAAAAAGTAGTTTTGCAAATTACTGGAGTCCATTAAGGAGGAACAAGACTGTGTGGTCTAAAGTCTCACAGGGATTCTGGTCTATGTTCGGGAAGCCGCTTATTCATTTTCTCCCAGACAAATATTTGTTATTTAGCCATTAAATCAAAGATGGGTTCATGCTGCCAAATAGATTTGAATTCAAACCATTAGAGAATTTTAGGTCACTCCCTTCGAGAGCTTTGATTTGTGCTCATCTCTTAATGTGGAGAGGCTTTTAAATTTCTGCTTGCTTTACCAGCATTAGTTAACAGATTAAACTGTGTGAACATGGAAGGGAGGGCGGGAGGAATTCTGCCTTTTTAAAGATTCTATTAATTTTCTTTGGCCAGACTTTGAGTTTGCCTCTTTTCCCTTTTTGGCAAGGTCATGGTTCTCATGAATATTTGACTGAGCAGTTGAATCTGCACACGAGAGAACTTGTAATGGAAGTGCGTATTTTGACTTGGTGCTAAGGACAAGTAACTAACACAATACACATTATATATTTGTATATTTTACTAGTAGAAAATAATCATCCGCACTTAAAAGTTACAAACACCTTTGTTGTGTGAATTTGAGTTACTGAATTTGTTTCTCATCATACTTCTTGCAGAAGGAAACAACGTGTTCGTCAGATAAATAATTAATCAAAAAAAGATTTTGATTCTATAGATAATTTTAAAAAAGAGAAACCCCACCTCTTACTGGTTGGAGGCAAAATTCTTCCCTTGTTTGAAGCTAATCACCAATTTAATATTTACGCAGTCACGTAAAGTCAGAGAAGTTAGTTGTCTGCTTCAGATACCAGTTAGTGTCTGTGACACAGTTGGGAATACATTTCAACATTTGTTGGGGTCTCATCCTATGGTAACATTCTGAGTTATTCCAAGCAGGTCAGTGCCTCCTAGAATAGCCATTTTTTTTGGGATTCCCATTGAATATGGGAATCTGTGCAGAAGTTGAGATTTAGCAGCAAATGGAGAAATTTATAACAACGCTATAATATTAACAGCTTGGATTAATTGCACTTCTGTTGTAGAGATATTGTACTGAGGTTAATCAAAAGAAAGAGAGTTAAGAGAAAAGCCCATCTTTTCCACCTTGAAAAATGTGGTGTAATCAATAGCAAAAAATAAATGGGTGATCAGTGAAGATCTCTTTAATTTACTGTTTACTGTTTGGTTGCTAAGGAATGTCTTGGAAGATGGGGGCCAGGTTTGTGAAATTAAAGTTTTTTATCCATTACAGATTTTGTTCCCTGTGTGAGTCTGCGTCAGTAGCACATAGTGAAATTCAAAGTTATTCCAGACTCCTTCATTACATGTCTGCTAACTGCTACTGAAAACCTCATATGATTTTAAAATACATTCTACACTATAGAACTCAAAAATTCATGCAACTTTTTGAATAATTTCAATTTTTTGATGGGAAAAACAAAACAAAACAACCCAAGCCAAACAGCATGGATTTGTTCCTTTTTGTTTACAAGAATATGATTGTGAAACATTACTAATAAACTTTTATTAACAATAATAAATGACAGCTGTGTGTAACATGTACCAAAAGCTGTTCAAAGATTCATTTCTAGGTTGCATGTCATGTTTAAAGCTATAAAGTATAATGACCTTTTCAGAGATCAAAGCTCTGTCTTTTTTTTTCCAAAAGAGATGTTTGAGGTTGTAAGAGCAGTGAAGGCACTGAGTGAAGTTTCATTTTCTACCAGATCATTAATAGAGAAGTTGAGAATGATAGTGCCACGGGTGAATAAGGGGGACAAGCCAGCTGGACAAGCAGTGGACTACATGCACTTTTCCTCATGCACCATCTAGTAGATTAATTTGCTACCCATGGATCCTGCCCCTAACAGAGGACTCTGAAATGAACCTGCTGTAGGTGGATTTCCTTGTGTGCATTGTGGTGGATTGTGACTGGCACGGAGCAAGGCTTTTCTGATAGTCAGCTTGCTATACTTCATCACTCATAACAGTGGTGATAACTCTCTCGTGCCTGTACAGAAGCAGGGCTAATGTGGTAGCTTTGATGCTCTTAGTCTTGTGGAAAGACTTCCAGGCTGGCTCCATTCAGCTGGTGTAAGCGTGCCAATGGACAGTGGCATCATCTGGATGCACATTCCTGTTTCTCCACCAGTGTTGTCACAGGCCTTGATAGTACTCCCTGTCTATATGGAATCTTTACTGATGCATGCTTTGGAAGTAGTATGTGTTCTTCCTATGGCATGTACTATGCACTTCGCTTTTATTCAAACTCGTGGTTGTTCAGAAAGGTATTAAAAGGCTCTCACTGTCCTCAAATTTGGCTTGAGGTTTATAAAGTACAAAGCTGCAAACCGATGTGTGAAGAAGTGATGATGTTTGGAATGAGCTACCAGGATATTGTCACATCTAGGGACAAGGATATTTTAGGTGGCTACCTTTGGCCTGGAATCTTGTCTGGGGAGGTCAGGCAGTCTCCCTACAGCAGAAGCTTGCAGGTTGTCTTCTTCTGCTGTAACATAAACAAAGTAGCATAGATCATATAACACAATCTTGCTTGCCACTACTTGCCATTGTAAAATTCATATGTAATTCTTCTAGGCCTTTCTCTGTTGTGTGAAAAACTATGAACCCTGTTATAAGTATTTTAACCACAAGGTTCCAAATTCCAGATAAAATAATTTTTTTAAGTCCTCTGGGAAATAAGTAAAAAATTATGATGACTAAAAAATATTTTTCCAGTGTTTTTTCTGAATGAAATTTTGTATAAACCATCTCATGTTTTATGGGAAGATGAGCATGGTCTTTGCAAAGCTTCTGTGGTAGAAGCTGTGACTAAGGGGAGATCCTTCTAGTCAATTTTAATTGACTTGGTAAGGTAAGATTTCCATCTCTGCTCTCTTTTGTGAATGTTACAGCACCACTGACTTTGTCTGTAATTGTAAGTTACTGAGTAAAGATAGGCTTCTCAAGGAATGTATTCAAACTCCCCAGTGTTGATAACTTTGCTGATGCTGAACAGATGTTGAAAAGGCTGGTTCCAGTGTTGACTTGTACTTTCACAATCTTCGGTCAATATTCTTACTGTCTGTGCTCTTAGTTAGCATTTTTCTGTGCTGTATTCATCCTTAAAATTCTTTAGCTGAGCAGAGACAGCGCAGGTGGGGTTCATCAACACAAGTACCTGGTATTTCACCACCTTACTTTCATTCAGCATTGTTTTAACTTCCTAGCATACCTTTCCATAAGCCAGCTTCCCAGCTTCTTGGTTTGCTTACAAGCGCTGTAGAGAAAAAAAACAGGGAGTTTGCCCTTCTGTGCTTGGGCTGGCATCACCAAGTGTTTGAGCAGTGATATCTTAGCAGCCAGGTTTGAAGAGCTCAGAATGAGGGAAGGGGCTATTTTGGGTGGTATTACTCCATTGCAGACACAGAGACTGTGGATAAGCACATATATTTATAAGGGCTGAATTTTGGAAGACACCAGATACCGCAGCGCCATACAAGTACCTAGATAAACTCTTTTCTGGGAGGCTGCCAATACAACATCGAATGAAGTATGAAGTTAACACCTTATGTTACGTGGTGGTCATAAACCAGGGCATTTAATATTGAAAAGGAGAAATTGATGACACTGTGCTATCAGCAACTTCAAGTTTTACTGCAACATAATAGAAAACTAAATCTCCATCATGGCACCAGGAAAATTATGGGATGGCATTTTTTAAAATGACAGTAAGAGAGGAGTCAGTAGCAAGTACAAGTTGAACAGTAAATAACACATTTAGTTATGGCAACACTTGCCATAACTACAGAATTATTGCATACATTATTATTCTCCCATCAATAGCGACCCATTAGGTTTGGATGAGACTGACAAGGCATTGCAGATCTTATATAAGCAAACAAATGGATACATAAGTAAGTTCTCAGAATCAAAGAAGCAATTAAGGTAACCAGTATACATTTGGTGCAGACATAAAATGACCATACAGCACTCTTGGTTTGGTCATAATATCGTGCGTATATATTTTTGGTTCTTTTCTCTGCCTGTCTCTCTCTTTCCCCCCTTTTGGTAACATTGTCCAGATCTTCTTTCCTGCCTGTGGGGCCTCACATTAGGGTATCATATTTTTTCCTATCTGGTGGCCTGCGGTTTGTCTGTTCGTCTATCACTTGAGTGTTTCTATTTTGGTGCAAACTTATAATATCCCAGACTTCAGATCAAGGGTTTCTAACAGAGATTGTGCCATGGACCTGCCTTCTTCCCATTTGGGATCATAAAACTACCCCTTTTGTTCACACAAAACCTCTGCAACATGCTGCTCAGGGAACCAAGACCTGCCCTAACAAGGCAGACTTTCTCCTAGTGAAAATGGAATTATTCCAATGGAGTCATCTATATGCTCCACACTTTTCTCACCCAGGCGTGTAGGAGTTGTGTCTGGGCAGACTGGGTACAGTTTCATTCTGTACCAGAATTAGGAGAGCAGATGGGTGATTTAGAGTCATGTTTCCCTCCCATCTCTGATCCTGCACTGAATCCAGATCAAAATCACTATTTTTCATCTCATCACCCTCATTTTCTTCTAGCTGGGCTAATTCTTTTCTCTCTTTCCCAGCCTCCACAAGAAGATATGTTTATTTCAACTAGAGATGGTTACCAAAAGTTTCCCCTAGTCATTGTGAAAAAGGATGAGTGTTGATCCAAAGTTAGGAGGAGGTAGGGAGTATCTTCTTCCCCAGCCCACCCTCCAATTCAAGTAGAATGAAAGTAAACTTGTACTAAAAGCAGAGTTTAATTTCTTTAATCTATTTTAAAAGCTGGAGACATGGCTTGCTAGAGTAATCTTGTGTCCCAAGGATGACAATAGTATCTTAATAGGGGAAAGATGTTCTTTGAGCAGTGAATTCAGCCTTCAATGTGCCCGCATTAGAAGTTCCCTCAAAAGTGCTGCTGCTGTTGTATTTCTGAATGCCTTTGAAATATCAGGTTTCCGGCCATAATAGCTTTGATTCCAGATTATTCTTCATGAGGAACCAAAAGTATTTTCATTTTCATCTTTTCACAACACATTTTTCACCCTTTTGGGGCTATAGTGTTATTAGGAGAACTAGGGCTGTTTTATTCATGTCTGCAGCTCTTTATTCCATAAAGCATATGGAAAGCCAAAGAGACAAAATGGAAACACAGAACCTACCACTTATCTATGCATTAGCTGTGGAGACTGTCCTTACATCTTTGTATTGAGTGCTTGGTTTTGTCTCCATTTATCTTTAAAAACTAATTTTTAACAATTTAAATTTTACTATGCTGTCCCATCTTCCATCCAATAATTTAAATCAGGTGCCCTACAATGCAACTCTTTACTTGGAATTGGTCTAGAAATGAAATCTCTTAAGACCTAGGTTAAATTTAATATTAAAGTTATAACTAAACAATTTAACAAAAATTAATGAGACTCCTCAAAGGCATTCCAGAATTCTCTAACTTCTTTATCATCCAAAGCAATCTGTGTCATGTAACCAGCACTATAGAAATGCAGCTGCAGTTTAATGCCGACGCATTATATAAAAGTATGCACTTCTGCTATCAAAACTGGCTTTTATAGCCTTAAGCCTGGTGCTTAAAAGTAAGGCTAAGCAAGATTATGCTCTCTGAGATATTGCTGCTATTGTTTTGCTCTGAATGCTAAGTTGTATTCTCTTACCCCTTAGATTTCATTCCTCTATCAACCTTACTATGTTTGTTGTTTCTTGTGTCCTACATACTTTGAAGAATGACCACTACCCTGAACTTTAGGGACAGTAATGTCAAGGGTGTACCAAATAGGCCTGTGTCACAGGGGGACACCAGCACTATATAAAGTAAAGCAAACTGATTGTACAAAGGATCCACTGACAGAAATCAGAGCTTTCTCCCCAGCCCCCAGCTCTGCCTGTTTCACCAAGCAGAATATAAGAGCATATGCACAGACAAACTGGCGTCCCATTACATTCCTCCAGGGTAAATAATTTATCAGGACTGATGCTGATTAAATATAAATGTGGAGAGCGTCAGGAGTCCAGGTGACACAGTAGTGAGTGCTGGCTTTTGCCTCCAAGGAGTGCAAGTCACATTTCTGCCTTTACATCCACATCCTCTTTCAGGGAATATTTGTGATTCTTTTGTGCTATTTTACTTTTGGGGAATAAAACTCTTTTAGAAGAAAACAAAATATATTCACTCAGGCTAGTGTCATAGCACACATTTAGTCCTAGAGTGTGCCTTCATTAGGAGTTAATTACATTTGGTCAGATCTTCAATTCACTGATTTTATTCCATCCTCTTTATAAATGGTTCTGTTTCAGTCCTCCCTCCTGATTACATTTTATTCCTGAAGTTTTATCTGTCTGTTTTGAAAATGTTCCAGTTTCCTTCTGTCTTAAGGCCATAAGCTTTAAGCAGGTTAAAAGTTGTGTACACATACCTTTCATCAGATGACAATACTCATTGCACTGAATTGTTGTAATAAAGGCACTAAGACAGGCCTTGGAACTCCAGCAGCTCACAGGACATCCAAAAGCTGGATTTTGTAACATGTGTGGGGGTGTTGATGTGGAGGTTGTCAAAGCATCCAAGGCCACTTTTCCAAATGGATCTCATCCAATGTATTCATTTCGTTCTTGCACTGCTGAGATGGGAAATATCAAAAACAGCTCAGCATTTTCTTTAGGAAAAAAGACATCCCTTTCCTTTACAGTCCTAGCATTCTCAAAGTCCATGCCTTTTGGAATCCAAGACAGTCATCTCTTGAATTACCTTTCTCTATTTCCTACATAGCTCCTTGTAAGTCCATTAGCAGGAAATCCAATGGAATGTGCAGAAAGAACTTCCAGACTCATGGAAGGCAATCCAATAATTTGTCCTTTGACATGGAATATTTAGGCAAAACAAAGTTTTAAACTAATCAAAAATCTACCAACTGTTAGAAAAAAATTAAAAATCATGTTAGCTAACTTATAAAACACTAGTCATTATAGAGTAGAAATATGTAACTCTTGCAGTAGTTTGATGAGATTTACTAACATTTTTATTTAGACTGTATCTGCTCTGTTCCGTTTTCTTGTTGTGTTAAACTGTGTTAACAGCTATCCTAGTGAAAGTATTTCAATGTACTGAATAGATGGGGAATGACATAAAAGCTTCCCAAATAATAACTGAGAATAAATCCTCTAAATAAATGTGGAAATGAGCTTAAAACCACAAACATTTATTGGGGTTAGTCTTGACTTTACCCAAATATTAGAAATATTCAAATCTAAACTCCTATCCTTTTTTTGTTTGGAAAAATTACTTGGAAAAAAAAACCTGAGTGTTTAAAATTTTGAAAATGTGTTGATGAAAACATGTTTGTTTCTCTAGTTTTGTTTTAATTTAACTTATCGAATCAAATATAATTTCATTTAGGTTTCTTTAAATCTGAATGCCAAAACAGTATTTTATATAAACAGCAACATTATTGTTTAAAACATATTTTTCCTCCTGAAAACTGTCGGTACCATGCAAGATGTTTTTCTTTTCTTTTTTTTCTGGACAGTCCTACATTGCTAGTAACTTTGCCCAGCCTCTGAATTACATAGCTGCTATATTTTACTATCAGTCCCCCTAATTCAGTTTTTCTTGCTTCACAGGATTTGATTAATCAAAGTAATTATTTTAAGTTTATTGTGAAATGTCTCTTAAGTCTGGCAAGGGCTGTAGCCTAAGTGAGAAGTAATGCTATCTAAACTTAGAAGACTGTATGAAACATCTCAATGAAGGAAAAAATAGACTCAGAACTTGCTTCTAAAATAATGTCTCATTTTTGCTGTTTATATATAGCAGTCTTGTTCTCCAGAGACAATTTAGAGGACTGGGAGAATACTGGCTCCTCTGTGCGTGCCATCTTGTCAAGGTGAAAAGAGAGTGTCATTCCATGCCAGCTGTGAGAGTAGCACCGAGCCCTCTTGGAAGTGGTACAAGGAAAGTATGCCCCTTGCATAGGAGTCAGTCTTCTTTGGAAACCTTTTATTAGTACCAAGCAGTAAACTAACTGGTGTGTTCAACATCATGAGATAGAGTTTGAGTGTTCCTCCCCCTGCCCAGAGCCCCACCAGTAGGAGTAGCAATTGTGAGCAGGATGCAGCTGTGGAGCCATTCAGGCCTGACCCTGTAAGGTCTGCAGCCTGTTACTCATCTCACGTAATCTGTAAGGCAGCTTGGGCTGGTGCAGCAAACTTACCTGATTTACCCTTTCTTCTAGGTGGGAGGAGAGAGCAGTAAGCACCTTGCCAGTGAGACAGCAACCTTACAGTGTTTCTGAGCACTTGGCTGGAGCTTAACCACTTGTGGCTGGTTATGTCAGCCTTGGATAACAGTCACCAAATTGACTGTATATGCTCCTGGTGTTCTCTCTGAAGCCAAATCAGATACCTGCTCCTTGTGAAGGACTTAGATTGCAAAACCAGAGCTGTGTTGAGTTCAGCATTTGAGTGGATTTGGAATGCTGTTTGGGGAAAAAAATAGAAAATAACATGACTCATTCTATGACAACCATGAAGTACAGCAGTGTCAGAATCATAAATTGTTGTCCATGAATGTATCACCCACCTAGCAGAGACAGATTTCTGCCAACAGCTCTGCCAATAAGAGATAGAGTTTGGCATAATTTTTAAGGTGGAACATGCTGGATTTAATTCCAGAACTAAAATTTGCCACTCAAAAAACATCATGGCATTGTTTTAGATTATTCCCTGTTCCATTCTCAACAGCTGTACTGTGGAGCAGTGGCCTTCTTAAATATGTTTTGTGGACATTAGGAAAATAAAGGAAATCCTGACAACATAATTTCCAAAGTTACCCACGGGTCATTACTAAACTGGGACTACCAGCAAAGAGGCAATGTAGAAAAAAGAAATCCATGCTTTGAACAATGTCAAGTCTTGACTTCACTCATATAGGATGTTCTGATAAACCCCTCAAAAAAATCTTACTTGTCCTTATTTTCTTAGTTGTCCCCTTCACTGCTTAAAAGTCAGTAGATTCATACAACTGATCTCTAGCTGAATTGCCCTAGTTACAAGGAGCAACCTGTATTTTGGCTGAGGTGGGTACAAAACATAAGCAGTTAAGGGCAGAATGAGATTTTTTAAGGGGTGTGCTCATGCAGAAGAAGGAAAAACAACCTATTCCTATTCTTATCCTCGCTAGTCTGCATGAAGCATCCTGGAGAATGAATACTGTGATCATTTAGAGCGGCTTAAACTCAATTTATATTTTCATAGGGCTTGTGTTGGTTATCATAGTCTCTTAGCAAATATGGTAATTTTGGGAATAACAAGTGCTAACTGTAGGAGGGACAATAAAGCAAGCCTGAGAGCTGATGTAAGGATTGCCATCTTCTTAACTTTAAGGATGACATAATTGCTGTCACCACAATCCATCGATGCAAAGAGGCTGGAAGCAAGCTGGCAGAAATACAAATTTTTCAGAGAGTTGACTGGTGGAGTAATTTATTTTAATGTCCTTTTGAGCAATGTTAGGACTCATATAGGCTCCCCATAGAGCACATACTGTATATCATCCCTATGAAATATGATGAAGCACAGATCTTTTTGAGCACATTAGTAACCAGATCCAAAACAACAGGGCTGTAATTTTACAGTTACTGTGCACAATCCAATTGCCTACATCTCCTCTTCCCTTTTTTGGCTGTTACTTTTTAAAACATAAAATATATGCTGTAGTGCAACCCTTCCTGAAAGAATATATTATCAGTGCTTCTGTGTAGTAGATGGAACTGGCTAAAGATTTGTGTTATGTTTCTAATTTTCCCAGTGTTTTCCAAATTGTTTTGAGAATGAGACAAGTCAAAATAACTAGAGCTAGGAAAAGGAGGAGCCACAGTTAAGAGTACTACTATATAATAAGATTTAAGTGACTGTTAGGATTTTCAGTGTCTTAAAAATTGTAATAGGATGTTGGTTGACGTGCTATGGATGAAAGGAAGGCTGTAAATACTTTAATTGCCAAAGTTAAGCTTCTTCACTGCCCTTGTCTGTAATACAAAATCACTTATGGAAAGTGAAACTTCTGATGACTGGTGACTACTCAAGTGTGTAATTTAAGAATCATTGAATAAGATGTGGTGCTACCGTCTTGTATCATCACTGACATGGCTTAGAAAATTTGCATATTCTAACACAGTGAGGTGAAGTATTATTTTACACCTTATTGGTGTAAAATTTTGGCACAGTGCAGTGAAACAGACTTTTTTAATACCCTTTTTCCCCCTCATTTATTCAGGGGAGAAAAAAAATTAAATTGACGTAAATACCCTAGAAAAATATGATAGGGAAAAAAGTTACCTCTCTCTTATGTTATGTAAGAGTGCTTACGTTCCTGTAAGCAGCCTGAGAAAGTGGGAACAACTTTCTGTAGGATGTCCAGAGACTGCCAGTTCTATTTTGCTCCTAACAGAATTTTATGGAGGTCATAAGCAATACAATGGATTTTTAAGTAAGAAAGTATATAAATATTTCTCTATGAAGCTTGCTGCCTTAGACAGAACCTGCCTCATTTGGCTGGGATTGGGGTTCATTTTCTTGGCAGTAAGTATGAAGACTGTGGAGCTTAGGGGAGCATAGCAGAAACTATAGCTGTGTTCCAAAAGGTGCAGAGTTGGTATGGCAAAGCTATAACTTCTCATGCCCCTTAGAGAAACTGATTGTTGAACTGACCTGACATTAAGGCATCTGGGAAAGGAGCCTGACAAGGAGCTCACATGAAAATATGCAGGATTTGTTGTTTGAAATGACAGGTGGCCATCTGACTCCAGCTCCTCCATGTCACAGGCAACAGGGACACTGACTCTCTCAGTTCAGTAGTTAAAATCTCAAAACCAAGCTGTGTGATTAAAGTCAGGAGATATTCTGATTTGTTGAGTGTATTGCAAAAAATGATCCTGTAGAAACTGGCCTGAAATTGGCTCATCTATCATTCAATATGTAACATGTTTTTTGCATTATGATTCATGCTGTCATTGCAATTGCTGTAACTATCAACTGATAGCTGACAGTGGGAGCCAACCTAAATCTCAGGATAAACAGGGAGGGTAAACATTACTTTCAAAGGAGTTGTGCCTGCTCCATTCCACCAATTAATTTAATTAGCTTCATGAAATGCCACACACCATTCTTTGTTGTGTTTTTGAGGGAAGATGGGGATTTTAAAGGATGTGCAAGTTTTTCCTCCTGTTAGGTGGCATAAATCAATAAGTCTTGTGCTCCAAGGGAGAAAATAGACTCCTACAGTGAAATCCTGGTTAGTACTAGGAGCTCTGCTTTGAAGAGCTAAAGTCTCACCCTTTAATTTTCAGAATTAGCAACCAAAGTATGAATGAATTTCTAAGTTGACAGTAAGGATAATGTATTACAACTGAAATATATGAATCTTTGGATTTCTGCTGAACAAACTGAGGTAATTGCTTCAGCAAAAAAAAGGTAAGATGACACTTCTCAAGGGTCCACTATTTGAACATATATCTAGTGTTTACTGTGTTTTCTTACTGTGTTCCCTTTTTGCACACAAAACCCCTGTTCTCTGCAGGGAGAATTTTCAAAAGCCCCAAGAATTCAGGATCAGGTAGAAGTCAGGCATGGACATACTGGCTGTGTTTTCAGAACATGATATATCATTCCCTTGGTAATTTCTCATAATGCCTGGCTCACAGAGTACACTTTATTCAGAGAAAGCAGTGTAGCTGGTCTATGTCGTTGGGACATAGCCCAGATGTGCATCGGGGACATGCAGCATGCAGCACTCTGCTATTTGTTTTCTGAGCACTTGTATGTCATTATGCTGCCCATACATAACTCAGATGTAAGTGAAAGCCACTTTTCTGAGCTCCCTTGTTGATCCATAAGGTCTTTTCAACTTTGTAGAAGCTTGCAGTGGCAAAGGGCAGAGGTAATTAGAAATGACCTTGTCTGTTCTGTAGGTTGCATCTGTTTAAATTACAGCTCCTAATCTGACGTAGTTTCTCAGAGCCACGTCTTTTAAAACTTTCCAGTAATATTAATAGGCAATGAGGCTAACCTGTGTCAATTTTACATAGAAAAGGATTTTCTCAGCTGAACTTTTAAGTATATACAGCACCATTTTCTATTGCTTATCTTTGTAGCATATTTGTTGTATAAGAATGATGTCTTTTCATTGCTCCCAAAGGTAGCCCTTTCATTCTTTGCCAGTCTGCATAATGATTTTGGAGGATGACTTAAGAAGTTCTGTCTGAGCTCTTAATGAAAGCTCCCTTTTTATCTTATCTTCCACTCTCAAAGTAACTTGCTGATAAATTTGTTTGTTAGAGAGGATAAACTGTTTGCTTCAACTTTGGTTTAATTCTGATACTGAACTGTAAAAAAAAAACTGAATGAGTAAGTGCTTGGTCAGTACTAGAGCTGGAAAAATATTTCCACGTTTTTACTGGAGCTAGAAAAATATTTCAGCATTTATACAATTACTCAAAATTTGCAATTGACTTCACGCTTTGGAATTGCTTTGTACATAAAATCTAGGAAAATTTTATTTGCAGGATACATGCGAAAAAGAGCAAATTTGGGACTTTATCTAATTTCCTTTGGTTCAGGTTTTAAATAGCCAATCTTATGGTTTCCTGCTTAATTTTTTGCTTTCTTGTTTGTAAATTTGGGCATAAGAAATCCAGTCACTAAGGAGTGCTCTGTTGTGCTTCGTGCATGTGTGTGAGATGGCAGAATCACAGATTAATCTGAGCTGGAAGAGACCTGCAAGGATCATCAAGTACAACTCTGAAGTGAATGGCCAATACGAGGATTGAACCCCAACCTTGGTGTTACTAGCACTATGTTCTAACCTAGATGATGATGATTCCTGCCACTATGAGTGTAAATTTAAACATATCCTCTGTCTGGATATCTCTCTGTATCTGTTTTGCAACAGAAATGTTGTTGAAATGGAAAGGCTTTTGACCTTTGCTCAGGGCGTCTGAAGGTCCCAGATACAGTGTGTGTGATCAGTCCATGGGGCATGTGGAGAGCACAGGCAGGTACAGGCTGCTGGTCTGCATTTGTCTGGTAAACTGAGCTCAAATCACAGTGCATTAGGGATAGGTATTTAGGAAGTGTTGTGCGTGCACCACTAAGTGCAGAAATAAGCATCTGAACCTATGGACCTGACATCTAAGACACCACATCAGCAACTGAAATAGAGAGAGTCACTTGCAACAAGCAGTTGAGAAAGAATTTACATCTATTCAAATGGTGAAATTTATTAATGAGCTGAAAAACAACATAGTGTTTTGAGAATTGTTTGAACCCTATTCAGAGGACTGAAGTGATGCATATGCCTTATGCTGGTCCTCCACAGAGGAATGATATTCATCCAGTGTGAATACTTTTGAATAGAGAATGAATATTTAAACCACATGGAGACAACTGATGAATAGAAAAAAAGGATAAATTATCAAATTAATTAATATTAGTAGTGAGTGCTTACAAATAGTGCTCATCAAGGACTAGACCTTTTGTTGCTCTGACTGGGTGGGCCCTTGCTGGTTTGAATTATCTTTGTGAGAAAGCGATCATCAAAGAAGGCAAAACATATTTTAAGAAACCCTTTTAATACAGCATAACTCAGAACAAAATATACTATTGTTTAATAAAGCTATCATAGGCACAATTCAGAATTTATGAAAGTTTGCCTTTTGGCTTGAAAGCAGACCAATATCCTATTCCAATGCATTTATTTTCTTATTATGAGGAGTTTTATTAAAATATAATGCATTTTATTGTAATAACCTGGAACATAAATGGCCTATAAAAGTGGAGGAGAGAGAGCAAGTCAAATGCTAATGTCTAATTTCTGTGAAGAAGTACTGAACAACATATTTATTTGGTTTTTATCAGTACCATTATTAACTCTTAGATGCAAAACATACAGAAAACAATGTAGAAATTCTGTACTGTTTCTAGAAGATTTTGATACTTCCATGTACACTCTTTCTGGATGTTATGCAACCCTCTCAATTTTAATTACTTTCAATTTCTTTAATGTGTGACAGTCTCACTTTTAAGTTTTGAGATTTAGTGTAATGTCTGAATTCAATAAAAAGGAGCTTTTGGGATATTCTAAATAATTGTAAATATTTTAAAATTTGTTGATGAAAAACTTAAAAAGTATACATGCATTTTAATAACAAAGCATACATCTGTTTTGATCCATATACCATGACCAAAGCTTCTGCAATGAAGTATTTCAACCATTAAATCTAATCATCTCAATTTCAAGATATATGTTGTTTCATTGAAAAAAAATCTTGCATTTGCAGATTGTAAATTTTTACATTTTAGCAAATATTTTTAAGTATGTAAGTGTCCTCAGATAATTAGAAAATTGCATAAAAAGGAAGCCTACAGTCTTTTGTTTTATGAACCTCACCCGAAAAAAAAGTATTGCCAGATGGAAGTGTTATGCTTATTTAACTGAATGTTTCACTAAATTAAATTAATTACCCTCTGTCTTCTCTAGGTGTCCCAGCTTTACTTTCGGTCTATCTTCCTTAGCTGACACTTGTCAAGTGAAACTTTGTTTCAATGTAGTGTATAACTTGGATGATCTATACTAAATCACAGTTTTCAGGTGTGTCTGCTACTGTCCCAGCTTTATTCCCATTGAAGTCACTGATTCCCCTTCCTCCCAGCCCTGATGTCAATAGCAGCAGTTAGGCCATTATCAAATGTTATCAGAATATTTGGTGTCTGTCATCTCTGTGCAGTCAGAATAATGATCCTCTCTCTGATATATCCTAAAGCAGCCTCACATGAGTTCAGTATAAATTAGAACTCTAATTTATGGATCTGCTGTCTTCCCAGTCTGAGGCAAATTGGCTGAGAAGAGATCTTGCCTCTTAATAATTTTATTTTTCCAAAGCAATTTCCTTGCACCTAGATTTTGAGTTTTAATACAGGCCTTTGGTTTCAAAATATAGCAGTGTGTGGATCCAAAACTCCAGAAGGGACCATAAGAGCAGGAAATAGAACTAGAGGGTAGTGAAGGTTGGCATCCTCTCCTCTGCTTCCCTCCCAGTGGTGGGGATAGTCCTGCCCCAAAGGCTCCCTGCAAACTCCTCAGTCAGCTCAGCAATGGAGGGACATCCAGCTCTCCTCGAGAGATAAAAGTATGTCCTGCCTTCACATGATTCTCTTTTTAACCCACTTCTGTTTTGCTCTTTTTCATCTTACTTGCTGACTTAATTCTCACAAAGTTATTTTTCAGTATTTTACATTTTAATGCATTGATGTGCTGCATGTCTTAAGTCACATGCTTTTATTGGATCTTCTTCCTTATTTGGAAAAGGCTGTATACTAGGTCTCTGATAAGCTGATACCCATCTGCCCTGAGTCAGTGATGTGATATTAATTAACCTGCATTATGTAATGATTACCTGTATCAGTACATTAATCACTCTTCCACAAATAGTGCAGACTTTCACCTGGGTGTTACCTTAGAGCTTTCTGTTATTTCATACTCTTGCTTAGGATTTTGGCTGGTTCTAATTTTGACACATCATGATGTGACACTGTCTCAGATATACCTTTTAATTGTCTTCCTAATCATTCCATTCCTTGGAAGGGTAAAAAATACAGCTTATACAGCTAAAGTTCCAAATGTCCATGATGCAACAGATAAAGCTTTTTCAAACAGTTATAGAAATCTTCTTTTCTTGTAAATTGCATTATGACTGCTTTGAAATCCAGTGGAAATAATTAAAAAGTGGTGAAAGCATTTGTTGCAAGCCCATCTTTAACATATTAAAATCACTCCTGAAACAATACTGGCTATGGACAAAAGGTAGTATTTCAAGAAGAAAATACAGACAAAAATAAAGAGTTGGCCTGCCACTCCCAACGCATGCATGCACAGCCTGCCACAACATTTTTGTAGATTGTCCCATTTTAAAATTACCAGGATGCAAAATAGACACTTGTTTTATTTTCTGCATATGAAACAGTTGGATGACATCGGAGACCCCCATGAAAAAAAAATTATTCTCATATGAATTGGACTCAACAATAAGGTGAATTTAACTTTGGGCATCACTAATTCATGGATCAGTTTACCAAAGGTGGATGGATATGGGGAAATATTGTATCTCAAACTTCTTCTCTGAAATTTTCTGTTAGTAGAGGAACATATACGTGAATGTGTGTGGCAAGAAAGCTTTCTTCCCTATGTGCAGAGCAGACACCCTTTCCTAATGCAGTGTACTACAATCCTTGCTCAGAGGTGTAGGACTTTCATAGATGGGTTTATTAGCTGGAAGCTAATAGTGCTATAGCTGGAAGACAGTGTATGGCACTGAAATACAGAAAAAGAAAAAAGTCTCTTCCAGTGTAAGAGAAAACTTTTTCTTAATGATTTTCCTATTAGCATCTGTGCCTAGTGAGGTATGTTCATGGCCTGATTTAAAAATCAAGGAGGTTCTGACAAGCTGAGAAAAAATATTTACAGATATGGAATACTAACTGTGGACAGCAGTTTGCTATTTAAATCCTGACAGAATTATAAAGGTTTGTAATTCACAAGTGATGAAGCAAGAAGTACTGTGAATTACAAAAGTCCTGCTACACATATCTGAGCAGAAAAGTGCTTTATTTTAGTAGCTCCCATAAATTTCTGGACTCCATCTCTTAATGCTTTAAGTGCATGAATTAATTTTTACCTTTTTTAATGTGGTTTTATGTATTTGACTAATATTGAAGGCAAGATAAGGAAAAAAATAGCTCTTCCACAGTGAGGTTTATCACTCCATGTGTTAAAGTTTAGCTTTTTCTTTGGTTTGCACAAGAAAGATTACCAGTTTTCTCCATTTTCTCATCTCAAGTTGTAGAGGTTTTTGTTTGTTTGTGGAGTTGGTGTTTTTTGCCTTTTACCCTCTGGGAACATGAGATTGCAGATACCTAATCCATATTAAAGAACTCAACTTCTTAATGATGTTTTCCACTGAATCCTAAAGAGAATCTGCAGGTGAAGAAAACATCTGAGTTGCCTGAGAAGGACATTTTTGTCTTCATACAGACATGTACTGTCTAGCTGAGCCTTTAGATCTTTACATGACACCATTTCAAAGACATGAATAATACCTGCAGTGGGGATCCTGTTGCCTATGGGTGCACTTGCAGCTCTGAATGGGGTGGCCACTCCCCACAGATACAGACTGGTCTGTGCTGGAATTTGAAATTGCCCTCATTTCTGAAGGCAAGCTGTATCTGCATCTCCAGATAGATAGAATATTTTTGGTGCTTTAAGTTAAAAAAAAAAAAAAAAGGTGAAGAAGAAAACTCCTGGAATCTTAGGTTATGTATTTAAAACCAACAATCAACTACCCTCTTCTTTGCCTCTCCTTCACCCTTCCTCAGTCAATAGTTTTGGATCCCATGTAAATGCAACAGACATGACTGATTTAGACTGGAAAAAATGTGGAGGACTTGCTCTGTAATTTACTTCAAAGCAAAAATAAAATGCCAAAAATAATATTAAAGTATTCAAGATACTTTTTCAAGGAGATATACTTTTACAGTAATTAATTCATGTGTGGAAAAAAAAAGGGGGGGGATTTTTTACGGAGCTGGTTGATGGTTTAACATATTCCACACATAATGAGTACTTCAGAATCTTAAAGAATACAGGTCACATTACACTGCTAAAAACATGCATGTGAACTTCACTAAGGCAGTTATTGAGACTCTATCTCATATCATCTCAAAGGCTAATGTTGTTGATTCTAACTGTCAATGTTCATATATTGTTGTGAACACAACTTCAATTTCACGTGCTACTTGTAATCATACCCAACACCGGTCAGGTATACAATGAAATATTTTACAGTTTCTGTATAGATTTTATATAGAAACTATCCTGTAGATTCCTGTAATTAATGTAAGAGTTTTTTCAGTTGCTCATGACTATTTTATCAGTGATATACTGCTGTGGTAATCCCCAAGCAATGGGATAAACATGGGAAGGATCTTGTAGTCATGAAATATGGCTCTCCAATAACCATTATGGATAATTAATCACATTAGTAGACCATACTCTATTTCATTGCCTTCTTCATGCATTCAGTTGGGTAGAGTCTAGATTGAGACTTTACAATACTAACAAGAAAAAAAAAAAAACAAAAACCAAACAACAACAACCAAAAAAACCAACCAAACAAAACCAAATCATCTAGACCAAAAACACCAAACAACCAAAAAAAATAAAACTCAGAAAACAAGTGCAAGAGGAATATTAGCTTCTCGGACCAATACTAATGCAACAGGACTTCATGAATTCACAAGATGAGATAGACTGCACATATCAAGTGCTGCATTATAGAAAATCAAATCTTATTTTCTGTTAGAGAATATGTCCTGATTAGAGATCATCATACATAATCTGTCTTATTTTGAGATTTTGGACAATGGTCACAGACGCTTTGCATCATTTTTCTGGTTAGCCTGTGCATGGCCTAGGAGTTGGCCTTGATGATCCTTGTGGGTCCTTTCTATCTCAGGTGTTCTATTATTCTCTGATTCTGTGATAATGGAGCCCATAACTGAGGTGGACTGAGAAAGACACCATAGCTTTGGCTGCTGTACACAAAAAGAGATTCAGAGTCGCTGGAGACTGGAGAATAGGATGGAAAAACATTGGATAATGTTGTCTGTGGATGGATAGCAAGCAGAAAAATTTCAAGGAAGGTCAACATGTGCTCCCCCTTTCTACCTAAAAGAATTTTGTTTCTCCAGCAATGATTGTCCAAGGATTGTTGTCATTGTGGGTAGTGTTATATATAATCCTGATTTGTTGCTCTCCTCTTCACTGTCCTAATGTCAGGAAATGAGTAAAATACTAAAGGTAACTATTGATGACACACTGATATGGGCAAGATCCAGCTTTAAATGCCCTTTCTTGGGAATTCTGTGTTGGTAATTCCAGGTTTCTGATTAGATGTTTGTCTGAAAGAAAGATATCTCTTTAGGTATTTACAACTGTTTGGTTATTTTGCCTTTTAGAATTAGTCTGAATTGAAGTAAAGGCTGTACTAGACTGACCTTAATCCATCTCCCCACTTCCACAAAAAAGGTGGTACATAGGGGAATTGCAAAATATTGACAGTACCCATTTATCTTTGAATTCCCTGTTTTTACAAAATGTATCACTTTTTCTAGAAGACTAAAAACTATGCAGGTAAAAAACCCAAAGTTTTGATTGAACTTCTTCAGTTTCCTATGTATTTGAGAGTTGATTTGAGATTTATTTGATTGCTGCTGCTACTTGAGATTTCTGACTGTACAGAATCTGGGAACGTATTTTTCTCAGTTAGGAATAAGCAACAAGAATAAATACATTCATATCTTACATCAAGGAATTGGTGGGCTATTTTCTGTAACTATTTTTACTGTGACATTTTCCCCTACAATAAGTTTGCTGACAAGTTATTTTTCCTCACAGGAGCAGTAGACTCAGGGAAATAAAAGATGGAAAAGTCCTATTAGGTCATATTGTCAATTTTCCTGTCAACACAAGAATGCTCCTTGCAAAGAGGTTCTCTTCAGTATTTCTGTCTGCTGAACCATATGAAAAGAGTCAAGAGTATGCATTTTCTGATAGAATAACAGCAGTGAGAAATGAGGAGCTGCTATTTAAATTCTTTTTTTGAGGCAAAGAAGGTCAGAACTAGCTGGAAAGAAATTCAAGGCAGTTCTTTACAAAGTCAAAAATTACTTAAAGGTGAAGTAGAAGTAAACAGTGAATTTTACTGACTTTGTCAGAGATTATCTATTTTGGTAATGATAATTTGTTATTTTTGTTTGCAAAATGTGCTGCACATACAAAATGTCCACATTGGGCCCCATTCCTCTGGCCATTGTTCACAAAAACTGTCCTTACTTTGGACATACCACGGATTGCATTGAGGCTTGTCATAGAAATAGGAACTGTTTTTACAAGCAATAGTTTTCAACAAAGATTGTATAAGCTGTGAGAGGGAAAATGCAGTATGAAGAGCTGGGCAGCAAATACATTTTCTGTTCCGGGAAAATTTTCATGTCATAAAAAATGTCCCTGTTGCATGGAGGGAGGGGAGGGCAGGAAACATCTTTAAAAGTTTTCCATCTTGCAAAGAAGGTGTGGGTGTACTTGTTCACTAGCACAAACATGCAGATTAGCCAACTCTGTTCTGTCCTTCACCAGCCTCAAGATGGCTCTTCCAGTGCAGGGCTTTGCTAGGCTCCTTCTTGCAGTTATGGGAGATATGGGAGCTCTTTCTTGGCTTGATCTTTTTAAATGTTAAATGGGGCACCTGCAGTGAGAATGAGTGTCCATAATATGGCTCAGTTTTAAGTCTTACATAGTATGTGAGCTGTGAAAAGAGCTCTGAAGTCAGGTCTCACACCTCCAGAAACCACCTGTGAGCTGTTGGCTGTCCTTGGTCTCCACAGTTTCACACTGGGACTCCAAGGCTGTTTTTCCTTAGAAAATCCCATGAGAACTGGTGTGCTCCCATAGAGTTTCAGCTTCACTGAACTTACTCCTCATTTTCCATTATAATCTCTTGCTTTAAAAAATTTGCCACTACCTCTATTTGTCCAGACTGCTAAGCCATACTTATAATAAAAGGGTTTTTCTAAAAAAGAAAGCAAACTGCATAGTATTTTTTTAAATACAGGAACTCTGGGTTGCTCAGAAAGGCAAATTCTGCAATACTAAGAGACATCAAAAATACCTAGCAGGTCTTTCCTGACACTGTCCCTTTCCTCAGGAGGTATTTCTGATTATTACTATATGTCAGTTTATATGATTCTTTAGGAGGAAAAGCAGTATTAACTGGCAGTGACTAGCTGTGCTCCACTTGTGAAAAGTAACAAAACAATGAATGTTTGCTTCAGAGAGTTGTCTCTGAATGTATTTTGAGAGCAATGTTATAGATAATCACATCATAACAGGTTTTTTTCCGGACGTATTTACCACTATGGGGTACTTCAGAAACAGATTAGGTAAAAAATACATATATCAGACTGAAACCAATTGCTGCACTTGTTCACTACTGTAACCTTATTCCTGAATGTAAATACCCGTGGTTGCATCCTGCTAATAATCCACTGAATAAATAACAAATTTCTTTTACTTGCTGACTTTATTTACTCAAGAAGACTTTTGTTACTCAAGAAGAATGATATATTATGGCATCACTCACAATATAATTTTTTCCAGTCCTTTTAATAAAACACATAAGTTCTTGTTTCTTATATTTCTCAGTATTAGCTTCTATTGCTGGCAGTGGATTTTGTATCATAATCTGTACTGTGGCATTGAAATATATGTGGGATAACTCTTATTGTTTGTTGGGGGTAGTTTGATTTTGGTTTTACTATTTGTAAGTACTGGACAACATTTATGATAATTTAATATCATTAATATAATATACAGTGTGCAGTTCTGTCCAAGTTCCAAATGAATGAGTATCAAAAGATTTAGTGCATAAAAGAGATTGTAGTCTTTGTCTAAAACTAGAAGCTGTCTTGGTATGTAAAAAATTCAGGAAAGACTGCAAATACTTGACATATTTATTTCTTGAGTATAGTGTGTATCAGAACTGATGCCTTATAAAGAAGATTGTTGAAAAGCAAGAATTACTAAGTTTTGCCTATAACTTTAACAATAAGATTTGGTTTTGGAGTGGGGTTTTTTATCTTTCACTTGGGGCTTTTAACCACTTTCTATTTTTGAAAGAAGTTTTAAATTCTTGTTCTTGCCATGCTGTTTTATCAACAAATATGCATTATCTGTCTCTGACTGCTTACATATTATTCAGTTGCTTTGCCTCTGGGATCTCTTAAAAAGCTGTCCATAGAAGTACAGCTGGGAAAGTGGCCTCTTTGCTTGTGTGACTGGTTAGTTTTTAATGCGGGGTCATTTTGAATTCAGGGGAATTTCTTATGCTTTCATAAAGAAGCAGTAGCTGATTTCTTCTAAAAAGCAATGCATGAACACATGCATACTAATACCCTGGGCATAATTGCATTGTCTTTCAGCTTTCCAAATTACCTGAAATAAATGTGAATCCAGATTTTTTTTCCTTTCCTTTTTTTTTTTTTGTTTTTTTGTTTTTTTTTTTTTTTTTGTTTTGTTTTTTTTTTGAGCTGCTAGGATGAACTTTGGTAAAGGGGAAAAAGCTAAAAGGGAGAAAAATGTAGCTCTGAGTCTAGTGAATTAAAGGTGCTAGAATCTGCCATACCAATATTGTAATATTGCAGGTTTCATGGCTGGTTTTACAGGAAGAAAAAATTAAAAAGTAGGCTCTCAGAGTGCAAAGTGGAAGGTCATGCAAAGAAAATAAATGTTGCCTCAAAAACCTGACAGGCTAACTATGAGATACCACTGGTAATGCAGTAGCAGTAACCTCAAATAAAGGTCTGTGTTAATTGAAAGATGCACTTCTAGAACAAATGACAATGGTGTAGTGCTATCCAGCATGTGCTAGTTTTGTCCTTGTTGTGAAGATGTGTGAACAGCTGCAAAGCCTTTACACTATGTTTGGGGGAGACATCTCAAAATTAGAACATGAGCAGAAAAAGGTCTCTTCTTCCAGTCTGAAAAATCATAAACTAATCAGAAATTTTTTCCTCAAAATGCATGCAGTAGATAAGCAAAGTGGAAAACAAAAAATCGTGCAAGATTAAGATGGGCCAGAGAATCAATCATTATCGATTATGATAAATTTAGGGAGGAAATCAAGTGCATTATAGTTCAGAGTCTTCCAGTTGGGAGAGAAGGTGCAGCCAGAACTTGTTAATATGTAGCTACAAAAGTTTTTTACCATATCTCTGAGAGTGGTAGAGTCAGCATGATGGTGCAGGAAACTGCTTTTTAGCTTGTTTTCTCCTCCTTTTCTCCTGTAAGAGAAGAGTAAGGTGGAACTGTTGAGGATAGCAGGGACCTCTTGAGATCATCTGGTCAAACTGCCCTGCTCACACAGGATCCCTTGGTCACCCAGGATTGTGTCTAGTCAAGTTTTTAATGTCTCCATAGATAAAAACTACTACTCCTCTGAGCCAACAGCAGTGCTTGGTCAAGAGGTAGAAAAGAGGTACCAGGTAGAACATTCATGCAGGTGGAACCAGACAAAGAGAGCTCCATTGGGCACATTTGAAAGTTTCCTGTCAAACATGTTTATTACTTCCAAGCTTTGCCTAGACTGACTCCAGCTCTTTCAAATCTGACCCACATAGATGTTTGTGTAAGGTGAAAAGATTGTTGGAGCTGTTTTATACTTCTGGGCATAGATTTGGGGATTGTATGTGAAGGTTAGGATTCATGATCCTACATTGTTTCCAGATTGACAGTGTTGTAGCAGTATGACCTATTTATCATATATAAGATGTATAATCAAAGCTTTGTACTTAAATTAATAAGACTCCAATCCAATTAAAGCTAAGAACAAAAGAAGGGGGGAAAATAGGTTTTTACAAAATTTTTTCCCCTTGAAAATTTCCAAAGCATGTAAAGATCAGCAGTTGAATAATAGTGACATTTTTGTGTCATGTTTCTAACATGTGAAAGAGCTTCTGTTGAAACAACCCTGCTGTAGTGACCAACTTGGATTTCATGTAGAGTTTAGGTTGATAGCATGGAGTTCAATGGAGTCATTAAGGGCCAAATCCTGATTTCCTTGCTAATGTATATGGTTCTTGTGGCTTCCATGTGACTTTAAATTAAAAAAAAAATTTTTTTGAAGATATTTCTTTCATTAACAAGCTTCCAAAGAGGTATTTAAAAAAATATATCACCATATTTTTCTTCAGAACTCTGTGATCAGTAAGAGTGGTTGCTTAATTTGCTCTTAAATTATGTTGTAACATTCACCTCAAAATTCTAGGATCTAAAGTACAGTTCTGATGAGAATGTATCTCCAGTCTGAAAAGGCAAACTGAATGCTTTATCATGTGATGTGCTGAGAAAGCTAAGTAGAGGTGATTTATTTTTTCAAATTTTTTAATTCAGGGTGAATATGGCATACTGACCTTAATGCCTCTTAGTGCCCAGCACTTCACCCATTCTAGCTGTCTTGCAACCTCACTTGTTTCATCCTGAGATTCAGAGAAAAGCTTTCTTAAGGTGCCATTGCAAAGTTGGGTCAGGTATTTACCTTCCAGAACACTTCTGTCTTATGAGAGGGAAGACCTGCTGATAACTTACCCAAACAAGCTGGATAGGTATTCCCTTACCACTGTCCTAGTAGGTGTATTTACAAGGGCAGGTTTCTAGCAGACAAAAGGAAGTTATCTAATGTTGATAGTAAAGTAAGTTTTTACAGGGAGGTATTGGATTTCAGTATTCCCCTTTCCACCTGCATTATCTTTTACAGATACCAAATGACAATTGTTTGCTGACATTTTACTGAAGACTGAGTGAGACAGTAAGCAGTTGAGGGGAAAATCCTTGTCTTGAGCAGCTAAAATGAAAAGAAAAAATAATCTCTTGGAGAGAGGGGTGCTAGAAAACAAATATGAAAATCATTCTTGCAATTCAATGTTTTCACTGATATTTAAAAAATGTTAACCACTGTAATTTTGCCTCATAGCTGATATTCTGATCCCAATCATCTGTTCTTTTGCCTGTTTGCTCTTATGTTGTCATTGTTTCTTTAAAACTGGAGGGTTGAGGCCTTATCGTGTCTCAGGGTCTTACGAGAAAGTATTTTATTGATTGTGTAGAGGTCTTTCTAGTGGGACAAGACCAGCTGAAAAGGCCCTAAAAAACAAAGGCATTGCTGAGGGTGCAAAAGGTTTCCAAAAGATAAACTTTTAAACTTTGTTTTCATTTTGTTCTGCTAGCGTACCATGGCAGGCTGCCTGGGCTCCTCTTTCACTCGGTATTCAAGTAAAGCTAACTTTGCATTTGCATGCTATCTTAAATTTTGGTCTCGTTTATTGGCTGCTAGGGACCTTAGCAGGGCAATTAGCTTAAATAGACAAAGCAAGTGAAACTGCAACGGCTAGCTACAGAGAGAAGCATTTACTCTGTCACAAAACCCCTTTGTTTTTTTGCTTTTGGATTGGGTTAAATGTCTGCATACACTTGTCATGGACAGCTGACCTTATCAAGGACAAAACTTGGTGAAATGCACAGGTGTGTTTAAAGCTCTGGCTTGATGAAATAGCAAAGCCATGACTAGCTGCTGCTAGTTAAATCTGTGAAATCCATAGACTAAAGCCATAGTCAAAAGTACCTTCCTCTCTTGTAAGAGTCCTTCATCTCTCCTTCTAGTCCTGTAGAAACTAACATGGCCTATGCACTGTACTGTGTCTTGACATACAGTAACATCCAGAATAGCTGGTTTGCAAGAGCAGCTTCATGAAAAGGTGGATAGTACTTTAAAAGAAGTCAGAAATCAGGAAAGATTTAGTCAAGGTGGCAGGGGGATAGAGGTCTTCTGCATCCTTCTCAATACTACCCTTCCCAAAGGCAAACCAGCCCAACTGAAAAAGCTGTGTGCCACCTGGCTTTCACATTAATATTGCTCTCCATGCCATCCTGTAGCTGTGAGCCCACCAAGGTCTGCAGAGCTCCTTGACGCCTGAAGCCCAACCCCTGTGCATAGGTTTTGCTCTGCCACTCTAACAGGATGAATATGAATATGCAGAAGAGGCTGCAGTGTCTTGCTGTCAGTAGATGCTGGTTTCTGCCTTGCTTTCTGGAGAATCAGTGAGATTCATGCAGGAGGGTAGAAGGGACTTTGTTGCAAGCACTGGGTTATGCTGCCAGACAGTGCTGTGGAGACAGCAATCCATGATATTGTGGCTGCTGGGGAGAAGATCCCTGGCACTGCAGCTTCTGACAAGCATTTTTACACTGGGCAGTGAAAACTGCTTCATCCTGCTACATGTGGCATTATTACAGCTCCACTTATCTCTGTTCCTTTGGATTTAACTTTTTGCCTTATCGCTGCATGGTTTGTTACTTGAGGTGACCCCCAGGATTATAGAAAAGAATACTTTCCCACATGGGATGTCTGCTATTGATTTTGGATGTTGCATAATCTTCCTTCCTCACCGTTCCTCTCTCGCTCTTGCAAAAATGTTTTTTGGGGGAGAAGGGGAATCCAGTATGAAGACAATTTGTACTGTAAACTGCGACACTAAGGAAGCTATGTCCACAGCAAAAACCCTGTAGTCCTGAAGGGCTCTCCCACAGTATATCCAGTATTCTTTTCACACTCCTTGGAGCTGAACCCTGTGTATCCATTACCCTCTCCTCCCCCTATCACTTTAGTATCATTTAGTGTTTCACAGTAGGGTGCAAGGCATCAGATGTTGCAGGATCCTCTGGGCATGAAGGAGAGAACTTCTGGGAGCTGCTGTGGGTGTCCTTGCTGTGCAGACATGACCAGACTCTTGTCGTGCTCTCCTTCCATCCTTGAATTTTCAGAAATTTATAAGAATTTGGTATCCTTTCAAGTCCTATCATCTCCCACCTTTGTCAAAACATAGTTCAGACTAGCATAGAAGTTCAAAACTGGGAAAAGAGGCAGATGCACAGAGACCATAAATATTCAAATCTATTCCTCTGCAGAACTCAAGCTTGCAATGCTCAATTTGCAGCATAAGTGGTATCACATTTATGGGTAAGGGGTTAGGTTAACCATTAATACAGGAATGGGGGTTCATATTCTTCCATCCAGGTTATTTTGCTCAGCTGTGAATGTTGTCTCTGCTTCTCAGGGACTGCTCTCAAATGATTGCAGACAGCAGCACCGGGCAGAGCCCTTGGAAAGAACTCTTGAGGTTGTAATAGGGTTCCCCATGGCACTTTTCCAATTTTGTTTCTGCAAAACTGGACACCTATGAAATTTCCATTACATCAATATTGTAGTTGTTGCAGCAAAACACAGATCATTCAGCAGTGTTACAGAATTTGTTTGCACTGCCTTTTTTTTTTTTTTTTTTTTTTTTTTTTTTTTTTTTTTTTTTTTTGAGTTGGGGTTGAGTTGAGTTAGGTTGAGTTGAAAAAATAAGCAATCTGCATGGAAAGGGTGAACATATACCCAGGAAATAGTTTGCTGATAACATAGGAGCCTTCATGTCTGGTGGGTGGTGCCTTAAGTTTTCTTAACAAAGAAGTGAGTGTTAGTTCTTCAAATAAAAGTTACTTTTTGCAGTCACATAACCGAGGCTGAGAATTTCCAAGATGAAAAACTTGGCCTTTTATTTATTTTTCTTTTTTTAATTTTTGTAATGGAACATAATTTGAGTGGGATCTCCTCCAGCAACCCCCTACCCCCCACATTGCCCTCCCCATCTTATTAGGATTAAAGTATCCCAAAAACTCTTTTAGTACTGTGAGCAAAGGAAACAGAAATGGCTTTGCATTATGAACTGAACAGAGATTAAGTTATTGGAGGACTTGAAATAGCTCTTTCTCAACTTCTATTCCCATGAGGTTATCCACATAAAGTTGCTGTTTAGTACAGGGTCAGTGTGATGAAATTTATTTGTTGAGTCTCTTCGGTGCCAAACCTTTTGCCAACAATGATCTACCTGATAGTGGTACTATTTCAAAAATGTCCAGTCAGTAACAGAAATGCCATATCTGTAGAGTTTCAAAGACAGCAGTAGCAAGTGAGATCAGAGCAAAGAAATCAAAACAGAAAACATCTCTCCTTTTAGTAAAATAAATGGATATAATGGTTACTTAGACCATTTACAAGCTATGAAAAAGTAGACATCACTTTCTCATTTCACATACCACCCCTGCCCCTAAGCATGGGAAATCTTTCATTATATGACTCCATCAGTGGACTGTATTGGATGTGTTTGTGTCAGCTGCTATATAAATTAATTACCTCCTAGCTGTCTCTTTCAGATAAAAGTTAATTGCTGGAGAAGAGTACAGGACCAAAGTGTTGAGATGGCACAGACTGTGGATTTTGCATGTGGTGTCCATTTTTTTGCTTTTGCTTTATTACATTTAAAGAGTTCTCTGCCTAACCATTTGCTATACTAAAAAATCTGCAGTACTGTATATCTGCATAAATTATACATAGAATAAAGGCTTAGGAAATGAAGGCTTGCCATTTTAAGTACATATGTTGTAAAACTATATATACATTTATGTAGTCTCCAAACTGCAAGGGAGCGTTGTCTTTCATTTTATTTTTCAAAACCTTTAATTACCAACATCAAATGAAATTATGATAATCTCCCCTTTGTTTAGTCATCTGTGAAATCAGCTTATGGCAATGGTTTCCTCTAAGTCAGTACCACATCAAAACCCCAGAGTGTACTTGTGGAGGGAGGCTTGTGTCTGTGTTAAGTATGGCCAATTCAATTTCCCATTTTGCATTTTATAGGGAATATATATATATACAGGTATAGGAATACCACAAGAAGCTTTCCACTCAGCAACCTGCCTTTATTTCATTGAAGACTAACATGAAACCCTGAAAAAAGTCCATCAAACCTTTGCCCACCTCTGAAGCTTGGAATGCATAAACTTGAGACAAGTAAAACCACTCTTTTCAAAAGCCTCACTGTTCTGACCTGCTGTCCTACTGGGCACTATAAGGTAATGTGAATTGACCATTATGTTTTCTGTTTACATGCAGATATTAGCCAAAATTGTTTAAAAAAGACAAAAAAAAAAAAAAAAAAAAAAAAAAGAAAAAGCCAGTAAATTGCTTTTGTGTTCTCAGTTACATAAAATAGGGCATATACAATGCAAAGGCCTGTTTTCATATGTTGCATTGCAAAATAAATGTCTGGCAGGAAGAAAAGTTAGCCATCTGTAGTTTCAAATTTCTACACGGTGTACCAGCCAATAACATTATGGCAGCTTCTTGCTCACCTCAGCTGGTCAGTATGCTCTGACCTATTCAGAGGGTGTGTTTAACCTGTTGGTTCACCTTCACACCAAGGGTTGCTTCTTCATGACTGCCTGTTGCATCCAGGCTGCTGCAGAAATCCTGCAAGACAGTGACATCCTTCTGTAGGAATCTCACAGCCATGGCAGGCAATACAATTGTATTTATTAAACTTAGGGTTAACCCTCATTTGGTGAGCACGGATCCTGCCTGGTAGGCATGCTTTTTCCCTTTTCCCCTGGTCCTCAGGTTTTGGCTATAGGACATTCTCTTATATTTAAAAATTTCAGAATGTCATGGAGGTTTTTTTTGGTCGGAGATGGTGTTGTCTAAATATAACACTAAACACTTTAATCTGCCAGTACTTCTTAGAATGAGACTCTCTGTGGCAGGAGTTTTTCACACTCAAGCAAGGTAGGCTCTAGTTTGAGGAAAGCAGACTCTTGAAGGCAAAATTACAGCTGTAATGGGTTTCTCTGTCTTTATTGAAGGACATAAGGCTGTGCAAGAGACTGAGCTCCCGGGCCTTGGACTTGGGTAGCCATATTTCCCAAGCTGCTGGTGTGTCCTAGTCAGTGCCTTGAGATATTTTGGCCCCGATTTTTTCTTCACCCACAGAATGGAAAAATTTTGCATTGTCTACGTGGCTCAGATTCCCTTTTGTAAGGCTGCACATGTTCAGACAGCAGATTTTGAAAATAAGGTGGAGAATGTGTCAAGTGCCTGCAAGGTGTACTGCAACTTTGTTTAAGACGGGTTAGGATTGAGGGTGGGCCTCATAGTCATGGTTCATGCCCGGACTGCTTGTCATAGTAGCAGTATGAGAAACATGTACAGTGTTGTCAGTATTATTTTAGGAATTTAATCAAGGGCCATATGCTGACTCAGTCACAAGGGGATGATACAAATCTCCTCTGGATTCTACTCTCACAGAACTTGTTCTCACTCTTTCCTCCTAGCCTATATTCTTTTTTTATACTAAAAACTGAACTCTGATTATATTCTAAATATTTTTTTTTCTCTTTCTGTGATGTCTTGATTGTCCCATTCTTTGTATGTTCTTCTGATTGCAATTAGAAACCAGTAACACTTAATTCAAACTAGTGGTATCAGAGGATTTGAAAAATCCACACGATTAATTAATTCACACAGCCTTTATTCACATAAGAAGATATCAAATGCCAAAATTAAAAAAAGAATAATTAAAAATCAGTATTTCAGGAAATTTCAGTCTTTCAGGTTTCTGTATTTTAATAATTAACATTAGAGGAAGACAGCAGTGAATGATTGGAAATCTTCAGTTTGACAGTCTTGACATGGACACTGGTAGTTCAAATGCATGTCATCCAAGCCTTCACCCCTTTGTCTTAGTGATAGACTGCTTGGTATTTTCTCCTAAAGCTTTATTTATCCTATTGTGTGTTAAGTTTCCCATGCCAAATTCTCTAGGTCAGTTTTCATAATTTACATGATAAGATAAACGGTATTTGTCTGCTGAGGAACGTTAAATTGCCTGCCACTTGCTTTATGTTTAATCTGTTGCTTCAAATAAGATAGAGCAGATACAGCACATGAATAATATCAGTAATTTATTTTTGTGGAATGCATATTGATGGAGTTTTAAAACAAGTAAGCATTAATTAGTCTTGAGCAAAGGCTATTGAATTAAACTCTTTAGTTCCCCAAATTCTTCTGTCCTTGTAAAGACTCCTTGTAAAGACAGTCCCACATTGATCAGCATCCTAGGCTTGTGCTGAGCCAGTGCTGTAAGGTGAAGCATGTTGGAGAGGCTGGGGATTTCCTGGTGAGCCCCCTTGCCTACTCTGTGTGATGTAACCCAGGGAAACAGCAGTAGACCTGAGGCAGCCCTGGGCAGTATAGGGGAAAAGATGATCTCTTCTGTAACTTGGCTGTAGGCTTCAAAGACAGCCCAGGCACAAACAAGTTGGCACCATGGGGCCAGACATGCTTGTGGATTCACAGCCATCCCACCTACAGTGGCAGGAGGTCAGCAGCTACTGATTCCTGGACCTGTTCCAGCTTGTCAGCATCCTCCAAGGCTGACAGAGAGCAGCCGCAGTCTCGCTGAAGGGAACGGGGATCCAGACAGAAGCAGTGCTGCCTTAGAGAGCTGGACAGAGAGGCCATACACAGCAAATCTTTGAGTCTGAAAGATGAGCTGAGGCTGTTGTCAGACAGGTTGTTCTTTGGGGAATTTGGGCTTGTGTTCATATTTTGTAGAGGTAAAAAGATAGAGACAGTGTACACCACCAGATGGATAAGCATTAGTATTAAGCAACAGCTGGAGTATGTTTCTCAGAAGAGATTTGACCTCTGGGAAACTGCAGCCCTCCAGAAAGGAAAGTGTGAGGTGGAGGGTGGCTTGTTATGTTATACTTCAGTGCACTTTGATGGGCAGAAGACCACTGTGGAGAACTGGTCCACTAATGTGCAAAAGAGCAGTAAGCTGGAAAAACAAATGTAGGTGACTCTCATAGGATTGTATTCCCCCCCACTACATGTCCTCACAGCCTACCTCCCTGCATTCTTGAGCACCTCCCCAGAGTGATACTACATTTTAAAAAGATGTTGAATACTCCAAGTCCAGCTATTATGATGTGAACATTTCTCATATGAATGGGCTAAAGAGTTTTGTATCCAGTACAAAAGAAACAAAAGAGCTACATGGAATTTTGTATTCACAGGAGAGTATATAATATAATTTGGATTTTTCAGTCTTCATAAAACTGATACACAGAATTAGTTCGGGAGGATATTGTGCACTTCTGTTGAAAGGTTTGACGTGAGTACTAGGAGGAAGAGAAAATTGGGCAGTGGAACAGGATGAGAATTTGAAAACTAGAAAGTAACATGTTGGGTTATTCCAGTCAGAACCAAACAAATGGAAGTTACCAACTCCAAGTACAGTAATGAAGGGCTAAATTTCATTAAAAACAAAACAAACCAAAAAACTTCCATGCAGCTGTCTGTTGATAATTGATCATTTCAAGACTGCAGTTTCAAAATATTTAAGAGAGCTTTGCCCTTGTCCTGGCAAAGATCAGGTTTTTACTTCATTAGTATATATCTCACACTGATTTATTGCATTGCAGTTGCTGTAGCTTGGCATGTATGTAGCTGAAGGCCATGTTTAGAATTATAGTGTTTAAATTTTTTTGTTTTAATTAGTTTTGTGTTAAAATAATTTAGAGCTACTTGGCCCAGATACCTTCACAATAGAAGATTTCATTTGTCCATGTGATATTTCCTGGTAAAAGAATACTTAGATAAATAAAAAAAATATGAAAGGAAAAAAAAAAGGAAAAGGAAAACAAAGGAAGGAAAAATTAAAAAGAAAAAAAAAAAAACCTGCCAAACACCAGGCAAGTTTTCATACTGGCATTCCTTTCTAAGATATCATCATCATCAGACATCCCCTCAAGTCCTGCCATGGTATTGTTGATTTTGTATTATGAGAACAAGACAAGTGCCTGGAGGTGCTGCAGATAGCATAGCTGGATTAAGGAAGCCTGCAAATTGTGGCAGCAATTTCCATTAAAATTTTTTAATTACCACATGGACCATGCCAAGAAACTATTGCAAAATATGGACAGTTTGATTTGTTTCATGTCTCCAGGGTGCGTTGTAAAATTGGAATGTGGGCCTATTACCTTTAAAAAAGTGTCACTTTTGTAGACAGACAAACATATGATGCTTGCAGTGCCAGTGGTATTCTACTAGGTCAAGAAAAATGACTGGTGATCCAAACAGTCTCTTGGTTTTTAGCAGATAGAGGGACTTCTTTCTCATTTGCTAATTTCCTTCTCCCGCAGAAGCCCCTTTTTGGCATATTCATTTTAGTGAGATGCAGCCATCTCCTGAGGTGTCCCATGTCCCAGTGCCTCACTTCATAAGCAAGGTATAATACAGGACAGTTTCAAGGGGAGGTGGACTCCACCCTGAACTGAAGAAATATGCATATCAGCAGGAAGACAGCTGAGATTTCCCAGAAACCAAACCCCATATGTTGTCTCTTCCTCCACTGTATTGTCGAGGGCAAGTACAGCTGGGAAGCTGAGGTATTTTTAAAATTGCATCTCTAAAACTTTTAATGTTCAAAACAGACATCTGCTCGCTTACCATTCAATGAGTCATGACTCGGTGTTGTTTTGGTTTTTCCAGTGTGAGAATTTTGATTTATCAAGATTGTTGACCCTGTTACAGGACATAAAAATTACCAAGGATACAAATTTAAGGATTATTTTGTCAGGGTTTTGTCATTTAGCTGTAGATTGGGTCCTGTTAAAAGGTTTTAAATTCTTCACATCTGCTGTGCCACAGCAGAAAAAAAGAGCTTTGTCTGGAGTTTAAAGTGTGGTTACAGTCAAAAAAGTGACTGTGAAAATGACATGTTCTTAGTCAACAGATTCATTCCCTATGTGTATTACCACTTTCATATGCATGCTTGACTTGTGAGAGTAAGTCTGTCACTACATTTCAATCTCCTTGCCTGTGGATTGCCTGCAGGCCTATGGGGAGCCAACTGTGAATGCTTTCTTGCACATCACAAATGGTTTCCTCAGTGAAATCCCAGCATCAAAATCCTTTGCCACAGAGAGGGTGCATGAGACAACCTAACTTTCAGAGACATGGCTGACGGCATGATGCTGGTTAACCTTGCTTCCGTTCCCATTCCCCCTCACATGCCTAAAGAGAAACAGAGCAAACAAACCCCAGCCCAAAACCCAGTGCACGTACCATCTTTTTGATTTCAAACCAAATAAATTTGATCTGGAAGTCATTGAGAAACAGTAAACATGAAACCCTACCGTGACATATTTACAGAGTGATATATTCAGAAAATGACCGCACTTAAATAAAATAAGTTCAGAGACCAGTAATCAAAACCAAATATGGTCAGTCCATCTTCCAGAGGAAAAAAAAACACAAAAAACCCAAAAACCCAAGAAACCCCTGAAACTAGCATTTCTTGAGTTGGACTGATGCTTGTATATGAGTGGTAGCAAGCAAATGATAAACTGGTAGGATTTGAAGTAGAAAAATTAGCATTAGAAGAACAAAAACTTAGGTGAACAAAAAGCTTGAGGCAAAATTTATGTGGTGGCTTTCATAGTTTATGTTATTACTGTTCTAGAAAAACTAAGCAGAGTCTATCCCTCTCTTTCCTTCTTGGACTGCTTTGAGTTTGTAACACAGTAGTGAGCAAATCACTGCAATAATTCAATCCTAACACTTTTCCTCTGCTACAAGTGGCCAGCCCAGCTGAGGTTGAAAACTCATTTTTCATAAGTCTTTTTCTCATCTGCATACTCCTGGGCTGCTCTGTCTCACAGGGGTGGGGTGAGTGGGCATGGGTTTCTGCTATCCCAGAGGTAAGTAGATGTGCTCTGGTTGGGCTGTCTGCAAATTACTGATGTCAGGTAACATTTTAGTCCCTCACATTCTTGCAAACTGTGAACTGTATGAGAGGTGACGTGTAGGAGGGTGAAAATTATATCTCTGGAACTTTCCAAGTGAATTTCCACATGTGGAAAGGCTGAAAGAAGCTGTAAATTGGAGACACTTACATTCACTTAAGCCCTTTAAACTTTCTTCTGAATCCATTTCTATATCCTAGTAGGTAACCAAATTTGAAAGCCTCTTTTCTATGCTGACAAGCTACTAATTTATCAACTTGTGTATTTTGAAGTGAGTGGGGAAGGAGGAAGAGAATAACAATTTTGATTAATAATTTTCATCTTTCTTGCTTTAGGAATTATTACTGTTCAGCTGCCATGTGTTCTTTCCTATAATATTTCACTTGCACTTGTTCTGTTTTCTTCCTGTGATGGAAGTCTCAGTGGAAAGTACTATGTCATGTAAATAATATACACATGACAGTCTATTATTTTCTGAGGTTATTAATCCCTGTAGAGTTGAGAGCTTTCTGGTTTGCCTTAATGTAAAATCCATAAGCATGTTCCCACACAGAAAAACTTTCAGACTTGTATTTCAAAAAGCTTAGAAAAGATCTTTTGTGAGATTTCCTGAGAAATTTTAAGAAAGGTAAAAATCTGCTGATAAACTTTGAGATGCAGATTAGGATTCAGACAGACTTCACTTTTAGTTCTGCATAACTACTTACAGATATTTAAAAATTACTAAAGCCCCTGCTGTTTCTAAGTTTGGTGTGCATTAATGAAGCCTTGAAGAAATCAGTTTTAATTGCAAATGGCACCAAAACAAGTTGTCCCTCTCAGGGACAGTGAAATATTAATGTAGGGACTTGGAATCAAGCCATCATGGAGTACAAAAGAGATGTTCCCAAGGCCTCATATCTATGCATAAGTAATGTCTAATTTCTGCCTGCTTTACTATGTATCCTTACCAAATTCTTCACAAAGCTAAGTTAGAAATGCATGTGTGCTTGTACAGAGCTTTTTCATAAGTTGGAATTTTCCTGAGAGAATGTCTAAGTTACACCTATTTAACTGTAAATGCACAAAATCGGAGTTTCGGTGTTGTAATTAGACAAAATCAAAATAAAGTAAAATCATCTTGCTGGGGACTATTTTCACCCCAGGTTTCTACTTTCTAGCTGCTTCTAGAAAGTCTTATTGTTCTAAAATGGAATATAGCCTCTTTTTTTTTCCTGAGGTGGAATTTTCCTCTTTCCCCATACTTCCTCTCCTTTTATTTTTACAATCACTGAACTGTTCACCCTTTAAAAAAAATTAAATGTAATCACCTGCAGCCAGAGGCTCAGAAAATATAATCCTAGTGATAGCTGTCTGAGAAATCTATCATTGTCTGGAAGCAAGAAATGTGCTATTGACTTCTGTTGTCATTTTTGAAGCAGTTCCTTTTTCTGCAGGATCTATACCTTAAGAATCATAAAGTTTGCAACAATCATTATTAGATAAAGGTTATAGTATCTCCCTGAAGGAAGTAACTCAGGAGAAGTAAAACTGAAGGCCTGTAAAGCAGAGAACGGAACAGCCCATTTAATGGACACTTGGAAAAAAGAAAACAAAATTACTTGAATAAAGGTTGAATAGAAAGAACCAGTAAATATGCAGGCTGTGAAATATTTTTACTTCAAATATGTGTGATGCCCCATAATCTCCTAGTAATTTTTTTGGCAAGAAAATAGTTGATTATCAAAAGGCCTGGATTGCCCTCTGTGTCTCCTGTCCCAGGCATCTCCAAGCTCTAAAACCCTTGCAGTGAGGGAGGTCAGCCAAAGTGGTGCAAAACCTAGGGTGTGCTCTTTGGAGATCAGCAGGGTCATCCTATTAATGCCAAAGAAGTAGTTAATATGAAATAGGCTCCAGTGACTCACAACAACTCTCCTGTTTCCCTGCAGGCTGTCCCTGAGGCAGTGGCAGTGTTTCTTGCCATGTTCTCCTGTGTCCAACACACAGGTAAACCAGCTCAGGGCTATGGAAACATCACCACTTGACAGCCTGTTCTGAACACACCAAACAATCTCTTTAATACCTCATCTGCACTATGCTGAGTTCCACTTGAGAAAATAAGTGGGGAAGCTGAGCAGCAAACACGTTTTCAAGACTACTGAATCAAAGGGCAAATGCCTGACTAGAAGAAGCGTCACAGAAATAACAGTGAGAAAATCATGTCCAAGCTGCTGGAAGAGATCTTTGTAAACACTGAATCTTGCATCCCTGTGTTTTACTAAGATCACACAGAAGCCAACACCACAGTGAATCTTAAAAACCAATTACATGTGTGGTTTACCTCCCAAGGTCTTCCCCAGTATTATTATCTAACAAAGGGACCAGTTTTATAATAACACTCAGTGTTGGCTAAGCCACTTGCATGCCATTAAGAAAAGTGTCTTCCTCCCTGGATTACAATCTAAAAGGTTTGACTATTTATTTTCATTTAAATTATAGTAAAATTATAAATGGCCCCCATAGTACCAGTAGCTCCTATGCATAAATTGTATGCCATTAACTGTAAAGAAAGCAAAAGAAAAATTTTGGAAAGTTTAATAAGAGTATTTACAGTTCATAACAATCAGACTTTTAAATGTGGTGTCATTTCAGTTTTGTTAGGTTTGGCCTTTTTTTTGCTTTCACATTTTTACCTCTCTAATGAGGAGGAAGTTGGTGCTGAAAATACTGGCATCAATAACTGCCCTAAGTGTAAATGCCCTGCCCCGGACACATTTCTATTGGCAGAAACAGTATGAATTCTGCACTGACCTGGAATTTTGCAATTTTCTTCTTCTTAGCAGCATGAGATCTGCTGGAAAGTCCCGCTAGGGAATATTTTTCCATGTTCTTCCCTCCTTTTCCTATTTGTGACACCATCTGCTAAATTGGATTTTGGTAAATTGCATAGCCACTCCTTTCATACTCTTACTTCATACTCTCAATTTTTTCATTCCAACATTGCCATACTCAGTGCTCTCCAATGCTCATGCAAACAGACTGGAATTAGTCTTTTTTATTGGGTTCCTAAGCATGCCACTGAGGATGTTTACTAAGGAAAGACTGATATGAGCCTGATAGATTAATAGAGAACTGGACCCAGATTTTTTAAGAGAGTCAGAAATTTTTTAAGAGAGTCCACAATTTCATCTCTGGTGAATAATGCACTGAACTTTGATTCATTCCTGCACAGTGTCTTTGACTGATGAAAGGGACACTTCTCAAAGAAAAGCAGTCATCAAAGTTTCACATATGTATGTGCAAATGGCCTTGGGATAGTTGTAGTGAGACTTCAGATCCTACCCCAGTTCCATGCTGACCTCCAATTAAATGTTTTACCAAATAAAATCAGCCAGTTACACCCTGATTAATATTCCTTACCTCAGACTGTATCTGAAACAGGTTTTGAGTAATACAGGGAAAAAATCCAGTCTCGTTCTCAAGTAACATTGAAATCCTTTATTCTTGAGTTAAAGCAAATTCATGGAAAGCTAACTTGTGGGTTTACAGAGGATACTTTTTTATTGAACTGCATAGAAAGAAATGACCTTTTAGTCACATTTAGTTTTTTTTCCTATATGAGAGACAAAGGTTTATTAAATGTGTTCATCTCTGTTGTGCTACAGCTGGGTAGCCTTAAGACTGTGGTCATCTATTATAGCCTCTTCTGATACATCCCCTCACTGGTTTAGATATCAAAATTTTATTTTAGATTCCTTATCCTTGTAAGGAGACAAGAATTAAGTAACTCGTATGTCTGTGCCTATTACTCTTTGCATCTCTTTGCTTTCTACTCTTCTTCATCCTTCACTCTTCCTACCACAAATTATGTCATTTAACTCATGGTCACGTTCAGCTGGGCTTGGCAGGCAAATAGACATCTCAAAGATGGGTCTGTCTGTGCAGATTTCTGGGGGTGATCAGTTGACCTGAGTAGTGAGCTCTGAAGGTGCAGTAAGGATGAAGCAAGAAGAGCAGGTGTTGTGACCTCTGTCTGACAAGGCTTTCAGACCCCACTTCCTCTCTAGATAAGTGACATGCTCTCTCTGATGAATAAGAGACCCTATCTAGGTTGTTGGCAAAATAATGAGAGGGAAGTGGGTTAATGCATGAGGAAATTCCTCATGAGACAAACTCCTCATGAGACATATGTAAGGATGCAGATTTCATTAGTTCAGCTGTACCAGAATGACTTTGAAGTACCTCTAAAATTGAGATAGGTTCTAAGTTCTTCAAAGAGTCCTTTTTTTCCCACCCAAGATATTCAGCTGCTGGTTTTGTTTTTGTGCACAGAAATATTTCTTCTAGTTAATTTTCCTTTACCCATATGAAGGCTATTAACACAATCAAATACTTTGACTCAGTAGTTCCATCTGAGAGACATGTATTTTTCTGTCAACAAGAAAAACAGTAGAATTCAAAACAGATCACTTCTTCAGGATTACATTTTTTATAAGATACCATGCTTTTGATTTTATGAATGAGAGACACATGCTAAAATGACATTTTAAAAGCAGCTAGTATAAGGTTTGGGAAGCAAGTCAGGACAACGCTTTGGGAAAATAACATCAATCTGTAAGCAAGCCATTTTCATCATATACCAGTGGTTCTCAATGAGTGAAAATCCAAGAGGTAACACATCCACTGGGATTTACTGAGTGGTTACTAAAGGGGATTTACACTCCCCTTTCTGGTAACATCACAAGAAAAAACAAAACAAAATCATGTTGCACTGTTAGCCTTGTGAAGTCAGGAGTGGTGGCATATGTCATCTTAGGACAAACTGCCAGTCAGTAATTGCACCCTGTATATTATTTTTGTTTAAAATTATTTAAACTCATTCCCTACAGACAGAAGTCTTCACAACATATTGTTACTACTTTTGCTATTTTCTAGATGTTTTTATCCTTCAAACCTACAATATAATGACCAGATTTTCACCCAAGACAAGTTTTCATGATTCTGTTCTGCTAGAGTCAATGATTTTGCATTCTGGACATGAGATAGTTACTGCCAGTTGTGAGCATGAATCTTGTACCCATGAGCAGTTAGTCACCTGGTGAATGGCTGGACTGACAGAGTAATGTGTAAAAAGTCAAAAGTCTGGTGTACAATTTGCTGCAGAAATTTGTTTCTCTATGAACCTTTCAGAACCTCCTATCATTTCTCATAATGATAAAATGGTGAATTTTTTTCTTCTTTCCTTTTTGGCAGAAGTCTTTATGAATTTCTATACTTGTATGTTATGAAGTATTTTATGCAGTGAATTATTTTTTAATACCTCAAACTGCATGTTTGCTGTATTTTTTGATTTAGCAATGGTAAAAGTTACTTAACTTGTTAGAAAAGAAACTCCCTGCCTGCAAGTAACTTTTTATTTATTGTCTGATTGTACTAATCTTAGGATTCAGGTCTGACTATACTTAAGAATCTCAGTGTTCTAATTTGCAATCAGAAAGCAGCCTAAGTTTTAAAAAGAGACTAGTTATGTAAAGATAGTTCATACTTGGGATACACAGTACAAAGCATTCTGAAAGAAGCAGGGTTTTTGGAAAGTATTATCCCTTAGGAATTTTCCATCCTCTTCAAATCAAGCATAAGACACTAGCTGTTTTGAAAATTAAACCAATGGTCTCCATTGCAGCTGGTGGCAGACTTCCTAAAAATTTCAGAAGGAGCTTATACTTGTGAGGTTTTCTTTTCCTGGATGCTATAGGGTCAGTATATACTGTCTCCTCATAAACATCTGAGCATTGGAACTTTTAGCCAAAGTAAGGTATAAATTCCAAGGTTTGTTTTTTTAAAAATCTTCATATTAGGGGATTGAAAGATGAGATTGCAAGGGAAAAAAAAGCTATAATTCATAAATAGTTACTTTTGGAGCAGATATGTCATCCTTATTGCTGAAGTCCTATTTTAATGTAGTGGAGTGGTGTGTTATTCTGTGCAGTGTGATTGTATGGTGTTGATTCAATCCCTGTGTCCACTAGTTTGATGCTAATCGGCTGTAATTGCATAATTTACAGATGATTGCTGAGAAATCCTCTACTGGTCTAGCAAAGACCTTCTGCATTTCTGGGCTCTGTGGTATCAGGCCATCATTCTTGTGGTCCTCAGTCTTTCACAATCACATTAGCTTGGCAAATGCCCAAAAACATATTTAGTCATGAACTCATTACTGATACAACAGGCAACACAGGGCATGAAACACAATGCTGCCCGCAGCATTCCTCAATAATGTGTTCTGGAATGCTTATCTTAGATTCCAACTTGTTATTACTTTGGCACACTTAAATAAATGGACTTGTCAACAAATAACAATCAGGAGCAACAGGCAACGTTTCATTCAAGTTATGTCATTGCCCTTCAGATTTCATCGTCCATATGTGAAATGCATTTTGTTCTTGGGAAATAAGAAACATAGGGAAAAAACAATTAATTTCTATTAGCATTTGACAGTAACTCATGCGTTTGATGAGTAAAGGAGGCAGTGATACCAATCTAACACAGCAGCATTATGGTAGCCAAAACCAGTAGCTTCTATTCCATATATTAGCAGTGAGTCAGTGCTTCATTTATCCAAACTGCAGCTTGCCACCAAGAGAATCCTTTGACTCCAGTTTTTGTGCCAAACCAGCAAGAGGTGGCCATCCAGAATTTTAGAGGCAGTCATAAAAATTGTGCTTATGATGTCTCTGTGCTTCCTTGCATCCTTTTGTAAATTGTAGGGGAGAAAATCTTCATTTCTGTGAGCTTTTTGGAACCTGCTTTATTCCAAGTTACTGGAGTGCGTGTCAGTGATAAGGACCAGTATGCTCTTCACATCTATTGTGAAATGAGTACAGAAAGAGGGATAATTTCCTTTTTCATATGGTCTAGAGATTTAAAGATTTTGGTGAGATTAACAGTGTGAGATTTAAAGTGAGTCTTCACAATATTTCATACTTTAGGAAGAATTATTCCAGTCATAGGATCTGTGTGTGTGGGAAGAGTGTGGGAAGAGGTGTGTGCATAACTGAAGGCCTTCTGAAAAGAGCAAAAGCAGTTCTTTCTTGGTTTACACTATATTAAAGAATACAGTGTGGTTTTAGGGTTTCCTTTTAAAATACCTGTTAGTACTTCTACCCTGGGCACTAGGGAAGGTATATAGAAGACATTGAAAGTGGTACAATCAAAGAGAAGGCATAAGTGGGCAATAGATAAGGCAGAGGCAGTATTACTGGTCATGAGTGGTGTGGAGTGTCTTCAGTTAAAAGACAAACCTATTAAATGGGCAATCTGTGAGCTATCCCTCTTTTTCTGACTAGAAGGTACTTAGAAGTGCAAAAAATATTAGCAGCAAGAACCATTCTTATATTCTTATTCTGTATCTGTCAACATAGATGCTATATCCTGATACATCCAAATACACCTTTCCAAAATAAAAGGCAGTATAATTAGGTATTTTATTGTTGGCATGATGCTATTGCTACTCAGCAAGGCAATCACTTTCTTTGTCTTGTATTTTAAGTTTTCCTGCATAGCTATACTTCCCTTACTTAAGGCTTTGCTTCCAAGTGATAGCAATTTTCCATTGAATCTCTTTTTTTGGCCAGTCCACTGCTGAAAGGAAGATTGACATTTTCAGCTATGCTGGGTATTTCCCATTGTAACAGCCTACTGTTTCCATAGAAATCCTTCAAAGTGTTTTAATAGAACATTATTTTAAAAGGAGTTTTGTTGACACATTTATTCTGCCAGGTTATTAACGACTTGATTAATGTCTCCTCAATATTCACTTCTTCTAAAAAACAAATGCAAAAATGTAGAAAACATACATGCTGATGCCACAGCACTTTCACTGTCTGTTTCCAGGACCCTTGAATTTGTTTCCCCTTTCTCTGTTTTTCCTCCCCATCACCCCTCAACCTAATCATCATTTTGTCCCTGAAAGCCCTTTTCTACATTTTCTACAAAATTAACACTAGAAAATCTACAGTGGTGACAAAACCCCCTTAAATCAGACATTGAGCATTTATGATTCATCAGAAACTCTCTATGCCTGTGAATCAAGTTGCTTACTAAATGGTGGCTGCATCATGGGCAGAGCAAGATGTGAGTAACCCATGCCACGCATTGGAACTTTTGGAGCCTGTTGGAGATACCCACGTTGAGCTGAATACATTTTGTTTTAAGGGGGTGTTGATTTAAATGTTGGATGATTCACTGCCTCCTGCTGTCTCCTGCAGTGTGGGCATAATAGTCGCACATTTGAATGCAATGCTTTTTAATTGCTTTCATTTAATGTCCATCCTCCTCATCTATGCCACAGCACGATGCCAGTTACCTTGGGAAATGTTCCAGTTACTCCATTCCACATTCACTCCTTATCAGGCTCCAAAGTTGTATTCCAAAATTCTTAGGAGTCATAATTCTAGCTTTCAGCATAGTTGTTATTCCTGCAAGGTATTATTACATATAGCCATGTGAATCCTTCTGATGCCTCTCCTGCGTTTGCTCTGTTCACATTAAAAGAAGAATTAACTGTCTCTAGTTGTTAAGTGTGAACTGAAATAGGTAATGCTGGCTATGACACATAATAATTTTTTTTAAAATTAGATGCTCTGACATCTGGAAATAAGGTTTTAGTGAGTCTGATGATGATCAATAGACTTTTTATGTGATTAGCTGACCAATTTCTTCATGACAGCAATGGAATTATCATGAGCCTAAGTGCTTGCTCATGAACCTGAAGGATGATTTGAGTTTTAGCACAGAGTTCCGATTTTTTGTACCCATTATGTAATTTCAAAGATTTCAAACTAGTAACCTGCTAAGCAGAAGTCTCTTAATCTGTTAGGCCCTATAATGCCCTCAGCCAGTGAAGCAAGAGTAGGCTCCTTAACTAAGCATCTACCTGTTTATTCATCTTAAAATGTTTTTCTCATTTCTCACTGCCTCCAATTATTCTGTACTTTACACATTTTGAGATAAATTTCTGTGTGTTTTAGTATAGGTATTTAGTGTCTGTTCAGATGTCTGCTCTAAGTATTTGCAAATGTCTCAGACGGAAAGGTGTATTTAAAATGGCACTAGATGGCTGTACTTAAGCACCTGAATCTCATCCCATACTACTTTTTAGTCAACATTTGCCTCACTAAACAATATAAATCAGATAAATGTAGGGTTCCTTAAGTGCATCTTCAAATGACTTGTGATAGGTAATAAACTACCTCTGCTACTTGGTATGATACTTTCCATTGGAGTGAAAGAGACCCTTTTTATAGCTTGCATGTCACTGGATCACACTTTTTAACTATCCTGTGTTTTCAGTGTTATCAGAATGAATTGGTGTGATTTGAACATATACCCTTATGTCTGTGGAGATTGGCTTCTGCCTATCAGTTGCTAAATTCTGTTCAGTGTATGTCAGAGACAAAAACTGCAGCTGACACCCATGATGAGGAGTGTTCTGTGCGTGTCCTTGGAAAGATAGGATTTTAATTTCTTACTGTCTCTTGAGTAAAGTGTCACTATTGCCAGGGGACTTCCATAAGAGTAACAAGCCTACCAGATACCATGTAATCACTCTCTAAACAGCAGCTTCACGGCACTCATTTGGGATTTTCTCCATGTCTTACTTTGAAGGCTCAGCAGCAGTGATTAAATATATGAACTGCTTCTTAGCTGCAGGTAAACTAAACAATTTATGAGGAAACTAAGTGAGAGAAAGCACAAATTAGGAAAGCGTAAAAACTTGGAGGAAAATTAAGAGTGGCATCAGTGGAGAACACTGACAGCAGATGGAGATCTGAAGAAAGGCCAATCCATTGTTTCTTAGCAAATCAGGCTAGCAAATTTATGAAGCCATTATGTTTAGAAAACCAGGGAACAAATAAGTAGGTGAAGGATAAGATATTGCATGTCTATTCCTGTTAAAGCAATTTTGCCCATTTAAATATTAAACAACACAATCTTGTCATATACAGGAACCCAAGCATGAATCCTTTAAAAGCTCTGATATCATAAACAAATGCTCAATGAATTGTAGCAAATGAATGGTATTGTAATATGTAGAGGTTATAAGAGCTTGCAGAAACTGCCTTAGGGTCTTCTGTGTTGTCTTACAGTTATGCTGCTGCTAAAATTCTTTATTTAGGGGATAGAAACAGCTCATTAAATTTAATGCAGCTTCTTCAAGATGTGACAGAACATAATGAAGTTAATAGTGATTTGGATTAAGGAAATTTTGATACTGATATTTTTGCTCTGACTGTTGGCATATATTGAATGACTGGATAATTTCTTTGCAATGAATAATGGATAATTTTGTCTAGCATACTGTAACATTATGCAAATTCATCACACACAGCAGCGGTACAAACTTTGCTCTTCCCTCTTGTTACATCTGTCCTGGGCTGAAATAAGAAATACTGAATTCAGAGAAGAGGAGCAGGGCTGTCCAGTGTTGCTGGGGATTGTAACAGCTTTGCCATTAAGACCATGTTTAAATACAGAAGTTGTATGAAACCTTTTTGTCAGGTTTTCTGCATTCAGATCAGCATGGCATGCAAGCTTTGCCTGCCTTTTGTTATTTAATCAAAATTAAGGTCATGTTTAGCATCAGTACACAAAATTGCTTCAGCTGAACTACAAGCACAGTGTTAGTTAAAGCCTAATATCTCCTGACACAGCCTGTGAATCTGAACATGCCACTAATTTTGCTATGCCTTGATTCATATTGCTGCAGAACTTACAAGAAGTATAATCCTTACCAGTGGCATCATTACTGGAAAGTGTTTTTATATTGGTGAAAACACACAATAGCAGTGTGGAGGATTGATGAATTATACAAAAATATTGGGAGTGGAGAGCATATTGATTTTTTTTTTTTGCCTGGGGAAAGATGATTTTGCGCAATTTCAAATGAGCTGTCCAGAAATGAATAAAAATAAAAAAGCTTATTCCCAAAAAGCCTTCATATGAAAGCTGTAATTCAGAAGCTCTGAGGAATGTCAGTAGTGAGTATACTGCGAAAGTGTAAAATTTTTAGGCCTCTTCTCTCCTATTCACAGTGTGGGAACTCAAGCTTAGTGGAAGCTGTTCCCCACAGAAAGGGAGAAGAATGGATCTAGCCACTAACTGGGATAATTAGATCCTTTCCTACACTACTTTATGGACTTACACATTTGACTGACCACATAAATGTTTCACCAAATATATAAAAATGGCTTTGTAAATTTGATGGTTAGATAAACCCTGCTGCTTCAAGCTAAAAGCAGGATGTGCATTTTCATATGTGGATTGCCACAAAGTTCTCTGAGGGTCTCACATGGAACAACTACTTTCTGGAGTGTGCAGCACCCTGCCACAGAAATCCAAGTATGGCCTGGAAGTGCAGTATCTTCAAATACAGATAGGCATGTTAAGTATTTCTGCTTTGTACAATGCCAAGGATGCTGATGCTACAGCTCTATTAGCTGACTTGCAGCCTCAGCAACTAGGAGGAATATAGAAGAGAAATCATCTGGAGAGGGAAGAACAGAAGAGAGAAGAATATGGGATCTGGGTAACTGTACTGTTTTCTGAAGGAAGAGATAGTTGTGTTTGCCCAGAACAGGTAGATAGACCTGTCCTTGTGCTGCCACTGCTTTCTTCAAGGATAGTCAGTTACTGCCAAGGATTTACTGGGTAATCAGGGGCCAAGGTTCTGGCTGCCAAGAGCTAAGTGGAAGGAAAAGGTTTGAGAACTGATCAGTAAACTTCGTTCTTGGAAGATTTAATAAATGAGAGCTGCTCATTGAATTTTAAGTCCTCCAGCCTCTCTGAGAATTACATGTGTCTCCTCCTACACAGTGCAATGCTAGAAAAGTTTCTGGGGAGGGGGAAAAAGGCTGTCTCTTCAAAGTTTCTTCATACATCCCCTCAAGGGATTTATTGCTTTCAGATGCTGTTTCTCACTCAGTGTGTGTAATCCAACTCTTCAGCTTAGGTCTGTCCTTTAATCGATAGGATTCCGTTCTTGTCAAGCCTTGTGTGCTACAGTGGGCCAAGGCTGTTTTAGGAACTTTTTCTCTTGTGTTGAATCACAGGCTTTATGTAAGCCTCAAAGGAGCACAGGAACACTTTGGCTGTGGCCTTTTAGGACTGCAGACCAGTTTCATACTCCTGTTACTGTATCTCTTTCCTTCTGAGATGCCTATAAAGTCACTGCTGTAAGGAGGATAACATGGTATAAAGAGCAGCAAGAGGTACAGCAGATTATATTCTTCACATTTATTGTAAGTTACTGCAGAAGCATTAGCTTTCTCTACAATGTTTTTTACTTGCACCTCCATTTTTTTTTTGCTGTGCTTTCCCTGAAGTGGCTGATTTATGTGTTTTTAAACACTTGGTGTAAACAAACAAGTACATGAGACCTTTTGCAGTACTTATGAAACCCTCCCAAGTCCATCTGTCCTTTGCAGTTGTTCCTAACCACAGACAGGGGTGTCTACATGTGCTAGTGCATGTATATGTAACCATACATATATATAGCTTAAAAATAATCAAATTATAAATTTTCCAATAAGTAGTTCTGAAAAACAATCAGTTTTAAATACATCATGGTTTAAATGCAGCATTGCTTTTTTACCTTCTCACTAAAAAATATATGTAAAAAAATAAGGTATCATGCAAAGTTGCACAGTGTGCTGAAGAAATCTGAAGTGGATGTCATGCAGGAAAGCACTGTCTTTTGAACTGAGTTAGTTATGAGAAGGAAAGGGAAATAAACAAGGACTGAAAATGGGCAGTACCTCCTTTTTCTTTTGCTGTAATTTGTGATGTCAGAATTTCTTCTTAATGTCCTGTTCTCATCCTCCTCCAGATGTACCCCCACCCTAGCAATAGTATGTAAAGGAAAGTTTTTAGTTATATATAACTCAGAAAGTGAGCAAACTTCTCTTTATAGTGTGGCAGTTAGACATGTTTCGAAAACTGAAAAATTTTCATTCAGATGTTTCCTGGTCCCCTTGTGAAATCCATAATATAAATTGCAAAGCCTCTCCAATATTTCAAATATTTAAATCAGAGAGTTGCAACTGTGCTGAAATGTTTATTGAAAACACAGGCCATTTTCCTGATGAAATTTTACTGTCGATGAAAAATATTGCCACTTTTTTCATCAGACCTAATGCCTTTTAATTTAAAATTAAATGCACAGTATATTAATGGCTATTTGATGGATTTTTAAACATTGTTTAGTAGGTTAATTCAGCTTGTCAAGATTTTGAATATTTGGGGTCTGTGTGTGCATATTTTTTTGGTAAGAAGATTATAAATCCCTGTTGAGGCTATGCTCTAATACAACTAGTGGCAATCTGGGGATAAGACTTGAGCATCATTTAAATTAATACATATTTTTTTATTATTGTAGGTGAGACAAAATGTCTAAATAAATTCTTCCACCTCTAATCTATGCTGTTCTGAAGCTGGTGTTTAATGTTGTTTTGTGATTCTATGGTACTTCTGGGGGCTATGTGAGCCCCAGTTATGGACAATAATTTAGTTTAGCTCCACTGAAGTATTCTAATGTATTTGTGGAAAGAGTTTCTTGATATTTCTTTATATCTGAATAGCATGCAATGAACTACAGTCAATTTTCCCTCCAGATAAATGATGGAAGGACAAATAAAATTTTTGGGAGTTGTTTTAATTAAGCTATTAAAATATCTACTGTTTTCAATTCTCTTGTTATTGTGATTTTAATGGTAATAGTTCTTGTTTCAGCTTTCCTCCCATAATTGAATGAAACTTGGAAATGCAGAGAGAGAATGACAAGAATTATATAAATAACTAAAGAAGTGAGGAGAGGAAAGGGATAAGGAATCTATGTGCAGTTTGATTTTTAAGGTGAGGTATTCATCTGTTCTTAATTTATCCACACTAATACAATCTTCCCTATCCAGCTCATCATCTCCTGATGAATAATGCATGGATAAATATTGCTACCTATGAATGCAAAATTAGTTTATAATTCCCCAGAAAGGTTTTATTAATAGTACAGTGTTAACCACCTTGGTCTGAGTCATAACTAATTGTTAATGTACATGTGTGAAACCCAAGGAAATGAAGACAAGAGGAGGCAGAAGACAGGAAAAAAATCAAACTCTGGAGTTCATTGTATTAAAGAATAACTTCTTTTTAGTCTGAGCAGGAAGCTGGTAATACTTATTAATGTCATTCTTTAAAATAGTCTTTTAGATGATTAAGTTATAAATCTTCAGTATTCTCTAGCTGTTAACAGAAACCACCTTAATTTTTGGAAGGAACTCCAGTGGAAATAGAGTTATAATATATCCAGAGCCCTCTGTAATGGCATGCTAAGTTTTCCATTGAATGGTTTCAACCCTCATATTCCATTCTCACTTTTAAAATATACCATTAAGGAGAAGTTGAGAGGTGAACATGTTTGACATATTATCCATTTGTTGCTTCACAACCTATAAAAGATAATTATATCACTTAGTTTAAAAATAAATTAATCTAATTAGTAACGCTAAGTTACATTATACACACACTCCAATAACCTTGTGCTTTACACTGTCTCCAAAAACTCACATCGAAAGGTGGCACAGCAGATCACTAACAAGACCAGAAGTGAAACCTGAATGTGCAAACTATTATTTAAAGTTCCTCTGTTCCTTCATCAGTGTGAAAACTTTGTAGAAGGTATAGTCCAAGAGAGGTCTGGCAACAAAACAATTCTTCTCTGAGTATAGTTGAATGGATTGGACAGGAGAGAAATCCTGGTAAAAAGTAGAAAGCCCTAGTAAATAAATATAAATTTAATGCTCTGAACTCCTCTGAACCCTGACAGTGGCAATTCATTCCCAAAGAATACTTATTTGTCATTCCACCCACTGCTGTGCTATAGCTGACACTGAAAACATATTAGGAAAGTGTATGTAATGTTCAAGGCATCTTCAGACTCTTTCAGATCTGGAAAATCCAGACTGGTTGCTCAACCACCTTTTCTACCAAAACACCAGCTGGAGAGAAGCTCCTAATTATTTGGAACTCAGTGTGCTAGTATGAGCTTGAACAGATGAAGACTAGATGGAGCCAAATTGCCCTTTCACACCACCTTTACACTGGTATAACATCACCAATTTAAACACCATTAAGTGACAGATGAGTGGGTCTACATATCAGCACATAGTGTGTGGAGGAAAATGAAAACTTTTTCTCTACAATGATCTTAGGAACTGTTGTGGGCAGAGGAGGGAAGAGGAAACAAAAAATGTAAAGTGGTCAAAAAAAAAATTCAATTCACAGGGGAGGAGAAAGGCAGCTCATGAGGGAAACAAACTCCCACGATGAGAGACCTCTGTGCATGGTGTGTTTCTTACTGTCATACCTGCAGTATGCAGCAAACACTGAAAAATGCCATGAGTATTTGTGATCAGAGCTTTTTCATTCCTGTGCTGTGGAATGTCCAGGTTAAGCTGCATGAGCACTAGACATGCATACCGTAAGTTATAACAGTTTGTTCAGGAAGCTGCAGAGGTTTTGGCAACTACTTCAAAATTAGCACAGATACTTGGAGATTTACGGGATCATTTTGTTCTCTGTGAGAACAACAATTCACCCTGTTATCACTTGATGTAAATAGACTCTTGCAAGAATGTCCATTGAATCTATTTAAGGAAATAGGAATTTAGAAAATAAATCTTTCATGACTTGTAATGCTGCTGGTTTCACTTTTCCTTTAGCCCACTCTAGAATGTAATTGGCTGGATTTTATTACTTGACTATTGAGACTAATATAGCTCTAGGCAAATCTCAGGCACAGAATATGTATGCCATCCCTGAGCCACTGATAATAATGTTATTAACATGTTACCATTGTTATCAGTTTTTATATTTTTTTAGCAAGAAAAGCGAACAGAGTCAGACCACTTCATTAGAAGAACACAACTGTGAGTCTCTGAAGTATAAATTAAACCTCTTCTTGCTGCCCTTGTCTCTCCAAGCTAAGAGGGAGTGTTATCAAACCATTTCTTTACACTGCAGGGTAGCATTACTCTTTGGAAGATCTCCAGCAGATGGTCCAATAAGCTCTTTGGGGGCAGCTTTCCACAGTTCATGCTTCTTTCTTCTTAGTGGCATGAAGTCAGAAGAGGGGACCATGAACAGGCAAATTTTTGTTACCCTCTGTTAAAGAGTCTTGAAGATCCCCAAGGAGTCTTCTCTAAGACACCCAAGAATGAAAGACCTTGCTGAATGAAATTACTTGCTAATAATAAAATCATAGAATATCCTGAGTTGGAAGGAACCCACAAGGATCATCAAAGTACAACTCCTGGCCCTGCACAGGACACCCCAAGAGTCACACCATGTGCCTCAGATTGTTGTCTAAACACTTCCTGAAATCTGTCAGACTTTGGGCTGTGACTGCTTCCCTGGGGAGCCTGTTCCAGTACCCAGACACTCTCCAGGTGAAAAATCTTTTCCCAATATCCAACATAAACCTCCCTTGACAGAGGTTCATAATGTGACCTTGGTGTCCTATCACTGAGCACCATACAGTAGAAATCAGTGTCTGCGCTCATGAGATAGTTGTAGACTCCAATGAGGTGTCCCCTCATTCTCTTCTCCAGGCTGAACAGACCAAGTGACTTCAGACTCTCCTCATATGTCTTCCACTCAAGGCCCTTCACATTTTCATAGCCCTCCTTTCAACACTCTCTAACAGCTCAATATCCTTCTTATACTGTGGTGCCCAGAACTGCTCCCAGCACCCAAGGTGAGGCCTCCCCAGTGCAGAGCAGAGGGGACAATCCCCTCCCTTGCCTGGCTGGTGATGCTGTGCCTGATGTACCCAGGACAGGCTTGGCCCTCCTGGCTGCCAGGGCCCTGCTGGCTCACATTCCACTTGCCATTGACCAGGACCCTCAGGTCCCTTTCCGTGGTGCTGCTCTCCAGTGTCTTGTTCACCAGTCTGTCCATACATCCAGGGTTGCCCCATCCCAGGTGCAGAATATGGCATTTGTCTTTGTTCACATGGTTGGTGGTTGCCCAGCCCTGTAATTTGTCCAGGTTTTTCTGAAGAACATCCATACCTTTGAGGAATTCAATGTTTTCTCCCAATTTGTTGTAATTGAAAAACTTGTTTAGTGTGTCTTAGTGCTTATGAAGATGTTGATCACAGGGCCAAGGATGGAGCCTGGAGAACCCCACTAGTGACAGGTCACCAGTCTGATGTCACCCCATTCACTGTAACTCTTTATGCCCAACCTGTGAGCCAGTCGCTCTCCCATCCCATGATGTGTTTATCCAGCTGTGGGCTGGAAATTTTGTCCAGAAGGATCCTGTGAGAGACAGTATGGAAAGTTTTACTGAAATCCAAAAAGATTACATGAACTGGCTTTCCTTGATCAGGGTTACCTTGTCATAAAAGAAATTAAGTTTGTCAGGTAGGGCTTTCCCCACATGGAGCCATGCTGGCTGTGACCAATGACTTCATTGTCCTTCATGTATTTTCCCTCTCAGGATAATATTCTCCATATTTTTATGGATGACTGCAGAGGCACCAACAGGCCTTATAATTTCCAGGGTCATCCTTCTTGCTCTTCTTGAAAACTGGAACAAGTCCCTACCTGATCAGCTAGAACTTAAAGGAGTAGGCAAAAGGCTCTTTCTTTTTTAAGGCACTGTAAATAGGTAAGGATGCAATCGCTATTTTAGTATTCCTTTATAGCACTATAATCCTGCTAGCATTATACAATATACTTGTTGAGCTACATAGAAACAGTCTAGGTAGGGCACTTAATACACTATTCAGGACATAGAGTTTTACATGTGGAGAACTTACAGCCCCACATATACCAAGAAAAAAAATGTTATTATACATAGAACTACAAAGAAATTTACATTATCAATGAGGCAATAGCATGTCATGTGTTTCAGTTCATAAAATTGGCATTTTTAATAAAAGGTGTTAGTTGAATTTAGAGCATAACCAGAGAACATAGGCAAATATTTTCCAATTCATTAGGCCATAGGCCCATAGCATGGAAATAAATTCTTCTGATGAGTCCTGTCACCACATTGTAATTCCAACACTGCCATTTTCTGAAATTAAGCAGACCCATGCCACCCTTTTCTCTGCTGATGTAGCTCCAAGTATTTCACATGAGTTTCCCAGGGCTGGCTATGATGCTGCATCATAGTGGGAGCCATCTCGCAGGATGCACATGGGGAATGGATGGGGTGTTTTGCCCTGAGTTTAAGTTATGAGACATGAATCAAGAAAACAAGCTGTTTTCGGTTTGTCCTCTCTTCCAAGTAATCCTCTTGATGCCCACTCACAGAAGCATATTTGTTCTGCATTTGTAGCACTATTAACAAGAGCAGGGTTTTGAGGATCTGAAATAAGCTGTAGATGCTGCCTCAATGTAAAGAAGAGAAAAGCAGAATGACCCATATAAGCGCTGCAGCTTCTGTGTTTTTGGGAGGGAGGAGTTCTATCATGTGTGGCCTGTTGGAGGGGTTTCCCTACTTTATTGTGCCAACTGGCAAATCTCTTAGTGAAACTTCTGTCAGTTTCAGTATTATTACCAAAAATCAGTTGGCAGTTGTAATCCTTTTGTTTAGATAATTGCAATCCACTGTAGAACAAAAGATTTACGTCATCTGCAAAAGTATCCCAGTTTGTAGAAAGTGCATGGAATTTTTTGTCATTGTTGACAGTTTCCTTTCAGTCATTCATATTTATAAAGGAGTAAAATCTCTTGGCACAGCTTGCCTGGTGATTGCATTCAGGATAGACATTTGGAAACGAATATTGGTAAGCTATAGCTATAGCACTGTTGATATTGGTAAGTGAAGGTTGTCAGGCTTTCTCATCAGATGTGAACTGGTCAGAGGGGTGAGCACATCCCTCCTGCATTTCCCCTCTTTTTTATGAAACAATCCATCATGAATTGTAGTACACTTTATTCAGCATAAATTATGCAAAAAACAGCTAACTTAAGGGAAATGGAGCACTCGCCACTTAACAACTAAGATTAAAGAAGTACTTTTTTTCTGAGATCTGGTTAATAGTTGCACAGTGAATGACATCTTTGTCAGACTCATAAATACAATGTCTGCATGCTGGTGTTTGGGAAAATACCTTTACTCTCCCAAGATCCCACTTGAAGTGCTGCATCCAGGTCTAGGGTACCCAGCAAAAGAAAGATATGGACCTTTTAGAGAGAGTCCAGAGGAGGCTGTGAGGATGATCCAAGGGACCTCTCCTGCTGAGAGGACAGGCTGAGACAGGCTGAGAGAGCTGGGGTTGTTCAGCCTGGAGAATAGAAAGCTCTGGGGAGGACTTACTGGGGTATTTTCAATATTTGAAGGGGGCTTTTAAAAAAATTTTTACCAAAGCCTGTAGTGACGGGACAATAGGCAATGGTTTTAAACTGAAAGAGGGTAAAGAGGGCAGATTTAGTATGTATATAAGGAAGACATTTTTTTCATTGTGAGATTGGTGAGAATCTGGAAGAGGTTGCCCAGAGAAGTTGTGGATGACCCATCTTGGAAGTGTTTAAGGCCAAGTTGGATGGGGCTTTGAGCAACCTGGTCAAGGAAAGGAATCTCTGCCCATGACAGCGAGTTTGGAACTAGGTGATTTTTAATGTCCCATCCAACTCAAATAATTCTAATAATTGAAATAATTTTTTTATTTCTATGATTTAATGAAAATTAGACTTGTCTTCCATTTATATCTGCAAGATATTGGGTCCAAAGGGAAAAACATGTGATCCAACACTGAGCACAGTTTTCCTCCCTTCTGCAGCCCAACTTCCTGGGCCTCAATGTGAGTGCAGTCATGTTCTAGTGATTATTAGAGAAATGGTCCTAATTTGATATTAAGAGAGCAACTTTAATTGAGTGGAAACAAGAAATCAAGATGCCGCAATGAAAGCTTCCTGGTGAATGAATTTGGAATTGCTTTTCCAGAGATTTATACTGTGTCTACACAAAGTAGCACCATATACACAAATTTTTCAATTATTGTGTTTTAGCAACTTATAATATAAGAAGATTTTGCAAAAATTAGACAATTTAAGTATACATTTCATGTAATTCTCTCCTATGGTTAGGAAATGAAAGATGAATAAATACTTTTACATGTGTGAAAGTATTGTTTCCCACTATATTTTAATGATAAAAACCCTTGGATTTGGTTGCTGAACAAAATTTTCAGTTTCAACAGTGCTAAGTACTCTGCTCATACTTTTTTTCTAAAGTGTTAAGAGTAAATATTGCACTTGAGGTAGGTTTTTCCTAAAGGTTTGTCACAAGAGCTTTTTAATTTGCTCCATGATTTCAGTGCCATGGTAACAGAGACGTAAAGATAACATGTCTCTGGATCCAGTATTTACAGTGCTGTGTTAAATAATATAATTATAATCCTCTTAAGTACTTCTTGCATAAATTTAAATAGCATTATAGACATAGATTCTCCAGACAGTATTGAAAATACAGTAAGTAGGCTTGCATTAGCTAGCCCACAATAGAATAGCCACAGAATTTTACAGTAATCAGCCTAATATGAGTATTATTTACATTCTTTTATGAAAGAATAATTCACAATGGCTCCTGGTTAGCAGAATTCTTATGTGGATGCCTAATTCTTGTCATAGATTCTCACTAAAATCAGTGAAAGTACGCAAATTCTTAAAGCTCCGTACTTTAAAATATTTTCCTGACTCAGATTTATATACCTTAAAGCTGTGGAAGTCTTTTCACTGATTCTAGCAATAACTGGGTAAGAATACAAAGTGCAGTAATAACTGTATTTTTACCATAAGTGGTAAGTAGGGGACCCTGTACCTGTCTTACTTGCCTATATTTTTCTGTTCAATTCCACTTTTTTTTGCAAACAAGTTGGTGTAGCTGTGCTAATATTTTTTTTTTGTGGGAATAGTTTCAAGGAAGGAGATCTTTAATTGTTCCCTCTTAAAGCAGTAATAGGTACTTCCATCTTGAAGCAAGGAATGTCTGGTTTTTGTTGGTTATATTTTTCTATCCCCCGGATAACGTAAAACCTCAAATATGCATAAGCATTATGTATAGTGATTAAGGTTTGCATGGTAGAAAGCATGAGTTATATATTCAGTTTTGCCACAAAATAGAAGTCATTTTCTGCAAAGGAATGTCTGCATTTCCCCTATGTCAGTCTGGTTGAAGAGCACATGATTTTCTGTAATTTGTGTGTTTTGGTGTGTTTTTATAAATTTCATCTTTCTGGGATAGTTTTAAGGGAAGCTTTTCTATATTCTAGTTTTAAATACTTTCTGGGAGAAAGTAATAGGGTGAAAGAAGGAAGTTTGTCATATTCAGTACCCAAAGGTAAACATAATTTGAAGTTTGTGGAAGGGCATCTTATTGGTCTGGGTCTTGATTCAGATTTGTTAGTTGTTGATGTGGTGATATCTCCTGTACCATCAGGCAAGTAGGTGGAATGGGGCAGGTGGTCCAGCTAATTGCACTAGTGTTTATCATTTCTTGCATGAAGATTTTTACATCAAGACACAGGATGGATCATTAGGAAATTGGCAAGAGTGTTTTGTGGGAAGAGTAGCCTAGGAGGAATACCACTGTAATAAGCATAGCATAAAATATAAAGATAAGCAGAAAAGAGAGCTTACAATGGCAAAACACACTGTCTGTATCAGCTTAAACTTCTGAACTCATAGTTTGGAGAAATTAGAGCTGTAGTTATTATCTGAGATCTGCTTGGGTCACTGAAATCTTTTACTACACTCTGTGTACAGACAGAATTGTCATTGCTTTTCATCTAATTGATGATAGAAAGGAAATTTTGGGCCACGGTCAGGACATTTAGCTTGCTGGATTGTGCTCACTGAGGTGATTTCCCAATACCTGATGTGAAGTGGTTGGTCATTTCAAATACCTTTAACCTCTCACTATCACTACCCTTTAAGAGGCGATTCAGTCATTTTGAGGACTTAAAAAGATTTTGTGCATTTTGTAGTAAATTCTCAGCTCTGATTTTATCTCTTTAGTCAAGAGGTATATAGGGACCCAACCCAGATGTCTGCTAGAAATCTTCTGCAGAATGTCACAGATGCTTTTAGGAATCTCCAGCTTAGCAAGATCTGGCAGAACTTAACTACAATCTCCGTCCCTTTCCTAGGTGCCCATGCATGCACCTCCCATAAGCCTACACAATCCACTGTGCCACAGTTCAATAGCACATATTCATTCCACAATTCTTGCTACCAATATATTGTTTATGTATCCTTCTCATGGTTTGTCAATGTCAGTTTTATGGAATGTATGTCTATGATTCTAAAGAAAAGCATTGCTTGGTTCAGACTTATTTTCCCAGAAGAACATTCCAATAAATGCTGAAAAAGAGCTTCAGTAGAAAGTCTTTCCTTTATCAGGAAATCTCATGTGGTGCTGCTATGGATGTTGGTTTTTTAAAATCTTTTTCATTACCTATTACTGCTTGTGAGCATTCATGCTCTGTTATTTTACACAGTAGAGTTTTGACAAATGCATGCTATCATTCTCAATATCTAAAAACCTGCTTCTGAAGTAGTTCCTCATTCATTTTTGAGGTTACATGGTTGGAACATAAAGTATCATACAGCTGGGCTGAATATCATATGCACTGGATTGCTTGTTTTTCCATATATTTAGGAAGTACGTTCTCTGTGTAATCTCTAAATCTCTATTCTTTCATCCTCTTTCATCTTTTTGCAGCCACCAACTCATCTCTCCTAGTTTTGGTTTTGATCAATCATTTCTATAATTTCTCTTGAATACTTAAATTTGGGCTTTTTTTTCCTTTTGTCATTTCTTTTTCCCAGCTTTTGTACTTTTGACTCAGATCCTTTATTTATAGCCATCTACTTAATTTCATATGATTTTAATGAAACCCATCTTGCACAGCTACACAGGAGTATACAGCATTTATGACATTTTGACTATTGAGATCATGAACAGTAATAGAGATAGCAAAATTATCAATGCCCCAATGAAAACAACTGGAAATAGGAGGAAAAATGTGCAACAAACAGAACAACTGACTGCACTCCCCATCCCCTGTCCCTGACCTGAGCTTAAGGAGAGGCAGAGCTAATTCAAAACTGCAGTTGAACAAATAATCTGTGGAAGATAAAAGCAGTCCTTTGAAGTTATAAAATACAACTTATGCTCTCTTGTTTTCCTTTCTGGCCGTCTTGGAGGCAGTTCTCTCAGTTCATTGGAAATGGCTAATCTGCATGTTTTGGTATATGAATTTCTGGCAACTATGTTTTGCATAGTTATTTAAATGGAGAAAAAGGTTAACCGAGTAATGGAATGTAATAAAATTCTCCAGTGATAGTAAACACTAGACCCAAGCTGAGAGGAAGAATTGAGTTTAGAAAGCAGTTTTACACTGCTGGCATTTACATGTGTTCTAGAAAACACTGACTGAGCTCTGCTTCTCATATTCAGAGCAGGAGAAACAATGAAGCATCATGTTATCTGGTGTAAATATACTATACTCCAATTTAGTTATGAGTAGTATGATCCTAGTGAACAGAAGTCAGGTCAGATCAATTTGAGACCAAAAATCATTTTGCAAGCCCACCTCAAAATGTTAAAGCAGCTTTTGCCCTCACAAGGGTATTTTGAGGATTAATGTCCTGTCAGCACTTTGAAAATCTAAAGTGCTAAGTATATATTATTATAACCCTTTCCATTTATTACTTTTATTGATGGTCTGGTTGTTTCCATGACGCTATGTTGATTTGCACGGGATTTTCCTGCAGTGTGCATTTCATCTCATGAAGAGTAAAAAAACAAATAGTTCTTTTTAGGCTTTGTGCCTTGTTGGATAATATCCAGTTACTGGGGGACTTGTTTATGACCCACTATCTCTGCTGTGAAAGCCTTACTGCAATACATTATGCAGCTGTTTGTTTTCAACTTTGTTTTCTCAACTATATAAGCCTCTGCTGCTACTGAGACCCATGTGCTGCTCCTAACTGACTCCTAAGGGGTTCCTGAGTGAAAAGCAGACTTACCACCCACTGAACTCCTGTATTTTTTAGTAGTTGTGTGTTCAAGGAGTGGGACTGAAGCCAGGCTTGTCAATCACTGGCAATCAGGGAATATCTTGCTTGTTGAAGTTCAGTTCAGATTTTTCTGCCTCTTCTGGCATTGGCATTACAGCCAGACCTCCTGGTGGCCAAGCTTTTCTGAGGAAAATTCCAAACTTTATTTCAAAATTTTAGATTTACACTTTGGCTCTGCAGCATGTCTGTCTAACTCCCAGCCAAGTCCCCAGGCGGCATTTACTTTTGGAACACTTTGCCTCCTCAGCTCTGCTTTCCTGCAGACTTCAGGGATCAAGTTAGGCCAAGAAAAGCCAAAATCACATGAACCATGTGTGCCTTTTGCTTCCTCTTCTGTGGAGAGTCTCAGCATGGAGGTTGGCCCTGATCTGTCAAAAGTGTTCCCTCAACTGACAATCTCAACCAGGTGGGTTTTCCTTGGCCCTCATCTCCCCTTAGGACATGAAGGGTTGTGGAAGCCACAGCTGCAGGTCAGCCTGCCCCTCTCTTGAAAAAGGTCATGTGGCAAGGCAAAAGTGCAGCAGGCAGTGCCCAAATGCATGGATGAATTGCCACACGAAGCTATCCAAGTCTGTGTTCTTGTGATATCTCTGACATCGTTTAGGGCCTTTTTCAACTGCCGTGCCTTTAACTATATCTCGCCACATCTTTTTCTCCAGGAGTCCAGGGGTCTTGGAGGTGGAAAAAGCCAGAAGGTGTTTCAAAGGGCCTTGGACCTGCTACATCTTGTAACCTTTCATGTCCCTTGCTGAATCATTTCACAGCCTGACATCTCCAGGAGAAACACAGGCCCACCATACTTCTGTGAAGTACAGGGGGCTTTGTATCACATGGAACTAGGACTAATGTAGGTTGGAAGGGACCTCAGAGGGTCATCTATTTTATTCTTCTGCTTAAATCCAAGCTAGGCTCATTAGTTAATAATCAGCAATGTGGAGCATGCAATATGGTTTCTTTGCCAAAAATCTATCCTGAATATTTTTCTAGAGCATTTTCTTAGCTTAGTTTTCCTCTCTTGTTCAATTTAGTGAGAGAATAGAGTGCAGAGAGAAAAGAGGATGAAGAATCTAATGATGCAATCAACAGTGTTCTGTTTAGCACCTTTGTGGACTAGAGCAAGTGTGATCAATATTGAAACAACAAAACCTCATGTGATGATTCCTCTAGACAGACAGCATTCCAATTCTTCCAAAGCAATTCCTTCTCTTAGTGAGAGAAATCTCAGCTGTCCATGCTGGAGAAAAGAGTAAATAATATTCTAGCTTCTTAGGCTGTTGAGTAAAAATAATCAAACAGCCAAAGTCTTGAACTTTTCCCAACACAACTTAGAAGTCTGTAGTTCCTTGTTCTCTATGGAAAGAACAGCAGGGTTTTCCTGATGCACCTAAAGGATTCAATTAACATATTTTATGTGCCTAGTACCTACTGAATGTTCTTCTCAAAGTGTTAACTGCAGCCTGCTGTGATGCAAAAATGCTGCCATATCTACTTGGAATAGCTTATCTCCCTCCTTCTGTGTCCACTTCATTTGTCTGTGATGTGAAGAAGGACAAAAGTCCAGACACTAGGAAAAAAAATGGTCAAAAGGGAGCCTTTTTGCCAAACTGTTTTTGGTATCCAAAGGAGCGGAAGTCGTAAGGCAATGACTGCTCAGGACAAAATTTATTAAGATCTTTGGGCACTGCCCCTTCCACAGACCTCAAGAGTCCCATCATGGTGCTCAAAACATCTGGCATTGTTCCTACCTAAGTCAGACAAGAACAATCATCTTTATCTTCAAGAGAAACTGTCCTGCTTCTGGTGGAGAATGTGTCCTATCTCTGTGTGTACTGTCTGCTGAGAGAAAAGAAAAACACTAAGACATATACAGAAGAATTGCATGCAGAGGTGCCTTTCTTGCATAGACTTGTGGACTGGCAACTGACCTCTTTGGCTGTCAGAATAGTCAACAAGGAAAATCATGCAACCTGTCTGTATCTTGTGACCTCACAGGTGAGTTGATAAATGATATAGAGTTCAGAAGGTTCCTTGGTCAATGTGTGTTCACAGTCCCATGTTTTCCATTGTTCCTCAAGGCGATGCTGAAATAGCAAAGAAATTGAGAGGTGATGCTGTTTATGCCATGCTGTCTCTGAGGTTATGGCTGTCATGTCAGATAAATAAAACAGATCTTTAATCTTAGGTGTTCCAAAGAAGAGAAAAGGACCAATATTCCCGCTGGGACCAGGTAGACTCAAACCAATAAGTAAATAAAGTAATATTTCTCTGTAGATCCCAACAGGAAAAAAAAAAGGAAAAGTAAAGTAGTAAATAACGTTGTGGAGTTTGAGGTTTTTGTTTTGTTTTATTTTATGCATACTTTTAAGGCCATTGTTTAACTAATATAGTCTAACCAGTGGAATGAATTCTCCACAAACAAGCACAAATGCCTAAACAGAAGGCTCAAATCTCTTTCAAAACAAGGAAATTATGTACAATTTGGAACATTAAAGATGATATCTGTAGGATATTGTTTACATGTATCAAATCCTGAAATATCAAAAAGACAACAATAACCTTCATTACCACCTAGAGTAACCCTTACAGTGGACAGCTATATTTCATGTGCCATAAGAACACTTTCTCTAACAGGACCCTGCCATGCACTGTTAATTCTAGCACCTAATCTTCAGACCTGTGACAGTATTCACTCTTAATATACAGAAGGACTATTTCTTGAACTTACTGAAACATCCAACTACTGTGTTTTACAGTGTTTATGGGGTTTGGGATCCATGGTACTATACAATGTCCCTCTACCTGTGCTAAGCAGTTAGCTGGCCATCAACACATTAAATGCTTATGACACCACATGATAGTCAAAACCATCTCCTTTTTTTTTTATAAGTTTTTATTTCTTGTCATCAATTTTTTTCTTCTTTTTTCCCCTGAGAAATTATCATAAATCTGCACTGCTTGGATATCCATACATAAAAACTCTTTTCCACCCTTCCACATCTTTAGATGTGTGTGTGAATCCAGTTGTTACAAACTGTACATCCTAATGTGAAGGAGAATAAGGATGTTTATCCATGTACATTTAAGTATTTTGTTCTTCTGAAAAATAAGATTCTAAAGGCTAACTTTTCATTGGAAAGAAGCATAATCCTAAATAGAAATGAACATTGATGTCCAAGGATTAAAGTTTTTCCTGGAGCAGAAGAAGTCCTTCATGCTGGTTCCTCCTAGTACTGAATTATATTTAACAAGATTGGTGGTCTGGGAAAATATATTGGAGTTAGCCCAACTGTGCAGTTATATCAATTAGAGAGAACGCTGGGGGACAGGGGATCCTCTGGTGTTAATGCCTTGAACAGTCAAATTTTGTGCCTATGCATCTAGAAGGTTGAAAAAACACCCCATGGAATGGATTTTTAGGTTGTGTTACCTGATTGCAATACATTTGCAGCTGAACAAAGATTAATTGTCCTGAGTTCTTGTTTTTCAGGGAGGCTGAGACCACATTTATGTTGCCCAAAAATCACTCAGAAACAATCACTGTAACCATGTAAACCCTTTGAGTTTATTTCTGTAAAATATGTCTCTGCTAAATGTTAATGAAAGTATTGAGTCTGAAAAAGTTTGGCCACACACTGGACTTTCAATTAAATAGAAAGCTTTGAATGGGCCAAACATCTGTGTATTTTCAAGTTAGTGCAGTAGCTGAGGAGTGACTATAGGTTTCTGTCTTACACCTTACATATAGCGTTAAACAAAGTAATAAATGAAAATCTGACTTTCTGCTTTATGGCTATGTAAAAGCATTGGATACAGAGAATGAAAGTGACATGTGATGAATGTGAGGAAGATTGCAAAATCTTCATGTGCAATGCAACTTACTTGGCTGTTTCTTTTTCAAGGAAATCTAAGCAGGGTAGCAAGACTGTCAAATCTGGATTAGAAAATAAATAGCATTAAAGGGAGAAGGTAACACTTGCCATTATTTCTGCATTCACTATATTTTTTCAGTCTCTGGAGAATGCTCAAATCTCCTTCCAAATAGTAAAATATTTAAAACAAAATAGCTTCAATATATATGCTTGTATATGCCAAGATAGGTCAAGTGCTTTATGAAAGGGACGCTGAAGTTCACTATATTTTTCCTTTTACTTTACACTTTGGAATAACCCCAAGTTATAGTCTCATAGAAATGGAAAAGACCTATTAAAAGATGCATTTCCTTGCCAGTGGAAGTGTACTCCAATATATAGAACTTTCCATCTCAGGCTAATAGGCACCTACCCTGTCATTTGAGGACTCTATTCCACAATAAAATTAGCATTGGAAATTTTCCCTACATCTCAGCCTAAAAATAGATTTGTTCTTCTGTATTGCCTTACTCACACCTGTGAGCCACCCTTTTCTGTGCTTCCTTCTTAAGATTTCAACTATCAAACTCTTGTGGATTGTTGTGATATACACTCCAAACTCTGTGAAGTCAAACAAGTGTAAAAGCAAAATGGGAAATCTGTTTTTAAGCTGAAATTCCAGGCAAAATGTTTGCATTTACTACAGGTGAAATATCTGGCTTCTCTTTCACAAAATTTCACAGTTGTATGAGTTCAAAGTGCTTTGGACCAATTCTTACCTTTCTCAATGTCTTCCTGAACATTTAGATGACTCAGAGATAAAAAAGGAAAATATCACTGGTACAGTTCTACACTTGAATTTATTTCAATAGTACTGTAAATTAAACTTTTGAAACTACTCAAGAGGTGTGTTTCTATCGTAGAGGTCTGCTACCTCATTTAACATGGGCTCCACTTACTCTGTTCATAGAAAGATTTACCTTAGGAAGCAAAAGCCCTAGTGAGCATGTTGTGTGCCGAGTTGGAACAGTTCCTCCATAATTCCATATAGTAAATGTAGTTTCATGAGCTTTATAACTTGTCTATTAACTTGTGCCTTCAATCACTGCATCATTATTTCTTTTCATACTTCCATTTGATTTATGAGTGTTTCCCTCATGATAGGTAACATGGACTGTATACAAATGGTTAAAAAACATTTGAAAGGTGCAATAAGAAAACAGGCAAACATTCTAAATCTTCTTGTTGGAAAAGGGCTGTGTAGTTAAGAGAAAAGAAAAAAGAAAAAGAAAATAATAAAATTGGAAAAAAGAAAAAAAAAGAAAACACCACCACTAGTTTACATTTGTGGGTCATCATCTATTCATTTCCAAGAGTATTCCTTTTCAACAAACTACTTTACTTTTTGCAGTGGATAAAAGCCAGGTTGAGGATTTACAGCCTTCTATGGCTACTCTTGCCAACACAGATCTTGACAAGGTGTTCAATATGTATGAAGAATCTTTAAAACAAAATTTGTTTGTTGTAGGCATTGACTGCTCCCTCCCTTTTCTTTCTTTCTCTCTGCCTTTCCACCACCTTAATTTGTCTGTGGACTTGGCTTCTTTGTTCTTTCATGACTAATATTACCATCTGTGACATTACATATCAAGATAGCAATGCAACATATTAAGCACAGGAAAACCCGGAATGTTTGAGCTCATCCAAGCATTTGTTGCTTAAAGCTCCAGCATTACTTGTAGCCACCTGAAGCATCCCAAAGTTTCTAAAAACACATTGCAATAAAACAGCAGGTTTCCATGTTGTTTCTGGAATTGAGATATAAGACCTTATTGGGGTTGCCTTCTTGCAAACAATCTCGGCAACTTACTCGGTTTTATTTCTCACTAAAGGCTCATAAAAAGAGCTTTCTTTTTTATGGCATTAGCCTAACTACCACCGAGAGCAGCTCACTTTGGGGACTCCCCGACTCACTTTTGTCAAGATCTCCTGTTCTACACTGGAAGCACCATTCCAAGGTCACACCTACGACCACAGCCGGTGTGAGGTATGCCTGATGCAGCAGGGGCCCAGCCACCAGGCAGGACCCCAAACAGTGCTTACCTCTGCCACCTTCTGCCCTTCCAAGGATGAGGAGGGGGCAGTGGGCATGAAGAGAAATGTATCAAGTAAAAGAATCTTGAAATGGACAGGTCTCAAGATGCAAGATCACAATCAGAATGGAGGTCTCCTCCTCCTGCTTCTCGCATAGTTCTAGACAGATCCACATCTTATTTACCCAATAGGGATTGCAGTAACCACCAAGATCTGATATAGTGACAGACAGACCTTTCCCTCCCATTGCTGATTTTTCAGACATTGAGTTGCTTCACTGTTTATCTCAAAACCTGTATTTATCTTCAGACATCAACCTGTCCAGTTTTTCTCTGCATTAATAATTTTCCACTTCAAGTTCTAGTACATAGTATGGAATTCAATATTGAATAACTCTATGTTTCAGACTGTATCTTATTTGCATTATTGCATTCTATATTTTATAAGAAAAGAGCTATAACTATAGCACATAGTAATAAAACAGCAAATTATAAAGTTCTATGTAAGGTTAGAGGAGTTTCTTCATGTCCACATTGGAAGTCTGTTATCTCCTTTCTAATTTATCCAGATGGCCACTAGCACAAGTGAGAAGGGAGCAAGCTTCCTCCCCTTATCTGCTCCACCTGTATTACCCACAGCTCCTGAGCACTGAGGAGTTTATGAATCTAGTCCTCATACTGCCATATACAAAATTTATGCGGGTATGTGTAACACAACACTTCTATACTATTTTTAATTCTCCTGTATCTGGACATTTACAAGTCTTTACTATCTAAGATGTCAAATATTCTTGTTGTTTCCTGTTGAAAAAAACCTCAAACAAATAAATATAATTATTCTTTCTGTGTAAGTCATAGAAATGAGAACAATATTACACAAGAGAGATATAAAAAGCACTATGGTAATGTCACGAGATGGATTTGTTTATTTGATTCAGCATGATAGACTTGGAAAAATATGTAATGGTTGTATTATTCAGAGGAAGGAAAAGGTGAGCTAAAGCTGGAGAAAAGAAAGGAAGAAACTGGAAGGGCAAAAAAAGGGGAATGACAGCTCAGAAAGAGGAAAAGTGTGCTTCAACAGAAATCCCCTCATCTTTTGCTCTGGGCCTGCAATCAACCTTGCAGGGCCAAAATATTTGCCAGTGGTGATGTCACTAGCCTGTGTTTTGTATGGATACTGGGTCATTTATGACCACTGTGTTAACATGTTAAGTGGTATGTGATTTATCACTACCATAGGGTAAATTATCTTCCTCTGAACAGGAATTTAAGGATAGCCAATGTGCACATTAGATAAATGTGTACAGACTCACACACATGCTCAAGAGTGCACAAGTAACACTGTCGATGAAAATCTGCCTGCATAGAAATCAACAGAAGTGCAGGTGTTGCCCCAAGTGTAGATACATTTTTTAGTCTATAGAACACATGTATTGACATATGTGTGTAACTTGCTGTGGTCCTCTACACTATGATGAGAGATACAGTGTGATACAGAAAATGTATTCAATATTCATTTGTGTATGCTGTTCAGATCCTGCCTATTTCTGTAGCTGATGCTTTAAACATTAAGTGTAAGGGAAATACTGATGGTATAGGCATAGATGACTGAATTAGACATGTGGTTAACTTCTGCTGTCCACCCCAAAACACCTTGGAGCACAGGCCACAGTTCAAGTTGATAGTGGCTTCTGTTTGTGAGCTGTCTTTCTGGCTTGGCTCCATGGGACCCCATCAGCTGAGATCTTACCCAGGGAGGTGGGGCTGGGCAGTTTCCTCAGTGGGGTGTAGAAAAATCTTCAGCAATGAACCGCATTGCTCACCATCCCTCAGAAGGTTTTCATGCCACTGCTACCCCCTCCCTGTGGCCCCGAAACAGGGCTGATGAAGCACAGGAGGCTTTCCCCTTGCTGTGGTCGCTCCTGGCCCCAGGCCCCGTGGGGCGGCAGCAGGCCCTGTGGAGATGGGGCTGGGGAAGGCAGGTGTTGTTCCCACGACCAGAGCCCAGCTCCCAGGGGGGGAGAGTGGGGGTCAGGAAGTTAGCAAAGGTCAGCCAAGTCCCGCTGGCTCTTCGTAATCCTCTTTTCCACCCACAGCCCCTTGAAACTCCCCTGATTTCTCCCAGTGCGATGTCTGGGGGAGTTGCTCTACTGCTGCAGGATTCAATTTATTTTTCTCGCTTCCAAACTATGCTTCTGCAGAGTCTCAAGTCAGCTTTGTTTCAGCTGGAGTCAAGCAACACACAGGAGAGATGCGGCTCTATTTCACTGGTTTGTTTTTCTTTTCCTTCCCTTTTTTTAACCTTTTTTTTTTTTTTTTTGCTATTTTGACAGGAAATCTTGCTCCTTTTTCTCTTGCATAAGTATGAAGTAACCCTGTGAAAACAAATACGATTACTTGTTGTTTACGTGTGTAAAAATAAAAGGACAATTTTGCTGATCAAGTTATATCTGAAGACTAAAGTTGTATAAAGGATTTATTTATTTGTATTTTTTTGCTAGCCAAACAAAAACCAAAAAAAAATCAACAACAATAAAAAATTCTTTTGGTCTACCCAGAATTAAAATTTGTCCCTTTTACTGCCAAACAACAACACACAAATTTGAAAGAAATGTCATTTCAGGTCAGAAGACATTTCAAGTAGGCTTTTTAACATTGATTAAAGATAAATATAGGTAAATTTCAAAAGAAACCCTTAATGCAAAATGAGAACTGGAAAGTTTCTGTTTGAAAACATCAGTAGGATTACACTTGATATTTCAAAATGTTTCCTTTGACTGAAAAGTATTCTGCTGTAATAAAGATTGCTCCTTGTATGGAAATTAGAGCAATGTTTTTGAGACCAATGATGCTTTCTCATGTAGAACTGGAAAGGTTAATAAGTGGTTAACTATTCATCTTCTTAGGTATAACTGGAGAATGTACTTTTTGGCTTTGGCTTTATACAAAACATCCAGGCACTAAACCAAATTAAAATACATAGACTATAGTGTCAAGAGAAAGTTTTATCCAAACAAAATTTAAATAAATCCATGCATTTCACTAGGTTAAAAAAAAATCAAAGAAACAGATAATTTTGCACATATGTAATGGTCTCAAGATTTTGTAATTTCTCTTCCCCTTTTAAAACAATAAGACCCAAATGTGGATAAAATCATCTCACTCTTCTCACTGAAAGTGAAGAACTTTTTCCAAGTTTGTATGCTGGAAAAAAAATATTTCTTAGGGATTGATGATTAAAACTCTTATTAGTACTCAAGTTAAGGAAAAATAAACAACTGCATTAGCTAATCTGAGTTCAAATAAACAGATGCATAAACTGGGCTATCTCAAAGCTATACAGAACTCAACAGAGACCATTAACACTAAAAACACTTCATAAGGTTCAGAGATTAACACCTTCAAAGCAAAATGGTTGCACTGAGGGAGTGAGTGATAACGCCTCTATATAGTGGCAAACTCTAACTGCATGTTTGCTGGGCATATATGCTGGTACACAGTGAAGCTCACATGAACTTAATTGTAAAGATAAAGAGAACCAAAAATGTGCTCTCATTTGCTGTTTACTGCAGCCAGCAAAGCCGACCAGACAAAATGGTGTCCAAGCAGAATGGTGCTTTTGAGTCTTAGCAAAAAATCTACATTTTCGGGAACATTAATTCCCATGTGCCAGAAGAAAGTCCCTTTGAGATGTTACCTAAGTGTTGTGACATGGTATTGAGCCTTGCTCATTCAGCTCTGTGTACAAATGATTGGTGGCTCACAAAAAAAAAAAAATCATGATTTTTAAGAAAATCTTGGCTATCTGGGCAGCTGGGTAACAGATGAAAAGCACAAAATCTGTGCTTTGGTACATTGTGGATTTTCAAAGAGATCTCACCAGCTTCCCAAGTCTACAGACTATTTAAAAAAAACCCAAACCAGCCTATCAGTTAACCAGAAAAAAACTCCCTAAAAAACCCAAACAAAACAAAACACAAAAAACCCCACAGCAAAAAACCTACCACCAAACAAAAAACAGATCCCTTTCAACTAGCAAAAGACTATTGTATATAGGTGTCAGAACACACAAGAAATGAGGGCATCATGCAATAGTGCTGATATCCTGATAGAAAATACAAGACCTGCCTGTTACCAATATGGAATGAGGCTTGACTTCTCAGGCAAGAGAGATCAGCAATTCTGACACTGTAGGGTTACTCAAATCTCCTTTGCACCTACCTGGGGACTCTACATCACTACAGACCCTCACCTGACACCTGCCAAAATCTTTTTCCAATCATTGTTTTGCAAATGCTTAAGATTCAAATCAGCATGGATTGCTTTGTATGAATTTGTGATTCAATCAGACTTCTTCATATTTCTACAAAATAATTCAAAATCATGGTTGAACTTTTAATATTTCAGCATATTGAGGGAAAGGGGGAAATGTTTCACTTTTTTTGAGAAGCACCCAAACAAGACTTTTTCTTTAGGAATCCAGCCCAGGTTTTACATAAACTTCAGTACAAGCCAGGCTAGGATTTTGATGTTTAAGCCAGCATTATGTGATTATACTCATAGAAATGATCAATAAGGTTTCTAGTTGCAGAGGTCACTATTAAAACCTTTACAATTGCCATTTGCACATAACTAACATTACCACACAATTTACTGTACTCCCCACACTATGAATGTTGCTGTAAAGATAATTAGGAAAAAGTTAGTATTGTAAAGATTTGAATTGTGTATTCCTTAATACAGAGTCTCAATGCTATGATTTAAGGAACTCCCAATAACTGCAGAAGCTGCAGGGGGCTTTGCATGGGAAAGGAAGAACAGTATTTCTTTTAAGAGCTTCTTAAAACTTTGTTCCACCTATGAAATCCTCTACAGTCTGTACTATTATAACCTAAATAATCTATACTATAACTCCAAATTTATATATTTTAATTGTTTTTTCTCTTATAGAAGTGACTGTTTCTTCTGTTGGAAGAATTCCACTCACAAACTTCATTTTCAGAAATCAATAAAAATAGCTGCAAGAACTCCTGATGGGTTTGAGGTCAGAGCTTTCAAACAGGTTTTCACGATTGCCAGGTTTTACAGCCCATCTTAAAAATATGTGGTGGTGTCAAAGAAGCCCAGCTGCACTGAAATGATAAACATGACATGGGATGCTTCAGACTGTGGATGACCTCTTCAAAACACAGGAATGAGTCTTGACTTCTCAGGCAAGAGGGAGCAGCAATTCTGACACCCTAGGGTCCTCCTGCATTGTTCTAGGTTGGTACTTACGTTCTCCCAAAATGTGAGTCCAGGCAATGTTCATTTTGCAGTAGGAAGATATAAGCTATATCAGCTGAGATGTGGTATCTCTGTCACCCCACAGCCTGCAGTGTAGACAAGTCCTGAGTGTGTTTGAGCTGTATAAATGTAACCACAAGCTAAACAGTTTCATTGTTCAATACATTTTTTTTGCTGTGCTTGGGAATGGATTTATAAATGCCTTTCCATAGAAGCACCCTAAGGGTAACAGATGCCTAAAAAATATTGGCTCCATTATCAAGAAGTAGATTATCCAAGCTGAATAGACAGTATCAGAGTTTACCGTTTTGTATATAATCTACATTCTTAACATTTTCCTGGTCTGCTGTTAGTTTGGGTTAGTAGGACTTACTGTACTCTCAGTGTTGAAAGATGAATAGGCCTATCAGCTGAACAGTGTAATAAATTTTTTAGGCTGCACACATCATGCTCCACCTCTCTGTCATTCTTCATCCTGTATAATATAGCCTAATGCAATATGGCAGCTGTTAGCAGAAAAATGGTGCAGCAGCCATAAAAAAGTGATTTATGTCATAGTACCAAAGCAGCTAATATTAAGAAGCTGGTGTCTGGGAGGGCAGCAAACAAGTGAAATGTGAAACATAGCACATATATATTCATGAAACGTAGGAAGCTGTGAAATGTTAGGCTGACAGTGAAATTCTCCCTGGGTATCCACTGCAAGGTCAGATTAATAAAGGGGGTAATTGGTGGTGATGGTTGTGGATGTTCAGTGTTGCCCACATGTCACAGCTGCTTATGCTGGAGTATCAGAAGTATGTTAAATGCATCTCCTGACATGAACCCAAAGATCCTTACTACCAGATGACATAAGAAAGGCTAATTTAAGGTGGCAGCTGGCAGAAAGAAAAACATATCAAGCAGGAAAGTTGTTCTTAGCAGCCATAATGTAGAGAGGAAACAGTGGGATGAGAGAATAATGTGGGCCTCATTGCTGCATTTTTCTACTGGTGTAAATCAACCAGTTTAAGGCTACAGTCATAGATTAGGGATTTCTCCCTGGATGCTGAAACTTCGTCAGAGAAAATTCTGTCTTTGGTTTACAACACACCTAATGTGACTAAACATGATCGTGTAGCATCTTGTCAGTTTTGCCACTGAACGATGTAACAGATTAATCCAAGACACTGTGAATTATAGCTATCACATTAATCCTTGGTTACTGTTCAACATATCTGTGTGTACTTATAATAAAAACACACATATGTCCATGTATGAATCTATTCATGCTGCTGCTTAGTGTGGTGGTGTTGGTTCAGTGGGTGGAGGTCTTCCTTCTCAGTCAGTACTCAACTAGTTCTCCCATGGTGCTTAATGCATAGTGGAATATGGTTGGGTCAAAGAGGTTAATAGCCCTACTTTTGTGAAAAGTGCCATGGAATCTTTCTAAGCAAGCAGTGAGAACCTCACATTAAATACCCTCTGAAAGAGAGACTGTGACTTGCTCTGAGTTACAAACTGGGGTGTTGCTGTAATGCAGAAATAGGGGAAATCATGCTACATACTTAAGTTACTGAGTCATCCTGCCCCTACAGACATTTACCAGATGCAGTGAAGCTTTGCTTGTGTGGAGCTACAAAATAATAACAAAAGGTAGTATGGATGGATAAAACTGGAACTTCTCTTTGACTTTTTTCAAAAAGATAAATATGACAGAAGATTTCACCTGATTGTGTGTAGTCATGTCATAAATAATTTGGATGGAGATCTCTCAGAACCTTTGCTGTTATATTCTGGATTCAATAAGTTCTGAGTAAGTTGAAGCAAGTGAGACCTGTGGCAAAATGGCCACATTTTATCTATTTGCTAGAGACCTTGCCTTGGAGAAAATTCCAGTCATTTTAGGAAAGGGCTATGGAATTCCTAGTTCCTATGCTGTAGATGTCCCAAATTACTTTCTAGTCACTGGTTAACCAGGATAGAGGTTATTCTAACACAGAATATTTTATGCTTTTGGTCATATCCATGGCAAAATGAAACAACCAGGACGACTCTATTTTGTGAAGCCCTGTTGAGCTATTGCCCTTTGCAACTCAATGTGTCTAGAAACTTCACACTGGCCTCTATATGGACTTTCTGGACAGCCACTGAAATTTAGCCATCAAAGTTTGTGTGGCTCCAGGACTAGGTTCTGGTTTTGCAAATGCCAGCAGCGCTTTATTATTGCTCTATACAGGCTTATGTAACTACAGAGCATTTCTGTACCCAACTCCACAGAGACCTAGTAGGTCACTGCTACCACACTGAACTTTTCAATCGTGATTTGAACCACATCAAGGTCCTCACATAGCTGTTCTCCAAGGGCATCAGTCTTGTCCTCTAACATACTGATGGCCAGTTTCCTAAGGGTTCAGCTGCATATGTGACTTCTCTGCCCTTCCCAGACTTTCCATCCAGTGCCAAGGAAACCCTCTTGTGTGTTCAGAAGAGCCCAATCTCTGTTGGCCCATTGGTGTTGACTTCTGCCTCCACAAGCCACTTGGGGTTTAAAATACCAATCGTAGATCTGTGCTATCTTTACTTTTTTTTTCCAGCACTGACTTATTCCAGAGGAAGGGAGCATGCCCTGCACTGCCATCACTAGAATTGACTAGCTTGCTGCAGCAATATGCCAACGAACTCATGCTGCCTCTGTACCCATGACTGGCTTTGTCTTTGCCCTGAGAACCATGTGTAGGAAACCTGTAGCTGCTAAACATGACAAAACAGCTTAGGAACAATCTGGTCCCACTGAAGCAGGGGCACAGAGAAAGGTGTGCCTAGCTCGATAGGAATTCTTAGGAAAAAGACTTGGCAAGGACAGCAGGATTCATCCCACTATCTCTGCTGTTGAGACACCTCTTAATTGTGTCTCTTGACCATAACTGTTTTCACAACCTCCATGATAAATTCTATTGTGTAATTACAGTACCATACTATTAAACATACATTTTTTCACCAGTTTCTCTGCAATCTCTCTATTAGAGGATATGAAATAATATCTTTACATTTCTGGTTTAAAAATCATAAATCCCTATGTTAAACAATACTGAAATAATATTTTTGTATTTATTGTGTTGTTCAGTCACTACTTATCCCTTGAAAATTGTGATTGTTTCAGAAGTCCAAATTAGGTGTTCAGACTTAAGACTTTATCCAAGCACACAGCAATTTGTCAGATAATAACACCCTTACATTGATATGGCCTGTTACCTGAATAGATTCCAAAAACTAAGTACAAACCATAGAAATTACTTCAGCTGTCATTACTTTGTGGTATTCAAGGTGACATGAGGTAATTTTTAAATAGCATGAAGTAAGATTGCATAATAATTTAGGTCAAAAAATGAGTAACAAGTCATATAGCTGAGATGAGCAGAATATAGTGAATGTAGAACTGCAAATACCAGGCAACCCTATCATAATTCTATTCCTATTAGACTAGCCATTTCTTGAAGTTCCAGTAAGGAAAAATGTTAATATTACTACCAGGAACAGTTCTTACAAAATCTGATGACAAAGGATGATCTGTATTTTTATGGGGAGTGATTGAAACATATTTAGAGATACAAGGTACAAGCAGTATATGATTATTGGAAAGCTGAAAAACTTACCCTCTCATGAAGTGTAGCAGTAATTAAAACTCCAATAGAAAGAAGCAATTCCTGCCCACTACAGCAATAAGAAAGAAGCAATTCCTGCCCAATCTTTTGGCCAATTATAAAAGGGCGTGTGATACTGGAAACTAAAGCAATGCAGGCATGTTAAAGTGGGCTCTACTTCCTTGCTTTTCATTTTTGGAATGGCAGCACACATGGATCAAAGCAAAGGGCTTTGTTTGTGGCTGCAGTCTCTACCATTTGTTCTTTATATGCCAAATCACACAAAAGCATTCCAAAACAAGTTTTTCCAAATACTCCTAATCTTAAAGGATTATGATTAGGTGAACTTGTTATTCTATATCACTATTTTATTGAATCATTGTTTTTATGATTTATATATTATATTTCAGCTTGGTCAAGTATGCTGTTGAAAAATGCTTCTAAACAGTATGTTTCTACCTAAGAGTATGTTTTCTACCTTTCAGTGATAACCTATGCTTTGGTTTTGTGTCCTTCCCCCTTTGCATGAATCAGTAAAGCAAGAAGTCCTTTACTTTTCAACAGCTACCTTAGTAAAGACTTCCCCTGATGGAAGCACCATAGCCACCTAGTTTGCAAGACAAGGAATAGGGTCATATCTAAACAAGTAAATAAGTTTATATGCAGCTTTACTTCCAGATAAGACCTTAAAAAAATCTGTCTTGTTCTGCTTGCTGTATCTTAGAATACTTCTCTGACTTCCTGCCTATTCACTCTCTTGCTCGATAAAGTACATACAAGCACTGCCAGGATCAGCACTGTAAGTAGCTTTACATGCTCCTTCCCCCCCAGAGATTTTTCAAGAACACCCTGAACATCCTTGCAGTTATTCCAGATTAGGATATTTATTCAAGAGATATTCAACAGATATTCATTCAGAACTGAGTTGCTCTGCCTTTTTTCACATTGGCTGAAAGTACCTGAGCTTGGGTCCAACATCAGCTTTTCCAGGAGCTGTGTATTGTGCTTATGTACCTTTTTGCTTTATGTAATTTTTTACTTTAGGTACCTTTTTAATATTTTTTTTCTTTGACTGTGTTCAAGTGTTCCATAATGAAGGATATTTCTGCCCTTGTTTATTCCAGAGTTTGTTGGATCCCGATTTCGGTCATACTGGACTACATCAGAAGTAATCGGAATGCAGTAACTCCAAATCTCTTCTGGTGTCGCTAAGATCAGGTCTGACTCACTTCTCCTATACCTGGTCTTTAAAATCAAATCTGTTCTTTTTCTCTTTAAAACTGTAATTTTGTTCTGCTGTACTTTAAATTGTAGTATTACTTTGGAAAAAAAAAAAAAAGACCATAAAAATTTCAGGGTTCTATATTTGTCTGACAGCTGTTTCTGTTGCAGAAGTGCTCATTTTATCAGTTAAAAAGTTATCTTTCCTAATACTTTCCTAATACTTATCCCAGAATGCAGAGGGTGTTATGATTTGAGTTATTGACACACCATCTTCATATTCTGCAACCACTGAAGGCCATTTTACATTTTAAAGCCTCTGTTTGCTTGCACCACCCTGTCTTCTTCAAATCATGCCCCTGGTAATACTGCCAGACCTTTTGCATTGCATAAGCATGTTACAGGTCTAAAGGATCATCTTATGCAAGGTAAACATACACTTCAGAAAAAAAAAGCAGCTCAGACTTCATGTTTGAATGGCAGGAATCACAATTATTAATAACAGTAAACCATCCTTTTTCTATGAGAAACAAGTAAGGATCTATTCAAGGTCATTTTTTGGATGCCAGGTTTGACACATAGAACTTTCAGCACAGAGATCTGGCCACCATTCTGCCAAATGTATCAGGAGAGCCTTAATTTGATCTCAGAAGAGACTCTAAGAAAATTAAAACAGTACCTTTCAGTTTGGAAGAAGTGCTAGTGTGTTCAGCTGCTTTGTCAGCTAATGTGCTGCTAAGGGTGTACAGACAGGAGTTGGCAGAGAAAGGGGTTAACTGAAAATTATGGATGTTGCGCATTATGGACCAAACAAGCTTCCACATGTCCTTGCAGTCTAAGGTCTGTCTTTCATTTTCTTTTATAAAATGTATAAGCTGATTTAGTATTAAAAATACAACTTCATGTTGAAAATTGCAACGCATTATGACACAAAGGAACAAAGGCTGGAAGTTGAGGGAAATTTTAAAAAATTGAAGAAACAAAGAAAAAAATGAAGACATGAAAGAATTGTGTTTAATTCAAAAGAAAAAAAAACCCAAAAAACCCCACCCCAAAACAAAAAAAACCAAACCAAAACAAAAACATCATCTTTCCCCTCACTCCTTGCCTTTTTAAAAATATACTTGAAAATGCAACATTTGGAAAAATCTACACATGTCTAAATTTAGGGTCTGTGTTACTTTACTCTGCATTTCTTTATCACACTTTACTCATCCATATATCATTTTGTAGAAAGCCTATGTGGCAGGCTGATGCATGTCTTACTTTATAAATATTTATTACCCACTGGTGTGTTCCTATCTTTGAAGTTACAACCACTTCTCCTTTTCAGTCCTTGTTCCCTCCTTTTTTTTATTAAAAAAAGAATCTTGTAAAACAATTTTGTTTATGTGAAAATGCTGTGAAGACTAGTTTTGGTTTTAGCCCCATCTTTATTTTAGTTTGCCTTACTTTCCCCCTCACTTTTCTTCTTAGAAAGCGTAGGCCTGGAATAAGAATGTAAACAGCATGATCTCTGCTGCTGTTACATGAATGCAGCAAGGCAAACCTGACCATTCATAGGCCCATATGCCCATGGGTCTGTTTCCACAGGGATTCCTTGGAACAGCTTGGAGAACTTGAGCTTGGAGGAAGTATGACTGGCCTTTGAAGAAAGCTCCGAGACAACAATCACAGGCTGTAGCTGCTCAAAAATGAGGATAATTCAGTTTTGCGGTTTAACAGGAAGGGATATTAAAAATATATATTTAAAAACAAAAACAAAACTGAAACAAAACCAACCAACCAAAACCAACAACAACAACAAATGCAGCAACAACCAACAAAACAAAACCAAACCAAACAAAACCAAGAAACCCAGACAAACGAAAAAAAAACAAGCAAATAAACAAAACAAGACCAAAAAAAATCCCCAAAAAAACCCCACAACCAAAAGCCACCAAGTAGTTAGCTGCATCAGAAGCCAACCAGAAACTGTCTGAATGTAGAGACATTGCCTTGTTATGTAGAGGGAATTCTCTCTGTCCACAGGGGGATCAATGTTTTTTCTCATAACCTGATTCATCATGTTATTCTACCAGAGAAAGTATGGTATTTTACTGAGGTAAAAGTGATGTGCCTAACCGAGAATGAGCAATTAGCTTTTCCAGTCAGAAACATGATGAACTAAAATTTATGTCTTATTTTTCTTCCCTCTCTCTCTGTCCCTCTAAAAAATTACATGTTTGACTAAGAGAGAGCAAAAGGGAGGCCTAATTGCTGTCTTGACCTACTTCTACACCCCAGTCACTTAAATCCAAGGGTTAAACCTAGGTTCTTTTGCTCTGGGTAAACACAAAGGAGAAATACTGACCAGATATTCTCAAGAGGTAAAAATCACACTAAGTTTACTTGCAAACTATGGAAAATCAAGGAATTTTGGCAAATTATTTAGTACAACATAAAACACTTATCACAGCCCATTCAACACAAAAACCTTTAAAGCCATTTGATGTTACATTCTGTGAAAAGTGACTTCAATAAGAAGAAAGGGAAAAAACAAGAAAGACAGGAAAGACATAGAAAGACAGACATGTAGCCACTAACTCTTGGGTTCCAGCGCTGTGATGGATAGAAAATTCCAAGATGAAGGTAGGGTTAAGGAACAACAAGCTTGCCTCGTGGTCTGGCTTCTTACTACCTTGACTCATCCTGGGCCTTCTTCCCAGGTGGCATTTATGGTCTCTCAGCACTCAGGGTCTGGGTTAGGCAAAACTGGGACTGCCTCCAGGGTGCATGACAGACAGACACTGTGGGGCCAGGACGTATGGGGGACTGGGCAGTACCTCACCAGAGCAAAGCCTGACCCACCCCCTTCCACACACTCCAAGAATCCCAAGATGTCTAGAGACAAATTATTATTTTCAGTCTCTGACACCTACAAATGAGAATTTCTGTTTTACTCTAAAGTCTGCCATTCTCTTTCAATACTCAAAACTGTGTCTGCATTTTCCAGCTGTACCAACAGTCAAATAAAATGTTCAGCTTGCTGGTGATGCCCATTTAGTTCACACTGGTCATTATAATGCTCAACTCCTTTTCCTGAGGGACAGTTCATTTCTATGCATGCACCTCAGTTCTGTGGAAGTGTTCAAGGCCAAGTTGGATGGGGCTTTGAGTAACCAGCTCTAGTGAATGGCATTCTTTCCTATGGCAGGGGGATAGGAAATAGATGATTTTTTAAGGTCCCTTCCAACATGAACTTTTCCATAATTCTATGATTTCTGATATTCAGCTGCTCTTTCATTATTTTGTGAAGTTATTCAATAAGTCCATGCCACCAGCCTTTTTTTCATTCTGTTTTTCAGATTTTCATGCTCACAACACAGTCCCTAATGCAAAGCCAGACACTAATGACATTTCCCCTTTTCCTTCATCTCTTTTAATTAAAACTATTACTTGTGTGCTGTCCTCTTTATTCCATGATGGATTGGTTTCTCTAGGAAGAGTTAGTGGGACATTTTGTAAATTCTTCCTGGAAAATCCAAGCTGGCTGTATCAGTGAGTGGAGGTATTTCCATGAACTTGTTGATTCCTTCATAGAAATGAAACAGGTTTTCCATATAGCAAGCACACATTGACCCTTATTGTCATTAATCTTATTTCATCTTTTAGCTCATTCTTAGATATTATGGATTTTGCAGGCTGTTCTCATTCTTTTCCAAGTTTATCTAATATGTTTTTAGAATTATTTACTGACATTTCTATTTTTTTCAGTTTTTCCTCAAATACTTTTTCTACTGCCCCATCATATTGAATTTTGGGCTATTTTTCAGCACTGTGACTCTACTGCAGTATACCTAAATAGACTGCAAGCTGCCTTGAAATATTGAGCCATCTCTTTTACCCTCTTGAAGTTTCCATAAGATTTTGAGGGGTTTTCTTCTGCTGTAGCAGAGGAAGGTGGAAAGATGGACAAGTACAACTTATCTTCTTCCTATTTCAGAACAATATTATGATAATAGATTATTGAGTTGGGTTATGCTGTTCTTCTTGTCTAGATGCTCCCTGAAGAAACCATTTGTGGCAGTAAAAATATCAATCTCTGCATCATGACTTGATGTAATTGTTACTGTACGGGAGTAATTGAAAACACTCCTGTGTTGCTGCATTTTCTCTCTCTGCAGTCCCTCTACTTTTCCTTAGATGCTACAGACCCTCTCAGTACCTGGGTGGGTCACTGGCAGGGTAGGTGTAATACTGGGCTGCTCCTGTTTGGACTTGGAGTTTCTATTCGTAGAGAATGTCTCTTATTTGTTGACATAATTAATTTATTTATCTGATCTCTCTTCTTCCTGTCCAGACATGAGGGGGGAACATAAAGCTCCTATGCCTGAGGGTACTTTCTTAGGCTATGGAAATAGGAATGGAGGAGCAAAGCCTGAAGCCCAAACCTGGAGACAATTTCGCCACAACAGCTGTGTACAAATGACCAGGCTGCCCACTGAAAGCGTGAGAAAGGAGTAGGATTTGCATGAAAAGGTATGCATCTGAAAGCATGCCAAACTTGAAACTGATTCACACTAAGGTAGTTGGCCATTGCTGAGAAGGGCCTCAATTGCTTCTGAGGGCTGTGTCATCTGCTAGAAATTAAAAAAAAAGCAAGAGGTAATCGTGTGATATGTCACTTGTTAACCAATCTGTCTGTCCAGACTCAGGTAGATTTCTGGCCTCTGTATACTCTCTTGGTGGGAAAAGCGATGAGTGTCTGATGTCTGAAAGTGGTGCTGTGTGTCCTTCCTGAATTGTGCCATTTCTGGGACTGGCATGAAGTCAGTGAAGAAGACACACAGCTCAGCTGAGAACTAAGATTTAGACTTTTAAATGGGCTCCTTCAGTAGTAAGACCCTGTGAAATTGCATAATTGCATTCTGTAACAGGATTATTTTTTTACCTCTAGCCTGATTTCAGTTATCTTCAATTATCTTATTTTCCAAAAGTATTCAATTTTGATCACTCTCATATGTAGTTCAGTAAAGTGCACGTGCTTTCTATCACCTTACTATCTGCTCTTTTATACTCAGTGATCTTTCTAGGAAAACAGGACTTCATTTTGCTTTCAGTTAAACCACCCAGGTCTGTAACACCCATCTGCCTTCATTAATATCAAGCCAACTGCATCCTAATTCAGCCATAAGAGGCATTCTTCTGTGTGTCTAAGTTGTGGAGGAGCAGTCTGCTCAAGAGCCCCTCTAGGGATCTTTACTAGTATCTCTTGCCAACTTTCCTCTGAATCTTTTTGTTTGAATAAAGCTGCTATATTGGTTTTGTCTGCTGTTATATGACATTCTGGAAACCATATCTGTTGATATACATTTCTATCCTCTCAGAAACAGTAATTTTGTCATGTAATAGAAACTGTATGAGTCATATATATTAAATAATTTATAGAATTGTAGAATGGCCTGGGTTTGAATATCATCTACTTCCCTGCCTTGAGCAGGAACACCTTTCAGTAGACCAGACTGCTCAGAGCCCCATCCAACCTTGCCTTGAACACTTCCAGGGATGGGGCATCCACAGCTTTTCTGGGAATCCTGTGCCAGTGTCTCACCATCCTTACAGTGAAGAATTTATTTCTGTCATCTGATCTAAATCTATCCTTTTTAGTTTGAAGCCATTCCCCCTTGTCTTGTCTGTACAGGCTCTTGTAAAAAGTCCTTTCCGGCTCTCTTGTAGCTCCCCTTTATGTACTGGAAGGCTGCTCTAAGGTCTTGCAGGAGCTTTCTTTTCTCCAGGTTTAAAATCTCCAGCTCTCTCAGCCTGTCTTTGTAGGAGAGGTGGTCGATCCTTGTGATCATCTTTGTGGCCATCCACTGGACTTACTCCAGCTAAAGCCCCCAGAGCTAAACACTGTACTGTAGGTGGAGTCTCACAAGAAGGCAATGAATTTTTCCCTGTGTCCACTGTTAAAAGACAAAATAAACCCATTCCCTCTCACAGTCCTCATAAGATGAAGATACATAGAACTGTCTAGTCATGTGGACCTTTCTCCCAACTCATTCATTTTGGTGCTCAGAGTCACTGGCCATTGGAGGGGAAAAGGAAACCTCATTGTTCACTTTGTCCTGCAGAGAGTGTTTGGGATTCTCTAGCAGACAGTGACTTTCTGCACTATTTTCCCAGTGAATGCAATTTTAGCAGAGCTGATGAGAAACAATAGTAGACAGGAGAGATGAGATGATATGGTGACATTGTGTGAGACAGCTCTTTTGAAACCATGAAGCACTCAGAGGTCATAGAAGTTGTGCAGCAGGTATTTGCAAGCCACAGATTTGATCACTGTGCTATACTTCTATCAGCAGTATAAGGGAGGACAGTCACCCTGACCCCTACGCAGTACTTCAAATCAGTCTGTGTTTGTATTTCTAGGAGACAGACAAACTTAAGTAAGAAATTAATCACTGAGGGCAGCCATATCTATCAAGCCATGAACTATCAAAACTTTGATTCTGTTAGCCCACTGACAAGCATGGAAAGTTTTGTTATATGCACTGAAACTAACCCAGTGATTCAATAGCCCAAGCAGCAGTGTGAAGATGCACTCTAAGGTAAGATATCCACACTGAGTAGAAACTATCCACATTCCTGTTTACCAGAATAATTTGCTGTTATCTGCATTTGTATATTATTAACTTGGTCTAATTTGTTTAGTATAGGGTTGTATTTTAGTATTAGCATATTGTTCTACTTGTGAAAAAGGCAGTTCTTAGTTCTCTGCTGTTCTTTTCAAATGGAGCATTTCAACAAGCTTGTACAATAGAAACAGTTCTCAACAGCATTCTTAAAGTAAAAAGGAAATAAAATAGCTGGAGAAAATGGAAAACATCTGGATTGCACTATCTAGTACTGTATTCTGTGTCATGAAATAGAAATAATAACTTTCTGTTTTACACCTGAAGTGTAAGCTTCAGTTGTACCAGGTTAATACACCAGCAGTTGGAATCAAGTAGCTCTTACAGTTTTATTCTCTTAGAGCAACTTCCAAATCCAGTTGGATTTGTCTTTTCTGGCAATAATAATCATAGAATAATCTAGGCTGGAAAGACCTTTACGATCACTGAGTCCAACTGTATCATAGAGATCATAATGAAGGGAAGAAAGCATATATTCAAACATGTCTTAGTAGTTTCTGAAACAAATGCTTTCTCTACCACTGATTGCATTGCTTTTTAAAAAATATATTTTCAGTAAGAGGAAACCAATTCAGTTCTCCAAGCTTTGTAGAACAGTTTTCAGTGCCTAATTATTTAAAGGCCTGTTGATAGCTGTGATGGCCTATGCTTGAGCACTATGCAAAAAATCTGCTTAAATATCAACTTCAGAATTGTCACCCCACTGACAATGTGTGGAATGTAGCAAGAGCCCATTTATCACCATAGGAATGCAATGACTGGTGCAAACCCTTCATAAATTCACCCTGCTTTCAAATATGAGGGTACTCAGATAATTTCTCACTCAGAGCAGTAATCAGAAGCTTGTAATCAAGCCTCTGATCATTTCATCTGACTACCTATCAATTTATAAACTAACCCATGTGAACTGACAGCTATCCAATTTTTTATTTTTTTTTTTCTCAGTAATGAAAATTCCCCTTTTATCTGTGTAAGCATCTAGTTCTGGATTATTTAAAGGGAATTGTGGTGATGGGAGCTGAAGACCTAACAGTCTACAGGCAATGGGAAGTTGCAGTTGCCTTTAGCTTTTGTACTCCATGTGTTTCACAAGGAGAAGTGAACAACCTAAAATTCCATTACTTGTTGGGCCATGAATTCAAATGTCCATTTAACATGTTCACATTGAAGAGAAAGATAAATACCGTTCAATCCAAAGAGGCATTATTTCCCAAGTTCCATGAATTTCCCAGCAAGAGCAAGGAATGCATATTAAGGAACAATTACACAAGGCTTGGTGAAACTCCCTTTATTTATTTCACTTGTGTTGTTGCTGTTGTTGTATAAGAAAGAGCAAAATAACAAAAAGAACAAAGTAAAATAAAGTAACAGCTGATCCAAACATTTTTAACATGTTGAAATCCCATTCCAAATGCAAAGACTCTTTCTTTCTGCCTTTTCTTTGCATTGATTTGCACAAGCATTTTCTCTGAGCCAAATACATCTCTGGTATAACTTCACTGAAGTCACTGGACTTACACCAGAGGTGGTTTTGGTCCTCTGTCCTGGGTAAATACAGTAGGAATAAATTGGTCACGCAGGCAGAGTGTCTGGCAATAAGTGCACTGAGTGGTCCTGGCAAACCAATAGGAAAAAATCTAAAATAAAAAGCCCAAATAAGTCTTTTACTTAATATAGGGCCTAAAAATCTACTGGGAGCTGCTGAATACTGCCCACTAACTGTACAAAGTATAGGTAGCATGCCTTCCAAATATCAAAATACCAGACGGAATGCTGTGAAAATAAATAACTTCTAATATAAACAAATGAGAACATATCAAACTGTTACCTCTTTAAACATAATGTAAATAAAAAAAATACCAGTCCTTCTACACAATAAATATTAAGAAACCATTGACATAGTTGAAATGTACTCATATAAATTAACAACTTTAATTACATTAGCCAAACAGACATTGGTTAAAGCACTGCATGTAGTATGCAAAATAATAATAATAACAATAATAATAATAATATCAACAACAAAACACAAAATGATAAAAACAAAATAGGCTTCATAATATCTTGGCTTTCATAATTTATATATATGTATATACATATATATAGCTGTGTGTGTATATATATATACTGTAGACATATATATAATATGTATATATAATATAATGCAATGTAATATAACATAATATTATATGTTATGTCATATTACATTGTATTATATTTATATATGCATATTATTATGAAGATATATATATATATACATACATATAGAATATATGTATGTATATATGTATCTTCAGCCCATTGTCAATGTGTTGTTTTTGAAAGTATTTAAATACAAAGAAACCCATTGAGAATTAACAGATTCATTATATCTCAAAAAATAAATAGCTATAAAACCCAGAAGTGCTGCTTGTTTCGGCCCATGAAAACCTTGTTTCTAGTTGTTCACAGAAGATCAAATTATGATTTTATTTACTCATGCTGAAAACGTTTTACTCCACATGTAATGCAATGAGAGCATATGGGGGAGTAAAGCTTTTTTCAGTATAAGAAAAGGGATTAGCATCTGTTTCTTATACTGACATACACTATTAACATGAGGTTTAACTTAAAGAACTTAATAATTTCCATTGTATCTACCTATACTTCAGAAATAGATTTTTCTCAATTTATTGATGCTGACTGGTAACTTTCTAGGAAAGGAGACCCTCTGAAAATCAATGGCATTGCTTACAGAGTAAGGCACAATTCCACATGAGTAACTATAGTCCATCAATTTTTAATTTTGCACATAAACTTTACAGATGCCTGAAGTTCTCTGCCTAAGAGATATTGCTGCTAGCCTCTACATGGTCTTGTGGTGTCACTGTTAAATGAATTTGACAGCTTATTTCTTAACTAAGTACAAAAAAAGGAGGTATATATAATGCAACCCTACTCTGTAGTGATTTGGTAGGAGAGTGTTTCTATTGAAGTCAATGACAAAACTCCCATTTCATTCAATTTTACAGTTTTGGGCACTAGACCATGAGTGCATAATAATTACAAGCATCTGTAAGCATTTCCTTTTGCTAAATCTAAAGGATACAAATACATTCAGCCCTCCCAAAGAAACATCTTAGCATGCACTTATGCCAGTTTCTTAGGGTTTGTAACCAGAGCATCTGACATGGAGATATGAAAAGACAACCAAATGTGGTCAGCTCTCAAGCAGTAAGATTATGGAGGCACTAAACAAATACATTTCTGTGATTAAATACATACTGAAAATGTATTCTCAATATAAACAGTAAGTAGGTTATATGTAAAGGAATGTGTTAGTAGTTAAGAGCCTTTCTTTCTTTTTTTTGGTACAGTCATACCTGAAAGGAGAAGTAATTTTTAAGGCTGCATGCCCTAGAACAACTGCTTAAATATGGTAACAATTTCTAATGCTATTTTAAGTACATGCAGATTTAATTAAATCAAATTATCAGGGATGGGCTATTTTGCTGGAATCATTCAGTCTTGATTAACATCCAAATTTCTTATTTTACTTTATCATACAGCTTTTCATTTCCCCCTACTTTAAATAACTCTGACCACAAATCAAAACCCCATGACTGATGCTAGAGATTGGAGGGAGAAATCTTTTAAATTTGTGACCAGTATACACATACAAATGCAAGCTAAAAACATAGGGCTTGGAACACTTACTTCTTGATTTGAAAACTTTTTTCTGTTTTTGGTATAGCTGTCATGAAACATGCTCACAATATCTAAAATCCTATATTCTTTCCTCACTTGGAAGTTGTCTCAGGCTAGTTTCATGTTTTTCAGGCCAGTCCCTATTCATCACATTACATCTGCTATCAAATTCAGGAAGAGAATTATTTTTTAAAGGGTCTTTCTCCTTTAGCCAGAAAAACCATGACTTTTTCTAAACCAACTTTGCTAGCAGCCAATGGGAGTTTTGCCATTGTCATCTAGGGGAAGGTTTGGGGATTTCTGGTCTCCAATGCTCTCTAAGTAATCACTGTTGAGAATAAATTTTATCACTGTGAGCCATCTGACCTGTTTCCCTTACCACTGTGTTCAGATCCACTATGATGCAAACAGCCTCATTCAAATAATTGGATTAAACAGCATTGGCTGTGGTGCCATTCACTCAGAATCCTTTCTCTCCCTTGATAGTGCCCACAGCAGAAGGAACCTGTCATTCACCCTGGCACAGCTTTACTCATGTAAGTAGTTTTACTGATCTTGTACGGAGGCCAGTTGACATCAAAGGGCCTGTTGACACAAGTAACCATTCTGGGACATCTGATGATATAAATAAGAGTTCTGGGGCACCCAATTTTAAGGCCAAGTACAAAGACCAGTGAACTAAATGGTATCCTCAACAACTCTCACAGACTGTGTCCCTGTTCCTGCTGTTCCAAAGGCTGGCTCTGCTTCTAGAAAAATTGACAGAAATTCTGCCACATGCTTCAAATAAGCAGGGCCAAGAACTTTGTTAAATTTATAAAGATAAATTAGTTGTCCATCCTTTTTTTTTTCCTGAAAATTTTCCTACTAGCATTTGGTATCCCTCACTTTCCCCAGGAAGAAAACACAAAAAACCCAACAAACTTCTGTAAATAATTTAAATCAGAAAGCCTTGATATTTTACAGAACACTTCAGTGACAAATTTAGTGTTTAACCAATTATATTTTTTCAACTTTTTTTTTTTTGCAAATTGCAAACAAGTCTGTAAAAAAACTGTGTTGTATAAAAAGTACATAAATGTATAACCCATTAGCTGTACTATGCAATCTAAATATTGTGGAATAAATTAGATAGAAAACTTAGCTATATGCATGTATGTTGATACTTATTCAACAGAGGAAAGGGCTATTTTTTTTTCTTTCTTTCTTTTTTTTCTTTTTTTTTCCCTTTTCATTTTTATCTCTATAGATACATACAAATACAGACATGCGCCCATGCGCACACACATCTGCACACGCAGAGAACACACACGCACACATGCACACACAAACAGTTTTGGCTGACAAAAAATGAAGGCCCTGATTACACTGTTTAAACATGGTTCTTGCCATGAAGGTGCTAACACACTATCCCTAGCCAGTGTGACTGGGTTATATTGTGCTATCTTTTTTCTTTTTTTTCTTTTTCTTTTTTTTTTTTTTTTAAACAGACTGTGCTCTCAGCAAGATGGGGAGCTTTGTTAGTACTTCTTTCCAGGAGAGGCATTTAGAAGCCTGTCCCCTTCAGAAGGCAACTAACAGGGGCTTGGTTCAGCAAACCTAGGAGAGTCTGAAGCTTCAGGCTCAGGGTTATCAAACTCAGTGTAAACAGGGCCTAAAGGTTTCTCCCATTCCCTCTTATCATCTCCCCCTACCCAAAGACAAATGTAAGTTTAACATTCTTTTAAATATGACAGCGAAAATTTTTTTAAAAAACAACAACTATCTACCTATGCCCTACGGGTTGGACCCTTCAGGTTAGGTGTTGACACTGAAAATTAGGTCTTACAGGTAACACGCAAACCCATTAAGAGTTGTCATGCTAGAGGGTGGTGGTTGAGAAAGCCAGCATTTCAGCAAAGACTGCATTTCAAACAGAAACCCAACCACAATTGCCATTTTCTGTATATTTGCAGGAGCAATGGTGGACAGGGCCCAAGGCTGCTTGTAATTTTACATCAACACTTTTTAAGTGTATACCAGCACTTCAGGTTTCTCTTGCACAAATACCATTTTGAACATGTAGCCTCCCACTTGGCAGTAAGAAACAAAAAATCTTTTAACATACTGTGCTTTGCACACAAACATTCATTGTTTTAAGAACAGTAAAATGAAGCCAGAAGTGCTTATACCTTGTGTATACATACATATATACATACAGGAATATATACATATGTATGTATATCCCTTGGACAAAGTTATTTCCCTACAATGCACATTTGCTGTGCATAAGGGCTGAGTTTAGTGTTGTACATACAAAACAGTATGATTATGCTCAGATGGACCTCAGATCCAAGCACTTTGGATCCAAATCCCAGGGATTTTCTGGGCTTACATCAAATGGTGATTTTTTGTTGAGGGCACTATTTGAATTTAACTGGTTAACAGATATTATAGCCTGAATGTAATCAACCCACTGACTTAATTCAAACCCTAACTCATTACAGGTGAATGGTACCAACCACAAACAGACTTTATAGAGGCTTGCACAAATGTCTTTGGTGTATGTGTCTATTCATTTTAAGGTACAAAATAATAATAATAATTATTATAATAATAAAAATAGCTATTTTGTGTGCTGTAGCAGTTCTTGTATAGCTCACAATAAGTGCAGCTCTCAACCCCTCCCACACCCAACCACCCTCCCTTGCAAATATTTGTTAAATAAGGATTAGACAGGTCAGACACCATTGTAGTGCAAATAGTAAACGATTAAAAATTTTTTTTACAAAATATAGAAATGTTTGACTCCAGCAACTGGACAAACATGTTCCTTTCAAGTATCTCTCACCAAAGATTTTTTTTAAACAAGTTACTTCCATTTTAAAAAAAAGTCTCTCTGTTTTTTTTTTCTTTCTCTTGCAGGTAAACAGTTTCAAACCATCTAGGTTGCATAGTTCTAACATTGTAAGCACCTTTACAGAATGTAACTTTTATTCTTTCATTAATTTTTTGTTCCGTTTTTTTCTTCATTTTTCTTTTTTCCTTTTTTCTTCTTTTTTTTTTTTTTTTGTAAATGTAGTGCAGAAGATGAAGGTGTACACACCCTGCACACTATTGACCCTTGATCAATGTTAAGTATGTGTATTGTGTCTGTATGTATAGAGACATGTATGTAAATACATAGCCATATATATACAAACACAAACACTATACACCTACTCAGTTGCTCTGTACATGTGGGGGGAAAGCGCCAGTGACTGCAGTGATCATACACATGGCTTTTCATTGACCTTTTGGACTTTGTCCAAATTTCTGTAGGTTAGATGAGCTGCTACCATGGCTTGACCTGATGGGTAACTAAGGGAGGGAACAAAACTTCCTTCCCCTAGTAGTAACTAATGTTTAGTATACTATGTAACAAGATAAGGAGCATACTGAAAGGAAGGGGAAATCCCCAATCCATACCACCATTTTGACTATCTTGTTCAAGCCCATCTTCATGACATTTTCTTCCTTTTTTGCAGCTGAAGTCTTTTCTGATCTTCCATAAGTCTTTTTTTTTTTTCTTCTTTCTCTCCCTTTTCTTGCTCTCTTCTATTTTTGCTTATATTTCTGATGATTGTTTCACTCAAAAAATATTATACCATGTCAGGTCTTTCCTCTTCTTGGGCTTTTGATACATTTTCTACTTAACAAGAAGGGTCTTGTGCACACTAGCGTCTACGAACAGCCACACTCCTCCACAATCATATTCTGTATGTCTTTCTTAATGATGTTCTGGCCATCGTCATAGTAGAGCATGGACATAGGCCGGAGCTTGGTGGGCACACAGCATGATTTGAGGTTGGCAAAGGGGCTATGGCCCCGCATGCGGTAGTGGTTGATGACAGTGGAGTGGAAAGATAATGATGAGCCAGATGTGCCTGCTATATGGCTGGGACACTCTCCTTCGCAGTAGTTGGCATGATAACCTGTAGGAGCAATGATCCAGTCACTCCACCCTATGTCCTTGAAGCTGACAAAGAACTGCTTCTTGCAGCAGATGTTAACTTTGCCATCACACTCCAGGCCTCGTCTTCGCCGCCTGTGCTGGCGATCCTCTGAGTGCCGGGCAAGCATCATCAAGAAGGGCCGATGTGATTGCTCCTTCTCCTCTTCTCCTGTGAATTCTCCAGCTTCCTTTTCTTTCCCTTCCCCATCATCTTCCTTTTTCTTCTTCTTGCCCAGTAGCACCAGGTTGGCTCCAGTCTCTTGACAAAGGTCACAGGCAATCCGCACATCCAAAGAGTTCTTGCCTTGGTCCAGGAGTCTCTGGACACTGCTGGAGACAGGGAAGATGTGCCAAGTGCTCTTACGAGTGTCCACTGCCTTTTCTGAAATCAAAGTCTCACTCTTTTCACCTTTCAGCCCCCCATCCTCTGTATCTTCTGCTCCTTCAGAATTGCCTTTTGGCTGTCGCTGCTGTTGGAACAGGCGGATGGTGACTTTTGTCCTGCTCCGGTTGGCCTTGGAGACCTTCAGGAAGAGCCACACTTCAGCATGCTCCACCACCGATAATTCACTGCCTTCCTTGGAAATCTCAAAGTGCAACATTTTCTTGGCTGTGCCTGATTTGGTAAATGGAAATAGACAGGAAGAGCTTGTTAGTATGTCTGCTTGATTTTGTTAAAGAGACTTCTGTTACTTTTTCCACAGGCGTGAAGTGCCCTAGGTTTTCTATTTGGTTCTTTAATTTTTATGGATTTTCTGTCTAACCTTCCTTCACCCCCTCCTCAGTTTATATTTTGTGAAAATACATTTGCCTGTTTTCCAGCATATTTTAACCAGACCATTTTTCATAGTGACAATGTAAGGGATTAATGGATCTCATGGCAAATAAGCATCAGTGGCTGCCAAGGTTTGCTTCAGCTGTCTTTGTGATCACTGTGAGCTCAAAGGCAAAAATGCTTTATGATGGCAGTCCATATGTACCATATGCAAAAAAATCTACACCTAATATCTGGTTAGGAAATAAGGTCCAGTGCTACCAGTTCTTTAGCAATACTTTGGTATTATGTGGGGAAGAGGTTTACACTCTCCCTCCATAACAATACATCCTTCATTTGCATCTTAAAATGAGTTTGTAAATATCTATTGTTTCGAAAACAAACACATGCCTAAAATATGAACCTCCACTTTAAAAAGTTTTCAGATTTATATTGTGAAGAATTGAAGAATTGCAGCAGGCAGACTTCATCCTGTTAGCTGTAGATCCTGTTCCTAATTTAAGGCACTGTACTTGCTGTGATTATAGTAATGGTGAATACACTAAGAAATGAGCTAAAGAACTGTATAATTATGGGATGGTTCTCTGGCATAATTGTATCAACTTCTAAGATGTCATTATGATGATTGTGATGGTGAGGAGGTGTTTCTCGGATACAGAGCTCATATCCCTGGCAGAAGCTGGAATGAATAATGAGGGCTGTTTAATGATTTGATCACTAGAGCATGAAGAAGTTAAGAGAGAATGAATTAGCTGGGGGATGGTGGTGATATAATTTTTTCAAGAGAGGTACTTTTCTATTTTCTTAACAAAAAAAAAAAAGCCCTAATGATGTCTTTTGTTCCTTCTCAGCCAGGATGGACTGGGGTCAGAGATTTGCAATATACAGATATCTGGCCTTAGTGAGAAAGAAACTGTATTCATAATTATCAATTTGTCTTTAATATTATTCTTGAGCTACCCATAGTTGTTTAACGAATTTTCTGTGCAGCAATTCTTCTTGTCAGTGAACTGTAACTTTGCAGCCTAAGACCAGAAAGTGGTGATTAAAACAGAAGTAGCAGGACACATAACAGGAAAAGTTGCCCTCTTTGTAGCAAGGGTCTTCTCCTCGCTTCCCACTGCAACTGAATTCACCACTATGGGCTCCCTGACCATTTCCCTATTTTCCCATTCTCAGGTGAGACAGGACTGGAGCAAAAATCACAAGAGATATCTACCTCGTGTTCACTTGCAAATTGAAGAGTTGATGATTACTGAAGTTTGTAGGCAGGCCGTGCTGCCCCTTGAGCTACCTGTTGCTTTTCTTCTCTGTGAAGTACTAGCACTGACACATTCAGCTTTCCCTCGTGGCATTCCCAGGTCAAAGAGAGAGACATTTCTGAATTACAGTGTCCAAAGGGCACAGTGTTTTGTTTTTGTTTTCCCACTAAGTGAGAGTGTGAAATTGTAGACTTTAACTGTCACTGAGATATGGAAACACATGGTTTGTGTTAACTGCTTCTCACAGACTGAGAGAAGCTGATGCCAGTCTTCAGAGTGAGTTACATTAATTTCTTCTTTTAAGGAAGTACTCATAAAAAAGACAGAGCAAGCTGACCAGTACTGTGAGGCATGATGAAAGTACTCTTTTTCTATTATTTTTAATTGATTCATTCAATAATGACTGAATGGCTAATGCTGGGTTCTTTTCCATTCTGGTAATCAAACTATATCAAAGCTGCCAGCTGTGTTTGAACAGAGGTCAGGTGACAGACGCCAATGTCACTCCTGACTCAGTTTCAGAGCGTGAGGAGTTGTACAGTGACATCCCTCCAGTCCAACGGAAGTCCGAAAGGCTGGTTGCCTTGTACATAGGGTGTTATGGAGTTTTCTCTCAGATAATGGATACTTCTAAGGGCTGTGAGAACCAGCCAGACTCTGGCTTTATTCCCCCCGACTCTCCCTTCTAAAGCCAGCTTCTAACTTTAGGTTATCCCTTCCAGTCCTGATAAATCCTTTCTGAGGGGGCCTGGACTTAAAGGGAACCTGAAGGCAGGTGATGTGCCAAGGGTGGGTTGCTGGTTGCTGCCAACCAACACTCTCTATTCAACCCATTCTGCTTGCTGCCTCTACTCAAGCAAACCTTGGTAAAATAAAATGTGGTTTAGATCAAGCTGCAGAAGACCTTCTTCCCAGCTGCTCTCTTTCCCCAGAGCTCACAGACTTCTGTCTGGAATAAGCATGGATTGCTGGGAATTGCTATACTTATTTTGCATTCTTGAGAAACCAAGCTGCGCATAGACAGCAGTTCTGGCTTTACTGGGGGTCCTGTGCATGGCAGATCAACTGTGCTGGGTGCATGAGAAGCTCATCTGTGTTGGAAATGGACAAAAAAATCTGGTCTGGTCATCTGCTCTGGAGAAAGCGGGTAGGGTGTGCTGACCTGGCTCAGCAGTGGAAGAAGCTGTATGACCTATCCAATCTAAAAATCCAGGCAGCCCTGAATTACAGAATAACCTAGCACTGTTAAGTGCTAGTGCATGGTATTTCACATTCTGCTATTTCCATCCTAGTGGGAGTTGAAAATAGTTACAAAGTGACGTATCTGCAACAGCAAATATTCACATTACCTTTTGCACTGGCCAGAAGTGTAATGATGCAAGCAGTCTTTTTGACAAATATTACATGAAAGGAACAGGACCTCAAAAACCCTCTTAAATAGCTTTTCAAATGCTCCTCCATGTGTCAAAGTAGGATTCTTCCTCATTACTAAAAATATTTGAACAGTATGGTGAAAGTACATGAGTACTTGCTTTTTCTTTACTTAAGGGAAGTGAGCTTGAACAAGGTAGCCTAAGACATGTCCTTCTACAGGGATAACAGGCTCCTTGTAGGTTGTTAGCTACAATAACAGCCTCTCTGGATGTCGTTAGCTACATTTTCAGAAACAAATGGTGGGTTAAGAGTCTAAAGGAAAAGATGCAGGGAGCTTATCTGAACCTAATATTTCTGAATGAAACAAAATCCTGAAACCTGCACAGCTAATAAAAGGTTTTATAGCAATTAAAAAACACTTTCCCTTTCATAGGTCTTTTTAGAAGGAGACTGGGAATAGTGCAAGGTTGAGGATAAAAAGCATGCTTTCACATTAGGAAAAAACGAAGCTTTTCTGAATTCTCTCCACATTCACAACTAGTTTGTTACGATCACACAGCACAAATGGTATGAATCCTGCAGTTTTTAAGAGGACACTGTTCTCAGACAAGCTCATTTTGAAATCAGAGTTTGGCCTGTTCTAAAACCAAATTGAGACCCTAGGATCTGACTTATTATGGTTACACATTCACTTTATAACAGGATCTCTGTTTCCAAAAGGTTCAGTGCTACAATAAAATAAATTCTTCAAGTGTTCTGAGACAAAAAAATAAAAATAAAAATCTATAGTTAAATTTCTCAAGATATTTCTTAGGGATTTAGCAGTCTTTCTTTATAGGTCTGAATTAACGGTCAGGATTAAAGCTTCAGTTCATCAAAATGAAGGTAAAAGGGAGACTCCTGAAATTTGGGGATGGTATCACTTCCATGATTACATTTGGTTTAGCCTTTTTTCCTGCTGTTACATTTGCCATGGGTGATTTGCAAGGGTCTTTTTCTATTTGTAATCATCCTGCTCCTCCTGCCTGACTGCTGAGGAAAGACCCACAGCCCAACAGTGATAATGCCTTCATCACTTCCATGCTCATATAAACAGCAGTGTCAACAGCCTGGATTGTTATCATAGCAGAAGGCAGCTGAAAAAGGAGACAAGGGATTACTTTGGGCTCCTTTTGATTGCTTTTCCTCATTTCCCTTTCCCAAAACATTGGAGAGGCCACCTCTCTGCTTTACTGCTAAGCAAAGTCCCTTCCAGAAGGAGGGCTGTGATGCCAAAGGAGCAGTCTAGCAGGGCAAGTGACACCAGCAAATGATGTGAGAAGTGGTTAAAAATACAAGCTCTAAGTAGTGCATATATGGTAAAAGGTTTAATGGAAGGAGTTACTGAATGGAAAGAAAGTGTAGCAGTATATATAGCACGGGAGTTTTCTCATATCTGTTTTTCTCTTCAGCAGTGCTCATGCACCTTTTTAGGAGAGAAACCTGAACATGCAAGCAGAGGGGAGCCTGCACAGGTACTCTCCGCCTCTGGAAGGGCTGGCCAGGGCTCGCACTCTGCAGCCAGCACCTGCTCCCGAGCAGCACGTGGGTGATGGGCATGGCACAGTAGCCCGTGGAGACACTGGCAGAGCCCTTGAGGGCCCAGGCCCGGGGGGACTGGAGGGGCAGCCCTGCATCAGGTAGCTGATGCTGTGCTCCAGCAGAGATCTGCAGGTCCAGGGTGCTCTTCCTCTGAGGCTAAGGATCCTTCCCTCTGTATGGCTGGCTTTAACTATGCCATTGAAGTTCCGTTATTTGCAATTTGCAGCAGGATTCAAGATCAAGCCCTGCTATTTCAAGCTATACACAGATACTAGGTGGGGTCGAAGCTATACAATTGAGAGTATCTTCTTTTGAGTAAAATGCAAAAATCTTTAATTTTTTTTTTACCTTTATGCTCTTAAATTATTAAGGCTTTTTCTTTCATAATGAAAGCCATTATTCTTTGTAACATTATAATGTGGCTTATTCTTAATTTCTCTTAATACACGGAATTTATTTTTCTTTGATAAATGCTCAGTACGTAAGAAGGTGCTGTCGCTTTAAATATCTATGCTTCACCGGTGCTTAATTTTGAAACGTTTTTACATTATACTGTAAGTGAACTGTTTTTCCATACAAAGCAAGCTTTTTTTTCCTTTTTTAGTTGCTAGCTTTACTACTGCCTATGTTTAGATTTAGGAGAATTTGTACTGCGTGCCAATCTGTAATTACATTCAAAAGCATCCTTCCCTTCACTTCTCATTTCCGTTCCCCAGGAGACAGAAAAAAAATAGGTTACTAGAAAGGTTCCTCTAAAGAGAGTGAAGAGCAGAGCATGGTTATTGAGAGATAATTGCTCAAAATGTTTACTAATGAGTGACCACTGGAGTTAGATGAATTCTTTGCAGTGTAGAATTTTTTCAGAGAATTTAGTGCTATCGTATTGTAATTATCCCCTAGGCAGACTGATGATTACAAGTCTCCTATTGCCACAGTCAGACAGTGGCCATTTCTGTGAATGCATTTCAGCCTATGGATCACTGGCAAACAATTTATTCTGATTATTCATTATCCAGCATATGTGACCACTCATCCAGGTCACATACTTTCATTCCTTATCCCTTACTCTTGCCTCTTACAGTGAGAGGGGTAATTATGGCACAATTAATACCTTATCTTCATGCTTACTTACCATTAGCTGTCAGAAAAGGAAGATTTTGTTGTAAGAGAAAAATAAATCAAAAAAGAAAATCAGGAAAAAGGAACTATTCCCTGAGTGCTCATGGGGGGAAAAAAAAGCAGCAGCAGCAGCAGCGACTTTATTTAAATACCTTTTCTTGAAAAGTTAACCCAAAGAGGCACTGACAAGGTCATTCAGAATGTGAAATAATTCAGTTCTGGTGAACCTTGACTCTCCTCTGCTATTTTGTTAGGAAGCACTTTACATCCACAGCTTTGAGTTCTTTCCAAATTGAAAGCCCTTCCCCCACATGGCTTCAAATATTTAGAAACAAAAAAGGTGTTTGTTTCGTTGAAGTTTGTTTTATTTCTTTTATTTGATTTCTTCGTTTACGTCTAAAATAGCTCAAGCAAAGTTTAGGAATATTTGCACCAGTAAAATATTCCAAGGTAAAAACAATCCCAAGGCTTCATCTTTTTTTTTTTTTTTTTTTTTTTTTTTTTTTGGAGAGAGCAATTTTTTTTGTGCATACTTGTAATAATTTGCTGTAAATTCTAAAATTAGGTGGATCGAGGCTGCCTGTTTGTTTTCATTAAAATATTTAATTTCTGAGCACTAAGGCCCAAATCCCAGGCCCACTGAAATGAATAACAGAATTTCCAGTTGCTTCCAGTCAACTAAGCTTCAATCCTATATTAACGTTGCAAAGCTATGTTGCATTAAATGAGATTGCCTTCTCATAGGCATATCTCTATATATAGATATAGATATAAGAATTCCTGAGCATGAATCACGTACATGTATGCAAGGCAGATATATCCTGCACAGAGGAAACACATGAATGCACATCCTTGTCTGCAGGAATGCTATGGGTGCAGGCAGAGGTATAGGAGCATGTTTGCCCTGGGATACATGTAAGGACATACATGTGCTCATACACACACACAGGCAAATATATATTCAGATACTCCCTACTAGCACACAAAACTGTGGGCCTGGCTACACAGAGATGGACACATACCGTACTTTCTTTTTCTCAGGTATGTTTTTCTAAACTGGTTCCCACCTTCCTAGATTCATCTGTGCTTTCTCAGGTTGTTCTTTAAACCAACCATCCACTATTAATTCTCACATTTTTGATACAGAGAAACAGATCAATACAGAATGGCTTTCCTCTTCTGGAAGCAGTTTGCCTTCATTTGCTAAACCTGAAATCTTTGATTTGGTATGCCAGGGGGGAGGGGGGCAGGAGGGAAGAAAAAACAACAAGGGAAAATAGGCTTGTTTTCTAAAAGCTGAGGAGACTGCATTAAAAAAATGATGTGAGCAAATCATCTCATAGGATGATTCATGGTCACATTTTTCAGTATCTTGTAAAAAATAATATTTATAATTTCTGATCTGTCTAGATTTCCAGCACTTCTAGCATCCATCTTTTACTCCTCTACCTATTTCCTTCCTGCATTATTTTCCTTGCAGCTTTTCACTCCAGTGAATCCTTGCCTTTTAAATAAACTAGAAGAGAGAAACGATCCCTACTCAGAGCAGCTACAGATAAGCATAAATATCTCTGGGATTCAGAATCCAATTAGGTAAAATAAGTGTGCGGGAATGTTGCCTCGTGTGGAGCAAAAAGCCTTTGGAGTGTGCCCTCTCGTGGCTGTTCTTTATTCAGCATGAGTACTTGTACCCTTAAATACAGTTCTTTTCAAATAAAAATTGTCGAAATTATTCAAAATACATAAGCGACACATCCTTTGGGGTTTTTTCCATCCTGAACCGCCAGCTTGGTTGTATAGGGTAGGTGAATACATGTATCCCTCTGCACATGAAGGTAGGCATCACATGATCAAGTCAGTTCACCTGGAATTCTGTATGAAGTGGTACAAAATAGTGGTAGTGGTCTAAATAGCTGGCAGACTCCTCTTTTTTTCCCCTGGAATCTCTCCTGAAGATAAATCTTTAGCTTTCTGTATTTCCATCTGATAATTCCTGTCACCTTCTCGGGGGCTGATGTTAGCAACCCATTTCATTGGTAGTTTAGTTGCCAGGATCAAATTCAGTTGGCAGAGTCCCAGAACTGCCTAATAAGCTGTCTACTTAAAATAATGAACGAGTTAGTAGCCAATCACATTTATAAGTATTGAGTATCTCTGTTGTTGAACCTGTTGGATTCGCTTGTCACAAAATTTTATGACCCCTCTCCTCAAAAAACTAATTTTAAGACTTTGAAGTAACACACAGAACTCTGGCACAACTTCCCTTACAGCAGAACCAATCAACGTTAGTAATCTCAGTTTGATATGCAAGTAGAAAGTAATTTTCATGTTTTACTTGTAAGAGTGCCAAAGGACAGTAGGGTGCATTTGTAACTTTTGCCCAATACTCACAGTCATTAGTTTTGCAGAGATCTGCCTGGATTTGTTAGCTGTAAAAAGTACCTGCCAACTATTTTGCTGATTTCCTGGACATAACTACACCTGTTCTTCCGACAAGCTTACTACATTTATTTGCCCTCTAATTGTCTGAAGTCTGCTCTTGTTTGCATTTTGGTTTATTTTAGAAAAAAGCAGTCTCAAGACAGAGCTGCATGCACAGGGTGCCGCTTGCTCATTCACCCCACTTCTTTGCATGTTTGAGAATATGGCTGATGAAAGATGGAAATACTACATTTTTATAAAGGCAAGTAGTTAATGTGGCATCTGAAAGACATTTCCCTAAAGGCTTTGTTTATGTCAAGCCATACACAAAGAAACAAGAAGCCTAAAGTCTTATTTTGCTTTTTGTAGACATTTTTTGACACAATATGAGATGTTTTCATTCATTTTCATTGATTTCTTATTGCCCTCTATTGAGGCAGAGTGAGTTTGATGTTAAAAGCAGGAAACACATTAACCTGGCTGTGAGCGGAACATGTTTGTTCTCCTGCTTGGTGTTTAAATTTCTTCATGCTATTCCCAGTTCCCACAGTACGAAAAGTGGCGGCTGTGGCTATATTCAATTCCTGTCTTTTTAACTCATACTTCCTATATGACATGTCACTTGCCTTTGTTTTATGCCTCCCTTTCCTTTACAGTAAAAAGATACTGGTTCCATATTTGATAGGAATAACTTCCAGTGCACAAGAGGACAGGATCTCAAGAAGGGCTTACTTAAGTTGCTGCAGCACTGGCACCTGTAAAATGTGGTAGATCCTCTATATTAGCAATTTACCAGATGAATGGCTGTAGATGAATATGCTTCAGTAATCTGAAGTTACTCCACAGAGTGGATTTATCATTTCCATTATAAGCCCAAACCAGAGCTCAGTTTTTAGGTTGCTCATAGTCCCTCCCTTGTCCCAAATCAAAGCGGTATGGAAAGGCAGCAGGTATGGAAAAAATGGACAGAGCAGCCCTCCTGCCTAGGCTTCCAGGATCATCTTAGTATGAAGGAATAGAACTGTGGCAGGAAGGAGAAGGCATGAGAACACAGTGGATGCCCCTGTCCTGCAACTCCATAGCGTTAAGTCCTCTTCAAGTAATTTGTCAGCAGCAGTAGGACAACGCTATGTAAATCAAGCAGAGTGACAGTGTTGGTGGCTGGTGGCGGGGATCGGTGGCAGGATGATTGGCCAGTGTGTGGGCAATGGCATGGTTTCTGCTGCTCACGTGACTGCCGGAGCCAATGGCTTCGGGAGCCGCCGTTGGAGGGTATTGTACAGAGTAGGCATATATCAAATTCCAAATTCCTTTGTGTCAGAGCTCAGGAGAGACAATAATGTGTTTACAAATGATTGCAACGCACACAGTGAAGAGAAACCACTGTTCATGCCATATGTGTTCCACTGTGCTCAGAGCGAGCTGCTGAAAACCAGGTGGGGAATCTGACTCGCAGACAGCTTAGAGGTTTCCTTGCTTTTATAAATTCATTTCTAAACTAATGTTGAGCTACCCTTGCTTCTAATGACCTCTGGCACTGACACCTACTCTCTGCTTTCTGAAGTGGAGGGGATGGAAAAACTGAAAAGCCTGAGCTCTCATGCTGAAAGAACTGATAATATGTATATTGACAAGGACTCCAAAGGCAAGGGCTCCTTGTACAGTTGGAAATCAGACAGCCAGCAGGAATGTCTGCACTTAAAAGCATGCACACTTCTTGTGCATGGCTTCCCTGCAATCAGAACATCTGAGTCAACAGGTTTTCAGGACTGGAAACTCTGAGTGTTGTCTTAATTGTTTATACTGCTGCAGCAAACTTTTAAACAAAAATGCTTGGAGTTCCTTTGCATACTTTGCCTACCATATGCTGTACCAAACAAAACAATGACATTCTTTTAAAACCGTCTTGGCAACAGGAAAAATGCTTTGGCTAGACAGCATCATAAAAAGTTGCTGTTAGTTAGATGATAGACTTATTGCAAGTAACTGCTATTGATGCATGCATTAGCATACCCACATACACTAACAGATTTATGTGCAGATACACATACGTTGAATTAAAATGGGTTCTGGTCCTATTCATGTAGGAACAAGACAGCAAAGTACAATTTTAGAGCTGTTTCCTATGGGCAATTTATGTGAGACTTAAGACTTTACTTACTAAACACATATATTCTGAGCTCTTACTGCCTAAGAGTTAGGGGAAAAAGAACTGTGAAAGAGTTCAAAATACACCCTACCAAGGTTGCATTTTTGGCAGGAGTGTTTTAGGAGCAGAATCTTTTTTCCAGTATGCAGAAGTCTGCATTACAAATTGGATCAGCTACAGCAACTTGTCCAGTTCTATTGAAGTCATCTGACAGTCCCTGAAACTCTTTATTGCCGAAGATGCTGTGTTAAATTAAAGAAAAAAAAAGACAAAAAAAAAAAGGAGGGCAAAAACCCACAAAAAAGCCATCTCACTTCTAAAACTTTAAACTGCCTCATCTGATTTTGTAACTTCCACTATAATTTTTACATGAAAGGGCTGTCTCTGAAGTAGTTTGCAGTTCACTTTCTGTCTTCATAAACTCCCCAAAAGGCTACAGCCTTTTTTCTTTTACCATCAAATCTGCAATCCAGCCCTTTACTGCAAGTACTCTGTATTTACAGGCAGAGTTTGGAGGACCCTGCTGCAGCCTGACTTTATGTTCAAGATTGGTTAGAGAGCTTCCTCCCTGTGTGACTGACTGTGCTTAGCAAGTGTAATCTGTAGCCAAGACTAAGTCAGAAAAATCAAATTCCTTCAGAGTCCTACCCCCCCATCCCATTCCTCCTTCTCCCTTCCCCCCAGTCTCATCCTACAACCTTGTAGAAAACATTATTGCTGAGGAGAAGAAAATAAGTTAATTGCAGTTTTGGCAGAAAGGATATTTTTCAGTTTGGGGACAAAGGATATTTTACAGTTTGTTTTTTTTCAAGCACTCACCTGATTCTGCAAAAGTGATGATTTCTGAGGTTTGCTCCACAACTTCATTCATTTCGGCTCTTCTTCCAACATCATCCTCTATTTCCACATAACCATCCTCTCCCACCTTTCCCACGTGGAGTTTTTTGATGGCATTTAAAAGTGCTGCCTTGGGCACTGGCTGGGTGATATTAGGTCTGTCCCTCAAGTGCAACATGTTCAGTATGTGCTTCTTTACTGCTTCCACCATCTCAGGCTGTGAGCTGGGCACATCCTTTGAGAGCGTGGCAAGGGCACATGATGGACAGTCAGTGACTGAACTGTGCCCCTCGGATCCTGGGGTTGGGGAACTCCTCACTATAATCCAGCAAAGCACCAACAGAAATCCTCTCTTCCAAAGCAAAGGCATCCTGGCAGCAAAAGTTGTTGTGATTCCCTTTTTAAAAGGCCCTGCTTTTCCTCCCCCTTCACGAACAGTTTTTTTGGGGGCTGGTTTAGTTTGCTTGTTTGTTTGTTTGTTTTTCCTTCTCTTCAGCAAATTCTCTGGAACAAGAACCAAAAGTTTTCTGTGAAGTTTTGTTTGCAGGTTCCCTCTCTGAATGCAATAAGTGCTGTAGATGTTTGTGGCTGTCAGGGAGAAGAGTTCTGACTCTGTCTCAGAGTAGGAGAGAGACACAGAGAGAGGGAGAGAGAGAGAGAGGACGGATTGGCCTAAAGTGAGTGAGTGAATGAGAGAGGGAGGGAGTTTTGTCTGTGAGTAAAGGCTATGATTAGGAAGGGGGAGGAACAGGCAGGCTGGCTTCCTTATGCTCATTGCTCCCCTAACACACACCTCTCTTCAAATATCACTACTCGTGGTTCCTTCCCTCCCCCCTTTCTAAAAGATCTTCTCATTCCTGTAAATTTACTCTCTTTTTTTTTCCTTTTTTTGTCCTCTCTGTTTGACCCCTCCCCCCCCCCCAGCTGTCATGCCCCCCCTTTTTTTCCTTTCTTTTTGTTTTGTTTTGTTTGTTTTATTCCTTCAACAGTATCACCAGCTTAACTAAACAGAGGAAACATGAATGAATGAAAAGAGTGAAATCTTTAACGAGCACCTTGCTCTTGGTCCTGCCTGGTATTGTTAGGGATAGCAGGAGATGTTAAATAGCTTGTGAATGAGATGGGAATGAGGGCAGGGGATCTGAATATTTTGAACAGAGCCCCTGCCTGTTCAAAATATTATTCTGCCCGGAGTAGAAGCAAAAAAATCTTTTCTGCTCACTTCTAAATGCTGGGGGTTATCAACACTGGCAAAAGATCTGACAGGCACAAAATAGCACTGTTGTTTGGAGGGCTCTATAATACATGATACACTGCTCAGCTGCAATATGCAGTCAGGCACTGAAAGCCTAAGCAGGAGTTGGTACATACATGTGACATGACATGGTAGTGCCATATAATAGCCCTACTTCTATGCTAGTCTGTGCCTGGGAGCTCTTGGGTAGATAAATTAGGTTTGGGGTTAATCAAGCAATGCCTGAAAAATGCTTTGAATGTGAAGTCTTACATGTCATCTGGCCAAATCATACTTGCTTCTGACTCAGGCAAAGCCCTCATCGATGCCAATAATAATTCTGTCTGAGTGAAGGCTGAGTAAGATCTTCTACATTTGGCCCATTGTTATTAGAAGGCACTTATTACTTCATTCATTTAAATCACAGAGAGCAATCATAATATTAGAATAGGACATTGGAAATTAAATGAAATCTAAAGCACAAGAAGTTTCAACCGGTGTTGGTAGCCCCTTGTCAGTTTATGCCAGGGAGGGCTTTGCTGTGCAGTGAGAAGGCATTCCCTGTGCCACTGCCATGGCTTCAGTTTGCCTTTACATTCTGTATCCTCTCCGTTCTGTTCCTTATCCAGCAAAGTTGAAGTTTGCAAACTCGCTTACATTTGATTATGAAAAAATGACAGCTATAACTTTATAAATTTTGAGATTCTTCCCTTTCAGGCATTATCTTGTACCAATTTTCTTAGAGCAGCTTATTTTTTAGTGTTTACCCTCTTTCTTTTCATTCCTTTCATTCTCTCTCTACCACACCTTTGTCTTCTCTGATGGGCTTACCTCCTACCCAGCAAATATTCCACTTGCAGTATATTACTGTCAACCATTGCATTTCACAGTGGAAAGGAGTAATTTATAAATATAAGCATTGAAAGGTCTCTAATTTCCATGAGATGACTACAGGCACATGGGTTAAGAGACAGGCAAGGAATTATAGGTAGAGTAAATGAAACATACAGAAGTAATCGAACAATCAGCCAAAGTCTTACAAATGTTATATATTGCTAGTCCTTTTCAATTAAGATCTTTTATAAGTCTTTTACTGTTATAAGGCATCCACAGTACCCCCTCATCTGGGTTTTACTGACCTCAGTTACTATACTGTTATATACTGTTACACTTACAGGTCTGTCAGCATTATAAACCCTGCAGCCATTCTTATAAACACATCTTTGTAACACAAACCTCACTATAACACATTGAATTTTCTTGGATCTTGTGAACAGCCCAAAGTCTGTTGTAATTATACGAAGTCTGAAAGTCAGCTTGAAATAGAACTAAAAGTTTAATTGGATGAAAAAATAATTTCAGATGAAAATATGCATTCATGATTAGATGTACTAACAGATGACATAATTAAAGGAGTTATATATAGTTCTAATATAGCACCTATCCTAACAGTGTCTGATGAAAAGTAAGGGAGCAGCATAAATCAAAATAAAATGCAGATAAGTATGTCTGGCTTCTTGCTGTGGGGTATATGTTGCTTGCCATATACTACAGGTACAGTTATCGCATACAATCTCCATTACATACAGGTATAGCATATTTTACTTGCATGCCATGATGATGACAGATTTAACGTTAAAGCATAACTTTCTAAAAACCACTCTTCTCTAAAAGAGAGCTTTCAATACCGCTGATACATGGTTTATTTGCACTTACATGTATATACATATATGTAAAAAAATGCATACAGAAATGTGTTTGAATACATACAGAAATGGTGGCTCAGATTCTTTCTACAAATTACCTGAGCTGCTAAGTTCTGCATATGAATTCATTCAATGTAACCCTAACAGTATGCAATAGCATGCACAGGAATTAAAAGTTTCAGTTTGAAAGGAAAAAAGCTGATTGAAAGTTTTACCTCTCTAGTCCTGACTCTCAGAAGGAGACTGCTGTATTGTGCTTTAAGAACTGCTGAAGTTCCTCTTTGTGGTACTTATAATGCGAAGCTTTATACTGTACTTCTCGTGTGTACACATCACATGTAACGTCTGTCAAAAGTGGGCCGGATCACTGTGCTGGATTGGTTAATCCTGTTACATCAGCAATTGACTGTTTTTCCTGTATGAGACATACTTCTTGTAATTAATTATCTAATGGAAACTCCTAATTCTCTAGCATGACAAAATATCGTGGATCAACTTGTGGTGATTTCTGTATCCATTTAAAGACTAGAACTTAAAATCAGACAAAGCAAACATTATGAGTCAGGAAGATACACTCCAACTTGTTGTATTGCATAGCTAGATATAGATATTATTAGATGTAGATAACACTGTTCTAGTCAAATACAGTATTTGCCAGATACTTAATTACTACTTTGCAAATTGTTTTCTTCTTCTTACATACTTAAGGATATACCAGATAATCTTTCTGCAAATTTGGATTTTTTTCAAATTCAGGAAAATGCATTTGAGTAAGCATCCTTTGGCTTTGGATGATTTTTTTTAAAAAATTCAATCTCTGAATAAATGTGTCCTTCTGTTTAAATTAGGGATCCCTTTAAAGCTCTTTAAAAAATGAATCATATTGCTCCTGTCCAATTCTCCTGGCTCCTTGACGTGCAGATTGCATCACACTATTAAAAACTGTTTAGACATCTAAAAATAAATTACAATGAACGACAGTTCACATTTTTTGCAAGTGTGGTATTAACACTTGTGGAATAAAATAAAAGGCAATTTTCATTTCAATTTACATTAATGAAAATCAGAAATAACTATGCCAATTAGGCAATACAGAAGTAATACACAGAAGGTCAAAAGTAAATCCAAAATCCATCTCCTTTCTTAAACACATATAATAACTGGCTTTATGTGGTACCATTTATGACAAATGGCATGATCATGCAGTCTTTACTCATTCATAACACCCACTGATTACCAGAAAATCCCCATCCCTCAGATTTTTTTTTTGGCCTGAATCGTACTTATAATTATATTTTTATGTCCTGTTGGTAATGTAACTTTATTCTATCTTGGAATATGGCTGATCTGGATCAAAGAAAGATTTCAAGCTTTCAATTTACAGTGATACCAGGGTGTCCTTATAGGAGTGTTGATCCCAACTGGTGTGTGCGCTGTATTCACACAACAGCTTTGGTCGAATGAGAAAAAAAATCAGAAGTTAATGGGAAACATATGACCAGATAGGTTGCTTTGTTTCCCATTTTTAATACGCATATAATAAGTGAAACAGGTTGCAGTAGCTTTTCTGCAATCTGAGTTTGGTGGTTCCAGTTATTACAAAGAACAGCACTTCTTTTTTATTTTTTTAATTTATTTTTTCTTTTTTTCTTTTTTTCTTTTTCGGTATTCCTCCCCCCCCCCGCCCCCTTTTTCTTCAGGGACAGTGAGACACTTGCTTCAAGAAACAGATAATGAGCATGTATATACCCAGTTAGTCGCAGGACTCTATTTTTCGTGAGGATCCTAAACCCAAGTTTTGCCAAATGACTTTTCCACCTTGCAATCCTGTTTTTCTCAGGGCCAGGCTGCGTTTGGTTTTAACTGACATCCTAAAACTCTTCGAAATGTGTTGCGTACTGGTAGCGCAGTGCCTGTTGCAATTTGGCAGCAGACATATTCTCAGCAAGAGCCCTTGCACTGCGTTGGTTTTACGGAGAGCAGCAAATCTGCCCCGGGAGTAGGGAGCTATGCTCTCCCCGGAGCCAGAGCGGAGCGGGCCCGCCTGAGGCCGTCATTGCCTCTGGGGCAGCGCCCGGCCGGGCCCGGCCTTCTCCCGCTGCTGCGGCGGCGGCGGGGAAGAGGATTCCCGGGGAGAAAGTGTGTGGTCCGTGACAAAACGAGAGGGCTACCGAGTGAAGCACGGCAAGCATGTATGTGATTTATAGCGCAGGATAAGTTCTGAAAGGAGTTTAGGAGAAGTGAAAAGCATTATTCATTTCAGAGCATGCTCCTTATTGCCTCGGGGAGTTTGTGTATAGCTTTACCAAAGGCCTAATGAAAGCTTTACTCCGTGACTAATTTTTTTTCACACCTATTTCTCTCTTTATAAATATTTTTCTCCCCATCCCCCTCCCCCCCTCCCCGCTCTCCTTTTCATTTTGTTGAACACAGCAACACCTGCTGGCAGTGGTCCGGGAGTACTGCTGGAAAGACCCACTGATCTAACTCTTCAGACCAGCTGCCATTAAGCACTGCCAAGCCATATTAATGAGCTGCCTCTATTTTTACCCCTTCCTGCCAGAAAGGGCAATTGCTCTTGGGAAAGACTGTAGCTGGGTTTGGTTTGTTTCTTTTTTCTAATTTTTTTTTTTTTCTGTCAGCTTCAGAGTCCAGATAATTATTGTTCAGTTGGGATTTCTAATTTAAATTCTGGTACCACCAACTGAGACCACATAAAATACTGGAGTGATGCTGAGCCTATCTTGCTGGATCACAGGCATATTTTAGTTCTCTCCTGGATCAGAAATAACTAAAGGAATGGGACTGAGAGAGAGAGGTTGGTACTCCAGCAACCTGTCTCTCCTTTTTTTTTTATTCTTTTCCTAATGGTGAATTTTAGCTTACAAACCATTTTAAAAAATGGCCCATTGCCACTTCATTATTCACCCACTGGATATTGTGTAATATACTGACTACTTTGGAATCCTGAATTGCATACAACAGTATCTGTCCATCTCCATCCCTGCTTTGAAGAGCAGCCACTAGAAAACACACTGGCACAGATTTCCATGCAAATCAGCTGGAATTTCACACTGTTGTACCTTATTTTCCTATAATAAGAAGAAAAGATATGACAGAAACTTACATTTAGAAGTTTTATGTTTCTACTTTTATGTAAGTGGACCAATTAAGGCTAGTCTTGCTGTTGCTACTAACTCAAATGCTTATGTGCTGTTTAGAGGGGTCAGTGATTTCAATAATAATTAGTGAGCTGGTCAAAAAATAAAGTTCATCTGAGGATAAGAACTCGGCGTAGAGGGTAGGGTAAATAAGAGCTTTCTTGCCTTTCTTTTTGATATTGATCGATGACACTTTTTACAGGGGTCAGGATAAGTATAAATTCTGTTTTACAAGAACCTTATATCAAGTCAATCTGACAAATAGAAGCAAGTCTGTTAATTTTCTTTCTAAACTATACCTATGTCTCCTGACATGTCACCCATTGGTATTTTTTCTTGCCAGCTCATGGAACAGTGAGCTTTAACAAAGATATTTCATGTCCATGTTATTTTAGCATATGTGTTGCGTACTTAAAAATAAAAGTCAAGTCATATGAATACGTAAGCCAGGTGATACAGAAGATGTTGTCAGTGTGATGCAATATGACACAACTATATGTTATAATCAGAGCTTGTTCATAACTTTTCCTTTTGGGAAAAACATATTTACAAAGAGAATTTTCTTGAATTTATAGAGAGAGAATGGACTTAAATTGTAACTGGAGAGCGTAGTCCACCGAACTAAAGTTGTTCATGCAGCTTGTTTGACAGGTGACTTTTCAGTATATTACCGCAAAAGTAATCTTTTTTCTTGAGAAGCAGTTCTGTAATGTGTAAAATATCTTGAGTGATGCTGGCTTCAAAGATATTTTGAGATTACGATTAGAGTCACATCAATTATTTAAACCCCAAAGGGAAGGACCACCAGGTGACAGATACCATTTGGCTCCAAGTAGGGTGATAACAATTATAGGTGAATTAAAGCTATTATTTAAAGTCCACTAAAAATAACTTGCATGCTGTTGAAAACTTTGACTGATGCTCAAAGCATACATCAAAATAATTTCTTATGTAATTGCCCTTCAGTCAGTGGAATTTCATCATATCTTTGCACCAACTTCAGAATAAGGGGAAGTGGTCTTATTTCTGTGACAAGCCCTGAACTCTCTATTCTGTGTTGTGTTCCTTTTACTACAGTTAATCAAATCACAGCACACACAACTGTTTAACTTACAGACTCCTGTTAGCTTTTAGTATCAGCTCTTGCTGTCACTGAAGTTAGTGCTGACTGTGGGAGCAGAAGTCAGTTGAATCAAGCTTTGACTCTGAGGACAAGTATAAACCATTGATGGACGGAAAGAGACACGAAAAGTCGTACCTTAGATAAAAGCTTTTCAGATGATTATTCACTGATTTGCTTCCCAAAGTAACATTGCCTGTGGATTTTAGAAAGATTTATGACTGTGTTTGCAAGAGGAATGTTTACAGAAGAGAGATCTAGATGGGGACCCAGGAAATCTGGACACTATGGCTCTACCATCAACTGCTGAGGACAAATATCTCATGTCCCCATCAGTAAAGCTGAAGAAATCAGTTTCTCTTCTGAGATCGCTGGGTCAAAAATGGCAAACAAGCCCTTGCTGCTGTTTTGATTCTCATTGTCACTGGTTTTCGTGTGGGTTATTTAAAATAATTTTTGGACTCATTTCAAAGATAGACACAGGTTAAATCTGAGGGACGGGTTAGGCTTCAATTATTATTTTCAGGGAAACACAAAAAATTACTGAGAGCATTTCACATGTGGGGAAGTGAGGGGAGTAAAATGAACAGTCATCATTTATTGACATAATGAAGCCGCTCCCCTTCTCCATGCACATACCCTTGCCCCGACACTGTTTTAACAAGCATTGGTGATTACCCTGAGATTCCAGGTTCCAATGTAAACCTACCTATGTTTTGAGAATTTATCAGATTTTTCCTCAAATCTGGGGTCATAGCACTTGAGATTTAACTTACTAGCATGAAGTTGAACTTTTGGAAAGGGTATGAGATCCTCAAATCTGGATTTAATTTCCATTCTGTTAAATTTTCCAATTTGACTTCACGTTTTATGGTTAAAATTTTATACTTGTAGTTCAGTGCAGGTGGGACATGTAACATGTAGACAGTTAAACACCTGCTTGCCCGGTGTCTGCTTCCAGACTGCAAAGTTCACGAGCAGCTAGGCTTAAGCCTCTTTATCAGTAAAGACAAAATAGTACCTGCCAAGCTCACAGGTCTTGGAGAAGTGCTTTTAAAATGAGCTTTATAATACCCAGTAACAGTTGGGGGAACAGAGGGTTGATAGGCAGCAGTGATGGCCAGTTGCCTAGAATATCAGTTCCTCTTCAATAACTTTTGTATGCCAACTATGAACTTATAAACAGTTATTTTCTTTATTCATTGTCTGCTTATTGGTGTCATGCCCTCATGATGACTCCTCTAAAAGGGGTGACATAAGGTAGCTCAGAATAAAGTTTTTGTGTGCAAACAGGGCTCAACTGTGTGTCTATGCACACATTTTTAATTGCTCCTTTGAAGCTGCCCATTCAGGGACAGTAACCAAGCATCTAGGAAGTATAAAAACAACAAAGAAGTGTTCAGATGTTTCTCATAAAGCAGATTCTTTTTTGAGAGGGTTAGTTCTGGTTCTTTTTTTTGCCCCTTACACTGAATTTTTCTCACGTGATTAGAGTCAAATTGACAGCTTTGAACAATAATTTAATCTGCTCGCTCGCAGGAGAGAAGCGCAGGGACACCCACAGGACAATTTTCTTCAATCACATTCTTGGGTACACAGAGACTTGCTCATGCCCTTGATTTAACAAGTTCTGGAGACATTCAGCAGAGCTGCCTGCTGTAGTGTCTTGCTTTGAGTGGGAGATGAGTTGAAAGAAGTGAATTCTTTCATACAAATCAGCAAATAGCCAATGTAGAAGTGACATTCAGGTAAGTACTCATGAGGGGTATCTGGAGAGGTGAGTCTTGGCTGTACCATTTAGAGATCTCCACACTTTAAAATGCAGTGACAGTTCAAAAAGCCAACAAAAAATTGGATGTTGTTAGGAATAGTATAACAGCAAGACAGAGGGCACCATGTTGCCTCTGTATTTATGGTGCATCCACAAAGTGGACGTTGTCTGCAGTTCTGGCCTCTGCATCTCAAGCAGGACATAGGAGAGTTAGAGACACTAAAACTATTAAGGTTTTGGAGCATCTGCCTAATCAAAAAATGGAAAGGCAGCTTGGACAAGGGAAGGCTGAAAGATCATGTGCTTGGGGATTAGAAAACCATGAAGATGGTAGGTAAGGTGAATGCTGAACTGTTATCCGCTAAATCCTGCAGTACTAGGAGGAATGCATTGAAACTAGTAGAAGATTTAAAACAGATTCAGAGCTTACACAATGGAGACTGAGCTTCTGGGATTTGTTGCCACAGGAGGCTGTGGAGGCCGACAGTATCAGTTTCAGAAGACTCAAGAAGGTCCATTAAAAACTACCAGAGGGACTAGGCAGGGACATATCCTTTAACATCCTTAATACAACAATTGTAGATGCAGGGGATCTTGAAGTGACAGGCTTGAGGAGAGCAGTCAGGCTCACATTCTCCCTCCAAACAGTATCTATTGTTGCCAATGCTGGAATGAGGAAAAGGAGTTAGATGAACCACCAGGGGGACTACTCAGGAAGTGTCCTTATGTGGTAGTGAGGCACTTCTGTCTATGCTGTGGAGAGAACAAGAAAGTTCCTGAAGGTGATTCAGAGCAAAATTTAACTTCTCCTGCCCTGAGTCACCTTCAGAAAAGCCCATCTCTAGCCACCAATTTCAAAGGAAATCTACCATAGACAAAAGGAAGTCTTGTGAATAACCATGTTTAATCACAACTGACATAGGTTGGGTTTGAACTGCTGCTCTAGAACAGAGAAAAGTGTCATATATAAAAACTTAATCCAGACACCTCACAGTCATTTTGGTGAGTGCTTTTAAGAGCAAAAACACTGTATCAGATTATTGGTTAACTTTGATCACAGGCAATTGGAAACATTTCCTCAGCCAGTGATGCTGAAGTACCACGTCAAGGTCTGGTTAAGATGAAAAGTTAAGAAAACATCTTCTGTATACATTACACTGCTCTCTCATAGTCTCAAAGCTGAATCACTGGGAAAGACTGCCTCTGCTGTCTAGTTGAAAAGTTGGTCTGAATTGCCCAGGTGTGGCCGGATGTCCTAACATTTATGGGAGGTCTGCTGCATGTCAGCATCTGGAAACAGAAACAGTCTGTTAGACTGGAATTGCAGGAGGATATCTGACTCAGAAAGAGGGGTGAAAGTCAGGAGGTGATTCTTTTATGTAAAAGCCACCCTAGTAGATTAATTTGAGCTCTCCAGCTCACAGACATGAAATAACTGCTTAAGGGACAGTTAGGTCTTTCAACACGTGATGTCTATATACAATAAGCTATTCGGACATGCAAATATAGACATATTTGGACATAAATTTCCAAAGTTACAGATGGAAGACATTTTTAGGCATGTGCTGAAAATCTGGTCATCCTAGGAGAAAAAGTTAGTTGTTTCCAAACATATTCTGAGATTCAGTAATCAGCTAGCAATCAGTATCAACTGCACAGAATCTAAACTTGTCTTTTAAATGTGTCCTAACTGAAAAGTGAAGCTAAGTATAAGGGATAAAAATTAATGATCTCTGAAAGCATACATCCTTGGTGTACATATATATATATTTATATATATATATATTTATTTTTTTTTAAGAAATCAGCTGATTAATCAATAAGTCCTTTGACTTGAAAAAGGTATGTCACTTTTTTAGCTTTGAAGATATGAGGTGGGAGTTTGCTGTTCAGGGCTACTAAAGAAATCTGCAGTCAGGATGAAAATGGGAACCTACAGTGGTTCCTAAACTTTTCTTCCTACTTGATACAATATGCTGCTACCTCATCATCAAATGTAAAACACCAAGATGCACAAAGCCTCAGACAGAAAATGTTTAGAATACAGTTAACTGGTTTTTGGTTGACCATTTCAGTATCTGTACTAATTCTCAGCTCATCTTCTCCATGAGTTTTCAGATACTATAACTGGAATCATTATTTACTGATTCAGTTTAGAAAATTCTCTTTGTTTCCCTCTCAAGAAGTCTTTGTGCAAATGAGAAGTACAACATTATTATTGTTTGGACAAGAAAATGATTAGCTTTCACTCTCTATCTTTTGGTTAATAATGTTCAGAAAAGGCATTTGAATTGTTCTAGCTTGGGGAACATTTTGGTAATGTAATGTCCAGCCTCTGCAGCTCCCCCTTGGAACTGTTGTCTTAGTGCCTGTAGGACACAGAAGTCGAAAGCAATGCCATACAGCCCTTATGTTACCAGTGCATAAACTGTACACCTCACACAAAAAAGTTAGTTTGAGGGAAAGAGCTCAAAGTATCTGACCTTCTCTCAGAGCACCTGTAGTTATATCCTGGGCTGCACAAAGTGCTATTACTCTGTAGGGGTAAGAATTCAATTTACACTGGAAGTCTTTTCAAAGAAGCATTTCAGTTCAGTTTGTAAACATTTCCAGGTGGCCAAATTTAATTTTAGGGAGGGCAAATTTGCAGAGGTTAAATAGCAAACAAGATTGTTATAAGTCTCTATCAATTTGAAAAAAGAAAATGTAATTAAGCACGGCATTCTCCCACAGATGAACCAGAGGCTCAGGATTCTCCCCAACACATCTAACTTATTTGTGTTTTTGCTAGTAAAATCCATGCTCCAAAGATGCATAAGCTGCTTTTGTAAAGATGTTCTTTAATGTGCAATGAAAAAAAGTTATCACAATACCAGTAGATGAGGCAGAAAATGTGGATCATGCAGGTTCACGTTGGAAAGACCACTGAGGTAGTTTTTGACCTGTTTTGAGTCTGAGTGTTTGTGCGTTAACAGAGAAAGGGAAGAACTTTCTGTATGCCAAAGAAACATCATACAACTGTAAAATGAAGCATAAGAGTTAAAATGGTGGCTCCTTGTTCAGAAGTTCCACCAGAAGTGTCCCTCATTTCAAGGGCTGTCTGTGCTGTGAGACACTGTTAGCCCCTTGTTAGTCACTGCTAGAGAAAAAACCCCTCAGCAGCACACAACAAAGTTTGGTCAGTTTGCTCAGCTGCTGTTGATGTCACCCCTTGCCCACTAAGAGTAAGTTACTGTAATAATCCTCCTCTTTTATTAATCATAACTTTATAGAAAGCAAGAACAGAGTGACATCATTGTTGAAGAAGACTGGCTCAGCTTTAGTCAGCTTTGCTATAACATCTCTTGTGTGTCACATGAAAATAATTACCAGCTCTCACTTTCCATGTCTGACCAATCATCCCCCTGTTCCCCCTTTATGAGACTGCAAGTCTCTGCCTATTTCAAACACCTACTGAAGGTGTAATCTATTTAGAGATGAAAGAGAATATCTTTAACTGGAATTTGGGACATTCCAGGAGATCCATATAAGATGAAGTCACTTGCCATATAAAACATTAGTGGTATTTATTGTAGTAAAACATCATCATCCATAGTATAATATATTGAGGTGTTTTAGATAGAGGTTATTTCCTACTCTTCATGTGATTACAGCATTGGTAACTTCCAGTATACATTTTCTGCACGTTTTTGTTTTGGATGATATAAAATGTTTGTCAGCTTGTATATCTATCTGTATAAAAAAGAGAAATAAACTAAATTTCGAGGAAATTTTTTCAGTGTTTATTTTTTGAAGGGTACATAATTCGTTATTTGCTAAGAGGTCAATGTTTGCTGACATATTACCTAAGACCAAGGAAGAGAAAGATTCTACCCTTTACTTTTGCCTCCATATTTCAGTAATTTTCAAGCCAAAAATACCTTCAAGAGAAGTGCAGTTGAGAAGGGTAATGTAGACAGTAAGCAAGAGTTATTTCATTAGAGAAGGTGATTCTTTCCCACCAGAGAAGGAAACGCACCAGGACTTAGTTTGACAGCATATTTGTCTGCTAGTTGGAAATATTTTTACTATCTGATGCCTTCTCTTACTGTAAAGACTTAGAAAACATAATAAAATTACATATCAACCTTCTCTTTGGAAGGTTAATCATTTGAGCTTCATACATTTTTCACCAATGAACAGTCCCCTTGGTTAAATTATTCTAGTATTTTTATCTTTATGATTTTGTGCTCCTGTTTGAAGACCTTCCAAAAAAATACCCCAAACCCAAAAAACAACAACCTTCTCCCTGCAACAAACTAACAAGCAAACCAACAAAAAAAAAGGGTAGTTTGATAAACAGAAAAAGCACCAGTTTGTTAGTCTTTTGCAATACAATACAAAGAGCTTTGCTCATTTTGTTAATTAATGTGACCTCTTAATTTTTTCTCCTGGGGCAAAGTGAGTATGACAGGTATTCTCTGTTGAGAGGTGCATTGATTGGTCTCCATGGTGCTGAGGCGCCTGTAATTGCACTTGAGCAAAATTGACAAAGTTTGGTCAGCAATTAAGACAGGTCACTTGACAGATCATTGCCAATTGGGCATTCTGCCTAAATAACCTATATTATTACTATTGCTACTATGACACCAAACTTTCACTGCCTTTAGCAGTTACCAGTAGTGATTAAAAATTATATTCCATGTAATGCATTCAGATTGTAATACTGAGACACTGGAAGGTTTGGTGAAATTAAAATGATTTGCCCAGTTCTAAGCAGTTCCCATCATGCAATAAATTCTTATCTTCTTTCCCTGTTTTAAACTTAGGAGAGGTTGTTTGGCATAACTGAATCTTTAGGAACCAGAGAGAGTGTTTCAAAACTAAGTGGTTTTTTTCTAATAATCTGAATTTTCTTTTATTTTATAAATATTAAAAATCAGCACTTGAATGCTAACAGAGGATTGTAGTCAGCTCCTTTAAAATGTTTGAAAAAAAGTATTTGACCCGGATTTTGTTCACATGAGTACATTATGGCATAAAATATCTGTAGTTATTGCTAAACTTGAAAGGAATCCATTATAAAGCATGTGTGCAATGTCCCATTTTATTTTTTTACAGAAAAAATACAGAACAGAACAGAAGTAGTTAAAATGCATGTTTGCTCTTTTTCTTTCATTATGGCTTGCATAAAAATTCCAAATAGAATTTAACTGATGTATTGCTGGTGTTCCTTTTATACCTGATTTATAAGCTAATTGGGACAAGAAGTATTTATTTCTGCAATTAACACCTCTTGATCATGGAATTTCATTAATACTTTTTGCTTCCCTTACCAATTATTTGCACTCCTCTGCATCTAATTTATATTAATTGAAATAGCATGCTGTTCAATATTTCAGCAGAATCTCAAGTTTTAATAGGTACTAAGGGTTTTAGGAAAAATGGAAAATCACGTACTAAAGAAATCCATAAAATGAGATTATTTGGAGAAATACATATTACTATAGATAAAGGCCATTTAACCTCATGTCAACTGAACATACTTAATCTTCCAGTCCACTTAGCTCAACCATAAGTTGCCACAGTGTTTAACATATCCATCTTTCTCAAAGATATCTGATCTATATTTAATGTCATAGTATTTTTCATACATACCATTTTGCCTGATTCACTCTAGTCTGTCTTGAAATGATGCTGTGTGATTCTGTAACACATGCTATAACCCTCAAAAAGCAATTGACGATGCTTGAACAGTGGTACTGGAAGAATGAAGAGAACTCCACTGCTTGTGCTTGTAACATGCCATATTCTGTGCATGAAGGGGATTTTGGTCTCCAGGCCGCTAAACTGGCATCTTTCATGAACACAAAATTAACAGCCAAAAATGTTTGTTCTAGGAAATAAAGAATTCTGTGTCCATTTCAAATCTCAAGGAAAATATAGGCAGTGAGAAGACAATTACCCACCTTATAATTTGGCCGGAGATAATTCATGTGCTTATTCATGAAATTCAGTATGCCTACATTTGATAACTTGCTCCATATGACCTCACTTCCATATTTGCATTTTCACATTATAATTGAATGTGCATTCGCATCATGCTGCAAAACATAACACATTATCCAGCAACATTAAAAGTTATAAGAAATTTTATGTTCTCTAGATTCAGTCTCTGTATGTTCATTTGTAAGAATATCTGCATACATATATATATATATAAATCTATAGGTGAATATGATTTTTTGTGTGTGAATCCAACTGCTTCACTAGCCAATTGTTAGGAAGCAACAGCAAGGAGGTGGACTTTTGAAGTACATCTGTATGGATTGTCCTGTCAGTTTAAGTTTTTTAAGCACAATTTCTTTGTCCTGTATATGCACCACAGACATCATATCTCATTCCGTCCAACCAAACAGCAGGGCTGAATTTAGGGAGATAGCACTCTGCATCTTCCTAATGGTTGTGATAGTAGAGCAAAGCAGTAAGAAACACTGCATCGTAGCATTCAAGCAGACGAGGCCCACTGTTGATGTCTAAACTTCCTTTAGTTATCTTACGAAGTTAATAGATGACTGAGGCTGACTTGCTCACACTGAGGTGCATCAGGCCAGTCTACAGCCCTCAGTTCACAGGGTGTTTGCATCACCCTTTCAAGGGCTTCTCAAGGGCTTTCAAATCCTTTTCAAGGGCTTTGCATCTTATTTCAGTTTCAGACTGACATTCTTTTATTATTTTTGAGCCCTTGTGGAATCTTCTCTTCAGAGATTCTTGTCTGAAAACAGGTTTCTGCTCTTCTTGAAACTCTTCAAACTCTCAAAACTCTCCTTCTGTGCTACAAGGCAGATTGCACAGTGGGAACATCATGCTTCTTAGAGCTCACAGGGTGACCCAGGCTGTTACAGCTCCTGAGACCTTAGGGAGAAAAGTGCACAGACCCCTGAGAAGACTGTATCACCATCCTTCATGCCAGTCAACAAGGGGTCAAGGGACTTCTGAGTTTGTCAGAAGTATTGACGCTGTCATCATAGGTCTGTAAGATCCACCAGCTGTGGTCACAATTCACATATTTCCATTTTAGTGATTGTGTACTCAGTGCCATCAGCCCTGGCATGTTTGGTGCTGTGCAATAGGTAGAGAACTCTTCCACCTGTTGAGCTTATATTTCAGGACAGAGTTTTTTAACTCTCGTGCATTTGTAATGTATTCCAAGATGTGTATCACTCCTGATTGGCATCTTTGTTCTTGGATATTTCTTCTTTGTATTCAGGATTTAAAGTCTCTTCTGATGATAGCTTAGATTGCCAGTAATATAAATATAATTGCAACCATCATCTCTGGCCTTTGTAGCTGTCTTTCAAAGTTTTTCTTCTCAAAGTCATGTTAGTCCTAACTAATCACAGGTCCCATTTTCAACTATCATGGCACTATATTCTCTTGGAGTTCTTGAAGACTTTAATGAAAATATCCAGATTTTTTTCCAGACACAACCACTGGGAAAGAAGTCCTACTCACCATAGAGGAGAAGAATTGAAAATATCAAAAGTTCTCCATGCTCTGTTCTGGGACATGACTGAGCTTTAAAGTATGATTCCTCTTAAAGTTCCTAATAATTTCAATTGTGGCATCAAAACAAATGTTTTCTTGAATACAAACTGTCTTACTTTTCTAGGATTTTTTTTGTCAAAATCAAAGAAAGATTTGTGGGTGTTCTGTCACACAGTACCTCTGAAGAAACTCTGTTCACTTTTTATTACTCAGCTGCATGTAGCTGCATGCCCTCAATTACTCTTTCCTTTAAAGTCCTCATGAGATCATTCAAATGTCCCTTTTTTGCCTGGATCACACTCCCCCCTGTTATCTCTGGCAGCCACATTCAAACTTTGCCAGTAATTCAGTGCTCCCACAGTTTGACAGATTGATTAACAGATTGTTACCAGGCTTACTGTTTAACGGGCCAATTTTTTAAAAAAGTAAAAATTGGGGTGGCAATTACCTTGTGATTTGAGCATGCTTATCTGTTTCAGTTTTGGTTTTGCTTCAGAGGTGTCCATTACAAAAATCTCATTTGCATTCACTCTATAACCTTGCCCTTTAGGCTCAACATCTGCATCTTTAGTTGAAAACTGAAGCAACACATTCAGAGCATTGTTGAAGCCACATCTTGAGTCCTGTCCCACCCTTTCTCCACAGCAGTAATTCTTGTTATTTTATTATTTGTATTGAACAAAGGACCTTTTGCTGTTTTCTTCAAAAAGAGTCAGGAAATTCATGAAGTCTGTGTGACTCAATTTAACTTCACACTTCTTTATCTCCTAAAGGCAGTCTTGTTCATGCATACAAAGTTCCTTTTTTAAAAAAGCTTCTCTACAAATCCTAGTTTTCTTCTTGCATCCTAGTCTTCCCAGTTAGATCTGGAGCATTTTCAAATCACTTTTTGTCTTTTATGGTATACAAGTCCCTGATAAAAGAAAAGTATTGTTTGGGTCTATGGAAGTCCTCAGGTCTGTCAGAAAAATATAAGGCATAACAGCTGCTAAAATATTTTAAATTTTCCCCAGTTGCAACAGAATAATAAAAAATCAAAATCCAAGTTAAGGAAAAAACCCCACAAACCTGGAGAAAATATTCATGAAATATTTATACAATTTTTTATTTCTTCAACCATTTTTATTTTTTCTAAATGTTCATGCTATCATTATGAATGTAATTTAAAAATTGTTTTCAAATTCCATTTTTCAATTTCTGAATGACTGACACTTCTACTGGGACAGAAATTGCAGGTACTTTTACTGTCTTAATTTCCTAGAGAAGCTATAAAGGAAAATTGTCCTTTTTTACTAAGCTTATGCCCAGCCAAGTCAACATTTTTTCTTGAAAAAACTTGTATATGATGGAACATTTTCCATCCAGATAATTTCAATTGAATTTTATTCTCCAGAACTGCATTATAATGCAGTGTCATATTAAGCCACTGCCTTCTGTCACTTGGCTGTCCCTTTCATTTGACAAGATGCAAGTTCATTATATGCTGTAGTATTCTGATTCTGAGAGATTTAATCATACAAGCTAAGCTATAAAAAGTGTAGCAATTTGCCTTCTGGCAGTGCCACCAGTCTTTACGGCATCCAGTTAAAGTGATATGGATGGGTCAGCATTAGATGAAAGGTGTCTCTGTGAATGAGGGAGGCTAATGGAACAGAGGTTCTTTCTCTTGACATACAACGTACCAGTATGTCAGAAGCTGAAATTATTAATACTAGGGTAAGCTATAGTGCCTTTGGGAGAACAAGCAAGGCTCAATTTCTGCCCAGTTGCACTCATTATGGTTCCCAGCCTAAGAATACTTGCAACAAACTATTTTCCTCAGTCTTGCTTCTTTTATCAGTTCTCACTTGACAGTTACATCCTGCTGATCTAACTTTCCATCACAGTCCTACCTGCATGGTATTCTTCCCACACCTCTCACAGCAGAGTTGTGATGTGTAGAAGTTGTCACCCTTCCCTTCTGAGATATTTGTGCTCAGCTAGAAAAGGGGAGAAGATCACAGAATCCAACTCCTGATGCATTCCAGGACACAGGTGTCCCTCCTGGCTGCCAGGGCATTGTTGACTCATTTTCAGCTTTCTTCCAAGCAGGACCCCCAGATTCCAGCATCTCATTCCTTAGTGTGTCCATACATCCAGGTTTGCCCTGTCCAAGGTGCAGAATTTGGCACTTTTGTTCAACTTCATATTGATTTGTTCAGGTCTCTCTGTGGGGCCTCTTTGCTTAAGAGGGAGTAAACAGCTCTTTCCAATTTAGTGTCATTGTCAAATTTGTTTGATATCCCTTCCAGTCCTGTGTCCAAGTAATTTATTATATTGAAGAGCATGGGGTGGAGGATGGCGCCTTGTGGAACCCCACTAGTGACAGGTCGCCAGACTGAAGTCACTCCATTCTCTCTAACCCTTTGCGCCTGACCTGTGAGACAGTTGCTCATGCAATGCATGATGTGTTTATCCAGCTGTGGACTGGACATTTTGTCCAGAAGGATCCTGTGAGAGACAGTATCAAAAGCTTTACTGAGATCCAAAAAGATTACAAGTAGGTTCTCTTGGTCAGTTAGGTGGGTAACCTTGTCATAAAACGGAATCAAGCAAGTCTTGACAAGCAAGACTTTCCCTTCATGAAGCCATGCTTGCTGTGACCAATTAATTCAAGTGTTTTTCAATAACTTCTAGGATAATTTTCTCCATAACTTTACCAGGCACTGAAGTGACACTAACAGGTCTATAGTTACCAGGATCATCCCTCTTGGTCTTCTTGAAAATTGGGGCACTTTGCAGCTTCCAGTTGACTGAGACTTCTCCAGATTGCCAAGACCTCTGAAAGACCATTGAGAGAGGTTTTACGATGACATCAGCCAGCTCTCTGTGTACCCTGAGATGAATACCATCAGGCCAGATGTAGGATCAGGTTAGTGAAGTGCATAATACTGAGTTTGATTTGTGACTGTAGAAGGATCAGACACCTTCAATATGGTCTTGGTAACTTACACAAATTTAAGTTGATTTCTACAACTTGTATGTTTAATTTTACCTTTTGCTCTATAGACAAAAAGTGAAACTTCAGTGAAATCTAGAATGTGTCTGTTCTTTGCATGAATCACAGATCAGTAATCAAGTCAATGCAAAAGTTATAATATAGTGTGGAGTCAATTTAGGTTCTTCTTTTCCAGACCTTCTTAATCGGAGCAGGAAGTCTCCTGAGAACAGTGGCATTTCAGACAGAGTATCCTTTTTTATACCATTGTTGAACTCCAAATAAAATTCATTTATAGCTCTTGCTTCCTAACAGACAGTAATATGTATTTTGAAACCTGACCAATAAATTGTAATTTGTAGAATTTAACCATTTCTGGTCAGGAAATCTCAAGGGTGAACTCACACAGACACTGAATTATCTCTGGCCTCACAAGAAATAGTCCCTCAGGTCATGGTTGAAGTCATTATTAGAGTGTTTTCTAAAGGCTTTTCCGTATCCTTGGGAAACCTAACTCTGGAAAGTGCTGAGCACTTCTGATAGATACTGAGCACCATCAACTTTCATTTGGATTAAGATAAAACCGAGGCCACTCAATCTGTCTTGAAAATGTTTAGTGTTTTGTAAGGTTGAACCTTGACCTATTTTTTTTTTCACTTTACAGTCCCTAAAGAATCTTAAATTTAATTACAAAAACTCTGCTGAAGCTCAGGCAGAATGGACACTAGTACATACCAATGGTATTTAAAACTGTCTGTCAGTGGAGTATTGAATTGCTCTGTCTGGGTTTTAATAACTTTTTCTAAATGAATACAAAAATAATATTTAAATCCCATGTAATGTAAAAGTAATTAAAATGTACTTTTAATGCAAGACAGTACTTGCAGAAATTGTTGGATATCTCTCCTGTACTTAAGGGTGGGAAAGAGACATTGGGCTTTGGAGCACTTTTAAAAACTCTAGTGAAGGCTTAACATTTCTCCATTCACTCCTTGAAATCAGAGACAACCAAATGATGAGATAAGTGGATAGATCTTCTTTGAGCTTTTTTCTTTTCTTTTTCTCTCTTTTTTTTTTTTTTTTAATTTAGTGAAGGCCTCCCATTGCATATTCCTGTTGGAGGTGATGAATAGCCCCTTTAAGACACTGTAAGCTCCACTCAATGTTTTTAAGGAATATCTTCCATTTATACAGACCACATTTTTCTTGATCGGTCCATAAGGATGAGGGTAGAGAAAAATAAACTCTAGATTGCTTTCTCTCTCTCTTTTTTTTTTTTTTTTCCCAACTTCTCGCTACTTGTTTTAAGCTCTGTTTTATGATTGTGGCAAACTGAAGCTGCTGGGATTCAGTCTGGCCTTAATGCTAGAAGGCACTCTCCCAAACCCAAAAGCTATCCAGTTAGAGAATCCATTAACCATTACTTTTCCTTTTTAGATGATGAAGTCACACTCTCTGAGGAAGACTTACTGGGAATTAATATGAAGAAGAAACTTTTTTCAGCCCATTGCACAAAACAGAAACATTTTTGATGCACTGTCTTTTTAAGCTATACCTTTAATATAGCCTCAAATACTTCTTATATTTCCCTAACAATGCCACTGGCAGCAGATCAGTGCAGTCCCAACAACACCCTTAGATCTTTGTAGTACAGGTGCAAGTCAGGTGAGTTGGCCCAGGGTGGAACTTCTACTGCATGGAGTTCTCTAGCTTTTACAGACACTCCTGATGGCTAAAATATGGTGACTGTAGTACTATTGATGGGGGAAATGAAAAGGAGATGAATTACAGCCAATAACACATGCATCCATCACGAACTCCTCTCCTGTAAGGGAGTGGGTGGTGAATCTGATTCACAGACTCCAAGCTAAATGGATTACAAAGTTCTGAAATAAAGAAAAAATATTCCTCTGGGTCAGTGTAGTGGATATTGGGATATTTTTGTGTTTCTCTTCTTGCAGCAAAATTCATGCTTTACTTCTCAAGATTGTTTTACCCTAAAATGATATTAGCTCCCAGTAGTTAGATGCTGATGATGCTTGATAATGTATTCTTTCTATGGCACATTATAGTTCTGGATGCTCATTATTATTCATCATCTTTCCTAATTGTGTTACATAGGAACTGTTTCATGGCCTGCGACATGTGGAGTAGATGTTCTATGCACTGTTTGTAATTAAACATCTAATTCATAGTAGCCTACAGTGCAAGGAACGGTTCCCAGATGGTTCCAGATGGTCCTTTCCAGTTCTGTGTTCTCACATTTTTATTACACTTAAAGGGTAGCAGAAGCAAAAGGTGACTGGCAATCTCTGTAACAGAGATTCTCTGGATTTACAGGGCTCTTTGATCTCCATTTCCTTTGAAAGAAAGAAGGAAAAATATATTACTTGAAATCAAATGCAGAAATGAAGAGTGAAATACAAGGTTAAAAAGTAATAGTATGAGAAATTATTTTGTCATACTTGGTTGGAAGGTTTTCACAACTATATTTTATTCATTTTGAGTTGAATAGCAGTGCTTTGCTCCAGCTACCAATCTAAACACTCACCAACTGTTTTATCCCTCAAACACCATCTAAAAACAATGTCTTGCCTCTTCTCTGCTGTTAGTAGATTTAAAATGCATTATCCCCTGCACAGGAAAGTGTCAGTATTTTCCAGAGCTATACAGACGCTTATCTATCTCTATATATATCTACATGCATGTCTATATCTATCTGTATCTATGTCTTTATCTGTATCTATATCTTGCTAATAACTTGCATATGAAGCACTCTAAATCTTGCAAAACAGACATATGACACTTTTGCTGCTGTGTAAGGACTCCACACTAATGTTCCCCCATGCTTTACGTAACGCACACGTGCACCCTGATGTAGAGGAATGAAGCAACTCAGTAGGGGAAGCCTCGCACCAAAGGGGTTCACTGAAGTGCACAAGTGGGAGAACAGATCTGCTACAGGAAACGTCCCAGATCTTCTCTGCAGCGAGTAACTCATGCAGAATTGCCCCAGTAATCCATTCCACAGATTGTACAGCTTGCCCATGTCAGACAGGCACACACAAAAATATACCCTCGTTAGCAAGGCCGAGGTAGTAATGAAGAGCTCATTTTACACAAAGTGTGTAACACTGAGTTTCATGCTCCTTTGGTCATTAGTTATGGGGATAAGGATCAAATTTAGCCCCTATATGTTTGAAAGGTCCACTTAGGGAAGTGCATATCTCTGTGTTTCTGTGACTGTGTCTGTGACTCTTTGTATTAGAACTGTGGCTGAACAAAACTCTAAATCCAGAATTAGGGGGACATGGAGTAGACTTTGGATTCAGACCAGAATCTGGTAGTTCAGGCCCATCCTTGTAAGAGGCTGTGAAAGAGTGGTAGGGCTTATTGCTGTCTGTACAAGCAACTGCATTTCTAAAATTTTGACACAAGAGAATGAGTAGGCAATAGGACCAATCTTGCACTTTTGCTGGATCAAAATTTCCTTTTGATTGAAAGGCTCTGTTAGTGTCACTCCAGCATATTTTAAAACAAGAATTTCCTGTGGGCCAACACTTGGGAGGAAAACCTCTAGCCAGGGGTTAAAAGTTAGCCAATCTTCTAATTTATTAGTTTGAATTAGACCAGAATCTGAGAACTGAGGAGAGGGTAAAAAATCATGAGGCATTTGTCTCCTGACACTCCAGCAATCTATGGCAAATGAAGGGCTGCAGTGCTTTCAAGATTAACTGATTTTTTCTCAAAGAGTAAATGTTCTGGACCAAATCTATGACCCAGACTTGTTCCTTAAGGCATTTTAGAAAAGATAAATTTGGCTTTTTATGTACAAACTCATTTTAATTTTCAGTGTTTCAGCCTGCAAGAGTATTCAGCTGGAGATAAGATACTGGATTTACCTATGCATTTGAAAAAGTAATGGGGAAAGAAGTTTTAATCCAATGTCTTTTTTCTGTCATGGATTTCATACACTTGATTTTTTTGTTTTTTCCTCAGTCTGTCAAATTCTCAAAAGTGACCTTGACAAATTATGTCTCTCTTCTTCTGAGCATGAATAATCCAAATTATTTCTGTGCTGATGGTTTGTTTTTATTATGGATTTCCTTGAGACTAAGAAGCTTGAAATAGCAGGTTTTATCTTAAAATGTTAAAACTTAATTAAGTCACAATAAGTCTGTAGTTATCTTAATATGTAGATGGCTATCTGTTCTTGGCACCTATATGGCCTTCACTGATGTAGTATTTGTGCATCTTGCAATCCTAGCAGGATTTTAGTCCCACTGCCCCTGCCAGGCAGGGAAGTGTTAGTTTTGCAGATGGAAAACCAAGGTATGGCACACAGCCTATCCAGGGACTCCTGGGAAGTCCAAGTGCAAGTTTACAGAAGCACCACTAGGTCAAGCCTATCTTCTTACCATATTATCAGAGCCGTTGCAGGAACAAAGTAAAATCGACCTTCTTTATGCTAACGCACTTTTGAGTTAAATTTGGCCCCTCACAATAGTCACAATAACTTAAAAATAAGTTTGAGCATGGACAATGTTGTTTTAGAACATATCCACTTATATAATCAAATCAAATTGATAGCTATGGGCAAGTTCTCTTACCAGGCTTCAATAAAAGCAAAATGATTAAGACTCAGGGACTTCAATTAAACCAGTTCTGCATTGGTGGTGGTGGAACTTGAAAGAATGAGTGCACCAGCAGACTCACTAGTGAGTAGCTGTAATGACAAAATGTGACAATGACCTGCTAGCATTGAAAGAAACTTCCTGACAATTACAACTCAGACATTTTTCTAGTTGGCCCATCAGTGAACGTTATATCTTCCTACAGGGTGGATATCTACCATCAATTAAGTTGTACAGTGGATCCAGGATGTAACCCATCCCATACACTGTTTACAGAGTTTGTAAAAGAAATGCGAACAGGACAGTGTAGAGAGGGAGGCAGTGATGTGCTGAGGCAATCACCTTACAGAGTCTGCAATGTCTGAAGCTTTCCTAGGCCTTGTATGTTAAGATCAAAATTGACTTACCCATCTGTCACTTTTGCTTCTGCAGCATAAATAGGAATAGGATATTTTATCTGTACTTATCCAGCAATGACAATCACAGAGCCATTTTATTTGGGAGGGATCTTTGGAGGTCACCGCCCAACTTCCTGTGGAAAGCAAGGCCAGCTTTGTAGTTATACCTGGTTAGATTGGGATCCAAAGGATGTCACCATTTCTGTCTGGTATGTGGGACCACATGGATCAGATTGTGGGTTAGGGGATGGGGGCAGAGGACTTCGTGGGGCAGGGTCTTCTGAACATGAATTCCTGATTAGAATTAGAGGGATCCTTCTGGCATCCTGAGCATCCTGGGAGGCCAGAGCTTGACACGACAGTGGGTGGGATGTGGGTTCTGCATTCCAGAAGCCCCGTGGCGGCCTCATCACCACTCAGTATACATGCCAGGCCTACTGGAGAGGTGGGATGTGAGAGGGTAGCAAGAGGATGGAAGCCAGCATGCTGTTACCCTCGCAGGAGCAGCTCTGGCTTCCCAGTGTGTCCATCCCTGTAGGTACTGCACGCTGGAAAAAGAGCAGCAGTGGACTCAGTGAGGCGTTTCACAGCCCCCAGGGATGTCACAGAGTAAAGAATAGCCTTAGTGCTCCCCTGCCTTGGGCAAGAATTTGGCAGGCATAGTGAAAAAGAAGAGCAAAGGGAGAGGCTTCTGCAGGCGGACAGCGGTGGCTGCAGCGCAGCAGGGCTGTGGGCTGTGACCCCCGCCGGGCCCTGCGCTCCCGCCCGCCGCCGGCGGTGCGAGCAGCTCGGCCGCGCACGGGAGCGGCCCCGCAGCGCTAATTAGCCGCGAGCGCTCATTAGAGCGACTCCCGCGCTTGGTTGGTGTCCGAGCGCCCTCTCCTGGTGCGGGCCGGCCGTGCGGGGCAACCTCCCGGGCGGGCGGGGAAAGGGGTAGGGAAGGTGCCCTTGTCCTGCCCTTGGTGCGTGTAGTTGGAATCTTGTACTGCCGGTAGCGTGTTGATGAGCCCTCAAAACTTAGCCTGGTCAAGTTTCCCAAACTCTCTCCCTCCCCACTTCCCCACCCACTAAAATTCTTCCCTTTTTATGTTATTTGGTGTCCAGAAGAAATGTTGGATTATCAAGCATCTTTTAGGTCGACGGCTTCTCTGATGTTCTATGGAGACAGGCATTGGCACAGGTTTGCCTCTCAGTTCTTGTTCTATGTCTGTGAAGGAAGGATCATTTTAAGCCATCATCTTTTCCAAACACCTGGTTCTAACAGTCTGTGTTGCTGCAGAGAGGCTCCAGACCAGTTAATCTGAAGAATTTAATGTGAGTTGTGTATTGGTATATATGGAAGATTGTTTAAGAGCAGCTTTATAATTGATGGTGTGTTTCTCACTGTTTGGACACTATGACCATCATTAAAGGACACATAACTTACAACAGCACATTAGCTGGAGTAATGATGATCTTGCAGTGAAAGTAATTATCTTGCAGAATGGTCTGGGTTCAAGTATAATTTTAATTCATTTAAATAACTTCTGCTACATTCAATGAGCTGTAATCCAGTGGAGACCTTTTTTCTCTGTTCAAACTGTTCCACAAGGAATTTTTCAGCCTCTTGTAAGGAGTGAATTCCAGTGAAATAAGAACTACATGAACTACAACCACAGTCATTTGACATAGGGACTAGGAAAGACTGAGAGCATGCACAAAAAGGAACAACTTCTATGTAGCTGTGAAAGAGTACCTGGATTGCCAGAAAAGCTGATTGCTCTTTTCTTGGACACAGATTGCTATCATGTGTGCAGGAGGTTCAAGAAAGCTGGTTTGAATGTGCGAGGAACGCTCTTCAGAATCAGAGAAGCCTTTACCCCTCCTGTTCAGCTCTCAGACTGAATGTTTAACATACTGTCTGCTGCTATCTGTAGTCTGCCCTCAACTTTGCTTCTCTCACCCAAAGATCCAGGGAGAAGTCAGTAATTGTGTAAGGCTGGAGATGCCATGTGGTATGCAAGGGAGTGGGAAAAAAGCAAACCTTTGACTTACAGGCCACAGAGTTGACATAGACTGAGGTTGTGGGCCAGCCACAATTGTCTTGGGACTGCTGTTCTCTTCTGCTGGCACGTCATCTGCCTGCAACAATGTGCTGACTGTGTCTGCTTGTCTGTTGTAGAGCTTATCCTACCACTCCTTTGCCCTGTAGAGCATTTCTGTATTTCAGTTGCAGATCTTAGCAACTAGTTTCTTGTCCTGTCCCTCTTCACAAAAGACAGGATCAGAAGCAGGGCATTTTCTTGGTACCCCACAGACACACAGTACATGCACACAGCACAGATACCACTCTAGGGTGTGGGAATAGGCTCCTCAGATTCGTTTTTGCTTGTACCAACCTGTGAATCTCTCGTTTATTTTCATGAAGTTCATGTCAACACTTAGACCTGTAGATATGGTATAATAGCACAGAGGAGTGTCACAGAGACACCCTACCCCCTCAAGAACCAGACTACACAACACGTGCTGTGGTGCTGTGGGCACTACCCCACGTACCCTAATAGCCCACGGAAGGTAGGACTAGTATGTGTTCCTAGAAAAGACTGTAAGGAGAAGCTAAAGATAAACATATTTGTTCAGCAAGCTCTCAGCAAACAGAGGTTTCAGAACAAGCATCCTTAGAGAAGTGTTCCAAAGTGCTTGTGGAACTCTCAAGTGCAGCCAGCAACCAAGATGCCTATGGCTAAACTGTGTATCAAAAGAAAAATAAAAATAATAGCTTAGAAGAGTTAAAGCTTTGGCTTGTCTTTCTGTGCTTCCTCAGGAAAGGATATAAACTAGCAGCAAAATGTTCTCAACATCAGCAAAAATTCTGGTGCTGTCAAAAAGATCTGAGATGTGTTAAACTTCTGCAGATGCGAATTGAAGCCGTATCAGATGTGATTGCTGAAGGAACTGTGTGCCCTGAAATTTCACAAGAAGTCATGCCCAGCAGCTCTTTGAATGTCCATTGGGACACAAGGTTCTACTTATGGTCTAAAATATGGTGGGGGGGTCTTAAGCATTCTTCTTTCGGAAGTCATTTTGTTGCCATTGTAGGGAATATGGACAGTTATATTGACAGCATGGGAAGAAGAAGGATAACAGTGGCCCCTCGAAGGACCCGTGGGAATAGCTGGTGCCGCTGTATAACAAAACAGTACCCAAATACTGGAAATTAGCTGAGAGCTACGGTTCCCAGCTGACAGCCCAGAAGGAACAGACAGGACTAGAGGCACCTCTTTTGGAGGGATAGACTTTCAGAAGGGTCGAGGGACTAAGGGACTGTTGCTAAGTGAAAGAGTTTTTATTCCCCCCTAGATTAATTTTAAAGGGCATTTCTGTCCAGCTTTCTCAAAAAAATGTTTATCACACAGCTATGGCTTTTGTTGTCCTTGGCTAACAGAAAGCAAAACCAACCTCAGCTGTGTATTCAAAAAGAAATTGTGCTTAATGTACATTTTCTCTCATTATCCGTCTGCTGTTTCTCTAACCTGCTTTGGAAGAGGATTATCTGGAGGTGGCCTTAGATAATATTGTTGGCTTTTAAATACTTGACCTCCCTACTAGGTGTAGCCAGAGGATTGGAGTGGTGCTTTCCATGGAGATTTCTGTCCTGTGTGAACAGGAGTCACTAAACTTAATTTACTCCGACCAAGATACAGAAAGTAGATGGCAACAACTTCAAGTCATTAGTGTAATGTTTGACACATGACTTTTTTTCTGTTTCAGTGTCGCAGATGTTGTGTGTTGCAACACTTGAGACTGAATTTTCATCAAAAAAATGCTTGTAAGAGGAACAGATTTTACCTGGAAAATCCCCAAAAATAAGTACATTACAACTGATAATCCCATTCCTCCTTGCATTTTTCCACTTCCACACAGAATTTATTCCATAGCATTCCATCAGAGAATTTCAATCAAAGCTTTTTGGAAATAAATGAAAATGCTGGGTCACATCTCAGCTTTGCTGTCCAAGTGGTAAAGACATGAAAGGAACTTACTTATATGAGCTATTTCCTCCATTGCTAATAAAACTTAGTCTCCTGATAGTTGCCACCACCTCTTGAGACTCAGTTTGAGGGGGGAACAGGTTTCGGCAGGAGAATGCAAATGTGTCCATTGTGCTCTTCTCATACCCTCTTACTTGTTAGACCTGCTGTTACTTATTTTATAATAGAAAATTTAGGTTTCAGCAAACTCAGTGTTGTATTATTCTTCTGGTTAAACAGGAATGAACTCCTTCCTATGTGCTGAATTGTATATTACTGTCCTCATCATATATGATCCCCTCAAACTGCAGTGAGACATTTTCACCTCTTGCTTTGCACTGCTGTCTAGCCGGGATGCCACAAGTGCCCCACACTGGCAGCTGGGACAGCCATGCCCACTGTCTGTAGCTGAAAGCCTAACACCCCCATCATGAAGTTTCTTTCTGACTTGAGACATATTTGGTCTGTTCTCAGGTGGATAGTCTGGCTTGGCATTGTGGCTTTGACCACCAAGGTGGGGAATAGTTTTCTAGCTGTCATTCCTCACAGATTTTTTTTTCCTTTGCTGTTTAACACAACTGTAAATACATCATTGTACTTACATATTTATGACCTTCTAAGCAGCAATGCCCATATTCATACACTCAGTGTTATCAACTCTGAAGAAACCAGTCCTGTTCAGTGGTACACTCCAAAGATCCAGCTGGACCCAGTCACACATCTCTTCTGTTGTGTTTAAGGGAGTGAGTTTGCTGCAGCCTTTCTCAGCCATCTCATTGCCCCGTGAATGTTTTGAGCAACTGATACACCTCGCTGGGTGTTCACTTAGTAACTTGAACTGCTGATATTCTTCGCCTCGCACATCATGATTCGCTATACATAAGCATTGACACTGTATAATTGTTTATTAGTTTTGGCTTGTCTTTGAATTTTAGAGTAGGAATCATATTCTAAGAAATAGGTTTTTAGGTCAAATTCTCTCTTGCTTTTCCCATAGTCTGTCATTTAATGAACTTGAATCAGTTTTTTTTCATTTGTGTTCTTTGGAACTATCATGTCATTTATCTAAGCATATATCCCAGGCCATAACAAAACTTGTCTTGCCCTTTGCTAACTTTTTTTTCAATACCTACAATATACTGTGTTTTTCTTAAACTGCTGAAATCATCATATTTCTCCCTCTGACACTACATGTTTTTGTTCATTCTTTTCTTTCTCAAATGTCAAGATTGTGGCAAATGCCCTTTGCTTACTCTTATAAAACAGTGGATTTTAATTAGTGCAAAGCTAAAGGGGAGAAATACATCTCTGTGATGATTTTCTTGCTGTGTGGAATGAAAAAGAAAGGTCTTTTATTTTTAGCTGGTGTAGATCTGTTTATTGACTTGCTAAGCACAGGACTTCTAAAGTTGAATTGTTTTCTGTATCTGTGTTGTATTTGCAGCTCAGGACAAAAAAAAAGTTTGTAAAATACATTTTTCAGTAAGAAAGTCATAAATTTATATCAGTAAAGTATTGTGCTGCATCAATAAAGCTTGAAACCAGCGTAAATTCTGTATATCAATGCAGGCATAGTATTTGCATTCCAATAAGGTCCAAAAAGTGGCTGCAGTGTTCTTGAGAGATGTTGAAATAAGTAAATCATTGCCTTTTCTGCAATAAGTAACTGTTGTTTTGATTGATGCATAAATAACAAGGTAGATTGATCAAAGAAAAATATTTTGAAATAAATTAAGAGAATTCTTGGTGGCTGAATTTTTGGCCTATAAGGGTCCCTAATGCAACAGAATTACTTTTTACAGGAATATCTTTAGTGAGTTGCGGAACATCCTTCTGTATCTTCCCATGGTTGAAGTCACCCACAAAGGTTAGTGAGAATTGCAATCTTTCTCAAAGTGGTGTATTCGCTTCAGCTTTTCTCCTCATCCTAGCAGATGCTGCAGGGCAGAGAGTGCCAGCCATTGACTTGAGAGCATTTCAAGCATGGATTGCATGAGTGGCCTCTCTGACATGCTCCCAGGATGAGCACAGACGAGGGAATGGCAGACTGGACAATTGTCACTGCAGGAGGAGATACTCCAGCAGTGATTGTTGTGGCTGGAGTCAGCCTGATCCCATAGGAATGAGCTATGGGCATCATAAGAATCATGTTGAAGCAAGAAGATGCCTGAACTAGTAAAAAAACCTTGATATTGTACATCAACTCTTTCTGCTTGGTTTTGACTCCTGGGTAGTCATGCTGGTGTGTATTCAACCAGCACATGTTTCTTTCTCTATAATACAGAAAGACTGTCAGTGTCTTTCAATATGATCAAACTAAAAACTTTTTTTCAGGCTAGATCATCAGCCATTATAAATCCATTCCTTTCTTCCTCAGGGATCTCTGATACTGATTTTGAGGGGCTTAGGTGAGAATTAATACTGACTTAACTCAGTAGACTTTATTTTAAATACCTTATAATTTCTGTGAGTATAGGTAATTCTTTATTGAAGGAAGTGCATCAATAAGTTTTTTAAAGGTGTCTGAAGCAGGTCAGTCAGAATATATGAATGATCTGGTTGACATGGGGCAGATGGCAAGCGTGGCTTTGCTCTTCTTCAGCAATATGCCCCAGTATGGCTCCGCTATGGCCCAGACTGTAAGAAGAAGTTTATGAATCTGCAAATATTTTTGGTGTTGGGCTCCATCCATATTATAAAGCTGAATTTTTAGAGAAGTGCTTAGCCAATGGAATTTCTTCTGGCAGATGGGTTATTTGAATTATTGATTTACATCTCTTTGTGAGACATTTTTTTCCATATCACATAGATCTGAGGGTTGTGCTGGTTAGCCTCACTGTACATGATCCGCAGCAAGAATCTTTTTAACTAATTTCAAAGCTGAGCGAGTATTTATCCTAACATCAGAGATACAGCTGTCTTTCTGACCTAGAGGATCATTGTTTCATTAGGCCTGATTAACAACAGCATTATTCCAGTTTTGCTGTGTGGGTTTATATCAGTGTACAACTTCAGTAATGTAATAAATTAAAACCAGTGCGCCAAATCCTGATTCAGCTGAAGTCGATAGCAGCAGTACTGCTGACCTCACGTAGCAGAATGACCTGTTTGAAATCAGTTGTAATGTCCTTGTATCTCAACTTCCTCATGGCTTTTTATGACTGAAAGTAAAGAGTCAAAATTTTTGTTTATTTGTTTTATCTTTCTCTATGCTCTCTGCAGCATGCTTTTGTGCTGCTTTTGCAAAACACAGTATATATCTGTCCAGTTCAAAGGGTGCAGCTCTGCTGCCATTGTCTACTTAGTTATTGTTTGCCCTGCATTTGCTAGGCCTACAAAAAGATCTGATTTACTGCCTTACTGTTGCCCAACCAAGTGAAATTCTTGTGACTTTAACTGCTTCATGTATTCTTAAGAATGGTTTTAATTTGATTTTTAAAGCATAATTGATCAAATAAAGGGAAGTTACTGCCCATATGCTTGACCTGTATTTAATAAATAGAAGCTTTTGCTGCTCTGCAAACCAATTATTTTTTTTGAGCTTCCTATCTGCATTTTTATACTTTAAAACCTTTTTTAGATAATTAACATGCACTGCCCCTTTGATAGTGGGGATTTGACACCCTTTACCTCAGTGCAACTATGACAGTTTTACCTGCTGAGGATTTGGCCTTGATCTCTGCTGCCTTACTTCACACAGACTCCCTTCCAGCATCTCTGGTCAAGGTTAAATCAGCTTTTCACAGCAGTGAATCAACATCATTGATTCATTCTATATTCTACATATGAGCCTTGATTATTCCAGTCTGTGTCAAGTCCCAAGCAGCTATCTAAACATTGAATATCTCCTTGTAATTGAGTTACAGGGTTCCCTTAAAATCATGTTTGAATTCCAAATTTAAAGGCAGTTACATGAATCAGCCATGCCACAGTGCTCATGGTGACAAAGGAAAGAAAAGGCATCAGATATGTGACATAGTTCTTAAGAATACTTTGCTGCTTACATGGTCTTTATTCTTTTCTCATGTGAAAGTGCTGTGTTTGTACCAGGAGAAGTGCCACCACATGAAGAAAAGTCATTATGTACATGGGAAGAGCATTCTGTGTGAGGAAAGGTATATAAACTGTCACATAAAGTCCTGGTTTCCTGCTCTAGTTTCTTCCAACTATAGTGAACTTTGACTAGATTGATAGCTCCAGTCTTGCTGGAGTAAAATATCTGCCCTGTCAAAAAAGTCAGGAGCGCTGTACGAAAGTACATGATAGTTATTTAAAGGATAAGCACTCAGCTTAAATGTATTCTGTCTAGCTTCTGGAAATATGCAGCTTATGCTGGACATGCCTGTTAACTTACTTCTTGTAGCTTCTTGTCACTGGTTTAATTGCATACAAATTCCATTCTAGTATCATGGTACTTATATTTGCAGTGTTTACACCATACATCATCTTCAGAGGCATCCACTGAATATGGGAAACACAGGTAAGTCCAGCTTTCATTACTGCTTTTAATCCAGTGAGGTTTTGGTAATTACTCCCACTGTCTCTTACATTGTAATAGTGCAGTGCCATGTACTATCTTGACTTTATTAAAACTAATACAGAGTCCATAATCTAGTAAAAGAAAGTTTGGATCTGATATATAAAATAGTAAGAGATGAGTAGAGAAAGAATGCTAAAAATTTTAGAGTTTTTTATGTTCTTTGGCAATGGTGGTTGTAGATCAGTTCTCCTCAGACTACCCCACATGAAAATGAGATTTGCCTTATGCATACCCTAGCTTGACTTGAAATGGATGTCCATCAGACTCCCATTGGTAGATCGATGATAGGGAAATATTTGGATATGCTGCTAAACCAGTTTTGCAGCCACAGCCTGGGCCAAGATCTGGACCTACTTTTCAGTTTCCTGTATGAGAAACTCTATAGTATGTGGAAAATAGAGCAGACACCTGCTTCTGTACAAGCTACATGAAAGTTCTGCTGGGCTTATGAGAAAAACAAAGTGTTCAGTACTTCATCCTGAACCAGTTTAAAGGCTGTTCTTTCCTGTCCTATTGCACAGTAGGAATGATAATCCAGCCACATCGTTTTCGAATGCTATTTCATTTTCCACCTGCCTTAAATCTACTTTGCTGCACACCAGCATCTCAGCAAATGCCAATTCCCAAGAGCCATGTCTGCCAGTTTCCTGCCATAACCACCAAACCACATACGAAGGATTCTTCCCAGTACATGATGTATTCATTTGGCCTTCAAAACACAGCCCTGTTGCACTGGATCATTTTTACACAAAGTCTCTCAAGTCACTTAGAGACAAAGACAAATCTATAATGAAGAAAACTATACAGTGTCCTTCTCTTTAAATCTTATGGGCAGATCAGGATTGTGTTATTCCTATGCAGAGCAACAAGGGAAAGACATTTTCTTTGCTGTTGCAAATGGAGAGTTCATCACACTGGGAGGGCAGGGGGAAAAATCCTCAGATATGACGCTTTTTAAACTTCTTTATCTTACAGTTAAGGTTTTCTTCTTCCTTTGGAAACCTGTTATCTTTACATTACTAAATTTCTCAGACTAACGACAGTGGTTCCAAAATGTTGTATTTATGCCTCTGCATAGGCACCCTGTCCTTGAAGGGGGAAGCTATGGTATGTGGCCTGCAGCTCCCCCTGGTTACAGGTTTCACATAGGAGGGTGGGTAGTTCTATGAGGTTGAGGCACCACAGCTGATCCTAAAAGAACCAAGTCAACAGCAGGAAAGATTTTGCATGCCCAGCGTGGATTTGGGCAATTGCTGTACCAGCAATGTATATGGAGTACCTCATAGTTGAAATATTTTGCTCTAACAGTATTTTTTTTCTCCTTGCCTCAATAACAATTTTTTTCCTGCAGCTGTTTGCACTGCAGAATGCAGTGTTAATGCAACTTAATCTGAAACAATCAGTAAAAAATCTGAATAATGGAAATTATTGGGCTTCTGGAGGGAAAAATAGTTTTAAGCTAATTTCACACATTTAATGCATTTGCTTTTTTATGTTTTATTTCCATATCAAACCTCCCATTTTTCCATTTTACTCTGCAACAGAATACGGGGCAAATTTGTTCTGTGATCTGAATACTCTCAGTTCATGAGTTCCTGAACTTTAGTTGCTAGGAGTATCAAAGTCTAAGCCAAGCTGAAAGGCAGCCTGTTTCTGCAGTGGTCAGAGAAAAACCCTTGATCTCAAACTGAAAATGTTTGAAATCCAAGAACCAAACCCTGGCCCAAGCTTCACAGCTTTAGTCCATCTCTCATAGTGACACTAACATTCTGCTTTTACCCAGAGGGCGATACCAAGAAACCGCTTGTAATGTCATTAATCCAAAGATGTGTTTGTAATTTTAAAAAAAGCTCAGTGTTGCTGGAGGTAAATAGAAGATATCCCAAGGAATATTCTGGGAGACTTGTGTTTTTGCTAGACTGGTCTCTAAGGCTCAGCTTCTCACCTCAGCTCCAGACAGATGCTGCACATCTGGTTCCTAGCAGAGAGGGGACACGCTGCACTAGCTGGCTGCTGAGTGGAGAAAGTGGTTAACTTGGACTGAGTGTGCACTGCCATGTCTGTTCTGTGTGCTTGCTGTTGAACTGGACAGCTTATCATGGAAACACCACTGATTTTCTTCCCATGTTCTTTGACTGTAGTCACATGTGGCCAAGCTAAACCCCTGCAGTGCAACTGTTTTTTCCTATTTACACATGTTACTAAGAAACATCAGCTAAGGATATGTTATTACAATTTTGTGAATGACCCCATTCTTGGCACAGGGCCAAGACAAACATTTTAGTTCATTTAAAAAAGCAGAATGTGATAGAGTCAGTAGTTATGATTGACAAGCAGAGGTGGAGTGCTACTATGAAACAGAGAAACGGGAAATTCCAATAATCCAAATTAATGAGCACAGTCATTAATTCCATCAGTGGGATTGTAAAACAGAAATTTGTTCATTCTTTGTTAAGAGCAGTTTGGCCAGGAAAGGACACAGGAGACAAACTGTAAGAAAATGACTGATTCATTGATCAAGGCACCTTGACATGATAAAGATGTTAACGTTGAGATTTTTTTGTTAGATTCATTAAGCTTCAAGTCTATAATTAAAAAAAAAAAATTAAAAAAAGGAAAACTAAAAACCAGAAATATAATTTACATAAAAATGAAACAAACAAAGAGGGGTCAAAAATGATGGGATGGTCTTATGAAATAGACAAAGAAGAATCTAAAAGCCAATTGTCTCTAAGTGCAACACGGAATGCTTTCTCTTTGTCACAGCAGTACTGTTGTAACCAATTTCATACTCCTCTTCTCCTGTTTACATACACCAGAAGGAGCATGTTGCTTTGACAGTCTTCTTAGAACATATGAACCGCTAGTAACATTCTAGCGACAAAATTACCCTGTTTCTGTGGTTATTTTGTGAAGACAATCAGTAATTCAGAAAATACTGTTTTCTCTCTTTGTACTGTTATTTATTGTGGACTCTAAATGCTGGCATGGGACACACTGACTGCACTGGAGTAGAACTTGGAGGGGATGTTACTGGCGCACCCGCTTGCACTATTCTGCTTGAGTTTGTCAGTGTTTCAATTGCAAACTGCTCCTTGCACAGATTTATAACTGGGTCATAAAAGTTCCCTCCCAGCTAAAATTTGCACTTCTTTTAAGTTTTATGACACAAGCACAAAATAGAAGTTGGATTTTTTTAATGGGGCCTATTTCATCTTAAGACATAAACACTTACACACTTAAATGCCATTCTTGTTTGAGAGAGTTACACATCCGACTCCATTTGCAGGCATCAGCACTGGGTTCTAGAGGCAAATCATCACCTGGTTGTCCCTAACCTCAGTGAATCCCACAGAAAAAAAAGCTAATTAACACCAGCCAATCTGGCTCGTAGTCAGTGTTCTTCACTTGTTGGCTGTGACCAGATTGTTTTTGTCAGCCCTTTGATCAATATAATTTTAGTATGCTTTCTGAACTATTGGTGGAGGAGAAGGAGACTCCACTTCAAATAAATGTACCTTATGAAGTTGTAGTCAGAACAAAACAGATATCAGAACAGATATTAGAGAATAAAATGCACCTTTTTCCTTCTATCAGAATTAATACCCTGAATCCAAGCTAATTGAAGCTAATGATGTCCATTGGCCTTATTGTCTCTTGTCAAAAACTATAGAAAGCAGCAGCTGGACAAGTGTCCACAATACCCACAGCCCTCTTTCACAGGAGGATCTCCACTGTTGTGCCAGGTACCAGCTTTATTACAAACTCTGAAAAAATGACCAATTATTTGTTTAGGAGTTCTATTTCATGTCAGATATAAAAATTGAGGAACTGTTTTCCTGTCTGTTACTATTTGGGCACAAGAACTGTATTTCAGTTTCTGAGCAGTATTCACCAACTTTGCATGGAGCTGGCTGCAAGAGAAGCATAAGGGCTGTTGTACCAAAGGCTCACTTCCTTCCTGAAGCTTTAAAAGACCTATCAGAGTTTTATGTATCTTTCTCAAGAGTATTGACTGTTCTTTCACAGTTCTTCCTGGATTCTTGGAAGATCTTCCCATTCATCCAAAAGACGGATCTTCAGGTAGTTGTGATGAAAGCTGTGGGCTAGACAAATAAAGGACAGTGCAGTTGAAATGGTGCCAAATCCTTCCTAAGTGCAGGCTTTTTGCAAAAACACCACAAAAATACTTAGACTGTCATTTCACATTAAACTTTTTCTAATACTGTTGCTATTTTACCAATGTGATTTTCAGGGATTTCGTTCTCTTTTGTAGACATAGCCGTACTGTATTTCCTTGTCCAATAACTAGGACCATGTGAAATACTCTCTGTCAAATCCCAAACCACCAAGCACTGTCTTGGTTTCAGCTTTCATTGTGAACTCAAAATTCAGACCAGGATGGTCTATTGAGAAAATGGTTTGCTAAGGTTCACAAACCTTGCAAACAGACTTTAGGCCTATTTTGATTAACTTCACTTCTAACAGTTGGAGGCATGTTTGAGAACCAGGCTGAAGATGGCTCCTCGTGATGCATTTCCCAGGTCTTTGGCAAAGCCAACCAGACAAACCAAGCCCCCACATAGCCACTGCTTCTGAATAAAATTTGTAGTGCAGTCTGGCACTCTTCATCTCTCAGGTGGCTAACTTGTGTTGGAACACAGCACTGAAAGGGCCATTTCACATTATTGTGAAAACTGCTTCATTCTCAGGGCAGGCTTGGAACTAGCTAATCAGAGTTGCATGTATATAGTGTTCAGGATTCTTGGTCTTTGTCCAAAGGTATGCAGAACTCAAGGTTTTAAGTTACTCAGTTAGTTATACATTCAGAACAGAATTACAATTTTAACTCCTAAATAAGGTAATTAGAAAAGAAAGCCCCCCTTCACCCTCAGTTTTAACTCCCTGAAACAACTCCCACCACTACAACATTCAGTGTACAGGGGTGTATAATCATGACTGAGACATTTAGCTTTTGGGTTTTTGTCTTTCCTGGTGTTATATTCCTGAAAAACTGTTTTATCATCAGATGAAAGCATTGGAATTGAAATATTGCCGTGTGGCTTACATTAGTGATAGTAATAGTCTGCTCCAAAATTACCCACCCAACATGCCTTTGAATTTTTTTTGATTGAATTGACTTGCCAAGGTCTCAGACATGGCTAATCTTTGATCTCTGGCAGATTGTCTTCATTAGGACATTGCAGGGCTCTGCAGAAGCAGCATTCTGCTGGAGTAGTGTCCTTTCACAGTATGCAGCGCCTACGGAGAGTGGGTTTGTTACCTCACACTTAAACCAGTATTGGTTTTTTATGGTTTGTGTTTTTTGTTTCTTCTCTATGCATGATAGCTTCAAAGCTGGGGATCATCATACCAACTCATACTAAAAGAGATGCCAAAATAGGCAGATTGTACATAAAGGGAAACCCTGTGTCTGGGAGAGGCACTAAATCAAGTATAGGTTGTGTTGCTGTTGAAGCTAATTTTGGATAGCAGGTATGAATGAGACTGACTAATGCTGCAATCTATCACATCTCACCCTAGCTAGTGTGACAGCACTTGCCAGGCACCCCATGTAAAAATAAAACATTTCTTAAAAAGTGTTAGAAACTGGTATGAGATGACCTATTTGATTTGAAATGTGGAGTTATCAAATAAAACAGCCGTCTGTCATATCAGGTGTATCAGGTGTATCCCTGGAGCAGCAGTCTCTTCGAAGAGTGATGTGAGTTTGTAAACTGTCCGTTTAAGTATTTTTCTACCTTTCTCTTGCAATATCTTAGTTTCTCTCTATATTTAGATGTACAACTTTCCATGCTTGATGTTCTGTTTATTTCACTGTATTCACATAAGAGAAGTAAAAAAAAAAAAAAATCCTGTGCGGCTTAGAGGCTGAGCTATTTCCATCTCAATGAACAGGGGGAAAAGAAAGGGGAGATACATTTTAAAGGAAGTAGAGAATTTCACACACATTTATCTGACACTAAGCTTCCCAACATTATCTGGAGATTGGGACATACACCGAGCATAAAAGAAAAAGCTCTAAAATTGATTAAAATGAATGTTTTGATCTTGGACATGTAAATTGATCTGTCATAATCGCTGCCATAAGGTCTTCTTGAGATTAAGAAAAAAATATCAAACTATGTGGGGAAAGGAACAATGCTTCAGGTGGAAGAATGATGAGGAGACTACAAGAACCAACAGGAGAAAGAACGGCAGTGATAGTGGATGAGAAAATGGATGAAATTAGTGCTGGCTGGAAAATGAAAACAGAATTAGAATATACCAGGACAGGAAAAGGAAGAGAGGGAGGGAGCAGAGTGCTAAAGAGGAGTCTAGATCGTGAAGCAGAGAAAACCAGAGCTAGCTGTCTGGCTAAAGGTTTGAGGGCAAACAGTTAATAACAAGGTAAGTACAAAGACTGTGTACATCCCATGTGCTGGAACACGGGAAAGGGAGACATGACAGCAAAGAAGGGTGGGTGGTATGAGGCAGTTGCCATAGAGCAGTAAAAATGAATAGATGAATTTGAATTGTAAACCTACAATTTAAAATGGAAGTTGAGGGTTTCTAGACAGTAAGACTAGGACTGGGAGAAGAAAAGGGACTATGCACAATCACCTAGAGAGCTCAGACTTGTTAGGCAAGGAAAGAGATGTGCTGAGAGCAGCGACTGGAAAGGTTTCATGAGAAAGATGAAATTTGGATCCTGAGGCAGAGATTTGGATCCCTGAGGGAAGAGATTAATGAAAGCAAAGCTGTGTCAGAGAAGGTGAGACAGGAGGGGTAATGCTGACATGGCATAGACAAATAGCTGAGGAACATGGAACAGTACATGTGGTATTTAGGTTCGCTCCCAGTTTCTCTGCTCTCAGCAAAAGTCTGTTTAAATGCTAGCAGAGTGTGTGTCATCCCACTTCAGTGTTGCCAATAAAGAGGTCAACAACCTATTGCTATAAACTACTCCATTAAATTAAATTGCCTAGACCTGTGTGGAAAATTCATACAGTTGACAATGCAGTGCTTACAAGTGGTTTCATGATGGAACTTCTGTTTTTTCACTTTGTTTTCAAAAAACATAAAAATAAACAAAGAAAAATTGATAGCACTATTAAAGTTTAATTTAAGCATCTGGAATTTTTTTAATTTCCAAAGCACTCTGAACTTTGCAATCATGATTTTGTTTCCCTGCCCATTCCCATAAATTTGCTCTCTGATACAATCTTTGATTGCAGGCATGCTGGGGATGTTTTGCTTGTCATGTTGGGTATTTTTCTCCACGGGCCATTTACACACTGACCAGTTTTGGGTGTGAATCAGGAATGAGTACTGGGGCAAGATAATGTCTTTAGTACTCTTTCTTCATTTCTTCACAAAAACCTGTGAGATGTACAGTGATGTAAGGTGGCTGTAGGAAGGAAAAGAACAAGTCATACGGCTGCACTAATTGAATACTGGCTCACGAAGTTGGATTCTCTCCCTTTCCCGTTACCATTCAATCCCTGTGCTTTGCCAGGCATCACACTTTTCCACAGGTGGTCACTAATTGTGTTTTCCTCATTTCTGGGGTCCTGACAGGAGACTCTAGGGTCTGGTTTGCAAAAGTGCTGAGCATTCACAGCTGCAACTGAAGTTAGTGGTACTTGTATTTTTAACACATAAAGGATTATGTAACATTATATACTTGGAAATATCCATATGACAAATTTTAAGTGAACTGGATAGTGAAGTCAACTGGCATGAAAAATACAGGGATTTAAATGTGGGGGAAGTTTGGAATTTCTCAAGTCAAAAGTAAAAAACTTTCTGTAATTTGGATCCCAACAAAGTGGGTGGAAAAGTCTTACCTAGAGGGCCCCAGCTCCAACTGAATGAATAACCATTTCTAAAGGGATATTAAGACTAAGCAGGGAGCTTACAAGAGATGGAAAAAATAATCGACCAGCAAAGAAAGCCATGTCTTCGATGTCAGAAAGTATTCAGAGAAAGTGAGAACTGCCAGGAATCAGAGTGAGTTGAACCTTGAAAAGAAAATTAAAGCAAGCAGCAAGAAGTTCTTTGGCTATAGAAATAAAAAAGAACAAGAGATGAAGTTGGAATGCTCTATAAACTAAGGATATGGCAGGGATTTGATTCTCACAGTATAACAAAAAAAAAAGTGACTTACTACCTCCATTTTCAAATATGGGTGATGGTGTGCAGGTTGAGGAGGCAGGGAGGAGGACCTGGAGAAACCAAAATGACAAGAAGCAAAATTCCAAATCCTCACTACAATCAAGTGAGGAAAATGGATGATCTCTCTTTCTGAATGCTGGAACATGAAATTACAGGTCAAATGCAAAGTAATTTAATAACCTATAAAAAGACAAGGTAACCAACAGGAGTAAATTATACACTACTATAAAATTACATTTAATATTTCTTGTAAAAAAAATAGTGCTACTGAAAAAAGGAAATCTGATTTGGAGAATTTACATGCCTTCTTGGCTAACCTCTTCAATATGCAGCATTTTAACCTATATTTTAAAGACATGAACGATTAGAAATCTTGGGGGAAAGAATGAAATTGCATCCAGGGTGTATCATGCCAGGATAACTTTATATCTGTGTTTGATATTTTGTGTATTTCACTGAAATTTTCTCTTATATTATGTATGGATTAAGAAGAAACAGACAAGGTTTAAGAAGGTGGTAAAGATGTATACAGGAATGACTCGTACTCTTAGGTGAAGGACTGCTGGCAAGAGAACACACATAAATATTTGCAAAGATGATTTTGGTCCTTAGTTATTTGAATGTTTTCATTAGTGGTGCTGGCTCAGAATTAATTGTATGCTAAGAAAATCTGCTCTTAACCTGATGGAAAGCACTGTCAAAAAAAGGAGGGATCCAAATATTTTGTGGAAAGAATTGTATGACAGTCAGGACTGCACTGTTTGTGGGATCATGCCCATAAAGAGGTAAAGCCAGAAATTTCTGCTCTAGGCTGAGAACTCATCAATTTCCCTATGCACAAGGAAGAAAAAGGCGTGGGGATTTGTGTTACATGGTGACAAAAATGTTCATGTCATTTGAAGGAGCCCAGGAGGAAGCAAATTAAACCCTTAAACTATGTCAGAGATAACTTCAGTAAAGATGGAGGAGAATTAAAGCTATTTTACAAGTCACGGGTGAGATTCAAGAAGGGGTACACCGTGAACAGTTCTGGCCCTGCATGGTAAAGAACAATGAATTTAAACTAGAAGTTTTGTCCGTCTTATGGGAGAAAATAAAAACAGCTTTGCCTGCTTTTTCTGGTAGAAAACAAAGACTGAGTCAGGAAATTGTTAATCTCTATAAATATATGTGAAGAGGTGGAGCTGGTTTGAAGGTATGGGGACAGTGAGAAATGAGAGCAGACAATGCTGGATTTCAAAGGCAAAAGAATTCACTGATAAAAAGTACATGTGTAGGTATTAGCCTAGGAACTGGGATGAGCTTTTTGAGCATCAGAAGGCCATTGAAAATCTTCTGTCAGAAGAGAGATGAGCATAAAGACTGTACCACAGCTGTAGCTAGCATCCCTCCAGTGCATACTGGCTTTCCTGCTGCTTTCTCTCCCTCTGACCAGCAGCAGCCTGGATTCCTCCCTCTGAGCTCCATGCAGGTTGCTACATGTTCCCTTTTAAATACGTTTGTTGTTGCCATGTTCTTTGTGCCAGTACTTGCTGATTTTCTGAGGCCAGACATTACAAGCACTAAGTCACAGAAGAGACAAGGCATCTTGTCTTGCCAGCCCATTACAGCATCATAAGTCTCACAGATGTTCAAATATATTGGTTTTGAAATGAAACTCCCACTATGTGGTTGAATTATTGCTTCTAGTGAACAACCTGCTTCCATCCTATCTGACCTCCCTTTATTGTTTGGTGGTGTTTTCATGGTTGTTTGCATGTACTGGCATATCTTATTTCCAGTGATGGCTAAAGCTCTGCATTTCCAAATACCGGGCTTGGTTCCATTTGTTGTAACACATGAACTTTCTGCTTTTATGCCTCAGCAATGTTCTTGTTTCTCTACCTCTTGCATTTTGCCCACAAAAAATGGGCTGGTTGAGCTTGAAGGTATCCCTAACTCAGTATTTCATTTCTGAGGATGGTCAAGGCCAGCTGTCTGAAGAAGGCTGTGGGAAGAGGGAAATGTCGTGAGACTTCCTCAAAATACTCTTTAGGCTCCAGGAATTTGTGGCTTGGGTAATTCCTGAGCCAGAGATGTGGCCTGTGTTTTTAATAGCTCAGATGGATTTTTCTTCTGTGAATTTGTTCACAAATTTTTAAATGAAAGTTAACTTGTGGTATCCCCCAACATCCTGTGGCAAGGGGTTAACTGGCTTTACTGTGAGTTAAGCAAGTTAAAAGCTACCTTTTTAATTGTTTGGAAAAGGCTTCCTGCTTTTCATTTGATGCCCTCTGGCTTGTATACCAGAAGGAGTGTGTAGTTTTTTCCTGTTTACCATGCTTATGCCACTTGTGATTTTACAGACATCTGTCATAATGTCTCCTAGGCTGAAGGGTCTTACTGTATATACTCATTCCTTAGATGGAAGCCAGTCCACAGCTTCTGTCAGCCTTGGTATCCTGCTCTGTATGTTTACCAGATTTACTAATTGTTTAGGCGTAGTGGACAGTAGTTCCCCCTCTGGCAATTTGTACTTGGATTTCATATCCAGCTAGAATTGAAAGGTGAATTCATAGCATCCTTCAATTCCACAGAGCTCATTCAGATGGTGTTTTGGTTTTAAGCCTTTAATGTGGCTCTGTCCAGTACTTAGATCAATGCTCTTGGCTGGCAGCTTTGCAAACTTCTTCAGGGTACGTAACATTGTCCCTGTTCCTCCTATAGTAGTTTCTGCCACTCCCATTTCATTGTCAGTATGCATACAGCCTCTCTGGTCTACTGCAGACCCTTTCACCCCATCTTGAGTGGCCCCATCTCAAGAATAACAAACATAGCTCTAAAAAGTAAATATCTTCTGGTGTACAGCTTCAAGTGCCAGCTGATCAGAGCCTATCCAGTTTACCTCTACCCCACCTCCCTAACTTGGCTGCTTGGCAGCTCCAGCTACCACTTACCTATTTCTCTGTATTTCTCTTCCCAAAGCCATAGGGTGTCTCTTCCTCACTTGTATCTCCCACCCTTGTATCTCCTACCTATGCTAAATCCTCTGGCACAGACATCATAGCTATTTCCCCAAAGCAGCCTTCTTTGAGCTATTTTTGGAAACATTCCAAAACAGGAAATTTAGACCTAACCATGCTGTCAACCCAAGAGTCAGAGCTTATACCCGCAGCCCCACGCAGCTTACCATTGTGCAGGGAAGAGCAGGCATGGGAAGGAGGAGGCTGTTATCTGCACACACAAGAGAGACCTTCAGCCTGCCCATAACCTTTGGTCCTATCAGTTTCTTATCCCCATGTCACCGCTGAGTCAGACTAAATGCCCTAACTTCAATTGCCTGTCAGAGAAGGATAGAAGGCTTTTGGGAAGGAAGAAAAATTTCAGGAAAAGCGGAGAGAAAATTTTAAATTTCCTCTTGCTGTGCAATTGTCCTGTAGCCATGCAGGTGAGATACCCTCATTTCAAAGGTGCTGCCTTTTCTGCCCTACAGACTAAGGCACTTCAGGATATTCCTGCTCTTTTTATAGGTCCATTTGGGACCTAATATCTTTGTATAGTGATTGTCTAAGGCAGAGCTTAGAGGAAGCAAGAGCCATAAAACCAAAGGGCATGCATGTAATCAGTGGATTTCCCCTTTCATCTCCTGGTCTAGACATGGCTTTTTTCTCTCTCTTTCTCAGGTCTGACCAGTATCTCTCAGAGATCAGAAGGTGTCTGGCTTCCTCTTGTCTGCATTCAGGTACGTTAAACTCTTGGTACTTCCTTGGGAATTTGCTGTGACTGTTATCGTGTAATTCACTGAATATCCAGTTTTTGTTACCTTTGGCTACTGCAACAAAATTGTGGTGAACAACAGGCTTGATGTTCCTCAGTCTCTCTAGTTAGAAACAGGTTTAGTTCTTGTCAGAAAACTTGGGTAGCTACATTTGTAACAATAAAATTGAGACTAAAGATAAATGTCAAATGCAATGGCAAATAGCCAAGTGACAGGGCAATATGCTCAGCAGCTCAAGCCAACACTGACAACAAGGACACTGAGCCCTTTTGCCCAAAGCAATTTTGCTAGTAACCCCCTGCCTTACTGGCATAGAGAAAATCTTCTCAGGATTAAACCGTGTAGCACCCTTACATCTCCCTTTCAAGGTTTTTTCTTGATTCTAGAGCCCTGATTCATTTTGTACTGTAAATGGTTGATGTCAAATGGGTTTTGGCTGTTGAAACTGTAGAACTACTGTTGGTGACTTTATCATGGTTTATCAAAATCATGCAGATTTTGAGCTGCACAGGGAAAGTAACTTCTGGCTTCAGCAGGTTTTGTGTCTTCCTGAAATGTGGCTTTCTATGCTGGAGAATATTGAACAAGGTAATTATTCTTATTCTTGTTTCAAACTGAGAAAAAATATCTGATTTAGTTGCATGATTTGTGCTGACCTGCTCTTAGTTGGCCTGTTGGTGACACCAGGCTTTGCATTCAAAAATGCTCTTGTTTATATGGCTTTCTTCTTGGTAATTTGCACTGTATAATATATGGGAACTGGTAAGTTAATTGTCTTATATTAATTACTTAACAGTGTTATATTTCCAACAAACTGGAAGTAAGCCTAATAAGTTTGGTAATCTAATACATTCATAGAAACCTTTTTTGGTGATATGTTAAATAAATGTAAAATACGTTTTAACTTATCATTTGCTTGCTACCAGTCCAAAACTTTGCTGAGGCCAAAATTGGCATCTGTGCGAACCGTTTGCTACATTATTCCCATGGCCTACTCATGCCTAACTGCCCCAAACCACAAATCATTTGCTCATTCTTGTTCAAGCCATCATTCTAGCCCTCTGGGCTTTGCAGAATCCAGCAATAAATCTAGCTCTGATGACCCAGATCTTCTGAACCCTAACCTTAAAATTAAAGTTAATAGTCCAGAGACCCCTAAAAGCAAGAGAATTAATCACAAGCCATTTGTCTCTGTTAGTCTAGCTGCTAGTCCTATAGGTCATGCAGTATCCAATAATAAAACTACCTCTCTAGCCCTTGCTGTCCCAAAAGTAATCTGAACCCCAACTCTTAATGTGGCCAAAACCCCAATATCTTGTCCTGAATTAACAAGGTTTCTTTAATCTGTGGAAGCAATTACGAGATATTATTGGTTAGATTTGATGTAGATGACATCAGAAAGTGAAAAATAATGACTTACAGTTGCCTGCTGTAAATTTCCCTGCTAGCCCATGGATAGCAAGTCTGAATGAGTAAGGATAATTTCTGATCTTATTAAGGTTAGAAGTACAACTGAAACTAGCTGGCAGGAATGCTTAGTCACAGCTTAGTGGCTATGGTAAATTGTCAGGTTGCAGTTAGAAGTAGATCTGGGTGTAGAAAATGGGGAACTTATGAATTAGCTTTACAGCCAAATAATTTCCTTTCAATGAAGTCTGGAGCAAGAATCATTCAGGGCTGGAAACAGAGAAAATATGTAGAGGCAGCTGGGGCTGATGCTGCCTTATTCTTTAGATCTGCAAGTATTGGCCTGAAAATTTTAATCTGAAATATCTAATGTTGACATTGTCCTTATTCTAGTACCCACATAGAAACAATCTTTTTCAGCCTTGCAGTGTACAGAAGAACAGTTTGTCTTCAAGACCCTAGGCCTAATCTGCACTATTTCAAAGTGATTGAGAATACTGAACTACATACTTCTCACTAAGGTTCCACCATCTTTAATCTGGAGGACTTGCAAAATAATTATAAAAATATTCTCTCATAGTGTCTTCTGCTTGGAAACTTTCCTTATTCCCAATGCTACTTTTGTCTTGATGTTAGTATAGAGGCCAAGAACAAGTAAAGACTATTCTGGTACTTTCTCTGATATTTGATCTTTGAGCATGGCAAATCTTCCATCCTGTAATACGGCCTAGTAGATAATAGCAATCTAAAATACTCCATCCGTGCTGCTCTTAATACTTAATCTAACTCAGCAGTTTCCCTATGCTGGCAAGGGGAACAGACACCTCATTTGGGTTTGAATATAAGTTTTTCTGAATGCTAGAATTCAGTTTAGGTTTACAAGTAACTGCAGAAAGTGAGAAGATTTGTGGCTAGACTTTACAGGAAAATTCTACTTGCCCAGAATTAACAGAGTGCTTTGCTACCTGTCAGGTTCAATACCAAACAAATGAAAAAAGTAAGTTCCATAATATTCAATTTTTTCCTCCTCATAAAACATGAAGATAAATACCGGTCTCCATAGAGGGGAGGTTAGACCCTTGAGTGCTGGAAGGCTTGCAGGCAGAGTTCTGGCACTGAGCAGGCAGTGAAAGCTTTTCAGCTTTGTTCTGGTTCTCGTTATCACTCTTTGTATCCCTTCCAGTTTGAAAAATAGCAACCAAGGAAGGAACTGCCATCAAAGCACACTTTGGCTTAGCTGAGACCTTGCACCTTGGAAGCTGGGAACTGAGACAATCAGGGAAAGGTACATGCAGCGTTGACTTCTTTGGAGGAAAAGCCTATGGGTTTGGGATGTTTTGAGCCTTTCTTTCCTGAGGGGGATCACAGAGCTCCAGGGAGTCCTTGCAAAAATTAATTTGTGTATCAGTGACACTCTGATCAAGATAATCAGCTGACTTCAGCTGGTAGCAGAGGAATGGGCACTTCTTGGTCTGCCACAGTGCTGGCCTTGGGTGAGCATGGACGACACTGCAGGTGCAGCCTGTTCTCAGCCACAGGAAGCCTGCTTTTAATTGAATCACATATACTATGCTGGGAACAGCTCCACAGAAAAATAGACATTTTTTATATTGGGATTCCTTAAAAAATATTTTGCCATCCTCTGTATCCTCTTTGGTACTGACTCCCATTTTGTCCATTATTGTTTAACTTGTTCATCAGTTAATTGGATGAGGGGGCAGATGCCTCCTCAGCAGATTCAATGGTGACCCAAAACTGGGACAAGTGGCTGATACGACAGAGTGCTGTTCTGACATTCATCAAGACCTGGACAGGCTGGAGAGATGGCAGGGAAACCTAATGAAGTTCAGCAAAGGACAGTGCAGGGTCCTGCACCTGGGGAAGAATAATCTCCTGCCCTACCACAGTCTGGGAGCCAAACCACTGCAAAGCAGCTCTGTGCAGAAGGACCTGTGGGTCCTGGTGGACAACAAGCTGTCCATGAGCCTGCAGTGAGCCCCTGTGGCCAAGGCAGCCAATGCTCTTCTGGGGTGCCTTAGGAAGAGCATTGCCAGCAGGTCGGTGGAGGTGATCCTGACCCTCTGCTCAGCCCAGCTGAGGCCACATCTGGAGTGCTGTGTCCAGTGCTGGGCTCCTCAGTACAAGAGAATGACATGGAGTGAATGCAGCAGAGGGGTAAGAATATTAGGGACTGGAGCATCTGTCTTACAAGGAAAGGCTGAGGGAGCTGTGCCTGTTTAGTCTCAAGATGACTGAGAGGGAACCTTGTCAATGTCTATCAGTACCTGAAGTGGGGGTGTCAAGAGGATGGATTCAGGGTCCTCTTGGTAGTGCCAAGCAATAGGACAAGAGGCAATGGGTAGAAGCTTATGCACAGGAAATTCCACCTGAACATGAGGGAGAACTTTATTTACTGTGCAGTGACCATGCATGGGAACAGATTGCCCAGAGAGGTTGTGGAGTCCTCCTCACTGGAGGTATTCAAGAACCATCTGGACACAACTTGTTGCAATGTGCTCTAGGATGATGACCCTACTTGAGCAGGAAGTTTAGACTAGATGACCCACTGTGGTTTCTTCCAACGTTACCCTGTGATTCTGTGATTCTGTGGTGAGTGTGATCCTTACCATGGCCTTCAGGCCTCTCCTTTAGGGTGGGGTTTAGGCAGTGAAAACTGTGATGCTAGATTTGTTCATGAATCTTACAGCCACAGTAAGATGTTGCATGAAGTTAGCAGGAAGAAAGAATTATGACAATTTTTTTATGCCTCATCAGATGGGACTAGATTAAAACAACAATCTGCAACTCATGTGAACCTTAAAATTAATCATAAACTATTTGACATGGAGGCTGCTTACCTCATGTTGGTCCTGTTGGCTACTTCCCAGAATAAAGTCCCTGAAATTCTAGACTTCTTCCCCACCTTACTTCTGCTCCAAAAGACAGGTTCTTGAAGTGCTGGAATTACTCATTACATATTTTTTCATTACATATTTTTTTCCTTCTAGTTGTGTCCTTTAGCTTACTTGTTATGATTTTCAGGGCAGGAGCATAAAACTATTTAGATGCTTTGTTTTCCTCAGCTTCAACCTTGAAAAGGTTTGCCTCCTTGCTGAAAGAAAATTTACACAACTTCTGTCAAATGAACACATGACTCTGGCAAAACTTGCAAGATTCTAGAGTAATATTTTCCCTTATTTTCTGAAAGAAATTCTATCAATATACCTAACCATATGTCCTGAAACAGAAATCACAAACTATTAGAGAAAAAATTAGCTCATTGTGAACTAATTCTTCCTGCTAACTACATCACTCCATCTTTATCGTAGCAAGACTTGCAAAACTGAGAAATTAACGTCAATTTATATTTCTTCTTTTCTTGTCCTACAAATCCTAAGCACCTGAAAGAGATGCTTCTAACTCAAAAGAAGTTATTTGAAAATCCAAGGGTTTATATTAAGAACTAGTTCTATTGGTTTTCTTTTCTTTAAAAGTGTTCCTAACTAGACCATTCACGCTGAGCTCAGTCAGAGGCTAGGCAGAAAAACTCAGTCACGCATCCTTTCTCCACAGTAACAACTGCTTTCCTTATCTTTCTTTACCAGCACCTGCAAGATTGAGGCTTGTGTTTCATTCTGGTTTTCCTTGTACTAAATTGCAACCCGTGAACTTACCCAAACCCTAGCCTGAAGGCAGTAATCCAAGACAGTTTACAATGCAAGTGTATTGTATTTTACATGGCAAACTGACATTTTACACTGTGTCCTTCATCTGTTCTTTTGAAAATCCAAGATTCAAGAAGGAAAGCAGATCCTTGCCTCCTAATCCCAACTCTTTCCAGAAACACACTGGCTAGGCTGCTACTCTGTGTCATGTTGTCCCTAGGCATCCCCACAAGTGCTTGGGCAAAGCAGCAGGAGAGCAGCCAGGAGAAGGAAATAAAGTGTACTAAAGCAACCCATAGGCACATGTCTGGCTAAGTAGAAATTCCTGCCAGGGCTGATTTTATAGGGAGAAACATGTTAGTGGCTGCTGCAGCTGTTCCTTGAGCATACAGTAGGGAGTAAAGATATCCTTCCTTGCTAGTCCTAGTTCGATCTGTTGTCATGGGAGATCATTTTTTCAGGCAGTAACAAACTAATTCCTTGTCCAGATTACACCATTTTATTCTTGTTATGTCCTTTGCTATAAGGTGCCCAAACACACCTCTATTTTCCCTGTCCCGTGGTAGCAGGAAGTGTGGAAACCCATTGGGAGCTCCCTGGAGGTCTGGCTTCGAGACTTAGGTCTGCAAAGTTCACAAGAGTAGAGGTTGTCATGGCCAAGGGCTTTCTTTGTCTCTGTACCTTGGGTCTCAGGGTGGCATGAGGGGTGCCTAGAGGCTGCAACAATGACACATTATCCTCTTATTCTAAAGCAGATTCAACCTAACTCTTCCTTTCTTTTTTGAAAGCTGAAGATCTCTTACCCAATTTGATACTGAGTATTGGCTTATGAGTAAAAATGTAAAAGAACTGAGCCATACAAGGCCCAGTCATAAGTTAGGCATTTTTGTTCTGGGAAGGAGAAAGTATAGGGATGGTATGATAAGGATTTATAAAATCTTTGGCAGAATGGAAAGGGTCTATAATGATCATTTGTTCACTGTTTCATTCAACACAAACCTAGGGTAATCGAGTGAAATCAGAAAGAGGCATGTTTCAGAATGCCAAGGGAGTTGGTTCTTTTCACACTGGATAACTAAGGCACGTAATCCTTTGCTGGATGACCTGTGGATACTGTTTACATGTGCTCAAGATGAGGTGAGACCATGAAAATGAAATTAATGGCTGAATGTTATTAGACTTACTCTGTGTTATTCTGTAGGCATCTCCCTATGACCATTCACAGAGCCATGAGGAATATTGGTTTGATCTTCTAAGGACAATTCATGTTCCTAAGTCCAACCTCTACACATCTTTGTCAACTGTGATCACTGATCTGAAACAGCCAAAGATCCAGCCATAGTTGCAAGCTGCTTTCTTTCACTCGTCGTATCAAATCAATTTCCTTACCAAGCTGAGCTCACAGTCAAGGAACAAATCAAATTGGCCAGTCCCAGATCCTAATCCCGAGTTTAATATGTCCCTTGAAACTGGGATACTAACTAGAATTCACTTTTCAATGGAAGACATGAAATAAAGGATTGAGCACAGCTTCTCAGACACTGCCATTTTGAAGTTTAAGCTGATACTGTAGTTGTGGCCAAAACTAAAGGGCCTCAGAAATAATCTTCATCTTTCACCGTTCCTTGTTCTGTTCCTGCAAGTCTTGATGGATGTAGCAATAGTGAGAGTCTTTTGCATCTCTACTTTTCACATCTCCAACACTCTCCTGAAGCTGTACTGTAGCTTTTCAACCCATTATCTCCCAAGCTTTGCACAAGCTCTGTGAGTCTTGCAGGATCTGGCAGTGAAAATGAGCCCTCTTACAAATCCTAATGCTGTCACCAACCTTAATGCTAGTTTTCCTGATCTTTCCTTAAATCCCACCGCTTCCAGTGCCCTTACACTCTCTTCATCTGCTGAAAACTGTTCTTCCTTCTCAGCTGTCTGCATGCTGGGAAAGATTTGCTACACCCTACACTTGTATTCAGTGGCTGAGAATGTTAATTTTGCCTTTCATATTCTTCCCAGTGTATGTATGCTGAGCCATGATTTTCAGTCTGGCTATGTCCTGAGTCATTGGCTTCTTTATCTTGGATCTATCTGCTTGTTCTGCACACTAGTGGCTGTCACTGCTCTGATTTTTCCCTTGGACAGCTCCTGTGCTATTGACATGTGCATGCATTTCCCCAGGGTTGAAGATGATTCTCTTGATATTTTCTCCTGCAAACTGAAATCACATGTCTCACCAGTGAGGCTGTTTCTGATTAAAGAATCTTTTTTATCTCCAGAGTTACATGTGGATACCAGAACTCTCCATTGTGTAACTCACATATACTCTTCTTATTTCCAGGTAAAATACTTTCCCAGCCTTTATCCCAAACCCAACATCTATCCACAGTACCCTTCTGCTTAAATCATGACAATTATTATTCCTCTATTTCCAAGCCAAAGCATGGGATATGAGAAAGAGAAAAATCTTTGCCTTATTAATCCTTACAGTCGTTTCAGTATGCTGGATCCATTTTTCCTTTGTACTGCTTTAACGATTATGCAACTCTATTTGTCTAGAAGTCCAACTTTCCTGTGGAGTGAGTCATATTGCTTCTCTTCAGAAGTGCTGCCTTGTTCTCTTCTAAAACATGCACCTTTCTCCAGTGTGAGCATCACCCCCCCCCCCATCACTTCTATCCTAGCTAATAAAATGGCAAGATTTCATTATTCTTGTATTAGAGAAGCTCTTTATTAGGAGAAGCATGTTCACAGATGCTGCAAGTCAACTCCAGCTATGACTACATAATACAAACAGACTGGTGCCTCCTCCAGACTTTCTTCTCTAGCTCACACTCCGTTGCTGCATCACTAAAGGAAGATTCAAGCAATTTACACAATTATTGGTATGATTTGCACTCTTTTCAGATTATGTTAAGACCTCAGATTGGAGAATTTTGCTTCCAAATTCCCTGACTGCTCTTTAGTTTTCATGGCTATTTTCCCATGGCTAATCCAGCTCAGCAGAAGCCATTTTCAGCTATTTTTTTCAGTGACAAGATAGCATTTAACTGAGTTCTCTGATTCAGCCCATGACAGTGGGGAAGTGCAAGGAGAAAAGGAAACAAAAAAGAGTGGTGGAGGGTGTACTTCTAGAATCTAGTTCTGACTAGCATTTCATTTCTGCTGACATGAAATCATTGATTCAAACACCACTACACCAAATTTGTAAAAATTCAAGTAAAAATTCAAGTCAAATTCAGACTGTCAGACTCCAACTCTCTGATAAATGCCTCTTTTAGTTCCTTAGAAAGCAGCAGTACTATAGAGAGGTACTTGGCCTGGTGTTTCAGGGGACTATGCTCAATTCACTGGTCTCTGAGCTGCATTTTTTTACAGAGAGAAGTTTGTTTCCTGCAGTCTGTGCAGAGTTCATGTAATGTGCCCTCCAATCACTCCTTCCTTCAATCAGCTCCAGTAATGTGGCATTACTAAGAAGAGGTGGACATATTTTGTTTCATTTCAAACCCACTCACACACTCTTGAAATGAGGAACAGAACTCCAAAAGGATTAGATTTGTTTTCCCTTTAAAGGAGGCAAAATGCCAATTTGGGCTGCTGTGAAGAGAAGGAAGTCCTGAATTAACAATGTATGAATTCCTAGCAGTGGCCAAACACTCTTCTCTCTGGCTGAGTTATGAAGAGGGATAAAATGCCATATTATCAGTGGATCCCACTTCTTACAATTGCACCCTACAACTTCTGCAAAGCTCTCCCATTCTTCTCATTCTCTCAGGAACCAATTCTGTGGACATAAAGCATAGTCTTCATGTTTCTTCATTTCTGAATGGAAGAAGTAATGGCAGCTTGTCCTCTCCATAACAAGAAAGTTGCTACATTCATCTGCTTTGAGATGTTTGTTTTCAGGAGTCACTAACTCCTAGTAATTTCATTTTTGGGTAGTGGAGAAGAGCAAGGCCAGTGAAAATATGGGAAGTGGAGTAAAAGTATTATGCCCAAGTCCTGGCTGCTGTGCTGCTGCCACTGTGGCCAGTGCTGCCCAGGAATATAAACTGCATGCAGTGTAAGGGAGGATGTTTACAGCTGAAAGAAGTACAGATGCCAAAATACTCAGCTGCAGCTCTGAGCAAAGTGTTTCTGGCCATGCCAATAGTATGAGACATTCTTGTTAGGCTCTTTGAGAAAGCAGTCTCCTTCAAAAATAGGGACTTGGTTGCTTCAGAGCAAAGCCAATCTGCATTTGTTTATGGTAATACATACACCTTGAGTTTTGCTGTTTTCTAACACCTTGCCTTTGTGCCTTTGCTGTGGCTGAATTTAAGACTGGGTGGCAAAGTCACCCATGTAGCACAGCCAGCCTGGGTTTCTTTCATTTGTTTCTCTCTGAGCAGACAAATAAAAAGGCATCCACTTGCAGAACTAGGCTGCTTTTTTTTCCACAGCAAATGAAGACAAGAGATTTTGGAAGGATAAAGGCCTGTGTATCTCCCCATGTGACGATTTACATGACTTATTTTTTGCAGCTGTCCAAATTACCTCTTAAAAATGTGCATTTTTGTAATAGCTCTACTGACCATTTCCCCCCTCAGTTAAGGTCTTGCCACTGTGCAATGAAGCTGCAGTAAGAGCAGTGAGGTTTGCAGTGTGGCCTCAAAGGAGGAGAGGTGAAGCTGGGTAACAGTGGATGAGGGCAAAGCAGCTGGCATGGTGGAGCTGTCTGCTCAGACAGCTGGATATCTCCATACAGCAGCAACTCCTGCTCCCAGCTGCTGCTGCTGCTGCCAGCACAACTGCTGCACTTCTGCTCTTGTTTTTTCCTTTTTCTGTGCGGGGCTCAGAAAGCCAAGCAAGGGCTCAGAGATTGTTTTTCTGATGTGCTTATAGGTGGCATCATAATTTTATGCAGATTTGTGGTACATCATTGCAAACCTCTTGAGCGGAGAAGACATGACTCAGGACAGATCCTTTCAGAAGACATGACATATAGATTTTTGTTTCATTTCCTTGTCATTCCTTTCTTTTTTTCTAGAAGAATGAAAAGACTCCTAGGTAATAAGCCACTTGCAGAAGGTGAGAGAGACCTTGAGAAAGAATCACCAGCTATCATAATGGATGCAAAAAAACTGAGAGGCTTGAGGTTTTCTGGTTAATCTCCACTTTCAGTTGAGGGAAGAGCACTTCTCCCAATCTGCTCGGGTGTTCAAGATGCAGTGTATTGGCCTCAGTGTCCTGCAGGGTGCCCAGGATTTCGAGGCTGGGGGTGAACACCAGTATTTTACTCTCTTTGTTGGACCTACGTGACCATTACTGTTATTCCAACAGAAGCAGTGGAGTAGGAACATAAAAAGGAAAGTTATGAGTTTTCCAACCCTCTCCACATTTTTTTCCCTAAGCCTAGGATTTTATAAAACTCTAACTCCAAAACACATTAAAAGCCTGAGCTGCTTACAAAACCTCTGGCTCCACAGGGTTTGCTTATCCTTAGTAATTATCACTTAATATTTGGCCCAGCACAGCTATCTTTCAGTCTTATAAGGATAAATGTATTTGTTTCACTGCTATCTGAGCTCTTTTTCACCATCAGACTGAAACCTATAGTTTATTATTCCTGGACAGAGGCCTACACACACTATATGTTACTTCTGTAGTTCCCTCAGTCAGTGGGAAATGTTTTAGTATTATTATCATTAAATATTTTGCCAGGCACTGTGGTCTTCCAGCTTTCACATAGATAGGGAGGGAGTGGATGTGTGGCTAAAGTGCAGGCTTAAGAGATGGGAGACAGGAGTGTTTCTTCCTTATCTGTGCCAAAATGCTTAGAGAGAAAATTCCTCTGGTAACTAGAAAGGCTAAAATGCCCTTAACCAGATACTATCTCCTTATACTTAGGCTTCTGGAACCATCAAATTAAATGAAGCATTTTGTGACCACAGGTGCATTTAGCAGTAAGGTTCAGGCTTAAATAATCTATCATATACTTCTTTGTATCATCTTTTTTTGGTACATGTAGTACAGTAGAAACTTAGTTCATATTTTTAAAAGAGAAATTAAAAGATCCTCAGTGCAAAGCTGATTATTTTAGTGGGTTTACTACCTTCTCAACATCCATTTTTTGCTGTTTCTACATGTTTAATCTAAAGGTTTAAACTGGACCTGTAAATAATGGAGTTTAAATGCATAAGAGCCAATACAAATTTAATAATGCTCCAAAAATATAAAGTAATGAATAAATTTTAAGGTCACATCTTTCAATGTCCTGCAGTTCTGTATCAGACTGGAAATGATAAGTGTTAGCTGTTTGAATACCTATGAAGCCTTTAATTGATGCAACTTTCACTATTTTTATTATATTAATATTACATGGCACAGGGTGTTAATCTGAAAGGGCAGTGTCAGAGCTGGGTGAGACACAATGTCATGGCAAACTCTATTTGCAGTAGGAAATACACTGATTTCAGACTTCTGAATCCTCCTGTGCCAACTACTCTCCTGATTCATCATTCCTCAGCAAAGACCCAAAAGTTCGTAATTTTGTTCAGGAGACTTCCCTTAGATGCTGCCTGAAAACTGTGTGAGCCAGTCATCCCACCTGTGCTGGTGTGTCCGTAGTTTCACCAGGTATTCCCCACTGCTCAAAAGAGAGGGTTTAAAGGAAAGCACCAGTGATGTTGTATAGGAAAAGAAGCAAGAGGAAACAGCAAAGAGCTGACAGATTCCATAGAGAATCAGGGATCCCCAGTTCCCATACCAGTGGTCCTACTGCAAAAGGAGGAGGGTTGAACCCATGAATCTCTCTCAGAGATTCACATCCCAAAGTTTCTGTTGGACAGACTTGCAGTCCCCTGACCTCAGCCAGAGTTGCTCAACTTGGAAAATCTGGCCCCTTTAGGTACAACTGGAGCATATTGATTTCAGGGCTGAACTTGAGGAAATTCCAGTCTACTCTATTAGCCGTCCACCTGCGCTCTGGGAGATGTAACTGAACCAGGAGAAAAATAGGGCTCATAGTTTGGCAGAAAGACTTGATGCAGGTGGATGTAGAAGAGCCATATTGCCAAATGCAATAGGATGCTGATCCTTTTCACCTGCCCCAGGAGCTGCCTGCTTTTCCCCCAGCAGCAGAGGCCATAAGGACCAGAAACTCTCGCGGTGGTGAGCGAGTTAATAGTTCTCCTAATGGCCTATATGCGCTACATGCATCAAATGAAACAAGTATGAAAATGGTTCATTACCTTCCTGTGCTCCAAGGTCAGGTTTTTCAAAGGAATTCACGTACAGAAAGTTGCAGGTGGACAGCTAGTAATGTTTACAAAAGCACTCATGTGCCAGATTCCCATGGATTTCGGTGTAGGTTGGACCCCTGAAGATAGAGTGTGTTTAGGTATCCAAGTCCTTTGAGAGGTGAAGCATTTTGCATTTATTGCAGTGTCCTGCAGGGTGCATAAGGATTTTTACTACAGAGCAGCTTGTGTGCTGTCAGTGCAACATACTGGCTTACTCTGCAGTGACTTGCTCATCTTCCCATACCCGGTGGTGCAAAATCTGTTGTATACATCCCATCTCTCTAGCTTCCAGGGAACCATTCTTATTTGTGTTCGAAGCCTTCTCTTGAGTTCACTTTTCCTGTCAAGAAGTGAAAAGTACGGTGGGGGGGAAGGTGGGAGGTGGAGAGAAAGGCAGGCAACAGTGTCCAGCACACAGCACATTACCAGCTACCCTGCCAACTAATGTGCCAGGATTCCCTCGCTCGCATATGTTATGTTGTTTTGATGTAACTAAACGACAGTTGCACTCAGCTGCTTCTTTCTATGGAAAAAACATCTTCAAAAGAGCAGATGAGCATGACCCCATTTCTCATTTTGTTTCCCATTACTTTAATTGTATGTATATTGAATATATCATCTATCCTGGAAAATTGCTTTTGTCTCTGTAACATCTGCAGGACACTATTATGGCAAACACTAGTGCATCTGCTGACGCAGGTTTTGCTCTCCCCGTTTTTTATTCCATTTCATATCCACAAATTTCAAACCTGTGCTACTAGAGCTATATCATTAAACCCACAGATTTCACTGGGAAGAACAGGTGCTCAGTGACACAGCAGATCCGGCCATTTTAGTTTAGGTGTCTAAATATGCCTTCACTAGCTTAGACATTTGGACTCAATGTTTGTGCTCTGGGAGCATTAATCTTGCATCTCAAGTGTACACTAAATTCCAGTTTGCTTCCTCTGTCTCAGTCTGTTAAAAATTTGGTTCCATGCTTTTATTAATACCATTCAGCAGAGGGTTTTTTCTTTGTTTCACCACACTGTCAACCCACTGCTTGCTCATTGGTAATCCCAGAATGATCTATAAGTAATGTCCCATGTATGCATATAATTTTTATTGTTAGGAGATGAATGTAACCCTTATGCTGAGGCCAATACTTATAATTTCTTTGCATGCCAGGTTTGTGTGATTAACACTGAGGCTAATTTATGATGTGAGTGGCTCTGCTTAATCCCGTGACTGTCTGTGTGCAGTGCATGCATATCATCCCCGAATGCCTTGATACACATGTTAACAATGGGAAGAGTACTTGGTGGAAGAATGTAACTTTCAAACTCAGCTGCTGCAGTTGGCACAGGCAGTTCCTCCCTTCATCCACAATTTGTCTTACTTGATCTTGTGACTGCCTGTGGAAATGCCCCAAATTGTTTTTCTTGCATATTTCACCTGCAGGACTTTAAATTAGAGACAGGAAAAGCATTTCAACAGTATTGAAATAAATGTTTTTCTAATTGTATGCTTTACTTTTTTTTTTTTTTACTGCATTTTTCAAAGCATTAGTTTAAAGACAAAAATACCCAAGTTGGGAAGAAGAAGGAAATAGGAAACTGCAAAGTTCCACATTGTGAGTTCTTTTTAATCCTTTTTTTAGGGAGTAAAGAGAATTTGCTTCCCTTCAAATGAGCTGTCAGTTTATTCTCCAAAGCAAGTGGAAGTCTTTCGGAGAGCCACAGAGACACTCAGATATCTGCCAGGGACAAGGACATTCATGGCAAGGTTCAGCACCTGGTCTTACTTTGTGCCTTTTTCCCTTCTACTCGGTAATGTCACCACACCCTAAGGGCTGAATGCCATTTGTGAAGTCAGAGCCAAGAGGCATGTTCAGGACTGGGCCTGCAAATCATTTTTGCCCTCTCCTCACAGTACCAGCAGCTCCTTCTCAGATCCCATGTGTAAGAGACCCAGCCTAGCAAAAAGACCTTGCAAGACAATCCTTTAGAAACATCTTAAATTTGTGGATATGGGTGTGGGGGTGGGTGTGTGTGTAGGTAACTTTTTGTGATAAATTTTAATACCTATCTCTATATATGGATACATAAAGCACCTTATATATACTTACAAAATTAAGCATGATTTACTCTGGTTTGCTTAAATCCCAGAAAACCCTGGGCAGAACAGAACCCAGGCTAGAGACGGTGAGAACATTTCCAGAAGCACTGAGGCTGTCTTGCAGCTCCCATTCCACTGTATCCAGTTCCAAAGGCACCATCTCTAACAGAACGTGCATAAATACAGTGTTTGGCATGACCCCTATATTTTACCTTTTATCAGATTAATTGAGAGCCTTGAAAAGAAATTAGTACTTTGTAGTAGGTTTGGTAACTGATAATAATCAGGGAATTCATTAAAGAACAAATCTGATTTTGACAAGGAATTAGCCAGAATCATAAGTAAAGTTTATAGCTGTTTGTTTGTTTTTTTTAATGAATAGGTGATTTACTTCAAATGTATAAATGTTCACATTAATGTATTCAGAAGACTTTGAGCCTTTTTCCAAGAGATGTACAAATTCCTAAATTCCTGTAACTTTCAGTGGGAATTAGGCTTGCTGGATTTTCATCACAAAAACCCCAAAGAAAACCCAACAAAGATTCATGCTTCTAAGTCACTTCTGGTGCTTTGTAAACATTACATTCCGATTGGCTCTGTCCTTGCTTTAAGCCCAAAAGCTGATATTTTCACCTGAAAGCAGGTGTTGTATTCTCTTGCTGGTCTATTCCTTGCTTCCTCTTCTGTTTTTGAATCACAACAGAATAGCTTTGCTGTGGCAAATAAACTTTTAAAACAAACGAACACAAAACTCCTATAAATTCACCACAAACAATAGATAAGAAAGCAGGAATTTTCATTAGAGCAAATGTAATCATGCATTTAGTGTTTGCATGTATTTAAGCCATTTACACATTTATGCCTCATTCCTGTATGCAAACTAGGAGAATGATAAAATATGCTGAAAGCTGTGGAAATAGAATTGAAAGAATCCTTGCAGATCTTTTAGGAAAAAACCCTACCACTTTTCCTAATGTTTCCATCCCTGGCTCTAGAAAGTCTGCCAGGTCAATCCTCTGTTGAAGTCAGTGGGAGTTTGCCACTAACTTCAATGGAAATAAGTTTTGGTTCTTTTACTGTAAATCCCCTTTTAAGAGAATACAACTGATCAGTAATGACTCATTCAGAAGCAGATCTGGTGAGCTGTTTGAAAAAGCCCTTGTCTGTATTTAGCACTGCCTGAAATTTATTATTTAAAAATTCATATTGTGATTACCTCAGGAAATACAATTGAAAAGTTTCCTTTTTTCCTTAAACCCAGCCTCTTCCTCTCTTTACCCAGCTCCTTCTCCTAAAAAAAAAAAAAAAAAGTGGAATATACAATATTGCCAGTAATTATGTGTTATGTGATTTTTATTGCTTTGCAATTTATTACAAATGTTTTTGTGGGTGGTACAAAGTATTTGAACAGGTTTTAAAACTAGTTAGAAATTTATTAAATATTTGTGATTGTTATTACAGGTTATGTTTTATGATCTAGAGTTGATTTATATGTACAAAAACCAAAAGGCAATGCAATGTAACTCCTTCAGCATTCTTCATCAGTAATGCTGTACAATGCATAGTGAGCCTTGCCAAGCTGAAGAGGCTCTACATATGCTGAGGACCAAAAAGTGACCATTACTGAAGCAGAAACATGTTTATTCTGCATATCCTGTTGGTTCCACTAACTTAGGAAAGATTTCTCGATAGTATTTGCAAGAAAATTTTTGCAAATTTTAAGAAACAAACTTTAGATGTTGGATTAAGAACATTTTGCTAAACTAAGTGTTGAGGATCACTTGAAATGCGTATGTAGAAATACTTTCCAAAGGAGGAGTAAAATAATTGCTGTTATGATGTATGTATGATTAAAATTCTGTATGATTGAATCAAGGAAAGGCACAAGGCACATCATCTATAACAGCTGGACCATAAGGTTACCCAGATTATTTCATGATGCACACATTTTAAACTGTGCAGTAATGAGTAACAGTCCAGAAAAAGACACATGGATGTGTTTGCCCAGCAGTCATCCTGCTATTTAGCTGACTTTCTCAAAAGTGCTGGTAGACCTTCCATATCCTATCCCATTTCAACTACAGATCATAGCATCAACCACACCATGCAAGGATTCCCCATACTTCTTCTCTCCTCATTTGTTTTATTTTCCCTGTTGGTTGCCCATCAGCAATGATTCCCATCCTGACTGGTTTGAGAACACATAATAATGAACAGCGACTAACCACAGAAAATCTTAAATCTGAACAGGATGTTTTCTAATAAATAAGAAACATGCTTCTGCCTTGAAAAAAAAAATAAAAAAGAAGAGGAAATTCAAATGCAATGGCTGTATACATAAAGGCTTTCCCTTTTTCCTCCTAGTTGCTAGAAAATTATTGATTGCTGATAAATTTAAAATTGGATATTTGTTCCACCTTACTTTATGATGGAAAATCTTGAGGGAAAAGAGCATGAGTGGTGCAAGGACTGAGGTGGTTTCATCTTTTCTCCACAAGCCTGACATGTCAGAGTTTATAGACAAGTGTCTTGCTGGCCCAGAAATTGGTCAGTAATTTGTCTTCAACTGTCAGAGGTAGTTGTGGTTGGGAAATGAGTCACATCTCCCTCTGCTTCTGTTGTTGAAACAGAGAGATTGCCAAACTACTGACCTGCAAGACTGTCCAGGTTTTTCAGATTGTAAGGTCACAAAGGAAAAATAAGTATGGCTTGTGCTTTGTTTGGGCCATCCCTATGTACTTGCATTACAGCCAGCAGCAAATAGGTTTCTGCTTCATTTCAGTGTTCAAAATCCATGGGATTTTTTTCCTTACATCTTTGAAGGCAATGCAATAAATTGGTATTCTTGAGTATAGAAACAAGAGATCCAAGTGCCCTCTGGTCTGACAGAAGTAGGGAAAATTCCTAACAAGTCATATATACAAATCCATGGTGGGCTGCTGAGGAACAGTCTATGTTTTCATCCAAGTTCATTCTGGCCTTGAAAGCAAATCCTGTCTAAATCAAGCAATGATCCACATGGACACTTTCTCTTTAGCTCTTTCCCTCACCGTCCTGTGACTGTCAGCATACTCCCAAACCTTGCCTAAATTAAAACATGACACTGCACACACAGCTCTTCCCTAAATAGCAGATGAGAGAAATGTTGTATAGCTTAAGCCACCTTTGGAAAGTGTAAAAGTGTTATGGTGATGTAAAAATAAGTGTCATGCTGAATGACAGTAGAGGCTTTTATTTATTCATTGGCTGTTGGAGATTTTGATTGAAAATTTCTGTAAGCTCTTTGGCACAAGTTTGAAGTCTCTGTTCAATCCATTAAAACACTAGGTTGTAGCAAAGAGGCACATCATTCCTTCTTTAGGCACTCTACTGTCATTTATATCAATGGAAATTAGATAATTCACACATCTGGTCTTTTGTCTAACTTTTCCAACTGTGTCCTTGGGGTGCTGAACTTGAGACACTGAAAAGGGCCTATTTTTAATGCTAAGAAAGTCACTTTCAGCATTCTAGGTACTGTTACAGTGAGTAAAACTTGGCATTCCAAAGTGGAAGCACCTAAAGTCCCTAATTACTTTTAATCTATTTTATACCTTTATTTGCTTTTATTAAAAGGCAGACAGAACAATATACAGCTTCTCTAGGTATATTTGTATCTTCCATCTTTAATTTCACATTAACACCAAGGTCATGGGTTCAATCCCCATACTTGGCACTCACTTTAGGAGTTGGACTCAATGAACCTTGTCAATTCCAACTCAGAATATTCTGTGAAATCTGTCAATTTAACACACATTTAAAGTAGGGGGTTTTTCTTAACTTTGAGGAAGGTTTTTTCTGGACTTTGAGGAAGGTTTTTCTCAACTATTCCTTGATCCATCTCAAATGTCCCTTTTCATATTTAGTATTCTCACTTTTCAAATCTGTTACTAAAACTACACAGATGCATGTGTGCCAGTACACATATATGTACATCCATAATTACTGTTTATGTGATTACACATAAAGGTTGTGCATTTTTCTTGATTTTTTTCTTGATTTTTCTTGAGTAAAAAACTCATTAAAATATAGTTCTGCAGTATTCATAATGTCCATCATTCTCATTTATGCAATTTGTGCATTTCAGATATGTGTTTCAATTCAGCACATCTTAAAAGGTAGGCAGTTGCTTTTCTCTAAAGAATTTATTTTTCTCTAGGTAGGTGAGACACTTGTTTTTAATTTGTCATCACAGAACATTCTTTCAAGTCTCTTGATAATTTCATTGTTTTTTGCCTACAACACTTCCAGGCAGTTAACTGGTTTCAGAAATAAATAAAAAAATTCAGATGATGTCAAAATCAGCATGAAGATCCGCACACTGATCTTACAAAATAATAAGCACCCTGAGTGCAATCCAGAAAATACGTTTATCTGTAGGCACTCCCTTGTAGTATTTGTAGCCCATGACTGAACTTTAAATATAGACAAATCAAAGTGAGACCTTCCTTTCAGTTTTGTATTGCTGGGGCTCTGCCCTGCCAATCTTTAATCCCTGGGTTAAATGTGTGTGAGCACATTGTTGTGCAGCTTGGAAGAGGGATCCTTACATTCAGTGACCCCCTACTCTATGACGCTGCTCCTCCTGGCAGTGCCTCACAGCCATCCTTCTCCTACAGCACTGTGCATTTGGGCCAGGCAGAATGACTTTGTTTTGTGTCTTGCTGGACGCACATCTAGACATCATGGTAGCAGCTTGCTGGGCTGCCTCTGCCCCAGAAGTGTACTTGGTGGCCTCTCTTGGCAGCAGCTGTAAGAAACCATCATGATGGGAAACTGGGGCTGAGTATGCTGATCATATTCTAGGCACTGGCCTTTGCAAGGGACTTTTTCTTTTTTAACACAGAAGAGTGGAGACAAAAAGGCCAAGGGGTCCTGGCAGGGACACTGCAGCCAACAGCAGCTGAACACAGGTAAGCCTTGTGTGAGAGTGTATGGAAAACAAGGATGGCTCATCCCAGCCCTTGCACTCACAAGAAAGGGCAGCTAAGCCAACACTTTGCCCTTTTTCAGAAGTCTATGATTTTTAAATCCTTTTGAGAGTACCATGTCTGTGGTTCAGACATTCCTGTACTTTAACTTTGATCCCTGCTTTCACATCATGTTGTCCTGGTGGGGAGGTTAAACTGGAAGTGTGGAAATGCTCCCCTGAAGCCCCAGATCAGTTTCCGAGAAGTGTGCATGAGCCTGGGGCAGCATGGGGTGGGACTGGCTGTCCTGCAGGGTTTCACCTCCCTGGAAAGGAGTTGTAGGAGCTCTGAGGCCCCAGGGAATGCAAGAGGAGGACATTTGCCTCAGAAATGTCTGGGTTTGAAGCAGGTGGGACCCCATGGATTGAGCCCACTCACAGCAGACTGGTGACCTTACACAATGGGACTGAGCCAGGTTGTGACAGATGGTGTCCCTGGATCTGAGACTGGGTCCTGGCTCTTACTATTTAGTTAATTAATTGGGAGGAACATAAAAATTAACTTGGTAAATTGTGTATACAGTATAAACCCCCTGATTTTGTAGACAGCAAATCCTGTACTGGAGTAAAATGACAAGTATAATCAAAGTTGCTGGTACATTTTGATGTTTTCCTCTTGGCTCTTGTCAGTTGATTCCCAGAAGTAAATTTGGAAGGGCGTTACTAAAGACCTATGATTTGGTGGGGTTTATTGGATAGGCAGGACTGATGGGATAGAGCCATTCCTGGTGCTCACACATACCTCAGTAACACTTATCTTTAGCAAGTCATCAATGAAAAACCAGTTTGGTGGAGTATATTTTTCCACAGCTAACAAAATCGCCTAAGTGTTGTATCTTACAGCAGGTAAATGTTGAAGTCTGATTTCTGACACTATTGCCTGAAATGTTTTACCTGATTAAGAAGAAAATAAAAAGAAACAGAAATGTCCACCCTCTGTTGACATTGGCTGATATCCCTGTGCCAGAAGAAAAAATTAGTAGATTTGGTACCTTGCTGTGCTTTGGGATGCAGGCTCCCACACAGAGAAGGGTTGTGCCTATCAGAGGCAAACCATCATATTGTGTGTCCAGAATGGCACAGGAAATCAGAGACTGCAGGGCAAGGGTGAGCATTGGCATGAAGCCTTTTTTTGCAGGCACACCCTCCATGCCAGCAGCTCGAAGGGAGTGAATTGTCCCAGTTAAACCCTCAGAGGAATATTCTTCCCTTTGCTGAGATTCCAGATAACACACACACACTTTAAAGCATTTTTCTATTCCAGCAATGTCAGTCTCAAGGCAAGAGACCCATCCTCTTTTGTCAGTTCTTTTGAGATGTGGGTGATACCTCTGTGCCAAGATAGTCATTTACTTCCACGGTGGCTTTTTCCAGCAGGTTTCCAGGAATGAGAAGAACAGCTGGAGAAACTGAGTGCTATGCTTCATTGGTGGGGGGAAATTCTCTGTACTGCAATATTAGTACTCACTGCCTGTTGTGGTCACCAAGCACTGTCATCAAGGAGCTTTCAAGGGGCTGGTAAGGAAGTGGGACGCACTGAAGCTCTCACACTTGAGCTGCTCGAGTCCAGAAGGGTAATGCAGGCAGTATGTTTATCATGTAAACAGTGGACCGTCTGTAAAAAGGGAAGTTTTATGCAGTGATGGAGTTGTGGGAAATGAGGAACCACAAAATAATGTGGGAGAAACCCTACCAAGGTTAAAGTTATTTAGTGATTAGATTTGATTTCACTGTGTTTGGTCGGATTGGAAGGGGGAAAAGACATAGCATGGTGTGATAAATCTTTTACTGGCACCAATCTGAGATTATTCATAAGTGAGACTAACCCACATCAGTACCAACAGCTTATGCTGTATCATTCTGCCAGCTGGATGTGCCAGCTGAACAGCTGTTTCAGGAAAATTTCCTTAAACCTTACTAGAAATTCTCTCTTCTCTGTTTACCTGTGGAGGTCCAATAGTGTTTTCTGGCATTTATTCTTTAAGGGGATTTTGGAGAAATAAACAAGGCACTAAAAATACCACTGTGACTAGAAGCAACCCAACTTCCCAGTCTAATTTCTTGGGACCTTCCAAGTATAGTTACAGGGTTGTGTAGAAAATTAGGAATCTCCCCTCTCTATTCAGGCCATGCCTTGCACGCAAGGTCATGTAGAAAATTACTTCTGTCCAATATCAGGATTTAATCTGGTTTTTTTTGGCTAAGGTGATATATTTTGGGAACGTATCTCCACTTTGAGGAAAGACTGAGAATGGTGGGATGGTAGATGCTTTAATTTTTAGAAGCAGAGAAGAGACACGATGTTAAACGCTGGGTACTTTTTTGTTGATGCAATTCATGGCAAAATGCCAATCTCTGGTTATACAGAAATCTGAGTAGTAACTTGTAGCCCAGGACAGTGAAATTTGAGGTGAAGCAGAGGAGTTTTTACTAAGATTGGGACAATGGTATAAACTTATTTTGCCTCAGTTTCAACTGTTTATTAAACTCTTGTCTGCCTGAATAGAAAGAAGGAAGAAAAAAGAAAATGTCTAAATTCTAAAGCTGTTTTGGCCTGAAGAATTCAGAGCATACTTAGTCACATGTAATTGCCATGTATCCATTGCTTCTAGCATGCAGCTGGCTTGCATTGGACCAGCTCAACACATGGAAAAAAGTTGTTTGTTGCGTCTTTCCTTTGGACTTGGCTCTGTTGCTTTTGTTTGTTGCAATGTAAGGTAATTTATGCAATATTGCTGTAAAAGTGAGCTTGAAAGAAATAAGAAATCTTGGGGTTACTTCAGGAATGTTTTTCCTGTACTGTGGTCATGTTTCACTTGTACTTTATGAGCAAATTGTTATTTCCTTGAAGTTACTATATCATTATGATCTGAATGTATGAAATTATTTATTAACGAAGTAAAAGCATGTGAGAAAGAGACAATATTCCCCTCCAGATTGCATCATCTGAGAAAAAAATAGCCATTTGGGAAATTATTGTCTCCTACACACAAGAAATAACAGAGGGGAATTTTAAAAATTGAGTGACTGCACAGATTGAAAGCAAAAAAGCAAACTTCTGAAACTATTCAGAGCTCTAACAGATGAGACATGCCTACTATGCTGACAACTACCAAACTCTACAAGAAAATATTTTAACTTCCCAGGTGATACAGATGTGTGTCACTATTTCAGAGCATCAGAGTTCACAGTGTTCCATGGCTAGAAGTACAGCTTTGACCTTCTGTGTATAAGCCAAGAGAATAATTTCTTGATGTAAATGCAGCTTAGGAGAAGGTCAGGTCTGAGTTCAAAGAAGTCTAAGGTCTCAGTTCAGATTTGTTTACTCTGAAATCTTGCCAGACCTCTATTGTCCGTTATGTCCTCTGTGTCTTTTAACATAGCAGTTCAGTGATGGTGATTAATACACAGGAGCCCACAAAGAGCTTCTTGATCATGTTTTACCACCTAATTGAAAATAAAATTGAGAGTCTTCTTTTCTTTTCATGATACTGGTGGAGAAGTGGTATCCCTGGGACTCATAAAAATATTCCTATCTGTATCACATTTTACAACAATAAAACTTCTGACGGATGAAATCCATCCCTGCGTTCCAGCTTCTCCCCACTAATGATGCCTATTGTGTAATGCTGTCATAGTTACTGGGTCTGATTAACGTAAAAGGTCTGATAATCCTTGTATCTAGACAAGAAAGAGCAAGATACTTCCTGAGATTTCTGAAAAGAAGTTCAGAAGACCTCCATAAAAAGTTTGGATTGGAAAATATACCACCATTTCTTCATAAGGCAGGTCTCCTTTAGGCCACTTGATTAATGACTGACAAGTCAGCAATGTGGAAGCTGCAACAATAACGTCACACTTCTACTGATATTTCTACCATCAGGTATCAATATTTCACCTGATATCAAATTTGAAGAAGACTCAGTTTCCACTGAAAATTCATAATGCCTGAATCCGGTCACCAGGCCCCAGTCACCTTTGGCATTTTTCACATGATTCCCTCATTATGGAGCACTTATGGGTTTTGATTCAATTATCCCCCTAAGACCCCATGCACAGAAGTGCATCGTGGTGCTGTATATTTGGAGTGCTATTCTCAGCATGAGTTGTTTGTCAGTCAGGGCCTTTCACTCTAGTTCAAATGTTCCTGAAATCCAGAAGGACTCTGATTTCATAGGTCTAGTAGAGGTTTCTCACAAAAACAGAGGTATTTTCAAGATACCCAGAACCACAAATTCAGCCTCCATTGAATTTCAGTTTCCCTTACAGGTCATTATTGTTTTCACCACTTCATAGCAATACTGGCCAAAATCAATCTTTTACAATTCCACTTCCTACTCATACTAAAAGAAAAAGGTTGGGGCTTTTAATTAGAGCTATTTATATATTCAAAATGAGGAAGACATTCTGAAAAAGGAATTGTTTCTGCAGCCAATTCGGGGACCTTCTGTCTACAAAATCTGCTCTAGACACTTTCCCACCGCAACTTTCTTTCCATTATTAGGAACTTACACCACTTCGTATTTAGCTTGGTATTTTGCCAAAAAATGTTCTTTAGGTCTCTATAGTACAAAATCTGACAGAAAGCATAACACAAGAAAAAAAAAAGGTATTTTTAAGTCCCTACTTTTTTCCATTTTCCCATCAGAAAAAAATTTTAAAAATATTAGTAATATAAATCCATCTCTGTTCCAGTTTTTGCTCAGGTTATTTATACTCTTTTAATGTGATCCATGTAGAGAAGTCAAACGTTATTAAATCCATTCAGATAGTTCTTCAATCTATTCAGGAGCTGAGTGTACCTGGCACAGGCACTGAATATTTCCTTTTGGTTTCTGAGCTAGAAATAATACTTGAAGTAAATTATTTTCTGCTGTGATAATGATGATACTACCAGACGTCCTGAGTGGAAAAGGCCAGGGAAGTTCTGATCCTGACTCTCATTCTGATATTGTCTTACTTTTTTTTCCCTAAGAAAACTCATCTCAGATTCTGTCTGTGGTTTTCAGTAAGAACAGTCCATTTCCCTCTTCCTGCACAATTTTTCAGCCAGATTGACTGAACTATGAAAAGGTCAAATGACTTACTTGAAGGGTAAACCATGAGTCAGTAGCACAGCTAGAACTGAATCAAATCCTTTCCTGTCTTCCAGACCAACCACTAGACAACACACAATTGCTTTTATTGACCAGAGAGCTTTAATGAAGTCAACATTAGCTGTGGTATGTGCTAGCATGAGTCTCTGAACAGTTTTAGTGTACATTCATATGAGTCTGTGAAAATCAGCCACCTTCTACCAGCAATCATGGGTATGTGGCAGGCAGCAGACCTTGGGTCCCTCTTTGTGCATGCCTGGTGTCCTGTCTGTGCATTTCTCTGCTTGCACACCCCAGCCACGCTGCTGTGCTCCTGCCTGCCCTGGGAGCTGTGTGAATGGTCCTGGCCAGCAGCTGAACCACAGCCTTCACTCCAGTCCTCAGTTCAGCTGCCCTTTCTCTACAGTCCAGAGGGGAAAGGGCCTGTTATCCTGCACTGTAGTCATATGAGATCATGGTTTGGAAAATGTTCAGAGACACTGGAAAAGATAAACTCAACAATCTTTTTTGACCTTAGAGTCTACCGATGTTTGTTTTAGCTGACCTATATACATCTGCACATATTTTGGCAGATAGAGGCCTGGAAACTTTGTAGAGAGGCTGATGGAAAATACTGTAAAAAAAAAAAAAAAAAAAGGAAAATATGGCTGAAAAGGAGCTTGAGCAGTCATCTAATCATCTAATCTCTCCTCATCTAAAGCAAAGATGGGTTTTGTCTACATTACTTCTAGCAACTGACTCAAACTGCTACCCTCTACCTCTCCAGGCAATCTGTGCTGTCACTTCACAACTCAAATTATTAGCTTAAATATTCAGGGAATATTTATTGCCCTCCCTTATTGAAATGAGTGTGTCACTTAGGTGTGACATTTACATATGATGTAAAGCGATAAAAAAAATATAGAACCCAATATAGAATGGCATGCATTGCAAAGTCAACAGTACAGAAGTGTCCTCAGTGAGGACTTCTTTTCTCTTATTCTACATTTTGCAGTACAGAGAACTTCCCCCCATCTCCTCTTTTTACTGAATAGTGCCTGGTACTCCCTTTCTCCTAGTAAGACTTTATTTGCAAAGATTTTCCAAATGTTGTTCTACACAGTTGCCTGAGTATGTGAAGAAAAGGTAATAGGAAAATAGAAACGGTTTTAAAATTATTCTGAAGATTTGACTTTTCAGTTTTTCAAAGCCAGGAAACTAATACTGAATCATCTGACTGTGCTGTGCTGCCATGTTTTAGCTCATACAGCACACAAGATAACCACTGTTCAGAGACCCTGCAGTAACTCAGCAAAATGGAATGACTGGAGGATGACGTTTCTTCTATAAATCATCAGGTCTGTAGTGTATATGTGCAATAGACAGGACTTGGGAAGTAGGGAAAAATGGGACTGTTGTGGAATGCCAGAAGGACTTCTAGCAGTTTTTTTTATGGATGATTGGTTGGCAGGTCAAAAAAAAGCTCTGTAGTATAAGGTCATGATATAAATTAAAATGGAAAGAGGTACTATTAGATCCTCTTTTCCATTCCCTGTCACTGTGGAATTGCTCCCTACAGTGCTCTTGAGTGTTTTGTCCAGTCTCCTCTGAAATAACTTAAGCAACAGGGTTTTCATAGCTTCTCCTTGGAATCCTACCCCACACTGTAGTAGATCTCAATAATAGGAAATGTTACTCTAAAGCATAAATCTTCCTGCTCTCCATTTCATCTCATTAATTCCACTTATACTCCCTTCTCTGGTCCTAATCAATCCATTTGCCTCTTAAGTGTTTATATCCTCCTAAGACTTATGGGGAATTATCATAGCCCAATTAGGTATCATTCAGCCAAGATATGTGCAAGGCCCATTCCCTTCATTTTCCTTCAACCCACATCTAAGCCCTGGCTCATTTTTTCCCCCGCTCTGAAGTCCCTTCAGTTTGTCATCAAGCTGCCCTCAATTTAAGTGGAAGAGAGCTCTGGTCCCTCCACTGCAGCCAGAGATGTGGCGATCAGGTTTCCAGAACACCAGCGATCCCCTGCTCACCACAAAGTCAGATGGAGTGGCCACAGAGACCACTCAGGAAGAAGAAAATAAAGGAGACTGGCAGTTTGCAGGGAAAGAGCAAAGTGAAATGGCAACCAAACAGCACAAGCGGTGGTCCTGCAGGGAAAGCGGCCACAGGAAAGCTTTGCAGGAGTCCTGGGAGCTGCACCATTGCAGCGAGGCATGGCACCAATAGCTTACACCCTGGCTGGCAGCCCTGAGCAGTGCTGGTGGGGTAGAAATGCCCCCACATCACTCCATGCCCCCCCAGGCCAGCTGTGACAGGCAGGGCTGGTGTCACCACTGCCAGCATCGCAGACCAGCCCGCGGTGCCCCGTGCCATGACCTCATGAGCAGCAGGACCCAGGTGAGCGCGCGTTTCACAGATGGACAAAGCCCACTCTGTGCGCAGGTTTTTTCCTTGTGACCATAAAATTAAGGGGTGGGAGGGAAACCTGGGCTGTATCATAGTCTCCTGGTGGTCCACTCCCTACACCCAGCCTGCAGACCATCCAAAACCTTGTCATTTTATCCCAGAAGGCAAGCAGGCCTGGGGTAGATCCAGAACGGATTACAACATAATCCAATTCACAGGGAGGGGTATTTTTGAAATACGATTTTTTTTTTTTTCCTCTGGCTGGCTGCCAAAAATAAATAAATGTTGTAAGTATAATGTAATGTTTTTAGAGAGCACGGTGATGGAAAGAGAAAGCTCGTTTCCATATCCACATTAAAGGGAGGGAGAGGGTAATTTGATTTTTTGCACTATGCAAAGCAATCTGAGGGTATGTAAGGTATAAATGCCGGTATTTCAAAGTGGAATTTCAAACACAGTCATAGTCTGAAGAAAGCAGTTCTTCATTTCTAATCAGAACAATGTACTATGGCTGTTTGGTCTGCATTTCAGCATCAAAAAGCCTCTGCCTGAACCTTTTGTGACCTTCAGAGAGTTTTGCATAATTAGCTTGATTAAAGACACAGAACAGTTTTAGCACCAGAGACCAAAAACCACAAATTACTGAGGATCACATGCTTTGCAAAATAATACCATTCATGTGATTATTTGTCTTGCTCTCATCATTTTTGAAATATTACTCCATTGCTTTGACTTGAATTTCTAGTTGTAACAGATAGCCAGTTCCCAAATAAAATGTAAGTCTTTACAAAAATGTTTCCATTGCATGAAAAACTCTTATTGGATTTCTGCAACGTCATAGAGCTGTTTGATATTTGTATTAGGGATATGACTGAAAAACACCAGCAGTACAAAGACTTTCAGCTATCTAGGGTGTCATTTCACAGGACCTTCCTTAGACTTTGCTTTTACCATTTCAATTTTAATGTCAAATTTTAAAGTGTGACAAAGCCAAAAAAGATCAGATCAAGAACATATGATGGATAATATATCAATGAACTTTTTCATCCAGAGAGCAGGATCTTACAGAGAGCACTTTGGAGATTGCTCTGATCAAAGAATCCAGAAGACAGCTGTGGGGCTTGCAACAGAGGGGAGCACTGCCATAGTGCTCCTCGGACCGTATGTACACAGCACATGCCCAAGGAATCGCCAGGACGGACATACCTGGCAGCAGGACCCACCGACCCGCCTGCTGAAACCGACACTGCCCAGCTCTTCTCCTCTCCACTCACACAAGAGTTAGTAATTTCCCACTGCCTGAGGGTGGTGGAAAGAAAAGTTCTCAGAATGTCCCAAGCATCCCAGATGGAGAGCTCTGTTATGGGATCCTCATCTTCTGCCAAACACCATTTTTCCTCACTGCTTTGGTGCAGAGTGGCTGTGGATCCCTGCCCATCCGCTCACCTTTTCTAACAGGTTTCCTGACACACTCCCTGTCCCTTTAACTATGGATAAAAGGACGTGGGCATATGAAGTTGGGCTCATACCATCTGTGTTCTCGTGCCTATGCAGCTATGTAAGGCCAAGTTTAAATGTCCTGCTTTGCAGTAGCTACAAGGCTAAAGAAAATGGTCAGCTACATTGCAGGGCTTGCAAGCTATTTCGAGTAACCCTGCCCTCGTCCGCACTGTACCTACAGCCTTCATGGTCTGCTGGAAAGGCTGCACAGATTTATGCAACCCTCTGCTGTTAGCACACCCTCATTGCTGCAAAAGATCTCAGCTTGAGACCTTCATGCGTTAAAAGAAATTAAGGAAGTTGCAAAATCTGTTGGTACAATAATAACAGTGGGTGTTCTTACAGAAACCAGTATAAGCTGGTTGAGTGGCACATCTGGGATGGTTTTAAGAAGAAACTTGATTAATACCACAGATGACTGCTATTTAAAGCCATTCATTTTGATGCATAATTTGGGGGAGGTTCAGTTTACCCCTAAGGAAAAAGCAGGAGTTAATATAGACAGTGAGTGTTTGTGCTCCTCTGGATGGTATTGATCACTGGCAATTTAGATTTGATATTTTAACAGTGGGGAACTTGATTACAATACATAGGAAGACCTTTCAGTGAGGCAAAAAGTGCAGGAAAAACAGCAGCAAATCCCTCTGCTCATTAGATCAGACATTTAAACTGAAGGTCGGGTATGACAATCTTATTGGGAAAATAAATAAATTTGCATGTTGGTCAGTAAAAAATTCCTGTTCCAAACACTCTCCTTTCAGGGATGTAAGCTTATGATCAAGGTTGAAGACTCTCAGATTGGAGGAACTTGGAAGAAACTTGTGTTCTGTAAAGGAATGGGACACCAGAGTACTTATCCAAAGGAAGTGAAGTACGAAAAAATAGGTTGGATTCTGGCACAGGTATATATTCCAAGTAATTAGATATAGCTGTTGTTTTCCAGGGTTAAATGTCCCCACACTGACTCTTTGTAATAGATGAGAGGAAGAAGCTGGAAACCTTTTACTTCAAAGGGTTAAGCTTCACATGCATCCTTGAGAAAGTGAGAAGTGAGTTAGCCAAAGTGAAGGACCATATTTGCAGTGCACAGCTTATAAAGGACCAAGGCCACATAACTCTACTGAGGAAACTCAGCTCTAGTCTTTTCCAGTGAGCCTGGTCTGTGTGTCAGAAGTAGATGGAGATGGGTGGTGAATCCTCTGTTATCACACTGTAACTCTTCAGAAGCCTTATGACAGTATCCATGTCTTTGTGGGATGCAGAGAAATGCTTCTCTTGATGTAAGACAGCCTAAGATGGATGCAGCTTTTGGGATGAACAGATTTTAGGCAGCATTCAGTTCAGCATACGGAGTAGTTGCGGCTCCATATGGAAGGTGACGATATTATAGCAATAGATGCGACGGATCGGATTGTGATCTGGCTTGCACCAGTTCTAGGCAGATGCAACTCCTTCAGCTTTAATGGACTTACTACAGCTTCACACCAAATGAAGTGAAATGAGTTTTGGGTACAATACATCTACATTAAGCAATGAAAGACTGGTGATTTGTGTGATATCTTTTTTAATTTCTTTCTTTTTTTTTAACTAAAGTGCTAGCATGTTGTGTGGGGAGGCATTTTTTATTCTTATTAACAGTTGGCATTCTGTTTGTTGTAAGCTGTGTGTGGGTTTCTGTGCAAGACAAAGGCATGGCACTGCTCTGGCTAGGAAGCTTTGTGCCAGCTCTTCACTGAGCAACTTCACAGCAGTTTTGGACATATTTTTCTACATTGGGAGTGGAGGGAAGAAAACAGAGCATGTGTGCACAGCAAAGGCAAACTTTCCAAACCTGGTTAATCTCACCGTACCCATGCTGCGCAAGCCTCGGCTGCTCTAAATTAAATGGGGCTGGAGGAAGCAAAAGCACAAGGACTGAAAGAGAGAAAACAAAGGAGAGAAGCAGTGAAGAACATGAGGAGGTAACAAGATAGGGAGAGAGCATTGAGCAGAAGGCAGGCTGTGATAGTAGTGCTGTTCTTGGAAAAGAAGCACACAGAGGGAAATATTTTTTGCAGATAAAAAAGAACTAGAGATTTGGAGCTATGCTGCCCTTTCTCTCTGTCAGAACTTACTTTCTGACAATTCATTTTGCATCACTACTCATCAGCCTTTCCTGAAAATAGGTGGCTGGAGACAAGGGTCAAATGGTCTTCTAAAAGAAGAGCTTCCAGCTTGGTTTAGCATGTATATGCAAATAGCTGCATTAATTGCAATCCTGCATTTGGAAGGACAGGAGGAAAATGAGGGAAGGTTAACAGGGTAGGGAAGATGGGAAGCAACAGAGGTCAGGGCTGAAGAAAACAGCAAGAAATTAATTCCACGGCCCTCTTCCTCCTCTTCTAGCCTCCTGCTTGGCTGTGGCTGGAGAACATCTGATGTGTAGGCAACACTCAGGGCCCAGGAATTTGTATGGCCTTGACATTCACAGGAATAGGCTTCTACAGTTGTTAGAGATGCTTTTGTCTTGTCAACATGGAAAACAGCCTGGTTAAGACCAAGCCAGGCCTGGGAGGCAGTTGCAGATTAGGGAAATTGTCTTTGGAGTTGTTTGTATGGGCCAATGTAAATTTGAACGGGACAGTATGCTATTGCTTTACTTTTTTTGGCCACAGCTAAATAAAGAAAATATGTTGTAAATATAAGAGGTATCTACTTTCCACTTTGCAGGCTTAAAAAGACTGATGATCTGGATTATAATCAAAGTTTGGGATTTCATTTTCCTATAGGCTGCTTTGATGAAACATGAAGAAAAATTGGCTTTTAAAATGTTCTCTGTGCAGGAAGACATTGCCGATTGTTCCAGCTGATCTGTTGCCTTTGCAATTGCTATCTGGCTGTCAAGTAGAAGTCAATAGAAAAATGTGCTGCAGCAGCATGGTGGAGGGCCTGGAAAGGGATCCCACAGGCTGACAGCATGGGATACCCACCGACCTCCTCTACAACTGTCCATGCCACGATACAGAACAAGGATAACCCCACTGAGCTACGCTTGTGTAACACCAGGGCTTCAGCTGCACACACGGGGAATTAGAGGAGAGTCATGATGTAAGCACAGACAGCTGAGCAAGATGCACCATGAAAGCAGCTCCTTTATCACTCTGTCTCTTCTTTTCACAGTTATTTTGTGCAAGCTCGCTGAGTGAGAGTCGGGCCAGCCAGCAGAAATGGCCCTGCATCGTTTCTGTCATATTTATCTGTTGGACCACATGACCTGTTAGGAAAAGCAGACAAAGAGAAACTCATTTACAGTGCTTGAAAAGGGGAAAATAACTGTTGATGTTCCCATGAATCTTGGGGAAGTGATGAGGTGGAACTGCAGCACAAGACACACCACATGTGTGCATTAGCCATCCTTGCACTCATTTGAGTTGCCACAACAGCTGTGCAATGCCAAGGGCCAGGGTATGCACTTCTGCAAAGTCGCAGAAGGGAAAATACAGCATTTGTTCTGCTTTTAACTCAGCTGATGTCATAATCAACTCATGTGAAAAGAAAAGCTTTTCTCTTTTGGTGTTTGAATGTTTTAATCTGTTCCATACTTCTGTCACCGATAACCTGCCTTTGAACGTTGGCACAATCTGCATTATTCTTAATCCAGAGCTATCTTTATTAATGTAATTTTTTCTAATATGTCAAATGCTGCTAGGAAGCTACTCCTCAGTAAGGACTAGTTGTGTGGAGGATTTCAGCTCTTGGAGCTCAGCTGGTTTTAATTACCCACACAGATAAGTGCAGCCATTTATTTTCTTTGAACTGGAAAAGGTTGCTTTTCTATTTTTAACCCCTGAAGACAGCTGAGTAATTCAACTGAAAGTCCTCAGTCCAGAAATAACCTTTTTTTTCTTTTTGCCCTATGAGGATCAAATTGTTTCTCATGAGCCAAGGTTTAACCCATAGCTGTTCAGTTCAGTTTGATTATATTCAGGCCAAGTTTTCATAGATTGATAATAACCACAGTCTCTGATACTCATCCAGTGTGGCATTGAGCAACATGTCTTGCAATTTCCTTTTGAGAGAGAGTCCCTTTGCAGCACTACTCACACAGAGAGGTACTGCTTAGTAGAGTTCCTCACTGAGTAAGATTCTACTTGACATATACAAGGGTGGCAAGGTCTGATCCAAAACAAACATGTATGATCAATTTTCCAAAAGTGCTCTGCATGTTGCCCTTAGTGCCACAATGGGGAGAAACTGCGTGCTAAGCACTTACAAAAATCTGGCCCTTGTTTGAATGTGAATGGGGGCTTGAGCTCTTTAGAAAATCTGGCAGCAATTGTGGGTGCTGAGTACTTAGGAAGCAGTGGTGGCCCTGAACCAGGGCTGCCATTACTGATTTACACCCTTGTCAGCCATTGATTTTCAACAGAGTTACACCCTTCTGCAATTGGAGCAACACAGTTAGACTGCCATAATTTATAAATTAGTGCACATATCAATATTTATTTATTTTATTTTATTTTATTTTATTTTATTTTATTTTATTTTATTTTATTTTATTTTATTTTATTTTATTTATTTTATTTTATTTTACTTTACTTTACTTTAACTTACTTTTTGTTTTTTTAGGAAAATTCTTTTGAAATATTACCCTGTTGCCTGAATCTGTACTGCTCCTGACTGTCTGCCAGCTCCCAGATTAAATGTAAGTCATTACGGAATGTTTTCCTCACATGGGAAAGACTAGAGTGGCCTAGTGTTAGTTTTGCCCTCCGACATTAATTCTAATTACCTCAAAATGCAAACATGTTTGAATTTCCAGCAGATGACATTATTTTTTCTTTGACATCAGACATCAAAGAAAGAAAAATAAACATGGGACAGTGACAGCATTAGGCCTCTAGTCATTTTTCAGAAGGTTTTTCATGTCCTGTTCCAGACTGGTTCTTCTTTAAGTCTTGTCTTGGATATTAGGGAGGGGAAAGGTTTACAGACTCCAAGACTGATGGAGTCTTTTCCCTTCCAGTTCTCTGAGGCAGATGGGGGGAAGGAAAGAAACAGTCTGGTTTACATCAGGGTTGGAGCCTTAGGTTTCAGAGGCACACACACGCCCCCAATAGTTTGGTTATTTCTTAAATTTTTTTTAGCTTTTCTTCTGAATATTCATAGATGATACTGCTGCATTTAGAAATTGCAATAATTCAAAGAGAAATTTGTAAATGTGTATGAGAACCTCAGAATTTTGCAGTTGTTTAGTACTTTTGGGAGATCATTATTCACACAGGTGTCATGGCAGCTGAAAGCTGAAGTTGCCAGATATTCCCTCTACAGAGCACTGACCTATCAGACCTTTCAAGTCCACAGTGTTTATAAATGGACCAATCAAGGGAGCTGCCTGTACATGTCAGGGTTTGGGATGTGCTAGCTTGCACCCACGTGGCTTTTACAAAGTGGTGGCAATGACAGCTCCCAGTCAACTTTCCTGGACTTGGACACAGGGCTGTGGTCCTCTCCCCTGCACCCCTGCCTTCACCCAGAGCCCACCTCTCCCCAGTTTTTCCCAGGCTCCTGGGCTGGCCCTGGGGCAGAGCATCTCTGCATCTGAAAAACAGAAATAAATGGAATAATACCACTGCTCAATCTAGCAGACACCACGGAGAGATGTAAAGGCTGCTCCATTATTAGAGACCCTGACTGTGGTTTGGTGAGGCAGGCTATAGAAAAATCTGTGCAAGAAATCAAATTATGAGAAAATTACAGAAGTCTCTTCCCAGGGCCTGGCAGAACAAGGTTATTGCAGGTCATGGTGTAGATGTGCAGGCAGACCTGTGCAGGGAAGCTTGAACAACATATCTGTGCTACTTGCTCCTCGCTTTTTGAGTACTAAACCTGGCTTCTGATTTTTAAAAAGGGTCAGCTTGTGATGGACCCAGCCTGCAGGAGCTGCTGCTGTGGCTTTGCAGTGCAACAGTTCAGGATGTTTCTTTCTTTCCCTGATGGAAAAATAGCTCCTTCCACTGCATGGGGCAAGTAATAGTTTTTTACACCACACACTCTCCCCACTCCATGCTTCCAGCCCCAGGTCCATTTAAAACATGTAGAAACAAATTCATTTTCAGTCAATAAATAACAATAAATAAATAAATAAGCCATGTGTTCTGCAGTTGTTGCCTGCAGTGTGAGCTCTAGTGTTTTGAAGTGTTTCTCATTGGGGCCCACAAATGTTTGTAATAAAACTGACTGGCAAAATCTTGGGCCGGAGCCTCTGGGCTGCTCAGCCGGCTTCACACCCATCCTCCTGATCCATTTTCCCTTGATGCAAGCCCAGGGCAGGCAGTAGCTCCCCAGGGGCCTTGCAAGAGCTGTGGGCTGGAGTGACTGGGCTGAAAGGCATCAGTGAGCTCACCTCAGGCTCCCTAGAGAATGCTAATGCTCATGCTGAGGCACCTGAAGATGGTGGCAAGATACACTAAAGTTAATAATTTTTGCTTTTCTTGCTTCCTATTGAAGTTTAACAGCGTAGCTTAGAGTCTGATGTTGTCAAACTGTTTTTTTCCCATTCTCTGCAACACCTGCAAACTACACCATGACACTACTCCTCCCAGGAAGCATTGTAAAACGGAACATGCTAAAGTATTTGGTTGAGCTTACCTTTCTAAAATTGCCTACTGACTCTGAGAGGTCGAGCAGGAGACATCCTGCAGGGCTCATTTGAAAACAAGAGTACTGAAAATCTGCCCTCCAAAAGTCAGTGTTTCCATTTGAGTGCTCAAGAATGAATGTACTTAAAATCAAGCTTTGTACGGAAATTTGAACCAGCCCGAATACTAATATTGGCAACAGCTCTGCATGTTGGTAGAGCAAACCACTTCTCATCAGGCAGAGTGTATCGTTTAGGGGTATGTTTTCAAAATTAGATAACCCAAATGTTCTTACAAATGGCTTTGATTATTTTCTGTCTGTACAAGGCCGAGTTTTTGTAAGGGAATGGACAACAGCCTGAGGAGAAATGGTGGTGGGGTATGTGAGTATCCTTTTTCGCACACATCAGTGCATATTTGGTATATGAGGTGGTGCTTACACAGTTTTCCTTTCACTGTTCAGGCAGCCAGTTTTTAAAAATGTGGCCTGTGGTGTTTCTGTTTCTTTGATGTTTTTAAATGGGATCTAGTTATTTTAATATGTCTATTACATCTAATTCTCTGCTAAGGCCACCTCAAGGCTCTAGAGGAAATCAAACTTTATGTTGTCCTAGCTGTGTCACCCATTTCTAAATTAAAATAAAAGGGAACGTTATCCTCTGCTAAAATGACATTCATTCTTCTTGTTTATGATGTGAGAAATCCTCTTGGTTCAGAAATGTGCAGTCCTTCCTTTCCACTTAACAGGGAGTCCATGAGCTGCTAGAAAAATTGGGCCAATGAAGAGTGGGTGACTTGTTCTCATCTCTTCTGGATGCTGTGTGATGGAGGACAGTCATAGTTACGTGCACACATTCATAATCAGCCGGATGCAGCCTGCCAAGATCATAAAATGAGACCAATTATACTGGAGCAGGTTTACATCTTCAGCAAAATCTGAACAAGATAGGCACTTCTAGGACTCCATCAAGAGAACAAGCCTTACCCAAATCAGTTTGTGCTCAAGCTGTTGCTATAAACCAGATAAATGTTTAGCAGAATGTAGGACACCTGGTACAACACGGGCTTTTTAATGAGTGATTCTGGATACTGGATACCCCCAGCCCTTTGCTGGGATCATTGCATGTGGAGAGGCTGCTCAACCATTCCTCTGGTCAAGTACTAACTAAATTGTATCACTAGCAACAATGCAAGTGTACAAAGCTGTGAAAAATTATGTACATGTGTGATAAGTAGCAATGTGTCCATTAATATTGCTTGACTTGTTGGGAGAGAGATTTTTCTAGTGCAACTTCAGAAGTGCTTAGGACAACAAGATATTCTCTGTGGGAGCCGTCTACTTTCCACGTGGAAAATGCATGATGGGGTTTTGGGTAGGATTGGATATATTTTGCTGCTTTGAATTACTGTCTGGATGAGTCAAGCTATTTTTTGTCCTGTCGGATCTCTGTGGTGTTGGTGAATAGTTATTTCTGCATGGACGGTGCATTAAAGCTGCTGTTAGCAGTCAGGTCCTCTTCGGTGGCAGATGTTAATATTTTATATAAAAATAAGCATTTAAAAATAATTCCTCTGTTATCGATACCTGCTTGGCAGTTTCACCCTTTGGGAAGCATATGTCTGGACAGGAGTCAGGGCTTGTTTTGGAAGAGATGGCCTGTTGCCATACCCCCTTGCTGTTTCTTTTAAATCTGGCTGTAGTGCATCTTTAAGCTTTGTGGAGGGTTTTTTTTCCTCTCCGTTTCATGCCTAGCAGTGGTGCCTTATACATTCACTAAGAATGAGTCCAGAGATAAAGATAAGAAATTTAGGAAACTGTAAACATCCTTATCTCTACTGCTGGTGTGGGTAGAATGAGTACCTCTGAGAAAAATATGGTTTTGTATGAGGTAACAGCTGCTGTTGCTGTAGGTATTGAGTGAGGCTGTGCTGCAGTCATTAATCTTGTGTTGCTCCTTTCACAAATGAGAAATAAGAGCAAGACCATCGCTGTGTGGGGGTTAGAATAGAGACTGCACTGTTCAGGAGGGAAGACTCAAACCCACTAATGATAGTAGCTGGGCATTTTTGCAGAGGCAGCTTGGACTTCTGAGTTAACACTGCTTAACTAGGAGTGTTTCTTGCAGTGAGACTACTGTCTGGGTGCTTTCAGTAGTTGCTGTGTGGGCAGGAGGCAACCTTTACATGCAGGTTCATAATAACTGGCGGCAGGTTGTACAAAAAGTGCACCAGTCCTTGCTGAGCCTACCAACAGCCAGAACCTCCTCACAACTGTGTGAGTGCCAGTAGGGACCTCCCATCACAAACTGCTTCATTATGCATTATCACCATGCAGCTAGTACACTAAGGAATGATTGCAATGCAAAAACCATATGGATTTAGATATTTAAAACTGGCATGTTTTATTCTTGCTTGAAATTTTAAGAATTACTGTAAAGAAAAACATATCTTCGAAACCCAAAAATATAGGAGAAACATGAACAATATACTGTGCTGTCCTGAACTACCAACGTTTGGATAGTAGTTCTCTAAAGATTAAGCTGGCAATATGTCTGCAGGGACATCTACTGAAGTTCTTCATAGCATGTTCAAGATTAACTCTTCTAGAAATGTCACCAAAAATATTTTTTTTTTAAAAAGGCAAAAAAAGCAGTCAGGATATTCTAGTGATTTACCATGTGCTTTCTGGGAGGAAAGTGAGTGCCTTGGAGGGCTAACAAGCCTCTGGGATGTGCGGTGGTGATGTACCATGAAGACTGGGCAGCTTTTTCACTCTGAAGTCCACAGGGGAGACTAGTTAAGGAACGTTCTAGATCCTGGACTGTGTCACATGCTATGTGACATTCATAGGGCTCCAGCTGTCCTATGTGACCTCTTGACAGTCCCACTTCAGAAGGTGCCTTTTGCACATGCCTTTCTCAGCACATCTGTGAACTCCTCAGAGTGCTGTGGGGAACACAGACCAGCCCCTCTGTGATGGTGTGAACGCACCAGTGGAACAAGAGAAGAGCTGCAGATGTCATTTATCTGGATTTCTGTAATGCCTTTGACATTGTCCCCCGGAGCATCCTTCTCTCCAAACTGGAGAGAAACACATTTGATGGATGGATGATATGGTGGATAAGGAAGATGGTTGGACAGTCACATCCACAGAGCAGTAGAATCTTCTGGATGGAGATCAGTGACAAGCAGTGTCCCTCAGGGGAATACTGGGAGCCAGTGGTGTTTATTAACTTCATCAATTGCAAAGGGATGGACTGCACCCATAGCAAGTTTGCAGATGACACCAAGCTGAGTTGTACCATTGCTTGAGAGATAGGATGCAATGCAGGGGAACCTGGATAGGCTTGGGAAGTGAGTCAAAAATGGGAGCTTATCCTCCAACTTCCTACTTCATGACTAAGGAAAAAAGCAGTGTGGCTAGCATTTATGGCAGTTGCTTAACTTATTTTACACCTTTAAATTGGTATAGGAGTGTAAATACCATTACCTTTAAATTACCTGAGTTACCTTTAAATTGGTAATTTGGAGTGTAGGGAAGGTGAGGCAAAAGTTATGAAGTTGGATAAAATAAGTCTTCTACAGCTAATGCTGTTAGTGTTGTCTAATTCCTTTCGATTTCTTATGCCTCTGAAAGTCAGAGTCTACTTCCATATTGTGGCACCAAAACAGCCCAGTTTTCAAGTGTGATGAGGACTAAATAGCCCAGCTGACACTGGAAACTGAGACCTCTCCATCAGACTGTTTATGCAAGATATCAAAAAGCTTCCCTCAGTACCTGTAAAGTTCTTGTTTGTCATCCCAGAGCTTCCCACAGCCTTTCCACACCACACATTTACTGCATGTAAACCTCAATATGGAGTGTGTGTGAGGACTAATGCTTCCAGCACAGTCCAACTCTCACAGTTTGAACCAGTGCTCATTTTTCAGCATATCTGTTAGTAAAAGACCAAAAGAGAGACGTATTGTTCTCTCAATATTACTGGGTTCAGTCTTGAACCATGGAAAGAAACCTTTCTGTATATAAGCATAGGGACTGGGGCTGAGCCTGGGGAGATTGGATGGAAGAAAAAGAAGTATTTTTGAGATAATAAAATGGTACCAGTTGGAAGCAGGATGTACCAACTACCTGGTTGTTGGGGATGGGGCAGCATTTTACAGAGGAGGTATGTCATAGTAAGAAGTTCAAGGAATCCACTCTGATTCAACAGCTGGTTCAATCAAACCAGATTAAACTGCCTTCAATACCATCCTGGACCAGATTTTTCAGAAGAATTCAGCAGCTTGGTAGCTAAGCCCTTTTGCAAAACATCTTTCACTTACTGTCACAATAGAAGCTGCTGGATGCTGACCACTTCAGAGAATCTGGACCAAATGTGAGATGCCAGGCACTTGAAACTCTGGCACTGGACTCTGCAGAGAATTCGATCCATTATGTGCTGCTCCACTTCAAAGTGCTTAGCAGCTTGTGACAACCGTACAGCATCACAGCAAATGTCACTTTTTGTGCAAACATTTAACCAACATAAAGCGGCTTTTTAGCATGGTAGTAAATTTCATCCGAATCTCTATTTGCTTTGATTTTTTTTTTTTTTAATTTTCACTGAATGGAAAAGAATCACTGAGCTTGGGCCTTTCTGATGGAAATATTTACAAAATTTTTAGGGTAGCTTGGGGTGCAAGAATGACATAGGAGTGTTTCCTCACCAATCTTGTTTATCATTTTCTGATACAACAAAAAAACATCATTAGCACAAGTTGTAAAATTCTTCTGAGATTTTCTGTTGTTTTCTGCATAGTTCCATTTTTTAATTTTGAAAGAAGAAAACGGACACACACCTTCTTGCAGGAAAAGAGGAAGACAGTTTAGCACAGACTAAGAGCTGAGGCTCAACCCTGCAATCTGGGTTCATACCCATCTCCAGCTTTCAGCATAATCTTTCTTTGCATATTCTTTTTTTTTTTTAATCAAACCCAGGAATTATACAGCTGTTGAGATAAGAATAATTAAGAACAATGCACTTCCTTTTAAAGCTTTTCAAAAGGATAACCTCTAATAAGATGAATTGAGCGTCTCATGCAGGCCACACACAAATGATTGCTCATATTTAGTAAAACATTTTTTGGGGTAAAGATAAGCTAATTTTGTTCAAGAGCAGAGGGTGGTCTTTAAGCCTTGCATTTGTCAAAGAAACAAGCAGTTTTTTATCTATTTCCTATAATCTTCTACAGCTCAAGAGGAGTAATGTAGGGGGAGGGAAACTCAGGCAATGTATTTATGTTGGAGCACAAGCCTGAGCATTTGAACAGACCATAAAGTTAAAGAGACAATGGGTTATATAGTGGAAACCTTACTTGCAATCTAAATTTGTATGTGCTGATGCTGTTGCTCCTTGCAAATAAGTGCTGGATGAGCTCTGATGTGCCACAAAGCTCATTTGGAAGTGTAAGGCAACTGGAAATCAGTTTCTCATAGCTTTCACGTCTGTTGCTTTTTTAAATGCCCTTTTTCTTTCCATGGAAAAGTTTCACTACTTATCTACATGGAAGGTCAGCAACATCATCACAGTAGAAACGAGCTTTCAGGATGCAGGGGGCCCCTGTGGTCCTCTGTTCCCTCCAAAAATCTGCCATGATCTATGCCCTCTGCATGCTTAGCATTGGATAAATGGTTCTGCTCTGGCAGTATCCAGAAAGACACAATCAGGTCAGGCATGAGGACCCACACCTTGTGCGTGGCCTCTAGAGCTCACAGAGAGACTTACTTGCAGTTTGTTCTCACATGCACACTAGTGTGAATCCAGAAAAACACAATGAGAGTGATCCTTGGAAGCCTTTGTTCAGGGTGTTGGAGAGCAGACCAAGCTAGTGCTGGTCTGTGCACTGGCCTCATTTGAATAGTTCATGGGGGAAAACCTAGCTGTGTAGAAAAGGCAAGACATAGTGCAAAACATGCCATTGACAGGTTCTCCTCCTCCCCTTAAGACTTTCACCTGAAAATAGAGAAATACCAGCTGGAGTTATAAATTATTCCAGCTCCTAGTTGCCAAATGTTTCCACTCTCCTCTTTGTATCTGTTACAGATGCATCATCCACATATGAATGTTTCCTGGAATTTGGTTCCAGAGATTTGAGCCTCTGAAGTTTTGGGCCAGACTCACTCAGATGGAACTCCCAGGGAGCAGAAATTGCCTGTTTATATCAAGAGGCTTATCAGAGAATGTTAAATGATTTTTTACAGCTGAAAGTCAAAAGATCTTACCAGTCTTCTCCTTGCTATTTGCTGCATAGCTTTCAAATAAAAAAATATTTAAAAAACAAACAAACAAAAAAACATAAAAAACCTCAAAACAAATCCCACAAACAAAACAAACAAACAAAAACCCCAACCAAACCCAAGTAAACAAAAACAACAACAAAAAACCCCAAACTCTTTCCAGTCCCCCTTGTCCTCCAGACAGCCAAGTCTGTTCCTGTCACCACCCTTCTAATTACTAGAAAGACCCCTCCTGGCTGGAGAGATCAATGCAGGATTGTTTTACACCAACACTGATGTTTTGCCTGCTTAAGCAGAATCTAAGAGTAACAGAGTGATCCATTAGCCAGTGAAAGAGCGTTCAATCAAGCAGTGCTCTGCATTTCTCCAGCATTTTTCACCCGAAGCAATTAAGCATTCATTGATTACAAGCATTAATTAGGTCTAATCACATGCCTGCAAATGAGGCATTATGAAAACATGAAAATGAGTGCTGTTTTAAAATGGATTTTGGTGGTGAAGAAGGGCATAGCCATCTTATGGGATTCCCAGAAGCCCTTCATATCTGTAAAGATCATCTGATACTGATACTGGTACTGATCATCTCCCAAAACTCAGGCCCTGCTGGTCCCTGCCGGGCAGGGCTGTCAAACATCAACACCTCTGATTTTCCTTCTAGCTGAACTTCACCCACTACTCCATCGCTCCATAATGAAACAGAGCACAACAGGGGAGAACAGGCAAGTGAGGCCTGGCAGCACTGAGATCAGTGGCACACCACCCCAGCCAAGGACAACACACTAAATGGAGAACTGAATGGGGGACAAGAGTAACTCAAAGCACTTTCAGTGCTTGCCAGACTCCCTAGGACTACTTGGTGTGATTATGCTGTCATTTTTAATCCTATGGTTGTTTTCCTCTTTTTTTTTTTTATTTTGGGCAATTCAATTTACACATATGCTCACATGTATCTAGTGCTTTTAGCTAAAGGTGAAGTTACCCAGTTTGTGCCTGAGGCTGCGCAGCAACTTACAGAAGCCCTGTTGGCAGCTCTATACCTGTCCGCTCTTTCTCTATCTACTCAGTCAATACTTGGTGCATTCATAGCACAGCTATAAGATCATATCTAAACACTTATAAGTGCCTTTCTCTCCCAAGCCTGGTCCTGCTTTTCATAAACTCAACCTTCTTGTTTTACACACGCCTCCATTCCACTCTAATTTCCATTGTTTAATCTCACCCAGCTCTTTCCATCCCTCCCCTCAGCAGGACACAAAAAAAAAAATCGGCAATGCCTTCATTTTGCAATGTTGCAAAGTTGGGTGGGTTCATAGGAAAATATCACAACAACAAAGAGGAAACCCAATCTTTTCTCCCAGCTCCCACAGCTTGATTCCAAGGCCAAGAAAAGAAAAGACTTGCAAGGCTGCATTCACAAGGGCTAGCATCAGCACCAGGCTGCATGGCTGCAAGGCTGACAAATTGCTCCTTGGGAACAGCATAAATCGTGGGTGAATCCTGGATCCTCCTCACAGTGTGCACACACTCAGCTTTCCATGCATCCCTACACCTACTCTTTTTCTAGAAGTTGATCAAATGCAAGGACATAGGGAGACCTAATGCAGTTGCCTAAGTAAAAGCAGTCAGCAAGTAAACCCCACAGCATCACAACACAGACCCCCTTCCCATCCCCCTGTAGCCTGCTCCACCCTTCCTCTATGCATGGGGCACAGAGTAGATGCTCAGACTTTCATTTGCTCATAGGCTGCTCTTGGCGTTGAACGTGGTTTGCACCCAGCAAAATGCCTGACTTCATGGTGCAGCAGCAATCCTTGCACACACACAGCAGAGATGCTCCCAGCCCTCATCTCCTGTCCCTGCACATTCAGAAGGGCCTATGTAAAGAACATTGCTTTGGCTTTGACTTTTCTCCTGACAGCAAGAATGGAGGAAGGTCAGGGGTTTAGCATCGCTGTAAACCAGAACATATGGCCCACTACTGGTGAAAAGGCAATCACTCATTGGGGGTGATAATGATTACGATGGGATAAATTGCAATTAGAATACCGGAAACAGAGTCTTTCGGCAGAGAAGGTGCTGCATTAGCTCCAGCATTAAAGTGGTTGCAGTATATGACAGTAATTTAACAGGGAAGAGAAATCTGGGCACCAAATGGTACAGCAAAGGACCCTCACAAAGCCTGCGAGCTGGGATGATGTGCACATGGCAGAAGGCAGATGTTGATCTCCTTGTGTTACTGCAAGGAGGTCCAAACCAGAACAGGTCTAGATAAACTCCTGACCTCTTACTCGTGGAGGTGGTCCCCATGGACTCAAGGGTAAGGCAAAGGGCAAAGCCAATCACAGAAGTCTTTGCTAGTGCTGTTGTTATTGCACAATGGATGAAGTGTTTGGGAAATGCCTGCTGTTTCTTGGCATGGCAAGTAGGGTGGCAGCATCTGAGTCTCAGCTTTCTTCTGTCAGTGTTTAATGACTCCACAGGTCTCAGTGGAGTTGCCTCCATGTAAAACTGGCACATCAACAAGCAAAGTCAGGCCTCAACATCTGTAAAACTCGATAGGTTCACAAGGATTTAATTCCCACTTAAGTATGTACAAATCACATGGGATGACACTGCCTAATTCCCTGCATTTCTGCATAGCACGGTACTGTCACTATTCACTGGGAAAGAATTTCATATTTGCATTTTTTCAAGTGCGGAAATACTGACATTGCTCATCTTCTCCTAACACTGATCTCTGGAGAAAAAGGCACTGATTTTCCATATTGCATCATACTGCCTATGAGGGTCCTTTTCCTGATTAGATCACCTCTGCAGTGGAGTGGAATGTTCGCACATCTAAGCATGCATGCTTAATATCTGAAACAGAAGCCAGCACAGGTTTTTATCTATGCCACTTTTAAAACTGCAGAGCAGGCTGAAGTTCTGTCTGCAGATATCTGGTAAGTGCCAACAACTAATACAGGCACTGGAGAGCAGATCAACATCATGCAATGCTTGTGTCAGTTGCTGGCTCCAACACCAGCTCCAAATCTGGGAGTACTACAGAGCCATTGGGGACCAGTTCTTCTTATCTCAGGTGTAGTGCTAATACCCTGACTCTTCTTTCAAGAGTCACACCAATCTTTTCCCTCATTTGTCTGCAACATGCACCACTAAGGGTGGTAGGTCTTGCTCTGATGGTGCAAGTAGGGCTTTCTCCTTGAAGTGACATAATAAGCTTTTTGTGTTTCATTTAGAGTATTGTATGTCTAGGCAGCCTCAGGAAAGGAGGTTATGTCCAGGAGAAGTCAGACTTTGCTCAGTTCTTAGAGGAGAGTCTAGTTCAAATGCAAGAATACAGACCCAGTTTGAAAGCCCCAGTCACCTAAATGCCCTTCTGAGTGCCAGCAGAGGGCATGTCCCAGTCCCTGAAGCCTGAGGTCCTGCCAGATGCCCCAGAAGTGCTTCATGCCTGTGCTAGATCTGTGCATGTGGTACAACCAGATCATTTCAGAGCGGGTACAGCTGTGATTTAAGGACCTGACCCTGCTCTATTGGTTTCTGTCAATGCCTAAGAAAGAGTCTTAAAGGCCACCATGTAAGAGTTATGAGTGAAGGGGTGACATTCCTACCTCTTCTGAAAGGGCTGCCTCACTAGACATGAAGCTGCTCAGGTGTTACCCATCCTCCTACGTTCCAGCTTGCCCCATGCTCTAACCAGGCTTCTCACACCCAGGATAGACAGTGTGAATTTGACCTGAAGGAGAATTTTCTTCTCAGCACAGAGACCCTGCACAGTGACCTGTCACAGCAGGCAGTGGCAGACTTTGGAGCCCTGGTGAGGGGACACAGTGCCACGTGGAGGTGCATCATCAGCAGGACTGCTGTGTGGTGCTATCAGCCCAGCTGTGTGAAGGCTACATTGCAGCTAATGGGCCACATTCTGTCCAAACATATTTTGTGGAAGAAATCACACCTCCAGGCCTGTGTTCACCACAGCATGCTGGGGCCATGTTTCATTTCACCCGGGAGTAAAGGGCTGTGCTGATGTGGAGCAGGGTCATTCCCAACTGTCAGGAGCCATAGAGGAGGGAAAGTTGGCTGTGGTTTTTGCTCTGGGTCCAGCTCCCAGAGGCTGTGCAGATCCTGTACCATTAAACAAAGCTAAGCTCATGAGCTGTACTTGTGTAGCTATTGTCTTTGCTGCTGTTTTTGTTGTTAATACCTTGGCTGCTGTAGTATGTCTGGTGTTTTTAGCATTGGAGCCAAGAAAACAGCATTAACTGAACAACCTCAACACAGCAGAAGTTGCCAGGTTGAGAAACCCTCTGATGCTGGGAAACAAAGCGAGTCTCTCCCCACTTCAAATCTGTTACCTGTGTTCGCTTAAGGCCATGGGAACCCACACAGCCCCGTGGCTGGATGGTGGGAGTGGTAAGAACAAAAGTTAAGGGCAGGTGCTTGGGCTTAATTATATTGTTTTGTAAACTACACCTGTCAAAGGTGAGAGTGAAAGCACTGGACAAACAGGATACTTGAAAACATAGCAGCTACAATGGGAGAAAACCAGTTGGTTATGTTGGGAATTTTTTTTAATGGCTCTGAATTATTCACAATATCAGTGGTTTCCTGTGACATCAAGCTTCTGAACGTTGCTTGATTGCCATAAACTGTGGTGTATCCAATTTTCCATTCCTGACTACACCCAAGCCACAGTTTGTCTGAGAAGCTGCGTCTGCAGAAGGCATGTGCTGGCTGGCAGCTGAATAACTGATAGATGGGGGTAACACAGAGGCACCTGGTGCTCAGCACTAGCATGGATGAATCCATGTGATTATTTTTCATTGTTTTTCCAGAGAAATGATGGTAAAACAACTAATGAGTCAAAGGGAGGAAATGAGAGCAGAGGCTAACTAAGTGTGTGAAAGACAGAGCTCTGTGGACTGCTCTGCCTGTGCCAAGAACTGGGGAGTTTCTGTCAGCTTGGTTGGGAAAGTCGAGCAGCCAGTGTAAACTGCTGCCTGGCCTGTGTGTCTGTAAGCACCACTGCCCTCTTTTGGGTGGAATTAGATCTGTGCGGCTGTTTCATCCGCCAGCACACGCTGCTGCATCGCCCGGGTGCAAGGAAGAGGGGCCACTCCTGCGGCAATGCTGCCAGCGATGCTCCCGTGAGGAGAGCTGAGCAGCGGGATACTGATGCACAAAGGCTCTGCTCAGCAAGGATGCTGTCCGAGAGCAGCGTGGCCATGGCATTGCAGGTGTAGCCCATCAGCCCGTAGCCATGCTCTGTTCCAGCTCCTCTGACAGGCTCCTGTTCCTTGGGTGAATCGTGACATCCAAGCTGCAGTTCCTTCAGGCGCTTTTTCCCACCCCTGGCACTGTTCTGCTCCATCATCTGCTGTGCAACAGGAACAGAACAGTGGCTGAGCAGATTTGTCTCCAGCCTTGCTGCAGGCAGGTAATTATGTCAGGTGTTGCATGCCAGTGCCAAGTTCTGCTGAAAACACTATGTCTGACACCTTCACTGTGGAGGCATCAAAACCTGCTCTGTCGGGGCAAGGTGCACCTTGAACAGAGCTCCCCCATCCTCTGTCCGAGTGTTTTGCTGGATAATCTCTCAATGAACTGTTAGCAGAGGCATAGATACAGGATATGGGTCAACCTAATGGTTCATTTTTGGTGACCCATGTCCAGCAATGGTCAGCTCTTATGGCAATGCTACTTGTCTCAAATAAGAGAACACATCCCTCTCAGAGCCCGCTCATGCCCCCAGCCATATCTGATTGCACTTAATTCAGCTTCCTCAGCTAGGACCATGCTCAGTCACAATCTGACAAAGTCCTTACAGTGACCTAGACATAAAATTTGAGTTGATGAGTGACACTTTTTTATAAGACCAACTGTTTCATTATGAAACTTTTGAGGTTGGAAAAAAAAATCCCAAACAAATAAGAACATGTCCCTATTAAAAGACTGTCGGGGCATTTTTATGTATCCTCCTTGTAGCAATTGTGGCTGCGTGTAAAAGGCAAGCATGCCTTCTGATCGTGAGAGAGTGGCTAAAAAATATGAGTCACACAGTCGAACCTTGTGACTTGGTAGAAATAAGGAGGTCTCCTTAAAGGCAATTTGTGGAAGAATTGGAGAGAAACGCAATTTTTCAAGGTCAGCCAAAGGCTAATGAGCACTCTTTCACAGTGCGATTGTATTGCCTGAATTTCTGTATTTCAAAGCCAGTCTAACTACTTTATTGCTGAAGCACTGTAACTGAAGAGGCTGTAATAATATTGACAACTAATCCTGCCAGAATCTGAGATGGTATTCAGCATAATATGAAACATTTTCTCTTCGCCTGGACAAGTACAGAACAAAGAGTTAAACAAATATGTGGTTCCCCAGAGTGCCACTTATCTTTCTTCCCAAAGGGCATGTGTACAGATGCTTTGTAAGTTGGGTTGTCAACAGTTGGGGCTTGTGGCCAGATTCACATGTTCTCCACCTTTTGCTTGTGAGCTGCAGGAGAGTCATCTCCAGAGGGACAGTTTTTCATAACATAATTAGATTGGCGCCATTCGTGCAGCTACAGTTTCAGGTTGGCTCAGCTTTACTTCTGCTCCAGCTCTCCAGTTCAGGGGATTACAGTAGCACAGAAATTGGTTCTGAACTGAACATTTGGCAACTACCTCGGGTCAAGGAGGCAATTTGTGCTACTGCTGTTGCTAAATTAGAAATAAATAAATAATCAATGTGCGGCCCTTAATGAGAAACTAAGAATGAGAGACAAAATATTTTTGCAGCTCTCCACTGTGAATGTACTTAGGAATATGTAGCATTTTTTTCCCATGAATGAGCAACTCTCGTCTAGAGTTAGTTCACTTCGCTTTAGTTGAAGAAGAGCAAGTGCATTCTCTTAGCACAGTTTTGCACAATGCTTAATGTAGTGTAGCTTTAATCGGCTGAGGATCTGGATGGACTAACCCAACATCAGCCAAAGTGTTCCCACTGGAGTTTCAGTGGTTTAATTGCATCAGTTTAGAAATGGATAGAAGTGAAATCACTGAGACCTTTAGCGTGGAGACAAAGCCCTTAGCCCTGACTAGCCTCATACTACTAAACTGCACCTCAAGAAGAAGAGATTTGCAAGCAGTGAGTGTAGACTGGAGGAAAAGTAAGAGCGCAGGCCACCTTTCCAAGCATCACACGTAAAATGGGCACATCCTGCCTGTCATGTGCAGTGTTCATTAGGGACCATCTCCGAGTGTGTCTGGGCTCACTTCCATGCACTGTGAGCCACAGTGCACTCCCACACTGCCCCCACAATCTCCTCAGTGTGGCTTATGCTGCATGTGGCTCCACTGAGGTGTTAAGGTTTTAATTGGGCAGCCAGTAGCTGGGAAGCTGCGCAGTTGTGACTTCTTTGCTGGATTCAGTGATGGATGCCAGCCCATCCCCTCCCATGCGGTTTTGAAGATGTCAGCTGATAAATGGCACTTTAGCAGGTGACAGAGGTAATAAATTAAAAGGCATCTGGCAAACCTGCTGTAAAGGAAGAAATAGATGTTTGCAGGGATGGAGAAAAATGACCACTACTCATAGAGAGCAAATAAGAGAGGAAAACAAAGTGTCTTCATGTCCCTCCTAAAAGCAAAGCAAAACACAGACAAATCGACGGTCCAGATTTTTCTCACTGAATCAGAGAATTTTTGGAGTTGGAAGGGACTTCTGGAGATCATCTAGTCCAGCCTCCCTGCCAAGTGGGGTTATATCAGTTGGATATAAAAAATGCAATTAGACCTGGTTCTGTGTAACTCAAGATTTTTGTTGCTAAAGTTCTTCCTGCCTCAGTGCTTGCAGAGTAAGTTTGCCTGTTTACTGAAGGTACTGATTATTTTATAACTTTTCACTTTCTCTGTGATATGAGGCATTTGTGAACTGGAAGTAACCTGTGAAAGCCAGTTAGTTGCTATTCTGCAATCCTGAACAAATACTTTATAGAGTCAGGTGTTGGGGGGGCGGGAAGGCTGTGTATTGTGTGGGTCAAGTGTTTTACTCAGGGTCTAAATTTTACAGGTAATTTGCTGGATCTTCAGAAACAGCCACATGCATCATTAGTGCCAGAATTCTGATCTTTAAGAAGAGCCTGTTGCACTGATTTTTCTATAGAGGGCTTTCCTCAAAAGTAGAAAGAAGTTTGGTGCTACCCAGTTGCTTACCTGGCATACACCTGGTCTCCCTAAGACCCTTTGATAATCAGGGGGTAGGAAGCAGGGCAGGGGGGAGGTGTTTTCTTCCAGAATGCATTTCAAAGCAGATGCTGAATTTAGGCACACTGAATTATCCTCTGAAGAAGTTTTTCTCCATTGGCAGGGGAGAGGCTAGAGAGACTGGCTGGCTGACTTGGCTGACTGCAGCTGGTGGTGTGAAATCTCTCCTTGCTGAAGCCAATGAAAACATCAAGAAACAGAGCCTTCCACAACCTCTTTAAGTAATTCATTTGCCCTTATTCTTAACAATTGGTGCCAGCTCTCTCATTTGATCAGGTTTGAGATCTTCTGCTTGAACTGTTGTGACGGCTTTCTCTGCTTGATAGAGAAAGATTTAGCAGGACTGTTTCTGTCCTTCATGCAGAAATTGAGCTGCCTCTGAATCTTCTTTGTGATTGCATAAATAAACCCCCTCCCAAAGAGTCTCACTTAGATGCAGTTTTGCCATTTATTGTGTGGCTCTTGGCAGGTTTCTAACGCTCCTTTGGCAGTTGTGACTTGCAGCCCCAGCCAGCACTCCAGAGCCAGAGAGCAAGCCTGCAGTGCCCTGCTTGTCCCCTGCCCCCTCCTTCTGCTCCATTCCACCTCCCACTCCAAGCCCAGGGGAGAGGCATATTGACCTTTCCACGTACCTACAGCCCAAGCAGGTATTAGATGATGTTTCTGAAGCAGAGCATTCTGCAGGATGCCTCTTGAGACCCCTGTGGCACAGCTCTCAGGAAGAAGATGCTGCTGAATTTTAATAGTTGTTTATTTCTTTTTCGACTGGTAGATAATTTGCCTTTGCATATAAAATAATTTCCTTGCCACTCATTTCCAGTACTGAAGTAATAGCTAACTATTTCAAGTTTTTTTTGCATCAGCTTTACCAGTTTTGCTAGGATTATTTTTGTTCTTAACATATTTTTAAACTTTTTGTTCTACCGAAATATAGAAAGTCTGAATATTGAAGCACCATTTCCATCAAGGCCTACAGCTTCCCTTAGTGTATTTCTGCATTTCACAATGTCATCAATATTCTTTACTTTCTCCTCCTTTTTTGTTACCAGTATAGTTAGTAGTTTCCAGTCGCTGATGAATTTGAATGAGTTTTTAGCTTAAGCTTGACTGTGGAGGGAGGCAGATTAATTATTTCTCTTTCAGTTTTATTATGCCTGAACAATTTTCATTCATATTTTTTTCTATTTAGATTTTTCATCCTAACTATTTTTGAATGCAGTTTACAGGAGCTTTGGGAAATCTTTTTGATACAACAGCTGGGTATATTAATCACTACTGGGAAATTTCTCTTTGCCCACAGAGGCTGTAATCGCATCACAATAAATGCTCCTGACACAACCAGAGACTTCCATCCTAAATGAGGTCCATAGCAAAGTCATCTTCTGTGGGTAATTGCTGTGAAAGTATTATCTGCTAGTTTTAGAAACTCTAGACTCTTTCTCAGTGGTATCGATGTAACCTCAAAAAATATTTCAAACTCAAATCACCTGTAACAACCTATTCTTTTTTTTTTTTTCCTGCATAAAAAACCCCAACTGCTGAAGGAGTAAACAAACTTTTCATTTTCCTTGGCCAAGTGATCCTGAGAGCATCCATTATTTCTTCTTGGGTTTTCTCAATGTGGTCATCCAAGTTCAAGATTTTTTGGTCTGAGTCCCTCGAGGGTGGTGGCACCCAGAACATCTTTGTCTTATTGCTTCTTCCATTCCTGATGAAATTACAACATCCTAGTGTTGGAGGTTTTTCAGACAACCTAATGACATTTTTTATCTCATTTCCCCTGACCAGCTGTACCAGCTTTCAGAATTTATATGTAGGAATTTGAAAGATATTGTTCATTCTTTGAGTTAATTATCAGATCAGCTTGGTTCATTTTTGTTATGCCAAATTTGAGATTTATACAACTAAATTATTACAGCCGAGAATAAGAGTTTGTCTTGCATTTATCTTTTAACAAATATTTTTAGTCAAATAAAACTGTTACTTAATTGCATAAGCTTTTAAGTGAAAAAAACCAAGTACGTGCTTTGTTTAAGAAAAGCATAATCAAGTATTTTTAGACCTACATGGCCATTTCTCCCATTATTTGTACTGTAAAGTCACAACAGAAATTACTGTTGTTCTTTTCTTTTACAAGTAAGCAGTTTCCTGCAGTTGTTTCCATGTGCTTGATGTGAATAGGAAAACCCAGCCTAAAAACTGTCTAGAAATGGGAACAAGTAATTGTATGTTTCTTGTGGAGGCTGTGTCTGTGAAAGTTTCACCAGCCATCTCTCCAAATTGTATGTTTCTAGTCAGGGATTGAATTTTTTTGTAAGTAATGTGTTTTGTTTCCATTGTTGTTGTTGTTTTTAATCAGGCTCCCCTTAGAAGCATGAGAATGTTTTTGTTTTCCGTTCTTTTTTAAAATCAAACCAGATATCAAAATCTGGAAGTCCTTTGCCAAGATAGGGCTTCCCCTTTCATGCAATTCTCTGTTTACTTCATCACGAGTGCCCAAGATGGAGCCATGGAAAGAAGACAGAAGTACAAAGGCTACAAAATTAATGGTGCTTCTCATTGTTCTTGTGGTGCTTTAACCACTGGAAAGTAAAGCCTATGGGTAGTGGGTTTATAGTGATTTCCCTTAAACCTGGCTTTGGCTGCCTTTAGCACAGTACCTGGCGAGGGCCGGAGCACCTGGGCTCTTGGATGAATCATCCGCCCTGGCTTCGGAAGCGAAGCAAAGCTTCCCAGTGAAACAGCAGCAATATCCGGGCTGGCCATCGCTTCCCATTCTGCTCAGCCTCAGCTGATATATTTCATATGTTTTTGTTGCTGAAGCTGGGCCAGGACTTCTCTAGCTTTGACAGGAGGGCTAAATGAGAGCAGGGAATTTTATGTGCCTCTTCCCACCGCATTCCAGTGACCATGCAGGAAGTCATTGATCAGTGGGATTTAGGCAAGGCGCACACCAAAGGGGTGTGTGTGTGGCCCGGTGGCCTCTGCAGCGTGCTCTGTGATGACACCAGCCTCTGATTCAGTGAATGGAGGGATGAGAGCCTAGCTGGTGAGCCACACACACCACGGCTGCGCTGCATCTCCGTGGCTGAGCGAATGCAGTGTGGGCTGTCTGAAGGCTGCTCTGTAAGGCTGCACACTTCCTACTAACACTGTGGTAATAGGAGAGTGAATTTCCTGGGAAATTGCTTAACGTTCTTTCACAAACAGAGGGCAAGTTCCCTGACCTGGTGGCTCACCCTACAGGAACAGAGTCTGACCTCTCGTAGATCGCTTAGTATTGTTCAATTGTCCTGATCTGTGTGGCTCCTCTGTGCCACAGCCCAGGAGAAGAGCTGAAAGGGCATGTCATCCCTTCAGGTGTCTGATGTTCAGGCTACACAGCACTGGGATGGTGAAGGAGCTGGTGTGCCTGCGCACTGACCCAGAGCTGTTAGCAGCAATGGTTTTGCAGAAATGCAAATGGTATTTCTGACCCAAATTAAGTCATTAAACTCATTCCTAGGATAAGTTTACTGACCTTACTGGAGTTGCATGAAAAGAATACTTATCCTGTTGTCAGATATGCTGTGGACATAGAGAGCGCTAAAAAAACCCCAAAAATCCAATAAATGTATGTAATTTCTCTGTAATTTCTTTAGAGCATTAGAATTGCTATGGAGAGGTCTTCCATATTAGGAACTGTTCTGCTGTAAGGGAAACCTCATTGCAGCAGTTTGTGTGCATCAGCATGGAGGGTGACAATTTGATTTTTCATCTTTCCTGTGCCTCAGTGTCTGTATTTGGCCACATTATATGGCTTGGGGTAGGATTCAGCTGTGGTGGGGTGAACAGGAAAGTGGTTGATGTCAGTTCAGTGGCTCTGTCATTGCATGACTCAGAGCATAAATTATTGAAGTAAATCTACTTTCCTTCTCTCTCTCTTTCTTATCTGTGATTTTCCATATACAAAGGAAATGAAGAGGGGAGTCAGTGAGAGGTTATCATTCAATGATGAGACAGGCTGTGGAGAAAAAGATGCTACTCCTTCAGCAATCCCAAATGTGCTCCCAAATCTCAGAAGAGCTGAATATTTCAGCTGAAAGAGTCAGTCATTAAATAATCTTCTCCCTGGACACCAAAATAGTTGTCACTATTGCACAGCATCAACAGCCAGCTGAGCCGAATGGGGGCAGCCTGTGCAGAGCTAGTGTTTCAGTCTGTCCACCTGCAGCCCAGTAAATAATGGCAAGGATAGTTTACAGTTACAGAGGGATCAGAATTGCTGGCTGAATGGTCACAATCCAAGAAAATGTGTTTTAATTTAGCTAAATGAAAAGTAATACATCTGGGAAAAAAAGAGTTCAAGCTGTACCTACAGGACAGGAGACTCTGCCTTGGAAAACAGGATTATGGGGTCATTGTGGTAACTGCCTCCACAATAGCTGCTGGTTCCATGGGGCTAAGAGAGCTCAGCTGACTCTGGGAACCTAAAAGCAAATAACAGGACTTGGGGATGGCGGAAGCATCGTCAGGAGCATCCCTGGGCTGCAGCACCAGGTGGTGGTCTCACCGTGTCCACACCTCAGTGAGAAAGAGGAAACACTGTGGAGGACAACTGATATGGTGGAGGGAATTCCTGCATGGTCACTGGAATGCTGTGGGGAGAGGCTGGGAGTATAAAAGCCTTTACAAGGGTTAAAATGTGTCATCCAGTCAACTTTTCTATGTCGAGGTTCGTTATGTCTTTGTAATGCTGGATCACAGCAGTGCAGTGAGAGGCCCCCAAAGGGACTCTAACTCAGTTTTGTCATGAAACCCTCCTTCCTGATTGTGGGTACTTCTGGACAAGCAGGAGATGGTAAAATCACCTCAGGGGGTTGCCTTTATAGATGGTAAAATCACCTGTAAAGGAGGTTGTCTTTGCAGACATGTCCGAGTCCACCACAGGACAGAAACTCAGAAACTCTCCAGCATGACTGTGTAAAATTTGACTGGAATTACCATCTATCAGTTTTTATTCCAATTCCTTTCTCTCAGGGTGGTGAAAAAAAATCTACATTTCCCTCAATTAGCTTATTGATGCAGCTCTGCACTGAGACAGTGATGGTGCCCAACCTTCAGCTTTAAGGGTTTGGACCACAGGCAATGGATTGCTGGGTATCTCTGAAAGCAGTGACATAGATGGGGCAAATGCTTTGGAGCTGTGAGAGGATGCTGTACATCTCTGTCCCCTTGACACCTGCCTATGGCCCTGCCTGTGGCTGCCACTTCTGTGAGGATTTCCTGAGCCTCAGAATAACCTTCCGAAACCACTTGGTAACATTGCATGAACCAGTTCCCCCTTTGGTCTTTTCTGGTCTTCATATGTGGCTCCAAGCAGCTTTGCTTTCAGAGAACTGTGGTGGTGTCTTGGTGTGTCTGAAGCCTTCAGGCTGAGTGCTGGTGCTGCTGAGTGCCCCGAGCAGCACAGGAACTCTCGCCAGTTGCTCACCAGAGGCTCAATTTGAACTGTGAGAGCTGGGAGTCAAAACATGATTTTGTAGAAAGCATCAGGTCATATCAAACAACAGGTCCAAGTACACAGTTTCCTCTGCAAATAAAGGTTGTGAGATCTTAAAATACATGGAGAGAGATCAAGGCCACCTAGGGACAGGAGTCCTATATTTTTATCATAATCTTCATTATCATCATCACCATTATTATTATTATTATTGACATCATCTTTGATCTATCTGTTCTCTTATTTGCTGCTTCTGGAAGGCTAGGCAGCAGTTGGCTTTCCCAGCCTTCCTTAATAACTTTCTTTCCATCAAGGAGTGCAGAAAGCACATGCTAAGGCAGAATTTAAGTCTTTGCACATGGCTTCATCCCACCACAGCCACAGACTGGCCTCACCTACAGTTTGCACTGCAGCTTGTATTTTAACTTCTCCAGCTTGACCTTGGGTTTTGGATCTGCACTTTAGTAAAAGGACGAGCAGCTGAAATGAAGGGATCTGACTCTTGCTCCAGATCTTCCCAAACCATGGGAGTGTGCCTCTTGCACAGCTCCAGTCTGAGCCCATCTCTAAATATAACCATAATGCAATAAAATGCACAAAAAAACACCCCCCAAAACCCCAAGAAATATGTCCAACAGTGGTTATTACCACAGTTACATCACAGCAGAAACAGGTGCAAGGAAATAAGCCTCCCAAAAGTTTCTGTTCAGGAGGGAGATGACTGAAGAAAGCAGAAGGAAAAGAGGAAGGCAGAGGTAGGGGTAGGAGCCAGGGGACAAAGCAGAAGTTGTTTCTCTTGGGATGTGGCCAACTTAGTAGCTGTCCAAGCCCAAGAGATGTCTTGGATGCTCCTCCTTTAACTGTCTTTGCTGTTTCCATTTTAAGGCTGCCTGCCAGCAGAGTGCATGCCCAGTGCTGCATTGCCCTCTGAATGCCCTGTTGCCTGGAACCTCCACAGAACTGTGCTCAGCCCTGATCCGAGAAGACACGCTTTCTTCTGAGCAGATTTTGCATGAATCTCAAGGAATCCTTCAAGGACTCATCAGCTCAAATAATTCTCTCTGCCCCAAAACTATAGGGAAGGAAGGGAAGCGATTATGGGAAAGCTCACATTCCTGCAGCAGCTGCAGTCACTTTGGGTGGGATTCATCTGACTAAACACAGAGGCCTCCATGTGAGCTAGTCACATTAGGCTCCCTTTATGGAGGAGAATATGGGGAAGCATAGGCACAGCTATGAGTCACCCCTCCTCGTTTCAATGCCTAGAACAGGTCAGGCAAATCATGCCCACTTCTCTTCTTTGTTTTAAAAAGAGCTGCAATGAAGGGGCCAAGTGTAGGTCTGTAAAGTTAGACAAAACTCATCCTTTATCTGGTGTCCAAACCAAATTATGTGATCTGGGACCAAAGGGCCAAGCTGTGATGAGGGCATTGCCAGCAAATGCTGAGTAACCACAGCAGAGTGGGGTAAATTGTCTCACCCGCAGCTTATTTCACTGCGGGAGAGGATGCAAGGAGTGCAGTGCTGGAGAGGAAATGGACTAAGAAAAATGCCTATAAAAGTCACCGTGGGATGTCACCCTAGTGCCAAGACTATGTTTATTTTGAACCAGATCTGGTACCTCTGCTTTTCTGTTTGCAGGCAAAAGTTACTGCACTCCTGACACCACTGCAACTTGGTGTGTGACCAGTTACTTCCCCCCTCCAAGCCCCTCTTTCCGTCCCACTTCTCCTTTCCAGACATCAGTACAGCAGGCCCATCTTCAGATCCTGTGGAGCATCACGGGGTGCTGGCTCAGCTCTGCTGTGTCCCTTTCCCAGATGCCTGGTTTCATGCTGAGCTGTGTGTCAAAACAGAGGAGCATTTCCCATGCAACGTGGGCTTCAGGGACACGTAGGGAAAGGAAGTGCAGAGGTTGCCAGAAGCAGCAGTAAAGTTGTGGTACTATCTGATGAGAAAAGTGATGAAACAATAATGCTTTTGAGCATGTCATGAACCAGCTCCTCTCTTGAGGGTCTTGTGCTGAGGACCCTCAAGACCTTATGAGCATCCATGGCCGTAACCTACAAATAAGAGTGTGAGGCACACACAGAAGGTAAAGAAATAGTTAGAGCTGCTTCAAGTCCATTTCCCCTCCCACCCTTTTCTTTTCTTTTATTTTCTCACCATTGAAAGACAAACAAAAGCTTAAGTGATGTCATGGGGTAAAGCATTTGTGAAGTTCCTTGCTGCTGCATCCCAATATGCAGCAAGCCTCTTTACTAACACTATTTTTTTCATTCACCAGAGGTGACATGCAAGAATTACGGCAGTGCCTGGCAAAACAAAGCAGAGTGCCGAGGAGACGTGAGGCTTTTCAGATCTTCTATGACTGGTTCTGCTCAGCTCTAACCTGCAGCTCATGCATGGGCCAAATGCCAAGGTTCCAACTCCCTGCTGTAGGTTGTCAGCTGACAGAGAGGGGCTGGTGCTCTAGAGGATTTTAGTTTCCCTCCCAGAAAAAAAATCAGAAAAGTGAGTTAATTTGCTTGAAAATAGACAAACAAATGAACATGTGTGTATGTGTATATATTTGCACCTGCACATGATGTACTTTGGCAAGACCTAGAGAGAGGGAGTCTCCAGAAGCTGATATTAGAGAATTTAGTACCTCTCCTGAACTCAGGACTTAGGCTCCTCAGTCTCAGCAAGATGCTCAAGGACAATTTGTGCTGGAACTTTTCAGAGATTGCCTTTCTTTAGCTGACAGGCAGAACTGTGAATCTGGTGCCTTTAAACCTGCCAAAGGATTTAGTATCAAGGCAGCTCCTTGCTCCGTGCTCTGATATTTCTGGGAAAGCTGGCTGGTAAGTAAGGAGAGAAATGTTCATTAAGTGCCCTCACTTGGAGTTAAAGGGCCAAGCACACTTCTGCTCCTCCTCCTTCACCCCTCTACAAGAAGCTCACTGAGGATAAATAAAATGGTTAAAGATGCATGATGAGAAAATAGCCTGGTAATTGTATTGCCCCATGGTGGAGTGGCTGCCTGGGTGAATGCTGGTTCCTGTTCCCCCCCACCGACGACAATTCCTCTCTGGGACAAAGAGCCATCTTCGCTTCTCCTTCATTAACACACTGCCTGGGTGATTGTGTGTTTGAGCCAAGAGGCCTGACCTGCCCTGTAGGATTGAAACAACCTGTCCCAGATCACCTTCCTCACCAGAGATGCTAATGCATGGGATGGGTTTCCCAGGGATCCTGTGTGCCTGCACCCCATGGTTGCATTGCCTATTAATAGAAGTAGAGGAAGAGATCGGAAGAGGAGAAGATCCCAGAGGAGAAGATTCTTTCCTGGCAGTGCCTAGCTCTGCTTGTGTGGAAACCTTTCCTCAGTGCAGTGCATCACCTCAATCCTTGTGCACCACATTTTCTATCTATCATCTCTACTAGCATATCTTTATTTTTTGCTTTAGAGGGCTAAGAATCCACCCCACATAGCTGAGCCCTCTGTAGCACCCATACAATCTTTTTGCCTCGCACTGAAGCTCCTACAATTTTCTCCTTCTTATATCCGTTGCTTTCAGCAGTATGGATAAGAAGCTTTAAGCTTTCCTGAAGGTGATGAGGGAGAAACAGCTGAAACCATGGATTTGCCTCCTCCACCAAGAAATAGATCCAAAAATGTTTCACTGTTTCAGTCCATGGAAAAAGAGAGCTGGACTGGACCCCGTGCAGCTCTGGGCTTGCAGTGCTCCAAGAGGCATATAGGCACTCTAGCTTTAAGAATTGATTTCTTAAGTGAACTGTCAGCTCCCGGTGGCTGGAAAAATCTGCAAACAATTTCTAGTCACTGAACAAAGCAAATCTTTGTACTGTGCTGTAATAGTTCATTATTAAATAAAAGCTCCTTTGTTAGGCTATAAGAAATGGTGTGTACTCCGCCACTCTTGACAACGTGCCTTGCTGTGACTTTGCAATGCATATGAAATTCTCTTTCACATCCTGTGAAAAGATGATATAGTGTGTAATTTTAATTTTGGTAGGAAAAGCTCAGGGTGAAGCAAAAATCACAGCACAGCTCTGGTGATTGAACTTTATTGCTGATGCATTTGATTCACAACCATGCAAGAGAACACGGAGACTGGACTTTATCTCATTTGCAAAAGGGTAAATGAGGAACAACATGCAAAACTGACTAGTGACCAGACTTAAGCAAAACTTTAGCAGCTGCAATTCCTACAAGTTGTTTTACTTACTGGGCTGTCTTATTGCAGTTCCAGAGTTAAATGAGTCAAAACAGGAATCAAATGAGTCAAAACAGGGAATCAAATTTTCCCATCCAGAAAAGCAAATGTGTTTCCAGCTCCCTCTTTTCTCTCCTTTGCTCTGCACCCAGTGAGTTCCCATAATCTGCCCGTTTGGGCCCCAGAGCCACAGAGCCCCGTCACCCTGCTCAGCAGCTGCTGGTGTTGCCTGCTGATGTTGCTTTGCAGCAGACCAGACCGAGGCACAGGCATGGCAGCTGTAAACCCTTCACCTGTACCTTTTGTCAGGCTGTGACCTTTCAACCAACCCCATCACATCATGGTTTAAGATTGTATCCCCCAAAGATTTTCTTCTCTTGCAGTATTTTGCATGGGGTTGGCAGTGCATTGTCAGGGATGTAGTTTTTCTGATCCTTCCTTTCCTCTGTCACATCATCAGGGCTATGGGAAATCCCCAGAGCTGGTACTTCCTTCTCAGCTGGAAGAGGCAGCAGCCAGGGCTGAAGTGGGCATTGGGCAAGCCATTTCTCAGAGCCCTGTCCACTTTTGTCTCTTGGCTGGGCTTAAATGAGGCTTTTCCAATAAGTGTCCAGCTCGGCTCAGGCTGAGGCTGCTAATTCCAGCCGTGTGGGTGATTCATATGCCATCTAATAATAGCAGCTTCTGGCCATGCCAGCACAATAGCTGACCATGGAAAACTCCACACAGCCTTGTGCTGCCAGCCCATCGGCCTTCCCAAGCCGAGCTGGCCACGGCTGGTGGTTTGTCTTTGAGGGCAGCCCTGTGCAGCCCAGCAAGAGGCTGCAAACTGGGCTGTGAGCTCAGCAAGAGGCTGCAAACTGGGCTGTGGGCAGTGCTGTGGGCAGTGCTGGTCCTCCAGCCCTGAGCCCTCTGTCCCAGTGCCAGTGCCACCACCGGGCCAGCTCAGGAGCTGTGCAAAATGGACTGCTCCTCCTGCTGCTTTATATAAAGCAGTTGCTATTAATTACCTGCACCAGAAGCCAGCTTAGGTAGTTTGCTTTCAAGGGCAAAGCTCTGTTTGTCCTTACTTGCCATCCAAATGCTGTTTAGAGCATATGCAAAAATCTGCTATGTGGCTGCCAAATTCATCTTGGCGGCAGAGTCACTGCTGTTCCTGCTACTGAAAGGCAGCAGGGGCTTTGATTGGGATGCCTCATTCACTTGTTTGGATGCTTCCAGGAAGGAAGGGTGATGACAGGGCAAAATGACACACATGTTCCCCAGACAGACTTCTGCATCACCTTTTTCCATGCTCCAGTGGGATTTACTCTGCCTGGTGTTTGACCATTTAAAAACGAAGGCCAGAAAGTGGTGATGGAGGCTGGAGAGGTCTCAGTCCTAGGAATGTGAGGCTGAAGCCTTGACACGTGATGGCTCTCTGTCTTGGCTGCAGACCAAAGGCCAGTGCAGGGTTGGGGCAAGAAGCTCCTGGCTACCCTGAATTCCAGCCCCAGTCAGTCACAGGGGACAGTGGTCCCAGCAGAGCCCATGGATGGGAGCAGCATGCCCACAGTGGGATGTCTGCAGCCAGGCTGGCACTGCAGGCTGGCCACAGAGCAGGTCAGCATCATGATTCCCACAGCATGGCAGCACTGGGCAGCCTTGGGAGCTCGGGCACAACAATGGCTCTTGCCCTGCTGCTTCCAGCCCTCTGAGCTGTGGCCAAGCTGTGGGAACAGTGCACATCCAGGGCACACAGGGTCACTGCTGAATCCTTGGAAGTGAGCTCAAATACTGTAAGGGATTATTAGAAGCTAGAAAGCCAAAGTGTGATGGAGCCAAGGAGGTGTGTGAGACTGAGCGAGATGTGACAGCACAGTGAGCAGTACTGCAGCACAAACCAGGCACCCAGCCCCACTCCTGGGTGGAAGAACAGGGGCAAAGCAAACCCCTCCCCTCTTGCTCTCAAACACTGTCGCTGCTTCCCACACAGGGGTTCTGCACAGGTACTCCAGAACTTCAGAACTGATAGCTGGCTGGGCAGGCCAAGCTGTGAGGACATTGCTCCTTGGACACCATCACTGCCATGGCCCTGGCTCCCACAGCTGACCAGAAGGGCCCCAACTTCCCAGCAGTCATGGGGCTGTGCTCCCACACCACCCACACAGCAGTTGGGGGATTTTCCTGGTAAGCAGTTGGCTCATTGTTTCACTTTTGCCATTTGCTTGCCTTTCAGGAAGGTTTTGCTTTTATTCCTCCCCTGACCTAAGCTGGAGTTGGGGTTTTCCAGACCCAGGGTTAGGGGGTACAGGTCAGCTCCTTGTCCCAGCTGTGCTACCTGGGGAAGGACCTGAAAGCCAGGCACCAAGGTTCAGCTTTACTTGTACCAGGGGTGATGAAGCAGTGGTGGTGCTCAACTCCTGAGGGCTTCAGATGTGTTTTTTGGAGACCTCCTGTATTGCAAGAAACATGGTATGATCCCTGGAGCCAGCCCCGAGATGGTCATATGTGGCTACAGCTTTCAAGGACACCCCCAGTTTTAAACTGAGCTGGCTCCATTTTTGCGGAGTGGTGTCTCTAAAATTACTAAATTCTGTCTGTTTCCTTTGTTTTTCTTCCTGTAAATCTGATGTTTTCATTGCAGTGGACCAGCACTTATCAGCTCAAAGACTGACCAAATACTTATGCTCAGCAAACACAGTGCTGATTTGCAGCAGCAAATCTAAGCAATGCCACTGTCTAGGGCACACTGGGGACAACATCTGGGGTTTTGAGGCTCTCCATTCTTAAGTTTAGCACAAGGCCAGCCAAGCATGGGATGGCTTAAGTTAGGACAACGTTGTCATAAAACTCATCATCTGGTGTAGGATAGGGGAAGAGAAAGCCTGACAGTCTGCAGTCTGTTCTCTTGAAGGAAAATACTTTGTTTGAGAACATGCACAAAGAGAGGAGGATCCAGTTCACCAGGCTCATATTTAACTGGGTAGATCAAAGCCTGCACTATTTGCTTCAGGACTGTTGATTTTGGTTTTGACCAGCTCCTCCTCCACAATAAAAAGTCCAAGGGGATTTTGTATTCTCCTGGGCTTTCTGCTGAATGGGGTTCTTTGCACCAGAGCTTCCGAGCAAAGCTTGGCACACAAGCCTCTGAAACTATGGGAGCTGCAAAAGGCAGAGCTGACCCTGCAGCAGGCGACCTCAGCCCCCAGCCCTGTTCCAAACACAAAGCCAGGCCCTGGTTTTAGCATCAGCAGAGATGGGGGCAAGAGGATTCCCTATTACATTTTGCTGGCTGATGCTCCAGCTTTCCTTTTCTCTGCTAATGCTCTGGCTAAACTGGAGCCCGGCACTTTCCGGCTGCCTGTGCCAAGCAGAGCTCAGGTGAAGAGCAATTGAAACCCAAGACTGAAACCTAAGATGTCTCAGGGTACCAGGGTAAGCAAGAAGTGCTACAGTGGTTCAAGACTGCACTCCACAGAGCTAAGAAAGGCATTGCTGCCTCCCTGACTGTGTGGCTAAGCCTCTACACAGCTTCAAGCATTTGCTGTAATTGGGAGAAAACAGCAGCAATCTCCAAGAGACCAGCCAAGAAGGGAAAAAAATAGCATGCAGTATTTTTGGTTTTCCCCTATGCTACAGACCAGCCTTGAGAAGAGGAGGAAAAGACAGGGGGAGGTATCCATAGCAAGGGAAGGACTGGACACAGGGCAGGTGTAAGAGCTGATGGGCAAGGTGCCACTGGGCTTGCTCACGCTGTGCCAACCTGCAGTGAGGTCACATGCTGGGCCTGGACTGGGACTCTGCACTGCAGACTTCAAAGTGACATGAATTCCTTTAACTCCCTACAACAATAACAACAACAACAACAATAGCAACATCAGCAACCACCAAAAAACCAAGCAAAAAAAATTTCAAAAAACCCAAAATCCCAAAACACGCATGGCATGGTGTGTCCTATGGTGTCCAGAGGAGAGCTCTTGCCAGCTGGATCAGCTGCAGGAGCTTTCCTGCTCCAAAGGTGATGTGAAGAGGAGACAGCAGCCCTGGAGCACAAACCACACTGCTCCTCCCTGGATGGCTGCAAAGGGCAGCTTGATGTGCTCCTGCTGGAAGGGAACAAAGCCCAGTGCCCACACGTGCTGCAGCAGACTTTGCCACTGATGGCAGCCCTGCAGCCCTTCGCTTCTGCTGCTCCAGCCCCGAGCCTCTGGGGCAGCCATGGGCACCGGGGCTTTACCACTGAGCTACACAGTGTGAGCAGCTTTCACACTGCTTTCACACAAGGTGTGACTTGGGGATTTTTAGCACTCTTTTACATCTGCAAACTTCTGATGAGAGCTCAAGTTCAGCTTCTGAAGGATGATGCAGACCATTTTTTCTTCTTTGAAGCTCCCTCCAAAAAGCCATATTTAAACAATGCCATGCCATGGGGTCCCACAGACAAAGTTGAAGGAGTTTACTAAAAACAGCTGACTGGAGGCTGAGGTGGTCAGCAATGACAGGGATGAGATATACCTGCCCGTTCCCAGCAAGAGCCTTCCAGATAAATAAATTTGCCAGTGAAAACATTGCCACAATTCCTTGGCACTGTGGGATGTGCTGTAGGACTTCAAAACAAAACTGCCTCAAGGCAAAATAGGAAAAGTGAACTTTTCCTATGTCTTGGAAGGGCTGGCTGTTCATATAATGGAAACGGGAAGTCTTCAAGCAGCAAAGGTGCAGCAGGATCCATGCTCAGGATGGGGAAGCACATATTTCTCATGGCTCTCCCTCAGAGAATGCTGCCTGGAGCCACAACCCTTTTTCTACCCAGCTCTATAGGTGCCTCTGCTTTGGGATTTTTCACTAAGCGTTGCTATAGGAACTTAATTGCTTCTGTTCATCCAGGTCTGAGCAGCTCCCTGCTCCCACTCCTCCTCTCCCAGGGCTGGCAGCGCCGGGGCTCTGAGGACAGCGGAGGATGCTCAGGTACAGCAGGAGTGGGGTCGTTCAGCTCAGCTAATTAGCGCTGCTATTTCTGTCTCTGGCCTTTTCTTGGTTTGCATCCATCTGGGGCTCTTTCAGTCATTATAGAGCTTTCCACCCTCTTGTTTTTTTCCTCTCTCCTCCTCTGTCTTCCAGATTTTTGCCACTGTTTCATGTTGCCGTCCAAGTTATTTGTCTCTTCTCTCTTGCTCTGGTCGTGGGAACATTAGTAATGTTTTTCTGCAGAGCAGGGTGGCTCAGAGACCGCCTTGCAGGCCTGAGAGCCATCCCATCCTAGTGCTGCGGGCAAAGGCTGGAGCAGCTCAGCCAGCTGATGGGAAACCATCCTGTTTATGGTTCATCACCATCTGATCTCCCCACCGCCTCTCGCTCCCACCTGGGCCCAACCCTGCGCGGATGTGTGTCCGCAGCAGTCCCTCTGTCTGCTCCCCGCCCTCCTGCCGCAGCCACCCTGCGTGTGGGGCGAGGGGAAGCGTGACTCACCCGAGCCTCCCACCCATGAGTAACAGTGTTGTTGGTCTATCACGTCTCAGCCAGCTGGGGCAGCTCGGAGGGAGGGCGGCTGCTTCCTTGGCAAGGCATGAAATAGGTCAGTCCGTCCCCAGAACACGGGGAAAGCAGGGGACAGATTGGGAGGCATGGAAGCAATGAGCAGCCTCGCATCAGAGGCAGGAGCAGCAGCCCATGGTGGGGAAGGCAGGCAAGGAGGTACACAGACATGGGTTGCGGGGATTCCTGTTAAACACTGTCAGTTCTTCCTTCTTCCTTGCCCAAACCTGCTCCTTTTTTTCCTGGGAGGGTCCAAAGCCAGTGAAGGAAGACGGGCAGAGATGGTGGGAACACAAAGCAGTTATGTGCTTCTCGGGGTGGAAAGAGGCCCAGGTTATTAAATAGCAGGCAATTTTAACATGAGTTATTAATACTAGTTGTTTGTACTGGGAAGTGGTGCCTAGGGGCTCCCATTGCACTAATCATGTAACAAAGCCGTGTTCCTAACACAAATAGCTTGTATTTCAGCCTGAAGAGAACAAGTCGTCTCTTTCCCATTACCCTCTCTTTGAAAAAGCAGCTTGAAGATTACACAGTCAAGCCCACAAAAGCTGGGAAAGGAAAAATATTACACTGGGCTGCCCTACAGTGCCATCACTTACACCCAGCCAGCCCAGTAACTCCATCGGCACTGTGGGCCCCGGTACACTGTCTGCCTTGCCCTGCTTCATCCCTGACCAAGGCAGGCCACCTCTTAACATGACTGGTCATTTTTGGGTTGCCCATCTTTGGGTTTCAGTGTCGTAATGTCATGCCACCTGTTTAGGGTACTGGGGGGCTGTAGGGAGTTTTCTACTCCCTTGCTGATTAATGCTGTATATCTCCTATGTTTTTTTCAGGCTTTGCAAACTGCAGTTCTCTCTTGGGTACATGCCCTTCTGAAGTAAGAAACTAATTTAATGAATTAAATTTATTAATTTACAGCCTTGGCACTAAAGCAGAGACTAAAGGTCAACAGCATCTGCTGATTTTGGATGGTACAAGCCATGACTGCCCTGCTATTTTTTGTTTTCCTGAGAACTTGGCATTACATTGAGCTTTACCACATGGCAACACAGGTCCTCCTGTCTCTGGCTGCAGCTTTGAACACGCAGCTTTACATCAGCCCAGTCCCAGGTCAGGCTGGAGGACAGGAATGTGACCTGGAGCCCAGGAATGTGACCTGGAGCCCCAGCCTTTCACTGCCCAGCTCTGGACATGCTATAACCTTGATGCCTGACCTCGCACTGCGTGACACCACACAGCAAATAACCAACGTGCTGAACAGGGCAGGGGGCCCATTGGCATCTCCTGCCCTCTTGACATTCCTCCTGAAGTCGATCCAGCTGGTGGAGGAGATCCAGCTGGAAGATGGGCATGGAGGAGTTGGTTAAAGGTGAAGGTAGGGGTGCAAGTTTCATGAGAGGGAGGGGCTGTCAGTCCAGCTGTGTGGGTTCCCTTATGGCAGCAGGCGTGCAATGCTGACCGCATTGTTTGGCACAATGCTCTTGCACGCGTGCGTGTGTGCAGGACTTCACTGCGTTGGCGTCACACACACCCCTCCCCCAAAGTGAGCTGATGCTGAAGCACTGCCAGTCTCTGGGAGAATTTTGGATTGCAGCACATAAGCTAAGGCACCATGGCCACCATCAACCTCCCTTTCAAACTGCAGGGTCTGCCTCACCCCTACCACACCACTCCCAGGGCTCTCCTGCCTCACTGGCTTCTCAGCTGGGCATCATGTTTTAGGCTTTAGCTCTCCATTCTACCCTTTGTCCCTCCTAAACCTTAAGTCCTGTGCCAAATGACAAAAACTTAATAACGGTGAACAACAAACCGCAACAAAACAGGACACACACACAAAAAACCAAAACAAAACCAAACCAAAAAAACTTTAAATGAGCAAATAACAATGCAAATTTATCTCCCACCACCTGGGAAATGGCTCACTTATTTTGGCTGAGGAAGGACTAAGGCAGAAGCTGAGCACTGACAGCTAACAGAGTGCTCTGGGTCTTGCCAAGGTGCCAGCAATGGAAACAAAAGGCTTTGAAATTAGAACAGATCCGACACCTTAAGACCAAGCAGTGCTACAACATTTTCTATACTGTTTGCCACCCTAACTTGACATCAGCCGTAGGAACTGTACGCAACAGGAGCATTCATTGAACATGTCCAGCTTTGAAGATAACTGTCTTTGCAGATCACACTGTAACCCACCTGAGTGGACATCTACAGATTAACCCAGCCAGGGGAACTTTCCTTCCTCCCTCCCTCTCTCCCTCCCATGCTTCTTCATGGGTGGGCAAGGCATTGTGAGACACCCTTGGCAAGCAAGGGATGGAAACACAGCCCCCAAAGGACAGCCCAGAGTTCAGCACAGCTTGGCTTTGGCCTCTGAACTGCTGACTGCTCCAGGAGCAGAGTTAACCAGGTCAGTCTCTCTCCTCTCTTCAAACACTTCATCGGTGTGACACTGCATTTTCATTTGTTTTTCCACCCAACACTCGTCAGCCATCTTTCTTTAGCAAGGAGGTAAACACCCTGTTTTGTTTTCCCATCTGTATTTAAACTGTGAATGGAGTGAAGCAACAGGCTGGGAAGCAGAAAGAGGTTGGTAAGCAGCTCTGAGTGGAAGCGATACAAGCACTGATTGCAACCAGGCTTTTCAGATGTATGAAAAAATAACTCCCTCCCCCAAGGAGATATTTCAGAGGCTGAAAGCTAAGAACTTAAGTACAAAGGCTTTTGTTTTTATTGACATTGTAAGAAACATTTTTTTCTTTGTTACAAAAAAGCTAAGTGGTTCTGAAAGCAGAAGTACAGTTCATATGTACACAGTGCTACAGACCCTTCAGATCAACCTAAGGCTTGAGAAACATCAGATCATAACTGCAGGTTTATCAAATGAAGACCACTAAGGTCTGTTACAACTGAACACTATTCCTACCGTACATAAATGTATTTACACATTCTCTTTTTTTTTTTTTTAAGGATTACAAGCTTTTTAAAAAAAAATTAAAAAAATTTTTAAAAAAGCAACACTTTTTTTATCTTACACATCTGCAGGACTGACAACAGTAACTGTTCCATAGGAGACATTCCACCAATCCAAGGACAATAACACATGAATACCAGAGGTTTACAAGATGTTTTGGACACTATTAACAGTGGTATGTGCTATTAGCTCAATGGCAAGTACAGCCTCATCAGGAAAATTTGGCAACACATCCTGGTCCCTCTCTTTCACAGGGTCAACGCAAAATAAGGCACATACATTGTGGGAATATAAACACTGCTGTCCAGGAGGACAAGCCATGGAGGGACAGGCCTGGGTGCACTTACCAGCCATCCCACTGAGAAGGGGGGAATCAGTGATGGGAAGTCAGCAGCCAGCCAGCACCTTAATGCACGTACCATGTGGGGCCATTCCCCAAGGAGAGAATAACATCACCTGCCACGTGTGGATGTGTGGGACAATTGCCCTCCACGTGGAAGCCCACTGACTTTGCTGCAAACACACCTTTCCGTCACCTGAACGTGGCTGACAGATAAACTCTTCACTGGCAACTTCCACTTTGTGGAAAGCGAAACTGTCTGGAGAAACACACACACTTCAGGCAGGCTGAGTGCTACTGGTGTGCCCAAGGCCGACAGTGACGCATATAGAAGACCCTCACAGAGCCATTACAAGAAATGGTGATTTAGACCTATGCTGCAATGCTCTAACAATAGAACATTAGTGATATTTTGTGCATTTTCCTGTACTCTTGGGTGAGCAGTGGGTTTCCAACAGCTATGCAAAAATCAACTGATGTGCCACATACACAAAACCAACTCCGTAACTGGAAGAGTAGAGGGGTGCTAGTAACTCAGCCCACCAGTGTTGATGGAACTTTCCCCAGACTGCCACATGTTGAGAAGGAGGCTGACAAGTGAAAGCTGGTGTCCAGTGTAACAGTGCCATGCTCAGGGAGACCAGTCTACCTTATCAAAACAGAACCAAGACCCAAGATAGCTGGGCTGTGATGTATTGCTACCCTCACAGGTACCAAAACCAGGCTCTTTAGTATAAAACAGAAAAGCGTGAGAAAACACTAATAACTGAAAAGTGATACATGAACAGAAGTGGCACATCCACTTAATGGTGAAAATGATAAATCCTTTGCACAAACTCCCCAAGGACACAGTGGAGTCTCTGATTCTTCAGCTTTGCCAAATCAAATGGGATGCCTTTCTTGAGAATGTGGTTTCTGCCAAGACACACTGTTGGCCCAAGACAAGGCTAAGTGAGTGACAAAGGTTTGTCAAATCCAGGAAGGCAAACTGGCTACTCAAACAGTGCCTTTTAGCCTGGAGCAATATGAATGGCTCCTTCTAAGCTCTGATGGATCACATCTGTTAATAGCTTCCCAGCATCAATTGCACCAGCAGATACAATTATGAACTGGAAAATTGAGTTTAAAAAATAGTTGGGGATGTTTGGGTTTTTTTTAATGTATTGGTTCCATTACAATAAAAGACTTCTCTCCCAAGCCACCTACTCCCAGGCTGGTCATAAGTCTCCCTGTTGAAATTGTTTATAAACATGTAATTGATAGCTCTAATAAACAGCCAGGATTGGTTACTGAGAGCTATCTGAAACACGTCCAGCACAGCCTTTCCTCATGCCTATAGTGCTGCTTCTCTGCAGGGCTGTGGGCTGTATCCCAGCACTGCAATGCACAGCACGGCCCCTGGAACATCCCTTCCCCTGGGGACCTGCCCAGAGGGATGCATCCCTTCTTGTGCCAGCAGCAGAGCAGGGACAATGGCTCTGTACAGGCAGCAGGTCTCTGCAGGCCCTTTGGGCAACAGGGAGCAGCTCCCTCCACTGGCACAGCAATGCAGTCACTGGCCATGGTGAGCTGTGCCCAGCTGCCGGGCAGCCCAAGCACCACGGCAGGCAGGCTGTGATAGCTGGTCAGAGCCAGGGAAGCTGGGAGGGGAAGTGTCCAAGGGAAGAGTACAGGATGAGTGACTATGTGTGCAAGGGACAGGGTAAGAAAGAAATGCTGGCTAAACATAACAAGAAAGGCAGGAACAAATGATAAAAGGTGTAGGACGTTTACATTTGTCTTGATTTCTGACATTCCAGCTCACAGTGCAAATCTCGGTGCGTGCTGTGATAAACACAAATATGGCCCTTGCACCAAATTCCTGTGATGTTTTCCTACTGATTTATACATTCATGCTCTGACAGATGTTAACAGATAAATGTTATCTGACAGCTTCACTGAGATTCAATTCCTCCACATTTTCTCAAATGCCATGTCCTGAATCAGCTGGTATCTCACCTTTTCTTTTACAGTTGGTTTTCTAGCCTACAGAAGTCACCTTCTGATTTTGACTGGGCTAAAGTTTGTCTGTATTTCAAAACTGACTACGCTCCTTCATCTTGCTGTGTGTCTACTATAACATCAGCTCCTCACAGACATCAAATCCATGACTGTAGGTGCCTGCACAATCTACATCCCATAGTAGGACTTCACTATTGGGATTTAACTGAGAAGTCTTTGAGGGTTGGAACTCCATACAGCTTCTAGGAGTGGGTGAATTTAAACCATGATTGTTCCCCACAGCAGCCTGTTCACTCAGGAGCACTGTGTACTCATGGCTGCAGACATGGAGCTCAGCGGAGCCAAAACCAAGCCAGTGCTCACAGAGAAAATGCCATTCACCTCTACCAGTGAGCGGCTTAATGATCACAGTGCATTGCTTTCAGTTTTTTGCCAGTGCGACTGACCCTGGGCATTGACCCACTGGTTTGCTTGGAAATTAAATGCACATGGTGTCACCAAGAGAGAGAGAAAGAAGCTGGGTTGGTCTTTCAGAGCTTTGATTAGTTGCCAGACAACTCAGTTGGTTAGAGCATGGTGCTAATAGCATCAAAGCTGTGGGTTTGATCCTCATACAGGCCATTCACTGAAGAGTTGGACCTGATAATAATTCCAGATCAGAATAGTCTGTGATCTGTGAATACTTGCTGTTCCCCTTGTTTCTCTGCTATTTTTAATGGCAGTTTTAATTTAATTTTGTAAAGCCTGGACACAGTGGAAAAACATTTAAGATTATCAGATTGCTTGCAACTGCTTTGATTTATTTGGCTAGTCTGAGAACTGGGCCAGCCATTCATTTTCTACTTCTTTTACATGACTTGCTCATGATGCTTTTGAAGCTCTATGTATCCATGGAGCTGTCTGGGCTAAAGGGGATATACACACAGTTCTTCCAGCAAATAAGAACCAGTGGCTCAGCAAGTTACACCTCAACAATTTGCATTAAAAAAAAAAAAAAAAAAGGAATTCCCCAGTGTGAAATACTGCAATTTTGTTATTTCATTGTATGAAATACTACATAAGACCCTGACTGTACCTCCACAAATGTGGTATGCAATGAGAAGACTCTAGACTATCCAAGTGACTATACACACCCATAATTTTGCTATTCAGTCATTTAAAAAAGAAAGCTGAAAACCAGAATACCAAATTCTGTAAAAGATGAGAGCTGGACTATGAACACATTTCTGGTCCTCTCCTTCCTCTGAAATAGGTTGAACATGACACAATCTCAGTATTGTTATTCAAGGCAGTGACAGCTATCTCTGTGTGGGTTTACAAAAACCATAAGCTTTTGCTAGACATCAAAGGGCTGATGATTTTTACATTTCTTTTTTGCTTGAACCTCCCAACTTTTTGTGCTCTGTGTCTCTGAAACTGCAGCCCAGGGGTAGCATGGCAGTGCATTTCTAAGCTGGTTTTCCACCTCAGTGTGATGTGTCCAGTGCATCCAGAGAGGATTTCATCACTGTATGCTCACTTCACATTGTGCCTGGTTAAAGGTTCAAGAGGAAAAGTTGCAACAGTTTTACAAGGTCTGGATTCACTTGAGTAACAGAAAATTGTCATTTCATCAGGCCTTTCTTTACAAAAAAACCCCAAAACAAAACAAAACAAAACAAAAACCCCACAACATGCACTTCACACGTTTACATTGGTTTACAGGTAAAAAACAAAAGAAAAATAAAAGAAGCATACAGACATTTGAAAAGGGCGTGAGAGAGAGAGAAAAGAGAGAAAGGGAGGGAATGGGCGTAGCAATACTGATTCAAAACTGAAATGGAAGACAGTTTCTCCCTAGAACACTTTAGGGTTTTCAGAGTCCTTATTCCATAAAAGGAATATACTTGAAACACATCCCATTTAGGTGAGATGAGATTGCTAAAATACATACACAACTAAAATATATGAGTCTTTTTTTTTTCCATCTGTTATCTCCTAAGTGTTTTTTGTTTTTTATGTCTATTGCATAACAGCAAGAAACTTGCTTTCTTCTGCAAGTGAGGTCAACAAAGAGCTCATGTCCCCAATAGCCATGTTGGTTGTGCTTACAGGCATAGCTGGGAATGTAAGAGATGTTTGGGGAGTGGTGAGGCGTGAGGAATTGCGGGAGACATTTTGAATGATACTTGGGCTCAGGGCTCCTGAAATTAAGCTGACATGGTCCCCATCATCTATGATAGCATCAAAATCTATCTGCACACCCTCTAGACTGTTGTTGTCAATGCTGTCTACTGTGCTTGACACTTGGTTAGCCCCCGGGGAAAGAAGCTCAGATGAGTTTTCAGTTGCAGTCCCCTGCAGCAGGCAGCTGGCTTCTGAACCAAAGAAAGAACCTGTTTTCATAGCTTGGTGGCTAAAGCCCATGGTTTGGTCATACAACTGACCAGAGTAATTCTGCATGTTGGAGCAGAACTGCTGTGATTGACCTTGCATTTCCATCTTGATGGTGTTTACCCTGTATGTCTGGTTGCCATCCCCTACGTGTCTTTGCTGTTGGGACAGGTTGTTTCTCAACATGTTTTGCCGTCTGTTGCTGCTGTAATTAGAGCACGACTGGTAACTTTTGGCCACTGACAAACCTGAAGGCTGGCTACCAATGGTGTGAGACACCAGTGGACAGCTCTGTGGCCCTTGATACAGGCTGCCTTGTGAGGTAGGACTAACCTGCCCTAGCATCATTTGACCAGATTGACTGACTCCCTGGTAACGAACGCCATCTCCGACTGGCTGGCTTTGCAAATATTCCTGTTCCATCATGTTCCTGTCCTGCATCCCGTTTTCCATACTGGTGGTTTGATCGCTGGATGCCAGGGGATGGCTGAAATTTTGCTGGTTCCCATTCACTGGCATGTTGCTGATTCTCAGCTTCTGCCCTTGCACTGCCATGCCACAGGAATTGTCTGTCACCCCAGACATCACTGCTTGCCTGCCCATGCTTTCGCTGTAAGGCTTGTTGGACTGCATGCTGAAAGAATTCCCGGCTCCATTGCCAAGAGTCATATTTTGCTGTAAACTGTAGGAAGTGTTGTTCTCCATCAGGTTCCCATAGCCATTCTGCTGGGCCATGTTGCTTCTCTCCAGGTTCTGCTGCTGAACCATCATGTTGTTATGCAGTCTGAAGGCCCGAGCCTGCTGCACTGCTGACCGCTGACCACATTTCAGCTTTGAAGGAGACAAGTCAGAACTTCCTGAGCTTACTTCATTCCACTGGATGGGCAAGTCACTCTTATTTGCCTCAGGACCCGCCTGCTGACTGCTCGGTGGAGGGGCTTGGTCAAAGTTGCTGGAATTGTTGTTTCCTGAAACTGAGCTGTGATGTATTTTGTTGCTATCTAGGACATTGTTCAACAAATGGTCGTACATGCCCTGGTTCTGGGAGTTCAGATACTGGACCACGTCATCTGGCAGGAGATCCTCATCGTTCAGACTGCTACCTGCTTCCATTGTAGCAGCCTCCAGGGCGACGTTCTCGCTGATGCTCGGAGGACAGGGGGAGCTGAAGCCGCGGAAGACGCCACCCTCAGAACGGGTGTAGTTCTGAAGAACAAGGTTGCGCTTTTCCATGGATGGAGGCAAAGCAGGAGTGTTAAAGCTATTAAGACTGTTGAAACGCTGGACTCTCGGGACAGAGAGGTTGTCAGAGGCCATTCTGACTGGATCACTGGCTCTCCTTGTCCCATTTCCTAAAGCTTCATGAGACAGAAAATGCCTCCTGCTGTAACCATTTGCCCCACCATCACTACATCTTCGAGGGACATTCACTGGAGGCAGTGGAGATACTCCAGACTCCCTGCAGTCACCCAAGAGTGCCATCCTTGTCTTGAGGCTCATCCTCTCCATGTTAGGCAGTGGAGTCGGTGGGGGTCCACCAGTAGCTGCTGCATATTTAGCTTTCAGCCTGTATTGCTGGGCTGGGGTGAGGCTGAGAAGACTTGGCAGGTCGTCACACTGGCTCGCTTCACTGGAGCGCCGGGAGGCATCCGTTGAGATGGGGTCGTAGGAGTCTGCAACGCTCACGTTCTGCGGTCTTCCCTCCGCCTGGGAGGCATCGCTGGACCTCCGGCTGGAGAAGCAAGGCGAGATTCCAGAGGACCTGCGGCTGCTCAGGTAGGCTGAACTGATTGTGCTAGTATTGCTGTCCCTCCTGTTCAGCATGTTCAACACAGTGATGTCCGTACTTGAGAGTTCATTCCTGTTTGGCAGAATAGTCATGGATCCTCCGACACTGCAGCTGCTGTTCGACTGGGTACCTGCAGGTAAAATTCACAGTTAAACAAAGAGGTACTATCCAGAAACTGGTGAGAAAACACACAGTAAAGACGTAAGTGGAGTATAGAGGAAGAACATCATCACAGCCAATTACAGCAGGGCTCTTTCTTGCAAGAAGTAGGGATAAAAACTGTGTCCTTAGGTTAAAAGCTAATTCAGAGACTCAAGGGTAACATTTCAGTGTGAATCCCAGCAGAAAATTTATAGCCCATAGCCACAAACTGTCATCAGCTGGTGCAGTACTCCAGCCTGCAGTGCAGCTATGCTGGCTGATGTGCCAGGAGAACACATTCGTAAGGGAGCTTTTTATAGGCAAAATATAATTGAACAGGCATTTGCATGGAATGGCAAAATATACAAATTGGAGGCTATTCAAGGTCATTTCTAATACTTCTTGAAATATTCTTGAAATAACTCCTAACAACTGCAAAACATCTTTGCTGGTTTCCTTGTTTTGTTTGTTTTGGTTTTAAGTAAACAGGATACATTTCTTAATTTTACATAGTTTCTTTTGATTGAATGGATCTCAGAAAACCTGGGCTGTCACTGCTGGGTGGAGCCCAGAAACCTACAGGCATGCTGTAGGCAAAGTAGGGGCAGCAGCAACATCTATTTTGGTAATGAGCAGCTCTTTGGAGGAAAACAACCAGGGATCTTCAGAGTTCAACCTCACCTTGCTCCCATTCATGGATATCTGCCCTCTGCAGCAGTAGCATCTGTACATATGATTTCTTCTATGTGTAGGAACAAGTTATTTAAAGGGAAGCCCACCACATCTCTGCAAAGGCTGCCTTGCAAACACTCAACAGAAAGACTTCCATACAGTAAACTCACAGGTATTTATTTCTTCTACCTTGTCTCAAAACAGGACAGAATTATGGTGATCTTGGGTCAAAACCTCTACCTGTAGGGAATATTTAAATGTGATTCATGGCTCCCTCAGGGACTCCTGTTCTGTATGACACAGGACTATCAGACATCTCAGAGGGTGTGGGTAGAAGAACTTGCAATGAGGGAATAAACAGAAAGTGATCAATTTACAAACCATTTCACAGCTGCTGAGTTTCCTGAGCTGTGCAACTCCTGCAAGAGTTGCAAGATTGAGCTAGCAAGCAACAAGATTACGGACAAAAAGCGTTATCACTCCTCTTATGTGTATCTCACCATTTCCTATGAGAGGCGGCAAGGTTGGGGCTTTGGAAGGTGGAACGGGGTTCAGTCTTGGAAGCATTCCATTAACTTGTTTCAACCTTTCTAATTTCACTTGCTCCATCCATTTGGTCCCTGTCATGTTCCTCCTGGCCTGTAAGCCAAGTGCTGTGGTGGCTGTGGAAATGGTAGAGTCCATGATTGGGGTTTCATCGATGACACTGAGGTCTCCTACACTACCACCACCGGTCAGAGAAAGCTCGATCCCATTGTTGGAATAGTTGCTGATGGGGGACTGTTCGCTGCTGCATGTAGACTGACCACCAGGGCTTGGCTGAGATGTCTGTTGGAGAGAAGTCAGAGACAAAAGAGTGTGAGAATTAAGCAAACAATGTTAAACAGAGCATCTGTGCTAAGTGGAGCCAAAGATACAGGTATAGAGAAGTTCAGCCTTAAATGGTAACAGTGATTGTTCTTAAGGAGGCTTTCTAGATATTGGCTTCAACTGCAGTGAAGGGCATTGTAAAACACAAGACTAAAATTGCCTTTCACATGTTGCTGATGGTATACAATGTATCTCCATAAGACATTTATCTGAGTTATTCCCAGAGTTACTTCTATCACTTCAAGCCATTTGTGAGCACATATGGATGGATACCCTACATTGCTTATGTGCTGTTCCCAACTGAAGCTGCAGCTCAAAAAAACCAAACCAGAATTCAGCCATGTTACAAAGTATTAGTTTACACTGCTAGGCTTGCAAACAAACAAACAAACAAACAAGACTCCAACAACATTGGAATTTGGGTTTTTTTAATTAGACTTGTGGCTAAAGAATGTAAGCATTTTCCAGGCTTAAGGCTCATTGTTACAAGCAGTGGTTGGCCTGAAATGTTGGCATGTAATAAAACAAAGACAAAGCATCAGTGCAAAAAATACTGTATCATATTATTAGCATCCTATGATCCTGGGAGCACTCAGGTCTAACTTATACCGCCCCTTATACCTAACTTATACCACCTCTGCTCTGAATCAAGAAGGTGATGATCTACTAAATCAAATCCTTTGTTCCATCAGAATTTAAGATTTTAAGTGCAAGAATTTAAGTAGACAATACAGACTGCTAATCTGCAGGGATATAAACATGCCACAGTAACATCTTCTTTCTTAACAGGGAGTGTTCCCTGCTGCTCTAGCAGAACTCTTGCTGTGTGGAAACACAGGCTTGATTTACTTTTCAGACTTTTTATAAAGTTCTTTCAAAAGAATGGGAAAATGAACAAACTGACAGACAAAACAGAGGACGACAGACAGAAGTCTCTGGACTTAATATCTCACTGTAAGGTTCTATCAGTGTGATCACAAATCAGTGGGGCATGCAGTATCACTTTGCACACAAGAACAGTTTCATGTAAGTGTTTGACTTAAGAGGGTTTCTGATGTGGTTTTATTTTTGGGGGTTTTTTTTCTGCCACTCTGTGATCTTTATGTACATTTTACTGAAAAATGCTGTCTAGAATTTCTGAAGTGCCAGAGACGACTCTCGCTTTAAACATCAATGAATGAAGACACAGATTCATGGCACTACTGTAGTTGCCTATGCCCCTAAGGAGTCAATTTGAGATTCAATAATTATTTTATTATTTCTAACTTGAATGATGATACTTAGAATTTATGAGGCCACACTGAGCAAGCTCATTTCCAAATCCTGGCCATGGCAGATTTGGTGACAAGAACAGAAATAACAGTTATTATACAGAAGAAAGTTTGTACTTCTGGACAATAGCTCTATACCATATGGAAGAAGTGATCAGAAGCCTGTTCTTGTAGCACATGTCAAGATCACAGTGAGGTAGGGTACAGAAATAAGAACTGTATTATGCAGGACATATATTTCTAGATGTGGAATACAGAAAAAAAATGGATGTCTCATCTAGAGGGGAAAGTACAAAGACATTTCTGAAGATATTTCACCAATATAAGCCAGATTTTTCACATGTCAACTGTTGCAAAATGTTCACAACACATAACAACTGGGAATGTGCTTGATGGATTGCACATTACTAAATAAAGGAATGACTGAACAACAGGCAGAAGACCAAAATAAAAAAATATATAATGTTGCAATAAGAAAAATAGCAGAAAAGTTAAAATGCCCTCACCTTATTACCCACTGTCCTTAGGAAGTTAGAATAAGACATTTAAGAGCATTAGACAGAAAAGACATTGGATTAGTTGAAAACCAGAAAATATACCTTAATTCATACATGCAATGAAAAGCAAGAAACACAGAATTATTTTTAAAATATAATTTTCAGTGAGAAATATTTGATACTATGTAAGTTATAGGCATTAGTACCCCTCTTCCACAAATTTTTCTGTTAAAACTGTGTTAAACATGCCTCAATAACACTACACATTTACCTAGCAAAGCAAAAGAGATTTTGCTCCTTTGTAAATAAGGTAGTTATCATCAAAGATAGCAGAGCACCTTCTTTTAGACTCCAGTAAGACTTTAGTCTGAGCCCTTAAAAGGTTTTGAATTGAGTATTAATACTGAACAGTTTGAGCATAAGCCTTAGGCACAACATAGCAGTAACTCATACTTCAGTGAGTAATCACTTCGAATTGCAGCATGATTAACAGTATGAGCAGAATTTGGAGGGCTCATATTTGTAATCCCCAAGGGCTGAATACAGATGAATCATAGACCCAGATGGGGAAGAGGATGGAGTGGCTGCCTTTGAATTAACCCTTGTGAAGAGGGCAGATGGCATATGAAATTCAGGCAAATAAAAGAATTTGTGTATTTAAGACAGCATCTCAAAAAATAGAATACAATCCTTTTAACAGTTTAACGCAATACATTAAGGTAAACCACAGAAAAGACCTGCAGACTGTCAATTCAACTTGGTTTAGTTAAACTTGGACTAAGTTAACTTGAGTAAGTATCAGATAAACATAAGAGGTCACATCACAACAGAGATGTTATTAAAAGATGCATATCTGCTGTTTAAGAAAGTGAATTCATCCTGCTTCAGTTTGATCCATGACCCAAAAGCCTCAAGCCCCTAAAATTTGATTGTTTTCCCAGGTTCTCCAAAAATTATCATCATCAATATCATCATTTTAGTCATTTGGACTTGTGGTTTGGTTCGGTTTTTTTCTTATTTTGGCTTTCAGTCTGAGAGATTCAGATCCATCTTTCTTCTGGAAACAGAAGAGTGAAAAGAACTCTTCGTTTTTATTTTTTAAATGAAAACTCTGATTTTCTCATACTATGCTTATTCCAGAAGATGGAGCTTTTTAAGAGAAACAATTATTGTGGCAGTTGCCAGCACTGCACTTATCCTATATTGCATAGACTATTTGTAATCTTTTTATTTGCTACTTCTCAGGCTTTAAAAACATTTTACAAAGTAAACACAGAAGACCTCAAAAAAACAAACCTTGTGAGCTAGAGTTTACAGACCTGAGCATTTCATAAAGGGGTTATTAAATGGTTGCAGGAAGAAGAGGACAAAGGGAGTGGCACGGTGTATTGCATACCATTGGTTTTTCTGACTTGACGGCTTTCACTTGGAGGCATTCTTCCCGCTTTGAGGTAGTGTTGCTGAGGTCCTTCTGCTCACCAACTGCACCCTGAGTCTGATGGCCTGGTGACCGGGTCTGAGAGTGGCTGCCTGGGTCCCTGGGTGGCGGAGGCCTCGGGTGGATGTCTCCCCGCTGCTTCTTGGTGACGTGTGCCTCTGGGCCATGCACAGTCTTCACGTGCTTCCGCAGGGAGCTGGGGTCTGTGTAGCGCTTCGTGCAGCCCGGGATCTTGCACACATATGGTTTCTGACAAGACACAAAACCCACCCATATCAGGTTTTATTCCATGTGGGACTCCTGAAGAACTTCTTGGAGCACAGCTGGTACCACAGTTATATGCTTTCACAGTGAATTTGTTACCTAATTTATGGTTTCTACAAATGAATCATAGAATAGTTTGGGTTGGAAGGGACCTGAAAGATTATCCCAATATGGGCAGGGAACCCTTGGTCAAAGCCACATTCAGACCTGGCCTTGAACCAGGGATGGGGCATCCACAGCTTCTCTGGGAAACCTCTACCAGTGTATCATTACCCTCACACTAACCAGTTTCTTCCTTATAACTAATCTAAATTCACCCTCTTCCAGCTTAAAGCCATCACCCCTTGTCCTATCAAATTGTGACTGCCCCTAGTTAAAACCATTAGCACCCCTTGGCTCAGAAGGTAGCACTTAGTGCGGCACACTTGATTGAGGGCAGAGTCCTTCATGGGTACCAACTGGCACAGCTTTCAATTACCTTAGCAGAAGGTAACTCAGCTATGCCAATTTATGAAGACTGCTTTGATTTTCAGCCCTGTCCCTTGCCCTCAGCAGTTTGACAGCATTCCCAGTATGCCTAGTACCTACTACTAGACACTGAGAGAAACACCCCCCTTCAAAAGATGCTGGGCCGTTGGTTCAGGCAGAATAAAGGGAGGAAGCATTTTTTTTCTGGCTCCTTCAGATCACCAGTACGATGTCAAAGCACAAGATACAGTGCCATGAACATTTTCACGTTGCATCAATATATGCACTAGTACTATTATTACTGCTACTAGCATAACTCATCACTCATTTTTTACAAACCACTTTCTTTATCTGTGGATTTCTGTAGTTCACTAAGCAATGTAGAATAAAGTAAATTTACTGTCTTATAAATTAACAAAGCCTTTTTTCTTGTATTATGAGGGGATTAGAAAGAAGAGCTGAGCACTTCCTAAATCCTTTAATTGCCTCGGGAAGCAAAGTATTGTTCACTCACTTTCATTACTGAATTGCTTCCAAGAAACTACTGTTTTAAAGGGTTTTCTTATACTAACCTTCAAAAAATAGAAAGAGACCCTGATGCAGAGTTTCTCAGAGGGATTCTCACTCTGCTTACACACACTGTGGAGCCTTTGACAAATATAGCTTCGTCATAGCTGTCTAAGGCCTGAGACTGCTTCCACTGACATGAGTGGAAAAATCCCTCCCACTTACTTGAATAGGAGCAAAAATGAGCAATTTAGAGATGATGTTGAGCTACTAAGGCAGGTTTTCTCAGGTTGCTATAGAAGTACAAGTCATTTAGCCCTCCTCTGCATGAGTAAGGCACATCATTATCAAGATATGTCAGCTGCTTTTAAAGCTCTGTGTAGGTTACCGACTTAAAGCTAAAATGGCACGACAAGCAAATGCTGAATTTGGTCTGTGCTTTTTACTGTATTCATATCATTCCATCAGTATATGTTGCCTTAAAATATTAGACTGTTTTGGTGTGAAGTAATGATGAAGGAAATGTTTAATTTGCCCCTGTGGCTGCACCTGTGAGAAATCATGTGCAGCATAAAATTTGGCTGGCTTACTGTTGGACACAAAATTAACACAAGGACAGGTCACACCACTAAGTGTGAGAAGGTCTAACTCATCAAGGCAGCCCACATGTTGGTTCAGACAGTGAATGAAAAAAGAAAACTCAGCTATTGGCAAGACTTGGTGAACTTCCTTCTACCTTGACCATTCACGAAATCACTGCAGGGCTTCAGTGCCATTATTAGTTGGGCTGCTGAAAACACACATGGCAGGGATGAGGAAACTCAGAGATGTGCAATGCCCTCTGCTTCCTTTGTGACTGAAGAGATGCTGCAGGGCGGGCACTGGAAGAGGATGAAGGCTCCCTGGAGATCTGCCTGTGTGCAGACCTGACAGCCAGCTAGAGAAAGATACAAGCTGTGTGGAAATAGATATAGCTGCTATGGTATGTCCTGCCCTTCCAGTACTCCCAGGTTTAGGCTAGAGGTGAAGGAGTATAGGGACATGTCAAGGAGGAGACAGTGGACTCTGATGTGAGATTGAGATGATGTGACTCTCTGTGCAACTTGAAATGGGGCAATAAAACATGGACAATGCAAGAAGATGGTGTGATTCCTGAAAAAGGAGGCAGCAGTAACAGTAAACAGTAATAATGAGATGTTACACTGAGAGTTTGGAAACAGCTGTGACTGCCACAGCTGGTTTCCTTGAGAAAGGTTGCATTTCCTCTGCAGTCCATGAGGTCTGTTCAGGAGGAAAAGAAAGAGTGAAAGAGGCCAGAGAAGAAGGAAAAGGCATAACTCGGAACTTAAATGGCAACCCATGATTTCAAATGTGGACACTGTGGCTGTCTGCAGCACCCCAAAGTATGCTGGGGAAGCTGCATCCCAGCAGATGCCCAGTGCCAACACAGACATGCAGATGGGTCCAGGCACCCAATGAGCCCTTACAGCTCCAGAGGGAAAAATGATCCCAGGAAAACAGGATCTGTCCCTGGTTAATGCATGTGTTTTCATTAAACTCCCTCATTCAAAACTCTCCTACATGTAATAAAATGCCAGGTCTGTATGACATACTGTGCTGCTAAGAGGCATTACATTCCTTTCAGGTTGCTGAGGGTTGCTGTGCCTGTCCTCTGTAATGGATTGCTATGACCACACTGTAAGTCTGTTCAACAATGAATTGTATTAATCTTTTGAAGCTGTGCTTACTTACCTCATTGGAATGAGTCCTGTTTTGGTGCTTGGCCCTGTCAGATGCATTGGAGAAAGCTTTGTTGCAGCCTTCATGTTCGCACACATATGGTTTCTCTCCAGTGTGAGATCTCAAGTGCGTTTTCAAGTTTTCTAGTCTGGAGTAGGCCTTTGTACAACCTTCAAACTGCAGACAAGACATAAATCTGGTTTAGCTTGAATCTTTGGACTTGCAGGAAACAGCAAAAGTGGACTTGTAAAAGTTTAGAAATTTTCCAGGCCTTCATAACTTTGTCCCATGTAGCTTTGATTTGGAGAGTTTTAATTTTATCCAAGCAAACTTTGCCACAGCTCAAGTAAAAATGCTTTCAGCATTATGTAAATCTTCTCTTACAGGAGAGCACAGTATTTGTGTACTTTGACTAAGACTGAAATCCATTGCAAAGCTATCAGGAGCTGGTGGCCAGCAGTAATACCAAGCTCTGTAAGAGAAAGTGCCTTTAAATAATTAAGCAAACTGAGCCATGTTTAATAATGCCTTTTGGGGCTTCTTTGCACTTTAAACTTGAGGAAGTGGGCCAAATCATCCAGGGAATCCCCTCTCCTAAAGCTTTTGTCATCTGGTTGTGCTGGATAACAAAGCAGACATGGCAGTCTCTTCTCCACAAGAGTCTGACAGATGAGCTCAGGGAATGCAGCACTTGTCCTGCTCTGTTTGTTCTCTGCACAGCCCCAGTTTCCCAGTACAAACCTGGAGCTCAGGCTCCTTTACTTACAGTGCATTTGTGTGGCTTTTCCCCTGTATGTCTCCTCATGTGGACCACCAGCATATATTGGGCTTTGAAAGGTTTCTGCTCCCGGGAACAGTCCAGCCATCGACACACAAACTCTTTCTTCTCACCATGTATGTGGTCATTGTTGATGTGCTGTTCAGGCAGAAAAGAGGTCACAGCTTAACAGAAATACAACATCAGCTGCAGCCTTACTGTAATTTTGCATTGGAAGAGCACCAGAGATTCAGGTGTGAACCAGGTCCTTGCAGTACCAAAAGAATAAGATCATCTGCACTTCCAAGTGACCACAGGGTTCAGGTTATAGATCCTACTGGAAGTCCACTAAGGCCAATGATTTTTTTTTTTCTACTGAGATCAAAGGGCTTTGGATCATGCCTAAGGGATACAAGCTGATAAATGGATCCTGGATAATGTCATGCACAGCTCCACTTGTGTGATTCACATTTGGGTACTGCTTTTAAAGAGCAGGGAAACATTACTTAAGTGCTGCTCAACATAAACAAGGTTTACAAAATCAGGCCTTTAGAAACATATCCTCCAACCTGAAAAATCAACAGAACTGCTAAACCAAGTTTCCACCCCAAATTTTAACTCACTCCCTGTTACCCATATTTTCCTCAGTAAATGTATTTGGTTCAGTAAATGCAGAGGTCATGGTGGAGAAATAAACCCCTATACACTGTGAATATGAACTCTGAGTACAGCAGCATACATCAAGCCAGTTTTTGCCATTGCTTAGTCTGGCTCTGTCTGAATGTGTGTGGGAGTGACAGCTGCCCCAGCCCTGCTGACTCACAGGCATGCCCTTCTGTGGTCAGTGTCATCCACATGAGTGCACCCAGAAGCAGGACAGAGCTGTGTACCTTGTACTCTTCCACAAAATTAGCTTGCTCTGTTTCTTTCACTAAGATCTAGTCCAGAAAAGCATTTAAAAATTGATTTAATTCTCTCTGTGTTTGAGTGGAAACAGGCAAGTGAAACAGGGACAACCTCAAAATCGGTTTGATTTTTTAAAAAATTTTAACTGTTTGAATTTTTTTGCAAAGCTTTAGAAAACAAAAGAAAAAAAAAAAAAAAAACTACACCTGGACTTTCAGAGTCTTTTTTCCACTAGGAGCTACCTGACTTATCCTCCCAGACTCTCTTGGAGAAATCATTCCACACTGCCGAACTTCTGTCATTGTGCCACTAGATGGCTGCATTACCCAGCGAATGACATTATTCCCACTAAGGTACCACCAAAAAATCTTTCCAGTTTTTATTTGATCACAGCACAGGGATGAAATCTGTATCTGTTCCATAATGGGCCTAAATAAAATGCCAGCCATATAGAAACTCAGGAGCTCATCCTGGAACACAAAGAAGATAATCCCAATCTTTTCTGAAGTCTTGGAATCAGTCAGAAAGACACATAAAATCACGTATGTTCAAAATTATGCACCATTGCCATAGGCAACAGACATCCATTGCCTATAAAAGATGACAGCTTTTTTTCTGAAACTTTACTGCCATTTCTTAAAAGTTGTTATGGGGCTCAGCATGCATGAACAGAGCAGGGGTGCTGGGCAACATACAACTTGTAATCTGCAAGAGTGAATGTTCCTAGTGCAGATCTGTATTCACAGTGCACACACCTGTGCCAGAAGCATACACATGCCCTGAGCTGTGAAATGGCATCAAAAGAGTTCAATGAGGCCAATGTGTGCTATTTCTTGAAAGAGAAAGAAGTAAAGGGACAAAATTAAATGCATTCAAATAATTCATGGCCAAATCTCTCGGTAAACATTACAGACTGTGTGTTATGTGGTTAAACCTACACAGCCACGAGGGGAATGAGACTTGAGTGTGTGACACAGGCTTTCCATCTGATACAAAAAACTCAAGGCTGGATCAATCACATCACCACAGCACCTCCTTTTACCTCCTGCTGTGTGGACATTCACGCACCATGGAGGCTCTTTCAGAGAATGTCTCCATAGGACAGTTTTTTCTCTTTGTCCCTGAAAACCAGCTTGCTCCCTGCGCTCTAGACCTCTAACCTTTAGCAGCATGAGAATCCTCTAAAACTGACCTTTCTCATGGGCCTAAAAGTCCTTTCCTCACCCCCTCCCCAGCCCAGGCTCGCTGCAGCAGCTCACAAAGCTTGCCCAGAGTGGTGATGATCATTTGCCTCTCTCCATTGCTGGCTTACCTGTCAAATGTCTTGTGATCATCCTCTGGTCTCTCACAACTGTGGCCCTCCATACACATTTGCCCTGCTCTCCTATCAATCCTTTCCCAGACTCTGATCTTCCTACAATCAAACCCCTCTTTGTGCTGTTTTCCCTCATTGCTCTGATGCTGCAAGTGGCCCCTGAGAGCTCACCTGCAAATCCAGCTCATTCTCATTCAATACCTCTGAGGATCCTCACCTTTAGGGAAAGCCTGCAATAAATGAGCCTGTGATCTGCTAATCTGAGTAATTTATTTGGTTCACAGGTGAGCTGCTTAATTGCTTATTGCACAGGGATCATATTTTAGCAGACCTACAAATATGTTCAAATACTCAAAAGGCTGGTCTGGAGGAAGACGCTAGCAAATCAGCACCAGCAGTGCTCTCAGGTAAGGAGATTCAGAGTGTTTGTCATCCTGAGATTCAAACACCCTCACTTGCTCAAGTTATGATGAGAAAACTCATCAGTCATCTGCTATGGACATATAAGTAGAACTACACAAATGCAAACCATGAACTAAATCTACACTGGGATTTTTTTACCATTATCATTTGGCAGAAAGAATGTGTAATTTTTGTGACATGTTTAAAGAGGAGGGAGTGCAAACAACATCATTTAGAAAAGTTCAGAAGTTTGTGAACTCTGGCGTTCAGTTTCTTTGACTCAGATAATTACCTTTGGATTTTACACGGTGTTTTTGGCTCCCTGGTCTCCATTATGAGAGGAAATGAGCAGTTTTAAGCTTGTAAAACAAAGAACAGTCAGGAATAAGAGTATTATGCAAAGCAGAAGCTTTGGTACAGTACAATAAGGAATTATAGGGTTTCAATTTATAATCTGTTTGTAACCTTATTACACCCATGAAATGTCACATTCCAGGGACTAGATCAGAAGGATTTTTTTTCCTGGTGAAATTGAATTTTGATGCAGTTTCAGGGTGTGAAAAGGCTTTTCTTTTAATTTTGTGGGCCCAAACCTGCAAGTTTTACTTATGTCTGTAATCCTTATTACAGTAAATAGGCGCATGAAAGCCAATGATATTACTCCCTAGTGTCAGGTTTGCTAGCATAAGGCTCTGAAGCATCAGCTCTGTATTATTAAGTATTTCTGACCTGAAAAAAAAAAGCCCCCATTAAAAGCTGGAATTCTACAAGCTATCTCCCGTTGCACACAGCTCCAAAAAGCTGCTGAACAGGGGTCATTTGCAGAATACCAGTCACTTTCATGCTACTTCAATGCTTATTACCAAACCTCTGTTTGGCCTGGCTCATTTTCTATTCTTTCAAAAATGTTGTTATTATCATCCAGTTCCAAAACACCCTAAAATGAACAGACGGAGCTGACCTAAATACTGATTTTGGTCTCAGAATGACCTGCCTTTGAAGGAGGAAGCTCTGAGATGGATTTCAATTCCAGAGCATAAAACCCCACCAGATTAACTGAAATCAAGGCTGAAGTTTGCCTGTCATCTCTACTGGCCAATCTCAAAAACCAGAGGTAATGGGAAATTCAATCCACAGTATCCTGAAGCATAAATGCTTGCATGGTAAGAAATACTATTGAAAAGGGAACGCCTTAATTCATGCATGTTCTCATATAATCCACACCAACTTGTACCTGTTACTCAATATTGTAGGAGATGAGGTGACACTGGAGGTAGGATCTACAATAACCTTGGTGTTCCATTTCCCTCCTCCAAGAGGGTTTTTAGAAGAAAGGAGAATCTGCACACATCCTAGCTGCCTGCATGGTACCCGTTAGCTATTCAATACATAAACAAAGGCCAAATGTGCTCTCACAGCAGTCAAACAGCAGGAGGAAAAGCTTCTCCATACCAGTGGAAAAACTTAGGAACATCAGAAAAAGAATGTCACTGCAACTGAGATTGCATCTGAAAGCAAAGTTCTATTTGGTGGCAAGAGCGAATATTCTGGGACAATCTCACATTTCTGTTTTCTAACCTAGACTTGCGACCCTAGAGTGTAGGAAGGAACTGGGAAGAGACCATGCTGTATTGGTATAATGTGTTAAGTTAGTGGCCGAGTTAAATTGCCAAAATTAGGTTTAATTTCAGTTACACAATGACAATTTCAGACTTTTATCTTCTCGCAGTTCTTTCCCTGTATTTTAAAAACTAAAAAGGAGGTGCTAAGTAACTTCTCACCAGATCTCACCACTGACATTAAGCAGAGGCAGCATTTAACCCATCTTCTAGCACAAATCTCCCCCTGTACTGTACTGCCACAAAAAGTCCCTCAAACCAGCAGAGCTGCTGCATTTGATGCATAGGGGACAAAGAGTGAAAGGTGAAGAGGCATCGCAGTACTAAACACAGCTTGTCCTGCAGCTGCACAAGAGGGCTGTGGAGCCCACAGAGGACATGGGGCAGAGGCTGTGTCTGGCAGTACCAGTCTGGAAAGCTCTGAAGCTGGTTTGGAAGGGGATTAGCTGTCCCTGACCTGCAAGGCCTGCAGGGAACACTTTTATTTCTGTGTTTTGCATATGGAATGTAGATTTGTCCTTAAGCCCACATACAGTTAGAAACAGGTTCCTGGTCATCAGGCCCATCCCCTCGCTATGGCAAGTCCCACTGCACATAATCCTGGTCACAAACAGAGCTTCAGCTTCTAAGTACCTTGGTGATCAGCTCCCTCTGGTCCCAGTGGAAGGCGCTTCTAGGAAGTCACTCTTCTGCTGGTTAGCAACTAATTTCTAGCTTCGATTTATTCACAGCCAATTTATATTCATTTGTTCTCGTGCCAAGACTATTCTTTAGCTTAAACAGCTCTGCTTCCCTGCAGTGTTTAGTTCATTCCCTTCCCCACCCTAACTAACTGGCAGACAGCACTCTCCTCTCTGTCTTCATTTGCTGGATTAAATAAACTAGTTCCTTCTGGTCTTCTCTTCAATGACCAAGCCCTCATTCCCCCCTTAACCTGCTTTGGCTTGAGGTGGGGAATTCTGAGTCCCATTTGTCATTTTGTTCCCAGATTCCCCATTGCCACTATGAGGACTGTATTAGTCCATCAGTTGCTCCCTCAGCCTCTTCACCTGCTCTAGTACAACTTCCACCTTCTTGACCAGAATCGTGTAAAGTACACCAGGGCTCACCAAAGGTGGTGCAACAGAATTCAGACTTCCCTGTCACCAGTTAGGCGCAAGTACAGACCTCACATTCATTTTAGACTGGAGACTATTACCAAAACCTCTGAGTACCTCACAGCTTGTGAATGTACCTCTCCTAACAACAAACCTCAGCAAAAATATCTTCTACTATGGCCACAGGTGAGGCAGAGATTTAAGGCCCAGGAAAGCTAAAGGTCACATTCATAGAAGTTTTTAGGTCTCTGATTCCCACTGAAAGTAGTCACTTGTTCATGAGTGGTGTGCATACTTCTGAGGTTCTTGACCTACACAGCTTCCTGAGATAGCTGAGTGACTGCAAAAAAGAATGTCAGTGTTCAGAACAGTGACAGGGCACCACTTCAGCAAGTCCCCAGTCTTGCCTGCTCCCCAGGGATGCAATATGCGACTCATCGCTGCTCCTGGTTACCATTTTAGGTAGTCAGGCAACTGAGAGGTGACATCAGACTGGCCTCCCTACCATCTCATTAACATCTTGATAAAGGTTGCCTCCATGATCCACAGCAAGATGAACAGACAAAGGCATTGTAAAAAAGTCAGGATGGAAAGGAGGTCCTGGTGAGCCAGGAAATCTCCTGTGACAATAGAAATCTCCTTGTGAGGAGGAAAAAAATGCATTTCCATGGAGTGAAATCCTCAGCAGACTTCTCGGACACATTCCAATCACTGCCATTGAGTTTCTCTTTAACCTCTGTGATTCTCTGTTAAAACAATGCATGCATTTTAATTTCCTCTTATCTGATGGAAAATAGGTATAGATCCTGTCTGTCCTTTTCCTACTAAAGATTTTGCAGGCACAACCAGGCCAAACAGCTTCAAGAGACCAATGCCTGCTCCTTGCTGCTCAAGCTGAGAATATACTTTTGACCCCGTGTCCTTAGGGTGGCATAAGTACTTAAGCCATTTTTAGTTCCAGAGATGGAGGAAGCACTTAAGCTGCTTTAAGCCCTTATGGTGGCATAAACACTTAAGCTGGTTGCAGTTCCTAAAGCCAAGTGGAAGCTATGGCTATAGATGAAGAATTCTGCACTTCCAAATAGGCACATGCCTGTGGAGAAGCTCAGTCAACTATCTCCAATCCTGCTTCCTTTCCTTTGGATGCACTTATTGTTATTCTATTACAGTTCCTGATGCTGTCTTTCATACTTTATGGAAGATTTAAGAAATGCTGTTGTGACAGATCTCTGCTAATGCTGATTAGCAACATGACAATTTATACAATTTGCTGATCTGGCCCAAACAGTTCAGTGCCTCCAGTCTTGACACCTTTACTAAAATGGAATACACACAGTTAAGATCATCTGGATCTTAAAAGCACTGCACAGCAATTTCCTCAGTGTATAATGAACACACTTAATAGCCTGTGCACTGCACTCCTCACCTCAGTATTTGATCTTGTCACTCAATCTCTATACTTAATTTTCAACATTTTCCACTATTAACAAATGAAGCCCCTTGCTTCCCATAGATATGGTCATGATTGCAAACTTAAATGAAGAGTAGTGGCATGCCACATTTCATAATCAGATATTTTTGGGTTACATGTGAGAGGACTGTGGCTTTTTTAATGGTTGTAGGGGTTTAACACTAGCCAACAACTACCTACCAGGTTCACTCCCACCAGCCCCTGCCAGCAAGGATGGGGTGAATTGGAAAAAGGTAAAATGCATGGGTTGAGATAAGAATGGCTTAAAATCCAAAATAAAACTATAATAGCACTAATAATGACAATGATATAAAGGGAGATAAGAACAGGGACATGAATAACAGCCAATAGAAAAAAGCAATGCACAATACCCTGGGTCACCACCTGCTCACTGATGCCCAGCACACCCTGAGCAGCAATTGGTCATCCCAGCCAACTTCCCCTGGTTTATATCCTATCCTATAATGTTCTGTGTTATGGAATTTCCCTTTGGTCAGTCTGGGTCAGCTGTTCCCAGCTGTATATGCTCTCAGCTTCTTGTGCACCTGTTCCCTGGCAGAGCATGGGAAACTGAAAAGTCCTTGGTTTATAGAAGCACTGCTCAGCAACAACTAAAACATCTGTATGTTATCAATCTTACTCTCATACTGAATTCAAAATATGGAATGCACTAGCTATTAGGGAGAAAATTAACTCTATCCCAGCCAAGACCAAGATAAAAGCATTGCAAAATTAAATATATATACTGCAAATATTTGTAACTCCAGTGTGACTAAAAATGTTCTACTCGTTAAGAAAAAAAATATTTACTACATAAAGTTAGTTTCAGTTAAAAAACTGGCTAGTTCAAAAAGGAGTGAAGCATGTGGAAAATGTAACTTACCTATTTTACAAACAACATTTGAACTCTGTGTCCATGATTGTTAATACTTAATTATAAGAACAAAAAAGAGACTCCAGTCAGCACTCCAGCTGAATTCATGCTTGAAGCTCATTTATTACTGTGCAGTTCTGGATACCCATTTCTGTCCCTTGAGAACTGACAACAGCAGTCAATGAAGAAAGGGAGGAATCAAAATTAGAAGCCCTAAGTTAACTGAAAAATTATGATGATTTATAAATTGAGATAACCCGTGTATGTAGAAGGACAGGGATGACAGGCACAGGAGAAGGGCAGCATGGAAACCAATGGCTGGAAGAGACGATGGAAACAGTAAGAAAGGAGGGCTCCAGTGTCTGAGGGAGCATTCCCAAATAAATGGTGAAAAGACTGAAGGGAACCTCAGAGATGTTGCAACAAACAACTGGGGTCAACAGCTTTCTTCGACCAGCACAGCTGCCACTGGGAGAAGACTGGGTTTACAGTCATATGTAAAAATTCAGTAAAGATCTGGGGTTCAGTGTAACACATGGGCAGAGACTGTCCCTGTTTCATGGGGCATACAAGTTCAGAAGCAAGGAGTCCACAAAGGCCAAGAGCAATCAAACTAATATTGAACTTTTGCATTTTGTTGAGTTCACTGTACTCCTGAGCAGGAATCATCCTTTTGCCTCAAATGATGTTTAAGCAAGCCATGGTGAATCAAATTACTTTTTACATATGGGATTGGGTAAGTCTTGTTCTCTAAATGTGAAACTGTATTACTAATAAACAGGAATATGCTAATTCAAAGGACACAGCTCATCAGGACTGTTTGCTTTTCAGCCCCCTCCTTCAGCTGAAAATATAGGTCTGATTATTTTTTTTTATCTCTCTGTCCTAACAACAGCAATAAAATTTCTAAATCCCCCAGTTAAAGAAAAAAAAAGGTATTTTCTTTCTGCTTCTCCTTTTGTTCTCTTGCAGTAAAGAGTAGTTGTCTTCGTTGCCTATCAATAGGTTATCCAACTTGTATGTTTAAATGCTAAAGACAGAGAAGTCCCCATGGATACGTCAATCATTGGCTCTTGTACAAAGAAAATACTGTATTTTGCTCAGAAGAGCTTTCTGTGGCAATTTAAACACAGTGAGACAGACACAATATCCTGGAGAGAGGAAAACCTGCCTTATTACATTCCTGACCCAAGAGAAAGGATCTGCCCTTAGGATATAAAGGGAACCAGTGGGGGGAAAAAAAAGAGAAAAGTTATCTAATCCTCAAAATAAAGACAGTGGTTCATAATACAGCATGACCTTCTTTTAATCTCTGATATAGCAGTTATCCAGTATGGATGTGACAAAATACCAACAGGGCAAACACAGCTTTCTTGTCAGGCTGGGAACCAAACCCCTCAGCCTGTATCTGTTTCCAGGTTTTGGACAGCTTTTTGGTAGACTCTGGTATATTCTGTGGAGTGAATGGAACTTCTGGGATATTGCAGGGATTCTTTCCCAATAAGATCACATCTTGTTCTTGTTTCATTTAATAAACATATATTCACATATGCAGCACAGTTAAGTCTGTTAGCAGCAAAATGCACTCCTATCAAGGGCAATGTTTTACAGCTCTCCCTTGATTTCCTGTGTCAGAGCATGCAGCTGTAAAGCAATGAGCAGAAATCACATCTTTATTTGCTAAACCTGAGCATCTAAGAAATGAGATTCTGTCAGAACATCAGCATAGCTGTTGTGGACATTAATTATTCCAGTTTTACAGTGGTAGGAAAGGTGTTTCGATGACTCAGGTGTGTTTCTTCTCTGATGTTCTCTTCCACAACTCAGTCAAAAATCAAGTGCCTTGTTTTCCTTGGAACTTGCATTCTTGTATTTCTAGCTGGGGCACCAATAGGTGAAGCTGGTATGGTACAGGAATTCCAGCTTTCTTTACTCCTTTTTTTCTCCCCAGCTGTAGAGAAGTAATTTTTCAATGCATGCTGTCATGATAACTGGGTTTTACCATCTCCTCCAGCACTGATGCTTTGTATCACATTTGCCTTAGTTCAAGCAAGGTATCACAGCTTCCCTATTTAATTTTTTTTTTTTTTTTTAAACAAAAAGGCTCTACTTCTCTCTTTAACCACAGGACAGGCTAATTGCATGTCCATGAGGAGGCTGCAGAAGGAACTGATAGTGGAAACCACAAGCCAAATGCTCAAGTCAATTGTTCTCACACAGGGGTGTTTTGGTTAAATCTCTGCTGTCCAAGGAGGAGCCCTGCTCTCCTGAGAGCTACGCAAGCAGGGAAAGATGCAAAAGGGTTACATGAGGATGACAAAATCTTGGAGCACTGCAATGAAGGAGCCTGAAGGGCAGAAGTGCCCCTGCAGTGCTCCTGGAAGAGTAAAAGGGGCCAACTTCAAGCTGAGCACTCCTGGTGTTTCTCCCAGCACTTTCTCCTACCTGCCTTGCTGGGATAAATAAGACAGGTAAATTGTGTACCAGTGAGAGAGAATTCAAGCTTGGTTTGAAAGACCAGGATGGAAGAAGAAATTTGACAAAAGCCATGTGCTGAAAGGTTTAGGACCCACTGCTGACTACATAATGAAACTGTGATGTTGATGTTAATGGTGTAAGAGCATGAAGGTGGTCTTCTCCCAAATCTTATAGCCTAGCCCTGCACTGATGATCTTCAGCCTGTTCTGCCTGCTTTCCTCTCATTCTTCTCCATCACACATGCATCCAAGCTCTCTCCACAGGCTTTCTGAGAGGTGGCTACAGGCAGGAATTCTCCAGTTTGAGCTGCAGGAAGGGCTCCTGCCTTCAGGAAGCAGCTCTACAGCATGATTTAAGGAGGTGCAATGTCTGTTCAAGTCATAAGCTCACAGGAGAGGAAATTCACATTGCAAGGCTCCATATTCCCCTCAGATCCATCAGACATTCCTCTCTCAATTAGCCAAAGCAGTAGTGCACAAACAAGGGAGAAGTTTTCCTACAATTGGAGAGGGAAGAATGACTGCCCAAACATCTGCTTCACTGGTTCTAAGACTGCCAGTGAATGCTGCCTAGAAAATGATACCTTCTAGGAGTGGCTGAATATGGAAGAAGAGAAAACCACCTGAGGCTCAACTTCAAAATTTTCTGCTTCATGATCTTTGCATTTGAGGATAAAAATTGATTTGACATGCAACTGCTGGAGAATTTCAGGAAAACCATGTTAAAAATCTCCCTCACAGGCAGTACCCAAGGTGAGCAATAGCTTACTCTTCTTTACAAATCTGAACTCATGTACAGCTGTGCACAATCTTTAACAAAAACATACAGGACTTACAAAAAAAAAAAAATTTGAAAAACTTGAACAGCTCAACACTTAGCACTGCTACAGATGTTAGTATCACACACTTAAAAGCATATATTCTATTTCTGGATTTTTCTCTCTGGCAAAGACAGACCACAGAGGACTCCTGCCAGCACACATGAGAAGGAAGTAATCATAAAGATGCATTACAATAAGGTATTTCATCTTATTTGCAAATAGTATGAAGAATGAAAATACCGTTCCTGCTTTTGACAGAAGCACACCAGCACACACGAAGCAGAACTAAATACTTTGGATGTTTTCCCACATTTCTGCAGAAGACAAAAAACTATAGGCTTCCTTCCTGCCACCATAACTCATCTGACTTCAATGGAAATCAGACCTGCTGTATATATTAAACCTGAAATTAACTATTCTCCCCCCATATTGTTTGGCTTTGATTAATTCCAGCCACTGCTCCTGGCCAAGCTGCACAGATCCTGGTTCAGTGAGCTGCTCTGCTGACATGAGCTCTTATGGCAGCCTGGAGCCCATTAAATTCAACTGGGTCCAACACACTGAACTCTCTGCAGTTAGTTATTGAGCTGTGGGTTCAAACCATGCTAAAAGTAATAATATTCTCCTTTAACACAGGCCATGTTCACAAGAAAATAAAATTGGAAGAGGTTCCTAATCTTTACATTCCACAGCACAGATCAGAGTAGTGGAGCCAAGAAATAAAAGCTTAAGAGTAAAGATGCCTAGAGAAGAAAAAAAAAATGGAAGAAAGAAAGTACCCAGCAAAATATCCCAACAACTGGCGCACCAAATGAACGTATAAAGACAGAGCTGTTTTATAAAGATTGTAAAGCTTTAATGACAAAAATCTGTTAAAATTTACACTGCCTTTCAGTGCATGTGTTTGGAAATATATTGGAGCTAGTTTAGAATAAACAGGCTCTTTGAATTAAAATGTAACCATATATTACAGCAGCTTTATACAATTTTATATTAGCAGAGACAAACTGCTTAATCCCACGAACCAACTTAGAAACCTATGAAAGGCTATAGCAAGAGGAAAATAAGGAAAAGCTAAAAAGTACCATTTTTACAAGATTTTGAATTCTTCCAAGCTCCAGTAGTGGTACAATGGGTCATCTATCTATGCAGAAAGACTAATAAAATATTTGATACTTTATGAAAAAGTTAAATCACTGCCTCTTCTACTGAAAATCCTTTCTTCCTAAAGGGAATAAATAGCAAGGTAAATGCCAGATATTTAAATGGATCTGCTTTTCAAGGTCCATTAAGTATATGGGCACTAGCACTAAGCATATATATAGGACTTGCTGAGAAACATGCATCTCCTTTGGTTTAACCCTGAACCAGATTTTATAAAATCATGCATTTTCTTCTACTTTCAGAACTTTATTAGTAATTACAGCACAGCTAATAGTGAGCCACTTAAAATGAAAGAAAATATATTCCTCATCAGGATCTTCCTGTGTAAATCAATCAGTAATTCTTTCTAATTTTTTGTAAAGAGAGCCCTTGTGCTTACCACATGGACACATACAAATTGTTCATATGATTAAAATACCAATGCTTTGTCTGCAGAAAGACACTACTGAATAACAGCATTTTTTTTCAATAAATGCACTTAGTGTCTCCTTTTACATAAACTATGAAAGCTGCAGTTCAGATTAGAGATAATGCCTGATCCACATTTAGCAATGAATGGCACTAAAAACCTCTACAAAACCTGAAAATATAGTGACTTAAAAACACTTTTCACAGAAACTAAAATAAAAAATGCTGGCAGTGATAAGCAATGCCAAAATCTTTACAGGCAAAAAATGCTTTAAGATATATTTAATCACGGAGGAGATCCTGGTAGAATTAATCCAGCTGCAGTAGCTGACAACAGCAGCAGTGTCTTAAAGCCAGAACATCACAACTGGACTGGAGGAAGTAACTGGGGCTCTTCCTCCTAACACCTCCAAGAAACATGTCTAACAAGGTTCAGCACATGCAGCAGTTTATTGCTGCTCCAAGACCTCCCTTGGGTTTTTTCAGTGGACGTCCACTTAGAATTTCCCTTTTGCATCCATGCTAGGCTTAATGATCCCTGTCGCATCCTAGCAAATTCAGGGCTAGCAAAGGTCTTTGTCCCATTTTAAAAGTTAGTCACACCTGATGTTTCAGGCAGCAGCAGCAGAGTTACCTTCTTTTATCTCTTTTTGCCATGGGATAACTTCCTCTCATATGTGCCATAACCAGTGCTGCATCTGAAGATGCATGTTTGAGCTGTTGTAATGAAAACTGTGCAGGATTTCTTAGCAGAACATGGAGTATCACCTAAAACACTTAAAAAAGAGACAAGGCCAATTTTTTTCTGCCCCTGCATTCCACACATTAACTTTAATTGACTTCCAGTGAACTTACAAGGGCCTTTGGTAACTAAAAAACAATCCTAAATAGTCTGGTTTATCTCAAAGATTTCTATCTTCTCCTATACACCACTGTGGCACCATCTGAATGGGACAGACTTGTGCTGGCAGTCAACCACAGGAATCTGCAGCAGCAACCAAAGAACAGTCCTGTATACAGTCCTCTGTAACTCTTCCTCACCCAAAAATTATTCAGAACTGGAGCCTGGCACTTTCAGAATGTCATATAAAACACACTTCTTTGTTCAGGCTTTTTTTGCTAACCATAAGTGTTGGAATCCCCTTGGCAATTAATTTCCTGGCTGGTAATCCCTTGGCTCTGATCCATGCAGAGAGAGTGGCTGCAAGGCACGGGAGGGAGGCGTGCAAGGCACATGCTCTGACTCTGCAAAATGAAGTGGTCTCTTGATTTAAATGACAGTGGCCAAGCCTGAAAATATTGTACTTGCCCTGCATAATGGAGTAAGCTAAGCTCACTGTTAAACACTCTTTAAAGCTGAGTGTTAAAGCCATAATATGGTAAATGGTCAAATACTGCGGGCAGGGTTCTCTTGGTTATCTGAGGCAGTATTACACAAAATTCAGGCAGAATAAAGAAATGTAAATACTACCCCAATGGTAGTGAGAGAGAGGAATTGTGCAATATATTGTTCGATAATTAGCACTGATAATGGTTTAAAGGATACGGCCTTCACTTCACTTTAAGAAAACTTACACCAAAAGAACAACAAGTACAAAATCACAACATATCCACAGTGTATTAAGATTCTCTACTCTCAGCTCCTGTACAGAGGTACAGAACTCTTGTGGCAATCCTGCCTGGGCTGGTAACTGGCGAAACAGTGTACAATGAAAAGATGAGACCTAGAGGAATGCTTCTGCCTAACAGCCATACCAGGTGGGCTTGATCAGTTCTGACATACATATATTGTTTAAGGTATACAGAAACAAAGGGGCAGAAGCTCCTATAAATAGCTAAACTCTCAAAAAAAATTTTCACTAAGTTTCCTTTAGTTTTAGACAAAGGCTTTCACAGGAGAAAGTTGGTACCATGCTCACATGTGCTGTGAAGAGTGAGATATTATCTTTTTAATTAACTCAGCCTAAAGTAATGCAGTTTTAAGTAATCTGTTCCAATCCTGAATTCCTCAAATTAGGAAGCATCAGAGCTAAATAATTATGGGAAAGAGACTTGTCCTTCATGCTACAGAATCCTAAAATAATACACCACTACAGTTCCCTCCCACAAACCATACTGAACCTCCCTGGATGCACACAAGGTGTGTTGCCCTTATCTGGCAGGAATCACTTCTGAGGTAAGGTGCTAACCAGAAGCAAAGGACAGACTTATCTGTACTGTGCTTCTCCCTGAAAATTTAGTGAGTGCCTACCCAGCGCTGTGCTGCTGCTGTTCTTTCTTTTCGTGCTTTCCTGGCACATGTAGGAGAGGATAAAAGCCTAATGGGTGCGAGTGTCAGCACAATATAAATTGCTGCAAGGAAAAACTTGATGCATGGCTTTGGATCTGAAAGAAGAATGTCCACCATTGTTTGTGATTATGGATCACATCACAATCTAATAGCAATTTTTATTTAATCAATAATTTCCATGCTGAACAGACAGCCCTGTTACAGAGAATCGACAAGCAAGTACTGATAGCGACAAGGCTTGTTATTAATCTTTACCCTGCCAACATTTCAACCAAACTACTGTAAAAAAGCACCACCAAGATGGATTTAGAAGTAGGTCTTTCTTTTTTTTTTCTGTCTCTTTCCTTTCTCTTTTTCTCTTTCTCTCTCTCTCTCTATCCCTCTCCACCTTTTGCTTTTCTTTTCTTTTTACCTACACAGTCCCATTACCCTTCTCCCTTTTCAGGTATGCAATGTTTCATACACTTTATATTCTAAGTTTATTTGAAAAACCTGGGGCTTGAATTGCACAAAAAGGCAATTCATATTAAGCAATTTCACAAATCAGTGGGACCTAGCCCAGTGCTGAGTGTTAGCCATTATAGGCTAATAAATCATACTTTCTCTTTGAGATGTCAATCGCCAAAGTGCTTTGTAAAAATGTTGGCATCTGTAATTCAGCGAAGCCTTTTCATCTTGAAATAAGATGCTCCAGACTGATAACAAGAATAATCCTCTCTTGATCAAAAAAAAAAATCTGCATTTTACCAATTAAAGCTGCTGCCAGAAGCCAAACGGAGCAGCACTGAGACTCCACTGTAGTTTATCTCTGCTAAACACAAGGAGGGATACAGTTGGAGCTTTGTTTCATTTTCAGCTTGACTACTTTATCTCACAGAGAACTGCAGCATCTCAGCCCTGTGATACACATAAGAATGGGATATGCAGACCTCATACCTACAGTGCAAGCCACCAGAGGACCCACTCCTGACAAAACCACCACCCATTCATTTTACAGATTAGGTACTCAACATCTTGAAGAAAAGTCATGGTTACACTAAAGTTTAAGCACAGGATAACACTGGATTTGTTTTACCACGATAAAAGGCTCATCTGCTTTTAATTTTTCTTTTTCTTTCTATTAAGAGGTTACACAAACAATAGAGACTGCAAAAATGAATCCATACAGCCCAGCCCTTTCAAAACCAAATGCAGAAACTTCATTCATGTCTGTGTTTCAGTTGCCCGTCTCTGCCTCCTTTTGTACATGCTGATCTGCCACTTGTGTCTCAGAAAAAGCACTTCCACCTGCAGATGAGCCAGCACCCACAGATTTCTTTTCTTCCCAGGATTGGTTTACTATAGGTAGATTTTTTGGTAGAATATGGGTGAGAAAAGCAGTGCAGAGACATGAAACACCAAGCACATCAAGGTAGATCTCCCACTGGTTCATCCTGGTAACACAGGCTATGTAGCATCAAATCACTTAACAGAAGCAAGGCATGAAAAAGCTGAATAGAAAGAACAGCTCTGTCCAGGTGAATGTTTGTCCTGGCTGTTTTGTCAGGACTAAAAGGTACCTGAAGTCTATGTAAGCCCAGCCCTCCCTGCAGCTCTGTGGCAGCAAAATTAAGGCAGGGAGGGACTTTCCTTTTCTCTCTTCTCCATGATATGCCAACAAGAGTCAGGAGGTGAAGAGTCAATTCAGTTTGCTGCTTTACTCTTGCCTATGAGTTTGTCACTCAGTTAGTATGGGCTCCCCTGGGACTTGGCTGGCAGCTTCTTATCCTACATTTCTCCCCAAAAGTGGAAGTCACCCGTAAAATATCAGTAACTCGGAAGTGCTCACCAGCTGAGCTCTCAGGCAAACACTTCAAGGAAGTATGTATATCCACAAAACACCTAAGTAATGCTGTGTGATTAAAAGCATGGACCAAAGTCAAGCCCTGCACAGCCCTTTCCAAGTGCCCACTTACTATGGGTAGAGTGGGTAAAGTAACTCCCCAGGGCACAGGGGGAGCACTGTTTGTCCCTACCTACAACAGGGAAAAAGAAGTGTTATTTAAAGGACATATCATAGTTTAGCAACCTCTTTCAGGGATACCAATTCAAAGACAATGACTTTGGCAACTCATAAAGCCATACCAGCAGCAGACTAACAACAAGTTTTCTTAATGCTGTGAAAGAAATGCTAATTACAGAGGAATTAAAATTAAAAAATGATTACATTTCTCTCTCTAAATCCCCTCTTAATACTTCACAGATTAGGGTGGATTTATTTTGTTGTAAACCTTTCTCTATCAAAAAAGAAATCCCCATGTTATTTTTTCCCCTTCTTCTCTGTGATTCATCAAAAGCCAGACTCCAGGCAGGGAGACTGCTGATGCACTTGTGTAGTGGAGTGCTTAAGAGGACCTGAGCCAAAGCACAGCTGGCCTTTGGGTCAAGCCCACAGTGAGTAAGATCTCTTCACAAGGCAGCACGGATGACTTTTAACACTGCTGGGAGGCAAAGGGCAGGGTGGTGACTGACGCAGAACAAGGATGTGCTGAGAAGCACAAGCAGGGGCCGTGCCAGAGCCTGGGGGCTACTGAGGCTCCAGAACAGCAGTGAGGTCTGTCTATGGTTACTTAACCTTAAAACCCAACTGCACTTACATGCACACCTCTGATGGGGAGTTAAAGACTTGCTTAATTTAAACAAGACTGTGTTAGATACCCAGACAGAAACCAAGAGAGAATGAACATGCTCTCAAAGGCACAGAGCTGCTTACCAGCTTTGCTATGCCATCTAATAAATTGCTGGCCTATAAACAATTCAACAATTCTGGCACAGTTCAAAAGAATGGGCTCAGCAGCTTATAATCCAACACAGTAAGGTGGTGTCCTAATTAGAAATCAGCCTTTAAACAGGTAATGAGGAAGAGATTTCAAAATCTAAAAACTTCTGTACAGATGTCTCTTATGATTATTCGCTATAATCTCTTCTTCTATTCCTTTGTACCCTCACAGCTACAAAGATCAAATATATTTAGGGGGTGGACAAACTGAAAAAAGCCTTCCTATGGCACTTGCTTGCCACTGAAATAACTCCCTGCCTTCTTCAAGCTGTTCCAACTTTCAGCTCAAGCTTTGGGCTTGCCTCACTTGAAGAGCGGATTTCTTTTGTCCACAGCACTCCTTCTCCAAGTATGAGTTAGGGTCCAGACCCCAGTGAGTAAAAAATAAAACAAGATGAAATAGAATAAAACCACCAACAGAACTCCCTTTGCTGTTGTACGTAAAACATTCTCCTTTTGTCAGGAAAAAATGATTACTATAATGGATTTCATGTTCTTATCTAGTCTTTACTCTTTTCAATTTAAAGGAAACATTCCTGAACCTGTCAGGGCAGTAGCTGTCACTGCCACGCACAATGAGCCTGTGAATGGGCTGAGGCTTCTCTGTGTTACTGTGCTAGAGCCAAACAAAACTGCAATGAAAAAGCACCAAAAAATTGCCTCTGCAAAGAAGAATTAAATATTACGTAAATCCCTGAATGTATTTTGAGAAGTATGCAAACTGGGATGTGTAATTACACCCATTTGGGATTGTAAGGGACTTGCTTCACAAAGCTGGGACTTCACCTGCCCCACAACCAGTTTGCAAGCCAGGACCCAGAGAAAAGAGACCACTAATTCATGAAGGATAATCTGTTTGTTGGGCCAGATGTGTGCAATTGCCTCCCTTTAGGTGCAGATGCCTACTCAGACAGCTGCATCCAACACCTGCTTGGCTTTGGCAGCTTTGGGGTTCTTCGCTTACAGGGAAGTTTCTCCCCCTTCAATGGCAGGCAATGTGCAACTCTCAGGGTCACTTATAGGTCTGGTGCACTGTAGCTGATACTCAGGGAAACTGCTTTAATCTGGTTTACCCTCCTATTGCAGCTGGATCTTTGTTTAGAGAAGAATGGTGAAGCTCTCTCCAGTCTTTACCTACAGCTCTTCTACAGGAGAGAAGCTGAGGAAGAAGCCACAGGCCAAAGGCAGCACAGCAACAGAGAAAATGTGACTTTCAAATCTATTGACTTTGAGAGTCCTTATTTCTGGACATCCAAAATCACCCACTGTGAAGGAGGCTAGTCCTTCAGAGTGGTGTGTTCCCTACCTCCTGATGTTCTTAAGTGTTTTGAGGTGCACAGGATTGATTAAGGCACCTCACAGATGCTGTAAAACCTAAGCAGAGATTGGATGTGGGCACAGTTTGGGTTTGTGTAGATTGCCACGGATTGCTGGCCAAATTCTGTTGGTTAGGGTTGAGCCCACTGTTTTCTGTAGGAACAGAGAGCAAGAACATTAAGAAACTCCAGTCTCAGAATTGCATGTAATGGCTCTTTTTGCACACCTCAGTGCACTGTGATGCCTTGGGAACATGTGGGGTAGCTGAAAAACACAAGAAGCTGCCCTCTGATGCAATAAGGGAACCATGTGGAGAAGTACAATCCCAGGGGATTGCCAGGGGAGTGCTCCAGTCAACTAGGCTTTGCAAACAGGCAGGAAGACCTCAGCAAACGGAATCCTGAATATAAGCCACTGCTGATAGTTTAGGGCTTTTTGATCTCATCTAATCAAACGTAGCAACAATGAAAGAATTTTATTGCTGTAAAATTCAGGAGAAAACACTAACAAAAAAATAGCTCTACAGTTCTTCAAGCATGTTTTTGAATAAAAAAATAATTATCATCAAGGCTACGCAGCAAGGGGGATGAGAAATAGGCAGCACTGCGTTTTTCTGATTGCCATTGTATTAATATTTAACAATAAATTCAGTCATTTCCTTGAAGGATAATTTTCTTAAGTAAACTTTTATCTTTAGCATCTAACCCTTTTGCAATATTTTATTCTTAACTGATTTCTGGGGGAAAAAAAGGGACAAACTGCAACAAAAAGTAGATTTATAAATATATACAATATCTTATTAGCTTCTAGGCGCTCACATATTTAAAACAAACTTGAGCTCAGCTAAGCCCAATTATAATATCTCGCTGAGCAGAGAAATTAATTAAACAGCTGAATGATAAAGACCCCAGCAGCAAACTGAGGCTTTAAAATAAATAAGATCGTTCTTTTAATTTTTTGCGGAAAATCAAAAAGGGATAGAAAGGAACCTCTAATAGACATTTCAAACATCAATGTAAGCAGCCTTTCCAGGAGAGCAGTGCACTGTAAATAAGACTACCTGGCGGGAGAATGCAGTGGCAGCTCCAACGTGGCTCGCCAACTTTGTGCCTTGCTAATGTGCAACACACGCGCCCCTTTGCATCAAATTCAAATAACCCTGGGATCTCAGCAGTGCAGCTCAGCAACAACCAGAACAAGGGCACAACTTGTCAGGATTTAAAAGCTTTCAGCAAAACCCTTCAATTGCAGCCGGTACCCTATTCCATAGAAGGATATCAATTATAGATAGTGACTTGCTTTAGCAGTGCAGTCGGTACTGTCAGACGCTAGATAGACAACCATGAAGAATCATGAATCTTTCTATTAACTGTAAGAGAAGGAGGGGGGGGAGAAAGCATGGATAGGTGTTATAAATAAGGCAGAGCGTCTGATGGTTTAACACCTTGCCTTTTGGTGCATGCATCATGAAAATTTAAGCATGCTGAATTCTAAGTGGCTCATATCACTTGAAAATAAGAGCACCTGTGCCAAAATGTCACTGTCAGACCCTTCGGGGTGGGTCAATAACGATTCTTTTAGGTATGAGCTTTTCAGTTATTTATTCATAGCAGCTCAGGTTCTGTTTATAAATTCGGTCAGAAAACATTGGGACTGAAGAACACTTTCAGTGGCACCTACATTTTACACTAATAACTGCAGGACTTTGCTACAGAAATGCAGAAAATTATATCAAATGCTGACTACTGAAATTGCACAACATTGCAGCTTCTGCTCTAAAGCTATACCACTTATTTAGACACAGATTTTGTTTGCCTTTACCATTTCATACATGCTAAGTCACAGATCACTTTGTAATGCTGATTCAACCAGAGTTGATTGCAAAGTAAATTATGTCTCAAAGTTCCCCAAGAAATAACAAAGCTATCCACATACGACAGAAAGACCAGAATATACACAAACTCTTATTTACCTTTTTCAAAACAAATGCATATGTGCTTGTGTATACATCCTATACATAGTGGGAGTAATGCCATCTATACCATGAACTGTGTGCAGCATCTCTTCCCTTAACACCACAGTTCCTCCAAAATTTCAGTGCATTGGGAAGCAAGGCTTGGATAACACTGTCCTGTGCCATTGGACATCCTGGGTCTGATCTCTTGCTATTATGCATGGTTACAACTATACAGAAAGATGGCAGATGTTATCTGGATGAGTCTTGCTAGGGCAATTTAAGCCTTTATTACCTTTATCTATGCCAGTTGCCCCTGCCTTGGTGATTACTACCTCACAGCAGAATCAACAAACCCAGATGGTTATCTACCTGTCCAGCATCTTACTTCCAAACCTTCAAGCCTGTCAAGCTCAGCTGGAGCAGCTCAGGCCCTGCTGAGCCTGCCAGTGGGCTGGGGATCACCAGGAGAGCAGCAGCACGTGCAGCCAGGAGAGGCATGGTGGCAGAACTCTGCTGCCAGATCAGGTAGCCTGTGACAGCACAAACAGCCTGATGGATGTGGCCCCAGAGCCACAGGGTGAAAGATCTCAGGCCGTGTCAAGGGCACTTCTCCTGCCAAGCTTGAGCAGTGCCTGACATTGAGAGGCTTCTGGCTTGGTGAGACCACCAGGTGCTACCAGAGTGTCAGGGCTGTGGAGCCAAGTGTGTGCATGGGCCCTGAGACACACACCGTGCCGGTGCCTGTGCCTGGCTCATGGCACACACACAGAACTCAGAAGTGTGCTGACACTGATTTAAACGCAGCTACAGCAATTTACATCTACTTGGATTTACCTACAGTATTTGGATAGGAGGCATCCATGAGCCACACCCCTTTTTCAACTCAGATTTTCAAGGACCTAATGCTCAGGAACAGAACACTTTCTGCCAGAGTGACACACCTAGGCAAAACCAGGACTGCCCTTCCGTGAAGCCCTGCTGAGACCAGACTTCACATCCCTAGCTGCTGCAGATGTACATCAGAGGGCTGTGGCAATCAAGGGCAGACAAAATGTGCAAAAGGCAGACTGGGGTGAGTGGCCAGGCTTTCAAACAGAGTGAGATGTCTAAAGCCCTTTGCAATTCTGGGCAGAAATAACTTGCTCAAGTCCCCCCAGCGGGGCTCTGCCAGAGCAGCAAAGGAAATCACAAACCGTGGCCCCATCACTGAATCCCGCTGACTCCTACAGCATGATTTGTGCTACTTAAATGTGATGGCTGCCATGATGAATTTATTGTCTTCAGGGTATAGAGTCAAGTCCTGCACCTTGTAATCTAAACACCATCATAACACACCTGAATCCTGAGCCCTGCCAAAAAGAGTTCCATGTCATAGAAAAACTTTTTTATATTCCTTTTCTATGTCTAGAGAAATTTGTTTCAGACGTTGCCATTTGTCAGAAGCATAAGAAATATACTTTTTTCAGTCTTTCTGTTGACCATTACAATGCAGGCAGATTTGCTATAAAAATCCCACCAAAACCAACAAATTTACTTTAAAATTACACCCCAGAAGAACTAAACTACCACCCTGTCAATTTAATTCACTTTAAAATACAAAACACAAGCTGTTGGCTAACATGCTCAGTGGACTTCCATTAAATTTTACATCTGGAACATCAAAAATCCTTTTCTTTTTTTATTGCCAAGTGTATCCTTATTCTGGATTTCTCTTTTATTTCATATATTTCTGTATGTATTATTTATCATCATCACTGGGATAATTTCTGAATACTGAAAGGCTTCCCAGGTTTCATAAAGCTTCAGCCTTACAACTGCTAGCAGATATAAACACTGTGCCTATGCAGAGCCCCATATGATGTCATTTGGTCTGTTTGCACAGATTCAATTCAAAGACCAGCATTTGATCTTTTAATTTAAATGTGTCAAACCACCTGCAGAAGCCATTTGTATGGCATTTCTTCCCCAAAAGGTACTGTGACACCAAAACAGTTTCTCCTCACATTTGGCCAATTCAAATGCTAGGGCATTATATGTGCAAAATGACTCAAAGAATTCTTGGAAAAAAGTCACATTTTTCATATTATTTTAGTTGTTGATAGTCTTTCATTTATCATTATTGTTGTTACTGCTGCTGCTACTACTTAATAATGACAAGAACCTGAAAATACATCTTGATGAGTAACGGCAACACCAAGAGGTTCTCACAGTACAGAAAGTGAAAGCTGACATTGCTTTACTAAAGTCAGCTTTGCAGGATAAGCTTACCATTTGGCATAGTGCTTGGAAATATACGGTGGGTTTGTTTTTATTTATTTTGGGTGAAAAAGTGGATATTTCAACTAGTTATTTCAGAAGTACTAGCCAAATTCTCTAATAGATTTTGCATGATCTCCAGTAAAGTATTAAACAGTTTTCTAAATTGAATACAATTCTGTCACACTGCTCATTTGCTGAGAATGTTCCTCTCTATTCTGTACTAGGAATTCAATTTTTTTTTCAGAGTATTCAATATGTTCTATGATGGCAGTAAACAGGAGAGGTGCTGCTAGTTAAGGAGGTTAGAACTGCAAGGGATTGTACTTGTCAGGTTGTCATCTGAATTTTGATTGCTCACTTTCTATCTTACAATACTACCAAACAGTACAAATTGTTTACTTGGGAGAGGTGGCAGAGAGGAATAAAAAACAAAGGAGATAGAATTAATATTTGGTGTAGTACAGAAAAGATTCCACAGTTTGCTTTTGCTAAAATGACTGAAGTAATTCAGTCCTCATGTATTTAGCCAAATAATCCCTTTCGGTTTACACACAACAGTAAATTGATAGCAAAACCTCTCTCAGGGAAGGGAAAAAATTCCCCTCACCCATTTCTACTGTTACAGCCCCTGTGGGGAGAAAAAAATCAAACCTGGCTAAAGGTTAATAATCATTCATGTCCAGCTTACTATTACTCAATAACTATCAAAGTCTCTAACTCAAAATAGCGTTTGCTGGCTTACAGGATCAGAGCCATTACAATCTCTGTGGAAGACTTTATTGAATTTTACACTAAGCTTTAGCTGACTGAACAGGTCAAGCACTGTGGCTTCGAGTTTTCTTTATTCTCAGAAACTCATAAACCCCTCTCCAGTTTGCAGCTCTGTTAGCTAAGAAACTTGACTCAGCATAGGGTCAGAGAAGCTGACCCCCATGAAAAAGGTCAGGTAGGTTTAAAACCCAGTTCCTGAATACCATTAACTTACATGCACTAGCTGTTCCTGCGTGTCAAACTCCCGGGAACAGCCTTCCCAGTGGCAGTTTGTCTCATAGACCACTTCAGGCTCCTGTTTGCTTTCATCTTTGTCCCCTTCCTCTTTTACCAAGGTCATTCCTTCTGGCTGTTCCTGGAGAGAGGAAAAAAACAGGGGTGAGAAGAAGAGAGAGGAAATTCTGAAATTGAGGAGGAAGAAAAGGGAATTACTTCAGCATTAAAAGAAAGATGATGGGGGTGTGTGTGTGTGTGTGGAGGAGGCAGGGGAGGGAGGATTATTTTACTCTCATTCCACTATGCTACTCCATTCTACAAAATACAGAAGCCCAAAACAGGCCTGATAAGCCAGAAGCCATTTGCAAACTATACATGTTAAATAAATTCTTTGTACCCTTTACATTTCAATTAAAAATAAATCATAATGGCCTGGTTTTATTTAAGCAGCCTGTTATTTGTGCACCTGGCTTTCATGACTCAGTGGCACCACTAATGTGAAAGGCACTATTCAATATAGTTGAATTAATTGGAATTTGATTTTAGCACTAGGGTTGGACAGAAACTGGATCACCAGTAATCCAGTGTGTTTCCATTGTTAGAACAGTAACAGGTTTACATGCGAAAATCTTTTCAAGAGCAGACTGGTGATTTCTGAGTTACCTGTTAGTCTGTTCTTGCCCTTAACATGTGCATAAAGGGGTGAGCAAGGGGCAAAAGTATCTAATTTTGGGGTTAGATTTCCCACCTCCAGTTAATCAGGGTGCCTCATTCTTGCCAGCTTGTTATTTGCTGAGGGTTAGAGTCAGATGTTAGCGTAAGCATTTGGTTCAGATTATGCACTCCTGCTATTTTTCCATTTCAAACCTGCTGAAGGATTTAGGCAGACCTCTGCTTTGTTTTCATGGATTCACTCACAAGACTGAGGCTCTGATTCTCATCTCCCCTGAGTCACTGTAAATCAAGAGTCACTCTACTAAAACCAGAGGCATTAACTGGTATAGAAAGTACTGCAAACGAGACTGGAGCCTGACACAGGGGCCTCAGTGTAGAACAGCACTAAGACCCAGAAAAAGTCAAGGTGGCCTTAAGTATTTTTGCTGAACAGAAAACATGTCCTTAATAAAGACCTGAATGTCTCTTGTTCACTTTTCCAGGGCAAACAGAGCGTTGAGCATCCTCTGACTGCTCAGAGGTGCCTCTCCATCTTCTCCTTCCTTTCTGCTCTCCTCCTGCCACCGACCCTGCACCCCAGGAGCTGCTCCCATTGAACCCCAGCTACTGCGAGCCGAGGCAGCCCGTGTGTGCAGCACACAAAGTGTGTTTTCAGGGAGCCTGAAAACCTGTGTGCCACAGGAAAGGTGCATTCTCACTCCAGCAACAAGAGGGAAGGCTCATGCCTGGAATCTGGCTGCCATACCTGCATGCTTCCTGCTCCTGGGCTGGGGAGGTCCTCGTCAGGCTTTATCTTGGAGCGCTTGTTGTGCATGGGGTCTCCTGTGCTGCTCACTGCAGATTCACTTGTGGGTTTGTTCTGCTGCAGACAGGGGGGGATTTTTTTTCCCCCAGAAGAAGACAAAATTAGACTGTGATAAATATGTGGCTCCAAACAAAAATAACGTAGCATCTGCTCAGCAACTTTGTATGGAGAAGCTGCACTGTTAATTATATTGGATATGCAATAACATTGTTCTTCAGTTACATGGCATTAACTCATGGAAGAGCTGCATTGCTTATCCTGGTAGCAGAGCAGGGAGGGAGTGGGAAGGGGAGCATTTGATGCAATTCCTTGCTACAAACCAGTGCTAGTTTTGTCAGAGCAGTGAGAGGTAGGTGATTTTCCACATAATGACAAATTTGGAAAGGCAATTTTGAAAAGGAAAATCCCTGCATGCTCCAAGAAACACAAGAGAAACATTTATTTCTTCACACTTGAAAGAAAGGTTTTGCATTTAATATCGTCACACAAGATCTCAGCTTCTTCACTATGTTTCCCATTATAATAGGTGGATAGGAAGAAGAACTGAATACTAGCATGAGACTCAGCCAAAAAATCCTAGATGAAGTCCTGGATTCTCACAAGTTAATAGCAAAATAGTTGACATAAACGGGCCAGAATCTTGTTTTTCTCTTGTTCTGCTCGACTGAACACCATTATCTACACCTGCAAATGGATCTTGTAGGAATCCAGAGATCTTTTAGAGATATCTGAACTTGCAGGGACCCCACAAAAAAATCAATATGTTTTCTACAGCAGTATGTTCTTCCTCTATATTTGTAAAAGCTAGCCAGGATATAAACAGCTTCCAGACTGATAAATAACCTATCCCAGGTCATCCAGAAACAAACAGCACTAGTTAATAACAGGCAAATCACAAACCGTGATAAACTCCACATTAGGGGCCTGATTCACTGCTGCTCATCCCCAGCTTTGATAATACACCTTACTGAAATGATTAATTCAAACTCAGTAAGTCCAATTTGGCACAAATCAGAGAAAAAAAACTTCAATCCTCTTCTCTGTCTTTGAGTTACTTTCTTGCTCATAGAATTACTTGCTTCAGGTTACTCACAGCTGTACAAGGAGGGCAGAATATGACCCTGTATATCCTAGAGTCAGCCTGATTTGAAGGTGAAGCTGCTAACCTTTAAGACATTGCTGTTTTGATGTGTTTTGCCCCTTTTCTTACTCCCCACCTCTACTAGCTTCCTGTATAAGATCAAGGAGAGGCAGTATGGAACGAGAAGCTGCTGCACTAGACTGGAATATTTATGAGGACTAAAAAGCACACTACCAATCAGAAACTGCACCAACTGCACTCCTGTGATTCATAATAAAGTGACTGCAAACACTGGAGCTACAAGAAAGCTGTTATCAAAGGGTCTCAGTGACAGTGGTGATTAATTGCCATCAAGACAATGCCATTTATTTAATTTTTAAATTAATGGGAAACAAAGGTTTCATTTGTTGTCTCTCACCTGTGTGGACTCAGAAGGTCCAGAGCTGACCTGGACAGGGTTCAGGACACTGGGGATGCCAGGGATAGGTCTCTGGGTAGGAAAAGTTGGAGCAGGATGGATGAGTGGAGGGCTGTGTCCAAAGGCTGAACCTAGGGTTTGCTGACGACTTATAATTTGCTGATGCATTTGCTGGAGGGATACTGGTGTAGGAGGGTATGTGAAACTCAGAGCAGGGCTGAATTTGGGAGAAAAAGGAGGGAAGAGGGAGGAAAAAAATGAGGATCATTACAGTAAGGAACTTTACAGATTAAAACCTTAAAATATATTTGATACCTTTAAACTACTGGAAGCCAGATTTCCCCCTCCCCCTCATATCCTTCTTCATGCCCCAAAGGATGATAAATCCTGATTTTAAATCCAGAGTTGCCCTGGATTTACTAGTGAGTACAAAAATGGTACCATAACAAAACATAACATTTTTTCATAACCTCTACCAGGAAACCACAGAAAGCGGACCAAAATAAAATTCAGAAAAACTGAAATAAAAGGCAGGTAGTTCAATAACAGCTATTTATTGCAATAACAAACTTTATATAAAGAAAAAGAATGGGTGCCTACATGCTTTATAGTACTTTTATTGATAATGCAGTTCCCCTATGTTCGTGTGTATGAAGCAGTTCCTTTAATCTTGGCTCATGCTACGCTTTTTCATATGTCTCTAGATCTTATTACACGAGGAGAGAAAATCAATTGGTTAAATGTGTTCTGAACACCATGCTTGTCATATCACTCATTTGTTTGCAAAGATGGAAAGCTCAGTTCATCCAGAATGTCACCTAAAGAATTTCCATCAGCGCCGTTTGGTTACAGAAACTGATGGATTAACCTTTCCCCTCTGAAATCGGTGATCAATGACTTCCAATGTAGAAATATTCCAATGGGAAAGCACTTCTCCTTCTTCCAGTTAAACAACATTAAATGTCTATTAAAGCCCATTATGTATGTTAATACCTGTCATCACTTCATTACTTCACCGTATTTCCCAGACCACAGTGACTTAGGGGGAAATTACACTGCCATCTAAGGACCTATTTTGTGGCTAGTGCAAAAGCATTCTTTGTGTCACACTTGAGAAATAAATGGTGTGGAACTAAATCTTCACACACAGGAGTAAGAGATCCTCCTGAAAATATTTGCCAATAGCTTCCAATCATAAAGGAAAAAAAGAAAAAAGAAAAAGAATATTCATTATTTAAAAAAAAATACACTGAACTACCAGAGTTCAAGTTCAAAAAAGCCACAGGAATATAAAACATTTTGTCTCAGAAGAGAGGGGTGTGGACATTATATCTTCCAAGAATCAAGGCTTTTTCCAATGTCAAATTTGTCCAAATTAACAGTCTGGAGTCTTAATTGCTGTTGCTGTTAAGTGCATTAACTGAAAATACTGTGATACAAAAAGCCAAAATAATTTCAACCATTTTAAGTAATAATTCTTCAGAAATTCTGTGTTCATTAATATGACTATACATTTTGTCTGTTTGACTATAATCCATAAAAAGACAGCTTCAATGTGATTACATTACTATTATTCCTGGTGAGAACTCTGCATTACAACAGTTTGCCCATTTAGGATGGAATATCATTAAGAATACCCTGGGAGAATTTTACTGGTCTTTGAGGAACTCTCTTTTCATTCTGCATTGTATTCTTTCTAATAAAGGGAGGCAGAAATGTAGTGAAAACAGTAATTGTTCACAGCAAGAGTTAGGGAGAAATCAGTAATAATATTCAGTTATTGAAGCTCTATAGTCCCTGCTAGTGTTCCTGTAAGCAACCATGAATGATTACAGCACGACTTAGCTAAGGTAGCCACTATGGATGATTAATAGGACATTAATCAAAAGATGCATATCAGGCTTAGAATTTGTTCACAAGCTTTCTTCTAATAGCTGATTTCATGTTCACTGAGCTCTATGCCAGTTTGTTCAATTTATTCTTCAGTGTACAAGCCATTCATCAAAGAACATAATGATTTAACACCCCTTTTCCTTTTTAGTGAACAAACATTGCTAAGTGTAACTACTCTGGTCTGTTCATTAAAAACCACACAATTACACTGCCACAGATGAGGTGGAAAACAAAGCCTCTTTACTACACCCTGGTGTTTTTTGCTTCCACACATACCCTGTGAGTTCACCTCACACACTCAAACACTAGACGGCACCATCCTGAAGATGCTGTCAAATTCACCAAGATCAACAAACACGACGTGCAAACAGTTTAGATGAGGTGTTTTATTTCTCTGTGAGTGGTTAAATCCTAGGACACTCTCACCCTTCAGATGAGTCAGTTTAAAAGAAAAAAATAAGTGGACTGATTTCACTGGCAGTTCCAAGCACACAGCAGCCTTTGGAAATAAAGGTTGAATTTTGGGGGTTTTTTGACTTTTTTTTCCATTTGACCATGCACAACAACATCTATCTTTGCAAGTCCAGGTTCAAAACTTTGGTAATGTCCTTCTGAGCCTACATGGTAAAAAGACAATTGTATGAATCAAGCAGGGCAGTGCTTAAATATTAAGTATGTACAATTGCTATTCCTCTCCCCACATAAATTGAAATGGCCTCCACCAAAAGGAGAGATTTCACCTCCTAGAGATCTCCTTGTTATCTACATCTGTCTTCACACTGTACAAGCAGTATCCAGAAAGAGGATGCTAAGCCAGGCATTGACAAAATTGTGAAGTACAACAGAGGAGACAGACATCATCTTAGCAAGAAGTTCTTACTGGAAAACAGTGACAGCAGCAGCAGATGCATTAACACGCATTTGGACAGATGTGCTAGGTGGGAGGAATCCTCTTTTCTTTAGTATTTTTCTTTTACCCTGTGCTCATCAGCAATGGTTGAGTCTAAGGTATTAGGATTTTCCTATGGAGCCTGAAAACCTGCACTTCATTCCCTCTACCTCCAAACTTCAAACATCTCGGAATGAAATGAAAAGCTGATTGTGAGGGAACAGAGGAATAGCCAGCACAGCCAAGGGGAGTAACTCAGAAATGGAGACAATGGTTCAGCCATCAGGGTGACTTCTTAAATAGCTCAGGTATCTGCCTTCAAATAACAATTCTCTCCAGCTGTTTCTGGAGAGCTCCTCATAAGGCAAGTTGACCTGGCTGGGTTTAATGTCACTCACATGCAAGATGTTGTCACTGGGCAGCCTGGAGGATTTTTCTGATTTGAACAGATCAGAAGGTTCTGAAGAGAACAGAAGGTGGTAGGTCTTTCTCTGCCTTTCAGAAACCATACAATAAAGTTAATGCTGAGGGCCAAAAAGAAGAAAAATAAATCAAAGCCCTCAACATTGCTGGCATGGTGTGCTCTTACTGGGAAGGGAAGGCCTGGATTCCTGCCCTCCTTCCCAAAGTTTCTCACTGCACTTTCTTCAGCAACTCCTGAATACAGGATAGATGGGGAATCTCTGTAATGCAGAGCCCCATGTGATCCCCTATGCCCTCTTCCTGGCCCTACCAAGCTCACACTGCTTCCCAGCCAGGCAGCCAGCATCAGCAGGGACAGCGGACAGCGGTGCGAGGTGCCCTTGTCCAGTTATTCCAACAATGTCTGCTTGTAAATGTGCAGCAGTGTCACTCAAGAACCACCTGAAATTCATGCCCAAAAGCAGTAAACAAGACCTGAAAGTAGTAATTTTGAGACTCTGGAACTACTAAAACCAACAACCAGCTTTTCAAAAGCAATGAGTAGTTCCAGGGCCCTCATTTTGAGTCATGTTTATTTTAAGACAGTTTTAAGAGGCTGCATTTCAGAAAAGGAGAGCTCAAGACTTCCAAAATCCAGATGCCAGAAGAACACGAGACTCCTGCCCCAATTGTTCATATTTTCCAAAACACCAGCCACTTTCAAAAAATCTTGGATTCACAGAAATGTAAATGAACTATGAATCTTTTCCTTCCATCTACCTATTGAGATATGAAAATTTACACCACTGGAGGGAATTTCATTTGTATTTCTCTTACAGACTTTTAAAGAAAATAGAAAAGAAGATGAAAGCAGATATGGCCACTAAAAATTACATGCCAGTTATCTTTTCAGTTGATGAGTTTTATGAGAAATAAGGGTTAGAAGAAACATGTAATATTTCTGCTTAAGCATTCAATAACTCATATACACTGACAGAAAAGTCCATCAGTGATATCATTTATCATACTATGGGCTTCTGTGTCTCTCTGTCAGTCTGTCTGTCTGCCTCTCTGCTCCTCATCTGCAAAGTCTCAAACCCCCTTCACTGGAGGTAATGCAGGGCACTGGACTACATTGCAATTACATGAGCACATCAAATTTTAAAGAACAGACTTCAAGAAGAAAAACAGACCTTATAATCAAAACCAAACTTTGTGGCTACTTTGTGGCTGTCCTGCTAACAAGGTTGTCCAGTTTCTGGTCACAGCTGTGGAATTTACCACAAAACATCTGTGAATTAAAGTCAGAAAAAAATCCTTCTTTCCTATACATTGCATAGGTGTGCCTAAGGAGGCAAAAATGCTGAGGAGATTCCAATTTTGTGAATACTATAAGGATTGTCTCACTGTATCACAGTAATTTTCTTCCCAAAAACTCTGAAGGCACCCTCTTTGGATTATAAAATGCAAAGTTCTGCAAGATCTGTGATGCATGGAAATCTCACACAAGTATCTGAGTGCTTTCCCCTATCTGGTTCTGCCTTTTGCAAGGTTTTAGGATGAGAGCTTCCCAAGCATGTTAATGAGGGAGCATTTAATGAAAGACATAGGGGAACAACTTGAAAGAGAGTAAAAAAAAAGCATTTGTGGACTTTTAGAACAGCTGCAGACACAGCCAGCAGGTTCATATGTGACTAGACAAATCCAAAGACAACAGGTCCATAAAGAAATACTGAAGGGAACAAGCAAGAGTGTATACTTTGGGGTTGCTAACCTAAAGAACATTGATGCTGGGAGAGCACAAAGACAACAAAAGAGAACAAGCAGGAAGGTTCATGTGCTTCTTAAACAGAATCCCCTGTTTGAACCAATACAGACACACTAACTAGAGTAACACCTCTAGTTTGACCCAGTGGGATATTTCTGATGTTTTTAAATTTTTTTTCTTCATTTTTAAACTTCAGAAAGATAAATTTGTTTCTTTGGGGTATCTTTATTTCTTCATATAGAATCACATTATGTTTACCATATTAAAAGTTTGTTTCCCATCCTCTATCTTAAGTATTTCCTGCGTCAACTGAAGATCCAAAACGTTGTTATTCTATGCAGCACTCATTATCTGCCTTCCCCTTCCTCTCTTTTCTTTTTTAAATAGTTGAAATTATTTCTATGCCTTCTTCCTGTCCAGTCTGGAAAAACAAATATACTCTATTTCAACTCATCCATATAATTTTTCAGGCCTCTGATATTTTTCTTTGCTTGTCCTTGTCATACCCCAACTGCCCAACAGCTTTTGAAATAAAACAATGCAGAATAGGTCACTGGACAGGAATGTGGAGCATAGTGAGACACACTGTGTCCCCTGGATCATGGGGCAGGAGAGGGCTTCAGGCCTTTTGGCCTTTGAAGGGTCTTTGACGTCTGGGTGGTGCATTCACAATCCTAACATTGCTTCATGAGGGAAGGTGCAACCAGCACTGCAAGGGGACATGCAGGCCCCTCCTGACTTGTGCAAAAGCCTTGGCACTCCCTGTTTCCCCTACAGCCTCCATCACTCGTTCTTGCCATCAGGGACCTACACTAAAAAGACCAAATAATACAAATCCCCAGTTCAAGAAAGAGCTAAGTAATTTGTAGGTAGACTGCCTACATGTTCAATAAAGTTGATCATCGTGAACTATGATAACACCTAATTAACTTTAAAATGCACTTCTGATTGCAGCAATTGACCTACAATATATGTTATAGTCATGCTCAAGTAGGTACAGATCTCATCACTTTGTCTCATTATCCCTTAAGAGTTGCATGAAGCCTGTGGACAGGGGAAACCAAGAAATCAGGGTTAGTAGGAAGCTACTAATGTTGGAAGAATAACCGGACTCACTGAATTCAATGATACTTTTATCCTTTGCTTAGACCAGGCCAGGATTTCACCTTTAGTTTTTAATTTTTATTTTTGAAGTCCTTATAAATTGCTTAAGAAAGTTGTTAAGAGTCAAACAAGGACCTTTACTGTTTTACAAATGGACCCAACTACTGTTCAGGAAAACACCCTAATAACTCTTAAATACTTCTGAAGAGGGACTGACTTTGGCAAGTCCTTAAGTGCTGTCCTAAAGCCTGGGTCTTACAGACACAGTAATCTCAACTGAGGTGGGTCATAATACAAGTTATACAACACAATAAGTTAACAGTGATCAAATACTGGTTTTAGCATGCTTAGATGCTTTTTTAAAAAATAAAATCTAATATAAGAAACAGCTTCATTCATCCCATGATAAACTGCCATGTAGGAGCCTCTGTTCAAAACACAAGACATCTTTTAAGCATGGCTGGGAGCTGAGCCATGGGTGCTGAGAGGATCTGCATAAGCTGACTTCATGCATAGAAGTTGATCTAGATCTTTTGATGGAACAATGTGTATGTATGTATAAGATGCAGCCAGGAACACTGCATACTCAGATGTGAAAAGCTGTGGACAGTCAGCATAGTTAGACCTCAGCAGAGGCATAGAAGAAAACAAGCCAGAGAGTTCTCCTTAGGCAAGGACGCAGAAGATAAGAAGCAACCATTAACAACATGTAAGAAAACCATCTCCTGTTGTCTGAGTTGGCAGAAACAGGAATTATGTATGTTCCTTGTAAACACATAGGAGGGAGTGAAAAGAAGTTTCCAACTCTGTCCTCTACTTGTCCTCAAGGCAGCAGCCAGCAAGAGTGAATGCTGACAATTGCTCAGGACACACGAGTGACAAATCTCTCGGCAACCTTGCAGCCCTGAAGAGATTTGTGAAACTCTTACTGTTTCAAGCGTCTTAGACACAAACCAAAAACCAAACAGCATTACAGGAAGAGAGACTTTAAAATGCACTTCTCTTTGGAGCAATTCACCCATAATATATCTAATACATTTTCTAAGAAAAAATTGTGCTTTAAATTCAGTTCCTCTCCCTGATTTTTTAAACTGATAACACTGCACTTTGAGTAGGCAAAGTGCAGGAAAGTCTTCATTAGTTTTTATGGCTTGCTATTTAAGTACGGGGAAAACAATACCAAACTTTGACTATTAAACCAGACATAGTGTGATCTTGAATGCACGTATGAGACTTGAAATCCTTTGAAAAAATATTTCAAAAATAACTAGTTTTCAAACATCCCTCAGCATTTGTAATATTGACATATAACTTAGAGAAAAGGCATCTAAATGAATTGGTAAAAAGACATATCCTGCATCTAATAAAGTAGAGCATGTATTTTACTAGGTGTTCCAGTTTTCATCAAATAATAACCATCATTGTACAATTGTATTTAATTCACATACATCAGTGCCCCCTTTTTTTCTTTTACTTTTCTATTACCAGTTTAAAATTAACAGAGTCTGTGGTTTGTACTTTCTCTTCAGCTTGCCTTATTATCTATTCTGTTTTATCTGCTAGGCTAGGTGAAATTTTTCTTCATGAATACATTGCCATATCCAGAGTAAAATGGCATAGTTTCACTGAGAGCAATGGGGCCACACTGATTAACCTTATGTGCTCAGACAGCACTGTCAGCTTTGTCCTTCTCACTGGATTATTCCTGTGAAGGAATCCTTAGGATCCTAACTGGACTTTGTATTAATGGTACCTTGCATAATTTATCTGTGCTCCCTCCATGGAAGTTCATGCCACTTCTAGCAAACATAATTTTGAATTAAATTCATGGCTAAGCACTTTCAGGCTTCTAAAACTGGTATAATTTATTACCTTCAAAGTGCTAATTAGTACTTGCTTTTAGGGTCTGAAAATGAAGTAATGAAGTGCTAAACTCCAGCACACTTGTATTGGCTTGAGAACTTTCCTGGAACTAATATTGCTCTGGGTTCATTGAGTGAGTTTAAACTCTTTGAGTAACACTGAAACTGCTTCAAATGGAATTTTAATGAAAAGATCTGTGACACACAGATTTCCAGGCATGTAGACATAATCTCACATGTATATAGGAGCACCTGTACCTGTAAATGTGCATGCAATACGTGCCTGTGTAGTCTGCATTCTTTATGTTGCTCAGCTCCTTAGATTTTACACTTTCCAAAGGCAGAATTCTTGCCATTCATGTTTCTGGTGAGAAACATCCACCACTTTCTAATGCAAGATGTAAGTGACCTCTGAAACAATCTCCCTGAATGTCACCCTCCCATAATCTACATGAGCTTTGCGCAGGAGGGCAGGTGCATGGTTATACTTTCACAGAGCCTGATAAAGATGCAACTTTGTAGTAATAGTGGTGAATTTCACTTTTATTCACTTTGTGCCACTTCTCTGCCATTCACACTTCTTGAAAGAAGGTATGAAATGAAGCTATTATTGCAGGATAGAGCATTATATTCCCTTCTCTAGATTACCCACAGTACCTGACCATGGAGAATAAAGCCCTGTGTTGCACATGTGTGAAGGTCTAGTTATAGTAGGACCTGTTTCAGTGGGGTTACACTTGGACTGAATTTGACTCAGTCTGAACTGAAACAAAGCCTTCATTTACAACATTGCAAGCAATTAATTAGAAAGCTTTTATTGTAAGAAAGGCTTTCAGTCAAAGTCAGTGCTGCATCTAACTTAGGCAGATCCCAGTGAGTGATAATAAAACAACAAAATACCTATATTGCTGACATGATCAACAAACTCTTTATCCTACACATCCTATCAAAACAAGCTTCTTGCAAAACATTATTTTTAATGTATTTTGTTCTACCTGAGCTATGCTAAACATGTCCTTTTAAATTTCACTAACCAGCATTTGAGCATGTCCTTTTACACAGATATAATTACAGAAATATACAAACTTACAATTTACAGTCTAAAACACAAATCAAAGGTAAGAATTAAGTAGTTGGATTTAAGTAAAGGTTAGATTCAAATTCTCAGATGGGGTCTTCTGTTTCATTGTGCAATTGTCAGCAATCTGGGCATGGAGTTGAGAAATGAAAAAAATTATATCTGCATATGTGACAAAATTATTTTGAGCAGCATGGTGAAAGCTAAGTGGTTATCTTTAGAGCCCAGTGTGCTAGATGAATGAGCAATACTGATAGCAAGATGCATATCGATACTGAAATGGAGTCAGAGCTACTCATACACTGGTTCTAAATTATCTGAGACAAATGACAAGAAGCACTTGCTTGTCTCAATGCAGAATTCAATGAAGGAATGAAAATTTGATCAACATGAAGCTATGGCAAAAATATGTTAAAAATTTGGCTGGAGAAAAAACCTGAAAAAATCATGGTGCATTTAAATTGCTGCTCCTGCCCTGGAATATTATTGCATGTAGTAGAAGGAGACTTTCAGACAGTATCAGCAGAAAAAACAATGCAAGAACTCTAAGGAGCAGACTGAAAACACCATCAGAAAGGAGATGAATAAGAGGAGACATAATAAGAATATATAAAATATTGAATAAAGAAGGAAGATTGAGAACATGAGGGCTTCCTGTCTTATAACTGAGACATTCTGTTCAATTCAAAAACTGGAAAATTTAAACCTGATATTCTTTCCTTTTTTTTTAATAGAGTGTATAATTATACTGTTGGGCTCTCTGCTAAAGATACTTTCACTTTTCTCTGTTGATAACTTTATACTTCATTTGGATATCTTAACTCTATTTTTATTTTTCTCTTTATTTTCTCTTTGTGTTTGCAAAGGAAAACTGGAAAAATTATTACTTACTCACTCATCTCTAGCTACAACGCACTGACTCATTATACAACAATCATTCTATACAAGGAGCTTATATGAGATGAGGAAATAATTGAGAATCCAATACCTGCTTGCAGAAACACAACTCTTGTCTTCCTCACCGATGTTAATCCATTGCTGTCTAAGCTCACTCTACAAACCTGGCTATCCCTTTCTAGTGCTCTTTGTGAAAGTATCCTTGCCACCATTCCCTGACTCTTCAGATCAACCCAGAGCAAAGGAGCCAGAGCAGCCAGGGCCTGGCTGTAATTAACCACATTGTGTTAATTGTTCTGATGCTATCAGGGAAGCAGGGCAGCACATGGGGGGAAAATAGGAAAGTGCTACTCTGTTTTCGTAGTTTCTTTCAAGGAGATCCCAAAGGGCTCTTGCGCTCACATGAAACTGAATTTTCGCAGCTTATGAATTGATAGATAAGTTATATTCACAGTTATATCTGCCTAGACCCAAAGAAAATCTCTTGTAGTAGGTAGAATTACTGACTTAAACACCTTGAATCTGACAGGGAATTCAGATCACTTTCTGAAAACTGACTTTGTAATTTTGGTATCACAGCACTGCCGAGGGACTAAAGGTTCTAAATTTCAAATCTTACAGAACATGAACTCCCAGCCTCCTGTGTTTATTAAAGACCAGTTAATCTTTTGTAAAGGTTTTGAATCAGTACTCTTAATATCATGGGAAGTGATTACCCCCTCTATACTCACTCTAAACCATGCTGTCTCTCAAAAAGAAGTGCTACTGAAGTGCAAAGTCTAATAATTGTCACAGGTAGCAGACATAATATTAAGTACGTCTTGACAAAGGATTAATAGCAGGGGTGCTGCACTGCAGGACTGAGGCAGGTAACCAAATGAGTAAATGTCAAATGAAGGATTATCCCCATTTGATGCTACTTCACACATCTCCTTTCTGCATAATCTCTCCCATCTGAGACCTAAACCAGGTGTTTTCAAATGCACAAAGCAGAAGCTCTACCTGGTGTGCCAAAGGAGATCCACTATTAGCTGTCAGCAGGAGTGTCATCTCCTTTTCAAGTACTCAGCCAGTAGTCAGCGCACAGCACTGCACTGCCAGTGACAATGGCAAAGCACCCGCCAGGCCCAGCTCTCTCTGGATTGTGCTGAACTACTACTAGTATTTATTATTCAACCTACCCATGTCAAAGACCAGAGCCCTCCTGTGCTTGGCTTTGTACAAACAGAGACCAAAATGTGGCTCTTTTCACCTGATTTCATCCTCAGCATCCCACAGTGCTCATATAGAGGATCCAATGCTGAAAAGCTGTGTGAAGCACAGGATGTAATCTTTCAGCCTCTTTTTTTAGCCAATGCAAAGACCAGTGAGGTCCTGGAGACACTTTCTAAACACAAGTAGTACCTTTACAAAAATGGGTGTGAAAGGGCATTGAGCCCACAAAATTAAACCTGCCCAAATCTTTATGTGCTGACTCGTCAGCTTTTAGTTATGTGACAGCACACCCCTTTTCCCCTCTGCATGATTCTTAACTCATTCAGTCCACAAGACACACAGTAGCCTTCAGCAAGAGGCCCTCTGGTACTTTTCTTCTCTGGGCCCAGAGTAATGCCCACAGGCCTTCCTTCCCTTGTATTTAAACCATCAGTGAATAAATAATTACTGACACCCTCCTGAGCTTCTCCACTGTGCTCATCACTGTATAATCTAATTGCTTCACAAAACATTAATGCTTTCAACCTCCCTCTGAGGTGAAGGGGAAGGATTCATTTTGAACAGGAACATGAATCAAAGAAAGATGGAGGCAGAAAGTGTCACTCATTGGGGTTGTGCAATTTCAGTAAAGAAGATCTGGGCTAGTTAACATGACACAGTATACAAAATGTTCAAAACAGCTGTCAGCATCTTCAAATCATGGCTGTGAGCAATTTGACTCCTCTGCAAAATTAAGAGTGGTAGGCTGGGACTCCAGAAGACAAACTGAGCCTGGTGGTCACTCCTGACTAGTTTAGTTTGCCCAGCATCAGTCAGGAATTGTGCTGCAAGAGCAAAGTCTGCCCTCCAGGGAGCAACCAACCAGGTACGAGGCTCCCTCCTCTTTTAGGCTGTCTGGGACAGTGAGGCAGTGTCCTGTGGCTCTCACTGATCCACAGAGGATGCTCAGCTGTTCAGGCTGTGCACTGAAGAAGACAGGGGTCCTACAAACACTGTGCAACCCTGAAGTTAAAGATGGTATCAGAGCACAATCACAAGGGGGCAGTACCTTCATTCTCTGAATGAGCGGCTTCTGCCTGCTTTATTTTCAGCCTTTTCTCTCTCCTGCTGCAAGCCTATGCTGTGTTATAGAAAGGCATTTTGTGCCAACTTGCTTAGCCTGTACAGTTTCTGGGCTGACTCCTGTCTCCTCTAAAGACTGCTTTCTGTTTCACAAAACTGTTATGGCTGGACAGACAGCTGAGCCTCCACAGGCTTCCCAAGGAAGCACCAGAGCTGCAGCCGCAGGGAAAGGTTCTCCTTCCTATCTGTGGGTCCTGGGCTGGAACACTGCTGAGTGCTTAGTTTATTTAACACATGCTAATAGAAACCTCTTAAGGGCTTATCACTTGGCTAAATGGGACAATTTCTCAAAAACAGCAGAGATCACATCTGTATCATCCGGGCAACATTCCTGGCAAAGTTCAGCCTCCCAGTAAAAAGGCAATAGTTCTTCCAGTTGAACAGAAAAATCTCTTCTTCCCTAACTTCATTTGGATAAATTAATAACCTTGCTGATGTTTTTTGGAAATATTCAGCATTAGACAGATATTTACCATGAAAAATGATGCCAAGTGTAAACTATTTGGACTAAGTTAAAATAGGTAGGAAACAACATCAAGAAGTAGAAGGACTATGTAATGTTAAGTATAGTTAATGCTACTGATACTATTGAAAACAGAAATCCTTCCTGTCTTGCAATTCCATCTACTGCCTTGCTGAATTGTACCATTTTCTTGCAGCAACTCTGATGACATTAACCTGTAAGTTTCCAGAAGCTGGCATTTTAACCAGGAAATGTTTGTTTTTTTTCTCCTAGACTTTGGTCACGGTTGCTGACAGGATTTTAAATGGGATGAACCTATGGTTTTATTCAATACAACAGTTCTTGTGTTGAATGCATTATTTGCAAGACAGTGAATATTAAATTAGGTTTTGCTGACAGTCCTGTTGGCATTTAGTCTTGGAATTCATTAAGGCAATGAAATGTGGTTTGGGTTTAATACCTTACATCACTGTTTATTTTGGTTTATATAGACAGGTTCACACAGGAGAAGTTAAAGGGCACCAACAGAGGTGAGTTGCAAAGCAGGAAGAAGATATCTCCTTTTCCTTCCTTTCAACTGAGAAGAATGGAAGTGTACATTTCCAACTTTGCATGCTGAATGGACATACTCTTATCAAAATGAAAAAAAAAATCTTAATTCAAAATCATGTGAAATTTTGTATTATGCATTCCTGGGAAGTATGACCAGGAAGGGCTGAAAGCTTTGCTCAACCACAGGTTGAGTCATACAAGCATTGCTTTCTTCAGTGACACCAGCTCACAAGACTCACTTTGAACACTCCCTAGCATCCTTACTCAGTTTTTGCTCACAACTCCCTCCAGTTCCACAACTGGTTTCAACAAAACTGTTCATCTGATTCCAGCCTTGCTTTGGAAGAGTAAAAGGAGAGAAGATTCACTCCACTGTAGAGACTATGCCAACTTTCATGCACTATTTGCTTTACCAAAGCTACAAGCTCTGGGAAAGGAGTTTAGTTATTAAGTGCCATCCCATCCCAATGACAGTGCAGATAGCACAGCTCCACAGTTCCATGTATCTGACATATGTGGTCCAACTGCCGCCAGCATTGACATAAACATTCCTCACTAAGGAGCTTCATAGCTGGGACCATGGTTCCACTGACTGGCAAGCTGCATTGAGAGCAACACCTGTACCTGTGAGATACCACACAGCTACTCAAGGACAACAGAGCTATGAAGCACAACTATTTAAAAGTGCTTAAAAAGGAAAACACAGCACTTACACTAATGCCAATATTTGAAGTGCTGTCACTCAGAGTTTGTCAGGCTCATGGTTTCTAAAACACCACTTGTGTGCCCCATCTTCTACAGGAGTGAAAACCCCCATAGCCCATTTTCAAAGCTACAAATGTGTCATTTTTGCCACGGAGGCGTTTCATGGATTTCACAGAATATTCGGAGTTGGATGGGACCCACAAGGCTCATCAAATCTGACTTTTTAAGTGAGTGGCCCATACAGGGGGTCAAACCATGACCTTGGTAATGTTTTGAACCTCGCCTAAAATGGGTGCCCCATCTCAAGAAACTGCTGTAGGGACTTGCTCCTTTGCTTCATTGAAAATTGAAGGTGGAAGCTGCTGCTAAGCCACGGCCCAAAAGCACTCTTTGAGGGTTAGAAATGCAAGCCCAACATTTTCTGACACTTTGGAGAGGTGGGGGATATTTTCTTAGAATACCAAAGGAGCTTTTTTCAGTTAACATATAGCCATGTCACGATTACAAAAATGTTCTGCAGTTGCATCTCCATTTTTCCTTGAGCAGTTCTTAATTTTCTTCCACTCCCTTTTTTGTTTTTACATTATTCCTTTAGTTTCCTCTCCTTTGTGCCCTATTTGCTTCCCTTCTCTGCACAACTTCTGTCCACCTCTTCATTTGCTACTCTGCTATTCTGCATCCAGAACACCCATTCCTGACTGTTTGCTTGCACACACAAGTGAAGCAGCCAAGTGAAAATCACAGCATTGCTGATGACAGTACTTCCTTGGTACCAAAAAAAAAAAAAAAATAGCCAGAGAATGTCAAATCTTTCAAGACACGAAAACATGAAAAAAAAAAAATTTTTGAACACCCGAAGGTTACAGCCAAACATTTGGATTGAACAGTACCACATTTCTCTTTCTTACTTTCTGATGATTGTAATGTAGGAACATTTCACTGTCCATCATATCTATGGGCAGAAGAACCCAAGCGACTTAAGTCACAAACCTGTCCTAGAGTTTCTTCTCTGAAAACAGATTACTGGACACACAAACACACACTGTTCCTGCTGGTCAGACAAAATATTACCTGCACTGGAAAACAAGAGGCCAAAAAGTTCCTTGTGGTTACCTTTCTGAGTAAGAAAAAATATTTTATACTTTAAATTAAGCTCTGATTAACATACATTATAGAAACTGCAAAATGCACATATTCACAAAAAAAAAACCAAAAAAACAAAAAAAACCCCCACAAGTAAATTAAAGATGCGAGTATAAGTTCACGTTTGTATGTGTGTGACACATAAATGAGAATATACAATTCAGGTAGCAAATGCAATTCTTACCTTATTGCACTTGCAGACAAGTGGCCATAAGAACCACTGGCTGATGAACTGCTACGAGAATTATTGAGAATGGTGACCAAGGAATTTGGAGAGGTCCGAATCATGGTCTGAAGGTCAAAGCTGTGGTCAGACAGGGGGGATATGGACAACGTGCGCTTCCGGCTCGGTCTGGCTGACAGCCTCGGGCTGGGGAACCTGGCACCTGGTATGGAAACACAAATAATTATCCACAAGGACTTCACTGGATTTATTTGTTATCAGTGATGGGTAGAGGGAGACACCAGCACACTGTGACAAGCCCGCTCTCTTCATTTGTGATCTACTGGCCACGATTGAGGAAAATTAGGAAGAAAAATCTTTCTTCCTATGGCTTACCTCAGGGGAGCTCTGTTTATTAATGTGCAAGCAAAATGATAAATGGCTAAACAAAAGGAAAAGACTTTTATGAGTTATCCCTCTCATTTCTGGTGATTTATGAATCTGATGGCTTCTTAGACATTCACATCATTAATTCAACCATGAGCAATGAGACAGTGGTTCAGATCTGGGATACCAGCAAGCCCAAACCCACAACACTTTAATACATACAGCCAAACCTACACATGTCAAATAGAATACAGAAATGAAGAGGCAGTTTTCCCTTTGTTGACTGTAATTCTGCCAGGTGGATATTGGATGCAAAACTAAAAATCAGGACTAAAACAAACACTAAAAGGGCCAGCTCTATCAGCAGAATTCAGATTGACATTCAGAGCTTTAAAATGAGAAATAGTAGGCTTTATTTGAATTTGTCCAAGATCCCATGATATTCTTTTGTTGGGGTATATAGGGGCCTACAACTGCTAAATTTCTTTAAAACTGGAGACTAGACTTTTCAAAGCAGCAAAGTGAAGACAAACATACAGATACCACTTAAATAAATACACATTACATGTCTAAATTTTATGTCCTGTTCTGAAAATCTCTGCCTCTTCTGATCTATTTTACCATATCATCCCAACTCTCTGCAGTCCTGACAGAAGATATATCACCTTAAATTTATTCCCTTTATTTAATTATTTTCTATCTTGTTTGAAAGTAAGGAGAGAATTAACTTCCCCACTACACACTGAACAATTTCCTTTAACAGTACTGCTGCTTCTAGCTTTTTAATCCCTTTAACCTGTAGTAAAGGACTGAATCCTAATGATCATGACAGCCAGGGTCACGCAGGTCTTGGGTTTGATGCCTACTTTACAGCTACTTCTCCTGGAGTCCCTGACATTCTCTGTAACTTGCTAATAATTCACAGTTGGCCAGAAGCATCCAGTATAGGTCTGACATTCTTAACATCTTTGTGTCCAGGATCTTTTTTTTGCAGGGTATTTAGGCTTACATGTCTAAAAATAACCAGGAGAAGAGCCCAAATGACCCTAATTAGACTCATCTCAAGATCAGAGCTATATAGAATCTATTAGTATGCTTTCTCACACACCTGAGTGAGTTTCCCTTTTTTTGTACATGCTAGCCAAGATTTTAATACAGTATTGGGGCTGCCATGTTATTGCTGTTGTAGCTATGTGATCACACCTCCATTTATAATCCTTATCCTCTTTGGCATCTGGGTAGTACAGAGTTTTGTTCCTTCCTGCTCTGTCTCCAGAAAAAGCCTTAGCTCATACAGCTCCAGTCTCTCAATAAATATTCAAGCTCTTGATTCATCATTTAAAATTTAGGTATAGCCATTTATTTATTTGCAAAACCTACCACATGCTATTTTTTGAAATCTGTTTTATCTCCTTTGTAGGAGCTTGCTATTGTACTGTGTCTGATATTTTATTAGTGCTGTGCATCATGTCTTTCAAAGACAGAGATCTTTTACTTGTGCTAAAGTAAGAAACAATGATCAGCATCTATAAGAAACTACAATATAGCTAACAAGGAAATACAACATACATATCACGGTAAAACAAAAATAGTAGTAATTTGCACTTGCATCTTTAATCCACAGTTTTTCTCTGCTGACTGTTCAGCTGGAATGAATTAAAACAATGCCTCTGAAGTTAGTGCTTGTAATGTAATTTACCCCAGATGAGGATACAATTCAAGTGCTTTATCATGGTTTTACAAGGGCATAGCTAAGTACAGACATTATACTCCCTGCAGTGCCCTGCACATTCTCAAAAACTGCTGTGACTTCCCTCCTCCTCACCCCTTCTGGACTGAACCAGTCTCCTCTCCCCCTTGTCTGAGTCATGCTATGGCTCTTGCATGTCTGCCCACTGCTTGCTACACCCTCGCCTTGCCTGCCAGCTGCTGCCAGGGCATCCCTGTGTCCACTCTGGATGCACCAGATCTGTGCCAGGGATGGAGAAGGACACTCCTTACAGCTGCCAGGGGCAGCACCAGGGCTCGAGCCACACACACAGCAGTCTCAGGCTTCCTCTGTTCCTGCAGGCTGCACCTCTTTCAGGCCCCATCTAGCTCTGGGAATTCAGCAGCCCCCTCCATCCACCTGGGACAGGAACAATCTCCTAAGGGAGATTCTGCAGGATCCTGCAGAAAGGGAACATTTCTGCTTCAGCCAGGCAAGAGTTCTACCAAGTCTAACCACAGGAGACAGGGATTCAATTCAAGGGGGGGCCATGACTTCTAAAACTGAAACTACAATTGAATGGAATTACTGGTTTGCCCTATCTTTGTGGTTTAATTAGGTCTCACACGCCTAAAAAGTCTTAAGCATGAGCTGGCCACTCATTCCAGAGCATTTGCTTAACAATTCATTTAGCATAACATGAATTTGTTAGTATGCTACTATAAAAAGGAATAGGTCACAATTTGTCAGTGTCTCTGAATACTAAACCAAACTTTCCAGCCTAGCCCAGCTTTTACCTTAAAAAGAAACACCTCAATATTTATTTACCAATTTGAGACGTTCATCTGCTCACAGTGCTCTCCCATCAAAGTATTACATTCCCTACGGAATAATGCTTTAAAATCAGAAAATGAAGGAGCACTGATTCACTAAAAATCCATTTACCAACTGTGGAAATGCTGATAGAAAAACATCAGCTTTGGTAAAGCACGCAAATGGAAGCTGACAGTGAAGATTTGCTTAAAAATGTCACCCTTTTGGAGCAGACATTATAGAAATAAAAAATCAGTTGTAGACAGTATAGACTCGAGTGTGCCAACAAAAAATCCAGCAGGTGTCAGAAGAAAAGATCTTATTCTGAGGTGGAGATCAATTCTAAAATAACAGATATCTATCTTCATCATAAATTTCAAAAATGGAATATGCCATCCAGCAAATTTGCCCATGAATTTGATTTCTAAGTTGAAGTTTTTAGCATTGCTTAATCATTTATAAGGCAATCTTCAGACATGTATCATTTATTCCATCCCTTTAAATCAAACTTCGTCAAACCCTTTTTATTCCCTTCCTTCCCTTTAAATCAAACTTCTCTGAACATGTCTCAGGCACTAGTTTTTATTGAAGGCTGTGAACATGGGACATTTAGGGGGAGTGGGTTTCAAGTCAAATCAATCTTTCTTTCTTTCTTTCTCTTTCTTTCTCTTTCTTTCCCTTCCTTCCTTCCTTCCTTCCTTCCTTCCTTCCTTCCTTCCTTCCTTCCTTCCTTCCTTCCTTCCTTCCTTCCTTCCTTCCTTCCTTCCTTCCTTCCTTCCTTCCTTCCTTCCTTCCTTCCTTCCTTCCTTCCTTCCTTCCTTCCTTCCTTCCTTCCTTCCTTCCTTCCTTCCTTCCTTCCTTCCGCCACTTCCTTCCTTCCTTCCTTCCTTCCTTCCTTCCTTCCTTCCTTCCTTCCTTCCTTCCTTCCTTCCGCCACTTCCTTCCTTCCTTCCTTCCTTCCTTCCTTCCTTCCTTCCTTCCTTCCTTCCTTCCTTCCTTCCTTCCTTCCTTCCTTCCTTCCTTCCTTCCTTCCTTCCTTCCTTCCTTCCTTCCTTCCTTCCTTCCTTCCTTCCTTCCTTCCTTCCTTCCTTCCTTCCTTCCTTCCTTCCTTCCTTCCTTCCTTCCTTCCTTCCTTCCTTCCTTCCTTCCTTCCTTCCTCTTTCTTTTCCTTCTGCCTTCTGTTTACAGACATGTAACCTTCCTCTTTCTTTTCCTTCTGCCTTCTGTTTACAGACATGTAAAAACTTTGTTTTCACTTTCATAAAGTTTATCATGAATTTTGTCTTAGTTTTCAAAATGATAAATCTGTCATCAGGATGAGAGAAGAAGGAATGGCTTTGACACTACACCCCCATTCTCCAACTGTGCTTTGATGAAGAGAAACCAAATCCAGTCCAAAGCTTAACTCTCCGGGCTGGTGTTTTGGTCAGGCTGAGATGATGTTCATTTTTTCCCACTGCAGCCCTCACAGCACTGTGCTTTGCAGTGGTAGCTGGAAAGAAGTTTTGGCTGCTGCTGAGCAGTGCTGGCACATCACTGCCAACACTCTCCCCATGAGCAGGCTGGAAGTGGGCAAGATCCTGGGAGGGGACACAAGCAGGCCTGCTGACCCAAACTGGCCAAAGGGATATTTCACACCATATGATGTCAGCTCAGACACAAAGGCTAAGAAAAGGAGGGGCTGAGGGAGCACTCATTAATTACAATGTTTGCCTTCCAGAGCAACCCCTCCATGTGCTGGAGCCCTGCTTCCCAGAAGTGGATGGACATTGCTTGCTGGTGGGAAGTAGAGAATAAAAGTTTTTGCTTTCTCTTTGCTTCTGCACATGCAATCTTTTGCTTTTGCCCAAGTAAACTGCCTTATCTTAACCTACATGTTGTTTTTCCATCTATTTTTCTCTCCCACATCCAGCTGAGAAGAGGGACTGATAGAGCAGTTTGGGGGGCATCTGGCATCCAGCCAAAGTCAATGCACCACAGCTCTTTAGGTCAGCTGGGTCAGAGTCTCTAATGCCAAAAGGAGTAGGTCATTATCAAATACCTTTAAAAAAGAGAAACCTCCTATTCTGAGTGAGGATAGACAAAAGTAAATCTGAGTGAGGATATTATTAATTTGGAATCTCGAAACCTCAGGGAACATGCTTGTGTTCCACTGAACTTCATTTAGGAGAGTAGAACATACTCCCCAAGTATGCACCTATCAACCCAAATTAAAGTTGTTATAGTGCTTAAAGACAGTTTTGGCATTCAACATCTTTACAGCCACAATTTCAGTTGTTGCTACTGTGGTGATGTCAGTAACTTCCACATCTACTATGCCCCTTTTTTGATGCTACAGTTAAAGGTAACAGATAAATCTGACTTTTTTAGAACAAGCAAGAAGATGGCAAGGCTTGCTCAGGGTCTCTGGCTACCAAAACTGAAGGAAAGCTTTATAGCAGCAGGAAAATTTGGTCCAGTTTTCATGCCACTCAGGACAGGAGGAAGAAGAATTACAATGAAGCAAGCATAATCTTGGTTTTATTCTTCTGCAATGTATTAGATGGTTCATGGACAGTGAAGTTCACAGCTTCAAGAAGTCTACTGCTCCTTGGATTAACAATTCTCCCAGTGTTATAATCCCCATCTGAAATCAGTGTTCCAGCACCACAGAGCAAAACAGAAGACCCCAAACTGCACATACTGTATGTAACACACTTTGGAAGTCGGCGTGTGCTGGTGTTGGAATTGTTATTTGCACTACAGGAGGGGGTAGAGATTCCAAATTTCTGTGCTAGATGCTGTATAAGCCCACAATTAGGAGACAGACTTGCTTCACAAAAGAAGAACAATGTCTTGCTTGTATCTATTTGGATGCTGTGTGGGATAAATGAGCAGCAGCCTTTCAGTCAGTTGAGTCAACTTGGTCAGAATTTGATAGCAGATAATGAGGGCAACTACTCATGTGTCTTCTGCTCCCTTTGACAAGACTGGGCAAAGGCAAAAGACTACTTTTAAGATCACCACACAAATCTTTAAGAAGAAAGATCCAAACAAATGGCACTGCTTCCCATTGATCACTGTACTTTGTTATTAAATGCATACACGGGCATTCTTATTGGGGATTTTTATGAAGTCTTAATATCAGCTTCCTGCTAATTGTTTTGTTCTTGTTTCTAATCTAAAAATCTGACAAAGAAGAAAGGGGTTTTCTTTAGCATGATGAATGATAGGACATTCAGATTCCTACTTAATGACAATTAATTTACTGTATACCCATGCAAGTTAAGATAGTTTTAATTAGTTTTTACAAAGTAAAAGGGTAACTTCATACTCTATTTAGATAAAAGCAGCTATTGCCTGACTAAACACATTCTCATCAAATACAGAAGGTGAGCTGAGTGACCTTACTAGGATTCACTCTTATTTTAATTCTCTATTTACTGTTTAAAAATAACCCATTTGCATAATAGTGCAGTTTTTGTCTCTAACTCTGAAAAAATGCCTAATTGAAAAGTTGCTGGTATAATTAATCTCAAATGTGTGATCTTAATTTTTAAAAACAAACACAAAACAAATTAAAGTGTGCATTTCAAATCAAATCTATCTTAGTCAGAGTTGGTGAACACAAATATCCTTATTAAAGATGGTGTTTAGGCACCTTTTATGAATGGGATGAAATTATGGGCAAAGGCCAAAACATTTCCTGTTAAGTAAGAAGTGGAAACATTCTTGGGATGCAAAATATGGAATTCTATGTAGATCACAACATATACAATCTCTACTAACACATGAAGATCCTTCTGCAAATGCCATTATTTGTATGAGTACTGCAAAGTCTTCTGGTTTTATCAAGTCTTCTGGTGTATATATGGGTATCTACCTTTCTAAAGGCTGAATAAACCCATTAGATCAAATCTGCATCCAAGAATGTGGTTTGGTACTGCTACTTACGTGCATTCAGACACATTCTCTCACAGTAGGAACCAAACCCCTTGAAAATTTAAAATATCCTTGCTCATTGCAAGTGAAGTTTGAGTAGATTACCTTTAAAGTTCCCTTGCAACCCAAACTATTCTAGGATTCTATGATCCTTTTCAAGGAAGATGTGCCCATTCATGCAAGCTGGGGATTTGTCCTTGCAGCTGGAATGCAGCAGCAAATTTACATCACCTGAACCATGTGTAACAGCATTTCCATTCTGCAAGTTATTACCAATAGGCATTCAGTGCTTTAGCAGTGTGCCTCATCTTTCCTTATCTCTCTCAGAATCCAAATCAGAAAGTATCGTATTCTTAAGCTTTCAAGTACCAAGTCTGCACGTTAATTTCTGGTTTAAGTCCAGACTACTTTTGTGAGTTTATTGTGTTTCTGCAGCATGCTCAAGGTATGTTACTGTGAATTCTTTATGCATGTTACTGGTGCGGTGAGACTGATAATAGAAAATTAATGTTAAGAATCCTTCATTAGCAAGGAAACAGAATGAAAAAAATCTTTCCTGCATAGTTTCACAACTATCTGTCTTGCCTAACTCTTATAAAAAATTATTGGTCAGTCAAGTGCTTCACACTCCAAAGCATGTGTTCTGCAGGGCTAGCTATATGTATTCCTATATTCCTGTGCCTTCCAGAGGGAAACCTGCCAACACCCACGCTCCTTGAGATCACCAACCATGGTGTGCAGCCAACAGCAGGAAGAAGAAATCGCATGTAAACAAAAAGTTTAAAATTCTACAGGAAAATAAGGTTGCCTAACATTATTGTATTGGTCTGTACTACCAAGCAAATGTGAACACCACCACCTTTTCTTGCCACCATTTTTTATTGCCCTCATCAGAAGGAACAGAGTACATCCTGAAAAGCATGTAAGCATCTATGACTTGAGGGGAATACTCTGCATAATCCCTTTTGGTTGATCAAAAGAAGCAGTAGCAAGCAGTTTGCAATGGGGTCCTCTCTTTTCCTCCTTCAACAGAGAAACAGAGACAGATTAGAGGACTGAAAGATACTGAGTGGATAAAGAAGGCTCTTAATATTGCGGAAATGTTATGGAAAACTAAGTTGGGATCCTTAAGAATTCAGCAAACTGCTTCACTTTACAAGTGGTCACTGGTCTATTGGTCTGTGATACACAACTTTTAAGTGCAGCTAGCACTCTCTGAAAGGTGCAGGGCATGCTCTCCTAACAGAAAAACAGATGTAAACCTTCTGTTAACAGAGAGCTCATCAGGGAAATACTCAGCCCAACTATGAAAGTGACTTACTGATTGCAAATAGAAAAGGACATTTTCAAAAGCACTCAAGCCCTGCTAGAAATAAAATTTATAACCTGTTTTCAGGAGCAGTCCTGCTCCTCTCCCTACTTTCTTTCAAAGTTTACTTTTAGGCTTGACATAACCCTTGTGCCTTTGGCAATCAATTCTCTGGCCCTCCAGCCTCATGAGGAGGCTTGTGTCGACTCCCACTTCTCTATCAGCACGGAGGCCTTTTGGGTCAGGCTACAAACAGCCCACGTGGCTCCCTTTGCAGGACTGTCTATATGTCTAGAAAATACCACTCACTGTCCATGGCATGCAGATATTCCATATGCAGAGCCCCGGCTCCCGCAGTGGCAGCTGAAGGAATGATGTCTGCGTACGGGCTGCGCTGGCCTGCCAACAGAGCCATCTGATGATAATATTCAGCTGGGCTGACGCCAGCGTGCGGAGCTAAAAAAAACAACATAAAAGTACCGTTAATGACGTAAGATAAACAAGAAGGAAAGTTTTATCACATTGCTGGTTTCTCTGGCCATTAAAACAGCTTGTTTATTTTTTAATGTAATGCACTGTCTGCACTATGACACCACTGGTCAATATATTTCAAGCAATGGTACTGTAAAGACGCCATTCAAAAAAACAGCACGGCCTAAAATATTAATGAGCTTGGTGATCTCATATTTTTGTATTTATTATTAAGTGACTCAAAAAGTGACAGGCTGACAGCAATGGAAACTAGTATGATTTATTTAGTGACATAAAAAAGCAGGAAAACCTTCCTAGCATTTTATTCACATTTACCTCATCCCTGGTTCAAAGGAATCTGTCTCTAAGGTAACAGGGCAGCTGAACTTCCATAAGCATTCAGGTATCTGGAGTCTCTACTGAGAGGACTAGAAGATTCTCCCTACCATGTCCCTCTGTGTCTATGCTTAGGAGCAAACAGGGAGAAAGAATGATTCCAGGACAAATAATAGCTGTCCATGAACAACACAGGGTCAGTTTTTTAGGAGGACAGACTGAAGTCAATAAATGTGACCATCCCATCCTTCAAAGTTCATGTATAAATATACTTGACACACAAGCCTGTTTGCAGGGTCAAAACCACAGACTGATTAGACTCCACATCCCATCAGTGAGGTTATTGTGATGCAGTCCTCTGATAATGACTTGTATTAGCTGGTCTCTCATTTAAAAATAACATGAAAGTTTCCTGATCCCCTCCAATTTTCAAGCAGGTTGTCAACTAATGGGAAACCCTGGACAAATACAAAAAATTGACATCACTTTAAGATCATCTCCTCTCAGCAGGCTTCAGGTGCTACTGAAGGTAGAGGGTCATTTCATGAGCTTGTGTAAGATGTACCCATAAAATAAGCTGGACTACCTCTCCTTGACCCTGACCCTGACCTGCCATGAAACTTGAGGTTAACCAGAGCCCTTCTCTCTGGTCTCTCCCTGTCCCACTTGCAAAACAGCTTACACTCTGGTCACCACAAGATGGTATGCAAGCTGGCCTAAAACATTTAGGGCTCTTTAGGTTAATGGGCTGCACCCCAAGCTGGTACACCAGATTATTTTTATACTCTTTCATATCATTCAATGGGATTTTTCTTTCATCTCAGCAGCTGAATCTTGAATGAAAACAAAATGTTGGGCTGAAATTCTCTGAATATTGTTACCTACACAAAGCTAAAGATAATTTATATTTTCATTAGAAAAATCAGATCCTAAATGCAAACCTTATAAACAAAGAATCAAGATTTACACTTTTAATGTTCTTTTGAACATAAACAAGGCATTGGAATTTGGAGAAAAGTTAATTCAGCAACAGATTGCTGAAGTGTATAGTCTGCCTTTATTAATATCAAATAAAATGAAAAAATGCGCTTTTGATGTTAAAATGTTAAATATAACATATAAGAAAGGGTGATGAAAAATAGATGTATGTCAAACATACATCTAGGCATGGCATAAAAATGAGCTGAAATAGAATAAAAGTTGTTGTTTTTTTTTTCCAAATTACAAAAGTTGTTGGTATTTTTTTCCAAATTACGAATCGATTTCACAATTAATTACAATCTTTCCACTTTCTGTGAAAAGGTAAAGAAATTATTCAGACCAAATTTTAAGAGATGTGTAACTCACACTGAATCACTGATTTTAAAGTTTTACAGTAGTAGGCAACCATAGTATATTTCCAGACAGACTGAAAATACTTCCTGAGCTTTCTGACATAAGTGTCTGGGTTAACTAACAGTAACATTGGCTGCAAACTTTAAAATTAACTGCTGCAAAAAACGTAGTGAACACATAATTACTAAATGTTCCATATGCCAAGAAATGTTCTGGTGCTCTTAAAAGATTATTCTTTACCATTTCCCTCAAACATAAAAAATTAGCCTAGTGAATGATGTATTGCATCAAGGGCAAATGAAGGGTAAATGGGAAGACTCGCAGGCCTGACCTTTTTCCTGTTTATTCCCGGGTAGCTTCAGCTTTGTTCCCGTTTTTCTATAAGCGGAGGCATTTGCTCCCGCACAGTAGGCACAGCTGAGCTCCATTTGAGCACTTTCCTCTACACAGACCAACTCCATCCTTACCCCTGCTCCAAATCCTCTGAGAAGTCCTCAGCTACCCCTGACCCACCAAATCTGCTGGCTAAGGACAAGAGACAAGAGGTACGTTCCAGATTGTTCTGGCTCCTGGCCATCCTCAGATCTGTGAGCTGACAGACTGAGCCCAATAGTACATTGATCTAATTATCTAACTGTCCTAAAGCAATTAGGCAGCAACAGAAATCTCACTATGGCTTTCAGAAGAGCAATAACAACTTCCAAGGTTTCACAGTTCAAATGCTATATCTCTTAAGCCTTGGTGTCCTTTATGTTATCACTACATTATGTGCATGTACCCCTTTAAACCACAGGAGGGTTTCATTTGCATTCTAGAAGTGCTCAAGCCATGATTTAGATTCTCTGATCCCAGGAACTCACATCCGAAAAAAGGCATTTTATTGTATACCTGATTGATCATACAACAGACTGTGGATTCCAGGGAACAAACCTGCAGCTTTACAACAGGATGCTGTTTGATTGAGATATCTTTAATGCCTCAATCAAGTTACTGTATTTTCATTGGATGCTGCCAACACCAGGGCTGTGGCAACTGATCAAAGATGAGCTGTGAGCCTACAGGAAGTTTAGTAACATGTATTTGTTTAAAACCTGAAGAGAGATGCTTAAGCTAGTCAATTTAGCATGTACTTATGACAGATTAAGGCTGTGTATACAGTCAGCAATCAAAACTCAGGGGATGAGCATTAAGAGAGAGTGTACTCAGCTGTACTGTCCCCACCTGAGTGTCTCTGAAAGGCTGGGAATCCAAGCTACATAGGCTGGTGGGAGAAATCTGTCTTTCTGAGGTGGAGATGGGGCAGGGTATTTCACAGACCTGAACTGACACCAAACACCTGCAACTGCAGACAGATGAACCCTAGCACCATCATAATTATGACAGAGCTCCAGACTCAGCTGCTAACATGCCAAGTGTCCATTTGCTGGGGAACTGAATAGTTCCTTGGGGCTTCACTACCTACAACTCACTGGACTACAATGGCAGAACAACCAGAAAGATTACACATTTCTATACTGTACACATCTACATTTAGGTGCCAGAATCTGAAACCAAATTCTACCCTGTGACATCTCTGGGTGTTTCTGGAGCATCAGTTGGGTGCTGGCTGAGAGAACACCATGTGCCTTCATTTTTGCAAGTGAATCCAGTGTGGTACACCTGAGACCAAGACTGTATACAGCTTAATGTCATAGGTGGTGATAGGTCATTCACAACTTCCTTTATGTGCCACTAGAACATAGCTTAAGCATAAATGAAATGCTGCAGGAACGGGACCTGAAGAGTATTGAAGATAGCAAGGTATTCTGCACATTAGCTCCTGTGAAAAAGCCCAGATGTACACTACAAGCGTTTTCGCAATATATGCCATTACTTGATAGCTCTGTCATTGTTGTCCTGTATCTAAAGCTCCAAAGATCCTGAAGTTAAAACTTGCCTTTCTGACAATTCAATTTTTTTCCTTAAAACTGTTTTGGTTTTTTTTTTTTAAATACTTCTGCTAAAACGAAAAGGGTAGAATCAGGAAGAATTCATGCAACATCCAAAGTGCTGCTAAGAAAGCCCTATGTGCACGCCATATACCTTGATTGACAATAGGTCATTAAAATTTATTCTCATAAGAATATGTGCCCATAACTAATGGATTAAGGTATATATTCTTATAAACGAGGATTAATTAGTTATCCGTTTGGATAGGGTGCACTGCTCATTTTTCAAATTCAGCTAAAGGCAGTTTAACGCTGGTAAGTTTCTGAATTCACTGGGAAGATCTTTCCCATAGTTAAAGTACCAGTTTAATTACGCTTCTCTATATTGTTGATTCTGAGTATGTTAAATTTAGTGCTCTTCAGTAAATGCTACAATTTTGAAATGTCAAACTGCTTATGCTTACCCACTATTGAAAAACCTACTATAACAAGACAGCTTTTTTTTGCAACTCTGTTGATGGCTCACTTTGGCAAAATTCCCACTCAAATGAATAGGACATGTGCTAGAATAATGACAAGAGTGATCAGAGGAGTTCACTTCAGCCCAAGTAGTCTGAAAAGTAAAAGCCATGGTTATACCAAGATCTAAAGCACTGAATTTCAAGAATACTGTCCACCATTTAGATTAAAAGGGACAATCTTGATCATCAGCCACTTCTACATAAGCATCATTTCATTTGTCCATATCATTGGCTAGGATAAACTGAAGTAATTCTACAAAACTTTAACAGAACTATTGACTAAATGTAACTAGTCAGTGCATGCTTTTTTATATGATCGAAAAATACTATTTTAATTAACAAGTCTTTTGTGCCTGAAGAACTCCATGGTTATATGCTGACACACAATCATAAAGAATCTGACTCAATTCAGTGCAGGTACAATGGATTTTTTGGAGATCAGAATTACACCCCATGTCAGCCCCACAAACAAAAGATATCACAAGACATACACCACCCTTCCAGCATAAATTTTGAATGAGGCAGCTTTTTTTTTTTTTCTTCTCCCTGAAGTTTCAACATTTGTGAGATGTACAAATGAGCCATCATCGGCTGATGAAGTATTGAAACATTTATGACATAATGAATATGTCTGACAAACCTGGTGAAGCTGCTTTGAACAAGGGGGAAAAATGTTGACAAGATTAATATAACTTAAGTTGCTACAATGACAGAAAACAGGAAGCCTGTCTGAACCCACCGTCTGTTGGGCTGAGTCCGCGGGCTGCCGAGATCATGGAGAGGGATGGGCTGCTGTGCAGGGACCTGATGTAGTCCATGTAGGGGTTAATGTATGGGTGAGGGGTGCTGAAGGGAGACTCTGATGTTGCAGCAGGATTTCGGTGCGGGGAAATTCTAAGGAATGGAAGCTCTGAGTATGTTGGGCTACTAGATAAGGCAGAAGGCCTGGAAGAAACAAAAGGAAGAAAAACAAAACCAGCCAGGTTATCTATACAATAAAGAAAAATACTATAAAGGTAAAACACTTGTTTCTTGAAGAATAACAACTGGGTTGCACATGTACTGAAGTCAACTGCCTGGAAAGAAAAAGGTTGGGAAATTAATTCTTCTCTGTCCCCATTATTAGCAACATTTTTCTGACCAATTTTACCATGACTTTATATTTGGTTTAATCTTTACACACCTCAATACCTTTCCCCAAGGAGTTAAGGAGAAAATAATTTCAATTAGTGCAAAATATGCACACTGTATTACACAGTAATTCTTACTGCAATATGACATACATACTGAGATTCAGAATCATTTACAGCTTCAAAACCATGCGCCTATTGAAAAAGAAGCTTTGAGAGCCACACCTGCAACCATGCCCTTCATTTGACAGTTTACTCTTTCTTAAAGTGCAAGATGGCATGTTTATACAGAAATCACTTCAGGAGTCCCAAACTTTGCAAGCCATTAAAACAGATGGCTTCTTTGGAGCATTTTTTTCTTGTTGTTGCTGCCCCTTCCCATGAAAAATGCACAGAACATGGTGGCAGAGTAAGAAAAAATGCTGCATATGTGTGTTTTTAGTATGGCCCCAGTGACCAATGTTTTTTATCAAGACCCCATTAATTAACTGCATCATTTTTGTGAAGGGAAAGCTTGGTGCCCTCTCATGCTATGTGCGACGAACCAAGGCTTAAAGCTGACAGAAGACAAATAACCCGCCATAACCTCCCCATCATCCCACCCTGTCGATAGGACAGTGTCTGGGCTCTGCTTGGAGACTTTTCTCTCACAGCATCCCATCTCCAAAGGCACTGGAAAAAGTTCAAATTTCATCACAAGGGGCTGGAGTGCCTGCCCTTGCCAACCTGCTCTTTGGCAAAAGACAATGATTAAGCCTGTCATGCATTTGCTGTAGTCCAACTGGCTGACCCGAACTAAATGCCTTTTTGTCCCTGTTTTTCCAATTAATTTAGCATATATACAGCACAGACACAGGCAGCAGCTGTGAGAGCAGTGAGGGCAGCCTGTTCCTTTGATGCTGTTGGCTTACAAAGAGTAATCAAACAAGAAATGTATTTTTTTGCCTTTAACATACACATATCATGATCAATGGAGGTAGTTGTCATCACCTAAAAGGCCAACAGAACGTAATCTTACATAGGAGGCAATTCTGCCCTGCCATCAGCTTGGAAATGCAAGCATATGAGTGGGACAGTGATCAAAGTAATGAATTCCTAACATGACACCAGCTTCCCTGCCACTAAATCCATAAGGGCTTGTAAAATCTGAGGAATGAAGATTTCTCCTGATGTGTTTTTCTCCCTCTTTTCCCTTTCCTATCTGACCTTTTTTGTGTTTCTTGCCCTCCAACAGCTTTCTGCAAGGTAAGTCCGTTTAGCCTTCCTGTATGAAAATACCTCCTAGCTCCAAAGTTTGTTAGGGAGCTGCATTTTGTGCTAGCAGCAGGTACCAACAGTGCTCTGGCACCTGAGCAAAAGACCCACATAAAGCCAAACCACTCGCTAATCATGCTTTCAGCATATTTGAAATGCACTGAGAACCTGAAACCAGAAGCTACTTTCCACCACTGTGCAAACCAGACATCTCCTTTCCTCAGAGAACTTTTTGTTTTACAGTGGAAGTGCATCTTTTACCTTGGTACTATGAAACCACACCAGATGTGAAATATTCGTTGTCTCCTCATTCCCTATGAGGCCAAGATTGGTTGGCAAGAGCTTCAAAAATCATGGTGATGTAGGAAGGAAAAGTACTACAGCTGGGTATCACATTACAGAGTGAATTTCCTATCCTGGCAGTGAGGAAAATATAGAAATACAGCAAATTTAATACAAGAGTAACAAAGAAACTAAGTCTGGATGTCATTTTATGAGAAATTCTTTTTAAATGTGATCCCAACTCATATTTAGAAATACGAAGAGCATGCAGACAGGCTGGGACCCTGGCCTTATCTGGTGCATATTGAACAGAAAACTCTTTAAATGCTTATGCAAGAAGGCTGAAAGTCTGTATCGGCCTCAGTGATTCACTCTCCAGCTGGCCAACAGCCAGATGCTGCCGCAGGAGCAAGATTAAGAGCCAGGCTGTCAGCTTCTGCCTCCAGATCCTGCAAGAGCCATTCAAGGACACCAGGACTCAGCTGCTCTTCTCCTCCTCAGCCCTGCCTCTTTCTCTCCTCTTCTAAGCTCCTCAGTTTTCCTAGGATGCTAGGGAAAGGACACTAACCTGGGTAACATCAATCAACAGCAGGCATATAAACAGTATTATCTCAGGCAGAAATAAGGAGTCATCAGATTCCACAAAGAATTCCCAGCTCTGGACTCTGATGTTACCTAATTTCTCTCAAGCATCTGATTTTAACATGCTGCTAACTTCTGTGCTCACTTTCAGACTGGACTTCTCTCCCTCCTCTGTGCTCCCAGACTCCCCTTTCCCTACAGACCCATTTTCCCTCATGCCTTCTTCATCTGCTCTCAGACCTACAATTTGAGTCATCCTGATTTATTCTAAAAAACACCACATATCCTTCCTTTCCCTCTGTGATTAAATTTCACTGTGAACATCTTCCACAAGTATTAACTCCATCCTTCAAACTAAAATGCAGCTTTTAGAAAGGGTGCTGCCAAACACCCTTACTGCTGCTTTGCAACCTCATTGTTGGAATAACCTCCGTCCTGTAAGCAGCAAAAAGTACAGCCCATACAGCCCAGGAGTAGCTCTGCAGATTCTCATTCAGTGACAAACAAATCAAATCTCCAGATGTGGCTGGCAGTCCATCCACCATGATTTTTATTTCACATGTAGAGAATAATAGAACGGTTTGGATTGGAAGGTACCTTTACAGGTCATCTAGTCCACACTGTCATGAGCAGGGAAAGAAGCTGGGACTCTCCTTCAAACTCAGGACCCTTCAGCACAGCATCCTGCAACCTAGCCATGCATCCTGTTGAGCGGCGTTCTGTCTTGGGTCTGAGGCTACTTCATGGGATGCAATGAGGCTTCAGCATGAGAAGAGGCAAGGAGATTTTCAGTGATACTGCTTGACAATTTATGCCTCGCCTGTAAACCATGGGAAAGCAGAACTTGCCCTCCATTTTCTCCAGTGCAGGGGTTCTTCTGTTATACAACATATTCAGACCACTTAAGGGAGGGAGCAAAGCAGATGTATACTATTTTCTGAATCAGGATCTATGTGTCTACTTCTAGAGACCCTGCAAATGCAATTCAAATTTCATACAAAGCTGATCACACTTTCAAGACCTAGTTGAAGGTCCCCAGGTGTGCAGGTAAAAAAGATCCTGTGGCTGTGTTTCACCACTAATTTTTATCCTGGCACATTAGGATGATTTTATTATTTTCTCGGTAACCTTGATTATATCTACAACGCTGAGGTAAATGAGAAGAAACAGAGAACAGGGCTAGCTGTGAAGGCATCTCCCCCTTCCTGTCTAGAAGGCCTTCCTGTTCACTGCAAAGGTGCTGAAATATCATGAGTGCCACACAGCTTCCATATGTAACACAGGACTTCCCACTCCCCACCCACACCCAGTTTCTTCGTGTCCCAGGTCCGATGCTCTGGGGAATCTCAACTGCTCAGCTCGTGAATGGCACACACATGCCGAGGCAGGGAGATCAGTGTAAGGACAAACAGGTGTATTTTTGCCTATTAGTCATGACACTTCCTTGATGAATGTTGCAGAGGTGTCTGCACACTCTTAAAAACTTACATAGTTACACCAGCTCAGCAGCTGTGAACTGCATCGGCTGTAGGGCAAATCACAGTGTGTGTGAAGCTGCTTTTTAAAAAAAATTGGGTTTTTTTCTGACCACTGCTGAACCACAGGTGAGCTATCTGTAGGATTTCAGTTATTACTCATGAAAACAGTGTCATTTTGTTTTGTTGCTTACAGTTTAAATAGATGAACTCTGTACAAGAACACTGACTTAGCAGTAGGTTTAGATTTTAACCACCACAAAAACTGAATCAAATGCAATTCCTTTTTCAGCCCATACAGCCCTTCTTTAACTGGTGAAGGAAGATCATGGGAATCTGAGAGCTGATGAGGCAAGCATGAGCAAGTTATACATATTTCAAAATTATCTGCATGCAAAGATCATTACCTAGTATTATCTTGAAAGGATCACACATTCCTTCCACCAGCAGAAAAATCTGAGATACAGAGACTCCTATTACATACTTCAGTCTGTTTTCTGTACTTAAGCATTTGTCAGTTTTACAAAGAGGAAGACTGGATTGCCCAAACTCAAATCCTATCCCTTTCATTGGTACTCACAGAACAGCTAACTCGAGGTGAAATGTTGCTGTGTGGCTATGACTAGAGGTGAAAGTCCCTGGGAGGTAAGCCAGCACAGAGCTTGCTGACTGTGGGTCCTTTCAACCACCCTCTCAATGCTCAACTAATGGGATTAGAGGATGATCCCAAAGTCCATGAAACTATCTTATGTGGATTCATGCATGTAACTGAGTTAGGAATTGAGGAGGGGGGATGGAAAGAAAAGAGACCCAGTTCAGGGTGCTGGGGGGCAGCAAAGTCCAGCTGCAACCTAAGAAAAGGCAAGCCAGGAGCCACCCATTCCATGCCACCAGAGCTGAGTGACCAGAGTCAATCACGAGCCTGAGACAAGGCAAAGTGACAAACCAGGTCTGGGTTGGGCCAGTCAGGAGCAGGAGACAGGGACAAAGACAGGTCAGGAGACAAGTTACACCATGGTTCTGAGGGCTCTATCCAGAACAGCTCCCTGCAGTGCAGACCCTGAGCTCAGCCAGGAGCAGGACCACAAACTGGCACTGCTCTCAACACAGGTCAGGCAGCTCAGCTAAAAAGGAATTCCTGGATGCATGAGGTGCTGGAAGAGGTCTCCAGTGAGGCCACTCAAGACAATTACTGCCAATTAGTGGCCTCAGGGTACTTACTTGCTTTGCAGTGTTTGAACTGCTTTAATACATGCCAAAATATCTATACAGTGAAAATTGTTCCTGTTCTTCTATCTCTTGCAAGTGTGAAAATTACAGTGCATAGTACAACCCCCCACTCATCACAGGCATTCTTCAATAGCAATTTTTTCTGGAAGCACATGTAAAGCCACTCAGAACAGCCACAAAGGTCTGTGCCACAGGAAAAGCTGGACTACTATTTTTGAGGTTGGTTTGGTGTTAGAGATCTGCCATAAATGGTTTCCAAACAACTTTAAGCTGTGCTTGGACATAAACCTCTTCTAAGCACAACCTATCTGAAAAAAAAAAAAAAAAAAAAAAAAAAAAAAAAAAAAAGAAAGTGATTTAAGCTCTTTCGGATTTTAAAGGAAACTATAACTCCAGGACTGGAAATCTTAATGCCAAGTTTTGTCCTGATAAAATTTTAAATGGCTCTTTTATGAATCTGTTGAAAAATACATTTATATTGAAAACAGCAAGTGATCCTTAACTATAACATTGTAAATATGACACTGAGCTGAGGTTACAGATGGAACAATAATCTATCTCACAGAACAAAGCTTGTCAACGAAGTGGGATGAAATATTGTAACATAACCTAATTTATTATTGCCTTTTCATCCATCTTGTTATATTATGAACGTGTCAAAGTTCAAACCTCGATATTTAATCATTTAACAGTACGTTATTCAATGCTGGAGCAAGCATTGATGGCATAACTCTCATACCAATGATATCCACACTGTTTCTCTGATACCTGTTCAATTCAGTCCTGCCTGGAGAATTGAAAAATATTAAACTCATTAAACTGCCTATGATACTTTTCTTTTATCTTTTCCTTTTCTTTTTTTTTTTTTTTTCCTGCAATAATCATCTGATGTCTGCCCACAAAACATTAACACTTATTTCTAGCAGAACCTGGAAGATGAACAAACAAGGACTTTCTTGGTATGTGGTGACTCCTATTCTAAAGCATGTGGCTCAATTCCTTAGGTAATATCTCCCATGTTAAATTTCTATTGTTTATTTAATACCATAGTTGCTTGTACAGACTGACCCTTCAGCACCAGCAGCCAACAACTGACTAATAAAAGGTTTTTGTGTTAATAAAGTTGAGCTCTGAGATTTCAATGTAAGGAGATCGAGGCCAGCACTGAGCATTTTTCAAATGCAACCCACAGTTCTTTTTTCACTTCTCATTGAATTGGTAAACAATCAAACCTACAGACACATACTATGGGAAATCAATAATATAATTTTTAATACTTAATTTTTTTTTAAGAAATTCCAGCTTCAAACAGGCACTCCATTCCCCTAGAATCACTCACTGCCTCAAAGCTGCTATTATCACATTCTTGGACTTAGGAAAACTAAGCAAGTAATTATGAACATTTTAAGAATTATTTGAATATATGGAAATGTCAGAGCACATTTCATATAAAACAGCTCAAGTGCTGCAAAAGACGAAGCACTGTTAGCTATATTTTTTGAATGGTGGAAATGAACAAAAAGGAGAACATGAGCATGTTTTTAAAGTCCTAAAACAAAAAACACTCTTGATTTCCTGTATAATTTTCCATGTTTCAACACCAAGTGAATATTTACTCACTTTTCCTCCAAATTTCACAGTGGAACTGTAGTCAGTATAGGGAAGTAGGTCACAGAATCTGATTTGGTAGCAAACTTTCATTCAGTAGATACATGTACAAATAAATCATGAGTGGGTTCATGCCTACATAGTCCACATAGAAGGTAGATCAGGTTTAAGGTAGACAGGCTCTGGTTTGGTTTCCATTATTTATCTGTTGTCCACCTTGTACAAGTTTGTTGTCATCCTGATCCACTCCTTCCCCATCTTTAAAACTGTAGTAAAGCACTTGAAAAATGTTCAGTATCAGTTCAGTGGGAAGGTCACATCAAGAGATCCCATGTTACAAATATTTCCTCACTGAGGCAAGGACAATGCCTTACAAAATATGTGCAGTTCTGGTATGTAAATTCCTAAAATATACAAATAATCTCACATGGGGTTAGAATAAAAAGTTTCTCCCACAAAAAGTTAAAAGGCATCATTGCAAAAAAAAAAAAAAAAAAAATGACTGCACAAGAGAGGTTCATGGTTCAGGAAATCTGCACGACAATTAGGCATTGACCGACAGCAAAAGAATATTACTCTGGTTCCCCTTTCCTTCTTTGGGAAGTGTTAACATTATGTAGTTACAGTTAAAAATTGACTACATTAATCAAGCACTAAATCCTTAGTCAGTGACTGTATTCCTATTTTTCAACTGATGGACTGCCTGAACATAGACCCAGGTTTTTTATATATACTGCTACTTACAAGACTTCATAAATAACCCAACTATCAGCTTGTGGATTTCCTCAAGAATAGTTTATGTCATGAAAAGCAATGAATATTCATTCTGTTATTTAACACAAAGCTGTTTACATAAGGTCAGCTGTAACACTGGTGACCTTCAGTCCACAGTAACACCTGCAGTGACTACAGCAAGCAACTGCTGCTTCAGATGATACAGTCTTGACTTGGGAGTCTTGACATGCATTACTTAAATGTGTATGCTGACAGTTTAGACTGTTTAATTTCCTTCATCATGAAAAATGAAAATAAAACTATCTACTGGGCTCCCAGTACTTCTCAAGTCCAGTCTTCTTGTTCTCTTCCTCACACGCACCTGCCTCTCCTTTTCTTCTTCCATCCACCCACCACTGTTGCTGCCTCCTGTTGTCACTGCTCTGGGAACTGTCTGCTGCACTGCTCTGAAACACTGTCCACTTGGCCTTTGCAGTACAGAGCATCCCAGCTTTCCTCTCCTTTCTCCAAGTCCTTCTCAGGATGCTGCAAGAAATCAGTGACTGGGAGAGGACTTTATGCATTTACCTGGCAATTCTTTGCTAGTACAAAGAAGGCAAACATAGAGAAAAGTAACCAGCAATAACTACTCCCTGCAAATGCCACTTGCCCATTTTAGGCTTCTACCAGAGGTTTTCTGGCAAATTTTGTGGCAGCTGTGTAAGCCTCCAAGTACCCAGCTTGGTGCCCCTCCCAGGCAGAACATTTCTGCCTCTGGCCACTTCATTGCCCAGTTTCAGGAGGCCAGAGCAAAGCTGTGAGACTGTAAATGGGGCAAAGGCACACCACCCTGCTGGGGAGAAGGGATAATCCCCAGGGTGAAGAAACAGCTGCGGCTGGTAAACCCTGAGGCCATCAGAGCTGACTCACCAGAGTTCCTTTGCCAAAGACTGCTAGCTCTTCCTGGCAGAGCTCCTTCTATTTGCACAACACTCAGCAGAGCTCCCATCCTGCACAGAGCTGTTGGACACTGCAGTAATGTAAACAGTAAATAAAAGTAATGCTAACATGTGATTTCCATCTCTTGCTTCTGCTAGAGCCTTATCCAGGCACTGCCTTCCTTTGCTGAGCTTGCACTGAACCATAAATAAAGTAAGACTTTATACTTTCACAGGACAGCCCAACCCCAGTGCTGGTAAATTTTTCCTCTCCTGTCTTCAGCTGGTTCCAAGTTTATAGATGTAAATGTAAATGTAATGTATTGTGTAAATGTAATGTATTGACTTGTACATTAAAAGATGGAGGATAATGAAGCAATGTTGCATTTGATGCAGAAATCATCATCATGCACATAAAATAGATGCACAGGACAAGAAAGTGTTATTTGAATAAGATTGCCATGGACCTCCACACACTATTTCTCTTTCAAACTATGCTGTACTACAAAGTGCAGCAGGAAAATCTAAAAGCTGTACAGCCAACTCATTATCTGTTGTTAGTAATAACAGAGTGGGCAGTGAAATTACCAACTGCATTCCTATAGCAAACTTCTCTGCTCTGCAATTCTCCTCTGATGCTCTAGAGGTGGTCCCATTTGCTATTCAAATTTTAGCTTCCTCTAGGCTACAGGCAGAGCCTGACATCCCTTCCAGTCTTTAACCAGAGACACCATAATATCAGTATGTAGACATATATAAATCTGGGCTGCATTAATGTACCCCTTTCTTGCCTCCCTTGCCGCTCCTCTCCTCTCTCAGAAAAAGTGGGTCAAAGGAGTGTCAGAAGCTTTCTCACACTTAATGCTGTTAAGTCAGCTAATTGAATAAACATTTGTTTAACATTTGCTCCTATTTCACTAATGCACTGTGAGAATGAGAAGAATTTTATTCCCCTTCTTCCCCATCCTCCCCCTTCGTCAGGAGTGCCACTAGCTGTTATCGCAGTGACTAATGTGCTGTATGTGGCCATTATAGTCCTCAACTCTGAAATTACAGCCAGGATGAACGATAGGCTCTGCCTGTATGCTGATTGGAGTTGGATGATGATTGATTAGAAGAAAGTCAGACTACGTAGCCACGCAAAAAGAACTGCACTGAGCCACAAGCTTAAACACTAAAGAGCATTTCACCACTGCCTTCAGAGCTATTAGATGTTTTCATATGAACAACATTTCTTACATCCAGGTTTGCGCATTTTATCTTTATTCTTTCAAATACTGAAATTGCTTGGATAAGAGAGTTATATATTTTTTAATATATATATATTTATACACATTTCTAAGAGTAGCCTGAACTTTTAGAGGAAATTGAAGAGGCTTTGTGTCAAGTACAGCTAAATCCAGCCATTCTATATCAAACCCCTGCTAGAAAATTACTGTGCAGATGATAAGGCTGAAAGATATAATAAAAAGTGACTCTACTCAATTTACACTGCAATATTGGTATGACTGAATATTTTTCATTCAGGTGACTGATAAAATCACTAAACTGTATTGCAGATAAATAAAGGAGGCTTCTGTCAAGAATAAACACCATTAATCATGAAGTCTCACCCTCTGAGTGGCTGTGCTATGCAACTGCACAAATGCACCATCACAAGTGGCATGTGACCCACTGCCTCCTTTCTTCCCCCAGCTCCCCGGTGAAACCATCTTCTTAGGAAACTTTTCTGCTGCCTTTACAACACTGGAAGCCCAGGAATGTCTTTTCCTTTCAAGTTTATACACAACTGCAACTGAAATAAATTTTAGTGGCAATACATTCAGCTAAAAATTGAACCCACAAGACAAAGTGAAGCCATGCAGATTGTGGCTGCATTGCTGTAAATCCAGCATTATAGTAAAAAGCCTGTGTTTGAACTGGTGAGGATGAAGTCTTTATAATTCTAAAGCTGAAACAAGTAGGAAATTTCTCCCCCAAGCCTTCTTCCCATTTTCTTCCAAACCCACATTTTCTTACTGGTTTTATAATTTAGTTTTGCTATTTCCAAATAGGTGCTAAGTTTCTTTTTGAACATACAAACATAAAATTTCTTAACATCATAAATCTACCTCAGTAGAATCTCCTTCCTAAAAAGCAACTTATATGCTAAATAATGGACATGAGCTGAAAGAAACTTACCCACCAAAAGCACAGTCATACAAAAAGAAAAACAGACAACTTAGGTAACCTTTTTGTAACCCGTTTTAGAGCAAGTGATGATTCAATAGTGGCCATGTTATTAAGCCAGAATGAAGCAGTGCCCTACACACTAATGAGGTTAAAAAATGTAGTTAGGTCTTCATGTTAAAGGCACTTAGCAAGCAGCCTGCTTGGCAAAGACCAACTGTGTTGGAGCGGAGGACTAATCACACAGGCAGGAATCAAATCGACTGGAAGAATTAGGAGACTTGCGGCCCCGAGGAATGTAATTCATGCAGAAAAGCAGTTGTCAGAGCGAGGCCAGGGAACTGTGTGGGAAGAAAGCAAAATAAACAGCTCAACAAAGAAAACAAAGACACTCAAATAGTGGCTTTTCTAATGCTTGAGTACACTGAAACTTCAGTGGGTGCGTATGACAAAAAAGTCATCAAAGACGACCTCTATAAAAGCAATATACCGGTAAATAGTGAACTGGTTCAAAAACACTCAGAAAATGCCTGTAGATCTTTAAAGATAACCTTGGCAGGACAGAGAAAGTACATACATACATGCATGCATGACTGGGAGAAGAAGAAAAATAGCAAAATGGTACAAAGCTAAGAGAGTTAAAATGATTTCTACAATTACTCCTCATTTCTCTCTCTACCATTCACAGATGAGAAGAGGATGCACTCTGCATGCAGATGGTGCTCCTGCCTGTGTGCAGCAATACTCTCTGTGAAAAAATAGCATTGCTAATTAGGATCCACTCCCACAGCATGAGGACCAGATTACTGCATCCACCAGAGGGATTATCTGACCAGAAGGAAGAGCTTGAGGCTTGTCCTAAATCTCAAAAAAACTCAAGCGCGATTCATGGGAAGTTTTTCTCATGATGAGTATGACCCATGACAGTAAAATTAAATTTTGAAATTAACTGATATATGAATCTCACAAACACTTTGTTCTCTTGAAAAACAGTATTTTTAATTAATATGTTATTGCGCTCATAATTTAGTGGGTTTTTATTTTTAGAGAATGAAGCTTTTATCACTTTTAGTACTTTGGAGCCTTTCTCCTCATCTCATTCATTCACTTATGATTTGTCTAAACCCTCCATACCTCAAACTCAAGAACGCTATGCTCACTACTGTTACAGACAATTTTAGCTTCTCTTCTTCCCTTGACTCCTTCCTCTCATTAAGGCAGGTGTTCCTTCTTTTGATAAAGCGCCTGAAAGTTTCTCACATCACCTCAAGCGAACACTGTCCTCAACATTGGTGCTGTGATGCTAAGAAACACTCTTTCCCCAAATTCAAAACCAAACCAAAACAAATCCTTTCATTTCCAATGCCTACTGTAAGATATGTTCACAATATTACAAAACTGCAATTTGGGGAAGAAAAAATATTTTCTTAATTTTTTTTATATAATAAAATAATAACTTCACTGTTTAAAACAAAACCAAGTCAGCAATAACAAAAGAGAAATTCAGGAACTGAATATTTTTCCTATTGCACTTGCTATGCATATTTGGTTGTGAAGGGAACATTTGACTAAAATTCTAACTTTATAGAACTACAGTCCTGACAAAACAGTGATATGAAGGTTCAGCATTAATCATTTCTGTTGAGGTACGGTTGGATTTGCTTGAAACCTCTGTACTATCATCAACAGACAGCCCAAAATTGATATTCACAGGGATTAGTGACTGTTACTGAATAGAGTATCAGCTAGAATTTCTCATCTAAAACTACATGCAGCAAGAAAAAAAAAAAAAAAAAAGATTATAGAAATCTACAGAAACTCCTGAATAAAATTCTACATATATACATTTCTATATAAAACGCACAGATTATTTTCTGATACGCATCTTCCCCCCCTTTCCCCTAGACAAATACATGATGTGGGAAAGAAAAGCCATTTTGAGAGTGCACCTGAGTGACAATATCAGCTGTACAGTACATATTTATGCTGCACCCAGGGCTGGAGTCAAGGGGTGACCTTATGAAAGCACAACTTCAAGCTTCTCCCATCCTCCAAACACCACCTCCAACAGCAGGTGTGCAAGTCACACATCAGCACCAACAATCAGGAGAGCAGTAGGATTCACAGGTATATGAAGCACCACTTATATCAAAGGTGAATTCTGCTAAGGCAAAAGAGGGAAAGAAAGATATTCTGCTAACAGCCCCCTTCTTGTATTTCCCTGCCAGTAACAAAGGTCCAGGTATGGGAGCTGGCTGAAGTGCAACCAGAGATCACGAAAACACTCAATTCTCATGCCAGGCTGAGAAGTCTTGTCTCTGTCAGGCCACCTTTTTGATCTTGCAAGCACTAAAAGACATTTTGCTGCTACACAGTCCACAGTACAAGTTAGTCCTAACAAATGGTAAATATATAATGGCTGGAAAACTACAGCCATCAAAAGAATCAAGAGAGAAATTCCTCACACTGCTATTCTTGTTCTATTTGTGTGAAAACCTGGAGTTAAAAGCATTTCCCAGGCAATGCTGTAACTTTGAACAACAATCATAAAAGAAATTAATATTCTGGCTGCATATTTTTTTTTTAAAAGTAGTAAATTCAATTTTGAAATCTTCAAGGTAAATGCATTTTATGCTGGAATCATTTTTAGTTCTCTAAACAGAGTAGGTAGCTGGGTGTGTAAATGAAAACCCTAAGGGGAACAACCTGGCCAGCTTGGAACACACCTGCACAAGCTACACATTTGCTCTCTCAGCATCTCTGCAATTCAATCTCATCACAGGGGTAGAAACACAGCTCCCAGAAAAGGAGTCAGGATGGAAGCCTGATGTCCAAGGAACAAGCAAGGCAAAGGAAGACAGAGGCAGGCTACACAAGCTTTCTTGGTACTGTCTTGATGATATACACTGATAGTGATCTTCCAGGGTAAAGCAGAGAACACCTGATTGCCCCTGGTCATTCAGCTACTGATCTCTCTGCCAAATCTGTCTACAGTGTTGTTAAATGGGGCTATTTGCGTTGGTGGCCTCTATAAACTGGACTAGACTATCAATCTTTTTTTTCTTCCACGGGCCAGTGGAAAAGGCATGATAAATCTAGGCTGAATTTCAACAGGAGATACAGGACTGAAAGATGTGTATCTTTACAGAGATAGCCGCTTAAATCTGATATGTTTAGAAATTCTCCCTTATGTGAAATACTCCCTAATTTTCTGTTGATCCTTAACATCAATGGTCACAACACCTCATAAATAATGCTTTCAAGAAGATGATAGGTTAGTTAATTCCTTCAGGAACTTTGTACTCCTGACTCATGGGCTGTAGGATGTTTGCCTCTGTGTCTAACCTCTGCAGAGCCTCCAGAAAATTGCTATTGCACCCATAAAGCTGACCATAAATACAGTCATAATCTATTGTAAATTCAGACCTACACATTTGGTGCTAGAAGGGATAAACCACCTGCTTTTCAGGGGCAACTTCATGGGGCCCAGCTTCAATGTAAACATTGCTCTGAAATAAAGTCCCAAGCCATTTCTTGGTCATGCATCCTAAAAGTAACAATCAAACAAAATAACATTTTTCTTTAGATTGTTTCCTCTATCAATCAATAACATCAGTCATCAGCAATAGCTCAGCCTGGCCTGAGGCACAGTGATGAAAATCCCATTGAACACAAAACACAACACTTTTAGCAAAATTTAAGCATCATGGGGGCTTTTATCTAGCATCACACAACACAGAATATGCAAGGAACAGCTAGTTAGTCTCCTACACCTCAGAAGCACAGCTACGACAGCCTATGTTTTGTTACAGATATGTAAAAAAATATAGACTTATACACACACACACACATATATATATATAAAAGAAATACAGTAGGATGAGTAGGTGGTGCCAAAAACAAGGTGTTAATTTAACTTCTGTTTTTTCATCCTTTGGGGAAGAAAAAGTGCCAACTACATTCAATCCATACTCCAAAGATTCTAGGACTTGATGTCTTTGTTGGGGGAGGATGGAGTCTAAGTCAGGGAAAGATAGTGAGAGAGTGTGATGAAGATGCTCTGTGTTTCTAACACATGCTACTCATCACTCACATTTCTTGGAGTTTATACCTACTCTAACTTTAGGGAACTTCCAATTCACAACACAGGAATCTCACAGGTACACTTTAAAAAAAGAGAAAAAAAAAAAAAAAAGAATAAAGAAAAATCCCCACTAAGACTGTAACATTTCAGCTCTCTTTGAAGCAAGATTTAACATGAGTGGAAGAATTGTGCTGAAAAAAAAGGAGTCTGTCACAGTCCAGTACCTCACAGGCTACTGCAACAAGTTTGACAGCAGCCTCTATAGAGTTGGCTTGCTTCTGGTTCACTGCACGTGAATACCACAGTCAATATCTGCTCACTCAACTAATACTGCTGACTACAGCACAAAGAACACAGGAATTTTGTCCGAGAAACCACAGGCTCAGAGCCTTTGAATGTGCACTATATTTAGAGCTTGCATTCTTTGCAGCTGATAACAGAATGAGATAATAGAAATTTCAAGCAGCAGAACTCAAGCATTGCAGCTATTCTATATATTTTTGTTTAAATGTTAAATTAAGGTTATGATCTACATGTTCTCAAAGGTTTTGCCGTTGAACATTTTTTTTCTAAGCATTTTGTTAACATTTTACCTTTAATCTTCCATCTTTCTCAGCCTCTGAGTAGTTCCTTGCATTAGTTTTAAGTGCAGAGATTTAAAATTACTCAGTCTATGACAAATGTAAGCAAAGACATTCCACCCTATTATGTAAAGAGGATGCATGCACACACACACAAATTTCCCCACTTGTATACACATCTGCTCACAGCAAGCACCCAAACAACTTGTAATCATGTCTAGTTATTCCTCAGTTTACAGAAAAATGTTACATAGAACAGTGACCTGAGGCATAGCTTTGCTGGCCATTCTTTTTGCTTCCATCATCCCTTAATTCACACTGGTTTGAAAGCCTGCCTTAGGGAACCACTTCTCACTGGCAGCCAAGAATTCATCTCAGGACTGTTAACTGCCCAGACGGGGTAAATCAGCTTAGGGCCAGTGCTGATAGACTCCTCACTGCCCATAAACCTCGGAACTGCTCCTCTGCAACAGCCTCATTCATAAAAACCTCCTAAAGAATCCCATCTGCTGCACTGGGCTCCACCAGACAAACCTGTGTCTCTCTGTGTATCAGGTGGGGAGGAGGCAACCGATCCTCTTTATACCATTGGGGAAGTGCTCCCAAGGGCTTTTCCCAATTTTTCCTCCCCCTGCATCACAGGGCATTGTTCCTACTGCAGAGAGCTGAAGAGAGGTGGTCAGCCAGCTGCCAGCCACTGGTGGCACATCTTGTTCATTAGGGCTGGGGGCTGCTGCCACTCGAGTGCTTTTCTCAACATTAAAAAAAAAAAAAAAACATGAACCAAAGATTTGGGGGAACTTTCTACCAAGAATTTTTGACAAAACAAACCATTACATTTTAAAAGCTCTTCTTTCTACATTAAAAATTTCACCATAATTTTCCCCTAATTTCAAGTGCTGCAACTTCCCCAGACAGCCCGAAATCAAGTTGGCTGCATAAAAAGAACAAAGAGCCTCTGTTAACGCAATATTTATCTGCTGCTATTGTTTCTCCTTTATAAATCTGTAGTTCCTTGGCATTACAATTAGCTACTCCAGAGAAAATGATTATGTCACAAAGTATTATCCACCACAGAAACAGTGAACCAAATGTAATCCGGTGTGCTTAGAGGCAATTCTGTTGACTTTCATGTAAATGTGCTGGCTTAAAACAGGGATGGATTTTAGCAGTGAATCCTTATTTGATCTAAAATTTATTTTTCAGCAGAAATTAAATAAGATCATTTTTCCTAAATACTGCTTTTTCCTAGAAGAGAGAGAGCAAATCAGTGAGAAATACAGAAGAGTTGAAATGACTGTGCAGTAACTTCAAACTGCAGTTTACCTAAACAAATGAATGTAACAACTTTCATAAAACAGCTACATCAAAACTATTTAACTATTTTATCCACATCTTAACCTACTTTCTTTTATTTTAAAAGGTAGCTCAGAATCAAAAATTTAAGAGAAACACTTAACCTTTTTTTCTGCAATTCAATATATGACACTACTAATTTGCTTTCCAAACTTTTTGCACTTTGAGATAGTTTTTAAAAACACTCTGTTTTTAAAAACTATCTGAAGCCACTCTGCAAGCATTACAAAGCTAACGAAGGAGAATTTACGTTCTGCAAATCTTAAGGTAAATACCACTACATAAGAATGAACAAAACACTGATTCACTATTTTAAATGATGCAAAACTATACACTGAGTAAGATACCACAATTTTAGCCTAGACAGAAGCTTCCTATTCCCAAGCTTTGTAAAAGGTCTGGCACTGAAAGAAAACTATCTGCTGAAGTTTATATGTGGGCATCTGGCCCTGGTATTTTACTTCCCTGAATAATCACTAAGGAAAGAGGGATACATGCTGCTTGCAGAGCCTACAACATGCATATCTGTGGCACGTAACAAATTCTGTATAACCTTAACGAGTCACCAGACCATGCTGATTCCTTCTCAGAGACTTGCTATAAAAATCCTCCAGGCTATGAGCAGCTGCTTATTCTGCATGCTGCACTTCACTTCCAGAGACAGGTTTCTTGGGGTGTTTCACATTTAATACAAGATTTCTTCCTGTTTAAAGAAAATACTTTCACGGATAATTTTGGGAAGCTGTAACTACAGTCATCTTTTCATGTCCCAAGAGCTTCCCAGCCTTTCTTCTTTGATGGCTCCTGGCTAAACCATAAAACCCATTCCAAGTCTTAAAGTAATTAAAGCCAATTCAATGAGTGATGTTTTTCATGCTGGGTGGGGCTCTCCTTCCCACTGTGAAAGGATCAATGAATGCTCTGACAAGCTGACAAACTCCTTGCCAAGTCTACAGCTTAGAGGTACACTGAGGTAAAGCAGCAGGTAAAAGATTTAAGAGGTTTAAACACTCAGATTTTAAAAAATAAATTAGAGCTTAGAAATGAAAATGGAAAGAAAACTCATAATGTCAGGGACAAGGCTGGGAAAACATAAACATCCTATCAAATGTGCGACTAGCAGTTTCTCCCATAATCAAGGATATGCTTTAATCTTCTCACATTTGGATATCCCCTATTTTGCTGCATGGTCCAAAATCAGACGATGATGAAAGCTGAGTGTCTGGGCCTGACTTTGCTTTTCCTTCCACCCTTGTGTAATTGATGTGTGTATAAACTACATATGAAATAACATACCTAAGAATCGGACTCCCTTTTTATCAACTTGGAGCTGACTGAAAGCAAAACACATGCTTTGGTTTAGTACCAGAGCATTGAGAAAGTTCAAAATGTCTGTTCAAGACACTCGTGTTAGGCACATGCACAGTTATCCACACGTGCATCATTTCAGGGCATTAGAGTGCCAAACTTGCCAGTCTCAATCAGCAGTTAGGAAAAAAAAAAAAAAAGGAGCTTGGAATATTGTTGGTCCTAGGGAGCTAAAATATACCAGCTGTAGCATGCAACTTCCTCCTGGCAAAGGCATTCTCCCTTGACTGTAAGCATATGGAGAGCACCTTCCCTTAGAGTTACCTGCTCACTCTTCCTCATGTGTAGTCCAGAGCTAAGGCAAAAAGGGATGGCAGAAATAGATGGAGACTAAAGGGATGAGTATTTTCAAACATGCATGATGCATCTTGTAATGCATTCAGCCCTGAAACTTTAGCTTTCCCCTAGCCTTCTGTAACACATGCATCTACCACTCCAGGATTTACACAAGCCACTGCCCCAGAGCAGTGGCTGATTTTACCACCTGACTGTTGTCTCCTGCCTCATCTCTGTAGGAATGTGTTCCCTTCACAGCCACAGTAACAGTGCCTGAAGTCATCAGAATAGGTCACCTTTAAAGGCTGTCCAACTCAACCTTGAAATTAAGCATACTGGGAAAAACCTACTGATGCAACTTGGTTGAAGCATGGGAATGAATGCATGGCCAACAATAGCTTCCTAAATTGCTGAATTTCAATCCATCAGGAGAATTTTGACTCTGCCTTAGGAGCTTTTCTTTTAAATTAACTAATAAAAACTCTTGTCCTAGCTAAGACAGATTTTAAAACTTGTGGGACGGTGAAGTTATTTACACTTGCACTGTCATAAAAATAGACATCCTGCTTCTTCTTCTGTTCACTGCTAATAACTCTCATTCCAAACAAAGACATCAAGCAACTGGAAGAGTTAGCCAATAACAAATTTGTGATTTGGATCTTGAAGAAAAATAGCGTACTCATGGTATTAATTTCAAATAATCACCCTCATCAGCAGCATGACTTTGAATCACTGCACACCAACCAGCAAAGCCACTACACTCTAATTGATGACCTAGATGTCAAGGACCAAAACAGAGATAAGCTTCAGCTCCTTCTTTCATACCATACTTTAGAAATCAGTTTTGGAAATAAGTAAAATTAGGAAAAAGCTGGACAAAAACAACAAAGAAAAACAAAGCAAGGAATGCGATTGCTTAAAGCCATGTTTCTTTTGGTTTGTTTTTATCATATGGTGTTAATCACACAATTTAACCTCCTTGTTCAATGTAAAGCAGCAAAACTGAATTACAGTGTACTGGATTTCTTTAAACTGAATTTGAGAAAACACAATCATAAAAGGAAAACAGAAGCCCCAGCCTCAATTCTGCCATTCATCCATTGCTGCTGAAGTACAACTCAAGCTGCATACATCTTCCTGAAGTACAAACCAGAGATGTACTGCAGAAATTCCAAGATAACTACACAGTCCTAACAGGTTTTGGTAACACAAAGTGACACATTTCAGTACATATTCATAAGGGTTGGGGGTTATTATTGGGCTGTAATTGCAGTTGTTCTAACACGTAATAAGCCATGGCTGGAAAAACAAAGGCAGGTTAATTTGTGATTTCCTCTACTCATTCAGAGGCAAATTAAGTGTCAAACAGCTAATACAGAACATATTTCATTTTATGAGATTTTAATTTCATTCTGCACCATATCGTTGATGCCTTAATGTAGGGTGGTTTATCTAAGAGGAAGAGCAATTTATAAACCTCTTTCAATTGAAATCTTTAATGATAGGATACAATAGCATAATTACAGCAATGCCTGCTAGTCCTACTATACATAAGCATCTGTCACCAATTCCATCATAAACATAAACCCTTATTTTAAGGGTTTATAACTCAAATTATAAAATTCAGCTCCAGGCTGAAATTTGAGATGCAACAGTTCTGACCATCAGCAATGAAACGATAAGAATTTTATATATATATATATATATATATATATATGCACACACCTTTTTAGAGCTGCAAGTACGTAAGAGCCCTGTAAACATCTTTAAAAATCCTGCTTTCTTTTTTCTTTTTCACTTGGCCAGTGTTCAAAATTATGTGCAGACACTGTAGGTACCATGCAGACAAGGCCCTCCTCACATTTTTTCTGCACTTGTATTATACCTAAACTAATTCCACTAAGGCTTGACAGGTTCTGGAACATATTTCAAGGAGCTTGGATAACTAAATTATGCCTTTTTTTAAATTTTATTTTTAATTTATATTACATACACAGACTTGAGAGTACTACAAAGCTGAGGAGAAAACCACTCATACAATGAAGTCATTGTTGAAGCTGTAAGTAAACATTTGCTTCCTGACTGGTTTCTTGCCATTTTCTCTCAGAATTCTCAAATATCTTCTCAACTCAGTTCTTTCTTCTTTATTTTTTTTTAAATGGGTACTAGGACAGCAGTTCAAGTAATGGCTCCAAATGATCCCAGGTAATCCTAAGTGCTTCTAACACCTGGCTCTGTAAAACTTGCAAGAAAACCACTGGGTGCCTACCTCACATGTACATACATTAATATATTTTCCTGAAAACTGCAAAAGCATGACAAACTGTAACATCTCAAAAATGTTGAAGTCTAAATGACTTTTTTTGAAGTTGCTTTATTACCTTTTTATATTTAATTACCTTCTTATGTTTAATTACATCAACCACAACAGCCCCAAGTGTCCACTACAGCTCATAATTCCAATGGTGACATAAACCAAATGAGCAAAAGGATGAACAGAAGTTAATGGGGGAAAATGGCCAATATAAAGGCAATTTTGAGCTTAAATCTTGGGCTGATATCAGAGTATATTTCAAAAGCAGCTGCCTGCAGTCATGATATCTGGCTAAGACCTCCTTGCCTCTGCAGGGCCCAGCTGAATCACCACTTAATCAGGGAGCAGGGGTGCACAGCACACAGCAGGGCACCTTTCCATAGAAGGAGCATGATTTTGGGGTCTACAAACAAAGTATGAAAGAGGCATTTTCAACATCTTTTGGGGCTCTTACAGAAGTCTTGGCACTGAGAGCAGTGTAGACTGCTCCTGATTTCCCACAGTCACCCAAAGCAGGTAACACTGGTCTACCCAGCCGAAAGCCCTGCTGTGGGTTGGGCTGCTGGGGACTGGGTTCATGGGACTGAGGCCCCAGGGAGGGCTCAGCTCAGCAAATGCAAGAAGGGTCCCACATGGCACAGACTTCCAGAAGCCTCTTCCAAGCTGGTGGGCAGTACTTGGGTCTAGGATGATGGTCCTCTGCTGATGCAGGTTAAAACTCCCTACCCCACCTGCCCAATTCAGAGAGAAAGGTAAATTCCCCACTAGCCTCAGAACGAGCAGGATCATCTCCCCCAGCTGATCCCAAAAGCGTCCATCCATGCAGAATATTGACTGCAATGCAAAATCTAGGATTACCCTGTAATGACTATCTGAGCCTGCCACCTTCAGCTTACAACAGTATTTAGCAGAAAATTTAAGCGTGAATTTGAGTGTACTTTATTATGTGGTAGATTGTGGTGTAAATGGTGATGCATCTGAGGAACCCCGAGGAATAAATCACAAATTTCTGTGCTCTCTCGTTCTATAAATACCCACTTTTCCTCTAATGCCCAAGAAGACTGCAACACAGATTTATTACTTACCTCCAGGCAAATTTGCTCTGAAATTACAATTCAGTAATAGAAGACTGACCCAAAAAAAACCTGCTAGTAAAATATTGTGTGTGTACTTGGGCATGTAGTTAGGATTGTTAATATCAATTAATTCTGCTCACAGAGGAGGACTTGTTTTAAAACAACTTCATTTTTCTTCTGCATATATGTAATTACACAGCTGTAACTAATAGCCATAGAAAAGCAATCTGCCATCTAAACAACTAGCATTATTCTTCAAAGTATTACTTGTGCTTTTCTTCTTGTATTTCCTCAGTGTGAGAGGTGATTAGTAGATATGATTAAATGTATACATCAAGCCTTTTAGTGAAGCACCAAGCCCTGCTTTTCGGCTCCATTTTTAATGGTATTTAGCAGTTTTCTGGACACATTCACTGGTTTATTCTGCAATGCTGATACCTGTCTCCCCATATGGCATAAGATAAATTTTATTTCTACAGGATTTCACCACTACCACCCTTTTCTATGCATGTTATCACTGGTATTCATTTCTTTTATCTTTGTGTAAACCATGTGCTCTATCACATTTGCCATTTTGTTTGGGTGACATTCCCATCAATCAACCGACTGCCTATATGTGCACACAACAGGGACTAAGAAAATTTACCAAAAATTTCATTATGCTTCATAGCAGTCACTAGGGAAGAAAACCAACCTAATGGTTGTTTTGTAAACAAACCTTTGGCATGAAAGGAAATTTTAGCCAAGAAGAAAACCAAGCTTAATACAGATTAGATACATGTTTATCTGGCTGTGTTTCACAGGACTCAGCACTTTTTAATTTAGCCTTTATAGAATGACACAATAAAGAATAAATGTCAGCAAAAGACACAGGTAACCTCTGCCAGTTACCTATTATAATAGGAATTCCTCAAGTACCTGCATGGGTTTTTGCTTTATGAACAGATAACCTCAATGCTTTCCAAAAGTAAATCTCACACTTTGGAAAGACTGGAAAAGTGCTTCAGGTACATGGTTTCAAGCATTGCAAAGGTTCATGTATTTGTCCATTCTTTGAGGAAGCAAGGGGGAACACTGAATACTCACACATGCAGAGGAGGAATGGGAGATGGTTCGTAATGGTAGCGCCCCTCATGATGTCTTGCATCAATTGGTACAGGAGGGTGGAATGCTGGAAAAAGGTGAGGAGGATCTGAAAAAACAAGCGAGGTTCCCAGATCTGAGTATCTCCAATGATTCTTTACAAAGAACATTCATAAAGACAGAACAGATACTGAAAAGCATGTGTTAAGAGTGCTATGACTTAGGGGTCACAATCTCCTTCCATGCTGCTATCAATCAGGTCTGTCTGAGAGGAAAATTTGGCCCACACTGTTTGCATGAATATGTATTTACTAATTTTAATATTCTCTTTTTATAGCTTAAATGGAAAAGGGCATTAAAAAAGTCTTTAATAAATAATTATGTGCCCATATGTGAAGCACCAGATCAAAAGGACCATCACAGCTTTCATAAGCATTCCTGATTTATTTATTTTGTATTAAAACAAGAAAAAAATCATCCCAGGAAAAAAAGCCTAAGCAGAGAATACAATGCAATAAAAACATATATCCTCAAGAGATGTACACACAGTCCTACAATAGAAAGCCAAACTGAAGTGATATGCTGAGAAATATAAGGAAAACCGGAGTGAATCAGACAATGATGTTCAAAGGCAAATGTGACTGGCAAAGGCCATGTTGGAGATGTTTAACTGCACCACACCAATGGCTCAACCTGGAGGAATGTGTGTGAGGACAGAGAGACTCATTTCATACCCAGCTCCTAAAAAGGAAGAGTACTTTCTCTGTCCCCATGACTGGGGACCCAGGCATTCATGGCTGCAGTAAGCTCCCCTGCTCTATGTCCTCCATGGCTTTCACAGGATGGGGGATTTTGCAGCTGTCAGAACTCCTGGTTCCCACTGCTTCTGGAGAGCCTGGGAGATAGGCTGACAAAAGGGGGAATGCACCCCTGACACCCCATGGGCACTCATCACCCTCCCCACGGCTGCCGCAGCCAGATTGTCCCCCAGCTTCGAGGGGCACAGCTCACACAGACCGCAGCTCTCTTCACCGCACACCGCTGTGATCTGTGCCCCTCAAAATGTCACACGCTGCTCACCACTGCCCCCCAAACACCCACAATTCCAACAAAATGCTAAACACCTCCAGCGGCATGAAACAAACTTATCCTGCACAACCATTACCCAGTTGCCACTTTGGGTGATGTCATGTGTTTATCTGACACCAAAGGCTGAGAAGTGGAAACATTAGGTAATGTCATGGATTTACTAAAATGCTTCTAGAAAAAAAGAAAACTTCAATCATGTACTGGCAGTAAAATTAGTTCTACTCCAATTTTGCCCACCAGCTCTTGAAAGTATCTTTTCTTTATTTTTCCTACCTTTCCTATTCATCAAAATTTAAATCTCCTCTTAGATTATATTATTTGTGAAAGCAGTTCCCTGGTCTCAACTAGAGATGTTTAAAAACAAAAAAAAGGATTTTTCCTCATCATGATTAAAAAAGTTGGGTTGCTTTATTATTGCTTTTTGAAGTGCGGGAAGAATGAGAGGAACAAACCTCATTGCCCTGAGGGAATTCACACAGGGGATGAAGGGGAAATAATTTCTGAGGAACTATTCCCAGTATTTCAAGAAAGCCTGGAAACATCTGACACAGACTGTCCAGTTACACAGCTTGATTTTGTGAAAGGACATCAGCATGTGACTAGCCACAGTACATTTCAGCCATTTACTGACTTAGGAACCATAAATGAAAAATAATTGTGGTTTATGATGTAAGCTGGGAGCTCAAACTCACAAAATTCTTAATTCTGACTCTGTTGCACCAACTGGACCTTGGCATGCCATCTGTTATGAGCTTCACTGCCCATGCCAATCACTCATGGTCTCCAATGGAGGTAAAAAAATGGGTCACAGATGATCGGCAACACACTGTCATTGAGTGTCATTGATGCTTGCTGCCACCTCCTGAACACATTCCCCAGCAGACACCCAGGCGAAGGGGAAAAGGGACATGGGAAGTGAGTTTTAGCACACCTCCCTGCCTACCCTCTCCCATGCTAAACTAGCATTTGACTACAGCAGCAGAAGCCAAAGGGACTAGGTTTGAAAGAAGATGTCTTAGTATTTTACAGTATAAAGTCTGCCACCATTTTTTCAGCAAAAAGGAAGTCACTTATACTGTCATAAATGCACAGGCAAATCCTTCTCTGCCCTATGTGTCTCCTTCAAAGACTGAGTCTGGAGAGCACAAGTAAGACCACAGAGATTTTGCTACTCATATTCATGTCAGACAGGATGTGGTTCACCTGGCCAAAACATGAAATCCCACTCAGGATGCCAAGCCTCTTCACTGTCCCACCATGTCCAGCCTGAGCACCTACCCATTAAAAGCAGTCCTAGTAATTGTGCAGTGAAACACCATTTGACCCTTCTAAATGTCTAATTTACTTTCCACTGAGAAATGGAAACTTAGTATTAAACAACCCAAAAAAAGGTATTTTTATCTGTGGGGCTTATGCAGCGCAGATCATCAACAAGTTTTATTTATGCATGGGCTATAAATCTCCAAGAACATCTTTTTGAGTCCTCTCACATTAAGCGCCTTTGTATATCTTGGTTGCATCTTGTTTGTAGTTTCCATCTGGGAAACAGCCATACTCCATCATGGCACAGGGAGCTGTCTCTGTCAGCCCTGAGCCGTCCGGAGCAGAGCTGCATATCAAACCCCAACATAATTACCCATCTCACAGTTTATTATTTACACATGAGCAATACAGCTGGTGAACATCGTAACTCAAGTGTATGTGTAATAAGTTACTACACTGTAGCCATCTCCTGTTGCAACCCTTAAGAAAAACCACATGATGACTTTTCCAAAGTCAGGCTAAAACTGCTGAAGCAGAATAAAGTGCCACTAAACCTGGCTACCTCCTATTTATCATACAATTTCCTGACTGATGGTTCCACAAACCAGCTGCTAAGTGCTGTGTACTCTACTGTCAGCAGACTAACATGCTAAATGGGAGACAGGGAGAATAATGTACAGAACTACAGAACTGGTGGAGTCAATTTTACAGATGGAAATCAAATCCTGCCATGTTGGGTCAGCCCTCAGCACAAAAGTAGCTGGCAAATTCTACGTGCTTGGGGGCCCACGACCACTCCACTTTGAAAAGCACTGAATATTTATTTATATGGAAAGACTCTGAGATCAGAGAGCTGCCAAAGCACCCATCATCCAGGGCTTCACTTGGAATTCACTTGAAACGGCATAAAATGTAATTGGTTGACGTGTATTTATATGGAAATAGATAATAAGTTTACAAAGCAGTAACTGAGGCTGTAGCCAGTTTCACATTGACTTTTCATATCCCACTCAGTAACTATTTCATTAAAGGCACCATCAGAATATTAATGGCACGTTCTGTCACAATTATTGATACTGTAGGTAAATAAAAAATTGAGTGAGACTAGTCAGGCTAGAATTGAATCTGAACCTATCTGACTCACAGTTGTTTGTGCAAGATGCTTTACCTATCTAGAAAATGAGGGGAAAAACTCAGTGTCAAAGACAGGACAGCTGCTCTGACTGTATTTTCATTAATTCATTTAAACTCCGAGGAAAAAACTCTTACCCTCAGCAAGGACAAACTCCTCTCACCAAAACGAATCGACAAAATCTAACTTCCTATTCTGCTAAGGAAATTACTTATTACCTTCTTAAAAATTCTGGCTAAGATGCAAACTTACAGAGAGTATGCCAGGCAGTTTTCTTACAGACATCCAAATGCAACTGTGAATTCCTGGGCCAATGACACCCTTGCAGAGACTGATGTAAGTGTACAGTACATGGACAGATGCTGGCTGCGTATTTGCAGCCCTCAGCTTCAACTCAGTAGAAGCGTTTGATTCTGTGCATAAATTCCACTGTTTTCAAGAACTTGTAAGGACATGCCAAAGCACTGGCAATATATTTGAAGACATTGCTCACACATTGCTGAGTTTGGTAGCTATTGTTGCCTTTGGAATTTTCTGCTGCCTACTGCTTCCTTCAGATGTTCTCCTGTGTCCTGCACCACTAGCAGGGTCTTCTTAAAACAAAGCGTGAGACACAACTGCCTGCAATGCTACAAACTCATCAATTTTATAACTGTGAGATCTTTCTGGAAAAATATGTCAATTTATGCTGACTTTCTGTTGTGTAAAACCTGCCTTCTTATTTCCCCTTCAAGAATCATTCTTATCTTCTAAAAGAAGTGAATAGGATCATCTCTCTCCAATTACAATCATTCCCATACAGGAAAAAAGAAGAGACCTACTTTTGTTCTCTGAAAGTCGACAACCAAAGTCTCTGCTGCAGCATCAAGAGAAAGAAACTGGGAGAAAGGACAGGTATGTATGATCCTTGATGCTGAACACCAAACCTGAATTGAAGTCTGATGAGATGCAATTCACAGCAAGACTTGTTGGAAAGGGGGATGATGCCAGCTGGCTCAAAGGTGCTCTGCAACACCCTGAGAGGACGGCAGAAGGATTAAGCTGCTGCAAAGCTCGCTCAAGTTTGTGATAACTTCTGTACACTTTAGTCTCTCAAATATGCCTTGCTTAGGTGATCACTACATTTGGAAAGGTTGGCTGTGATGGTGATATGAGTAAAACACTCTGCCCTCAGCTAGCTGATTTGCTGAAGCACCTTGTGATTCCTGCCAAATGCCTGAGGGAGATGGCTGCTGAAATGACAGGCTGCCTTTTTCAGCACATCAAGAAAACTTTTGCTACTGTCTGTGGTGAACCCTAATGTGATAACCATAGAAGATGCCTGCACTGGCTTGAACTCACCCAGTGTGGCCCCAATGTCTGCACCTGTGTCACGAGGTCAGGGCCAAGAAAACAGAGGTCCCAAGCCCAACACAGGAAGCCCTCATTATGCTTCAGCACATTTGTCCTTAGGACAATCAGCTCACCAAAATACATGTCAGAGCTGAGCCAGGTGCAAACTTCTATCTCAGATATAACCTCACTTGAGGTGAAATCTCCTTCCTGTTGAAATCCATTACAGGCTTGATGCCGAACGACAGTGCCCAGCTTTCACACCAGATGTAATAGATACAGTAGGATGCAAAACATAGCCTCTCTGTTAATGTCTTTTCAATATGCAGAACAGTTCTGAAGAGTTTGCCAGCAAATTTCTACACTTCCTTTGGTTCACAAGCTGATCACCAGATGAGAATTTTCTAATATTCAGCTTTGCAGAGTCCCTAAGGGCACCACTGTTTCTTCACGTACATTTCCTTCAACTGATCTGAACTTAATGGTATTGCCAGGTTTTATGGCAAGAATTAGGTTCTTAGTTGCCAAGCAAAGATCTTATTTTGGATTTCTGTTTAATTACATCTTGCATTAGGGCTCAATAAGAGCACATGTTGTCTCTGAGGGTTTTTTTAGTTCTCCCTCAATAAGGGGTGATTTATGTTTTCTATGTCTGCTTATACAGAGGCTTTAATCAGGAGGAAGAAATGACTGAGCCACAGCTACACGTTAATGCATGCACTTAACTCTGTGCACTTTGAAGAGTTTCCCTATGGTGATGGGGCTGCTGCTTCAGGCCTGGCTGGCTGCCATGTGAAGCACTGCTGGTTTGCAGGCTGATCCACTGCCGTGCTGCAGCCAGTTATCTCAGGATGCCTTCCCGTGGCTCTGTGTGTGCATGCACGCACACGCTGCCAAGGTGGCAACAGCCACACTGACATGGATGCAGCTAACTCACCATCTGACTTCACAGAGAAGGGGATTCTAAATAGGAAAAAGGAAAAGCCATGGAAAAGCTGGGAAAAAAAGTCAAGTAAGTGTATAAAGCCAAGAAACAGAAACTGAGGAAAATAATTTTAAGGGGCAAGTCCTCTCTACAGTAGCACTAAATGTTAATTGTAATTACATATAGTAGATGTAACACATTCAGAGAATAGACAATTTTCCATTGGCTCACTTCCCTTCCTTGTGTATTAATGATGATCAAACTTCCCCTTTCTACCCTCCGCTGGTGCTCACAGAGCCTATGTACTAATCTTAAAACTCAACCACAGGAGCTCCAGGCCAAGCCTCACAAACCAGAGCAGAGCTCCAGCTCTTGTTATGGCTGAAAAATAATTTCTATCTTTGCAAAAACAAAAATTAAGACCTTGGCCCATCTTAGGTTCCTGTCATCCATTTTAATACTTACAGTTTGTAAATCTAAACACCTTGTGGGAACATGTTTTATTGTTAGCAGTTCCACAACAACCATTATGCCAAACACTTGAGGGAGAAGCAGTTCTTGTGCTGGAATAAAAGTTGCTGGAACTGGTTTCATCAGCTGGCACTGAGAGGTGTTTTAATATGCCAGATTTGCTGCAGGTATTGGCTAAATAACTGCTGGATTGATTTCAGTTTGAACACTTTATTATTCTTTCCAGTCAATGCAACCCTGCTGTCTAATGAGCAGGACTGCCTTCTGGAATACTAACTAAACTTTCTCAAGTCCATTCAGCAGACTCCAGTGCTTACTGCCATTTGCCTATCTGGAAATTAAAAAAAAAAAAAAAAAAAAAAAAAGAAGAAGAAGAAAAAGGAAAAAAATGTAGTAAGACAGACTCTATTGCATGTACAAAACACCTTCACCAGAAAAGCCTCCAATTCTTTCAGAACACAATCTATGATTCATCACAGCCCAGTGATTTGCAAATGACTGTTTCCACTGGGATGGATGCACAGGTAAGTGAAGAAATAACTCCTGATCAAAAAGCCGTGAACTTGCCTGATGAGTGGGATGGGAAAAGCACTGCTGTCCCACAACCCTCTTGGGACGTACTTTTTAGAGGAGGAAAGCTAAGTCACTCCATCAGCCCAGTCTGCCCAGGAACAAACAGCAGATTGGTGGAAAAGCATCAGGAATATCCTGCCTTCCACCCATGAAACACTGGCTGCTTCATCCTATAAGCACCCTTAAAAAACTTCCATGAAGAGGAGCACAACTGCATACACCCAGCACCTGTACATTGGCCCATGGTCTCAGGAGAAGAGGATGACAAAGCTCGCCATCCCATTACTTAGAGGTATAATTGCTTCATCTAACACAGCTGGTTCTTGGTACAGCACAGCTCATGTTTTTCATAACCTCTGGATCACATGCAGCATTTCTTAAAAACCTAATAATGTGGTTTCTGCAGGAAAATGACGAATTGCCCGCTGCCAGGAAGCTGACAAAAGAGATCCCTCCCTCTTCTACCTCCAAAGAACATGCAGTAATAAAATAATTCAGCTTCTGCTTTGCAACAGTTGCTGCCTTGCTGTTCCTGCTCCTAACTTCTCATGCCACCATGTGTCAGTGCAGCCTTCACCACTTCAAAATGCATCCCTAAAAATTATGAAAACCAAAATGAGCAACCATGTTTAACTCTCAAGAATCACAAAGTGGTTTTACCCAGCTGCTCTGGAATGCTTCCCACCTTTTATTACACATGTGTATGAAGGATCACATCCTCAGCATTTCCTCCTCTGCAAGCAGTGAGTAATTAGATCCATAACCACAATATATACAAAAACCATTTGTACCTATCTATCTCTTCATATCCATGTCTGTAGCACACTACGAATTCCAGGGGTTGAAGGTGAGCTACAAAATGGAAACTGAGGAAATTAAAAGATTACAAACAAAATAAATCCTGATGCACACTGGTGAGAACTAAAGAAGAAATCTCACAGCAAGGCTTTCAGCTCCAAAGAACTTCTAAGCAGAAGTTTAATATGGACTTCCTGAACAGTAGGAAGGAGGTGCTGCCACAGATCAGCTTGGTTATTCCCTAAGGCTCAACACAGCTCAAAGAATGCATCTGAATGTCCTCATATCAGCTAGACACATTAACTCAGCAATTACAAATATCTGTAATATGCAAAGGTAAATGTGGCTAAGGAAAGGCAACAGAAATCTAGAACCTGGCAGAGGTGGGGGGGACTAGAAATACCCACGTATTGCTGATTTGATGTGGGAACAAATGAAGACAATTTAGGTAATTCAACAAGCTTTGGTGACATTCTTAGAAGCTTGTAAGCAGCAATGAGTCAGTCTGTTTAAACAATGGTTTGGAGATATGCGTACTTTTCTGTGTAGCAGAATCAAGTTTAAAACCTATTTGAAAGGCCAAACCTCAAACAGTTGGGTATCAGTATAGCACAGGGAAAATCAATGTAGCTAAACAGATTTTCAACAGCTGAAGGTCTGGACCACAGTGTGAAAGACTTGGAAACAGGTTATACTTAGAAGCTTTCATGAGTATTTTATGGCTTGATAGGAATTAGAGGGGAAAATGTATAATTACATCAATTATGTCTATTTTTAGATATTAAAACTCCTCAGATTCTATGGGATGAACTATCAGATGAACACTCTGAGAGCTTTCTTTTCCCTGTTTTTCAACCTGATTTTTAAAAATTTCATCCAAATATTCATAACTATTTAGCTTCTCTCTGTATCACCCTTAGCAATTACTCTCCTTCTGAGGTGTTTACATTCTTCAAGCTCTTGCAGATAAGCAGATAGTTATTACATGTGCTGTCAGGCTACTTGATAATACACATTTATTGCAACCTTTAAGCTCTCTGTCCATATCTAAATTAATCACAGTGATATGTTTCTTCTTTCTGTGTTTTTTCCAGGGTTGTCCCTGCACTCTTGGGCATCAGATTTTCATGTTTCATGTTTCATGACACTGTTTAGGAAAAGGCAGTCTTAGAAATTTATAATAGAAATAACCTGTTTCTGAAAATTTCCCTTTTTAGCAGGGATATGTATTTCTTACACACAGTCTCAAAAACTATTATCTTTCATTTTTCCACATTGAGACAGTGTATTCATTATGTGGCCTCACCTCCCATTTCTAGGGGACTGCTGGTGAAACAGGCACTGCTCAAGTCAAATAAAGTCAACACAAATCAATTCTTAGTTACTACTTCTTGACATTTCCAAATACTTGACATTAAGCTGTTTTCTTCCTCCATGTTCTCTCACCTTCCCTCAGCTTCTTAGAGACTTCTTCCTCTGTATCTCATTTTTATGCTGGCTACTTTTTGTTTCAGATCATTACTGAAGATGAAAAGCACAGTGAGTTCCCTTTATTTGCCCTATTGACATTTATTCTAAGTGCTCGCTCAGCCTGTTTTTGAGATGTCATATGGTCAATATTCCAATCAATCTCAGTTATTTTTACAAGCCAAAATTTGAGGAAAATATTTTTTAACAAAAAGGGCCATAGTTAAATTATGTCACTTCCCTGGGCCTCAGCCTGGTTGCTGTTAACAGAGAGAAACCCTTTCTGAGACACTCTAAACCTCTTCAGTGAAAAGTCCCAATAAAGAGCTAAAATGACAGTATTTAATAACTCCCAGTGGTAATCACATATCCTCTGAACAGAGAGAGACACAGTTCTCCCAGGATTTTCCTGGGGAAGGCTGTGAAAAGCTGTGAGAAAGTTCAGAGAAAGAATTAAAACAATTATTATCTCTATCTCTACACCTGGCAGGCAATCTCTGTTTGTCAAAGACGTTTACAAGAAGGTGTCCCTTCTTGACCAATGAGAGAAGGTGAATGATCAAGGTGAGAGAAGATTCCAAAAGGAATTTTAGGTCCACCGTTGTTTCTGTAAGAACTGTGTATTTCTAATAAAAAAGTGTCTTTTCATGCCTTCTGATGATGGAGTCTCTGTATCACCTTTGGCTGTCCCCGATACCCATTTGGTGATAACTCCTCATTATTTCTTCTAAAAATAGTACCTCAATTGCCTGAAACTGCTTGTTCTTTAACTAAGCTCTCTTGGTTTTTGTTCTTTCATTCAGTTCATTTTTCTTTACAGACAACTTCTCTGTTTCCCACTACCCAAAGACAGGATGACAGTACCAGCTTTAGATATAACTACACTTTTTTTATTTTTAGGACTTTTGTTAGGATTTAGGATTCCCTGATTCCTCACCAAAGGGCATTCTCTTTATGGGAAAGTATGGAAGTTCCTCCTAAGGCTTTATCAACACTTGCATCCTCTCTCTTGTTCTCTGCAAATGTAGTGGCAGGATCCGATGTTCACTTCGCTTGCTTTGGAAACGAAGTGCTGCCTACCCAACATGACCAACCCTTTACATCAACCACTTAAAGCTGGCACTGCTGCTGAAAGACAGGAAGAAGGGCATATGTGTCTGAGCACACTTATTTAAAAGCACAAATCAAAACTGAACAGCCTCAGCCTAACTAATACTTAAGGTCCTGACGCCCTGTGAGGACAGCCCTGAGTCAGTGGAGTCCACATCAGAGGTGCAGAGCAGGGCACACATCTGCAGAGGGCACCTGGCTGCAGAACCAGCTGCACCATCTCCTGAGGTCTTCTGCCTGCACTGTGTCCTACTGACACCAGCATCATTGCCAGGACTCCTGGGTACATCCAGCTTCACCAGTGAGGAAAACCACTCCTCCCACTAATGAGAAAAACAGAAAAATGGAACAACAGAGACCCAAACAAGCAGAAGCATAAAAATGAAGTAGTGGGCAAAGCAGCCCATGGCACTAGCAAAGATTTTTCTGCATAGCAATAAAATCAAAGTCTTCAGGGGGCTTCTCCCTTTACATGACCTGTACATCAACTGTAGACACAGTGCCTACCACAATGGGCCCCAGTCTGTCTAAGCTTTCTGGCACCACCATGGATGAGTATAACAGTACAGCCTTCTCCAGTCTCCAGTCCAGGCAGACCAGGAAGGAAAGTTACACAATCTGCCTGTGCACAGCCATGTTCTTCAGCTTGGTGACTGAGGGACAAGACAGGAGAAAATGTAGAATTAGGTGGAACACAAGTTCACAAGAAGAGAGAAGAGGGAAAGAACTGTTCTTCTGCCCACCCAAACCAGTAAGGGAACACTAAAGGGGAGGCTGCTTTTCATTCCTCTCTACACCCTAGAGGAGAAGCCAGGGATGCTACAGGGAGACAAAAGGAGCCAGAAGAGAGGAAAGATGGCCAAATGATGATGAGACACATCATTCCCTGCCACACAGCCAAGTGACAAAGGAGGATACAGACACAGGAGGTTTGAATGACCTCAAGGGGAAAGTCACAGAAACAAAGTGTAGTAAAGATCTGAAAGTGTTGAAACCATAGGACCAAGGAATTCCTCAACTGAAAATTCTGTGAAACTGACAGAGGAGTAAAAGTAAAAGTTCTGTAAAGTTCTGTAAAAAGAACTGTAAAGTTCTTACATTAACCCCATGGTCATTGTTTGGAAAGGACACCAGGCATGCCAATGTAGTCCCTCATGCTCTGTGCACTCCTGGCATGTTCCCCAAGGCAAACGCCTTTCTCTGACACTCAGCCAGCACATCACCAAGGGCAGTGCCAGCCAGCACTGCAGGATTTCAGCTCTGTGGCATAATCATGAAGACATTCCCAGCCTGTGAAAGCCCATCTTTCAGTTGTATGTTTGCATGTTACACTGCATAAAAGAGGTGGTGGTAAAAGTAACTTAGGATGTCTGTCTCCTGTCCACCAAGACACAATCCTCTCTTCCACATTTGTATGGACTCGAGATCAAGCTATAAGAAAATAGGGGACTTCATTTACACTTCAGCAGAAGAAGGGAAGACAAGCTTTCTTCAGTCCCACCCTCTGGCAGTCTTGGACCTTTTCCAACGCATTAAGCATCAGTTTCCCGCCAGTGAAGTGTTTGATGCTCTACTAAATGCAGTGGCAGTGAGAGAGGTATAGTAACCCTCCATATGGAAAAGCCATTTGACACAAAGGTTGGAGGTCAAAAGTTTAAATGTTCATGACAGAGACCACAACAGTCCTTTTCTGGTCAATAACATCAAAGGATTTGCCAGCTCTTAATGCTACTATTGTTGCTTGTTTGGATCCTATTGAAATTCTAGCATATTTATTGCACTCCGGGAGCATAAGGACTTTTTGTTTGTTTTAATCTCTATGCCGAACCCAAGGAGTCTGAAGTGTTGTGACTCCCCTTGCTCCCAAGGAGAATGAGCAGAGAAACAATGCCGAGGATGTGGCATTGTGTCCCAACCAACTTGGTGCTTTCTTCCCCGCCAAAAAATATAAATGATGGATGGAAACATATGGTCTCTATTGGACAGGGCTGGAAATCTCTGCTCCTGAAGTCCCTGCATGCCCGGTTTTAATTGTTCTGTGCTATGACAGGGGGTGAAAAGCACTCCCCAGCATCAAGGTCTGTTTTGCCAGTCATTGTTGAGAAACGCTGTGCTGCAGCCGACCAACGCTCCCATTAGGCACAACTGTGGCAGAGCCAGGAGCAGCAGTGAGGTTCTCTGAGAGGAACTGAAATGCCTTCACCACAGAGAGTTTCACTTCACCCAGCCCTCCTCCTTTGCTCTCTGAACTTCTGCTTGTGGTTAGGCAGAAACTTACTACCAGGGCTCTGCAGAGCATGTTCCAGGCATTGTATTGCCATCAATACCTCATGCCTTGCCAGGAGCGGGATCCGAGTTCATTTGTTCCTACCTTCCTCAGATTCCTGTTCCCCTCTCCACAATAAGGATTAGCAGTTTAAGTTATGTTGCTGACCTCCATCTGGCTAGGCAGAAACAGATGTCTGCGCACTCGGGCACGATCTTATTTCAAAGTGGGGACTCTGGGTTACTAATGACGTTATAAAGGCAATAGCATATGTTGGCTCTCAACAGTCCATTGTCTAATTGGGATGGTTTTAATCAAATATGAATGTACCCAAGTTTTCTCAGCTAATGAATAAATCCCCCTTTTAAATAACGACAGCAATTTTGAAATCTCCATCGAGGCAGCATCCTGAGGAATGCCTACATGAGCAGCAGTCATCACTGAAGGGCTGTAAGAGGCTGCAGCAACATCCGCTGCAGCCCAGCTCATTGTTTAAACAGTTCCTAACTGCCCTTCCCAGAGGTAAGCTGCAGCCAAATTGTTTTCCTTCATTTCACAAACCAGATATGTACGGCTTATGTGAACAGCCCTGAAGTTTACTTTAGTCTCTGTGTAAACACCTTCTACCACATATTTCAAACAAACAGTTCACTTCATTAGAAAGGCAAACAACGCAGCCACAGAATACGAGCACTTGAGGAGAACCGCACCGGGCAGAGAAATCCTCTGCCCCTGTGTAAACACCGCCCGCTCTGCAGCTCCGGGCAGCATCCACCCGCAATGCCACTTCAAAAGCCTTTTCACAAATACTTCACACGACTGTTGGCAAGTAAATGATAACCCAAAGAGATTATCTGCAGGTCTGAGAGCCCTGATGACTATCACTACCACTGCACAGGCAGAGAAAGAAAAGCCAAACACTTGCTGCCAGCCCGGGGTGAGATATGGAACCATAATAAACTCGGTGGCAAACCAGTAACATCAGCTAAACCTGTTAAACTGGAAAAGTAGTGCTGCTTTGGTAGCCTGCTTTGGTGGATTTGGCTCCACAAAGGGCTCTAAGTTTTACCCTTAGCAAGGAAAACGTTATTGCACCTCCATCGTTTTTTAACTGAGTTGTTAAACTGGCAAACATCAGAGAGCTGTACAAAAGAGTGAGAAAGCTGCATGGCCAACAAATCACCAGATAAAGCACTAAGCTCATTCCTTCTGGACAAAACACACACGGCAATTCAAAAGCCTCGGGAGCACACAAAGTACTGTTATATCCCAGAAACAAGTACAGAAGGTGAAGGGAGAAAAAAGACAACTGGACACCGACAGGAGAGGCAGTGGAAGGCAGCCAGTGCTAGGAGGCTCCTCTCCCCTTCTCACACCCCTGTGATTCCCGGGAGCGCTCATTGCTCAGCTGGGAATGCACCTTCAAGAGAGATACGCAGCTTAGAACTGCTTTATGCCAGCTCAAGAATTTTAATCAAAATACTGTCATTCGACCATTTGAGGGGAAGGACACGGGGCAGCTCGTTACAAGTTAAGGGCGCTTTCACTGTGTTCATCACGACTGTCATCACCAGAGGGATCACAGCAAGCTACAGGGATGGCATCTCTGCATCAGTCATAAAGCACAGACCCCCAGGAAGCCCAGAGCATTCACATAACCTTCAAAAATAAATTATCAGCTATCCATATGCTCTTAAAACAATTTCAGGCAAAAAAAGAAACAACCAAAAATCTAAATATCCTTCAGAAAGTTTGTAAACAGGGACACACCCCACCTGTACAGTGAGGGCTCACAGGCTGTGAAAGTACTGAAGTTATTCCAACTATCATATAAAGAGGAGAGGAACTGAAAACATTTTTATTAGAGGAAATCAAGTGTAAACAAATATGGATATGAAGGTTAGGACACCCCAGCAACTGTAACTTCAACCCTGCAGTGATTCAAAACATACTTCTCAATTATTTCCATTCTCAGGATAAAATTAGGTCCCACTAGGTCAGAACTGTTTTATCATTCATTTCAGCAGAGTCAGCATAGCCAGCTCTTGTGATTTTATCCTAAGTCCTATTTTTCTTTTCAGTGTTTTGGTTTTTTTAAAGCTCCAGTATTTCAGTCATGTCAGTAAGCAAGAATTTCATCTTTCATTTAAAGGGGAAAAAACCCCAAAAAGTAACCAAAAATCACACATATGTTTCCAGCTGTTATGGTCACAGAGAAAAGCTGGAAAATGAGAAATCCCCAGGTTTCATAACAGGTAAGCAAATAAAAAGCTCCAAAAAAGCCATACATGAGCAGGTATGTAGGAACAGACAGGCTCTTGTTGTTGGTATCTGTGTGCTTTGCATGATCACATACACAAACTTATTATTTTGAACACCTAGGTACTAGATGATGGCAGGACAGAACATCTGTGTTACAAATGGTATCTGCTGGCATTAAAATCTGTGCATTTTTACAGTGATTATCTTTAAAGTTGTTTGCAGAGATTTTGGTCCATACCAGGATTGTTCTTCATATTTCAATGATCTTTTTAGTTGACTAAATAGATTATTCCTGTACACAGAGTAATTTTTGTCCTATCTGGAGTTGAGAATTCTTCTAAATTCTCCTTATATACCCAGATTAGTCTTAAAATACTGCTTGCTAAAAGACATGAGGTAGAAAGAGCATTTCTGAGAATTTTAGTGGAAAGGCTGAATCTAGGTTTAAAGTGGAAATAAAAAGACTAAGTTCCAGCATGAACTAGAGAATATTAAAATCATAGCCAGCTCTTTTAGGGGCTACAATAATACAAGTAATACATTTAGTATTATTATTAGCACAAGCTGACCTAATGCAACTAACACACGTTTTAAACCAGTTCTTGGAGAGCTGATAATACCAACCTTTAGGTGCCAGGAGTTGGGAATTTCCCAGCATACCAAGCTGGTTGACTTACTGGCACTAAAAATAGGACTCCAAACCCTGCTGCTCTTGTGGTTTATGTACAGTAAGATTTTCTTCAAGTAACTCTGATCCATTCAGAAGGGTGAACGAAAAATAAAAATCCATTTCTTTCAAGATGTTTATGGCCTGAGGCTCTTCTAATACAAAAAAGGGAGAAACAATTTATTTTTATTATGCCATTCCCCAATCTTCAAGTTAAACCAGACCACTTCTGCAGTTTTTTACAACATTCCAGTGAGTCCTCTGTTGCAGTTTTTTATTCCCTAGCATGTTCAGCTAGTAGCTGAAAAAGTTATGCCTACCCAAACAACACATGGTTTTGTGGGGCTGCTGGTTCAAGGCGCCAGAGTTTATCTAAGCTCTATCTCACGCACCAGCCAACAGACCACAGCTTTCCTTCCAAATCCATTAAACCCTCTTGCCACAAATGTCCAGCCTGCATGGAAGAGTCAGCTCGGAAAAAAGGAAATCACACATCCTCTGACATGCAAACACAAAGAAGAATCCTAGAAACACAGGAAAAGCATTATCCCGTCTTTCTCAAGAAGTGTCATTTCTGCTCCTCTGTTTACTTGAGCAGTCTGCAATTAGTTCCATTTCTTCTACTCATACTGCAGCAATAAAAACCTCAAATGAGCTAAAGAGAGCAACTCGTGTAGGCATCTTATGAGTGCACTTTTAGGAGTGAAATAAGGAGTTAATAAGCATTCAATGAGGAAATCCAGATCTTTATTTTAGCTCCATGAGATATCATCATAGCTTGTCTTTTCCAAGTGTTTAACTTGGGGTGACATTTCTTTGCAAAAAATGACCTCTCACTTGATGCCCAAGCCCAGGGTCATCCTTGAGAGGCTCTCAATCACGCTTGAGTTCAGCAGCCTTCTTGATAGAGGAATGTGAATAAGAATAGCCTGTGCTCCTAGATTCCTCTTGATGACATACTCTCATTAGTCAAAATGAGATGGCAGCCCTTCACTGATGTTTACAATACTGGTGGCACAAGCTGCCTTTCAGTGCAGATGAAGAGCACGTAAGAGGGGCTTGTCCCTTTCTCATACACAAACACCATCAGGGCTATAAAGCAGCAACAAGTACACTTGGCATTTTCTTCAGTGCACCAAAATGGGTCTCCAGAACTTGCTGAACATTTCCAAATGGTTAAAGCAGGCAGCAGGTTAGTAGGTGGAAAGCTATTTTTCATACGACTCATTAGTATATCCTGGGTAGAACCCAGGGAAAACCAACAACAAGGTAATCACCACCACCAGTTTTTTACTGGGATGTAGTGAATGACCCTATGATGAGGTATGGCAGAAGCTGAAAGTAACAGAAGCTGTTTCAAAAGGACCAGCATCTATCACCTTCTATTTCACACAAAAGGCTGGTCTCTGGCCTGTTCTGGCAGAAATCTAAGGAGCTACTTCCTAAAGCACCCAGGCTGTAAATCCCATTTCAGGCAGCATGTAAATCCTCAGGACAAGAGATGCATACCTTTCCTCCCCTCTCATCTGAAAGATTTTGGGACAGTCAAAGTGAGGCAGCAACAGCCAGGATTAAATGGAGAAGACAATAAGCATCTGAGCACCAGGCAGGTCCTCAGCAAGGGCTGCCCCATCGTGCCAGGCACATGCAGGGAGTTCTTGGCCAGGTGGGAAAGCTGTTTTCAAGATGAAAAGCTGCCTTTGGCTGCTTTTGCTTCTGGCATTCATTCCTATTTGTATCTGATTGTGGGTTTGGCATAGAATTGGCCTTTTGAAAAAAAAAAATCAGGGGAGTTTCCTTTTCAGACACAGGCTTAGAGAGAAAACAAGAGACTCACATTCCCTCCTCTCCCAAGCTGCACATAACGGGGTAGAGGTCAGGGGGTGCAGCAAGCCCTCTGTAAGTAATCCCCAATTAAGTTCATTCTTAGCTGAAGCACTTGGCTCACGGGCAGATGGCGTTTCTCCTGTGCACGTGAGCTCAGCACACAGAAATCCCCAGCTCGAAACTGAATGCCTTGAACAGAGGGAAACTCCTTCTTCTCTGGCACTGAGCTGGTGCTCACAAAGGACTGTGAAAACCCAGCTGAAACCAGAGTCAAATTAAGGGGACTAGCATAGCACCGGATTTGCATCAATATGCTGCTCAATAAGACTGAAAACCCAGTTTACTCACCTCAGTTACACAAACCCAAACTACACAGCAGACCTGGATTGTAATGACTTTTTGGGAGCCAGAAAGAGGCTTGGCAGAAGAAGAAATTTAACCAACCTAAGCAGTCTTGTTAAGGGCTGCAATGTATATTCCGTTCGTTACAGAAAGCACAAGTCTACCAGGAATGGGGACATTTGGTACATGCATAGAGCAGCCCACTGAGGCTTTGCCTGCATGCAGGAGATCTGACCAGCATGTGCAGACATCAGACAATAGCAAAGCTGTACTGAGGACTGGGAGCACGAGCCACACAATGATCTGGTGTGCTCCTTCAGCCCCAAATGCCACATACAGCTAGGCTATCACAGGGACTCCCTCCTGCAGCCACAGAAAGAGGCCACAATCTCCCTCCTTTGCTTTGGCAACACTCTTCTCCTCGTCCCTCATCACAGCCCCCTGCCATTGCTCATACAGCTGGGACAGTGGAGAGGGATGAAAATCCTGGAGCTGCTGCCCCACATGTGCAAAGCCACGCCTGCTCTGCATTTGTGCAGTCTGGTTCACAAGATCCCCACAAGAGCAGAGCTGTGGTAACATAAACCATGATAGTAAAAACCCTGGCACTGCAGCTACCATCCTGGCCTGTTTGTGAGCCCAGAGCTGGGGTAGCCTGCATGGTGCCCACCACACTGGGCATCAGCACTGAGCTGATGGGAGGCCACTGGGCACAAGCACCAGCAGCAGACACACCTCTGACTGCAACAGACTTGCAGGCTCCGTGCTAACCCCCCAGCCCAAGGAATGTGGGCACAAGCCCAGCTGTGGCCAGCAGGATGTAAAGCAATGCTCCAGTTCTGCTCCCAAGGCAGCAGTGATCAGAGCCAGCAGCTCGAGTGGGGCTCAGCTGTGCTAGGCACTCTTTGACATATACGGACACGTTCTCTCTCCTGTAGACCATCATACCTTACCAGCTCTTCAGCAGACTAAGGGCTAAAGCAGGCCAGGGAGTTTCCAGCCTGTCAAATAAAAGAGGCGTCTGCTGGGAAGAGCTTTACAAGCCAAAGTTCTCTATTTAATATCCTAGTGCCTCTTCATATGGTGTTAACCCCATCATGGAAACAAGAAAAAAAAAAAAAAAAAAAAAGAGGGGTTGTGGGGTGGATAAAAATCAGACTTTGGACACAATCCAAAACCCACATTCCCAAAGCGGCTGAGAATCACCATGGGCACAATTCAGTACACACTGTTTTTCATTTGACAGCCTCAGACTCAAACCCCCAGGCACTGGCAGGGGGACTGTGCATTTAAATCCTGCCACACTGCTCCAGCCACAGCATCTGGAGTGGTTGCAGCAGCCGCTGCTGCTGTAACAGGTATTACTTTTGCTGCCAAACCAGCTGGGGAAGAGGTATTGGCAAAGATCTGGCATATGGATGTGTGTAAGGGCTTCTAAACTCCTTTCCCCCCCACCACTTGCTGGCAGAAGCCTGTGCCAATACAGACACTTTGAAACAACAGAAAAGAACAGAGAGAAAGTTGAAGGACAATCAGGAAATATAGTACAAACTAAAGTAAAAAATCCCCTACAAGCCCGGCTCCAGCATAAACGCATGTTTTAGGATCTGTGTGGATAATGAGCAATACTAGCAAACCTCTGTGAGAAGGCCTCATGGAGCTCATTTGTTTCGGAAATAGGTACAAATCTGGCAGGCAGCGACTGCAAAGAGGAGTAAGAAAGGAGAAGGGAAAAAGAGACCGGAGCTTGGCTCATGGATGAAGAGAGAGGGAAACTGGCCTGCTGCCAGGATTTTTGTGAATGGGTGGGTGTGTAGTATCCATTTCCTCCCAGTTCCAGGGGGGAAAAAACAACAAGGATGTAGGGAAATGCCTCGAATTATACGTTATTTGGTCATGCTTCAAAAATGCGCAACTACTGTCACAAAATTCGATATTTTCCTAGTATTATGGCTATTTTCTTGCAGCACAACTTCTTTCTTAACAAAGATATTTTTCATTGTGCGCTGAATGTACTCGACTTTTACACACTAAATGTCTATTCGTAAAAAATGCAAGCCCTTTAAGTGAAAAATTCTGAATTTATGAGTATGAAGATTTTAATGTACCTTAACTGTCTTACATTCTCATTCTGATTTCTGCTGAGCTAACATTTGCTCCCAACATAAAGGGGCAGCATCAGTGTTGCAAGAGGTCTAAGAGACAATTTCACAGGTGTTGCAAAAATTACAATTTCTCTTAAGTATATTTAAAGCATAACTATTGTACTGCAAAACTGGCAAGACAAAAAACGGAAAGACCATCTGAAACTCACAAATTAAATTAGAGGTCTAACGTGGTGAAGTTTGAAGTGTTCCTGCTTTTTCCATAGCTGTATGATCAAATCTTTTATTGTTTGGATTTAGTTTTTAAGTACAAATGTACAGTAATTATAAAGCATGTCAATTGTGCACTAGAGGCATTCTAAACTGAAATAATCAGGTAGCATTGACAAGATTACAGGGATTTAAAAGTGAGATGCAAAACAAAGCAAGCAAAACTGTCCAAAATATGTCACAAAATTCACAGGAGAGACCAGACCTAAAAGGAAGGAGTATACAATAATTAAAGCCAAGACTAAAAGAGTAGGGCCCCCCAGAAGCCCTACTGGCTTTTGTAATGAAATACAAAACTTGAAATATAAAACTTGTAGATTCCCTAAAGTTATAGTTCCCTAAAGTCAAATCAAACCCAAACTTTAGCATTATTGACAGTTTTTTTGAACATTCTAATTCAGGTTTTCAGCAAGCTAGTTAGTGTTTTCAGTGCTTGGTGAGAACTGTAAAGCTTGCAGTAAGATACTGCAATAAGAGAATGGTATTTAATTCAGGAGGGATACCAAAAATGAAATGTAACTTAGCCCTGCCACCCCAAAAATGAAGGCAGTTTAGGTTTCTCCTAACCAGCAGAAAAGTTGCAGGACTGCCCCATGAGAAGTTCAGCAGCCATTAGTACAGTTTGCATACCAACAGGTTCATCAAAGAGCTTCTAAGTGAACAGCTTTAGCAATCACAGGTAAAAGGGGGAATTCAGCCCACCAGCCACAAGCCCCAGAGTGAGCCGACCTATCTGAGTCTGCCTCTGTACCCCAAAGAGCAGTCAGGGACCAGCCAAAGCAGAAGCTCTGTTTTTTAACTCCTCCCCAGCTCAGCTTCACTGCAGGATTAAAGTAAGAGCTCAGGGCCCACCTGTAAAAAAGCACAGCCTCCAGCCCTGAAAACCAGTGCATGCCTGAAAAGCATTTTGAAGATGCAAAGTAGGGGCTGTCACTTAAAAGAGCACAAGTATTAAATAACGATAACCATTTAGCATTCCTGCAGAGCCTTCTGAGTCAACAACTTGTCACCTTGGGCTCAGCTGACAGAGGAGCAGAACAGCCATGCAAAGCAAAGTTCTCCTTGAATCTCTTCAATCTCTCTCTCTCAGGGTTAGAATTTCTTACAAACTTTTTATTTTTTTTTCCAATTTCTTACCTTCAGAAAGGTTATGTATTTTGTTACTGTCCAGCCACATTGCATGAATACAAATTTTATTCAAATACAGACATAAAAAGGAAAAGAGAAGAAACTCCTTCTGGCAAGATTTATTAAAAAAGAAAAAAGATTATTTAAAAAGAAATATATATTCAGCCCCTGAAGGCTACATGGTTCCTGGAACAGCATATATTTTGTTTTGGTTTTTTGTTTGTGTGTGTTTGTGGTTTTGCTATATATTCAGCACCATAATTATACATAGATCTGGTAAGTTGTGTACACTTAATTATAGTATACCATATATGTTGTCCATACATCATATTTGATCTATATTGTGTTTTTCAGTCCAGCACAAGTTCACTCAAACACCAGGATGTGAGCTTTCGTGCTGAACATGTGTCAAATATATTCTTTCACCTATTAGGTAACATCACATAGTCTGAGAAGAATCCATGTTTCTAAAGTTAAGTGGAAGTTAAGAGGTTAAAGAAGTTAAAGTTAAGATGTTTTTATTACAAAAAACATCTATGAGGTAGCTGAGACTACAGAAAAACCTGTTACTTCAGGCATGTTCCAGAGACTAGCAAACACAGACACAGGAAGTGCACAGAAACAATGAGGTTCTTCTAAAAAGCCCTGAACACAGATCCCTTTTTAATAACAGGTAAACTGGAAACAAAAATCTCCTCAAGACAATTTGGTCACGTAAGATGTGAACCACAAAGTGGAAGAATCACTTATATATTCCGTGAACACCTGAGAGTCTGCTGACAAGACTGACATCTGCACACCTTTTCATCCCTAGGATGGTTATCTGGTTTCTGGAATGCTCTTTGCACCCACTTTTACATGTGTCTTACACCAGGCATCTCAGTGAATGAGAAAACTGGCCCATCATAAAGTTTAGTGCTCAGTCCAAGGGTTTTTTCCTACACTTCCAGAAAAATCAAGGACCCAAATACCTGCAGGGCCAATTTACTCCACCTTAATGAAGGCTGCCCTGCATGCTTCCAGCTCTCACCACTGACTACACAAGCTTTACACCAGTCACCAACATAATCTCCCCTTATTTATGTTCACCTTAATTTTTAGCCTTCATCTTTCAACCAGTACTTTCTTAATAAGTATCAACCAAAGGAACAAGGGAACAACCAGAACATAGGCTATGAATAAATGCTCTGCAATACAAGACACAAACATACATCTACAGAGCAAGAGAAATAGAGAGCAAAACTATTCTCGCACCAGAAAGTTGGTTATGACTTCCATGTGAAAATAATTAACCACAGGCAGGTCCAGAGAAAAATATATAGAGCATCATCATCAGTTTCTTTCACAAAAAGAGGGAGATACCTATGGATTCTGGAGCATGGAGAGTAAAGACAAAGACAACTGAAATCTAGTGAGGTACTAGAGAGACCCAAGGGAAAACAACTAACAGCAACTGCACATATATATTATCAGATGCATATGCAGTTTTCCCCTACACGGTGGAGTGTGAATGTATGAGATTGCTGTTTAAATGTGATCACCAGAATAAAGTATGAGAGAGCTCTATGCCCTAAATTTTGCTGCCTTATTCTCTGTTAAATGAAAAACTCACAGTGGCCAGGTGTTCTGAATCAGGGTACCCATAAATCAGTATCTAAACATGCTGCAGACACACTGTATGAAAAGGGAAGGAAAAATATCCTTCTGAAATAAAGTACAAGGTGAGCAGAATCCAGGAAAAAACAAATGGGAATGGAAGCAATACATGTTTACAATTGAAGCAAAACACCTCTAAGACGAATTCCTCTAACTTCTTGGGCACCTCATCCTGCTTCCAAAATTATGTATCTAGAGAGCTCATCAGAATAGCCCCAAAGACACAGTGAGAAGGTTAAATCCATACAGATAAGCTGAAAGCCACTAACTGACCTATTACCAATAGCTTGGTTTGTAGACCAACACTGACATGAGTAGAAGACTTCAGTGGGCCATCAGCCCATATGTTGAATCAGGCATATTTTTTAAGGGGAAGCTATTTATTTTAGAACTGATTTTCCTTTCCTTGCAACTAGAATTCTATTTCAGTTTACTAACACTTAATGCTAATTTCAACATTAAAATAACCAACAGAACTCATGAAGAAGCTGTGTTTACATATATTAACAGTTAAAATTAAATTTATACATGTTAACCTAGAAAAAAATATGGGTAAGATCTCAAAAAGACTTTGTGGTTATTTGTAGCTGCCATAATAGGTTGTTAATTCAGTGCAATAAAACCAAATATTAACTACTGAATGGCTACAAAATCACTTGCTGAGTGAAAATGAAAAATCTGTACTGACTGCATTCCATTAATTGTTTTCTATGCAGAAGTGACTGCTTCCATTATTTTTTATCTTGAATATGAATGTCATTAGATTTATTAGATTTACCTATGAGAGCATAAGAAAAAGAAATTTGAAAACATGCAAGCCCACAGCTTTTTTATGTCTTTTACATATTAGTGGCGCCTACACAATCAGGCAGAGCAGTTAGACACAGGATAAACTCAAAGTTCATCTGCCCTCTTTAGCAGAAACCCTAAGCCTGCATAAATCAATCCAAGGTGCAGGCCCATTCTCTCTCCAAATCACCTGTCATGAGCTCAAGTCAGGGCTCAGAGCAGAGACAGGTCAGACATCACAGCTCTCACAAGGCACCAACCACATGAAGGTGCTTCTTTACTTTCTCCCTGATACAAAGTGTTTTCAAGACAAAAGGTTCTTCCTACAGCTTTTTTTCCCCTCTCACTGCTATAGGTTAAGATGGCCAAAACTGAGCTACGCTGGTTTCCCCTCATGGAGGAGCAATACAGCATGTCAAGTCAAATTCTCAATTTCTCAAATTCAAATTGTCAAATTCAACATTCCAAGTCAAAACTGAGCAACTCACCTAATTTCCTACTGACAATGTCTGATTCTCACCAAGTCACACCTCATCCCAGCACCAGTAGTGCATCTGCGATAAACAGCATGCACTTATCCACGAGGTCAGAAGAAATAGTTAATTCAAATAAAACTTTTATATTTATGAGCTTGCTTTGGCACCTGGTTTTCACATCAGCATTGTATGAGTATTAATAGGGATGCAAGAGTATGACAGAATCATCCAGGCAACTGTATGTGTAATAGCATCTATGTACATCAAGCTGCTCATGTACCAGTTTTGAGAAGAAAGCTTCCTTACTGACAACAAGTCACTCATGCTAATTGAAGTCCCACACTAGGGTAGAGTAAATGACAAATATCTCGGGATCTTACATGGGAAAGCTTTCCTTTGATACATCTGCAGGCTTGTCATGCTTTTTTGACTTCGTGTAAAATAAAAGACATGGGACAGGAGGCTTTTGAGACACGAGAAACATGAAGAAAAATAATGGAACTCATTACTGAGCACAGTTTTGACTTGTTTAAGGTCTGCGTTTGCTAGTGAATGGAACAAATGATGTTACAGGGTGAAAGCTGCCAAGTTTCATTAGAGTACTTCTGTGAAAGTGTATGATCTCAGAGGCTATATATGTTAATTTACAGTAGAGTTTAGATTAAAGTGATGAATGTGTATCCAGTATACATTTAAGCACAATTTTAAAAGAAAACCAAGCTGGGGCCTTCCTGTTCAACATGCCACTGCAGATTCTCCAGCCTAAAAGCAGAGCACCTCAAGCAATTGTTAGTCTCTATTGGCAGAACAACACTGTATTTAATTAAATGTCCACTAGAACTGTAAAGTTCATTTCCTAACCCTGAGTTCAGCTATCAGAATACATGTAGTTTGAACAGTGTATCATATCTGCTTGATGGGTAAAAGCTGTCAGAAGGTCCTGTCAAACATGAAACAGAGTAAAAGATTAATTTCCTGGTAAATTTAGTTATGTCTTATTTCTCTTTAGCTCAAGATGCTGGTTAGCATTTAGCTGTTTTGTTTCACAGTGAGCAGACTGAACAGAGAGCAGCTTCTATTTCTATGCATTTTTTCTCACTTTCTCTCCTAAAACCATTTTAGTTTTGGGTTTTTTTTCTGTTTTTACACATAAAGAAGACAAACATGGGTGCTATGTATTTACGTAGAAATGTGGCAAGTCTGTTCTTCAGTGAGCATGCATTTAGATGTTTTTGTTTGCCTCCCCATGAACACGTGCCCAAACCACACCTAAACTTAAACAACTCTAGAACTCCAATTCTGTCATTGATGTAATAAAGCACACAAGCAGGCTTCCTGCTTATGTCTCACACACTTTTTTTGAAAGCACTAGGTGATGTCAGGCCAGCTGGACCTGCATGAGAATTACACATTAGCTGCAAAGAGTAAAACATTGCAGAGAACCTCCAAGTCAAAACCTCCCCAGCTGGTAACTTACCGTGAGAGCAGAGCAATGGACAGATGGTGTTCTGGGGCAGGACACTCAGCTCACCCCCCCGACTGCAGGAGCAGCTCCCCAGGCTGCACTGGCACCTTTGGTGTCCCAGGACTGCTACAGGCAGCAGCTGGATGTGCTCTCCTGCAGCTGAGCGGCACAACTTCATGCCAGGGAGCTGCACGCGTTTTGATCAAAGTTCACTTTTTTTTTCTTTTTTTTTTTCTTTTTTTCTAATCAGGTCTGTTTAAACTGAAATTGAACATTGTGCTTGTAGAAGCAGGACCTAACAGCATCTGCTGACAGCTGTGCTGATACAAGCACAGCTCCTCTTCAGCATGACATAGGAAACTGGGGAATGGATTCTGCTCTCTGTTCTGTGACTGCAGGACTATCGACTTCAGCCAGAGATGCAGACAGACACCAGCATAAGGATCAGGAACACTGCTTCACAGAAGAGACTGCCTAAAAATCTCTACCATTCTCCAAGAACTGTAGTAATATCCTTGCACATTTGGGTGAGAGCAAGACTTCGAACCATCTAACAAGCTGAAGAATGAGCTAATCAGAGGCAAGCTAATGTACAGAAAATAAGTACGTACTTTTAAATGTATGGGGATGTTTCAGATGATAAGAGGGTGGGTTGTGCATAAACAGTAAGGAATCAGAATGATACTCAAGTGGCATTTTCTTTTACACTGAAGCCTTCAAGCTAAAAACAAAGGCTAGTAAAATAAGAAGCTGTGTTTACTGGGTCCCTAGACTTGCCATCTAATACAGCTATTCATCAAAATACTGCATGCTTTTTGCATGACACATGAGTCTTGTTCAATCAATGAAAAGCTGCAAAAAATCTCCTAAATATTCTATTCTAAACAACACTTTGCAGCTACAACCACAGCCTGATTTTGATTTATTGAATAATTTGACTGGAGAACACCTTAAGTCACAACAACATTAAATGCAATAACTTTTCATTCCTTTGCTGAACACCATATGAAATTAAACAAAATAAAAATTGACAGCACCAAGTTATCCTGAATCTATTCCAGATGGATTAAGTTCACTGTATGTATTAAGTGGAGGTTTTAGCTTAGGTTTGACATTGCATTTCACTGACTCCCCAAAACAAATCAAAAATAACCTAGGATGTGTTACCAATTCCATTTTAAATCTAAATATTTCTGATACTAATTATAGAGCAAAAGGAGAACGTTGAAGACATTTCAACTTTAATAGCCCTGCCATTCTGATTAAAAATATCAGCTTTACATCTGCAAGAAATTTATAAAGTGGACTCTTTACAAATTGTTAGGGAGCAATTTGTGCACAGTTAGTTCTTTGTTTAATCGAGAAATCTGCCCAAACCCTGATTGTGTGCTTATTTCCCTAAGGCTGGGAGTGAAGGTTATTTCATTATGCCTTTTGGGAGCAGCAATCTATCTAATACGTTTCTGAATTATTCCAGACTGAGCCGAAGCTGAACATGAGAACAAAGCCCTGCTTCCACAGCCGAAAGACCAGACTAACTCCCAGCTGGGAAGATTTAGGCAGAGATTTATAAGTACAAACACTGAAGAAATTTGCAAGTAATTGCATGTATTTACTCTCTGTTGTGGTATGCAGTAAACTAATATTTATTAGTACATATCAGCATAGTACTGCTCACGGCACTCTTCCTAGTCTCTTATTGCAAGGTTGTAATGAAGGGTTGTTTTGCTTCTTTTCCTTTATTCTTTCAGAGCAAGAGGACTAGGGAAAGAGGGCAAGAAAATCAGGATTACTGAATGATGCCTGCTATTTATGTATGCTATAATGCGCACAAATCCTATCTCTGTAATTAAATAATATTGTAATTTCTGCCAATGAACAGTACTCCCATCTATTCTATTATAAAAAACAAAAAATCTGGATACTCAGCCTTACTATCAGCTATCTTTGGTGGTTTTTGCTACATACAGAAAATACCCATTTATTTTATTAGCACCTATACACTCTGCAGGTTCATGCTTTGAAACAATGGAAACTTTGAAACAATGGAAACTTTAATTTTTGCTGAGGTATTGATTCAGTAAGCAATAGGTTAAGTCTTACTGGGCTGGAGCACCAGTTGCTTTGGAGATTACTCAGTGTGCAGGAATATGAAGATCAGGAAGATCAGGATCTTACTTCGTGGTGTCTTCTTATCTAAAAATCTTGTTAAAGTTCAGGGCAGTTTGAAAGCCACTTGCTTTCCACAGGTTTCCCAACAAAAGGAACATCTGGAGAAGTTGTAGCAATATCTGCTTTTGGAGAGTGACAGGGATACCCAGCTTTGTTCCATTCAATGACAGTTCAAAAGTGCCTGTTCCAAATACAGCATTTCACAAGTCTGTTTGGCATTGCTGGGTGACAGGAGCCCACCTGGCTCACACATCACTTTCAAACCCTACCAATTTAAAAGTCAAGAAAGAAGTAGCTGCAGACAAAATTTTGACTCTGTCCCTGTATCCTCATCACATCAGGGGCCCTGGGATTAGCTCAACTGGCTGGAGTGGTGCTAGAATACCAAGGCTGTAGGCTCAATCCCTGTCTGAGCCATTCACGTAAGGGTTGAAGATCCTTGTGAGTAACTCATTCACCTACCTGAACTTACAATGTCATGGCCTAAACTGATGAGATATTACAATTGTATTGTATCACCTTATCAAACTGTTTTGTTTTAAGAGAGCAAATTCTGATTTGTTAAGTTTAATTTGAAAGCAAACATTTCTGTTTAGCACTTCAAAATGACCAAAAAAAATTTCCTGTACAGTTCTGTGCAAAGTTCTAAAGGATATTTTTATAACACTGACTTTGGTAAAAATTTAACAGCTAGTATTTGGGGTCTTAAATAATTGATCATTAATAAGTACTTAGCAAAATAGATCAGTTTTAGTAATCTTTCATACAAGATTTCTGTGTAGTTCTTAGTATTGGACACTACAGTTACAAGAGCAGCACTTCGGGTTTTCCAATCAAGAGTCCAAATTTAGTCTGTCTCCTTCTACTGTGAAATGAAAATTTCAACTAGTAATTACTTGAGTTAACGTAGTTTAAAGTTGATAAGAATACTGTGTTGATTTACTATGAGGGTAGTATAATATTTATGACAGCCTTAACTATTAATTTTCACATTTATAAGTGCATGGAGTGTATAAACTATGAGACAGGTTAATTCCACTGTTGTCATTTAGTAACTGTAACTGGCTATTAGAATGAGTGTTTTCTTTAGGGAGTTTCCCCATGAGGTCCCTACACTAACTTTTGTGTTCATATTCCTTTGGTTTTTTTTCTTCTGTCGAGATATGCAGTTTCAGCCTTACTGCATGAAAATCCTATCTCAGGGACAATTAGGCCAATTCTCAGCTATAAGAGACTTTTTGAAACAATCTGCAGTTTGTAGGTTACAAGGACAAGAGTACACTGCAATATGACAATAAGCTTAAGAGTACCTCATTTTTTTAGATTTAAAAAAAAATGAAGAAACGAAAAATAACCAACAAAACCCCCCCACAGAAACTTATTTCACTAAGTGGGGAAAAAAAGGAGCCCATCATGTAAAAATCTAGGTGTGAGGAGAGCTGGCCAGGCTGATCATTGCTCCTCTGAGACCTGACACACTCACTGCACACTTGACATCATCTGCACTTTCACTGTGAAGCAAAATTAACCACAGCACAGTCCATATTCACCTTGGTTACTGGCAAAATACACACAAAGACATCCAACTTCAAGACTAGAAACTAGGACCAAGATTTTCAGAAATCAGAACTTTTAAGACTTTAAGAATGAATTAGAGAAAACACTCTTCATTTTCAAATTACCAAGCCCTAAAGAGCTTCCAGAAAAACTTCTCAATACTCAGCACTTCTGAAGATTCAGCCATTAACTTACATTGTTGCATCACACTGTAGCTTGACTCTAGTTCTTGAAGAAATGTTTACAGCCTAAACAATAATCAGCCCTCAAATTACTGTCCCAATCTCAGTTTTTAAGCTTCAGGTGAAAAAAATTGTGACAAACAACACTCTGAAAGGGCATCTCAAAAAAAAAAGGGCTAAAAAAAGTTCCCAACTTGAAACCCAGCCTAGGAAGAGAGATTTGAATCCACTTTGAAAGTTTTTCTAGTTAATTAGGAAGGCATGATCACAGCACATTAGACAAAGATTTTTATTTGTGTCTTCGCCACAAACTTACTTGGAAATCTCCAACAAATCTCAAACTGTCTACCTGTCAGCTGCTACAAACAGAAAATGGATCTGTGCATGCCTGCTTTGAGAGAAAAATAGCACTTCATACAGAACACGACATGGGGCCTTTGTTAATCAATCCTTGAGTTTTGTTCATTTTTTTGGAAAAAGAAATGTGGGTCAGTGATGAAAAAACATTCTCAATTAATCACTGTTCTATATTGACTTTATGAAAAATCAGGTTCTACAATTCCTTTACTGTCTTAGAAAACTGCTTGTATGAGCAGATGGAAAAAATTACTTTCTTCTTCCCTCACCAATGTTGCACCTTAAAAAAATATGCAGCACAAACCAGCAAAATAGACAGTAGATCAAAATTCCAAAAAGGAGTAACTTCTAATCACACTGTTTTTAGAAGTACTTCATCTGTATTCTAGTTTTAAGATTACAACACCTAATGCTGAACATACAGAAAGCCTTCAGCTGTTTTGGGTGTGGTGGGATTTCATCCCGCATGAGTCCAAAATCAATTTGTTTGCTCTACAGAATGACCACAGCTTTACTGAAAGAGCTTTGCCTACCTGCAGAGCCAAGGCCAGTGTTTCACACTGCAGCACCCACCACAGAAAACCCCTGCTGGCTGCCTGATATCCAAGACTTGTATGTTCCTCTAAAGCTGCTGGGTGTTTAGAAGAGGGAAATGACCTACTGAATGCCAAAACCCTGTCAGAGCTGCTTGAGTACCATTTTGATTCTGACCTGACACCCAGTATTCAGGTCCTTGCTAGACCTTGTAGGCCACAGTTATGCTGCCTTTTCCAAGATGAAAAGCTCTGCAGCACATGCAAGCTCAGCACAGGATCTAACAGAGCAGAGTCCACAGAAACAACCTAAGTTTTGAGGATTTGTCTCTTAGCATGAACGGGAGACAGATCAATAAATCCAAAGCAGCTCTAGCTCTGGGAAATGGGCCAGGAAAAAGTATACAGAACAGTTAGGAAAATTAATGATCCTGTACATATTTAAGCATGATGAGGAGACTTCACAGAAAATAAGGAGAGAACTTTGGATTACCTTGACAGAAAAACCAAAGAAAGAATAATGCACAAGGAGACTCTGAAAGGCTCTGAAAGAAGACAATTTGAAAATGCATCCAGTTTTTTGTTCCTAATCAAACTCTCCATTAATATGATTTGAATCTTTACTTAGTGTTTAACACAACATTTAGCAGCTACAATTCACTGAAGCAACTTAACTGAGGTGAATTCCTCCAGTTCCCAGATCACATTGTTTACAACAGATTTTTTGAGTTAATGTTTCTTCTTAGAGGGCTAGCAACTACAATTGCTACAGCCACTTCTGAAAGTACTTTGTATGTGCTAACAGCAGCATTCAGCAGCTTACGGCATTTGTATATGTAAATAAATAAATATAATACTTGATACACACACGTCTGCTGCATTGCTTTTTGATTTTTCAGGTTGTTAATTATTTTCTAAATATAAACAAAGACACTGTGGTATAACCATTGGCCTTTGAACAACTCCAAGTCCACTTTACATTTGTTAGCATGAGATCAGTTTTGATTACAATTTTGTTCTTTTGTAAGAAAAAAAAAAAGATTCTATTGCTAATAATATAGGATACAGAACTTACTAATATTGAAAAATTTTGGACTCATGAGATGCATAAAGCCCCAAAGCTGCAAAGGAATTTTTAACATATGTAATACAAATACATATTCACATGCATATATGTATTTTTACACATATATAGGGAGAGATTTGGGTAGCACCTGCTGCAGTGGATTTATATAATGTCTTCCAAAACCCTATTTTTAGCCCATTATAACTTTCTGCAAACTTATTTTTCAAGAATTTTCCATGATTTTTTGAATGAGCAGAATCAAATATTATATTTTTGCTTTACGTCACAACAGGAAAAAAACCTGAAAACAAACATCCAGGTTTTCATTTCATAGATGGATTTACTCCCACAATGAAAAAATGTCTGAACCTTACACTTTGAACTCCCAGAATGGCTAATTCCCACTGATTTCTAGTTATATTTGTTATTTAGAAAACACTAATACTGCAATTAGTAAATGTTCCCATGGTGTATGTACTAACAGTGCAACAGCCAGCAATTTCATTTCCTTGTCTCCAAGAAACATTATTTCTTACAACCTGGATAAAGTCAAGCCCAGGAGTCAGCCCAGGGCCCAGAAGGAAGCTCTATCCATTTCTCGCCTCGCTGTGGGACTGTGCAATTGACCACAGCATCACATTCCTAACAAGCAGTCTGAAATCAATCCTCCCTTTTTCCTGTCCAGCCCACTTGTGTTTGGGTGAAAAAGGAGCCAGGGCTCTTTGGAGAAGAGGTCACAACTTGCGTTGGTGCTGTCAAGCAAATTTTTTTACCTGGAAAACACTTAACTGTGTGATGAAATGTTGTTAAACTGCACTGCAGTTGACATTCAGTTTGAAAAGATGCTTCATAATGACATCTTTACACTGAAATTACATAAATAACCAATTAAATTCAGTTAAACCTAGCACTGCCAATTTTCATGCATTTATCATCAGGTGGAATAAAAAAACCCTTCACGTTAGCTATGTTTCAATAATTCAAAAATGAAACAGCAACCTCCAGATTAGTTCCATAGAAGTCCAAACTGTTGACAACTAGCTCTAACATGAAACTGAAGAAGGTGAATAGAAATTGAACATAATGTCATTCAAAGTATTTGGAGCTTAGAGACAGTAACTATGGAATATTTTATTTATAAACATATTCAATATGTTCATCAAGACTACAGCTACAGCACTTGATTGGATGTGCATAAAATGGCACACCTTTTTAATTTATATAAAGTTAGGCTGCCAAGAATATGTCTGTATTTCTTCAGACAACAGGTCTTCTTGAAGGGATCCACAGCACCTCACATCATGATTTTTCATTACCTTTATTTGAGCTAGTATTTTTTTCCTTAATTTCTGCTTCTCTCATTCTTCCACCCTCTCAGAATTAGGTAATAGGGGAAAAAATTGTATGGGCAAAATTTAACAACCTTCACAAACACAGTAAAAATTAAACACGTTCACTAATTTTAAATAATGTGCAGTGTATGAAGGTAACAGGCATATTGATGGTTATAATGTCACCACACAGTTTTGTGTAGCAAGAATTAGCTATAGAGTTTCCTATAATATTTTTATATATAAAGAAAACTGATCTGCTATACATGCATTACAAGCACTCTTTAGGATACCAGATAACTTCCAAACAAAATGCTCAAAACAAAACCCAGAAGATGCTGTTTCCCTTGCCTTTTATTCATAAAGTTGAACCACTATGTAAATCATGACAGGTTATTCTGTAGGCAACAATGCACAACTCATTATGTTAAACCTAAAGGACTCAACTTTTAGGCATTGCTGAGTTTTCTAGGTAGAAATTGTTTGTTGCCTATTTTTTTAAACTAAAATACACTATCACTTGTCATAAAAAATTGAATTAGAACAATCAAGATGTTCGATATGCGTTCCGAAGGACTAAACTTAAGGACTTTCAGTGCAACATGGACAAGAGTCCCATAAACTGTTTATTACCCTCAGAACAGTAACTTTACTTTCACTGGTCAGGATCATGAATGCTGTTTTCAGCAGAAACTTTGTCAGTCTTTTACTTCAGCCATACTATAACTTGAAGTTATAGTATCAGAATTACTTTGTAGCACTTAGTTCAGTTAGGGAAATAATGAATGCCACTAGGAAAAGAGACTCCAAGTAACATTCCTTTCTTTGGCATCAAGGATGCAGGCCTTTTTTCCATCTTCAAGAGGCAGATCTGTAACAGAGTTACACAGAAACAATACCAAGAACAGAATGTACTGGGGAGATGGAAGGCACGTGCCTGCTATTGCATCTCCAAAACCAGGTGTGATTCCCACATGAGTGGAAATATCAGCAAAAGCAAGCTTTGCATTTCTAAGTAGCAAATGTATTCTCATAAAAAAACCTTTATAAAGTGCCAGTGTCTCCTTTGAATAAATTAATGCTGATAATTGACAACATTCCCATACCTTGAACACTAAGCAGAGTAGCATGAATGCAACATCCACCAGTGCAGGCATGGGAATAAACCAGCAAAAGGGTGATTTCTGATTCTGAAGCCAAATATCATCACTCTCCTCCTTTTAGAAGCAGAAAGGGGGGCAAGGACAAGAAAAGAAAAGAAAAAGAAGGACAGCCAAAACCAGCAGGCTAAGTAGAGTAACCGGAAGCGTACAATTTACTGCTAATGGTTCAGTGTCTGCAAAGGACTGCTCAAGCTGTGCTCAACAAAAACTCAGTAATAGCCAAAGAGGGAAGTAAAAAAAGGCAAGATGTTTGGCTTTACTTTCTGTCAAATACTGTTAAATATGAGCCACTTAAAAAAATAGAATGAAAGAATCCAATAATGCTTTGTACAGGTGGTAGTGAGGTCCCTGGCTGGGCCTCCAGACAAAACCATTCCCATGTAAACCTTAAAGAGGATTAATCCTCAAGGACCACTGTAATGAGACCTTAAAAGGCTGAACACCAGCAGCCTATCACGGAGGGAAGCAGTAGCCTGCTCCCAGAAGTCTTCTCTAGCAGAGTTACATCAAAGCAAACTGGGACCAGATAGCAGGATTCTGCAAGAATCCCTTATCTCAGCGCTAACGGATGCTTCTCCTCTGATTGTCTTGAACTGCCACCTGTCCCAGACATCTTTGAAGGCAATGCTAAGCCTGTGATGGATCTGACCTCCTTGAGCTGAGATTCTTTTATGTCTTTCTTCATTTTCTGCTCTGTTACATTCTTTCCCTGTAACGCACACTACATGAAACAAAGGGAGTTCTCACTCCTTGACTTACTCTCCCCAGCCATTTGAAAGCAAAAAAACAATGTTAAGGATTATACTTCACCAGCAATATGGAGCTGTCCTCAGGAGACAAGCCTCTTATTTTTGAGAGTTATAACTAGATGGCTTTTACACGAAGGGACTTTAAAATGAGGTTCAACATTGCTGGGAGCCAAGATATGAAAGCTGCATATCAGAGATAGCTTAAAAAAACAAAAAGGTTCATAATACAGAAGTATACAAAAAATCACATTACAAAAATGAGCAGGAAAATAACCAGGAAGCACCAAGCCTCAGAGAAAATTATTGTAGTATATATATGCATCCCATGTTGTGCACCAATAGCCTTTAATACCAGTGGCCACCATACAGTGCCAAAATCAGCCTAGATTAAAATAAAAATAACTGGTCACTACAAATAAAACAGCAGGTCCTCCACTTGAGACACATGCCTACACTGACATAAACAATTGCACCCAGTCCCCACGAAGGGATGTGGCTGCACCACGAATGCTGCACATCAGGGCTGGTTTGTAACCAGGGATGTGCTGGCAGCCACACTCATGCTGATTTGGTGACATGTACTTGCAGTAGGATGAGCCAGAGTTACAGAGCTCAAGATAAATTCAGGGGAATAGCATCAGATTTTTATCTGATGGCTACAAGTCATAATATACAAGTCATCATGGTTCTAAAAAGGCTGGGCTGAGGAGGAATACTACTACAACTCCTACCTGTGGTTTCCCACTTCTGCACTCAATTAATTCTGAACTATTTTATAAGTCCTTTTCTTCTAAGTACATGGCACTGTCAGAAGAACAAGAAGCAAAATATAGCTAGGCTGAAGAGGACTGCTGCCTGCCAGCAGCATCTCTCAGTTCCCCAAGCTGATAAAATAAAATGGTGTCATTAGTTGCAATTAGGTGGGACTCATGGAAGCTCTACGCGCAGGAAGAGAAAGCACCCTTCTTGAGTCCTTTTGAAGTTTCCTAGGAAATCACAGCTGGAGAATAAAATCTGAATCAACCAGCTGAGCTAGACTCTGCGAAAGACTGCAGCAAACAATGAGCAGATATAGAGTATGAATAATAAGAATAAAAAAAAGGCATCACACGGAAAACACCCAGCAGACCCTGGCATTTTCTGGAGCCAAGACCTACTGGCACGTGTTGCCACATAAATGTAGCCTAGAGGCAACCTCAGAAGGAATTTGAAGATGGCTTCTTCCCATCTATGAAGCAATTCCCACAACAGGGTATTGTGCTTCAAGACCACAGAGCAATGCCAGTCTAAGCACCAGGCTCCCATAGGGAAAATACAAAAATCATTTCTTAACCAACAGAAGAACACAGCATTTCAGATGAGTGTCTCCCCAGAGAGCTGTGCCAATACCTTGTGTAACCTCAACAAACGGTATCCATGCCTACATCACTTCTTAAAGGCAGCCTAGAGGCCCCCCCCTCATGGGAAGGCAGGACAGCCTTGTGTTTTGCCAGCCTCCAGGCACAGCCCCAGCAGCACCAGGCCCAACACACCTCTGGTCCAGCAGGACCTGCATGCCCAGGCAACCCCCACGTGTAAATGCAGCACAGGCAACACTCCCACAGGCTATTTACCAAAAACTTCCAGACAGGGAGGCTGGTCACAACACAGACACACAGCATGCTTCAACCCATCAGTACAGACCACCTTTTCAGAGCAGAATACACAAGAAACTCACATCTATGGGAAGAAACACTACAGCAGGCCTTGTCGTCCCTGATCCTTGTTTTCAATGCACAAAGGATGAACGGCACCACTAAATGTCGGATGTAACTACTGATAAGTAACTACTGGCTTTGAAGAAATGTGCTGTTTCCCCAAAAGAAGCGGAAACATTTTCACAGGCCAGAACCCAGGTTTTTAATTTGTTCTGTGGGATCAGATGAAACCAAATCAGGCCTTTAGCCTTTATTTAAATGGGTTCCTTCTAGTTTGCTTTATGTATTTAAATTAAAAACAACAAAAAAAAATTAAACAAAAACTTGTAAGAGTGAAAAAAAGCATAGACCATAGCCATTGCCAGTCTCATGCAATGTAAGGACTTAGATGAACAGGACATAGATCAGGCTTTCCAAATCAAACATCCCAAATACTGGACAACTCAATAATTAGTTAGTAATGCATGATTAGTGCTCCTCTTTTCCCTCCTAGTTAAAAGCAAAAAAAAAAAAATTTTGCTCCTATCACAGCAGTAATTAATGTTTTTGATGTCTGGCACCAATTTTATTGTTAACAGCACTGTTAGATCAGTGGTTAATGCCAACTCAAATATTGTCCAGCATGAAGAACAGCTTTGGTGCCAACAGTTTCCTATCACTGTACCATGCTGGTCCATCCCGGTAAAGTGAGCAACCAATGTTTATACATAATATAGGCCTTGATCCAAATTTCATTCATCCAAGTAACGCAATTCCATTTCAACAACAATGTCTAACAGAACTCAAGGCCAAAGCTTGAAGCTTTCTTCAGTTGTATCTGTATATAGGCTGGTGAAAAAAAAACAAAAAACATACAAATCAAATTCAGTACCTTTTCACAGTAGGGAATCTGACATGCTGGAATGAAATTCAGTTCAACACATTTTAACTCATTAGTTATTTGCTTCAGCACTTGGTGTGGTGTTACACTCAGCCATTACCATAATCAGCCATTTATTTAGAAGTACTTCATGTGCCATAACTTTTGGCTTGTTACCACTGGCTATTTCAATGGGGATTGTAAATGGAGGAATAACAATGTTCAGCTCTTCATCTGAAAAATGGTAACATGGATTCTTGGGAATTAGGATTTTAAATTGCAACTAGCATGAAGAACAGGTAAAATAAAAGGGTAGAATGTAAGGTAACTGGGGATTATTTTAAAGTTTATTGAAGCCAGCAGCTGTTGATTCATTGAATTCACTGGGTTCTGGATCAGCATCATTCAACTGTTTCAGAAAAATGATGGCTCGGGGCAGCACTGAAATGTGAAAGAGAAGCTAGAATAAACAATGGGGGACTCTCTATACTACCTTATTCAGAGTGAAACATGAAAGAAGCATAATTGAGATTAGAAAGCAATTCTGTTATCTGGTGAGCTATCTGTTTTGAACTCCAAAAAACTGCAAGACAATAAAAAAAAACATTAAAGAAAGCAATATTGAAAGACTGTTTTGTAAGTGGTAACTTACTTTTAAAAGGAAGTATGAAGATGTACAAACTTGTACATACATACATTCCCACGCACATACTGCCTTTCCTGCGGCCGTGTACCCAGCACCACACATGCCAATGACCACATGGCAACACAGCAGCTGTCCTCTTAAAACACAGCTATGTGTACTCAAAATATTGAGGGTAATACTGCTTCTCTGCACTGGTGGTTTCTGCCTTGGCTGCAAGGTATATTATCAGAAATCAATAAAGGTAGTCAGTATAAGTCTGACTGAAGGGGTAAGCATTCCTAACATGATCTCCAGACTCAGATGTGATCCACTCAGCAAGCTCAAGAGCCCCAGTTGAGCAGTGTTTTAATAAAGAGTTTATAGAGTGCTGTGTAAACTACCAAGACTAAGAGGTAAAGAGCCAGGCTAAGAGGAAGCCAATTATGCTGGTAGGTGTGAATAAAAGGAAGTAGAGGCTATGGATAAGTGGCTCTCCTCCGAAGTACTGAGCTCAATCAATAGGAATAAAGCTGTATCTGCCAGCAATCCTGAAAATGGTTCAGCAACCAAAGCATTGAAACCATCATAAAAGTAAAGGCCTGTTCAACCCTGGGTTCCAACAGGAGGCCAGTACTGAGAGATTTCCATGGGACAAGCCTGAAGCTGCACTTTGACAACAGGGACCATGTTGCCTTTCAAATCCCCCCTTGACAAGTCCACGGTCAATGCCATGCAGAGGGCAGGCCCATGGTGTCCACACGCTCCCACTACTCCACTGCCCACCTGAGGCATCCTCTGTGACACAATGCCCTCCTTCTGTGCCCACACAAGGGCCAGGGGACAAGAGCAATGACAAATAGGGCACACCAAGATCTCAAGCACCCAGAATGAAAGAGAATTAACACAAGAGAATCACGACAGAGGAGCATCCTGTACACATTAGCTACTCTGCAACTGATTTATTGCTACAGTTTTCTTAACAAAAGCTGGACAACGACAGCAGAGATGGAGCAAAAAAATCTCAATTTAAATGTTTGTTTTCTACATTTAGACACAACAGTTGAGAATTTTGGGCTAAATACAGACAAACAGGGCCATCTTAAGTCCCTGATATGTCAGGTCATTCATACAGAGTATGAATGAGATCTGTTAACAGATATGACTCACGATACAGGGGCCGACCAGGCTGGCAGTCACACACTTAGGATCCTCACAGGCATGAAAATGGCACTCAATGCCAATCTCAATTTAGGCAATTAAATTCACTCTAGTAACATTGCCCAGAGAGAACCCCAATGCAAGAGAACCATCTCACTTTTCTCCCAACCTTCCAGCTGCTGATGCCAGTTACATTGTAGGCACACAAGATCAGCTCAAACCCACTACAGACCTTCCGTTTTAAAAGCATTGTGACAAATGTCCATGTATCAAGGGATACAACAACTTTGAAGAAGCTTTTCACTCTCTCCTGATTTAGGGACAGTGGATCTGCCTTGATGCTCAAGAGATGGATTACATTATTTCTTGGCTTTTTCTTTACAGTTCTTAACCATGATTCTGTGGCTCTGAGCAATGAATTCTGTCTCTTTCTATGAAGGCAGTATACAACAAATGCATACTGTAAAGCAGATAAAAAAGCTTTAGCTGGAAAAAATAAATCAAATCCATTAGTGTTTTTGTATTTGTCCTGTCTTCATCTTCCCCATTCTTTAAAAAAACAAACAACAACAAAAAAACCACCACATATAAAAACCTCATCCCACAGCTTTCTTAGATGCACTTGAACACCAAAACAAGAAACAAGAAGACATTAAAATAACATTTTTAATGTGCTTCTCAAAACATTTTTAGAATTTTGAAGTCCAACAGAATTACAGAGCTACAAATAATTTCTATAATTTCTTATTTCTTATTTAGAAATAAGAAATCTCCAACATTCTATTCTACCAAATCAAGCCAAGCCAAACAAAAAAAAATTCAAACCAAACAAAAAAGAAAAGAAAACAAAACAAAACAAAACAAAATAAAACTGAAAACAAATAGCAAAACCAAAACCAAACTAACAAAAAAAATCACCCAAACCCACAAGTTCACCTTTCAATTGCTCAATCACATTACACTTCAAAGCTTTCCAGATACTGGCAGTTCTGGAGTCTGTCTCATGCTGAGGAGAGAAAAAAATGCATAAGAAGGAAGAACATATCTACATACTGCAAACCTATAGGTGCAGTTGTTACTTCCATATGAGACCATCGCACAGGTGACACTGCTGATTTCACAGGCCTCGGGAGAAATGGGCAGGAGTACTTGTTATGAGCAGTTTCAAAAAAAATATGGGAGGGTTGGAAGGCATCTTGGAGAAGCTGTTTCAACTTAGAAGCTGCTAAGCTTACAAGGTCTGCAGCACCTTCCTAAATTTCACACTGAAGCTGCCTCTGACCGTAAGTTTGTATTTGAGAACAGTCATGTTTTTTGTTGGAAGCTATTGAAAGATACTATTATATTTTAGACTTTTAATCCCAAAAATGTTTTTGCAAACACACTAATTTTTTTTAAGACCCACACTTCAGCTGCTCAGCTGACATGAGCAGTCTGACATTCACTTTTATAACTGAGGCTTTTTTCCTTGTGAGTTCTATTAAAAGCTTTAGATTTTACTTTTTTCAACTACTCCTACTTGACAACATTTGGAAACCACCCCATAAATCACTGTCAGTAGAGAGTTTTGTCACTAGAGTGCTCAAGCCTCTCCCCTGCAAAATGCTGCAGAGTTGAAGTAGGACCCAGATTCTCAGAGGCTAAACTCAGTTTGAAACTGAAGAGCAACTATATGTATTTAAAGACTCTGGCCCTAAATCTCTAGAAAGATTCTCCAGCGACATTTTCCTACCACTGTTCAACCAGGCCAGGTAGAAACTCTCTACAAAAAGCTGTCCTGGTCTCCTGTCACCAAAAGACACTGGGAAACTAAGAGGGGAAATAAGAAAAGGGTCTGCTTTGGGGCTATCCAGAAGTGCCTCAGTTGTCTCTCTTGAGTCCCAAATTATGCCAGGTAGATGACAAAGGAGGCCACCACCTACCCCTCTACAGGCCCTTTCCATAAGTCCATCTCCTGGTGATGACCTGGATTGCTCTCAGTGTCAAATGTGCCACACATAGCTGGCCACTGTGGTTCAAGAGTCACTGCCATGAAAAGTCATTGCTTTCCAGTTACTGCAGTTTAAAACAGCGTTTCCAGTTTCCAGTTTGCATTTTAGAAACAGAATTCCCCTTTTTTTCCCCACACCCTTTTCCTTTCCAATGGGGATATGAAGGAAGGGGAATTCTTGTCAACAGAAATTAAAGCTAGTAAGTGAACAAGTGCACCTAGTGAACCAGCATTGTATTTTCCTTGCTGGGGTCTTTAGTTCATGTTGCAAATTGATTTTGAGGTGACACTAACACTGGGTAATCTAACTGGGGCAGTTATGCAAGGCCCAGGCCTTACAAAGCTAAGCCCAAGAACAGTCAGTGGGAACTGAGGGCAATCAATACCTTTGGAGGGCTAATCCTGTGAAATGTGCAATAAGCAGTTCCCACTTCCCCAGACAGATACAGAAGCTTCAACACCAGCAAAATAAATCCTTGGTAAGAAGAGGCGAAAAAAAGGAAAGGAAAAGGAAAAAAAAAAAAAAAGAAAAAAGTAAGTTCCTGCTTTCAGCTAGTGTAACCTCACTGAGATGAAGTGATTTACCACAAAGAGAATCCTGCAAGGGCCGTACATTCCGGTACATATAAATATTTGGATCAGAGCCAAATGATCTGTCACTGCTTTTTGCTTAAGATAATTCTTCAGGTTTTGCTAATTAGGTACTAACAATTCTTTCAGACGAACTGTGTAACCCAGGGAAGAATATCAGCAGTATGTTTTAAATCAAAGTGTTTACATCAAGAATGATTCATTTTTTCCATGAGGAATGACTTCTGTGACAGGCAGTCTTAGCACTGCCATAAATCTACATGAAAATTAAAATTGTGGAAGAAAATAACAAAGGCAAGTTGCTATCCCCATCTTCCCTGCCTCAGCCCCAACTCTAGAGATGGAATTTACATTAACAAGGGGCTCCAACTACCACTGGAATTAGTGTTTGAGAAACTCAGGGTTTTAAATCCTTTTAAGAAACACTGTGATTAAGGTCAGTAACTCTGCTCTCCTCAACAAAGGAGCTAACTCCAGCTCTTCTGTCATCTGTCCTGAAGCCTTTTTAAAGGAAAAAAAAAGTTTTTAGAAGTTAAACAAACAAAAACAGCATCTCCCTCTTCCTTTGTGAGCTGTGTTTAAATAGTGGTTAAGAAATCCATAACAAAAAAGACAGAAAAGAAAAATTTCTGGGTTAGGCCTGTGTTGTCCCTTTTATCTGTTGGAGAATAGAAGGCTGTGAGCTGAGCATGGGACTACATTCACAGTCTCAGTTGCTAAATGGTTGAGGGGCTCTCTGGCGGTGCAGAAGGGCTGCCAGCTCCATAGCATGTTTCATCCCAGCTGTTTGAAAAGCTGGTTCACTTGAAACACAACCATTATCCCCACACACTCTGCAGGAGAGCAAACTCCCCCTCAATGAGGGATTTCTTCCACATTTATGGGAACTATTACTACCAACATTTACAACATCAGTCATTTTAATTAGAAAAAAATTAAAACAAAAAAATCCTGCAATGCACAAACAGACACACACGTGTTTACATGTAAAAATGCAAAGCACTCAAGTTGTTTCTAATAACTGCAGCTCATGGAAGGAACATGCATTCTACACAAAACTGACTTAAACACCCTTTTCTTTTTTTGTCATAAAAACATACAGATGTCTTTCTTCAAAAAATTATTTTCCCTTTTCCTGTGTTACAGGAAGCCTGCCCACACTTTTAAATACAAAGTGGGTATAAATAGAAGCACGAATTAGGCATCTTGAGAGGTCTATATTTTCCAACCACAGGGAAACTAAGAAATTGCTGTAAGTGTTTACACATCTAACTATGTTGAATTAAAACATTTTCTATACACATGCCCAGCAAAACTAGCAAGAAATTAAGAGAGGAAAACAATAGCCTCTCTGGTTCTTTACCTGTTGCTACAGTGTACATTATTCAGCCTTCTTCATATGGACCACTAAAAGTGTCAGTCTTGATGCAGTCACCACTCTGATGAAAGCATATCTTACATATATAAATGATACAGCCACTATGAAAATTTCAGTAAGATTGTCGGCTTTCCTATAAATCTAACTAGACATTTGTCTTTTTAGTTGTCTCTCGGTATCATAGCTATTAAAGTAAATAAAAGCATGATGGCTCTTTTTATGACATTAATAGCTTGAGGGACCTTATAAATCAATGAATACAAATGTACTACTCATTACAGGAGAGGGAAGCAGGTCTGTCCATCTGATGCTTTCTGACTTAGATTTCTGTTTTAAGATCTTGTTGCTCATTTAAAATTAACTCATCTCCTGTTTCTCTGCTGTTGTATGGTGGGGAACTTCTGGTGCTCTCTCAACTTCTGACATCAATGTTTTGCTAGCAGTCCACACAGCCTAACTAGCTAGCATTAATGGTCACAATACAGATACAGTAGCTTCATTAAATCTTGACAACCCTTGTCAAAAGGTGAATTTGGGAAAATGAACCAAAATAAACTCATTGCAAACCATTCAGACACATCCTGACTGACCAGTTCTTTTTCTTCTGTCAGAACCTTCAGTAATTTCAGTAACACTTTGAACAAGATTTAATGGCTGAGCTGGCAGCTGGTCAGATGGTCAAAATGGCAATCTTCCCCACTAAATGCAGCATAAGTTTTGTTGTTTTTGAGGGGTGTTTTTGTCACACATTTCATTTTTCCCCAGCTGTACTGCCTACAAAGAGAAGCTATTTTGCTTCCCCAATAATACTTGCTTGTTTTGTTGGGTTTCTTTTAAGCCAGATTTGGGCATTTGCTAACCAGAAGCTAGGAATGGTGCCTCCAGCCCCCGGGGTAATACTTGTGTGCCCTGCTGCTCACGAGTTGGCCGCTTGCACTGCACATTCATGCCTCTCTGGCAAGCGTCTGCCACTGGTGTGCTGCAGCAACTGTGTGCTCCTCAACAGAGAGATGAGTAACTCCCCAAGAGGGTTTGAGCAGGTCTGTACGAGAGCAGGAGAGGAAGGTGTACAAAACCCAACTGACTAGACTGAAAAAGAGCTCAAAAGCTTAACTGCAAACTTTTTTCCTAAATACTGATCTAAACTATACAGACAACAAGTGTTCGTTTTCTCATAATACCTCCATCCTTATTAACAATCAGGCTCTTTTTTTTTTTTTTTTTTAAAGGAGGTTGGTGAGACTTAAGGTTGTGCAAGACATACTTTGATCTGCACCCTGATGAGTGAACATTCCCCTTTGCTGCTAGCCCAACTAATGAAGGGATAAAATTAGCTTTTATCCCTGGCACTTTCTTTAGCAAAAAAACATGCACTAATCAGCTGTCCTCACTAATCAGTCGTCTGGCTAATGACCTTTTGCCTTAAAACACTAAAATTTCTGAATGATGTTAAAAAAAAAGGAAAACCAATGCAGACTGCTCTCTCTTTGTGGGTCTTAAGCCTATCATCTGGAATTGGAGATTGAAAGGTTAAATGGCAAATCTGTATCCTGACTGGGTGATAAATCTATAATCAAAAGGCACAAGCCTTGACACCTCAAGATGCACTTCATTACGACACAACTAAATGATCTTTTTTCTCTTTTTTTGGTAAACTAGAAACAGATGAAAAAAAAAAATTGCTTAACTCCTTCATACTTTGCGCCTGTGGAGAAATCCACTCCACATCTGTGTTCAAGTGTCAGTTAATTTCTTACTTTTTTATTAATGCCTGAGTGAGAATTCAGAAGTTGAAACCATTTGCCTTTTTTTGTCCCCCTTACAACTTCAGGGAACTATAGCTGGGAAAGAAAATTGCAAAAACACTCCATCAAGCCTGCATTCTCAAACACACTTGTGAATGTCTAAAAAAAACCCTCCAAAACAAAACAAAGAGTCCCAAAGCACAAAACTAAGCCTTCCAATTCCCCAAATTCTCAGTGTACAGGACACAGTCCTTCTTCCTCTCAATAACATACTTTAACATTGTTTTAAAAGAGGGATTTTTAAGGCCTGTTTCATTTTCCTTCTCTGCTAGCTATAATGAGGCCCGTTTTTCTTCATGTTTTAAGGAGGTGGAGCAGAACACAACCCCAGATGGCTGAGGAGGATTAGCAACAGATGAGATGTCCTGTGGAAGTCACTTTGCAGAGGCCTGCAGTAATTTCTACCTGCAGTGCAACTGCACCCTGGTTTTTAACTTCAGGAAAAAAAAGAGACTGCATTTACCACAAACACCACTCCCTTCAGATAAAGCAGTTCTCCCCAGGGACAAGTAAAGTGACAAAATCACATCAAATTTGACAGCCTTCCAACTTTGCATCCCCAAATAAGGCAGCGATCAATACTCACGGTAATGAGGGTCCATGTAGCCGTTTCGGGGGTCCATGGTAAAGAGCGTCCCGCGGTACGGTACGGAAGGTTCGGGAAGGTGCGATATAGATCCATGGATCTCCTTCTTGATTAATGAGGCCCTTTCCTCACTCGACGTGGAAGGCTCTTCACTGATCTTGCCGAGGCCTTGCCCACCCTGCGGCTGCATTGTGATCGCGTTCCTTCTCTCTCTGTGATAGGTCTGCCCAGGACTTTCATCCTCTGCAAAAAAACGAGGGAGAAGAAAGAGAGAAGGGAAGAAAAAAGAGAGACACACACTTTTAGTCCATTTATAGCAAATACAATAAAGAAAAGTTCTCCCCCCGCTGCCCTCCTCCTCCTCCCGGTGTAAGTTGGTGACAGGAGGTGCCTGTGTGGCTGTGAGGGATGGCCTGGGGACGCTTGCCCGTTCAGAGCCGGCAGCAGCCGAGCAGTAGATCACCGTCACCCATGCACTGATGCTCCTCCAGCGCGGCTATCAATTGTGCAGGAACAGACAGAGGCTTGCTGTTTCCCTGCCTCTGGGACAAGGAGACTGGGAGCTCCCTGATGGGGAATCAAGAAATGATTTGTCACACAGAGGAGAAGATGAACCCCATCAGCCAGGCCTAAATCACGCCCAGCCACGCACCACAGCTCTGCAGCCCAGCTCCAGGTCCCTGGGGTTTGCCTGTGTGAGGGGCTGAAACCTTGCAGGGAGGTTGGCAGTGATCAGAACCAAGGTGGGCAGCAATAAAATGGATACAACTGCTCAAGATACAGGACCAGCAGCATCAGGCAGGCACAAGCAAGGCCACCTGCTCTGACAGTGTCACCACGTGCAGGATGGCTGCATATACTCCCCCTACCTCTTTTTCCCATATCTACAAAATCAAAGCCACAAACCCTTAATGAACAAGGGGGAAGAAAAAGCTGGAGGTAAAATAATCATAACTAAGAGCATCAAACCCAAGCCCTAGTTTGGAGAAAGCCTCTAGGCCTTGTAAGGGGAGAAGAGCCTCCTGACCGTGGCTCTACCAGTCTTCCTTGCAGACAGCTCCAGGACTAGGTGCTAAAACAACCCACTGCTCCCACAAGAATTTTTTACCCCTAGGGACTACATACACCCTTCAAAAAGCAGACAAAATGGTTCTGTTCCTCAAAATCAATAGCTCCTAGCTACATTTCACACATGCTATGTGGCAGATGGGCTTTGCTAGGTACATAAGTCCCTAATGTAAATGCTCTCCTTGAGTTGCATTATTGGTTTAAAATACAGATGTTTCTCTAAACAAGCATGACTGCTTGCTGCCTGTAATCTTTGGCCAATACCAATGCGCCAGGTACAGCCTTATTCCATCTACCACACTGCATGTGCAAGCGTACACCAATACATCTTGAAGGAATACTGATAAAGATTCTTCATTTCAAAGTTGCTCTGCAGTTCTAGAAGTCCACAAGGAATCTCAAATTATTAAATGCTGGGCACAAAAATGGTAACTAGAAAAGGAAATGAAAACACCCTTAGGAAATAAAACTCAAGTGCTCTTACTCTACAATCCACATGCAAGGAAGAATGATTGACACCAGCGCCAAGACTGCACTTCTGTTGTTAGAGATCTGAGGTCAGGGCTAAGTTTTCACTTGTACCTTTCCCTGGTGTACTTGTTCACAGAGCAAAAGCAGCAGCCAGCTACTCACTGGGTGACTACACTCAGCAAGGCTGACCAGTGTGACTCAACCTATGTGCCTTCATATGAATTAGATTAGAAACAACAAGCTCTGGACATACAGATACCTGGCCATTATATGTGTAAATTAGCCACACCATTGCTTTGAATGAAATGCTAACCAATTTTTTCTCTGCCTCCTCTCCCCCCAAGTAGCAACAACACAAAAACTCAGCAGCACAGCCTATTGAGCAGTTAATTATTTTTCTATCTCCAAGTATTACAGCAACCAGGGTTGCTGACTTATCAGCATCTTCCAGGGACAGAATTCTTTTTGCAGCCAGTAATTCTACATACAGAGCTTTTCCAGGGTTGGGTCTGAGAAGAAAGAGTTAATGGAAATAGACAACAACATTACAGAGTTTAAACCCTTTGCCCTTCCCTACTTTTTATTAATATGCACAGGCATTGGTCCCTGCTCTGGATTAGCAGAGTTTAAGGTTTCAACTTTTTACACTGAAGCTGGTTTTCGTTAGAGAACTGCAAATCAGGGACTAAAACTTTAAAACTTATATGAGGTTTTTAGAAACCTGCTTGTATAACAAAACAAAAAAAAAAAATCAGCCCAAAGATATATTTTCCATCAGGTTTCTCTTTAGCCAGAGTCTTTTATGTTAAATTTCAACCTAGAGTGAACTTTCACTGATGAGACGTAAACTCCTATAAAAACAGGGTATTACACTTCATTTGAAATTGTGACAGACTCTTAAGTAGAGCAAGCTAACCAGTGCTACAACAGTTCAGAAAGAAGAAAGCTAGAGTGATTTGTGGGGCTGTATAATCATTCAGATGATCAGATAGGATTTCAGTTCTTTTACTCTTCCATATAAAGATAATATTTGTTAAAACTGCCATCCTGGGATACAACAAGAAGCTGACATTTATGTGCGGGCTCCACTTTTATACTTTTCTTCTCAAAACATGCACACGTCATGAATCAAGGTACTAGTGACTGTAATGGAAAAGGCTGATTTTTCTAATTGCTGAATTAAATTCAAAACCTACTTTCAGTAATTTAGAAACAAAAGGGAAAACATGGTTTGTTTAAATAAGGTTTTCTCTTTTTTGGTTACTTGAAAAAAAAAAGAAAACAAAACTATTTTTCCTTCTGTATCAACAATCTCTCTCCCATTATAAAGTTATTGCCATGTGCCATTACAAGTCAAAAGTTTCTGGATGTTTTCTGCCACACAAAAATTGCCCCAGAAGTATTTAACTAAACACGACGGCATTTTTGCCATAATAATAAGGTTTATTCATCAGCCAAGCAGCTCGCTAAGCATTGACTTCACACCACTGGGATGCTGGTGATGGGGGCAGATGAGAAATTTGACAGCACCCACGCTCCAGGACGCTAAGAGCCCTAAGAGCCGAGCAGTTTGCAGGAGCTCCCCAGCGCCGAGCGGGAAACTCCTCTTGCAGTGAAGCTGCCAGCTCTCACGGCAGGCGAGCCACTCCAGCGTGCCAAAAGGGGAAAGCTGTCTAATCTTGTTCTGGTTCAACTGAAGCGTTCAATAAAGTTTCAAGAGTAAGTGCGGGCAAGGCGCGCCAGGCCAAATTACTGACAGAAACACACTGTCCACCATGGCAACAAGTGGGATTCTAAAGCAAAAAAGTAAGCAAACAGCCCACTTCTCCAGCAGCATCTGCCAAAGGGGTTTTACAGCCAAATAAGTGAGAACTGTTCTGTTACTGCCCTGCTCACGTTTTAGAAGTGACCAGCTTTAGGGTCAAAAGATGCATCTGGATTTATTAAAATGCTGCAGAGAGACAAATGCCAAAGTAAACAATGAAGCTGGTGGCAGCCCACCAACTCCAGTACAAGTCCTCCCACCTTTTGCCAGTGTAAGAGTGAAGGGTTAAATAAGAAAAGAAAAAAGCGATCATGCCCAAGAGCAATCTGCATAAGCTTCTCTTTCTTCACATACACCCTTTCTCTGACTTAACAAGCCAATAGCCAGAGACACATGTTAGAAGTGCCTAGTCTTGAATGATCACTTTAATCCAGGATTCTCACATCCACTGAGAAATGCCTGATTTAGTCCTGCCATTTTGATCAGAAGCCAATTTTATTAGAAGTGCTGAGCACCTCACTTAATGGAGCACCTCTCACTCAATCAAAAAGCTTTCTCAAAAAACTCACACTGGACAGCATGCCTGAGTAAACACACTTTTAATTGCACAGCTAATTTACTCAGAAAGTTTTAAAAAAATCAGCACAAGCCAAAACCTAAGGCAAAAATCCTTTAAACTTTCTTTACCTGTTGAACTTTTTTGCCTTTTTTTACCATAGACCAAGACATAGTAGAAGCTATTTTACTTTAAAGCACCTAAAGTCACCAACTGAAAAAAAAGTTGAAATCTATTGATAGAGCACACTAAAAGTCAATCCCAACACACTTCAGAAACACCCCTGATTAAACAAGACAACACCAGCCCAGTTAAATCTCTTAATATATTGTTTCATCACCATATTTCTGCTTGCAACTTCCAGAGAGCACGGCTATCTCATGAGAGATCTGACAGCACTTCAGCAGAGTAAGAGAAAAAAACAAGGTACTTACAACTCAGTCCAAGAGACCCTGCCTGATGTTCCCTCTAAGCTCTTCTCTTCTCTTGACCAAAATTCTCTGGCTACCAGGACATGGGCATTCCTCCCTCTTTTTCTCCCTCTCCCTTCTCCCCCCCACCACCCCCCCGCCCCCATCTCCCTCCCTCTCTCTCAAAGGCAGTGCTTCTCCCATTAGAGGAATTAAAAGTGGTTGGTGCCATGCTAAATTTAACAAGCTCATTAGTATTCTTCCTGTGTGCTTCCTAGTGAACTCTCCCTATTCAAGCAGCTCTCTCTAGCTGAGGGGTCAGGCGGCTAATCATTAAATCAAACTAATGTCACCCTATCACAATCAGCCTAAGAGAAGGACGGTTTATTATTTCAGTTTATGCTAAATAAACGGTTTTACAAATGGTCTCCAAGCAAGGTCAACAGCAGCTTCAATTACAAGACAAACTTAACAAGAGTTGCTATAAACCAAGTGCTCCATATTGACCTAAGCACAAGCTCGGCTCTGCATATTGCCACTAGCAGGATTGTACAGGAATGCATATTGTAAAATAAAGGAAAGGGTAATCTTTTCTTTGCCAGAATTTGTGACTGCACAGAGACTGCTCATTCACCTCTCCCCAACCAGATTGCTGCTCAGCTCAATTCACCCCACACAAAGGCTGAAGACCAGACCTCAATGGACCGAGTGAAACATGTTCAAAACTAGGCTCTCTATTGTGACTGAATTTCTTAACATCTTTTCAAAAAGCGGAGAATGCCTTGAGGCTAAAGGAAGAAACAGGCTAATGGTGAATTGGGAATACTGAGCAAATTTCAGAGCCCTTTCCTCCTAGCTTTTGAGGTTGAAAGCAAGCTCTTTCCTTTCAAGTTTCAAAGTCCTTTTTCCTCCCGCAGTGTCACAGAAGGATTTGAAAAGAAGGTAATTGTGCTCACAGTCCCCCTGATCAGAGCTTACGTCCTATTTCTGGTATTTCAGAATACTTCTTGCAATAATGGTGCATATAGCTCAATCCCTTAACCGTCCTGCACTCTGCAATTGCTCATTAAATGAACAATTGCTGGTATAAAATGCCTTTTATGTTCAAGGTCTGGATATAAGATAAGCATTCTAGTACTCTAAATTTGGTTTACTAAGGAAACTCTCCATCATTAAATTACAAAACTGAAATCAGAATATCAGTCTTTCCCAGAAAAGCAGCATTTTAGATGCTGTGAGCCAGAAGGAAGGGGGAAGGTGGAATGCAAAAAAGATTGACTACTTAGATTCTTAACAGAACAGATACCTAAGTAAGAAAGCCATTTCCTTCTCATTTAAGAAAGACTAAGTTTTTGACACCTGATGTTTTCTTCCTTGAAAAGAAACAATAGAGCAATTGCCAGGCTCATTAGGACACCTGTACCTGCACCTTCTTGCATACACACACTTTTCACTTCTCTCTGACCACCTTAAGATCAACATCGGAGGAAACAGATCTGTAGGATTGTGCCTGCCTTTAAAAACAGCATGTGTTGTAAGCAAAATTTTGTTTTGGGTGAGTACAGTAGCTTAAATTGGACACCCTTGGTCCCAAGTTTGTTATTGTCCTACATGTGGAGCAACTGCACAAGAAGCACTCTGGAAACACTAACACAGATATGAAGGATGATGCTCATAATTGGTTTTAAAAATAGACTCCATTTACACAAGAGGCTACAAAATCTGCTAGATAATACTGTACTCACTTTATTTGCAATGCTTAAGACTATCTTCTACAAACCTTCTGTGCTTATAAATAACGTACATTATCTGAGCTTACCACTGAAAATTTATAGTTTTCTATTCCTACTTGAAATGTAGGAAATGTACTTTTAGCTTAGTTATTTTTTCTTTTTCCTGTGTATAGTAATTTCCAAGAACTTATTTGTGATCTGTGGAATATGAATACACACCTCTTTTGTAATTTTGTTTGTTTTGAAAAACGTTATATTCTTTTGTTGTCAACTTTAGCTTTCACTGGAAGAAAAAGGATTTATCAATGAAGGAGAGAGAGGACCCAGTCCCTACAATACCTACCTAATACTCCACTCACACTCCCTTGTTTTCCTCAAATGACATATTCATTTTTGCTGCATCTGCTGCACAGCTTGGTTCAGTTCTTTTTTTGACAGTACAGAGGACAGAACACAGTGCATCAATACAGCGCCTATGACTTTAGAAACAGAGCCTGATCATGCATTCCTGAGTCAATGGCAGAGCTCCCACTGACCTGGGCGAGACAAAACTGGGCCTGTATGGAGTTCACACCACTCCAACACGAAACAAGCAATGCACTGTTATCAGGAGAACATCACTCACAGCCTTTTCCAAATGTGTGAGTAACTCTTCCCCAAGACTGATGGGGAACCTGAGAATGGCACGAAGCAGCTTAAAAAACTCAGGTAAACTTTTCTAGACCCCTAAATCAGAGAGAGCCTTCTAAGCAGCAATGTATTTATCTCAATTTATCTCAATTCAGATGAATTTACAGTGCTTGTTACCTCCCCAGCCACTCCCAACTAAAAACAACCAGCTGAAGCTAAACAAACATATAGGAAATTATGTAAAATAAAGCCACCTTTAAAATTTCATACAAGCAAAGACCTACTGTATTTATTTTACTGAGAGTCTGCATCTACAAATCCCTCCATGAGATCGATAGGGAAATGCTAAAAATCTCATATAAGCTGAAAAAATCCTACTGAGGAAACACAAGAAGCAGATGTAGACACAGATACCTACACACAAAGGCAGAGTGCCGTGGAAACTTCCTTGTCAGTCCCAGGACTCAGCCTTAGAGGACGGACAAAGAGGGCAGGAGGCACAGCTGGGCTGCCTTACACATTATCCACATGATCTTGCTGATCATGCAGGACATGTGGAAAAAAAAAAGGAGTAATATTTGGGCATGTGCCTGAAGTTACTGACCTGACACTTGAGCCATCCCAGTCTCTTCTTCAGAACAAGCTACTGAAGTTGCTTGCTGGGAGCCAGATTCCAGCCAGATTCCTGCAGTATCCTGTTGGCCAAGTTCCCCTCCAGCTGCCCAGCTGAACCACCCATTAGCCCAGACGTGGAGCTTGAACCCTGCTGCCCAGCCACAGCCCAGACCTGCAGGGCTCAGAGTCTCTGGGAAGCTAATGGAGGGACTAATTCTCAGCAACTTGCAAGGTCAGCCTCTGAAGAAGTGAGAGCCTCACTTCTGAACAAGCCCTCTCCCAGCCCGTTTCCACACGGGCTTTAAAATAACAAAAACAAACAATTTAAATCAAAACAGCTGAAAAAACCATCTTCTCCCTTCCCAAGTTCAGGGCTACATGTTTCTCCCATGGCAGACAGTGGATTACTGTGGTGATACTTAACACCGCTGGCGAGTGCAGCCCCCAGCACTCTGGTTTAGGTGCGAGTGACGACATTGACTGCGGCAGGAGAAACACTAAACCCTACACCTAGGTACCAAGCAGGTGGCAAGATTTTAAATTTACCTTCATGGGGCCTGCAAGGCCCAAATTTTGCTTGCTTTACTTACACTGAAATTCTGGGGATTCAGAGAAACTACTTGTGCAAGTAGAGCAAGAGGGATTCAAGTCCAGCATCAGAAATGCTCCAAGCAACTGGGCACGAATAGTCTGTCTGGAAAATGCACTGAAGATGTCGGTTGGCATGTGGAAATGCTGTATCATTATCTTGATGAGAAAGGAGCTCTTAGTAGTACCAGGGCTTGGTAGCTCCAGTGAACAAGGAAAAACAGAAAGGCGTAATGCAGAAGTAGAAGACATTTGGAGGTAGAATTAATTGGCAAAATTAACATGTAGCCTGTAATTTCTCCTTTTAAATTTGCAGAACTAGAAGGCAGTCAAAAGCACTTTCCTTTCTTGGTATAATAAATTTTATGTTTTGATTTTGCTACTTGAGGACTGGGAAACTCAAATGAGAAAAAAATATTTCTTTGAAGAACAAACTTACTTTTTCATTTCCCCTTCCAAAAAACTGTTCTACCTTACAAAATTTTGCAAAGATTGAAAATTACTGTGCGACAACCTCAGCAAAACAGAACATTTGCTCAAGGTCTGCTGATCAGGGCTAAAACTCAAGCTTTGCACTTTCAGAATATCTCCAGGATCGTTGCCCTTCTCCAACATCTGGACTGTTCAAAGAGCCAAGAGAGTCAAACATAACTAAAAGACAACAACAGTCATCAGGATCTGACCTTTGGCAACTATTTCTCAGAAAGAAAAAGCTCCTCAGCCTATTGTAAAACTCTCAAAAGGATCCTGATTTAAAAACATTATGAAGTTCCTTCCATTAGCCAGTTATTAGACTGTTAGTCATTGCTTACTTTGAGCAGGCTAATTAGTTACATCAAAGACACTACAATAAATTCCCAGGAGGGTTTTGGTGGGGGGATATATTTCTCAACCATGTAATAGCACATTTATGCCTATCTGTGGGTAACTGCCTCATTTCACTCAGACACTGGGGGACATATTCTGTGCTGTCACTTTCTAGCAAGCCAGCAGCAAGACCAGGCCTTAAAGCTGTTTGAAGCCTGATATAAATGTGATTAGCCATGCTTAAAAGCCACAAAAGAGTGAAAGAGGAGTTATAAACCCTTTGGTGCACCATCCTTTTGCACCGTCTACTGCACAGACACCTTAGCCTTGAGAGAATAAAAAAATACAATTACTCATAGTGTTGCATACAAACAGAATTTTATTTCTTGCCTTTTTCCTTGGATGGGTTCAAACTCCTAAATGGAATTATTAGCAAATCACCAAGTGGTTTGCAACAATCCAGGCAACCCTTCAGTTTAGATAGCAGATATCACCTATTTAGTTGCGAAACTTACTTATTGCTGCATCTTTTTGCACAGTTGCAGTAAGACTTTTGTTTCCATTATATCCCTTTACTTCTGGTCTCTGAAAAATACCAGTTGTTTAAAAATGTGTTATGAGTTACTCTGCCCTGATTCACAGTGGCTGCAATCTCTGGACAATGATTTCAACAAAGTTTTCTAAGGGTAAAATTTTAATGCCATATACATTTCTTGGTGCAGATGTGTATGTACTTCTACATAAAAAAGTGTAGTCACAGGATACACAAATCACACCCACAAATTCAGCTCCATCTTACATTCCATAAAATCCGACCAATTGCAGATGATACACGATTGCAAAAAAGTGTCCACACAGGCAGTCTGGACACCTAAATGTAGAAATGAGACTTTTCACAGTCCTCATCAGCAGTCTGAATAATTCAGAAGAATACTGCAAAGCATCATAATATTTGCAGCAAAGAATGTTTTCAAACAAAGAAAAACTCTCGAGCCCTGTACCCCAACCAATCTGATGCTTTGACATTAGTGCACTAGTTTAGAACAGCAGAGCTACTAATCCACAGATATTGCAAAATATTCATTTTATCAACGCTGCTTCTCTACCAGGAATATATTCTGAATGGCCCAAACCTGGCTTGTTTACCTCTAAAGCTAAAGCTCAGGAGCTTTCTTCTCTGCCTGGAGACACTGTTTACAAAAGAAAACAACTCTCCTTAAGCCTTAAGAAGATAATCATCCCAAAGACCAATCTGTTTTTATTCCCCTCTGCTCATTTTCTGCTCAGTTTTCTCCAGTAAAGAGGATGTACAAGCTCTGGCAGTGGTGCATGCTGCCATACTTTCATCACTGCTGCTTTCACATTCCAGTCATCAAAAATACTGCTAACAGCCACAGCAAGCAGCCTGGGTCCCAGAATGGGTGCATGCCAGTAGGCAAGGAGGGATGGAAACCGGAGAGCCTGGAAGGAAAGGACAGAGCAAGTTCTTCATACCATGATTTCCCTCACCTAGGGGATGGAATCTTCTCAAAAGCTTTGGATCTTTGGATGCGTGGAGTTGGAGAATTAAGACAACTTTAGAATTAAGACAACCAGTCACTGGCTTACTTGTCAGTGCCTCTCTCCTGCCTTCGTCACTTCCACTGCACACTTCTGGCCAGGCTTTCCACCCTCTGGCAGGGTCTGCCAGCCTTGTCTGCTACATTTGAGAAAAGAGAAGAAAGCTGAGACACACCAGCCTTTTCCAGCTTCTCAACACAACCCCACAAGGGAAGGAACTGAATGCCAACCAGATCACTATATGGATGAAAACAAGTTGATGATTAATGTTTTCTGTTGAGTTTCAGGGATGAGCAAAACTGGTTTTGAGACTTTGCTTTTTTATTACTTATACATTTGTCTTTTTAACCTTAATGCTGGATAACAGATTTTAAAAGACAGTGGAATATTTGCCTCAAGCTTTTACTGATTAACTGCATATATGTACTTAGGTGCTTATAACTGCCTTAAGCAATATTGTATATTTCCATTTATCAAAATGCAAATGGGCACCTGAGATCATAACAACAGCCAACTTAGAAAAACAATCCTATGTTCATGAAAAAAATGGCAGAACAATTTAAAACAGCACTCTCCTCCTACTACAGTAGCCATACGAGCTCAAAAAGGGCATTCTTAAATTGTTATACAGGTTTTGCTGGCTTCATCTATCCACAATCTGGTAGAAAGAGATTTCAATGTTTCCTTATTATTTTTTTCATTTGTATTCTTGGCTACCTACATTCTCAGGCATCTTCCATTTCAGAGAAAAATAAACTAAGTTTCATCTCCCAAAAACATAAAATAAGCATGATTTCTATGGAAGGAAGGCTGGGGAAGGGAAAGGGAATCACCTGCAAAGTTCATTTGGCTATATACAAAGCAAAAGAAAAAAAAAAATCCCGGTGCAATACCCAACAGTATAATCAATTCTGTAACTTCTGTGTGCTGCAGAGGAATGCAAAACTGTAGCCAGCACAACTTGGTCTTCTTCACTCACCAAATGCATAAAATACTGATAACTGATTTCATAAGAGAAAAAATATTTTTATACAGCAAGTAAGCACAGTGTGATTGAAGGATTCAAGATCCATTTGATTTATATACAGAAACATCTACTTAGATTTGAAGGCAAAATGTGTTGAAGAGTCAGCCCAAAGCTGCCCTACAAATCACCCTGCATATTAAATGTTCCAATTCTGAAAAAACAGAGTGTGCCTCCCATTTCTAGTATGTCAAATGCTCATCCACAACTTGCACAACTTGTCCACAAATATATAACTGTTGACTAATAACTATTTATCGTGTCCCTCTGAAGGCAAATGGAAAAAAACCCAAAACAGAAAACCAGAAGAAAACTAATAAATCAACCTTTCAGGTGCTATTGCCCTGAATTCAGGCAGCCCACCCCATCCAGACCCCTGCTATTCTTCAGCAGCAGAGAAATCTCATCCAAAACACTCTGCTTCACCCTCTTCATAACAACTACCTTAAGTGCTGAGTCATGGCTTTTAATAAACATCCTGAATTATTGAACAAGTGGACCTGATTTACCAGCATAAAATAGTCACCTAAATAGTCAAAGAAAGATTTTTCTCCAAGTAGTAGCCATGTTCTTTCTTCCCTAGTGCAGGACAGAAGTTCCATCTCGCTGGCACCAATAAGAATTCATTTTTTTCCTCTATAAACCATGGCCTTTTGGAACCACAATACAGATACCTCCCACATCATACTGTCAAATTCATCAAATTAAGAATAATACTTTTATGCTAATCTCATAGTTCATACCAGTTTTACCATAAGACTTGTAAGCATGAAAACTTGAGGACAACTTGTAGTCTAGATACCTCCAGGTATTTCTACAGTTATTCATGACTATGTTGTCAACTGTGCACACAACCATTTGTTGTATTAACACATCCTCCTTGCAGAGGATATGAGATTTAACACATTTATCCTATAAAATTCAATTAGCCATTTCAGATGCACCAGAGTTGTAACATCAAAACCAACTAGCTTTAAAGAAGAAATTCCCATTAGAAATCACAGTATTTTCATGGCAAAAAGACTGACAGTCCACAGCCTTCTCACAACAGAATACATATTGGGCTTGCTGTTGCAACTCCTTTCTAAAGACTAGAAAAAAATCTTTTCCAGAGCAGTAAGGTTACCACTGTCAGCTGCACTGAACTACATACTTCCCTCTCTTTCGGGTCTTATCTTCAAAAATCACGGAAACAAAGATGTAAACTTGGACATTAAAGAGTGTTAACATCAAAGTATATGCACTACTTTTGATATTAACCAAAGCCTTGAACCAGCAATCTAACTGGCACAAATCAGGGGTGTCTGTAATTTCAGAAACAGCTGAACTGAGCTCTGTGCCGTGGCCTGCATTTGCTCACTGACTTTTCAAAGCACACTATCCCTGTATGTTTTTACAACTACCTGCCAATCAAGAAAGCAGCAGGAATCCAAATTCACTTCTTGGCATTTTCACCATTTATCTGTCCACATTTCTTAACATGTGAAGTTTTCTATTTCTTTCTTCTCCTTTAAAACATTTTAAACCTTTAAAAACTTTCAACATCTCCATCCAGAGCAATTTCTGTGCATTGGATCAAATTATGGCCTGTATAAGATCCCTGCCCTTTGTTTTACATAAAAATTACTGTATATAACGATTCAGCTGATAAAAAAAGAATACACAAGCGCATAAAGGAATTACATAAAAAGATATCAATAATAGATTAATATCTGTGTATTATTTCACTTGTATTCCCTCATCTTTCCCTCACATTCCATCTATCACTCTTATGGTCTGCATATCCCAACAGAGCTTCAAATTCTCTCATCAAAGAAGTTAAGTAAAAAGTAGATGTTTATGATCTCCTAACCTTTGCTATTTCCCACAAAAATCTGGGTTTTCATCAGCAGTCACACACACTCCCCCTTGTTGAAGACATTCCAATGCCATCTTCATCACTTGCATTCAAATAAGTCTGCACCAGAACTTACAGGCAGGACCTTACAAAAGGCCAGTGAAGATACTCAGCTAAGCAGGTGTCCTACAGAAAAGGCAGTGCAAAAAAAATGCAGGTACAAAGCTGGACAACACTTTGAATTTTAACTTTCCCTTGAGCTTTAACTCACCAATTTAGTCCATACTTAAGTCTACACAAGACTCAGAACTTGTTAACTCATAATATGTCATAAAACTTTAGCCAGGGCAACACATCATGGCTTGAGCTATAGCATACACATCTCTGGTTACAAGTATAAACTTCAGGATGAATGGAAAGAAGACAGGAAAGAAAAAGCTCAAGTTTAGATTCCTAGCAATTTTTTGGTACCCTATTGATGTTTTATGTTAACAGGACAAAGCCCAGGATACCAGGATGCATGCTGTGATGCCACAAAATGTAGTACATAAATGTACTCAGACGGATGGCTCTCCTCCCATAATACAACACTCTTTTGCCTCAGTTCTGAAGGAAACAAGACTGAATAATATCAAGTGAAGGCAGAAAGCAGTTTAGTATCTTTTCTACATATCTTTGAAACTCATTGATTGGATTAAGCCATTTTTGTCCATATTCTATACCATATTTCTACCAAGAAAAAGGGAGCAGCTAGGTGGAAGAGATGCTGTATTACCAACCCTCTCACATCAGGGTTGCAGAGTAATTTCTCTACAGCATACAGAAAGTATTAAGGAACAAGGTGTGTTAAGCATCCCACCAGAAAACAAAACTCTGATCAGAGCCAGCATCCTAACTGGACACTAGAGGATCAAGACAGAAAGCCATGCCCTGGAGGCAATTCCCAGGAAGGTCCATTACTACTGCAAGCAGCTTTGCATTTTGAGCAGAGCTGCTGATTAGGGATGTGATCTGGAGCAAGTTTCCAGGACAAATCTTACAAAAAATCAGCACCAGGGTGCAACAGAATCACATGGGGGTCTGTGGGCTTCAGCAGCACAGGATGATTCAAACATCCACAGTGCTTGCAAGTTACTAAGTATTCTCTTGAGGACTAAGCATTTGTCTTCCACAATCCCTCTCAACCACTGAGGAATAGAATGCACAGGAATACTTTCATTTACCCAGAAGCTTTATCAACCACTCATGAAATTATATGCAGGCATGAAGATGGAGACCAAGAGTCTGTTTTGCCAGACTGACCATAAATTTCATCACAAACTTGAAAACTATGCATGAACACCCTTGATGAAGAACAGCAAATAAAAGTGTGGCCCAAGAGTGATCATTGACATCTTCATAGACCAGGAGCATGGCTGAAGAAATACCAGACTTGTATATCAGAAGCTAGGTCCACTGACAAAAGGGCTTTCTTCTCAACTTCTCAACAAGACCTCGCTTCACTTCAGTGGAACCAGGAAAAAAGGGTGGAGTGGGCCCAAAGGAAGCTGGGAACAAATTGCACCTTAAACCAATTAAATACCCACGGTCCATCAAGTTGTCTCATTACTGAGAAGTCAGTAATTAAAATTTTAATGGCATGCAAGCAGGCTTCTAAATCATTAGGCAACAGAACACAGTGTCAACAATATCACTGAACAGAGGGATAGAGAAAAATCAACCACCACTGCTTAATCACTTAGGACTCTGTCCTGCAGCTATTCAGCTGAGGAGCACAGAAGTCCCTTATACCACTGCAACTACCTGCTCTGTAGCAGTAGGTCATTAATTTATCCTCCATCATATCAAATGGTAAGGTTTTACCTGCAAGGACTTGAGAGTGGGTATGCATTTTTGTCACACAAGTATAAAACAAAATTATCATGCACTGTTTATGAAGCATTACACATCTATGCACACACAGAACTGTTGGAACATGAATAAGACAATAAGAAAAAGGATAGTTTGAAAGTAACAGGAAGCCCACAAGAGAAAGGCATGACAAAGTAATGGTTGCCTGTGCAGCATCACATGTGTAACTACTGCTTCAAGACACCGAAGTAACACACCATTCTTCTCTGCAAGACCCCAGCTTCATCCAGCACCACCCACGGGGTGGACAGTGTGTGTTTCATAAACAGTGTGTCACTGCCTGGTTCTCATCTTGGAGTTCAACATATGGCCCCTCTGCTCCATGTACTGGCTTCACTGAAGCCCAGCTCTGCAGAGAGATTATTACTTCACTCCTGGACTTTCTCGGGCACTCATTACAGTATCCAAGTGCTTCATTAGCAGTATGAAAATGGTTTTTACAACAGTTCTCACAACATGAAGAGATGATCTTGTCCACTACCAACAGAGACTACCTACTTAAGTGTCCCTGGCTGTACATGCATAGTCTAGAGAGCCTGAGAACCCATTTTCAGAGAACCCTTTTTCAGAGTATTTAGCATCAAATCTACTTTACACAGTTTGTATCTTCAAGCAATATCTATAACTGTAATTGTTAGCATGCCCACATGCTTGCCTTTCTGAAAACCAGATGCAAGTAACATATCAAACAAAAGAAAAACCTTCTATATTGGTGATGTTGACTTGTTCCAAGTAGTAAGAGGTCTAGGTTTGATGTAATTAATGGCACTGCAAAAATTCCTATATTTTTGCACATTTGTGGTTAAAGTGTATAAAAAGGTGGGAGTTATGACTGAAGAATTCCTCATTTCTGGAGCCATTTATAAAAAGCTGCTCTCCTAGCAGGTATTTTATTATCTAAATACAAGTTCAGTCTGTAAAATCCCCTTCTATGGTAGCAGAGAGATATTTTATCTTCTTCATTACGTGTTTTAATGAAATACAGAAATTTTTATCACCAAGACCTCCACCTCACTGTCAATGAAGCAAAAGTTGACCAAGGGGGTGGCAGACTAATATAAAAGAAGAAAGTGGGGGAGAGAGAGAAAAGTATTACAGCTGCATATCAGTTTCTTGAGGTCACCACACCAGGAAGGGATGAATGCATGTGATCATTTCATTAAAGACTGCACAATAATGGACAGGCACAGAGAATTCGATGTTGGCATTCCTGATTTTGTGATATAAATAATATTTCTTTATTAAATGACTCACATATAGCTTCATAGTATTAAAAAAGCAACAAAGGAAAAAGCAAAATGGGAAGACAAATATGGCAGGCATAAGAAATAGGCAATTTAATTCAACCCATTGACCCTTAGAAAGCCAACAAAACACCTTGTAACCTCAGTAAGTTATCGTTTCCCAAGACATTCGGAGCAGAAGATGACAGCATATCAAGGGTTCACAGACAGTTACTGGTAAGAGGCAATTTTGCATGTTGAGCCCCACCCTAGGCTTCAAAGAGGAAATTTTTTTAGTGAGAACAAACTTGCTGCTTTTTCCACTAATATGTGTATTTTCTGTTCCATCTTTCCCCTTGTAACTTTGAAAATGCTTCATCATCCCAACCTATCTCCTCCTCCCAGACCTATTTGCTATTCTAACACTCACTCCACAATCCTCTCATTTCAGACCCATCTTCTTTAACCAGTATCTGCTAGCCATGAAATCTAAGCTCTTTGTCCTATTCCTTGTGGGAAGAATCTCTTTGCTCAGTTGTTCCCATCTTCTCTCTCAATATGTCTTTTTCTTAATCTTCAGTCATGCATGCCAGTCATTGTGCTCCATTTCTGATGATTCCCTGTCTCTCTCTCTAGGTTCTCTGTCCAATCTCAGCACACTGCGCTTGGGCTCCTTTCTTCACCTTCTTTTTATGAGATCTTTTCTCTCTTACCCCTTTTCTCCCTTCTGACAGGGTTCCCACTCTCCAACCCACGCTCAGCTAAGCAGAAATCTTCCCCAGTCATTGTCAGCATCAAACCCTGGACTAGCTAAGGAAAACTGGTGGAGGCATCCTTCATATGGTATTCAGAACAGTGAACCCTGTAAGATTTTCTTCACTTTCCTCTCAGTATTCCCTTTACATTGTTATCATTGCCTTTTCTTTGATGCAGCTGGCTCACAATAGTGATAGACCAGAAGCACTAAGGTCCACTTGCATGCTTTGCAGGAAAAAGAAAGATAATACCTGAGGAAAAACTATCCCTGCAACTCTCACAGCTGCAGTCAAATGTGTGGAAGATGAGAAATGACATTTCATACAATGAGATTCATAAAGTAGGAACTATCTTCCCTAACTCTAATGAACTCTTGTTGTCCAGGCTCCTTCTATTGTTGGCCGAGAAATGATGCCTCCAGACTGGGACTCAGCCTATCTCAAAATGGAAGGACTCATCCTTTGAATGTACATCATTGACTACAGGTCACCCAGACATTTACCTTTCAGAAAGATTAGGTAGATAAAATTGATCTACTGTCCAGCTTTTAGAATATGGGAAATGCAAACTGTTTTTTCACAGTTTTATATAGAAGGTACTATTTTGCCATTCACTAGTAATAATATCTGCCTTCAATCTTCAATTTACTTCTGCAACTGTTTGATCTGATTTTATCTTTAAGTAACATAAGTAGCCAAACTGAAGCTAATAAACGTCATTCTCTATTTCATTACAACAACCAAATACTGCAGAGGAGCTTGAAGAGCAGTGAATAATTCTCACTTTCAGGTGATTCATCTAATCTTTACTGGAAAAATTTAAGCCCCAGTGATACATGCATCTTAGGATAGACCTGATCACCTTCTCTCATTGCTTGGATAAGGAAGCCAGGCCAAAAAGCGCCAAAACTGAACATCAGCATTGAAACAGCAACCAAACAATATGACTCATCTTGATTGGTTGTTTTAATCAAATATAAAGTCAACCATTTTGTAGTGAAGGTAAGATAACACAGCCAAATCAACACAGCCATGTTCTACCAAAGCCTAGAGGAGAACACCAAGCATTTGCAGCTTTATAATCTGTAAGACTACAATAGGTGTTTTATGAGATAGGTAGGTGGACCCATTCCAAACTCAGCTCCCTGGGTCAGATGTCACCCTTCAGAGACACCTCTGAAGCTACAGACATCTGACTGCCTGAGCTACAAAGGTACTGAATGTTGGTAAGACCATTCACATCAGTGAATCATTTGGAAATTTTCAGTTTATGGACTTTATCATCACTAAGCCATTGCAGTCATGATTTACTGACCTCTAATGTGTTTAACAACTGAATTTCTGAAACATATCTGTCCTAGGGAACAACTGGTATTAGTCTGTGCCTACACAGAAATCTGAAGATGCAAGGGACCAGGATCTCCACAAATGCTGTGCAGCTGGTATTTCTGTGACTTTTGTCTCTCTGTCTGTATCTGTTTTGGCTCTTTAGACTATAAACTCTCCACAGCAGGAACTGTCTGTTATCAGACATACATCCACAAATGAGCAAAGTGAGGCCTCTCAGAATGATGCTTCAAAAGTACCACAAAAATGTTTTGTGTTTTTTCAGGCTACACAATTTGAGTTTCTCAGAAAACTACCAGAGACCCTGTATTTAAGAATCAGTTACCCAAATAATTTATGGTTTTTTACCATTGCAAAAAAAGTATCCTGGTATTTCAGTGTAAAACAGGGTGAGGTCTCAGTCATGTTGGAAGTACAAAGGAAGTACAAGACATTTTCCCATGTCTAAATGGCATCACTAACATTTTACGAAGTAATCTCTTGAGTGCAACACTCACCCCTCCTTTCCAATTTTCATTTGAATGTGTCTTTCTTACCACTGCAGGAGTAGTTTGCCTGGACAAAAAAAAATTGGGAACTTTCAAGTATTTCCCTCTACCTCTGTCACTGTTACTTCCAGTAACAATTTGGAAATATCACTTGAGTCAGGGGGAGCTGTCTGACATCACTGGTCTGATCAAATGGAAAAGAAAAAGCATATGTACCCTATCTTGCTGAGAAGACCTGTTAAAAAAAAAAAAAAACAAAAAAAAACAACCCAGGATCCAGTGAAGATTGATGAAGTGTACAGGACAGCTAATTGTCACTGTTCCCAGATGAGCTATTAAAGCTGTGGAGTAATTAAATCACATCTCGTCTTTCTTCTTTACACAGCCTGGACAATCTCCACGTTGGAGAAACGAGGGTAGGAATAAGAGGGGAAAGCTACAGATTACTTTACTTGCAGAGCCTAAGACAACTTTGATGCAGCCCTTGCTGGGATTACAAAATCATGCAAGAATTGTTGTAAGTCTGGGTGTTTGTAAATAAGGCTAAACGTAGCCTTAAAAGTTCAAGAAAAATTCTCAACTATTTGTGCTTAGCTGGTATACATTTAGATTTTATCTTTTGAATTTTAACTTGCTTTGTCAAAATGTTTGATTTCCAATTTGGGAGAGGCCATATTTACCACTGAGGCATAATGAGCTTTAAAACACTGTTACCATTGCTTAACAGCTAACCAAACTGGAGAGAAAATCAACCACAGAACAAAACTGGAGCAAGGGAATTGCTAACAAAAAAGTACTTCTCCCTTCAGCTCTACAAAGAGATCAGAGAACAGTTCTTTACTCAAACCAGATTTTAGATGTTTCCTTCCGTGCACAGTACATATGGCTTGCATCTATTTTTTCTTTAAAACAGAGCTACATTTCTTCCTGTTAGTAAACATATCAAGGCTTTTAGGAGAGCTAACAACAGCAAAACTTTTCTTGCTTTTAATGTAGATTGAATATGGGTATTCTAAAGAGGAAATAATTTCTCTGACCATATGCATAAACTGAATGGCTTTGTAAGAGTTAACAGGTAAAAATACTGCCTTACATAAAAATTCATTCATTTTTATACAACTTATATTTGAGGAGCTGTGTGTCTAGCACAAAAGTACTTAAACAAAACTGAATTTAACTTGACAAGAATACCTGCATTACCTCTTCCCCTCCAAGCTTACTTTCCCACCTTTCTCCTTATTCCACTTTTTTCTTTTATACGCCACCCCTTTCATACTTTCCTTTTTTCTTTAACAAAAGTCACTGCTGAGTAAAATATGAAACGCTAGCACAGGAACAGATAATTCCTTCCCACTGCCCTATCACCCCTTCCTCTGCCATCCTGAAGGCAATATAGTTACTCAGAAAGAAAAGTTGATAGCCATTTTAAGCAAAGCTAACAACTGAAATACTGCGGGTTTTCATGCTTCACGCTTCCAACATAACACATCATTGTCCACCCACTCCAGCAACTGGCTCCAATGTATTTAATTTCCCTCCCAACTTTCTCAGTTTGGTATCAAACACAACAGAGAATTTGACCATACATGTAAGTAGATTGCTAGTCTAGATTGCTAGTAATGCTATTTGACCATTTTGCACCCAGAGGGTGGTGAAGAAAAGCAAGGAATCTGCATAGAAAAACATGTAAAAACTGATTCAGCAGCTACATCTTGCTAATATTAATCATAAACCCAGCTTGCAGAAACCAAATAGCAAATGAGAGCATAACTGAGATGTAGAGAGGTAACAGGATCTGGGGGCAGCTTATGCAAATATAGCCAAAAAAAAAAAGCTCTCTGCTGTATGAAAACAGAGCAGTGGGGGTGGGGTGATGCAAAGAGGAATCCTTGCTTAATCCCAGGGGCTACTCAGCTCTGGATGTGGCACTGACTTCCAGCAGCAGTACAAGTCTGCAGGGGAGGACAAGAAGGATACTGGGGAAGACAAGTCTATAAAAGAGATGTTTAAATGCTCTATAAATGAACTTCAAAATCTATCAACACAACAGAAAAAAATGCCACTGTGATGGCAACCAGCATTATCTTGGTAACCACTGTACAGTGCAACGAGCTTGGAAATGGCCAAAACAACTCCAAGCCAGTAATTTTGAACAAAAAGATCTGATGCATCCACCCAACTCTGACAGACTAGTTATTTGATACTAATTGGGCTCTGCTAACAGCATGGCAAGAAGAGGCTGTACTGTGGGGCTACAGACAGCAGTCATTTATCTAATCTTAACATTTTAACAGATCTTCGTTATCACAGCTTGGCATCAATACTGTACTCTGGAAAGTACCGTTCCCTGAAAGCCTCTCAGTCTGGTATTTCCACAGTTGCTACCATGCCAATCTCAATGACTTTCTCTGAAGCATCCAACTTTCCTAGCAAAAGGCACATACTAAATAATGACAAGCCAGAAGCTCTCTCATTAACAGCCTTTTTCATCCATCCATCCATCCATCCATCCATCCATCCATCCATCCATCCATCCATCCCACCAAATTAAGAGCATGAAGTGCATTGTTCCAGCCTTTGTCCATATCTTTTCTTCAAACTGCTCAGACATCACTGCACACAAAAGCATCACAACAGTATCCTTTTTGTTCATGGGTACCATGCATCTCTTGACAGAAATACGAAAAAAACCAAGGTTTCTTCCCTCTCAGAATTCATAACATAAACACAGCTATTGTCTAAGCAGGTTTGATTGCAACTGTGTATCATAGATGTTGACATTCTAAGTCAGGGGTCCTGTCCATCTAATAAGCATTTCTTTCAATCTAGATGACCACTCACAAGTATATAGCATCAAGAAGAGCAGCTAGCTGTGTCTGCACACCATTTGGAAGGGCCCTGGCTAAACTGCTTGTGCTTGTGCTTTTCTTGACTTCATTTCTAGAAGTATCTGGCCATCTACCCCCAAGGTCCCAAGCAGGAGGCAGAGTGCAAGCAGACCAGTGCAAGCAAACATGCACTGGAATGTCTCACTGCAAGAAATAGCCCAAATCAGACATAGAAGGATGGCTACAGCAGCCCACTGAAATGAAGGCATGACTGGCCAGTTACAGAAAACAGCAGGTCTTATGCTGCTGGCCTTCATTAGCTCTCAGGATCCAATCACATAATTGCTTATAAACTGTCGTCAGTAAGAAGTTGTAACTTGGACAGCAACAGAGGGGGTAGGCAGGGTTCAAGACAGGATTTCTTTAAAGCCCCTGACAGTTATCCCTCATTAGTAAAGACAAACATTTCTTGGAATCAAAAATACAAAATCTGAGGCTAAAGGAAGAGCAAGTTTGGTGTCACGGCATCCAGAAGGACATGACTTTGAAGTGTTTATTCTTTGAAGTATGAGGAGTAATATCAGAAATATAAGATTCTTGTGAATGAAATTAAGCAACAAGGAAAAAAGTCAAAATACTCCTAGCATTCCTGAAGCATGCCAATAAGCAAGAAACCGCAGCTAGGCTAGGCTACATATACTCCCACTCATGATGCTGCAATACCTCAACCAACACAAGACATACTGAGGAAGAGTTTTAACTGATACTATGCCATAAACTCCCCCTTCCTTCTCCTCTGTGTCCTTTCAATTCCCAGCATGAATAGAAAAACAAAACAGAAAACAAGAGAATATGATTTCAGTCCATCATATCACCTGCCAGGGCCAGCTTTCCAGGATAATAAATCACCTGGCTAGGGATACAGAAAGTTCACACATTATTAAAGTTCACTTTAATGTTGAGAGATAAAAGATCCATCCTTTCTACAGCAAAATCTGAGGATCTGTCAAACAACAGCACCTCACTCTGCAAGGCCTCCAGAATTTCCCATTAAGACAGTGACACCCAGCTCCAGTGACACCCTTGAAGGACATTAGCAACACCAACCAGTTCCCAGAGCTCATGGTTCCAGGATTTGGAACAGTGCACACCATGGCAGAGAGATTTTGTTATCAGTGACAGAGCTGGAAGTACACTGCAGCAGCTGCAGTTTGTCACAACCACACCCAAAACATTCACAGTCTTCAAACTGCAAGAGTCCATGTGGTCAAAAATTCTTCCTCTCAGTCATGGCAATCAAAGCTGCTGTTGAATTAACTCCCATACCTTTTAGCAAGCTAGTAACCAAAAAAAAAAAAAAAAAAAAAAAACAACCAGTCCAAATGATCAGTGTTTACTCAGTGTGATGCTGTTTACTCCATCCAAGATCAGTGTTTACTCTGTGTGACCCCATGTGTTTCTCTGACACATACTGGCCTGATATACCGGGTCAATATTAGCTCAGAGCAGCCTACATTAAGTGCCAAAAACTCTTGCATCAATTTTTATCAAGTCAGATGGAGTTGTTGTATCAAAATCCAAATGCTTTGTTTTATACCTTTCTTGTACAAATTGTTAAAGGCTTTGCACTGTTAAGCATCTGGCAAAAGTTGATTATGCACCATTAAATCTCTTCTTGCAGAGGAGCATAAGTGGGTTCAGGGCAGCTATTAACATATGCCAAGATAAAACAGCATCATCCAGTAATACCTCCATTTGAAAAAACATCTTAAACATTGAAAAACACAAAGAAAAGACATATCTTTCTTTTCAATATTATACCTCTTCATTTAACATCTGTGCTGTTATTCTTCCACTAACAGAACTTTCCCACCTTCTTGGGTGAAGACAAAATGTGCAGCCTGCTCCTTTAGAAGAGAAAGTTCTCAGCAAATCTTGTGTTTAACACAGTAAGCACCATCTAGGCGACAGTCAAAGAATGTACATTTGATTTATCCAGGCCAGAGTTGCCTCAGAGTATTAAAAAATCCCCAAAGTACTCACATCCCCAGAAATCATTCAAGTAAAAAGAAAGTACAGCAGGCTGCCCCAAACTTCTTAGGAGGTTGCTCAGAACTTAGTCATTAGATTGGCTTAGAATCTAACATTTTTAGTATTTAGATCACATATACTGACAGCAACTACAGAAATTACCTGTCCACAAAGAGCAACTACATGTACCTCCGAGCTGTGCCTAATGGATTTCAGCAGCTTCAAGCAAGCAAGGAGCCACTGTTATATGACCAGTCAGCAGAGCAGCAGCACAGACAGAGCTGCTCAGCAGGTCAGCAGTGGTGCATCAGAATTTCCTGGAAATAATCCAGTATGGACTAACAAAATACTTATGGACTCGTGAACTTAAACACAGACAACAAGTCACACTCAAGTTGCCACATACACACAGGTATAACTTTCTCCAGACCATTAGAGGCTCACAGGGGAGAGTGAATATCCCAAATCTTTTACAGACTTCAGCATGGAGAAACCATTAGAATCTGTATTACAATGTTATGAGTACAGCCATGCAGCACACACAATGCAAACAATAAATGTGATTCTGTGTAACTGCAGGTTAGTGAAATATGATTAAATATGTTAAAGGATTCCAATGGATTCCACAGAAGTCGTCACCTTACTGGCCTCCCAAAGGTATGCTAACAAGCACAAGCAGACAAGTATCAAATCCTTGCTAGTAACTCATAGTGTTCCACATATGTCATTATTCCCCTTTCTGCAACAAAAACCAAAGATTCTTCTTCCCCACTCCCATATCATAAAGGCTGCAGAGGGTAGCTGTGGGAAAAACTTAAAATGTAAAAATAAAGAGAATGGGATTTTGATCACTGTCAACAAGCTGAAAGAGGAAGCACTGTCCTGTCTCTGAAACTATCCCAAACACTACAACATAACTTCTCCAAAAATACTCAAATTTCAGTCTGAAGAAACTGTTTTCATGTTTTGTTCTGAGTATCAGATTAAGTGCTGACCTTTTACTGGGAGGTTGTATCCTTCCTAGAAATGTGGCAACACAGAAATCAGACAGGATATTCTTTTGCAGCTTTACACCACAGAATACAACACATTTAGAGAGATGCACATTTTAGTTAATTATATTGTGCACATCATCCCATTCAAGGAGTCTAGTGGCCACAGCTGATGAAGTGCAACGCATTTGTTCTACATCATTTCTGTTTACAAACCACACAGAACACATCCCTGCTCCCAGGTCTACAGAAGACAGTCACTCAGCAGCACCAGCCCTGCTCAGTAGCATTCAGTTCAGTGTCACTTCAGCTTTCACAGAGCTCTCGGTAGTGCTGGCTGCCATCACTGCAACTGCAGACAACACCTGCCATACTGATGCATCAATAAGATTACCTGTTCAATAGGTCACATTCCTACCTGAGATTCTCAGAACTAACAACTTTTCTGCTGACTTAGCTCAATTCAACCTCCAGGATGGCTGCAGAATGAAAGAGAAAAGCTGCTCAACACCTGGACTTGGGCTTCAAGGAAACACTTACTCTATGTGGGGCTTTTCCCAGTTCTTACAAGCAAGACGCTTTTGGGACAGGAATTAACAACTTCCCTCTCTCAGTTTTATCTGGAAAATAGCAACCAATTAGGACATCAAAATAAATGACAATGAAAATCATGGCAGCAGGCAGAGTATAGTTGAGGGAAATGACAATTATGAAAAAATTTCTCTTTGCACTTTCAAACACATTCTGTCAAACTTTGTGCTGAGCTTTGTGGCATCCATATCATCTGTCAGACCATAGCCCCTTTACAGTCATGAGAGCAATACTTCACCATTGCTGACCAGTATACACAAGACTAATCAAAGACTAACAAACCTTGGAAGAACTTTATTTAAGAAATTCACTTTTCTTTAGATCAACATTTGGCATTGAAGCAAACACTTGTGAGAAGAGAAACAGTTTTCTTTGGGCACACACACTGTCAATAAGCGAACACAAAACACCAACAGATACTGTTTGCTTACTGCAAACTTTGCAATAGTAAAATCCGTCTCACACTCTTTTCTAAACCAAGTTTAAATGCCTACAGCTTGCAAACATCACCATCATGTGTCTGTGGAGAACTGCAGTGCCAGTATGCTCAACCACTTACGCGATGTGATTCACAGATTTTTCTGGGTTTTGTGTATGTTGGCATATCTTGGGGGCATGCTCAGTCTAGTGTGTTGCCTGTTTTCCATTAAATGGGAAGACCTTTTGAGACAATAAATATAGGTTTTCATCAGAGCCCTGAGGCATCCATTCATCACCTTATCTTGTCCCAAAGAGTTTTTGAAGAGACACGTAATAAAAACATTCTCATTTTGTCAACTGCATAAAGGATTTAGGGATGGTGAATGAATACAAATTAAATCTAGTTACATACTTCCTACTTTTTATTTAAATGTACTAGCAATGCTGTCTCATTCCATCCTGCAGTGTCCAGAGTCACTTCACTAATTCAGTGCTTGAGATTCTCACTAAAACTAAAATATACAGCTAGCAGAAAAAGGGAAACTTTGACAGATCTACATCCCACCTGAAGAAAATTAGTATTGCTATTTCCATAAATAAGCACAGCTGAAGAGCAGCTCTAGAAAGCTATAGGAATATAGAAGGTAGTAAATTCCACTCCAATTGCATCAAGCAGTAAGTAAAGCTTCAGAGACAGGTAGTGCTGAAATCAAGTAAGGTTATGCTGCCAAAGCAGCAACCCAAGATAGGCAACCAGGCTGGAAGATGTAAGGAACATCATGCACGACAACCTCCCAACAAAGGGAACTGAGGGCAGGATTGCAGTGAAGACAGGGAGCCTGACAAAGCAGATGCTGGCCTCAGAAGTGCAGGGCAGTTTTAAATTAGGTCAGTTTAAGAAATGGGCAGAAAAAAGAGAGAGAATGGGAAAAAAACTGAAATGAGCATATGATAACGCAACAAAGTGTAAACAACAGGAACCTGGCAAAGAGAAATACTTAGCAAGGAGATCAGAAGATCAGGACAACAGGGTAACTTGAGAAAACTAAGTGAGGAAGGGAAGAAAACTGAAAAGGGGGTAAAGGCAGAAAAAGAAATGGAAATGGCCACTCTCGCCACAGCGTACACAAACAGAATTCCAGTTCCAAATTTTGGCAAATTCAGCAACTTCTTGTGCTGTTTTTCCTTCTCTCCCACTTGTGCAGCCTTATTGCCTTTTCCTGAAGCAGGGCATGCTGCACCAGTAACAATTCCTGTCATCCTCCCCTGGGCAACTCTGCCCGGAACTCTGCCACCAAGAAGCCAACGCCAGCTGATTTATGCTGGTTTTGTAAATACCACTCTACTTCCATGTTTACCACTACATACTACACCACTCATCACTTGTAGACTTAAAATAATGAGAACCCTGGTGGCTCTCAAAATACTTGCAAACTGAGGTTTCCTGTTGTGAGAGTCATCAGCTGGGGCCTGACTGAAGATTGCCACCAAACTGTGGGAGAAGTTATTTTTGTTTCAGGTTTGTTTGGCTTTCTTAAGCAAAAAAATTCTACAGGCCACTTCTTATGCATGAGGTTGTTTCAGCAGAATGTCTGGATTTCAGCTCAAGCTGTGATCTCACCATCTCCTCCAACTTAAAAACACTCATACAGACTGTTTTTCTAACTCTCACCATCCTAACCAAAACATGTGACATCACTCTTTCTATAGGTGTAAAAATGCCATCTCTCTTTTCCACACACAGTATTGAATTACTTAATTAACCAAAAGGAAACTCTGAGTTTGAGAAGCAGGGCTAGAAACTGGGGTTCAGTTTGTTAAAGTAACAGAATGTTGGTTTGTCGTTAGAATGTCCTTTTATTTCAGATGGATCTCTGTTGTATGTTTTTCTCTATTTGGTGGTTTTCTGTTTGTTTCTCTCTATCCTAGTTCTGCTACCCTGTTGTGTTTTCTATCTAGCTTTTCATTTACCATAGATGTCCTTTCCCAAAAAAAATGCTCACATGTTCATTTTTCTTTCTTTTCATTTTAAGCTTATGTCTGTCTTCCTCCACCCACTGGATTTCTTTTTCCAAGTTATTTAATACTTATTTTAGCTTTGTTTTGGCCATCTTCTATCTATCACATACATTCTATCTATCACAATTTTTTTAAAGTGTATTTCTCTTTTTCCTTTTTTTTTTTTTAATCCAGATGTCATTTCCCTTACCCTGTTGGGAAAGTCTCCTTGTTTTTTGATCTATCATCTTTCACCACTCGCATTTTATTTTCCAGCACCCCATAGCCCAGTCTTCCCAGCCCGGGACTGAACCATGCCTCCAGCACAGTGCAAAGCACAGGCAAGGAAAGATGAACCAAAGCAGGAGACAAATAAATACAGCCTTGACTTGATTTCCCATGGTCAAACCTGGACTGATGCCCCCAGCAGCTGGTGGGAGTCCCCTCCCTTTTCTGGAAACGAGGAGCAGCTGCCTGACTGCAATGGCAGCCAAGCTTGTGAGCCCTTGCTCCTGTTGCTGTCTTAGGAGAGCACAGGACCTGCCTCCCACACCACTCCTGCAGCACCATAAGTGCCTCCCCATTTCTCCTCCACAGCCCTGGCACAAGGAGCATCTACAGCATTACCCTGCTCTGAGCAGGACCAGTTTGATCTAGGCTGCTGCCTCTGGCAACACCTCCAGCTGTAATATCTGCTGCCTGCTACCACAGAGACAACACACCATGGAGGCAAAAGGCCTGGGAGGAGAGAGCAGCAGGAGCTCAGAGCCGTCTTTCATGGGGATGCAGTCAGCACACCACCCTCTGCTTCCCACTCCTCCACTCCCAGGCAGCAGGGAGTGAGAGCCTGAAGAGATCCTCCCTCCTGTAGGCAGCTAGTGGAAACCACTGCAAACTGTTCTATTGTCCTGACTCCTCTCCTCCTCCTCCTTTTGCAAGGGTGGGTGAGGAAAGGAAAAAGATCTCATTTTTCTGGTGAACTGAAGCTGCATGATACATGGCTTCAGATTAACAGTGAAGTCCTCCAGGAAGCAGACCTCGAGCTCATCAAGGTACCAGCTTAAACATCTGCATCCAACAGCCCTCTGTACACAGAATTCTTCCTAAATAATAGACAATTAAGTGTAAGACATATAATCCTCCCTTTAACATGCTCTGAAAGAATAAAGACCTAAGCCACACAGCAAGTTGATCAGACTCAGATTGCAACTGGTTTCACCCCCAGCTCTCACTACAAGCCTGCCTCATTTTAACCATAAGAGACAGCTTAGTATTTAACACTCATTTTTTAAAAAAATCTGGAGAGTGTAAGAGTTTCTTTTATTGCTCATAAGCAATTAAGGAACGCCATTTACAGGATCTGTAAAATTGTCCTCAGTAAATAAAAGGCAGGGTGGGGGTGATTCAGCCAAGGCAAATCACAATTGCTATTAAAAAATTTAAGGATCTCACCTCACACTCAAATAGTCCTGGGGAAGACCTCAGAAAGCATTTCCAAAGGGTACATGACACAAAGTGCTATGAACTAAACACCGCAAACTTGTTTACATTCTCACTTAAAACCAATGTAAACCAAGAGGAGCCATTCAGAGAGGCAACACCAAGATAAAACTGATCCAAGCCTCTGAAGGAGCACTGCACTGGGGACATGAGTTTCCCTCTTGCCTTGGCTGGCCAATAATCAATGTGTGTCATTGATCTCACTGCTGGCTTGTGACTTGAGTGACTCTTATCTCATGAAGTTTCATGAGCAGAAATTACCTGCTGTATAATAAAGCCTTCCTAGGGCACACTATCACTGATTTAGTTGCTAAGCCCATCTTAGCTAGTCTGCAAACACCAGTAGCTCCCTATTAGCACCCAAGCTGACTTTTCCTGTGTTACAGCACAATGGCTCTTACCATACCTTGATATAATAGCATTGCCTGCTTGATTTCAGCTCCCACAGGTTTCTGCTTACTGGTTTGTTTTCATGTCTGGAGACCAAGATTCCTTATTATAAAACTAAGAAAATATCATTAAAAATGCTTTGTCATTGACAAATGGAGCTGTAGCTGTGCTGTAAGAAACCAGATGGAAAATTAGTTCATGATTCCAGTAAAAATGTCAGTGAAATGGAACAAGGAACTCCTCAAAGACCAGTGGAGCATATATTGTTCCTAAATTTCAGACCTTATCAGGACCAAATAAAATCTAGAACCTACACAGCAATGAGCTGTTAGCCTCTTCATTCCATGCCAAAATGGTTCTTTCAGAGACATAGAGTCTTTCAGAGACATATACAATAGTCAAAGAATTCTTTTTCCTGGTGCTCTGGTGACTCCTGCAGAACTGGAAGAGACTGGTGAAAAAAAATCAGAAAATGTTTATAATATTTTCTTGATAAATACAAAACTGAAACATCTGGCATTATTTTGGTATTAACTTTGCCAGTGTAACTATAGTGATACCATGAGCTCAAGTGAACATGGCTGGCAAGGTTTTCCCAAATTGAGTACTTTCAAACCACCATCGCCACTGGAGGTACCATTGAGAGTTTTGGGGTGTTGCACACCGAGTGAATCATGCAATGATTTTGAGTTCAAACGTTAAGCTTGGTTTGCATTTGTCTGCACAGTACCATCCACCTGCAGCAAACAGGTTGGTGCAGGTGAGAAGACATTATTTTGTTCAGAAGAAGAGCCCAAAAGAGTCTGAGAAGGTGTCAAAGTGTTCATCACCAAGTCCTCTTCAGTTTTGGTAAGGTTTTTCCCCCTGTGTTAAACAGGAGACAAAAAAACTGCATGCTGAGTATTTTCAGTGCAGTGACCATTATGAAGTTTGAAGAGAAGGATCAACAGGCTGGCTGCACTGACACGGGTTGTGCTGCAGAAAACTCACCAATTTCTCTGAAAGCAGAGTTTATACAAGACAAACTATAATCCCACACTAAATTCCTGCCAATGCATAAATACTTGACAATTTTCCTTACTCCTCTCATCCTCACAGTCCAAATGCATGCTCCACACTTCACTGAAAGCAAAACCTATGCCCTTAATCCCACATTTCCATTCTGTGACAGACTTACTCCTGACTTATTTTACAACCATGTTCTTTAAAAACTGAAATTGATGCACAAGAGACACAACTGAAGTAAATCCTTACATCGAGGAAGAACATTCCAGTATTGTGAAGTCTAAGATTTTGTGGAACTCCATTTAAATCAGTCAAATGTTACAATATCCCTATCCTTTTGGCTTATATCAAAATGCACATGGTCAAATTAGTCAAAAAGATAATCTAGAAAGATCAAGATATCAATTTAAAAAAAGACAAAAAAAATAGCAATCAAACTTTAAATGAAATATTACTTCTGTGAAACAAGTATTTTTCTTGGCACAAACTCTCACCCATCACACCAGAGGAAATCAGCCTGGGCTCATTATGATGGAACGTTAGCAAGAACAAAATTTACTTTCCGTGCCTCTTTATTCAGAAGTAACAAACTTTGAAACAGAGATTTAACAACTAAATAAACTGATTATGTAAGCCCTCAACCTGTGAGCAGTCTATGCATATACTTAGATTTACAGACTTAAGTAACCCAATTCCTAGTAGTGTATGTGTTTCAGGACACACACATTACCTTGAATGTTAGAGTATTTTGCTTATAGCAGTACAAACCAAACCCAAGGGAGCCACATGACTGTACAATGCAGCTGTATCTACAAGTTGAGAATTTCTGTAATCAGTGGAAATAGAAACCCAGATTTCCTCTAATATCACAAATTTGCTCAGCAAAGTTGACTAGACACAGCTAAAATTGTTTTCTACTCAGTAACACAGGATAAATGGGAAAGAGACTGATCCTGGACATCCTATATTCAGTCCTCCAAGTATTACAGTTCCTTGCTAGCAGTCTGCTAGAACCATAACCACGTCAGGTTTTATCAGTATGGAATGCACAGACCAGGCCTTCAAATATTAAATAAAATATTTCCTTACAACTCAGATGGTGTGAAGAATAAAAAAAATATTAAAAGGAAAGAGGAGAGGGAAAGGGGGAGGAGGAGAAGGCCTGTGTGTGTATAGAAGGAATGTGAGCTCAATATACAACAGCACTAAATATTTTATCTTCGAACCAAATTGCTACAAAAGAGTCCTGATTAACATTTCATTGTAAAAGATGCACCACTATACTAACAGCCTTAAAAATCTACATTTAAATGAAACACAAAAAAACATGTTATTCAAAAGCATTCTCTAGACATTCCCTTTTAACAGCAGTAGGTTAAAGGTTTGATTTATATAGACTTTAAAGAGGTTATACGCTGTCTTTGTCACATCATAGTCTAACTGTGTAGTTTCACCTCAGCTTTACATTTATGAACTGGATGAAGACAATACCATTTCTGATGTGCAACTTCAGACATTTTTATTTTTTATTATTTGTCTGTTAAAAATTCCTTTTGGTACATATAAATGCTAACATCTAGCCTTTGAGGTGTTACTCTTTTACTCTTTTTTTTCACTTATTTCCGCAAAAAACTAACATATGCTACGGGTTTTTATTTTATTTTACAGAAAACAGCACATGAAAGCATTGCTGGAATATTTATTAGATTCATCTGTTATCGTTTTGTTACATGATCTGCAATGAAGAAAAAACATAGTTATGGTTATACCAAACCAGCAGGATTGGTGCACCATGACTGGTACAATATGGACTGGTAGTTCTGTACTGGACCCTACACCACAAATGTGGCTTTACCATATGTCAGTGTGTTAAGTGCTTGCACAAGCAATGCTGTTTGAATTATGTAAGGACTCTATTGTGCATCACCTATAGATTAATAATTCTCAGTCCATGCAAAATCCAACTGAGCTAAGGACAAGCACTAAAGATAAAACTCAACACTTGCTAATCAGTTGTTCAATAGTGAATCACAGCACAGAAGGGACTTGCATGGCAGCCAGCCTCCGTGGGATGCCAAACTGGGGGCCCATCTTCCCATCTTCCCCCAGTGTTTACACAGGGAACTGGTGAGAGATACTAAGCAAAGGCACCAAGCCACAGGAGAGAAGCCAATACTCTAATAAATGCAGAACACATCACAACCTAAATCTGTTAGTGTAAATGTTGAATGACTCCTAATTATTTATAATCAGCAGTCATTAAGAGTCATGCTTTTCCCCCTTGATTCCTTCAGCAGAGAGGAGGCAAGCATGAAAAATGGGTTAGCAGCCTTTCTGTGGGCCAATTGCTCCTGTTCTCAGAGGGACTCAGCCAAAGCCCATTAGGAGGGTACTGACCTCAATCTGCTGTGGATCAGTCCCTGAACGCCACAAAAGTCTCTAGATTCCAAAAAGGTTATGCTCCCCCTGGCTTTAAAGGCAGAGGGAGAAGACTTGAGAAGCTTTATGCTACAGTCTCTTTCCCAGAAGATTTTCAAGCATCCCATGAGATGCAGTCAGAGGTCAAATAGTGCATAACACCCCCACACAACCCGCTTCCCTCCAGAGCCTTGCAAAGAGGCAGGCACCTTCTGCAGAAATTACAGGAGGCAGCAGTAATGCAATTGTGCAGAACCTCAAAGGAATGCCAGGTGTGCCCAGCATCGATGCAGCACTGCAGTACACATTTGCACCTGCAGATTGTCTGCTCCCACCCTTTACAGAGAACCTGGCTGCATAGATGTGCACAGGTGGGTCCTCCAAAGGAAATGGTGATCTAATAACAAAAAAGCATTTTTAAAGCGTTCTTCAGCATTCAGATAAAAGAATAATTTTACATATTCTACCTCCTATCAGACCTTTGTTATCCTCAGTGAAGCCCACTGCTTTTCTGCTGGGAGGGTCTCTCATGCAGAACAAATGCAGTCCCTTTATAAAGCCTACTAATTAAAAGAGCTCCTGCAGTCCTTAGCCAAACTCTCTCCCATCATCCTCACCCAACAAAATAAAACTTTTGACCAAAAGATCAGTAATGCCAACTGGAATACACATTCCTTATGAGGTTGAAGATCCTAAAGGAGAAACACTTGACAAGCTGTTTGTAGTGCTTGTGAAACATTAGAGAGTTACATTTTCTGAACAGGTGATCTGGTTGTACAGAGCTGCTGAAAAACATGGTTTGTGTTTCCAGCTACTGTCCACAAGCTCATAATCACAGTGCTTCTAAAACTCCAGGAATCTGCACCATAGGATACTTGATGACATAGCAAATAACTCTTCCATTGATGCAGCAGTAGCAGCTCTCAGAAACAACTCTGGCGTTTACTCCCTGAGAAGTAAATATTGACTTAACAGCATCTACCAGAGCATATGCAAAAGGCATATGAATGATTGCTTCTGCCAGTGCAGACTCACATGTTCAGAATCACACCTGCCACTTTATTCTGAATCACTGAAGCATGTAAATCATGAGAGAGAAACCTCTGCTTACAACTGCAATGAAAAGAAGCCAAGAGACTTTCTTCCAATTTCATCCAGCCCATAACTCTATTCTGAGATGGGCATTTTACATGCAACATCCCAGTCCTGCCAACATACATAAATATAAATTACTCCACCAAGGGAGCAGCCTGTGCAACACCCATGGGCATCCTGAGACCATCTGCCACTATGTGGTTCTGGGCTTTTTAGGTGAGGTTCTCATCTTTAAGCAATCACTGTTTCAAAATAATTTTACAATAAGGACAGTTTGGAAAGCCCTACACAATGGAGTTTCTGCCACTCAGCTTAATGGACTTCAGGCAAGGAACAAAAGGAACTTCTTCTATAGGAATAGATCCTACCAGTTAGGCAGACAGAAGGAATTAAGGTAACATAAATGGTTGCTATACAACCCCATGAGGTGACCACCTCAGCTCACCACCATGAGGTGTATCACCTCAGCTCAGCGACCACTGTCATTATGCAATCCACTTCCCAGCCTCACATTGCCCTCAACAGATCTGCCCCACTGCAGGTCTTGCTAGCAGGTTTCTTTTTATTCTGAAATAGGTCTTAGGATGTATTGTCCTCGTCACCTAAAGTTTCTCAAGAGTCCTCAGGGCATTCCAACCCTCAACAAGCACCGTAAAATGGCAACAACTAGCATCATCAGACTTAGTACCCAACAGCAAAGGTTTATTGCCAAGCTGAGGGCAGTTCTTGATATAAAATTAGGCCAGTAGATAATGAAGCTAGATTGCTCCCTACTGGCACAGAATTTTGAGATTTCATACTTCTGCATTAAATAACCCAAACAAAAGAATGAATTGGTGAATTGGAACATGTATAGCTGCACCCAACATGTGCTCATTTACAGGTTCCAGTAAGAAATGTGCATTCATAAAAGAAAGGGTCTGCCTCCACAAACAGATACTTGCCAGTGCTACCAGCATGGCAAAGACAAGAAGATGCAGTCTGCAGTGATTAAAGATTCCAACTGTCTCATCTGTCCTAATGGTGACTTAACAATACTGGTCCCAAATGCAAAACTCACTAATTTCTGTTTGATGTCAACAGCTATCCAATGGAGTAAGGACAAGGCTTCAAATCCCATCTGAGCTGCTGCAGAGCCAAGAGCTGAACATACATCTACAGAGATAAAATACCAGCATATAAACAAGCTGTGATGGCTTGTTTCTTGAAATCCAACAAGACAGTCTAATAAGGCAGTCACACATCCTTAATTATGCTGGCTCCAAAACAAGTTTAGCTATCGTTTAGGCAATTCCAAAAACATGGCAATTGCAACATAAAGCATAACTCAACCATAACTGCTTATCGTGAGTAATGTACATTGCATGCTATTTTCAGATGATAGCAAATTAGAGAGGGGTGGCATGCTGATTTGGCAAAGGTTTCTAGTGACTGTCTTTCACTAACCCCAGAAAGGAGAGAGAGAAACAGCCATCATCATCACCACCACCACTACCACTCATCTACTTCTGTCATCCCAGAGCCAAAGGGAACATAGGGATACTTATCCTCTTATAATAAGTTACAAAATAGTCTTCCCCAGAGGATACAGGCAAGCTTATATAACCAGCAGTGAAACTGGGCAACTTTCCAGAAAATTTATCCAACTGCCTGCAGTCTCCCATTTAAAGGTAGCTGGAAAAGCTAACTGCTGAATAAAGTCATTTGATCTACATCCCATGCATTTTAATAAAGAATATAAAAGAACAGGCACCTATTTATGTTTGCTAATTTCTATTTCCTAAAACACTGAAAGGTAAAACATCTTCCTCCCTTCACCTGCCTTCATGGTCTCTTTTAAGTTAAGACACTCAAAAGCATTTCCAGCACTGAACAAGAAGAAATACATGTTTATGGATAGAAGCTAAGTGTTTTTTAAAAACACAGAAATATTGTACCACATTCCAAATTCAAAAAAAAAAAAAAAAAGGTAAAAAAATTTTTTATGAAAGCACTGTAAATTTTTAAGTGGAATATTCCTGTCCCTTTCTATTACCCTCTACCTCTCCCTTTCTATTCCATTTCTTGAAGTCGACTGGGATCACATGATGGGAGTCACATGAGCCAACTTCAGAGTCTTTGCTGATCTCTTAGGAGAAAATTTAGACTAGACAGACCTATCGAGAAGGGAACAGTTGAAGGAGACAGGTCACAGTTTGCAACATATTTATTTTTCTTACATATTTTTATTCTTATGTCTCATTTTTCAGGTTGGAGACTGATTCTGTCTGAACTCCAAAAGAAGGAAAAGTTTATAACCTGAAGGGACACAAAGTGGGGTAACAGATTTTCAGTGAGATCATTCCATACCTTTTCATAGCTTATGTTTACTCTAGTTAACATCCACCTAACTTCAAGGACACTCACATTTTGAAGAATTGACAGTTGCTAAATTCTGAATGCTTTCCCTTTCAACTACGCCTTGATAGCCTCCAACGTGCACACACTGCCCTCTGCAACTCCTCCAGCAGAACCTAGGAAAAGCAATTTTACTGCTCTCTTTATTGCTAAACAAAATGTAAGCCCAACATAATAAAGGGTTTTACTTAGACTCCTCTAATTTTCTCATTGTTTAGGTATGTTCCACATTAAAATAAGTTCAACCCTGCAACACAGGGGACTTTCACTACCAGACTGCCAAGGATTGTGTTTCCACAGCAGCCAAGACTCCTGAAGTCCAGAAGCATCTGTACAAGGCGATACTGTGTGCAGTCAGACCATGCCTGAGACTCTGCAGATACAAGGGATGCCCATGGCATCCCCACAGAGCACATGCTCAGGGCACTCGCACAGAGCCCTGGACAGTAAGTCTGACTTCCCTGGGATGTCAAAAAGCCAGCAGAAAATGCTGTGCCCACCTGAACTGTCCTTTTTTTGGGCAGAGGTTGTCTTCACCTCCCAAAGAAGTGAACAGGCTACATTTCTCAGAGAGCAAGAGAAATCTAGCACAATATGTCTGTGCAAATGCAAGCACAAAAACAGCAGCCTGAATTGAGTTCACCCACGCAAACAAAAAACTCTATTGCTCTTTCTTCGTGTCTAAGATTTGTGTCTAAAGGTAACATTTTGCCCCGTAATTAAGAAGCCTGAAATACAATATTTTTTTCAGATTCACCCATTAGTAAAATGAAGTTTTCTATATCAATCATTCTGTTACCAACCTTTAAGATCTTACATTCCTGCAGTTAAAGTACTGGTCCTATGAACAACTATGACTTCTGCCTAACACTGCTCAAAAACTGATTTTTGACAGGTCCTAAGTCCAACATGACAACCAAAAAATTAACCTGAAATCTGCCTAAATGAGAACTCCTCAAAAGCTTCCTTCCTTCCTTCCTTCCTTCCTTCCTTCCTTCCTTCCTTCCTTCCTTCCTTCCTTCCTTCCTTCCTTCCTTCCTTCCTTCCTTCCTTCCTTCCTTCCTTCCGCCACTTCCTTCCTTCCGCCACTTCCTTCCTTCCGCCACTTCCTTCCTTCCGCCACTTCCTTCCGCCACTTCCTTCCTTCCGCCACTTCCTTCCTTCCGCCACTTCCTTCCTTCCGCCACTTCCTTCCTTCCGCCACTTCCTTCCGCCACTTCCTTCCTTCCTTCCGCCACTTCCTTCCTTCCTTCCTTCCGCCACTTCCTTCCTTCCTTCCTTCCTTCCTTCCGCCACTTCCTTCCTTCCTTCCTTCCTTCCGCCACTTCCTTCCTTCCTTCCTTCCTTCCTTCCTTCCTTCCTTCCTTCCTTCCTTCCTTCCTTCCTTCCTTCCTTCCTTCCTTCCTTCCTTCCTTCCGCCACTTCCTTCCTTCCGCCACTTCCTTCCTTCCGCCACTTCCTTCCGCCACTTCCTTCCGCCACTTCCTTCCTTCCTTCCTTCCTTCCTTCCTTCCTTCCTTCCTTCCTTCCTTCCTTCCTTCCTTCCTTCCTTCCTTCCTTCCTTCCTTCCTTCCTTCCTTCCTTCCTTCCTTCCTTCCTTCTTTCCGCCACTTCCTTCCGCCACTTCCTTCCGCCACTTCCTTCCTTCCGCCACTTCCTTCCTTCCTTCCTTCCTTCCTTCCTTCCTTCCTTCCTTCCTTCCTTCCTTCCTTCCTTCCTTCCTTCCTTCCTTCCTTCCTTCCTTCCTTCCTTCCTTCCTTCCTTCCTTCCTTCCTTCCTTCCTTCCTTCCTTCCTTCCTTCCTTCCTTCCTTCCTTCCGCCACTTCCTTCCTCCCTCCCTCCCTCCCTCCCTTCCTCCCTTCCTCCCTTCCTCCCTCCCTTTTTCTTTTTTTCCCCCCTCTTCTTTCTTTCTTTTACTCTTTAAATACCTGATTAAACTTTCGATATCTTTGCTCAAGGTTCTTATTCACTTATAGACATAATTTTTTTTTTTTAGGAGTAGGTTTATATTTAGCATCTCCTTGAGCCTTGAAGATAGATGTAGCAATAATTACTGTCCCTTGAAATATTTTATTACTTGAGATATTTTGGTATCGTTCATAATAAAGTTATTTCTCAGAGGAAAAAAATAATTTCTTGGTGCCAAAGAAAATGTATGCAAGCCTTAAATTCTGATTCAAGTTTGATGGCTGAAGAAAAATGTCTTTGGGAATTTAAACAGCAAAACGAATCTACCTCCCCCTGTTCTCTGAACAATCAAAAGAAAGTGTTCAAAGCTGAGAACAGGACTTTTAAAATTATTTCCACTCTTTCATATGCAACATTATTCTCTCCCAAAGCAGCAAACAAAATGGTGTCTTGGAACAGATACTGTAAGCTCAGGGTGACTGTCAGAAGATGCCGATGCACCTTGAATTGAAAATACAAAATAGAACCTACTATTTCTATTTTTCCTTGACCAATACTTTAGAAAACTTGGCACGGAGTTAGACTGAAATGAATGTTGGAAATTAAATTGGTAGAAATACCCTGAGTGATTCCAGATCCATGCTTTTTTGGCAAGAATACTGTGATCCTGTGCCCATCCCAGTGTTTGAAAAGTACTAATGTCCATTCACTCAAACTCTTCAGCCAAATGTCTCTGAAGAATAATTCATCATATACACCTTCAGAAAAGAGGTTTACAATAATGTTCAGAAAGCAGCTTCCAAGTCTGGCATTTCTCTAAGCAAAATTGTGCTGTTTTCAATTTTGCTGAAAAAAATGTGAGAGGTGTGGTTCTTTATGAAGGCCCTGAAAATGCCTGTAAAAACCAGCAGGTTTTATGGCGCTTTGTGACTGAATATTTAAATATAGATTCAAATAAAGGATTCCTATGCTGTTCCCATGGAAGTCAATGGCAGTTGACTTCATGACAGAGGTCAAGTCCTGATCTTATCAAATCTCTGAAACCTGGAGTAGCTCAAACTACAAGGATTGATTCTATTACAACTGCATGGGAACTAAGATATCACTATTCTTTCCCTTCTTTCTGATCATACAGAAGAGCCTTCAAATAGAAAGTTTGTAAAACAAAACATATTTCCAGGATGAGGTCCTGAGATGGCTTCATGAGAAGTTATCTCAAGTTTCAGAGATGCAATAATTCAGTGATCAAGGGTGCTGGGAGCCCAGACATCTTACTGAAGAGAACCAACTAAAAGATTATGGCTTGAGTAAGGACTGGAAAGAAATACCTAAGACTGAATATTTAAAGCCTGGACTAGTTAAAGTTGCTAAAAATCTTTTCAGTATTTCAGTGAGTTGTGAACTTCAACCTAAAATTAACTAAAACTCCATCTTACCACTACAGAACAATATGAAATAACAACTACTAGCACACCTTACAGATAACCTTTTATGGGGTTAATTTTGTCTCATCCCTGTCTCACTGCGAATCCTGCAAGTCATACTCCCTGTTTTGAGCCCTGACCCAAGAAAGGGACGGATTTCCCTGACCTTCATGGTGCAGGCAGCTTGGAGCAGCCCAAGAACCCCAAGAAGGGCTAAGGAAACATGTAACTCCCAGAAACTTGAACTACCATCAAGTTAAGCAAAAAACCTGAGGTGGGGAGAGAAAATACCAAACCTCCCTCTGACCTCCAGCAGATGCAATCCCCAGGCACAGAGAGATCCTGGCTGTGAGAAGCTGAGGATTCCCAGACACTTGCAAAGGGAAAATCCATGGAGTTGAGAGAGAAACCCAACACGCAGTGCAGCCATCTGCTGAGTGAGCGCACTCTGCATCACTGTGCCGTGCATCAGCACTGAAACCAGCCCAGGCTTAAGGGCTCATCACAGATGCTGGGCACCCCAGGGAGCCAGCCTCCAGCAACTGGCAGGGTCTGGCCTCCACGCTCCTCCTCTCCAGCAGAAATACAAATCCAAAAATAAAAGCAGGAAGGCAGTTTATGAGGAGCATTTTATCTGAGTTGAAGTTGGAACGGGCTGTAAACTCCCATGGGACATCTAGGTTTACACACTTCAGATGAAACCGTAAATTGAATATTAAACACACATTTTTATCAAATCATATTTCTCCCAGAGAAGGCTGAGGACTGCCTGTTTATTTTTTTAATCTGATTCACTATGTTTACAAGTGGTAGGAAAGCTGGTTATATCAGCCACTCCATCTTTTTAGCTCTATTCGAATGGCTTTGATTTTGTTTTTCTAACACTGCTAAGAAAACCATAATGCAAAAAAAGAAATAAAATCTATAATCTGTGAAAAAGCATTCTGAAATCCATCAACCAAGTTGTATCCATAATTGCTTCCCTGGCTTATCAAAAAAAGGCTCATTTGCATTATCTGTTATCTTTAGATACCCATCCTGGTCTATAAACAGAGTTATCAATCCCGTTCAGAGGCCAGTCCACAAATTGAAGTTTTCTGTAGAGGGAATTAGCTATAAACAAGCCTGAGGCAATTTTCTTTGACAGCCAATGGTAAACCATAGGAAGTAACTTCAATAGTGATTTACAGTTCTTCTCTGGTTTCCATCCAACTTTTCCTTCTTGTGCTTCTGTTCCATCCAAAAAGGAATTTTTCAGATGTTCTAATTTCCCATTCAAGATGCAATCAATCCCAAGTCTAGGTGTGTCTAATCCAATTTTTACGGTATGTTCATGGGCCAGCACCAGAGAAAAAGAACTCTCTTTTTATTTTCTTTCAATTGCCTCTGCTGCAATCACAAGACTTGTCATCTCCTGGTGTGAAATGCACAACAGCAAAAGAGAGAGCGAAGGAGATTTGAGAGAGAGAGAGAGAGAGAGAGAGACGGAACGCTCTCAACAACTAAAAAAAGGGGAAAAGAGATAGACAAAAATAATACTGACCTTTTTTAATAACTCTATGTACTGAAAACTTGCATTTAACAGAATAATTAATTAACTCCAACTTCTTAAAGTCCGTGTGGAGTTTTTAAGTCCTCATTCAAATCACAATACACTGTTAGAAGCAGGATATTTAGGAAAGGACTCCAGCTTCACACCACCCATCCTCCTCATGTATACCACAGTGAAGTCAGATTCAAGTCCTGTACTGCTTGCTCATGCACACCACTCTTCTGTAGACAAGTAAACCCCATTGTGCAGCCTCCCACACCACTGAGAGTCAGAGGACTGCTACTCTTTTACAAATGAAAGATCTTTTCTCTCAGAAGCTTAACATACATTTCAGATAGCTGTGACCTTCTGAAAAAAAAAAAAAAAAAAAAAAAAAAAAAAAAAAAAACCAGAAACTGAGGACTTAAAATATTTATTTTTCAATCTCTAATTAAAAAACATCTCTAAGGCACCGACATGCACAGTGGATCTTAATGTGCACCCCAGGCACAGAAAAGAAGTAACAAGCAGGGTCATGATTCCTCTCTGGGTAAACTACAGCAAATGAAAGTAAAGCAGCCAAAAACCCAATGTGAGAGAGACCTATATGGATTTAAATCTGTGAGAGAAGCAGCAGAAGAACAGACAAGAATTACACCCAGGAGTTTAGCAATTAATAAATAGTCCCTGTGTCAATGCAGACCAATAAAAATGTTTCCTTTCATATTAGAAGAAAATATATCTCCGACTACAGAGCTTGTACATTTTCCTTTTGTCTATATATGCATTTACTGGGACATATATATGTGTGTATACACATACATGCACAGGTTCTTTTCCTTCTGACTGAAAACAACCCTAATGGGTAGGCACTAATGGATTTGAAGCGATAAGGTAAAGGCAGACATGCAAAATGCTCCAGAACTTCTGTTCCTAATCAATCACCAGAGATCAGTGACATCATTCAAGCCTTTGATCAGAGCTCCCCTTTCAAGCTTAAAAAGGGGTATAGGTTGACCCACACCAGTGGAGGGACTGAAGAAACACCTAGGATACAATTCACAGTGAAATATGAGAAGTCACTGGCATCCCTCTTCAGAAAAACTATCCCTTCCCACCTTCCTCAAGGAATACAACGTACATTCCAGAGCAACCAAGCACAAACAACAGATTTATCTCTTTCCCCAATAATTAGAAAACAGCCACAGAAACAACACATCACAAAATCCTTTCAGATTTTATTTTTGAAGCCTGCATGTACATTTTATCCTGAGCAGGCAGTTTATTACATTTGCTTGCATTTTAAAATCTCCTGAAGTCCATTGATTAAAAAAAAAAAAAGAAAAAGAAAAAAGAAAAAAGGAAAGGGGAAAAAATAAAAAAACCCCTTATTTTCCCAGAATATCTGAGCAAGTATTAAGAAATAAAGGCTGATATCCATTTTTAAAGAAGAAATAACTTTCAGGAGAATCAGCATCACCGCAAGCATTCAATAAATTCAGCACCA